>NC_133128.1:41396805-42649305 GCF_048418815.1 Hemitrygon akajei
GGGGGGTTGCTGGTTTGACAGTAAATGTGGTCGGGAGGTGGGGGTGGGGGTGGGGGGGGTGCTGGCTTTGACAGTAAAGTGGTCCGGTGGTGGGGGTGGGGTGGGGTGGGGGGGTGGGGGGGGGGGGGGGGGGGGGGCTTGACGGTAAAAGTGGTGGGGGGTGGGGGTGGGGGTGGGGGGTGTGGCTTGACAAGTTTAAGTGGTCGGGGTGGGGGTGGGGTGGGGGGTGCTGGCTTGACAGTAAAGTGGTCGGGGTGGGGGGTGGGGGTGGGGGTGGGGTTGGCTTGACGGTAAAAGTGGTCGGGGGTGGGGGGTGGGGGTGGGGGGGTGGGGCTGGCTTGACAGGTAAAGTGGTCGGGGTGTGGGGGGTGGGGGGGGGGGGGGTGCTGGTTTGACAGTAAGTGGTCGGGGTGGGGTGGGGGTGGGGGTGGGGGGGGCTGGCTGGCTTGACAGTAAAGTGGTCGGGGTGGGGGTGGGGGTGAGGGGGGGGGTGCTGGCTTGACAGTAAAGTGGTCGGGGTGGGGGTGGGGGTGGGGGGGGTGCTGGCTTGACAGTAAAGTGGTCGGGGTGGGGGTGGGGGTGGGGGGGGTGCTGGCCTTGACAGTAAAGTGGTCGGGGTGGGGTGGGGGTGCGGGGTGACGTAGGGTCGGGGGGGTGGGGGTGGGGGGTGCTGGCTTGACAGTAAAGTGGTCGGGGGTGGGGGTGGGGGTGGGGGTGGGGGTGGGTGGGGGGGTGCTGGATTGACAGTAAAGTGGTCGGGGTGGGGGGTGGGGGGTGGGCTGGGCTTGACAGTAAAGTGGTCGGGGTGGGGTGGGGGTGGGGGGTGCTGGCTTGACAGTAAAGTGGTCGGGGTGGGGGTGGGGGTGGGGGGTGGGGGGGTGGGGTGCTGGATTGACAGTAAAGTGGTCGGGGGGTCGGGGGGGGGTGCTGGCTTGACAGTAAAGTGGTCGGGTGGGGGGGGGGGGTGCTGGTTGAGTAAGTGGTCGGTGGGGGTGGGTGGGGGTGGGGGTGCTGGCTTGACAGTAAAGTGGTCGGGGGTGGGGGGGGGTGCTGGGCTTGACAGTAAAGTGGTCGGGTGGGGGTGGGGGTGGGGTGGGGGTGGGGGGGTGCTGGCTTGACAGTAAAGTGGTCGGGGGGTGGGGGTGCTTGCGGGGTGGGGGGGGGTGCTGGCTTGACAGTAAAGTGGTCGGGGTGGGGGTGGGGGTGGGGGTGCTGGCTTGACAGTAAAGTGGTCGGTGTGGGGGTGGGGGGTGGAGGGGGTGCTGGCTTGACAGTAAAGTGGTCGGGGTGGGGGTGGGGGTGGGGTGGTGCTGGCTTGACAGTAAAGTGGTCGGGGTGGGGGTGGGGGGGGTGCTGGCTTGACAGTAAAGTGGTCGGGGTGGGGGGTGGGGGGGTGGGGGTGTGGGGGTGCTGGATTGACAGTAAAGTGGTCGGGGTGGGGGTCGGGGTGGGGGGTGGGGGGGTGCTGGCTTGACAGTAAAGTGGTCGGGGTGGGGGTGGGGGGGGTGGGGTTGGTGCTGGCTTGACAGTAAAGTGGTCGGGGTGGGGGTGGGGGGGGTGCTGGCTTGACAGTAAAGTGGTCGGGGTGGGGTGGGGGTGGGGGGGGTTGGTGTGGGGGTGCTGGATTGACAGTAAAGTGGTCGGGGTGGGGGGTCGGGGTTGGGGGGTGGGGGGGTGCTGGCTTGACAGTAAAGTGGTCGGGGTGGGGGTGGGGGTGGGGGGTGCTGGTTTGACAGTAAAGTGGTCGGGTGGGGGTGGGGGTGGGGGGGTGGGGGGGTGCTGGCTTGACAGTAAAGTGGTCGGGGTGGGGGTGGGGGTGGGGGGGTGGGGGTGGGGGGGGGTGCTGGCTTGACAGTAAAGTGGTGGGGGTGGGGGTGGGGGGTGGGGGTGTGCTGGCTTGACAGTAAAGTGGTCGGGGTGGGGGGGTGGGGGTGGGGGGTGCTGGCTTGACAGTAAAGTGGTCGGGTGTGGGGGGTGGGGGTGGGGGGGGTGCTGGCTTGACAGTAAAGTGGTCGGGGTGGGGGTGGGGGTGGGGGGGTGCTGGCTTGACAGTAAAGTGGTTGGGGTGGGGGTGGGGGTGGGGGGGTGCTGGCTTGACAGTAAAGTGGTCGGGGTGGGGGGTGGGGGGTGGGGGGGTGCTGGCTTGACAGTAAAGTGGTCGGGGGTGGGGGTGGGGGTGGGCGGGGGGTGCTGGCTTGACAGTAAAGTGTCGGGGTGGGGGTGGGGGGTGGGGGGGTGCTGGCTTGACAGTAAAGTGGTCGGTGGTGGGGGTGGGGGGTGCTGGCTTGACAGTAAAGTGGTCGGGTGGGGGTGGGTGTGGGGGTGGGGGTGGGGGGGTGCTGGATTGACAGTAAAGTGGTCGGGGTGGGGGTCGGGGTGGGGGTGGGGGGGGTGCTGGCTTGACAGTAAAGTGGTCGGGGGTGGGGGTCGGAGGTGGGGGTGGGGTGCTGGCTTGACAGTAAAGTGGTCGGGGTGGGGGTGGGGGTGGGGGGGGGGCTGGTTTGACAGTAAAGTGGTCGGGGTGGGGGTGGGGGTGGGGTGGGGGGCTGGTTTGACAGTAAGTGGTCGGGGTGGGGGTGGGGGTGGGGGGGTGCTGGCTTGACAGTAAAGTGGTCGGGGTGGGGGTGGGGGTGGGGGTGGGGGGTGCTGGCTTGACAGTAAAGTGGTCGGGGTGGGGGTGGGGGGTGGGGGGGTGCTGGCTTGACAGTAAAGTGGTCGGGGTGGGGGGTGGGGGGTCGGGGGTGGGGGTGGGGGGGGGTGCTGGTTTGACAGTAAAGTGGTCGGGGTGGGGGTGGGGGTGGGGGGGGGTGCTGGCTTGACAGTAAAGTGGTCGGGGTGGGGGTGGGGAGGGGTGGGGGGTGGGGGGGTGCTGGTTTGACAGTAAAGTGGTCGGGGTGGGGGTGGGGGTGGGGGGGGTGCTGGCTTGACAGTAAAGTGGTCGGGGTGGGGGTGGGGGTCGGGGTGGGGGTGGGGGGGTGCTGGTTTGACAGTAAAGTGGTCGGGGGTGGGGGTGGGGGTGGGGGGGTGCTGGCTTGACAGTAAAGTGGTCGGGGTGGGGGTGGGGGTGGGGGTGGGGGGTGCTGGTTTGACAGTAAAGTGGTCGGGGTGGGGGTGGGGGTGGGGGGGGGTGCTGGCTTGACAGTAAAGTGGTCGGGGTGGGGGTGGGGGGTCGGGGTGGGGGTGGGGGGGGTGCTGGTTTGACAGTAAAGTGGTCGGGGTGGGGGGGTGCTGGATTGACAGTAAAGTGGTCGGGGTGGGGGGTGGGGGTGGGGGTGGGGGGTGCTGGCTTGACAGTAAAGTGGTCGGGGTGGGGGTGGGGGTGGGGGTGGGGGTGGGGGGTGGGGGTGGGGGGGTGCTGGCTTGACAGTAAAGTGGTCGGGGTGGGGGTGGGGGTGGGGGTGGGGGTGGGGGTGGGGGTGGGGGGGTGCTGGCTTGACAGTAAAGTGGTCGGGGTGGGGGGGGGGTGGGGGTGGGGGGTGGGGGTGGGGGTGGGGGTGTGCTGGCTTGACAGTAAAGTGGTCGGGGTGGGGGTGGGGGTGGGGGTGGGGGTGGGGGTGGGGGTGGGGGGGTGCTGGCTTGACAGTAAAGTGGTCGGGGGTGGGGGTGGGGGTGGGGGTGGGGGGTGCTGGCTTGACAGTAAAGTGGTCGGGGTGGGGGGTGGGGGTGGGGTGGTGCTGGCTTGACGGTAAAGTGGTCGGGGTGGGGGTGGGGGGGTGGGGGGGTGCTGGCTTGACAGTAAAGTGGTCGGGGTGGGGGCTGGCTTGACAGTAAAGTGGTCGGGGTGGGGGTGGGGTGGTGGGGGTGGGGGGGGTGCTGGCTTGACAGTAAAGTGGTCGGGGTGGGGGTGGGGGTGGGGGTGGGGGGGTGCTGGCTTGACAGTAAAGTGGTCGGGGTGGGGGTGGGGGTGGGGGGGGTGCTGGCTTGACAGTAAAGTGGTTGGGGTCGGGGTGGGGGTGGGGGTGGGGGGGGCTGGCTTGACGGTAAAGTGGTCGGGGTGCGGGTGGGGGTGGGGGGGTGCTGGCTTGACGGTAAAGTGGTCGGGGGTGGGGGTGGGGGTGTGGGGGGGTGCTGGCTTGACAGTAAAGTGGTCGGGGTGGGGGTGGGGGTGGGGGGGTGCTGGCTTGACAGTAAAGTGGTCGGGGTGGGGGTGGGGGTGGGGGTGGGGGTGGCTTGACGGTAAAGTGGTCGGGGTGGGGGTGGGGGTGGGGGGGGTGCTGGTGGTTTGACAGTAAAGTGGTCGGGGTGGGGGTGGGGGTGGGGGGGGTGCTGGTTTGACAGTAAAGTGGTCGGGGTGGGGGTGGGGGTGGGGGGGGTGCTGGCTTGACAGTAAAGTGGTCGGGGTGCGGGTGGGGGTGGGGGTGGGGGGGTGCTGGTTTGACCAGTAAAGTGGTCGGGGTGGGGGGGGTGGGGGGTGGGGTGGTGCTGGCTTGACAGTAAAGTGGTCGGGGTGGGGGTGGGGGTGGGGGGGTGCTGGTTTGACAGTAAAGTGGTCGGGGTGGGGGTGGGGGTGGGGGTGGTGCTGGCTTGACAGTAAAGTGGTCGGGGTGGGGGGTGGGGGTGGGGTGGTGCTGGCTTGACAGTAAAGTGGTCGGGGTGGGGGTGGGGGTGGGGTGGTGCTGGCTTGACAGTAAAGTGGTCGGGGTGGGGGTGGGGGGGTGCTGGCTTGACAGTAAAGTGGTCGGGGTGGGGGGGGTGCTGGCTTGACAGTAAAGTGGTCGGGGTGGGGGTGGGGGTGGGGGTGGGGGTGTGGGGGTGCTGGATTGACAGTTAAAGGTGGGTCGGGGTGGGGGTCGGGGTGGGGGTGGGGGGGTGCTGGCTTGACAGTAAAGTGGTCGGGGTGGGGGTGGGGGTGGGGGGTGCTGGTTTGACAGTAAAGTGGGTCGGGTGGGGGTGGGGGGTGGGGGTGGGGGGGTGCTGGCTTGACAGTAAAGTGGTCGGGGTGGGGGGGTGCTGCTTGACAGTAAAGTGGTCGGGTGGGGGTGGGGGTGGGGGTGGGGGTGGGGGGGGGTGCTGGCTTGACAGTAAAGTGGTCGGGGGTGGGGGGGGTGCTGGCTTGACAGTAAAGTGGTCGGGGTGGGGGTGGGGGTGGGGTGGTGCTGGCTTGACAGTAAAGTGGTCGGGGTGGGGGTGGGGGTGGGGTGGTGCTGGCTTGACAGTAAAGTGGTCGGGGTGGGGGTGGGGGTGGGGGGGGTGGCTGGCTTGACAGTAAAGTGGTCGGGTGGGGGGTGCTGGATTGACAGTAAAGTGGTCGGGGTGGGGGTGGGGGGTGGGGGTGGGGGTGTGCTGGCTTGACAGTAAAGTGGTCGGGGTGGGGGTGGGGGTGGGGGGGTGCTGGCTTGACAGTAAAGTGGTCGGGGGTGGGGGTGGGGGGGTGCTGGCTTGACAGTAAAGTGGTCGGGGGTGGGGGGGTGCTGGATTGACAGTAAAGTGGTCGGGGTGGGGGTGGGGGGGTGGGGGTGCTGGCTTGACAGTAAAGTGGTTGGGGTGGGGTGGGGGGGGTGGGGTGTGCTGGCTTGACAGTAAAGTGGTCGGGGTGGGGGTGGGGGTGGGGGGTGCTGGCTTGACAGTAAAGTGGTCGGGGTGGGGGTGGGGGTGGGGGGGTGCTGGTTTGACAGTAAAGTGGTCGGGGTGGGGGTGGGGGTGGGGGGGTGCTGGCTTGACAGTAAAGTGGTCGGGGTGGGGGTGGGGGGGTGGGGGTGCTGGCTTGACAGTAAAGTGGTCGGGGGTGGGGGTGGGGGTGGGGGTGTGGGGGGGTGCTGGCTTGACAGTAAGTGGTCGGGTGTGGGGCGGTGGGGGGGGTGGGGGTGCTGGCTTGACAGTAAAGTGGTCGGGGTGGGGGTCGGGGTGGGGGTGGGGGGGTGCTGGCTTGACAGTAAAGTGGTCGGGGGTGGGGCGTGGGGGTGTGGGGGTGCTGGCTTGACAGTAAAGTGGTCGGGGGTGGGGGTGGGGGGGTGGGGGGGGGTGCTGGCTTGACAGTAAAGTGGTCGGGGTGGGGGTGGGGGTGGGGGGGTGCTGGCTTGACAGTAAAGTGGTCGGGGTGGGCGTGGGGGGGGTGGGGGTGCTGGCTTGACAGTAAAGTGGTCGGGGTGGGGTCGGGGTGGGGGTGGGGGGGTGCTGCTTGACAGTAAGTGGTCGGGGTGGGCGTGGGGGTGTGGGGGTGCTGGCTTGACAGTAAAGTGGTCGGGGTGGGGGTGGGGGTGGGGGGGGTGCTGGCTTGACAGTAAAGTGGTCGGGGTGGGGGTGGGGGTGGGGGGGGGGGTGCTGGCTTGACAGTAAAGTGGTCGGGGTGGGGGTGGGGGTGGGGGGGTGCTGGCTTGACAGTAAAGTGGTCGGGGTGGGGTGGGGGGGTGCTGGCTTGACAGTAAAGTGGTCGGGGTGGGGGTGGGGGTGGGGGTGGGGGGGTGCTGGCTTGACAGTAAAGTGGTCGGGGGTGGGGGGTGGGGGTGGGGGTGCTGGCTTGACAGTAAAGTGGTCGGGGTGGGGGTGGGGGTGGGGGGTGCTGGCTTGACAGTAAAGTGGTCGGGGTGGGGGTGGGGGGTGGGGGGTGCTGGCTTGACAGTAAAGTGGTCGGGGTGGGGGGTGGGGGGTGCTGGCTTGACAGTAAAGTGGTCGGGGTGGGGGTGGGGGTGGGGTGGGGGGGTGCTGGCTTGACAGTAAAGTGGTCGGGGTGCGGGTGGGGGTGGGGGGGTGCTGGCTTGACGGTAAAGTGGTCGGGGGTGGGGGTGGGGGTGTGGGGGGGGTGCTGGCTTGACAGTAAAGTGGTCGGGGTGGGGGGTGGGGGTGGGGGGGTGCTGGCTTGACAGTAAAGTGGTCGGGGTGGGGGTGGGGGTGGGGGTGGGGGTGGGGTGGTGCTGGCTTGACGGTAAAGTGGTCGGGGTGGGGGTGGGGGTGGGGGGGTGCTGGCTTGACAGTAAAGTGGTCGGGGTGGGGGTGGGGGTGGGGTGGTGCTGGCTTGACGGTAAAGTGGTCGGGGTGGGGGTGGGGGTGGGGGTGGGGTGGTGCTGGCTTGACGGTAAAGTGGTCGGGGTGGGGGTGGGGGTGGGGGGGTGCTGGCTTGACAGTAAAGTGGTCGGGGGTGGGGGTGGGGGTGGGGTGGTGCTGGCTTGACGGTAAAGTGGTCGGGGTGGGGGTGGGGGTGGGGGTGGGGGGTGGTGCTGGCTTGACAGTAAAGTGGTCGGGGTGGGGGTGGGGGTGGGGGTGGGGGGGGGCTGGCTTGACGGTAAAGTGGTCGGGGTGCGGGTGGGGGTGGGGGGGTGCTGGCTTGACGGTAAAGTGGTCGGGGGTGGGGGTGGGGGGTGTGGGGGGGTGCTGGCTTGACAGTAAAGTGGTCGGGGTGGGGGGGGTGCTGGATTGACAGTAAAGTGGTCGGGGTGGGGGGGGTGCTGGATTGACAGTAAAGTGGTCGGGGTGGGGTGGGGGGGTGCTGGATTGACAGTAAAGTGGTCGGGGTGGGGGGTGGGGGGTGCTGGTTTGACAGTAAAGTGGTCGGGGTGGGGGTGGGGGTGGGGGGGGTGCTGGCTTGACAGTAAAGTGGTCGGGGGGGTGGGGGTGGGGGGTCGGGGTGGGGGTGGGGGGGGGTGCTGGTTTGACAGTAAAGTGGTCGGGGTGGGGGTGGGGGTGGGGTGGGTGCTGGCTTGACAGTAAAGTGGTCGGGGTGGGGGGGTGCTGGATTGACAGTAAAGTGGTCGGGGTGGGGGGTGGGGGTGGGGGGTGGGGGTTGTGCTGGCTTGACAGTAAAGTGGTCGGGGTGGGGGTGGGGGTGGGGGTGGGGGGGTGCTGGCTTGACAGTAAAGTGGTCGGGGTGGGGGGGGTGCTGGATTGACAGTAAAGTGGTCGGGGTGGGGGTGGGGGTGGGGGGGTGCTGGCTTGACAGTAAAGTGGTCGGGGTGGGGGGGGTGGGGGGGGGTGCTGGCTTGACAGTAAAGTGGTCGGGGGTGGGGGTGGGGGTGGGGGGGGGTGCTGGCTTGACAGTAAAGTGGTCGGGGTGGGGGTGGGGTGGGGGGGTGGGGGTGCTGGCTTGACAGTAAAGTGGTCGGGGGTGGGGGTGGGGGGTGGGGGGGTGCTGGCTTGACAGTAAAGTGGTCGGGGTGGGGGGTGGGGGGTGGGGGGGGTGCTGGTTTGACAGTAAAGTGGTCGGGGTGGGGGTGGGGGTGGGGGGGTGCTGGCTTGACAGTAAAGTGGTCGGGGTGGGGTGGGGGGGTGGGGGTGCTGGCTTGACAGTAAAGTGGTCGGGGTGGGGGGGTGCTGGCTTGACAGTAAAGTGGTCGGGGTGGGCGTGGGGGTGTGGGGGGTGCTGGCTTGACAGTAAAGTGGTCGGGGTGGGGGTGGGGGTGGGGGGGGTGCTGGCTTGACAGTAAAGTGGTCGGGGTGGGGGTGGGGGTGGGGGGGTGCTGGCTTGACAGTAAAGTGGTCGGGGTGGGGTGGGGGGGGTGCTGGCTTGACAGTAAAGTGGTCGGGGTGGGGGTGGGGGTGGGGGGGGGGGTGCTGGCTTGACAGTAAAGTGGTCGGTGTGGGGGGTGGGGGGTGGGGGTGCTGGCTTGACAGTAAAGTGGTCGGGGTGGGGGTGGGGGTGGGGTGGGGGGGGTGCTGGCTTGACAGTAAAGTGGTCGGGGTGGGGGTGGGGGTGGGGGGGGGTGCTGGCTTGACAGTAAAGTGGTCGGGGTGGGGGTGGGGCGGTGGGGGTGGGGGGGGGTGGTGCTGGCTTGACAGTAAAGTGGTCGGGGTGGGGGTGGGGGTGGGGGTGGGGGGTGGTGCTGGCTTGACAGTAAAGTGGTCGGGGTGGGGGTGGGGGTGGGGGTGGGGGGGTGCTGGTTTGACAGTAAAGTGGTCGGGGTGGGGGTGGGGGTGGGGGGGGGTGCTGGTTTGACAGTAAAGTGGTCGGGGTGGGGGTGGGGGTGGGGGGGTGCTGGCTTGACAGTAAAGTGGTCGGGGTGGGGGTGGGGGTGGGGGTGGGGGGGGGTGCTGGCTTGACAGTAAAGTGGTCGGGGTGCGGGGTGGGGGTGGGGGGGTGCTGGCTTGACGGTAAAGTGGTCGGGGTGGGGGTGGGGGGGTGTGGGGGGGTGCTGGCTTGACAGTAAAGTGGTCGGGGTGGGGGGTGGGGGTGGGGGGGTGCTGGCTTGACAGTAAAGTGGTCGGGGGTGGGGGGTGGGGGTGGGGGTGGGGGTGGGGTGGTGCTGGCTTGACGGTAAAGTGGTCGGGGTGGGGGGGTGGGGGTGGGGTGGTGCTGGCTTGACAGTAAAGTGGTCGGTGTGGGGGTGGGGGTGGGGGGGGTGCTGGCTTGACGGTAAAGTGGTCGGGGTGGGGGTGGGGGTGGGGGTGGGGGGGTGTGCTGGCTTGACAGTAAAGTGGTCGGGGTGGGGGTGGGGGTGGGGGTGGGGGGGGGCTGGCTTGACGGTAAAGTGGTCGGGGTGGGGGTGGGGGGGGGCTGGCTTGACAGTAAAGTGGTCGGGGTGCGGGTGGGGGTGGGGGTGGGGGGGGCTGGCTTGACGGTAAAGTGGTCGGGGTGGGGGTGGGGGGGGGCTGGCTTGACGGTAAAGTGGTCGGGGTGGGGGTGGGGGGGGGCTGGCTTGACAGTAAAGTGGTCGGGGTGCGGGTGGGGTGGGGGGGTGCTGGCTTGACAGTAAAGTGGTCGGGGTGGGGGTGGGGGTGGGGGGGTGCTGGCTTGACAGTAAAGTGGTCGGGGTGGGGGGTGGGGGTGGGGGGGTGCTGGATTGACAGTAAAGTGGTCGGGGTGGGGGGGGTGCTGGCTTGACAGTAAAGTGGTCGGGGTGGGGGGTGGGGGTGGGGGGGGTGCTGGCTTGACAGTAAAGTGGTCGGGGTGGGGGGTGGGGGGTGGGGGGGGTGCTGGATTGACAGTAAAGTGGTCGGGGTGGGGGTGCGGGTGGGGGTGGGGGGGTGCTGGCTTGACAGTAAAGTGGTCGGGGTGGGGGGTGGGGGTGGGGGGGGTGCTGGATTGACAGTAAAGTGGTCGGGGTGGGGGGGGTGCTGGCTTGACAGTAAAGTGGTCGGGGTGGGGGTGGGGGTGGGGGGGGGGCTGGTTTGACAGTAAAGTGGTCGGGGGTGGGGGTGGGGGTGGGGGGTGGGGGGGTGCTGGCTTGACAGTAAAGTGGTCGGGGTGGGGGTGGGGGTGGGGGGGTGCTGGCTTGACAGTAAAGTGGTCGGGGTGGGGGGGGTGCTGGATTGACAGTAAAGTGGTCGGGGTGGGGGTGGGGGTGGGGGGTGCTGGTTTGACAGTAAAGTGGTTGGGGTGGGGGTGGGGGTGGGGGGGTGCTGGCTTGACAGTAAAGTGGTCGGGGTGGGGGGTGGGGGTGGGGGGGTGCTGGCTTGACAGTAAAGTGGTCGGGGTGGGGGTGGGGGTGGGGGGGGGTGCTGGCTTGACAGTAAAGTGGTCGGGGTGGGGGGGGTGCTGGATTGACAGTAAAGTGGTCGGGGTGGGGGTGGGGGTGGGGGGTGCTGGTTTGACAGTAAAGTGGTTGGGGGTGGGGGTGGGGGGTGGGGGGGTGCTGGCTTGACAGTAAAGTGGTCGGGGTGGGGGTGGGGGTGGGGGGGTGCTGGCTTGACAGTAAAGTGGTCGGGGTGGGGGGGTGCTGGATTGACAGTAAAGTGGTCGGGGTGGGGGGTGGGGGTGGGGGGGTGCTGGCTTGACAGTAAAGTGGTCGGGGTGGGGGTGGGGGTGGGGTGGTGCTGGCTTGACAGTAATGTGGTCGGGGTGGGTGGGGGGGTGCTGGCTTGACAGTAAAGTGGTCGGGGTGGGGGTGGGGGTGGGGGTGGGGGGGTGCTGGCTTGACAGTAAAGTGGTCGGGGTGGGGGTGGGGGTGGGGGTGCTGGCTTGACAGTAAAGTGGTCGGGGTGGGGGTGGGGGTGGGGGGTGCTGGCTTGACAGTAAAGTGGTCGGGGTGGGGGGTGGGGGTGGGGGTGCTGGCTTGACAGTAAAGTGGGTCGGGGTGGGGGTGGGGGTGGGGGGTGCTGGCTTGACAGTAACGTGGTCGGGGTGTGGGTGGGGGTGGGGGGTGGGGGGGTGCTGGCTTGACAGTAAAGTGGTCGGGGTGCGGGTGGGGGTGGGGGGGTGCTGGCTTGACGGTAAAGTGGTCGGGGTGGGGGTGGGGGTGGGGGGGTGCTGGCTTGACGGTAAAGTGGTCGGGGTGGGGGTGGGGGGTGGGGGGTGCTGGCTTGACAGTAAGTGGTCGGGGTGGGGGTGGGGTGGTGCTGGCTTGACGGTAAAGTGGTCGGGGTGGGGGTGGGGGTGGGGGTGGGGGTGGGGTGGTGCTGGCTTGACAGTAAAGTTGGTCGGTGTGGGGGTGGGGGTGGGGGGGGTGCTGGCTTGACAGTAAAGTGGTCGGGGGTGGGGGTGGGGGGGTGCTGGCTTGACAGTAAAGTGGTCGGGGTGGGGGTGGGGGTGGGGGTGGGGGGTGCTGGCTTGACGGTAAAGTGGTCGGGGTGGGGGTGGGGGTGGGGGGGGTGCTGGCTTGACAGTAAAGTGGTCGGGGGTGGGGGTGGGGGTGGGGGGGGTGCTGGTTTGACAGTAAAGTGGTCGGGGTGGGGGTGGGGGTGGGGGGGTGCTGGTTTGACAGTAAAGTGGTCGGTGTGGGGGGGTGGGGGTGGGGGGTGCTGGCTTGACAGTAAAGTGGTCGGGGTGGGGTGGTGGGGTGGGGGGGTGCTGGTTTGACAGTAAAGTGGTCGGGGTGGGGGTGGGGGTGGGGGGGTGCTGGCTTGACGGTAAAGTGGTCGGGGTGGGGGTGGGGTGGGGGGTGCTGGCTTGACAGTAAAGTGGTCGGGGTGGGGGTGGGGGTGGGGGGGTGCTGGTTTGACAGTAAAGTGGTCGGGGTGGGGGTGGGGGGTGGGGGGGTGCTGGTTTGACAGTAAAGTGGTCGGGGTGGGGGTGGGGGTGGGGGGGTGCTGGTTTGACAGTAAAGTGGTCGGGGTGGGGGTGGGGGTGGGGGGTGCTGGCTTGACAGTAAAGTGGTCGGGGTGGGGGTGGGGTGGTGCTGGCTTGACGGTAAAGTGGTCGGGGTGGGGGTGGGGGTGGGGGTGGGTGGGGGGGGTGCTGGCTTGACAGTAAAGTGGTCGGGTGTGGGGGGTGGGGGTGGGGGGGGTGCTGGCTTGACAGTAAAGTGGTCGGGGTGGGGGTGGGGGTGGGGGGGTGCTGGCTTGACAGTAAAGTGGTCGGGGTGGGGGTGGGGGGGGGGTGCTGGCTTGACGGTAAAGTGGTCGGGGTGGGGTGGGGGTGGGGGGGTGCTGGCTTGACAGTAAAGTGGTCGGGGTGGGGGGTGGGGGTGGGGGGGTGCTGGTTTGACAGTAAAGTGGTCGGGGTGGGGGTGGGGGTGGGGGGGGGTGCTGGTTTGACAGTAAAGTGGTCGGTGTGGGGGTGGGGGTGGGGGGGTGCTGGTTTGACAGTAAAGTGGTCGGGGTGGGGGTGGGGGTGGGGGGGTACTGGCTTGACAGTAAAGTGGTCGGGGTGGGGGTGGGGGTGGGGGTGGGGGGTGCTGGCTTGACAGTAAAGTGGTCGGGGTGGGGGGGGGTGGGGGTGGGGGTGCTGGCTTGACAGTAAGTGGTCGGTGTGGGGGTGGGGGTGGGGGGGTGCTGGTTTGACAGTAAAGTGGTCGGGGGTGGGGGTGGGGGTGGGGGGGTGCTGGTTTGACAGTAAAGTGGTCGGTGTGGGGGTGGGTGTGGGGGGGGTGCTGGTTTGACAGTAAAGTGGTCGGGGTGGGGGTGGGGGTGGGGGGGGTGCTGGCTTGACAGTAAAGTGGTCGGGGTGGGGGTGGGGGTGGGGGTGGGGGTGGGGGGGTGCTGGTTTGACAGTAAAGTGGTCGGGGTGGGGGTGGGGGTGGGGGTGGGGGTGGGGGGGGGTGCTGGCTTGACAGTAAAGTGGTCGGGGTGGGGGTGGGGGTGGGGGGGTGCTCGGCTTGACAGTAAAGTGGTCGGGGTGGGGGTGGGGGGGGTGCTGGCTTGACAGTAAAGTGGTCGGGGTGGGGGTGGGGGTGGGGGTGGGGGGTGGTGCTGGCTTGACAGTAAAGTGGTCGGGGTGGGGGTGGGGGTGGGGGTGGGGGGTGGTGCTGGCTTGACAGTAAAGTGGTCGGGGTGGGGGTGGGGGTGGGGGTGGGGGGGTGCTGGTTTGACAGTAAAGTGGTCGGGGTGGGGGGTGGGGGTGGGGGGGTGCTGGCTTGACAGTAAAGTGGTCGGGGTGGGGGTGGGGGTGGGGGTGGGGGTGGTGCTGGCTTGACAGTAAAGTGGTCGGGGTGGGGGTGGGGGTGTGGGGGTGGGGGGGGTGCTGGTTTGACAGTAAAGTGGTCGGGGTGGGGGGTGGGGGTGGGGGGGTGCTGGCTTGACAGTAAATGGTCGGGGTGGGGGTGGGGGGGTGGGGGGGGTGCTGGCTTGACAGTAAAGTGGTCGGGGTGGGGGTGGGCGTGGGGGGGTGGGTCAAGTCAGTGGTCAGCTGCAGAGAGTGAGGAGCTGCAGGCTCTTTAACAAACGGCGGGAGGAAATGGAAAGGCAACATCACACTACGCACAGTAGGTGGAGTAGTGGGTAAAACACGTAAAATGACAGTAAAGTCATCTTTGTCACACACCTTGTCGGTTCAGCGATCAAAAAATAAATGTAGTTAACCGCGCGATTAAAACGTTAATTGCAGGCTTGTCACGTTGTTCACCGACAGCGGAATACCAATCTTCTTCGATGTTTAGGTCGGAGGTGTTATGAAGACAGTATGGTGTTGGAGTAACGGGCTGCAGCGGAGAAGTGCTACACGGATCGGCGCTGCTCCCTCTGCGGCTTGTCATCGAGATGAGAGAATGACTTGGTCAAGATGGACTCTTGACCTCAAAACTTACCTCGTTGTGATCCTGCATCTTGTGTACACTTTCTCTGTAGCTGTTGCACAGTATTCTGTGTTCTGTTATTGTTCTACTTAGTTTGAACTGTGTAATCACTGCATCTGTCTGAACAGGATGGAAGGCAGGCTTTTCACTAATAAACCAATATCGATGTGGGGTATCGTGATGAGTAAGTTTGCGGATGTCAATAAAATTGGTGGTACACTGGACAGTGAAGGCTTAACCAAGGCGACAATGAAATCTAGATTAACTGGGAACGTGAGCAAGTAAATGGCAGGTTAATTTAACTCAGACGGGTCCGAAGCGATACATTTTGGGAAGTTATACCAGGTCGGGACGACAGAACCCTGGGGATTGTTGCTGGACAGGGAGACCACGGGGTGCAGGTAGGTAGTTCCGTGAAAGTGGTGTCACAGATAGACAGGGTGGGAGGGAAGGCATTTGGCATATCGGTCTTCATTGGCCAAGGCACCGACTATAAATGTTCGAATGTGGTGTTAGCATTGTACAAAGTATTGGTTAGGCCTCACTCGCAGTACTGTGCGCAGTCCTGCGCGGCACACTATAGAAAGGGTGTGATTAAGCGCGAGGGGGTGAAAGAAAATAATTCGCAAGGATGTTCCCTGGGTTGGAGGGCTTGAGTTATCAGAAGAGATTGAACAATCCAGACCTGATTTTCCTGATGCTGAGGAAGCTAGGAGGTGACAGGATAGAGCTACGTAACGTTATGACAGGTCTCCAGAAGACAGATCACGGTAAGGCTGTCTAAAACCAGAAGGCATGGGTTTAAGTGATTAAGTGAGATTCTTTACACAAAGAGTAGTTGATATCTAGAATAAACTGAAGAGAAGGTGGTGGAGATAGGAACAGCACAATCATCTTGACAGCTAACTGAATGAGCAGGCTGTAGATGGAGATGGAATTAATGCAGTCAACAGGGATTATTATAAACAGGCCCAATGGTCAGCATTGGCATAGTGGGTAGAAGGGCCTGTGTCTATGCTGTACAATTCCTGAATCCCATGACTCTATGTAATTTAAAATTATCTCACGGAACCCCCTGAATCTTCCCAGTAGTACAACTTCCTTCACCCTACACCTGATGAGTGGATAGCCTAAACACGGACGTTTGGTTTGAACTGGTTGTTCTGAACAGTTTTTCTTTTGGTTGGATGTGAGGAGACCATAAGATATAGGAGCAGAATTAGGCCATTTGGCCCATTGAGCCTGCTCCACCATTTTATCAAGGCCGATCCATTTTCACTCTCAGTCCCAATCTCCTACCTTCTCACCATATCCAAGACAAGGGGAGAAGAGTCAGGAGCTTGGGCTGAGGTGCGTGAAGCCGGGGGAGAGTGATGAGGTAAAGCTGAGTCATTCTTCCCCTACTCTATTGCAGATACACAGACATGCACTCAACCACAAAACAGCACTTACATGTCGTTTATTGGTCCTTTGTGGATAAGGAAGAGGAATTTGGTTACATTCCTCAGCCTTAGTGCCCGACAACTCAAACTTCACAGTACCCATGTGAAATGAGGTCACTATTAGGAAAGGATAGTACTGTACTGGCAATGCCTGACCTGGTATGGGGAGGCCCCTCCAGCTCGCATTTCCCACCCATCAGTGAGCTGGCAGGGCTGAATGTCTTTCTGTATCTGCATTTACTTTCATTTTCCTTGCAGGGGCTCCTATGTTCTGCTGAGTTATGTAAACAGAAAGCTTTCTGCTTCCGATGACCATGAAGCAATCTGTTTGCTACTTCTTAGTTACTCAAAATTGGGCTCCTTATCCAAGAAAAGATGTGCTGGCACTGGAGAGGATCCAGAGGTTCACAAGGATGATTCCAGGAATGAAAGGGTTATCATATGAGGAACATTTGATGGCTCTGGACCTGTACTCGCTGGGATTTAGGAGGATGAGGGAGAATCTCACTGAAATCTTTTGAACGTTAAAAGGCCTAGACAGAGTAGAGGTGGAAAGGATGTTCCCCATGGGGGGGGTGGGGTGGGGGGGAAGAGTCTAGGACAAGAGGGCAAAGTCTCAGGATGGAGGGGAGTCCATTTAAGATAGAGATGCGGAGAAATTTCTTTACCCACAGGGTGTTGAATTTGTGGAATTTGTTCCCACAGGCAGCTGTGGAGGCCGGGTAATTGGGTGTATTTAAGACAGAGAATGATAGGTTCTTGATTGGCCACTGTATCAAATGTTATGGGGATGAGGCTGGGGAGAGGAGCCGAGGACAGGGATAAAAAGATCAGCCATGATTGAATGGCAGAGCAGACTCGATGGGCCAAATGGCATAATTCTGCTCCTATGTCTTGTGGTCTTATGGAAATACACTGGAGTTAAAAAAGTACCAAAGGAAATCACTGGGATCTGTACAACTCATTATCAACTATAGGAATTTGTTCTTTTCCTCTTCTTAAGATTAAAGATTAACTTCATTTGTCACATCAAATTCAAAACATACAGTGAAATGTGTCATTTGCAACAACAGCCAGCGCAATCTGAGGGTGTTCTCAGAGCTGCCCGTGTTCCCAGTCCTACAACCCATATGTTTTTGGAACATATATTTGTGGGAGGAAACCAGAGCACCTGGAGGAAACCCATGTGGTCATGGGGAGAATGTACGAACTCCTTACTGACAGTATGAATGCAACAAAAATGTCAGTATTTGCAATTCAAGCCTTCTTTTAGATAAGATTCAGTGCTGGAGAACACTCTATTTCATAAATATGATAAGTGTGAAAAACCTTTCTCTACATGTTCTCATTAAATAGTCTTCAATTAATCAGGCAGCTAAATGGTCAAAACATCTCAAGTGCTTTACATGATTAGTTCTGCTTGGGCTGTCAGTGGAGGTTCTTGCACAGGTAAGCATCTGCGTCAATGACAGCAGACAATCAATATGATGAATGGTCAATTAATCCTTCTATTCCCTTTACTAATCTGAAGGCATACATGACCTTTTTATTGCCAATGAAAACAGATGGCACACAGCAGATCAGTGATGTAGGAACACCTGCGTGGTATTCATCTGTGCAGTGGAGAAACGGTAACAAAAATGTTTCATGCAATGTTTTTGTCAGGAACGCGGC
This sequence comes from Hemitrygon akajei, assembly GCF_048418815.1. Lineage (NCBI taxonomy): Eukaryota > Metazoa > Chordata > Chondrichthyes > Myliobatiformes > Dasyatidae > Hemitrygon > Hemitrygon akajei. The sequence continues at coordinate 41,413,739 of NC_133128.1, forward strand.
TGGATGGACCCAAACACAGGACGCAGACACTGAAGTACTAGGGGGAGGACAGGATGGGGATGCCATGGCATTTAAGGGTAGAGCTGGGGTTCAGGTCGATAGAGTGTCGGGCTGGCAGAGCGGAGCGGAGCGGGCTCCCGGGGTCCAGGCCGGCAGGCAGGTCTAGGTGGCTAGATAGGCTGGCGGAGAGCCCTCCCTGGGCGGGCCACATATGTCCCGGGTAGGGCCGTCTCCCAGGCGGAAACACCGAAGGCCTGGGCACAAAGCGGACCCCTAGGTGGGTGTGGGGCACAATCTCAGGGTTCGGGCGGAAGAGGAGGATGGGGCAGTACCCCCACCGGGCAGCGACAGACCAGCTGGGTCTGCCCGACGGAGGCAAGGGGTAGGAACGGGCAGAACCACTGTCAAGCAGCAGCAGGTCAGCCGGACCTGCCCGACAGAGGCAAGGGGTAGGAACGGGTATAGGTCCAGAGTGATCAACACAACAATCATGATAACAGGAAAATCAGGAAAGGCCGGCAGACAGTGCAACCACACAAACAACACAAATGAGCGGAGAAGCAGGACCAGCGCATGGGAAGAAAGGTGGGGGAGAGGACCAACCTGGCATTACTGATATGGGGCAGAGAAGCACGATGAGGAGTGGATCTGAGCCCGGGCAGGATAACAGAATGCAGAGCCAAGTTCAGAGCCAGCAGAGAACAGGAAACAGAACAAAACGACCACCCGCCTGGTCCCAGTCCCAAGGCCCCTTATAAACACTTGCAGCTCAATGAGTTACAGGTGTGCCTCCTTGAACCAGGAGGGTCCTAACTAATTCCCGGGTGACGGGAGGGACAACTGCAGGACCTGGAGTCCGGAGCCCTCAGACCGGATTGAGACCCGGAATGCGGTTTCCGGACCGGACCGGACCCTGACAGTTTTACCATTGGCTGGGTATTTGCTCTGTCGACATGAACAACCTCTGCACTTGTTGTGAAGAAGTGGAAGTAATGAGGTGCTCTGACCGGTGGTGTCATTCACGCTGGCAGAGGCCCAGTCAGAGTAACCCAAATAACCCATCAACGAGGTTTTAACATTGATTGTGGCGTTACATCGTGAATGGAATAGGCTTGGCTATGTTAATTTAATGAGATACTAATAAGCCTGTTGGTAGACGTTGTCCTGTACATGCAGAATAAGTGAGTTCTGGAGTGAGCAGCAGTTTCATCTTAATCAGCACACAACAAGCTGCAGAGTGTTTATCAGAGCACTGAAGCACATAACGTTCGACCAGTGTGTAGTCATTACAAAATAATAATGCAAGTGTTTTGCTGCCAACTGCATCTACCACTGCCAGCCTCCCTGCTTTTCTTCTATTCATCTGATGATATCAGAGGAACGCTCATAGGACATAAAGTTTCCTCTCTAAATACAGCTGATAACATTACAATGGGGGTCTATATCCTACACACCTCACCCTCTCTCTTCCTCCTGCTCTATGTACCTCAGGGACAAAGCTCCTGTATAATAGGAGTCATTCAGCCGGGGAGCTTCTGGAGAGCATAATGGTGCAAGGCTTTCAACGTCCCGTTCTTTGACCTTACTGGAAGGGTCACAAAACCCTCTGGGACTATAATTGAAATTATCCATTCAACCTATTGTCCATGATTTTCTGATGATGCAAGCACTTCCAGGCCAACATTGCAAATCCGACAAAGGAGCCAATGTTATTCCCAAATACCAAACTGTAGTGAGATGAAAGAAAAGTACTACAGGTGCTGGAAAACTGGAATTAAAGAAAGAGAGCTAATGCTGGAAATGCAGCAGGACAGGCAGGAGTGAGAACTAGAAAATGATTCCGGTCAATGAACTGGAAGATGCTGAATATTAACTCATTTCCTCGCTTTCTGAGCTGTTTGCCAGCCAATCGATAAACACACAATGCTTCCTGTAAAATAGGCTTTAATAACTCAGCCACACAAGAGATTCTGCAGATGCTAGAAATCTTGAGCAACACACACAAGATACTGTAGGAACTGAGCAAGTTAGGCAACATTGATGGAGGAGAACAGGCAATGTTTTGGGCTGAGACCTTTAACCACGACCGGAGTCTGTATAATCCCTCAAAGGAACACTCCCTCAGGACAAGGCTTCAGCCATTCAGAATGAGGGGCTGCAGGCCACTGGAAGTCAATTAACTAAATTAATAAAGGAGGTATAAAGTTAAAGAGCACCAGCATAAACCATTTACACACATATCAGTCACTAATTATGCACTCCCTCCGCACATTGGAGCTTCTGGAATTTCTCTTTCAAAGAAAAACTTTCCAGAAGTTATTAGATCAGATTTAGCTAAGGACTGAGGAAATTACTTCCAGAATTCTGTGGAGCTAACTTGGAAAGATTTAGTCCAGAGATCACTGAGTCTGCCGGATGTTAAAGAGCCTACAACATACAAAGGACATTCTGAAAGGCTGTCAGAAATTGATGAATGTTACCATGGAAGCTAATATTTTATCTTCATAGAAGACTGCTTTTAATTGTACTGCTATTAATTGTGTTTCATTAAAGTTATGGTTTGTGGATTTCATGACATGATGTGGCAATTCTTGTTATATTCTTGGACAGTGTAATAAATGATCAATTATCTGTTTAATTTGGTACTGAATGCCGTTATTTTATTTCATTTAAGCATCTATTCTGTTCATATTTTTCACCTGAGGATTAATTATAAAAGATGTTAATTACAAGGAAGAATAAAAATGCCCACATTAAATTATCCAGAGCTCTCAGCATTCAATTGAAATTTTCAGTGGCTTCTCCATAGGGGGAGTTCTTAACAGAGCTGATACATTCCTGTTCTCACACAGAGAAAAACATTTGACAAACTGTGTCCACAGTCCGTGCAATTTTATCTGACTTACATGCTAATTTAATGTAATTTTACTCTTATGTATACTGCCCATGAATCGCAACTCTAATCATTACTGCTACAATTTTATCTTCAAATCAAATAAAATGTTTATAAAATAATATTGACATTCTGTTACATTATATCTCAAATCAGCTTATCACAATATTAAATATTTGATTTATTTACCTAATGCTGACTAAAATCGTACTGATGCCACCGACTGTACATTGGGCAATTCCCACGCATTGTTGAAATAAAAAGAAACAATGCCTATGGGATACGTTGTTCATCAACTGAGTGCACCACTATGAATATAAAGGTCAGAGGCAAGGAGATAGAAAGGTTTTTTTCTGTGCTTGTCAGTCAGGCATTACTCTAACTTCACATTCCAGGCGAGGACACTGCGTGAGAGTCTCCTCCTCACTTTGAAGCTGAGCAACTTCTTTGGCGACAACTTATCTGGGAAAAGAAGTCTCAGCATCCAGGTATGGTCAAACGTTTTCTAGCACATTTATGTTATCGACGGATGCTGAAGGACCTGGAATTTGACTTTCTTTGACGGTTGTTATTAAGTTAATGCTAAGTTTGTTTTTGAAGTTTTAAACGGTTTGAGTGGCCTCGCTTGTCACTCCCGTCGGAGGGCACATTCCAGTGGCCTGAGGGAGCCGCTTTCTGCAGATTGCAGCTGTCACAAAGCTCAAAATAATCGCAGACCGAAGCCAGGCTCTCATTTCAGACCGGCGCCTTGACAGCCGACAAAATCAAAGCGCCTTACAGCCCAGCTTCAGTTTAAAAGGCAGCTTCTGATTTCTTTCTGCTTTCTGTCCAGTTTTAATCATGTTGTTACTCCGATAACCTTTGAAATGTTCCCACCAAGAGAAAATTAAATCAAATATCTCGGTGTGATGGGAATACAAAAGAGAGGGTGGTATTTTCTCTATTTTATTGAGTTGATCTAAACAAGTAACTGAAGCAACAGTGCAGATTGATAAACGAAATAGTAAGCCCACTTTAATCACGGATAAGAATTCACAACGTCGTTATAGCGTTGAATGAAGAATAAAAATATTATATTTTTGAAATGTGTTTATAATCAAGAGCTTTCCTGTAGTTTTGCCAGTACCAGCATACGAGGATTGTTGATAGTATATGTGATGATCCGCATTCCTCGTGGGTAAATAAAAACGAGTAATAAACACTGATACCTTGAACTCCATATGCATGTTTGTTCCGTAAAATTGATGAAACTGCGTTTCTATATCAGTATCAACGACCGTTCCTTGATTTTTGCAAAACATCCGCCCATTAATGCATTAACATTTATTTAGGAAGCCCAATCAAAACACTTCCTTCACAAAAGATAGATATTAAGAAAGAGGATGTGCTGGAGATTTTGGAAAACATAAAGTTGGATAAGTCACCGGGACCGGACGAAATGTACCCCCAGGCTACTGTGGGGGGCGAGGGAGGAGATTGCTGAGCCTCTGGCGATGATCTTCGCAACATCAATGGGGACGGGAGTGGTTCCGGAGGATTGGAAGGTTGCAGATGTTGTTCCCTTATTCAGAAAAGGGAGTAGAGATAGCCCAGGAAATTTTAGACCAGTGAGTCTTATTTCAGTGGTTGGTAAGTTGATGGAGAAGATACTGAGAGGCAGATTTATGAACATTTGGAGAGGCATAATATGATTAGGAATAGTCAGCATGGCTTTGTCAAGGGCAGGTCGTGCCTTACAAGCCTGATTGAATTTTTTGAGGATGTGACTAAACACATTGATGAAGATAGAGTCGTAGATGTATATATGGATTTCAGCAAGGCATTTGATAAGGTGCCCCATGCAAGGCTTATTGAGAAAGTAAGGAGGCATGGGATCCAAGGGGACCTTGCTTTGTGGATCCGGAACAGGCTTGCCCACAGAAGGCAAAGAGTGGTTGTAGACAGGTCATATTCTGCATGGAGGTCGGTGACCAGTGGTGTGCCTCAGGGATCTGTTTTGGGACGTGTTCTGTTTGTGATATTTATAAATGACCTGGATGAGGAAGCGGAGGGATGGGTTAGCAAATTTGCTGAAGACACAAAGGTTGGGGGTGTTGTGGATAGTGTGGAGGGTTGTCAGAGGTTACAATGGGACGTCGATAGGATGCAAAACTGGGCTGAGATGTGACAGATGGAGTTCAACCCAGATAAGTGTGAGTGCTTCATTTTTGCAGGTCAAATATGATGGCAGAACATAGTATTAATGATAAGACTCTTGGCAGTGTGGAGGATCAGAGAGATCTTGGGGTCTGATTCCATAGGACACTCAAAACTGCTGCGCAGGTTGACTCTGTGGTTAAGAAGGCATACGGTGCATTGGACTTCATCAACCATGGGATTGAGTGAAGGAGCTGAGAGGTAATGTTGCAGCTATATAGGATCCTGGTCAGACCCCACTTGGAGTACTGTGCTCAGTTCTGGTCGCCTCACTACAGGAAGGATGTGGAAACCATAAAAAGGGTGCACAGAAGACTTACAAGGATGTTGCCTGGATTGGGGAGCATGCCTTATGAGAATAGATTGAGTGAACGCGGCCTTTTCTCCATGGAGTAACGGAGGATGAGAGGTGACCTGATAGAGGTGTATAAGATGATGAAAGGCATTGATCATGTGGGTAGTCAGAAGCTTTTCCTATGGCTGAAATGGCTAACATGAGAGGGCACATATTTTAAGATGCTTGGAAGTAGGTACAGAGGAGATGTCAGGGGTAAGTCTTTTTACGCAGAGAATGAATGGGCTGCTGGCAGTGCTGGTGGAGGTGGAAACGATAAGGGTCTTTTAAGAGACTCCTGGATAGGTACATGGAGCTTAGAAAAATAGAAGGCTGTGGGTAACCCTAGGTAATTTCTAAAGAAAGGAGCTGTTTGGCATAGCATTGTGGGTCAAGGGGCCTGTATTGTGCTGTAGGTTTTCTATGTTTCTATGTTTCTAAAAGGCAGATGATTATCAAATAATTCAGATGAACACTTATAACTTTTAAAAAATTGTTGAAGGCAGGGACAATGCACATTAGGTAGTGAGTGATTCGAGTTAAAACTGTAGGGGTTGAGATGGGGTGAGAAGAGGTGATCTTTTCACAATGGATTTTCACACAGGATTCTCAGCCTGTGGTGTTGGCATTATGGCCATCCGCCAATCGTTTATAAATCAGGAGAAATCCCTGGGAATCTGATCAGTTCCATACAGGATTGCACCCATGGGAGCATCAGATGATGATCGATGGATTTGGATGACGGATGTTGTATTGGCGCTTTAGTCCTCAACAAAATCATGGAGATTTTATTCACTGGCCTCTCCTCCTGACAAGAAATATACGTCACTGTCATAAAATTCTGTAGAGACTTTCCACTGCTTTGGACTGCTCTGGCATTTGTTACCTGCACTTTAACATCCTTAGTAACAGCTATGTCCAAATAGGAAATTGCTTTCCTGACATCCATAGATCCTGAATGTTGGCACTTATTACAAATTGCAAGAGGCCATCTTCAGATTCTTGCTGCTTTTTTGGCAGTCTTTGTAACTCGTACTAGGTGTACGTAGCTGATGCTGATCAGAACGGAATCCTGCTACATTAGGATCTTAGGTTCTTGAAAGTACGAGTAGAATTGTCTATAAACCTGTAGGAATGATCAGGATAGTTAGTATTATGATGTATATTAATACGCTTTAAAATGAAAGGCATACTGTTGCAATAATAAAATTCTTTCTCAGAATGAACCTCAGAAAAATAATGCAATTGAACATTAGTTTCTGCACTGTTAAAATGGAGGAGTTTGCTGAACTAAATATACATGGTGCTCCCTCTCCATAGAAGCAATCCCTAGGTCAATTAAATCTACATCAAGGGAACCAAAAGACCTTATTTTATGTAAAGAGCTCTGGTTGCATATTCTGGATTAGATTTTTCTCAGTGGCACCAATCCAGCTCTGAGGAAAATCCTTTTCTGCAAAAATTAAGGTTTTAATGATAAAACAGAGAACTTTGGAGGTGCATAGCCAGTCAGTTTCTGAAAAAGAACAGTTACAATTTAATTGTTGACCTTTCAAAGCCAGGGGTTTATTGGGGCACATCTCTTATTTTATATTGTTTCAGAATCAGGTATATTAATACTAACATATGTCAGGCTTATGGCTTCATGGACTGTTCAGAAATCTGATGGTAGAGGGGAAGAAACTGTTCTTAAAACATAAAGAGTGGATCTTCTGGCTCCTACACATTCTCCCCACTGGTAACAATTATTTTTGTCATCATTGTTATTACAGAACCATAGCATCTGCTGTTGCCTTTCCCTGGTCTTTCTGCCCTTCCCAACGTCAATGAAGTGTTGAGTGCTCCTGTTGGTGTCTGGTTGTTGTCATGGACACAACGCTGAGTTTATACCCATTTAAGGTTGATCAAAAATCACCCTTATTATATCAGAGCTGAATTACCTGCATTCCGGGGAACCTTAAAATTTTTTATTTTGTATCATTTTTATGTCATATAAATTGTTCCATATTTTGTAATCTTTGTCTTACATTTAAGGCATTTGAGAGTTGTTTTTGCTGTTTTCTTTTGGCAGTGAGGTCAAATAATTTGGTGTATACTCTAAGAGAGGCAAGATGATCTTGTTGTTTAGGCTCTGTTCCTCTGTTCACCCTTTCACCTCCTCTGGCTTTACAAAGATCCTGCTTACTTTATTTCTGTGAATTACAAATGATAATTTAGAATCCATCTACTGTTTTGAAGCATTAAAATTTCCTTGTCCAGTTTATATTTCTTCTGCGTGTTTGCACTCCCCAATCGTGTCTTATTCATCATATTGTCTCTGGTTCAGAGAAGGAAATCTGGATTGTTTCCCTTGTCTGGCCTTATCTGTTACTCCGAATCCCTAACAAAGCGGTTGATCTTGAATTACGTCCTCAGTTCAGGAGCAATTCAGGATGGATAGCAAATGTCAGCCTAGCTATCAATATTGATATTCCAAGAACTAATAAATAAAAAAGGAATATTTAAAAAAATCTGGGACATGATGGCACTGATGAGGCCAAATCTGGTCATAACGAAATCAGAGCTGTATTAACTGTGCTTCTATAAATCTGCACCGGTAGAAGGTTGGCCAGGCCATCTGCTGTCAGCACCAGGAGTTTGTTTTGTAAACTTGTGCTTGATGGCAGTCCTTTCTTTAAATATTCTTGCAATAATTCCCCTGCTATCTGCATAGATTTCATTATTCATCTCTTCCATTATGATTTAATTACATTTTAATTACAATAGGATACTTCGCTGAATGCTTTTCAATTTTTCCCTACATTCCTCTTTATTCACTGTTAGTTCTCACTTGACACAGAACCATTATTCAATCCAGCCAGGCCATGCTCCAGTTATACTGCACTTGACTTTCCTTCACTTTTCCTCATCTAAACCTGTCAACTGAACTTTATATTCCCTCTACTCTTGACCTTGAGTGTCCAGCCTTCCCATAAGTATATCCACGCTTCTCACTACAACCACTCCTTGAGGCAGTGAGTTCCTCTGCACTCCTCTGGGCACAGAGGTTCCTTCTGCACGTGCCGCTGGAATGTAATTTTAACCTAACCTGCCCAGGATAGGAATGAGTCTGTTTTACTCCACTGTGTATTCCAGCAAGGAGTGCAGTTGTGTGGGTACTGAACGGGCAGCCGGAAGAGTGATTGCCAAATCTGCTGATTGCTTCTGATGTGGGACTCAAGGCTGCTGCTGATCAGTTAATGCAGGAGAAGGGATCATTTCATTAGCAGCTTCTAACATTCAAGCAGTTGAGATCTCTAATTTATTTTCTGTGGAACCATAGGCCACAGAGATGGAAAGATAATCCCCTCCATGTTAAATCCCAGGGTAGAGGGATATCAGGGTGGAAATACTGCTGGGAATGTTACCAGCATCATAAATAAAGGAAGGATACACTCTGGGTTGATTTTACTTGTAGAATTTATTCATCGTGACCCTTGCACTTTATTCATCTTCCTGGGCTGCACTTCCTCTGTAGCTGCTACACTAAATTCTGTTTTCTATTTACTATCTCAATGTGCTTGCATGTATGGCATAGTCTTCCTGGAAGGCATATAAATGAAAACTTTTTTTTACTGTACATGTGATGATGATATAATAAGAGTAGCTTATTTTGTATGAACTTCTAATCTAAGGAGTTTGGTTTCTTTTATTTTTGGAGAAAAAACATAGTTGATATACAAGCTAAAGTTCCAAATTGGGGGAAGACTAAATTTGAAGCCGTTAGATAGGAACTTGCTGGGAAAGGCTGCTAGCTGTAATGACTGGCAAGTGGAAGCTTTTAAAAGTGAGAGTATATTCCTGTCAGTGTGAGGGACAAGGCTAGTGGGGTTCAGGAACCCTGGTTATTGAGGGTTTTTGAGGCTTTGGTTAGGGAGAAGAAGGAGGCATACATCAGGTATGGGTAATTGGCAGCCATGAGTCCATAAGGGATGTCGGAGCACATGTAAGAAGGAAATCAGGAGGGCAAAAGGGAAACATGATATATCCTTGGCAGAAAAAGTAAAGGAGAATCCTAATAGATTCTATTGCAATTAATATCTCCTCCTCACTGACGATCAGCACCAGAGCACCTCAGGGGTGTGTGCTTAGCCTACAGTCTACTCGCTCTATACCTATGACTGTGGCTAGGCACAGCTCAAATACCATCTATAAATTTGCTGATGGCACAGCCATTGTTGGTAGAGTATCAGATGGGGATGAGAGTGTGTACAGAAGTGAGATATACCAACTAGTGGAGTGGAGTCACAGCAACAACCTGGCACTCAATGCCAGTAAGACGTAAGAACTGATTGTGGACTTCAGGAAGGGTAGAACCATAGAACCATAGAACATTACAGCACAGAAACAGGCCTTTTGGCCCTTCTTGGCTGTGCCAAACCATTTTTCTGGCTAGTCCCACTGGCCTGCACCTGGCCCATATCCCTCCATACACCTCTCATCCATGTACCTGTCCAAGTTTTTCTTAAATGTTAAAAGTGAGCCCACGTTTACCACTTCATCTGGCAGCTCATTCCACACTCCCACCACTCTCTGTGTGAAGAACCCCCCCCCCCCCAATGTTCCCTTTAAACTTTTCCCCCTTCACCCTTAACCCATGTCCTCTGGTTTTTTTCTCCCCTAGCCTCAGTGGAAAAAGCCTGCTTGCATTCACTCTATCTATAACCATCATAATTTTATATACCTCTATCAAGTCTCCCCTCATTCTTCTATGCTCCAGGGAATAAAGTCCTAACCTATTCAACCTTTCTCTGTAACTCAGTTTCTCAAGTCCCAGCAACATCCTTGTAAATCTTCTCTGCACTCTTTCAACCTTATTAATATCCTTCCTGTAATTTGGTGACCAAAACTGCACACAACACTCCAAATTCGACCTCACCAGTGCCTTATACAACCTCACCATAACATTCCAACTCTTATACTCAATACTTTGATTTATAAAGGTCAATGTACCAAAAGCTCTCTTTACTACCCTATCTACCTGTGATGCCACTTTTAGGGAATTTTATATCTGTATTCCTAGATCCCTCTGTTCTACTGCACTCCGCAGTGCCCTACCATTTACCTTGTATGTTCTACCTTGGTTTGTCCTTCCAAAGTGCAATACCTCACACTTGTCTGTATTAAACTCCAACTGTCATTTTTCAGGTATGATGAGGGAACATGAATCAATCCTCATAGAGGGATCAGAAGTGGGGAGAGTGAACAATTTCAAGTTCCTGGGTGTGAAGATCTCTGAGGATCTAACCTAGTTCCAAAATATCGATGCAGCTATAAAGAAGGCAAAACAGCAGCTATATTTCATTAGGAGCTTGAAGACTTGGTTTGTCACCTAAAACACTCAAAAACCTCTGATATACTGTGGAAAGCATTCTGACAGGCTGCATCTCTGTCCGGTATTGGGGGGAGGGCTACTGCACAGGATCAAAAAAAGCTACAGAAAGTTGTAAAATTAGTCAGCTCCATGTTGGGTACTAGTTTCTGTAGATTCCAAGACACCTTCAAAGTGCAGTGCCTCAGAAAGGCAATGTCCATTATTAAGGAACCCCATCACCCAGTACATGCTCTCTTCTCACTGTTACCATCGGGAAGGAGGTACAGAAGCCTGAAGGCACACACTCAGCGATTCAGGAACAGCTTCTTCCCCTCTGCCATCCGATTCCTAAATGGACATTGAACCCATCAACACTACCTCACTTTTATTATTTCTGGTTTTGTACTATTTTTAATCCAACTATTTAATATACATATATAAACTTACTGTAATTTATTTATTTTTCCTTCTATATTATCGTGTATTACAATATACTGCTGCTGCTAAGTTAACAAATTTCACGACACATGCCGGTGCTAATAAATCTGATTCTGATTCTATAGGTATATTGAGAGCAAAAGTCAAAACCAGGGTGAGATTAGGTCCCCTTAAGGATCTGTGTGCTCATCTCTATTCTGTGGCTCCAGCAGAGTACAGGCACAGCAAATTACTACTAGTTACAACAAACAAACAAATAAATAAACAGTGCAAAAGAGGTAGTGTTTAGGGATTCATGGACCATTCAGAAATCTGATGATAGAGGATCAGAAACAATGAGTGTAGATCTTCAGGCTCCTGTGCCTCCTCTCTCTGATGGTAGTAATGAGAAGAGGGCATGTCCCTAATGGTGGGGTCCTTAATGATGGATGCCTCCTTTATGATGTGCTGCCTTTTGAAGATGTCCTCACTGATGGGGAAGCCTGTGCTTGTGTTGGAGCTGGTTGAGTCTGTAACCGTCTGAAGCCTCTGACAATCCTGTGCACTGGAGCCTCCATGCCAGACGGTGGTACAATCGATTAGAATGCTCCCTATGGTACATCTATAGAAATTTGCTACTGCCTTTGGTGACTTACCAAATCTCCTCTAAGTCCTAATGAAGTATCACTACAGGGATGCGTTCTTGGTGATTGTGTCAATATGGTGGGGCCAGGATAGATTATCTGAGTTGTTGATGCCCAGAGGCTTGAAATAGCTTGCGTTTTCCACCACTGATGCGTCAATAAGGAATACGTTTCAATAAGAACTGCTTCTCTCCTGTACTAACTGTGGGGTAGGTCATGGAAGCTGGTGAGTTCAGAACAGTGAAATCCTGAAATATTACAGAAGAGGTGGTGCTGACAATGTTGAAGCAAGCAGAAGTCTCTCCATGGTCCCAACCAACTTCATCCCTTACTTCTAACCAAGTTGTTCATGTCCTGGCAGAGAATGCTGTATCATCCTTAGCCATGGAGACTGAATGTTGAGGAAGGGGTGAAAGGACAAGCCACCCCTTCCTCAATATTCAATCTTCTATGGCTAAGGGCCGGTGAACTTAGCATCAGTGGAAAGAAACTGGGAATTCATCAATTAGATCAACTGGAAAGCGGGCAAAAGAATGGCAGATAGGACTTAAGTCAGGCATGTGTAAAGTGATGCATTTTCAGAAGTTAAAGGGCGGACGTACTTACTGAGTGGCAGGGCTCTGGGAAGTGTTGTTGAACAGAGTGACCTAGGATACAATTACGTAGTTCCCTGATAATCATGGCAGAAGGAGACAGGGTGATGAAGATAACATAGGCATGCTTGCCTTCAGTGGTCAGTACATTGTGTATCAGAGTTGGATATAATCTTATAGCTGTATAAGAATTGGTAAGGCCACACTTCAAGTACTGTGCACAGTTCTAATTGCCACACTACAGGAAGGAAGAGATTAAGGTAGGGAGGGGGCAGAAAAGATTCACAAATGTGATGCCAGGATGGGAGGGCTTGACTTTCAAGGAGAGACTGGATAGGCTGGGACTGTTTAGCCTGGAGCAAAGGACTGAAGGGTGGCCTTAAAGGGCCATATAAAGTTATGAGGGACATAGGAAGGGCAGATAGATAGATAGATAGATAGATAGATAGATAGATAGATAGATAGATAGATAGATACTTCACGAATTTCTGCAGATGCTGGAAATTCAAAGCAACACACACAAAGTGCTGGAGGAACTCAGCAGGTCAGGCAGCATTAGTGGAAATGAGCAAACCGTCGACGTCTTAATTCGAGACCCTTCTTCAGGATTGGACAGGAAGATGCCAGAATAGGAGGGAAAGGATAGCTAGAAGGTGATAGGTGAAGCCAGGTGGGTGGGAAAGATAAACAGCTGGAGATGAAGGAATCTGATAGGAGAGGAGAGTGGACTATAGGAGAAAGGGAAGGAGGCGAGGCACCAGCGGGAGGTGAAAAGCAGGTGAGAAGAGGTACAAGGTCAGAGTGTGGAACAGAAGAAGTGGGGGGAGGGACTTTTCCCCCCTGGAAGGGGAAATCAATGTTCATGCCATCAGGTTAGAGACTACCCAATGGAATACAAGGTGTTGGTCTTCCACATTGAGGGTGGCTTCATCATGGCATAATAGGAGACCATGGACCGAAATGTCAGATGGACAATCTTTTCCCCAAGGTAAAAGTATCTACAACCAGAGGTCACATGTTTAAGGCGAAAGATTTAAACCTTTTTTTTTCACAGAGGTATACAGAATAAGCTGTCAAAGGAAGTAGTAGATGCATCTACAATTACAAAGTCTAAAAAACAAATCGGATGGGCATATGGATAAGAAACCTTTGGAGGGATATGCACCAAATATTGAGAAATGGGACCAGCTTGAGTGGGCACCATGCTTCCATGCTATGTCTCTGCTGTAGACATGGATTTGTTTCCTAATTCTGGGTCACTCTTCCAAAACATTGCTTCTCTTTGTTTCCATGCAGAAGAGGAAAGCAGTCATGGCGACAGCTCACAATAACAACGGTGAACAAGTTGTACCAGGAGACATTGAACAAGATGATGTCCATTCTGTGCAGGCCCGATACCTACGCAGCCCATCGCCTAGCAGGTGTGATGTGTGCAATGCAAAGTTCTCCGATATAAGCAAATTCAAGTGGTTCCACATGGAGTCATCTTGCGGCTAGGTCAGCACTATTTGGGTTTTAATCTCAGAAAAGATAGGCTCATAGTTATGTCTTTGACAGCAAGTCGTCTTTAAGGATGTGATAACAGCACTAAAATACTGTACTTGTCCCTAGCAGCAGAGAACAAGCCCCTGTTTGCACTCTCACCAAATCACACAGCATCCTCTAATATGCTTCTGTTTGAGTCTTTTACCACCACCCACAACAAATTCCAAATCACTTCTGCCCTCTGAAGAAAACATTTTTCTGTACACCTCCGTGCTTTAAATCCAGGTCTTCCAACCTTTTGACCATAAACTTGGTAACATTTTCTATATTTACCCAGTCTAAACCAGTCATGATCTTGAACATCTTTTTCAGTCTTCTCTCAAATATTTTTGATCCAAAGGGAAAAGCCCCAGCTTCCTATTCTAACCTTATGTAGGTGATGACGTGTGTATTCTTCAGCTGGGCAGTTACACACAGTGTGAAAAGGTTCGGAGCAAGGGCAGTGTGCGTTGTTCCTTTTACACTTTTTTTCCCAGATCCCACCTGAGAACAGTTTTTATATATCATTGCTCTTTCTTCATTGCTGTGTCTAAGCCCTGCAAATTCTGTTCCCTGGTGGCACCATAGAATTTACACCACAAGGCTGAAAGCAGCCCACAGTGGCAATCTCTCTACTAGCTTCTCAAAGTCAATAAGGGACAGACAATAACATTGACATTGACACTTACAATGCATAAATTCATCAAAAAGACATAGAAGAAGTTACATTAGTAGACCTGGAGGTTAGGTGTAATTGGAGGGATCTCTTTTTACTAATAAATACTCAGAAAATAAAGGTCTTTCACAAATGAGATCATTCTTAAAAAGATTCCCAGGATTCTGCCAATGTAATTTATAAGGCAGGTAATCAATGTTTTCCTTTATGGTAACTGAAACTCCAATGTCTGAAACAATAACTCTAATGAACTTTGCTAAAACCACCACCATCCTGACAAAATATACTCTCCCTTTATGCAACTATTTCTTAACACTGACTGTGAATCTTCTGGGTAAAAGGCATTTGATCTTAAAAAATATACAACTCATGGACATGCAGTTTCCACAACCACACAACGTTCCTTCAGTATCGTCCTCAACTATCGATCTACATAATGTGCTCACATCTCTAGAGGGGATTTGAACTCACTTTTTAACAGAGTAGTGAGTATGTCTTCACAGGGCCTTAAAGTTTAGTGAATATGGTAGTGTCAGAGAACTTGTAACATAAATGTGGAATCAAAAGCGATAATTAATCCCAAGAGGGTGAGATGCCTGATTTTTCAATATATTAATGTTAAGCAGCAATAATGAAAGAAGGGACGTATGTACTTTATTTTCATTGACAGATTTTCCATTGTATCAGACACGGACACAGAGAGCATCTTCATGGAGCCTATACATCTATCATCTGCAGTTGCTGCAACAAAGATTATTAATGAAGGTAATATTCTTATATTTCTACATTTTCTCCAGAAGACCTGACTAAATTGGCTTTCCTGGCCCTGGCCTTGATCCCAGTGGATCCTGCATGGATTGGTTGCAACAGCAATCTCAGGCAATAGACTCTCGATATTTTAATTTGTGGCAGCATAGTTAGAAGACGAATGTAGGAGTATGTGCTGTAACAAATCCTTACAAGTTATGAACTGTTAAGAGGGGTAGGCATCTGGCTCAATATTAGATACTACACAGCCAAATTAGAATGTGCTAAGTGGTAAAAGTGTAACACACGGAGGATCAAGAATGTGTAGAGTGGTGTCCTTGGATGTGTAATACTGAAGAGTGAGCTGAACTGTCACCAAAGTGTCAGAAACAGGTTTCAATGCATCTGTGAAAACTGTGGCATGAAGAAGGTTCTTCTGAGAGGTCTCAGGCCAGCTTTGTGAACCTAACCCGAAGTGTTTCACCTTTATAACTTACTTACCCAGATCTCCGACAACACATCATCTCCTTCCCAAAATTATATAATAGCATGGCTCCACGATGAGCTTGCCACCCGACCAGGCAATTCCTGGAGCATGGAGATAATGCACAATGGAATGGTGAATTAAAGTGTCCCAAGGTGGTCTGAAAAGTAACTACCCACTCTATATTGAACTTCCTCAGTGTAGAGGAAAGCACAAAACACATAATTATCTCTTGTTTTGCTGATTTGTCAGTGTTGGTCTACCGTGATGTTGAAGAAACTCCAAAAAAAGTTTGAAAAGCTGATGTAAACTGCAACTGAATAAATAATGGTTATTATTCTATAGATTTACTGTATGCCCACAAGGAATTGAATCTTGGGGTTGTAATGGATATATATATATTTATTTTGATGATAAAATATACTTTGAATTTTAATAATTATTGAATTATCTACTCGTGTGAAACAGATACAGCAAATGATAGCTTCAAATCTGCTGAGTATTCCATAAAGCATTTTTATCCGATCTTTAGAAAAATTGGAACCAGTAAATGTACTCTTCCTACTGAACTTATGAATGGGTGTGTCTCCATATTTTGTGCCTTCCAGTATTTCTCTTCTCTGAACTCAAGCAACAAAGTACCTAAGTGCCCGTGATGAACCCTAACTTAAGGAGTTTGATATCATTTGCCTTACTCTTTATTTTATGTTTTCTATGTATCGGGAGAATTGAAGCCCAAAGAAATAAAAATCGAGCCAATGTCGCCAAAAATGATGGAATCAGCTGAGCAGCTGCTTGTGGAAGACCTCTATAATCGAGTGAAAGTGAAGATTGATGACAGAAGCAAATACAACACCCCCTGTATCATGGACATCCAGCATGCTCTCATGCGGAAAATGGAGGCGCCCCTCGAGATAATCAGTGAGGTGTGGCCCAATGTCTTCATTGCTGAAAAGTAAGTTGGAAACATGTAACATTGGATTGAATCAGTGATACCTACATTATCACAGGCTATTACTGCACCTATTGAGCTGCCAGTTTAGTAAGCATATCATCCTTTCAATATTTGCATTGATCACTATATTGTAGAAGATTCCATCTTCTTCAGCCCTTTTCTACCCATCACCCCCCAGGTTCTTCCTTCATCACACCTCCGTCACCAACGCACCTTCACCCTCACCTGATTTCACCTATCACCTGCCAGTTTGTAGTCCTGCCTCTTTGTTATTCTGGCTTCTTCCCCTTTCCTTGCCAGTCCTGATGATGGATTTTGCCTCGAAACATTGACTGTTGATTCCTCTCCATAGATGCTGCCTGACCTGCTGAGTTCCTCCAGAACTAGCTGCGTTTTACTATGCTGGATATTTTAAAGGTGGTTTATCTTACATCTGTGAAAGGTTTTAGGAAGCCCTGAAATAGAAAATGTAAAATTAAATTGAGATCTTGCTGTTGTGTTCCTTTACATTGACAGCACAGGTGTAACTACAGCAGCTGGAAAATCAAAAATCTGCGCTTGATTCCAACATTAATTTAGATGTAAGCTCTGTGATGGAGGTGCAAGGAGGCTTGGAGAGTCTTGAAAGTTATTAAGTATTCCAAAAATAGTTCTGATGAAGGGTCTCAGCCCAAAATGTCAACTCTTTATTTCTTTCCATGGCTGCTGCCTGGCCTGCTGAGATTCTCCAGCATAGAAAAATAACTTTCGGATGTATATTGTATACATTTCTCTGACATTAAATGTACCTATTGAAACTTATTGATCTTGTTTGTATTGCTCTGGATTCTAGCAACTGCAGAATCTCTTGTATTTAAAAGAGATTTCAAAACATTTGTTGCAATGTCATTAAGGTATCAGAGCAGAAATCAACAAAGCCACTTAAAAGACACCCATTACCTTTTATCTTTGGCTTTTAACGTGCTATATTATTTGGAAATGTTTATTTGGGAACTTGACTTTGTGATCCTGAGATATACCTAGACCACCAAGCCCACACTATATGATGTGCTTTGGGATTCTGCCAGAGCAACGTGTACAAATGCTGGAGGAACTCGACAGCCTTTAACTTCTCCACCCCTCACCCCTCGTTAATTTGAGAGGAGAGTGGACTTTGGGAGAAAGAGAAAGAGGAGGGGCACCAGGGGGAGAGAGCCAGAGTGGAGAATTGAAGAAAAGGGAAGGGGGAGGTGGAAGCATTCAAAAATGGCTCCTAACTGAAGCACGTTCCATTTAAAAGAACAGTTGAAATCTCTGTATCAATGGAAACAGCAGATAGAGATGCAATTGAGTTGCAGTCAGGAATGAAAGTGAGTGTAAACAAAACTGCAGCATCTAAACAGATGGCTGAACAAATTGTGTTACCATTGTAGAAGAGGCTCACATATACCAGACCAATGCAATTTTAAGGGTGAAACTTGCAGAAGATACACATACAAAGAGCATGTCGGGCAGACAAAAATAAATGGATTGTATAGGGAAGACTTGAAGATAAAAAGTCAAGTTGCAGTTTCAAAAAGAACACTAATCTGTATGTCGTTGGTGAAAAATCTGATAAAGCTGAGAGTGACACAGTAATGGGGAGCAATGAAATTTATATGGTGAAAACTAACAAGCAATCTGGCTTACACCAGAAGTGAATGGAAATTAATTCAAATGGAATTGGACACTGGCTCAACTGTTTCAATAGTTCCACAAAATGAGTTTGAAAGCCAATTTCTTCCTTGTATATCGCAATGCAGCGCACTTCACTATCAACCCTTCACCAGCTATACTGTTCCTGGGTCGTCCCTTGGGTTCCCACTCGGATCTCCTCAAACCCAGTCTCAGAAGGAATAAGCAGGACAAACAGCTGAGACAAATTGAGAGCTCTTCAAACAAGGAGGTTCCTTGTCAAAATGGCACCAGTGAACAACGATTCCGTGGGTGACATCTTTCTGATAGCAAATCTCTCCAATTATTTCACTCTTTCTATGCCTTCTACTTGTTCTTTTTGTGTTTTTGGTGTTATGAAAACTGTTGGGACCCGTGATGTTCAGTTTGAATCTCGATCGAAGGATCCAGTGCTGTGCTGTGTCTGGAGAGCTGCCTCGTAGTGATTGGAGATGGGGGCGGGGTGGGGGGGGGGGGTTGACGAATAGGTCCAAGGACACAAGCTGACTCATGGATCAGAGATGAGGTGTGAGGTCAAGAACGACTCCACCTTGAAGCGGCGAGGATGATTGAAGCATCGAGGCGAATATGGAGGGGGTCAGTGATGGCTTGGCACGAGACAGACAGCAGCCAGATCTTTAGGGTTTGGACCTGGGTTGGCAGCGTTCGGACTCAGGTCGGTGGTCACTCTTTACAGAAGGACTGAGTTCCTGCTGCTGCTCCACTTACATGCAGCGATTTCCTATATTCTGAGATTTACCTGATCATTGCACTGTACTTTTTAATGGTTTCCTTCAGTTGTTTGGTGTTTTCTTGTGGTCGATTAGTGGGTGAGTGGTCTAATAATTTTTTGTGTGTGGGGGTGGGTTGGGGGTTTGGCGCTACTGTCTCTGTTCTTTTCTACAAGAGAGGAGGCCAGGGATTCTTATGTATAGAGGATCGTTGATTGTTTTCGTGGCTGCTTTTTGCTGTGGGTGAGGGGGGAGTTTTGGGGTCTGCAAGTTTAGTTTCTCTTCTTTTTTGTATCCGTTTAGGGGTGGAGTTGATGTCTTTCTTTTCACCAACACACATAGCCTTTCTGTATTTAATGACAAATATCAGAGTTGTATTGTACATGCATACTTTGACAATAAAATGAACCTTTGAGGTTCAATGTTTCAGTCCTGAGCGTGCAGTCCTGAGCGTGCAGTCCTGACAGGGGCTACAGAGGTGATCAAAAGTGGGTATTCAGAAAGATTAAAGACAAAACTGGGTCATTCACCTTCATACACAATGGAGATTGCGTCTGATGTCGTCTGGAGATGACACATCAATCAGCTGAGGCCAGAGTCAATTGTTAGAGAAGAAAGGTGGCTAGCACTGTCAGAACCACTTCCTTCAGGAGGTCCCAGAACCCAAGATTATTTCACGGCCACATGTCTCACATGCCAAGCAGAGTGGATGCCCCCCACCCACCCACCAAATCAGGAAAGATGTTATCCCATAAGGGTAAGAAATCTTCCACAGCGATTAAATCTTTAGTAAAGAATGGGACAATTTAAAATTCACTACTCTGTGGATGTAGTTGTAGTTGCATTATTTAGTGTACTGCATACCTCATACGGGAGGAGTGTTGTATATTTAGTATTTGAGTAATATTGTAATTATGTTGTTTGAATATTCCTTTTGTTTCATAATACATTACGGGTTATAGGTAAAATTACGTGCATGGCATAAGCTATTATGTCAACATGTTGTACATGAGTGCCTCACTGAAAGTAAAATTGAAATAATCATATTTATCGCTGAGCTCGCCATGTTTTTCTTTTGATTAGTTTTGTGTTTTGGAGTTGCAAAACTTCATAATGTGTGCACTTGGTTCTATTTTTTACAGTGATGACCAGGGGTTACTTATGGTGAAGCAAATGGTGAATTGGAGGATTTCATCCAAGCTTCTGGTCTCTCTCTCTCTCCCTCTCCTGCTGCATTGCAGTTCCTTTGACAGGAACACACAGGAGAACACCTGCACACCTTCACCTTCCAAGTGCTGCAGAAATTATGGATTCCCCAACATTACTGCTCCACCACGAGGTTCAGTCCATAGCCATTCTCTCTCTTATTCTTATTCCCACCCTTTCTTTCTTTTGCTCTCTCTCTCTCTCTCTCTCTCTCTCTCTCTCTCTCTCTCTCTCTCATTCTCATTTTCACAGAAAGCGAGGTGGCACAGTGGGCTGGGGAGGTGCATGGGAATTTCCACAGAAGGATCAGCACTTGCAAATCAAGTCAGGGCTTGGTGTCATCGGAGGATGGATTCAAAAGAGGGGTATACGAGATGCTAGACGTGTGTAGCTGGCCTACAGGTCAGAGGCAGTCAGCAAAATGGCAGCAGTTTCTCCTTATTATGGACACAGATGATCTGTGATTGCCTTCATAGAAACATAGAAAACCTATGGCACGATACAGGCCCTTCAGCCCACAGTGCTGTGCCAAATATGCACTTACTTTAGAAATTACCTATGGTTACCCGTAGCCCTCTATTTTTCTAAGCTCCATGTACCTATCCAGGAGTCTCTTAAAAGACCCTATCATATCTGCCTCTACCACCATCACTGACAGCCCATTCCATGCACTCACCACTCTGTGTAAAAAAAAACTTACCCCTGACATCTCCTCTGTACCTACTTCCAAGCACCTTAAAACTGTGCCCTCTTGTGTTAGCCATTTCAGCCCCGGGAAAAAGCCTCTGACTACCCACACGATCAAAGCCTCTCATCATCTTATACACCTCTATCAGGTCACCTCTCGTTCTCTGTCGCTCCAACCTACGCAGCAGCTTTGAGCGTCCTATGGACTTGGACCCCAAGATCCCTTTGAACCACTACACTGCCTAGAGTCTTGCCATTAATGCTATATTCTGCCATCATATTTGACCTACCAGAATGAACCACCTCACACTAATCTGGGTTGAACTCCATCTGCTACTTCTCAGCCTAGTTTAAAATCATATCGATGTCCCACTGTAACATCTGACAGCTCTCCACGCTATCCACAACACCCCCAACCTTTGTGTCATCAGCAAATTTACTAATCCATCCCCCTCCACTTCCTCATCCAGGTCATTTATAAAAATCACAAAGAGTAAGGAACCCAGAACAGATCCCTGAGGCACACCACTGGTCATCAGCCTCCATGCAGAATATGACCTGTCTACAACCACTCTTTGCCTTCTGTGGGCAAGCCAATTCTGGATCCACAAAGCAATGTCCCCTTGGATCCCATGCCTCCTTACTTTCTCAATAAGCCTTGAATGGGGCACCTTATCAAATGCCTTGCTAAAATCCATATACACTGCATCTATGGCTCTACCTTCATCAATGTGTTTAGTCACATCTTCAATAAATTCAATCGGGCTCATAAGGCATGACCTTTGACAAAGCCATGCTGACTATTCCTAACCATATTATGCAAATGTTCATAAATCCTGCCTCTCGGGATCTTCTCCATCAACTTACCAACCACTGAAGCAAGACTCACTGATGTATAATTTCCTGGGCTATCTCTACTCCCTTTCTTGAATAAGGGAACAACATCCGCAACCCTCCAGTCCTCCAGAACTTCTTCCATCCCATTGATGATGCAAAGATCATCACCAGAGGCTCAGCAATCTCCTCCCTCACCTCCCACAGTAGCCAGGGGTACATCTTGTCTAGTCCCGGTGACTTATCCAACTTGAAGCCTTCCAAAATCTCCAGTACATCCTCTTTCTTAATGTCTATATGCTCAAGCTTTTCAGTCAGCTGTAAGTCACTCCTACAATCGCCAAGATCCTTTTCTGTAGTGAATACTGAAGCGAAGTATTCATTAAGTACCTCCGCTATCTCCTCCAGTTCCATACACACATTACCACTGTCACACTTGATTGGTCCTATTCTGTCACGTCTTATCCTCTTGCTTTTCACACACTTGTAGAATGCCTTGGGGTTTTCCTTAATCCTGTCCGCCAAGGCCTTCTCATGGCCCCTTCTGGCTCTCCTAATTTCATTCTTAAGCTCTTTCCTGCTAGCTTTATAATTTTCGAGATCTCTATCATTACCTAGTTTTTTAAACTTTTCATAAGCTTTTCTGTTCTTTTTGACTAGATTTACAACAGCCTTTGTACACCACGGTTCCTGTACCCTACCACCCTTTCCCTATCTCACTGGAATGTACCTGTGCAGAGCTCCACGCAAATAACTCCTGAACATTTGCCACATTTCTGCCATATATTTCCCTGAGAACATTTGTTCGCAATTTATGTTTCCAAGTTCTTGCCTGATAGCTTCATATTTCCCCTTACTCTAATTAAATACTTTCTTAACTTGTCTGTTCCTATCTCCTTTAATGCTATGGTAAAGGAGATAGAATTGTGATCACTATCTCCAGAATGCTCTCCCACTGAGAGACCTGACACCTGACCAGGTTCATTTTTCAGTACCAAATCCAGTACAGCCTCTCCTCTTGTAGGCTTATCTATATATTGTGTCAGGAAACCTCCTGAACACACCTAACAACCTCCACCCCATCTAAACCCCTCACTCTAGGGCATATATGTCAAACTCAAGGCCCGCGGGCCAAATGCGGCCCGCGGTGGAATTATCTTTGGCCCGCGAGATAATATCTAATTACTATTAAAGCTGGCCCCAGTAATCGAAGCGCCTATGAAGATGCGGGAGGAAAACGGCGCAGGTGAGCTGACAGCTTATCACTGCATCATACACCAGGAATCGTTGTGTGGCAAAGCCTTGAAAATGGAACATATAATGAGCACCATAACACGAGCAGTTAACTTCATAAGAGCCAAAGGTTTGAATCACCGCGAGTTCAAGTCGTTTCTGGAGGAGTTGGGTTCAGAATGTAATGATTTGCCCTATCACACAGAGGTGCGATGGTTAAGCCAAGGAAAAGTGCTGAAAAGATGTTTCGAGTTGCGTGAGGAGATCTGTCAGTTCATGGAAAGCAAAGGGAAAGACACAACAGAGCTCCGGGATAAAAAGTTGCTTTGTGAAATGGCGTTTCTGTGTGACATCACGAGCCATCTCAATGCGCTCAACCTGCAGCTTCAGGGGCGGGGTCGTGTGATCACAGACATGTACGCTGCAGTGAGGGCTTTTAAAACCAAGCTGCGCCTGTGGGAGACGCAGATGCAGCAAGAAAACTTGAGCCATTTTCCGTGTTGCCAAACTATGAAAGAGCAGGTTTCTACCGCAGTGTTCCCACGTGCAAAGTTTGCTGAAAAACTTAGCATACTTGGTGCCGACTTCACACGGCGATTTGCCGACTTTGAAACCCAAAAAAGCAGGTTTGAACTGCTCAGTAATCCATTTGCAGCTGACGTGGAAAGCGCACCAACCAACATACAAATGGAGCTGATTGAACTCCAATGTAGTGACACACTCAAGGCAAAGTATGACTCGGTGGGCGCTGCACAGTTTCTACGTTTCATTCCCGACACAATGCCCCAGCTGCGTACCCAAGCTGCTCAAATGCTCTCTATGTTTGGCAGCACATATCTGTGTGAACAACTGTTCTCTTTGATGAAGATAAACAAAACATCAGACAGGAGTCGTCTTTCTGATGAACACCTTCACTCAATTCTGAGGATTTCCTCAGCTCAGAGCCTGACTCCAAACATTGATGAACTTGCATCCAAGATGAGATGCCAAGTATCTGGCTTAGACTAGTGTGAATCACAGAGTGTTGGCCTGTGGAAAAATGTTTTCATTAGAAATTACTCCGGAAAAGCTGCAGACAAAGCCATAAGAAATAAATGCAACTGATTTTTTATTTATTTAATGTTCAATGTTGTTTTTGTAGGCAATAACCTAAGCTTTGTTAGTTCCAGGATAATATGTGTAATAAATTCATTTCAATAAGTTTTGCAATAAACGCTGAACCAGTCCGGCCCTCGACTTGTACCGATTTTTAAATTTTGGCCCACTGTGTATTTGAGTTTGACACCCCTGCTCTAGGGAGATGCCAATCAGTATTGGAGAAGTTAAAATCTCCCATCTTGACAACCCTGTTATTATTGCACCATTCCAGAATCTGTCTCCCTATCTGCTTCTCAATTTCCCTATTATTGGGCAGTCTATAAAAAACACTTTATTGACCCCTTCCTGTTTCTAACTTCCACCCACAGAGACTCAGTAGACAATCCCTCCATGATTTCCTCCTTTTCTGCAGCCGTGACACTATCTCTGATCAGCAGTGCCACACCCCCACCTCTTTTGCCTCCCTCCCTATCCTTTCTGAGACATCTAAAGCCTGGCACTCTAAGTAAACATTCCTGCCCCTGAGCCATCCAAGTCTCTGTAATGGCCACAACGTCATGTCTCCAAGTACTGATCCACGCTTTAAGCTCATCCACTGCCTACCGGTTATATATGTTACTGGTACATCGACGCGTGAACCACAAATGTTCTTCAGTATAATCATAAACATGGGAATGTCTGCAGATGCTGGAAATCCAAAGCAGCATGCACACAATGCTGGAGGAACTCTGCAGGTCAGGTGTCTTCTATGGAAATGAATAGATAGTTGACATTGCAGGCAAAGGCCCTTCTTCAGGACTGAGAAGGAAGGAGGAAGATGCCGGAATAAAAAGGTGGGGGGCGGAGGGGAAAGACTCCACCTGGAAGGTTATGGGCAAAGGCAAGTGGCTGGAAAGGAAGGAAGCTGATAGCAGAGGAGAGTGGACCATAGGAGAAAGGGAAGGGGGTGCGGACCTGAGGGAGGTACTAGGCAGGTGAGAAGAAGTAATAGGTCAGAGTGTGAAATAGAGGAAGGGGGTGGTGGAATTCGTTTACTGGAAGGAGAAATCTATATTCACACACAAGAGGAGGCCATGGACTGACACGTCGGAATGGGGATGGGAATTGGAATTAAAATGTTTGGCTACCAGGAAGTCCTGCATTTGGCAGATGGTGTGGAGGTGTTTGATGAAATGGTCCCCAATATGCGATGGGTCTCACCAATGTAGAGGAGGTTACATTGGGAGCACCAGACACAATAGATAATCCCAGCAGATTTGCAGGTGAAGTGTTGCCTCCCCTGGAAGGACTGTCTTGGGCCCTGAATTGAGGTGAGGGAAGGCATCCGCAGGGATAAGTGCTGGGAAGGATGAATGGACAAGGGAATTGTGGAGGGAGATATCCCTGCAGAAATCGGAGGGGGTAGGGGGAGGTAAAGATATGTTTAGTGGTAGGATCCCTTCAGAGATGCCGGAAGTTGCAGAGGATGATGTGTTGGATCCGGAGGCTGATGGGGTGGTAGGCAAGGACAAGAGGAACTCTCTCACTGTTAAGGAAGTGGGAAAATGGGGTGTGCATGGATATATGGGAAATGGAGGGGATGCGGGTGAGGGCAGCATCAATAGTAGGGGGAGGGAAACCCTGATCTTCAAAGAGGGAGGACATCTCTGATGTTCTGAAACAGAAAGCCTAGGAACAGACATGTTGGAGGTGAAGAAACTGAGAAAAAGGAATAGCATTCTTACAGGAGATAGGGTAGGAAGTTGAGACAACAATGGGAATCAGTAGATTCATAAAAGACGTCGGTTGACAGTGCGTCTGCAGAAATGGAGACAGAGAGATGGAGAAAGGGGAGGGAGGTGTCAGAGGTAGGCCAGGTAAATTTAAGGGCAGGCTGATGAAATTGATGAATTCAGCATGGGTGCATGAAGCAGCACCAATGTAGTTGTCACTGTAGTGGAGGACGAGTTGGGGAGTATAACAGGGAAGGCTTCATACATGGACCGTTCTATATTGCCAACGAAGAGGCAAGCATAGTTGGGACCCATGTGAGTGCCCGTGTCTACCCCTTGAGTTTGGAGGAATTGGGAGGAGCTGAAGGAAAAATCATTGCAAGTGTGGTCCAGTTCTGCCATACAGAGGAGGGTGGTGTGGAATAGATTCTTCTTCATCCCTAAGGTCGCTGTCTGAACATCACAGACTACCTTCTGCACATTTGATCACTATAATATGTGGCACAAAGTTTCATTACAAAAACAGTATATTTTCTTTCCTTTGCCTCCATCAATATAGTTGACATAATTCTTTCATTAAAATGAGCAGCCACTTCTACATCCAAAGAATTGTGCTTCTTCGTATTTTCCTAAAGTTGCTGCATTGCTTTTTGCTAAAATCTCCACTTCCATCAAGTTCCAAGTGCAGCCACATTCCAGGGTATCTCACTTATCTTGTAAAGTCTTTGCACGCGGAAGTCTTTCCTGAATTGTGCAGGTTACGAAGTGTGCCAATAGTGAACAATAATAAGCTGATGGGAGCTTGTTACATCTCAGCACCTGGCATAATGATTACCTCAGTGCTGGGGAATACACTTGTATAGTCCAATTATCTATCGTTTTGTTTGGCTTGTGCTTTCAAACTTCGGAACCAGTTTTAATTTTGTTTATCCAGGAGTGCAGCTGTGAATAAGGGTCGACTGAAACGACTGGGGATCACACACATCCTCAACGCTGCCCATGGAACGGGCGTCTACACCTCAAAAGCTTTTTACACGGGATTGGAAATTGAGTACCTTGGAATCGAAGCTGATGATTTCCCTGACTTTGACTTGTCTAAATACTTCCGTAAAGCTGCCGAATTTATGGATGAAGCTCTTTTAACGTGCCGAGGTAGGCAGTAATTCACACAGAAATAGAGAATAAGAGGAGGAATGGGATACCTGGCCTTTGGTTGGGTGATCTGTCTCAGGCTCTCACTTCTCTTCAGGCCCTGTATTCCCTGATCTTTCATTAATCTATCTCCCTCCACTTTAGATACTTCTAATGTACTAGTGTGAGAATTACAGAGGTTTACCACTCTCTGCGAGAAGAAATTTCTACACCCATCAACTTGAAATATGCAGACCTTTATCTTGAAATTATGCTACCTCATTGGAGATTCTCTAATTAGTGCAAATATCTCAATATCTACCCTGTCATGTACACTCAGTATCTTATATGTTTCAATAATATTGTTCTAAACTCCAAGAAATACAGACCCAACCTGCTTAGCCCCTTTTGATAGGACAATCTGCTTATTCCAGGAGCTAGCCTGGTGAATCCCCTTTTGGACTGCCTCCAGTGCAGCATCATCCTTTCTTAAGAAAGGAGATCAAGATTGTATGCAGTCTTGCTCTGACGTGGCCTGGCCAACATCCTGTATAACAAAACTACCCTATTTCTAAAGTCAAACCCCTTTGCAATAAAGGCCAACATGCCATATGTCTCCCTAACTGCTTGCTTTACTTGACTGCTAGCTTTCTGAGATTGGAGCACTAAAACTTCTACAGGCACTGCAGACAATAACACACCATATTTGTTCTCCTTTTCCACAGGTAAAGTTTTGGTTTGCAGTGTAATGGGAACCAGTCGGTCTGCAGCATTTGTGGCCTCCTACCTTATGATCTTTCACCATATGACAATCATGGAGGCATTAATGACTCTGAGGAAGAAACGTCCAATCTACCCAAATGAAGGGTTCATAAAGCAGCTTAGGGAACTAAATGAGAATCTTTTGGATGAGCGTAGCCAGTGTGATCTGGAAGATGACGATGAGACCCTCAGCCAATGTTCGGTGATTGAAGCAAAAGCCCATCCTATATTTGTGGCTGAGGAGGAGACCCAGAGCATCGTGGGGGTTCAGGCACATTCTATCATGGTGGAGGAGGAAGAAGACACATCAAGTTTAATTGCTGGCAGCTTGATGAGTTCTGTTGCAAAGACTAACGTTACTTCCAAAGACCCATTAATCGACGAGGAGGAAGAGGAAAGGATCTATAGAGAATGGAGGGCAAAACAAGGTTTGTCACCAGTAGAATCCACATTCAAACCAAGAAGGAGGAGTCCTGAGCTCCCTGATGACCCTGAGAAAGAGAACGATCTTGACTGGCTAATCAGAGAATGGCAAAGTAAAAATGAAAAGTTTGAAACGGATCTTAGTTGTCAATTCCTGAGCAACAATGAGGGTGATGCAGAGTGCCAAAATGTACGAAGAAGACAACTTGCCAGTGACCGAGATGGCACAGAAAGTGTTAGCAGTATTGACAGTGAGCTCCTTCAACAACGTTTGGAAGATTGTTTAAATAATCGACACAGAGCTCGGCACGACTCCATATCCACTGAAGCCAGCACATGGGACATGTGGGATGAGCGATTGCTTGAGATTAGCAAGAGAGCCGCAAGGGGTGATGACAGTAGCAGCCTGTCTTCTTTTAGGCTTGGTGAAAAGGGGAGAGAGCTGGATGATGGAAGTTCCATGTGCTCGGAAACGAGCTCTATGTATAACTTCTGTGGGAAGAACAAAGACAAGCTGACACCACTGGAAAGGTGGCAAATCAAACGGATACAATTTGGATGGAACAAAAAAGATTTGAAAGCAGACAATGAGAATAAAATTGAAGCAAGTGAGGAGGAGCAGGAGGGGAAGGAGAAAAAATCTCTTGCTGATGTCAACCTGACAGCCTATCAGACCTGGAAGCTGAAACATCAGAAAAAAATAGGTAATGAAAATAAAAATGAGGTGATTGATTTAACAAAGGATGAAGATATTTCATCTAAGAGAACTCAACAAAGACGTGCTGAGCTCTTGGAACGCACTAAACGTACACTGGAAGAGAGCAAGTCCCTATCTGAGTGTGAGACAGGGAGTTCCTTGAGTGGAAGTGTCCCATTCTCTCTCTTCTTTTCCAAAACGCCTGACCAAAGTGCAAGTGATCGAGGCGCCTCAGTGCTAAGCATGCAGAGTGGCGCATCATCAACCTCCAGAGCCAGAACTGCCTCAGCTACAACAGTTCCTATGCCACCTTTGCAAGCAAACCCTGATGCTAGTGTATCGCTCTCAAGCATCCAGGATTGGATTGCCTCGGTGGTGAGTGAACAGATCGCGATAAAGCAATCTGAAATTATGAATGCTGCAATGCCATTGGACAGTAACGGCCACCTCCGGGCCACCGGCAGATGCAACGAAGATGACAAAATGTCGCATTGCAGCATGCAAAGTACTGGCTCCCTACAGCGACCTAGCGCAGATACGCAGTCTGTCCTGTCATACGGCAGTCTGTCCAGCCTGAAGACTGGAAGTCTGCGTTCAAAAGAGATTGCAAAGACAAGCAAGCCACTGTACAGCTTGTTTGCAGATGAAGTTAATCTTGAAAAATTAGACTGTAGAAACAGAGAGATTAAGAGTGAGATGAAAGATAAAATGGATGCATACCAAAAAGAAAAAGTCAATGTGGACAATAAGCGCAGCACATTATTTAGAAAGAAAAAGAAGGATGAAAATGACGATGAGCGTTCGGTTGAGACAAATTCCAGATTTTCTCCCTCTTTGGGGACACATAAGTTTGACGTACAGTCTAATATTTCAGGAGATCTCTCATGTGCAGGCTCGAGTATTCCAGATCCAACTCACAGTATCCAAAAATGGCTTAGTGATGTCAAGGATGTACCTGTTAGCAACAAAAAATATGACTCAATTAGGAAGAGTGAAACAAAACCCTTTCAGGCTTCCTACCTCTGTGATCCAAGTTATGGGTCAATGCAAAATGCTGCAGAAGTATCAGATTTGTACGTAACAAGAGATGATTTAAAGTCACCATTGAGAGACTCAGGAGAGTATCCATCCAGACAATTTTCCTCTTCCTATAAATCAAAGGAAGTTGATAATAACTCCAAGCTGAGACATTCTAATCCTTCATCTCATTTGGAATACTCATATTTCCCCAGATCATTGGCTGATGAGGCAGGTAGTTCCAGAGATTCCTATTCTGGAAGGTCCTTCAAGGAGATGCAGCCTCCAAGTCCAAGTGACAATTGGCAGCTGTCTGAACAACCGCCAACTCGCCCTATCCCCAGGAGATCTCGATTGCACAGCCCGGAGACAGAGCACAACGATAATACAGTGGAAGTGCATGCCAAGAGAAAATTTAAGCAGAGTTTTGCATCCGTAGAAGAACAGGACTTCGGAAAAGTTAATGATAATGATCTTGAGAATCCTACAGTAAAGAAAGGTTTGAAGACTGCATCAATAAACAGCAGCGATGAAGAAGATGACAAGATTATAGCTGCTTGGAGGAGTCATCAGCAAATTAGAATCAAAGATAGAAAAAAGTATCAGAATGAATAAATGCAAAGGATCATTGGTAGATTAAAAATGATAAATGAGAAAATAATCCCAGTGGCCCTGAATTCATTGTGCACCATAGAAATTTGGTTCAGAAATTCAAATCTCCGCGCGTTGTCATTTCATATCCTTACAGTTATGTCTAAAGTTGCAGTATACCTTATTGTGTCCAGGTATGAACATAGTAGAAACCAGCTGAGCATAGCTTCATGCAATATTATTGTGCTATAGTATTTCTTATTTCATACCACAGTGATTTTAGTTACTTCATGAACAAAAGGTTGGCAATGTTCTTTTCTTGTTTGTGGATGGATAAGAATTATTCATCACTTTTGTTGTAACAAGACAATGATACAAGATTTAGTGATGTGCTTTTGTGAATGATTGAAACAATATATAGTTTACAATTTCTTTCAAAAATCCCTTTGATATGCTTCATATAACATTACTTTGTGATGTAATTACAGTTGCACTGTGAGTTCAGCAGTCATATATGGCAAGCAGTCTGTGCTAACTAATGTTAATTGAGGAAGGAATGTTAATTGGGTTATGTTGAGAGGGTATTATTCCTGGCTATAATGTCTGCCATTTGGTGTCACGGTTCGAGAACAACTGAATGGTCATTTGAGACTGAAATTAGGAGAAATTATTATTTATTTGGATGCATGTGAATGTTTTGAATCTTCTATCTTATATACTTTGGATAGAAGGGAATTGGTAGATATGGTGAAGAGATTAGAAATAGGATCAGATGTGAAAGATCTGCAGATATTTAATTGTTTGCAGAGCAGGGTACAGTGGTCACATAGCCCATTTCTTTTAATGATAGAATTCCTTATTTCCTTTTACTCACTCACATTCATTGTATGTTTATAAGCTGACGGATATGATCAGTGTATGTTTCTCTTGAATATAATTTCCCTTCAAGACAGTAGTATGAGTACATGCATATTGGTATAATGATGAGTTATCATCATGTCTTTTAAGTGGAACATTGTGGAAATAAAAGCACAATGTTCTTCAAGAATCTGACTTTCTTATTTTGCAATTTACAGATAATAAATATGCTAAGACACTTCACAAAGCAAAATCAAGTTTTGATGAATATTATGTAATGTAGAATCATAGACATAACCTACCTTCCGTTCAGTTGTTTCAATGCTGTGTCTTCTGCTTATCTGAATACTTCTTGTCTGCAATGAATCTGTCTTTTCTCCCATATTTGGCTGTTGTATGAGAGATTTTCTTATTCAGCTGATATCAATCAAGAAGAACATACTGTAAAATAAATGCACCATTGAATAAAGATATTATGCTATTTACAGGTACATTCATTAAATAACTGTAAGTGGGTTTCTCAAGCAGAAAATTAAAAATCTCCCCAGAGAATTGGAAAAGAAAGGATTGACAGTCAGTTTATCTAGAAATTTTAATAATTTTGCAACAGTTTTAAAGGATCTTCCCTGGTGCTAAAACAAATTCTAAAGTTTTAAGGGGTTGCTAGCAAGCAGGGTAGCACCCTGGAAACCAAGATGTAAGTGCACTGTGGCGAAGGTGGTTTTTAATGGAGCGTGGGCACCATTGGCAATGTCAGAATTCATTGTTTTTCACCAATTGGTCATAAACTGTGAATGTAACATTCCTAGTTCTACAGTCATATGTGTGGTGATATCACGTGTCGTGTGTAAGAACATGATTGGACAGAGTTCGGAGCATGCGCAGAAATGATCTAGAAACTAGTATGTTAACAACATGGTTGCTGTTGCTGTTGTAAATAAAATTTCTAATTTTAATTCTTCCAGAATATGGTTTGTTCTTAGTAACCCACTGTACGTATAAAGAACACAACATGTAGGCCAACTCAGCAAAAGACAGCTCATTTAAAACCAGGAGACATAGGAGCAGAATTAGACCATTCAGCTCACCATTCCATCATGGCTGATCCAGGATCCCATTCAATCCCATTCTCCTGCCTTCCCGCCATATCCTTTGATGCCGTGACCAATCAGAAAATGATCCATTTTTTGCTTTAAATATCTCCATGGACTTGGTCTCCACCGCAGTCAGTGGCAGAGCAGTCCACAGATTCACTTCTCTTTGGGTAAAAGAATTCCTTACCTCTGTTCTAAAGGGTCACCCCTCAATTTTGAGACCAAGCCCTCTAGTTCTTGACACCCCCACCATAGGAAACATCCACCTTATCTAATCCTTTCACCGTTTGGTAGGTTTAAATGAGATCTCCCCGCACTCTTTTAAATTCCAGTGAGTACAGGCCCAAAGCTGCCAAATGCTCCTCATATGTTAACCCCTTCATTTCTAGAATCATCCTCATGAACTCTCTCTAATGACAACACATCCTTTCTGAGACATGGGGCCCAAAACGGTTGACAATACTCCGAGTGCAACCTGACTGGTGTCTTGTAAAGGCTCAGCAACATCTCTTTGTTATTGTATTTGATTCCCTTTGAAATGAATGCCAACATTGCATTTGCCTTCTTTACCAGACTCAACCTGTAAATTGGGAGTCTGGTAGTCTTGCATGAGGACCCCTAAGTCCCCCTGTATCTCTGATGTTTGAATTTTCTCCCCATTTAGATAATAGTCTGCAGCATTGACAAACAATGTGAAAAGTAATGGTCACAATATTGACCCCTGAGGAACACCACTAGTTGCTGGCAGCCAACCGGAAAATGCTCTCTTCATTCCCACTCGCTGCCTCCTGCCTGTCAGCCATTCTGCTATCCATGCCGGTATCTTTCCTGTAACGCTGTGGGCTTTTATCTTGTTAAGCAGCTTCATGTGTGGCAGCTTATCAAATGCCTTCTGAAAATCCAAGCAAATGACATCCACTGCCACTTCTTTGTCCACACTGCTTGTTACTTCCTCGAAGAACTCTAATAGATTTGTCAGGTAAGATTTCCCTGTACTGAAACCATGCTGACTTTGACTTATTTTATCATTCGTCTCCAAGTACCCCAAAACCTCATCCAACTCTTTCCCAACCACTGAGGGCTTATAATTTCCTTTCTTTTGCCGTCCTCCCTTCTTAAAGAGTGGAGTGACATTTGCAATCTTCCAGTCCTCTGGGACCATGCCAGAATCAAGTGATTCTTGAAAGATCATGACCAATTCATCCGTTATCTCTTCAGCAGCCTCTCTCTGGACTCTGAAATGTAGTCCATCTGGTCCAGGTGACTTATCCACCTTAAGACCTTTCAGTTTGCCTGGCACTGTTTCCTTTGAAATAGCAATGGCACTCACTCCTGCTCCCTGACATTCACTGACTACTGTTGTCTTCCACAGTGAAGACTGATTCAGGGCCCCAGACAGTCCTTCCAGGTGAGGCGACACTTCACCTGTGAGTCGGCTGATGTGGTATACTGTGTCCGGTGCTCCCAGTGTGGCCTTTTATATATTGGTGAGACCCGACACAGACTGGGAGACAGTTTTGCTGAACACCTACGCTCAGTCCGCCAGAGAAAGCAGGATCTCTCAGTGGCCACACATTTTAATTCCATGTCCCATTCCCATTCTGATATGTCTATCCATGGCCTCCTCTACTGTCAAGATGAAGCCACACTCAGGTTGGAGGAACAACACCTTACATACCGTCTGGGTAGCCTCCAACCTGATGGCATGAACATTGACGTCTCTAACTTCCGTTAATGCCCCTCCTCCCCTTCTTACCCCATCCCTGACATATTTAGTTGTTTGTTTTTTTTCTCTCTCTCTGCCCATCACTCTGCCTGTTCTCCATCTCCCTCTGGTCCTCCCCCCCTCCCCCTTTCTTTCTCCCGAGGCCTCCCATCCCATGATCCTTTCCCTTCTCCAGCTCTCTATCACTTTCGCCAATCACCTTTCCAGCTCTCAGCTTCAAACAAACCCCCTCCGGTCTTCTCCTATCATTTTGCATTTCCCCCTCCCCCCACTACTTTCAAATCTCTTACTATCTTTCCTTTCAGTTAGTCCTGACGAAGGGTCTCGGCCCGAAACGTCGACAGTGCTTCTCCTTATAGATGCTGCCTGGCCTGCTGTGTTCCACCAGCATTTTGTGTGTGTTGTTTCAATTTCCAGCATCTGCAGATTTCCTCGTGTTTGCTCCAGAATAGAACACTGGCCCTGCAGACATACCTCCTTTTCTTTCAAGAGTTAAGTGTGGAAAAAGAAATAAGAATTTAACTTACCTTCTTACCTTGCCTGTTCTTGCCAAAGCCTGTCAAACCAAAGCCTTACCACTCCAACAATGAACGCTCTGCTAGATGTTACCTCTTTTTCATGGAGACTGTTGTTTTTCAAGCTCCACTCCAGACCTAGATAGAACTGCTATTTCTTTCATAGCAGTGAATTTGTAAATCAAATGGGAATTTGTGACAATTTAGGCTTTTCATTACTGTTAGTATAACGTTGCACTTGTATTTAAAATCCCCAACAACTATGGTGGGATTTAATCTTGGGTGTCCAGGTCAATAGGCAGACCTTTGAATGCCTGTCCTGTAATTGTGCTACTGCATTTCCACATCATTTTGGGATTTCCTGATCAATTAGAGTGAATGAAATGAACAGTGATTGCAGCTCCTGTATTTGAAAGGGCAGATTAAGCATGGAACTTGATGCACTTTGGAGAACAATGAAAGAAATTGGCAGAACAGATTTCAAATGGTAAAAGACAGTACTTGTTTTATTCACCCCAAAGGTGACAAGATTTTGCAATGAGATGGACTGAAGATTGTGTCAGCCCTTCCAACTTCTCATCTGCGATTCAGAAACACACAAAAAAAAATTTTAAACATCTTAATTATTAACATTTAGAATTAAATTGTAACCCATTTTAAAAACAATTAAACATTTAAGTAAAATCACGAGTTCAAAAATCAGTAAATGACATAATAATGACTTTGTCAGTGAAAGGAATGGCATTGCTCTTTCTGTGCTAGGTCCTGTTTGCACATGTTCAATGACCAGAGCCATTCAGCAGTAAGATACCAGCAGAAGTTCAGCATGATAGTAAAATCATCATCAATCATTTGTTTGAAAGTCCAGGACTTGTTCGCATGTAGATGGGAAATTATCAATTTTCCTGCACTTCTGTTTGAGGTGCTAAGGGTAAGAGGTGCCCAAGGACACATTTGCCCATGAGTTTGTGCTGACTGTCACGTCAGTATGGACAAAAAATCCTGCTCGGCTAATGCCTGCCAGGAGCAAACAGAGTAAATATTCAAAGCATATGAATTTATGATTATAATCAATACTGTTCTAGAGTTGAATATTTGAATAGGAAAATCCAAATGTGGAAAAAACAGTAAAATTCAGAATCTAGTTGGTAATATTTTGGAATTATATTTTTAGGTTTGCATGGGACACTTTGTGAAATCACTGCATATTTTAATCCCCAGTGTTTATAGGATCGAATGTTGGAACATTTGTCATGCCTGTGCAACATCTGACCAATAATTAAGGCAATTTGTTAGGTTTTGTTCCCAAAGGTCTATTTAGGTGAGGAGACACTACAGGTTATGCCTGTAGGGTGTGGGGAGGTCACTATCCTGTCCTTGACTTCAGACAGGACACAAACATTAAGTCTTTCACACTTGGGACTGAATGTTATTAATGGCTGAATTGTGGTTCTGCCTGCAGTCATTCTAAGATTACCTGAGAACACATAATACATTACATCTCCAAGAAAAATACCATTTGTGAAACAAAATTATTCATATATTTAGTTTATTACATTTTTTTTTGCTTGTGTTGCAATTCTGCAGAACGGAAATAAATGCAGTCTCTTTCATGAATCAAATTTGACAGCAGAAATAGAAATATATTTTTTATAAAATGAATGTGTCATTCAGAATCAATGGCTTACACACAAAAAAATGTAAGGTGAATGTTATCCAATGGAAGTAAACGTAGTGCATTCAATAGTTATCTAACTTGCTTTTGCCTTTATTTAACAAGCCAGACCTTGTATAGAATAGTGTTCATTGTAGGCCTGTAATAATGTGTATAGAAGATTACTTTGAATAAACTAAAAAGGCACTTTCAATGAAAATGCTAATGTTAATGGTGTTTTGCCGCATTGTTATTTTCATTGTAAAGCAGCCTTTGTGAAGCTCTGAAGGTTTCTAAATCTCCGAAAATCACCCAGAGATTTCCAATTTAGTTGGGCAGAATGACCATTTTTGATGATAGTATTGAAAGTGCAGTTTTCTTATGACACACAAGGGCATTCAACTTGAATATCTGCTTCCCATTTACCCACCCACTACCCCTGTGTAAATAACCACACAGAGCTTTCAAAATCAGAGTGGTTTCAGTAATGAAACTAGAAATATATAGCTAATAAACAGGCTTAACAGCCCTACTGTGCAGAATGGGAATAAACAGGCTTAACAGCCCTACTGTGGAGAACACATTTTTTATGTTGATGGTGCTCACTGGACACAGCCTAACCATTCAAATAATGATTATATGAAATGCAAATTTTAAACAGTTGCATGGATTAGGAATTTTGATGCAGCTACCATCTTGGCCTTGGTATTCTTACTCACTCCTCCAAGATGATATGACATTCCTGAAGATCCATCGAGGAATTATACTGTTTAACCTAGTAAGGTAGCGGCATGACTTCAGGATCATTATCAGGAAGTTTTGTGTCATACATTGTCTACCCATTGTGTTTTCATATTCATATCCTTTATGGAAGGTAGACAAAAAAAAGCATTCAACTAAAACAGGCACAACAACACAACTTCAATACCACAACTTTCAATTTACCAAGTTACACATGAAGAAACTGCTTTCACAGCTGGAGAAGTCATTTTTCTGGGTAATTGAAAATGATGAACTTGTTAGGGATAGAAGAGAGGCATAGCTTTGCTGTCAGAATAAAAGAAATAAAAAAACTACTAGTTTCAGACTGTGCACCAGTTGTATAGCATGCAAACTTTTCTTTTCCATTGACTCCAAACTGAAATTCCATAAACAGGAGTAACTTTTCTGTTATTGAAAGAGAGGTGACTTCGATTTGATGACTTCAAGGATTATTGTTTTAATCAGAGAATACCCCCACAGGCAGATGGTCTAATGGCTAGTCCAGCATGGGCATAGAATGTGGATTTATTTTCCCCACCATATAGACCTTCAGCTTGTATAATTAAACCTGAGAAAAGGATAACACCTGTGACCAAATTTCTTATTATCATTTTCTCATTTGGCATCAGAATTTGAGGGCATGCTAGAGCAAATTTATTATTGATTATTATTTATGGATTTTTCCTTTAAATAAACAGAAAAAAAATAAAAAATGAAATGTGGAAATGCAAGATCCGAACTTACATTTAGCATACATTATAAGACATTTAAGAGGATTATTTTGATGAGTACCTCATGATGGCAAATTTGAGATTAATTCAATACTTGCTTAAAACATTAGTAGCAGTACCATTTGACAAAATCAGTAGTGGGCACAAGAAAGGGCATGGAATATCCCACAGATGGGGACATTTATTTTCTGGCATCAAATGTAGCTTTTGATTGAGCTGCCAGATTCTGAAGGACATAGCGGCCAGATTGGATCATCACCAGATAGTGGGTGAACTGACAAAGATCAGATCTAATTGACCTCACCAACCTACCTGTGGCAGGTGGTCCTGTCCATAATGACACTGGAAAAAGTTACACTGCTTATGGTTCTGTCCATAATGACACTGAGCAAGTCTTACAGCTACACTGATTAATCCTCACAACAAGAACCGTCTCCATCATGTCTTGTTGCACAATCATATACAGTGGGGGAAACAGAGAAGATCTTAAATCTCAGAACTAGTATCTCAGAACTAGTGGATCATCACCATCACAACCTATAACCCTGTGGACTGGCTTGTTCATCTCTCTACCTTGATACCAAAAACGCTGTGCTAACCTGGTACCTACATATGCTTGCTAAACAGTGAAAAAAAGCAGATGACAGACAGAACCAGGTAATCCCACAATAACAATTAGAACCGTGGCAGACAGCTAGACAGACAGCTCTAAGAGATTCCCCAGATTATACATGAGTACTAAAGACAATACATTCAGTCTGAAGTTCCAATTACATGAGCTATCTCAGCTTACTCTTGAGATGCTCTTCGTCGCATGAGGGAGTCCTGAACAAATTCATTTCATCCTACATGATATTCAAAATTCAAAGTAAATTTATTATCGAAGTAACTATATGTCACCATATACAACCCTGAAATTTGTTTTAATGTGGACATTCACAGTAAGTGCAAAGAGACACAGGAGGATCAATGAAAGACTGCGCTCAAGATGGACAAACAACCAATATGCAAAATGCAACAAACTGTGCCAATACAAAAAGAACTAACAAATAAATAAATAGATAGATAGATAGATAGATAGACTGATAAGCAATAAATATGAAGAACATGAAATGAAGAGTCCTTGAAAGTAAGTCCACCGGTTGCGGGAATAGTTAAGGGCGGAGGTGAGTGAAGTTGAGTGAAGTTATCTCCTCTGGTTCACGAGCCTGATAGTGGAGTGGTAACAACTGTTCCTGAACCTGGTGGTGAGGGCACTGAGGCTCCTGTACCTCCTTCCTGATGGCAGCAGTGAGAAGAAAGCATGGGCTGGATGGTGGAGTCCCAGATGATGGATGCTGCTTTCCTGCAATAGTACTCCAGGTAGATGTGCTCAGTGGTGGGGAGAGCTTTTCCATGATGGACTGGACCATATCCACTACTTTTTTTAGGTTTTTCCATTCAATGGCATTGGTGCTTCCATATCAGGTCATGATGAAAGAATTCAATATACTCTCCACCGCACATCTATAGAAGTTGGTCAAAGTCTTAGATGGCATGCTGAATCTTCGCAAAGCCCTAAGAAAATAGAGGTGCTGCCATGCTTTCTTTGTAATGGATTTATGTGCTGGACCAAGTGCAAGTTTAATTGTTATTCAACCATACATGAATACTCATGAATATAAATGTATAGATAATTATATATATAAATAAAATATCTATACATATATATAGTTCAAATTTCAGAATTTCGAAGTAATTTTATTATTGAAGTACATTTCTGTCACTATATACAACCCTAAGATTAATTTTCTTCTCTTGTGCGCATACTCAATAAATCCATAATAGAATAACGATAATAAAATCAGTGAAAGACCGCATCAACTTGGGTGTTCAACCAGTGTGCAAAATACAACAACCTGCGCAAATACAAAAAAAGAAACAGTAATAATACATAAATAAACAATAAATATTGAGTACATGAGATGAAAAGTCCTTGAAAGTGAGTTGATAGGTTGTGGGAACATTTCAGTGATGGGGCAAGTGCAAGTGAATTTGAGTGAAGTCATTCCCTTTGGTTCAAGAGTCTGATTTTCAGTAACAACTGTTCCTGAAACTGTTGGCGTGAGTCCTGAGGCTCCTGTACCTTTTTCCTGATGGTAGCGGTGATTCAGGCGGTGGGGGTACCTAATGATAGATACTGCTTTCCTGTGACAATGCTCCATGTAGCTGTGCTCAATAGTGGGGCAAAGCTTCACCCACGATGAACTGGGCCGTATCCATTACTTTCTGTACTATTTTCCGTCCAAGGGCATTGGTGTTTCCATACTAGGCTGTGATATGGCCAGTCAATATATTATCCACCACACATCTTTGTACGTTTGTCAAAGTTTTAGATGTCATGCTGAATCTTCGCAAACTCCGTAGGAAGTAGAGGTGCTGCCGTGCTTTCTGTGTAATTGCACTTGTAGGCTGGGCCCAGGACAGGTCCTCTGAATTTATAACATTGCGGAATTTAAAGTTGCTGACCCTCCCCACCTCGATTCTCCCGAGGAGAGCAGACTTATGGACCTCTGGCCTCCTCCTCCTACAGGCAATAATCAGCTCCTTGGTCTTGCTGACGTTGAGTGCCAGGTTGTTGTTGTGGCACCACTCAGCCAGATTCTCAATCTCCCTCCAATAAGCTGTTTTCGCACCTCCTTTGATTCGGCTAATGACAGGGATGCCATCAACAAACTTAAATATGACATTGGTCTGTGTTTAACCTCACAGTCATAGGTATAAAGCGACTAGAGCAGGAGGGTAAGGACACAGCCTTGTGGTGCACCTGGTCTGATGGTGATTGTGGAGGAGATGTTGTTGCCAATCTGAACTGACTGGCGTCTGCAGTCTGTAACATTATGAAATGGCAGAGAGGACATTAATTTTTATGGGATTGGGCAACATCCTAGTTGTAGTACTGAAGTCCTATGCTCCAGAACTAGCTGTGTATCTACATTACCTGGTCTACTACAGCTACAGAAATCATGCCCTGTTTACAATAAGCAGCATAAATTCAATTCAGCTTACTACTTATCGGACAGTTGTCAACAGTGCTAGCCAGTGGCTCTTACTCCACATGCCCATTCTGGATTCCGGGTCCCACTCTAGGTGCAAATGTGGGTTACTGATTTGAACACCAGGTTTGAGATGAAGGTGACTACCCTTGACATAAAAACAATATTTTCTAAAATCACAAAAATTAGTGGACACAGCCCAGTCCATTGCAGGCAAAGCCCTCCCACCTTTGTGCACATGTAAGAAGAAATCATCGAAGACCTCCAACATCCAGCTCATACTCCCTTCTTGCTGTTACCGTTGGGAAGCAAGTACAGGAGCTTTTGATCCCACACCGCCATGTTCAGGAAGAGTTATTCCCCTTCAACTATCAGGCTCCTGAACCATTGTGGATAACTTCACTCATCTCAAATCTGAACTCACTTTCAAGGATTCTACAACTCACGTGAAGTTTTCAGAATTTAAAAAAAAAATCTCTTTTATTCTCACACAGGGAAAGGATGGGAGGGTACAGGAAACATGGTGTACAAAGGCTGTAGAAAATCTAGCCAAGAAGAAAAGAAAAGCTTATGAAAGGTTCAAAAAACTAGGTAATGACAGAGATCTAGAAGATTATAAGGCTAGCTGGAAGGAGCTTAAGAATGAAATTAGGAGAGCCAGAAGGGGCCATGAGAAGGCCTTGGTGAGCAGAATTAAGGAAAACTCCAAGGCATTCTACAAGTATGTGAAGAGCAAGAGGATAAGACGTGAGAGAATAGGACCAAACAAGTGTGACAGTGGAAAAGTGTGTATGGAATCGGAGGAGATAGCGGAGGTACTTATTGAATACTTTGCTTCAGTATTCACTACTTAAAAGGACCCTGGCGATTGTAGGGATGACTTACAGTGGACCGAAGAGCTTGAGCATGTAGACTTTAGGAAAGAAGATGCGTTGGAGCTTTTGCAAAGCATCAAGTTGGGTAAGTCACTGGGACTGGATGAAATATACCCCAGGCTACTGTGGGGGGCGAGGGAGGAGACTGTTGAGACTCTGGCAATGATCTTTGCATCATCAATTGGGACAGGAGAGACTCCGGAGGATTGGAGGGTTGTGGATGTTGTTCGTGTGTGTGTGTGTGTGTGTGTGTGTGTGTGTGTGTGTGTGTGTGTGTGTTTGTGTGTGTGTGTGTGTGTGTGTGTGTGTGTGTGTGTGCGTGAGTGCGTGTGTGTGTGTGTGCGTGTGTGTGTGTGTGTTAATGGGAGGGTATGTGCACGGGGCAGAGGAAGGAATCCTGCTTGCTTTGCTGTTGTTGTTTTGTTGTGTTGTTCTGAGAACGTTGTGCACATGTTATATTGGTGCTGGAACATGTGCAAACATTTGCGGGCTTCCCTCAGGGTTGTGTTGGCTGTTAACACAAATGACACATTTTGCCGTATGTTTCAGTGTGTGCACATAATAAATAAATAAGCATGTGAACAAATGAACAGATAAATAACTAAATAGATAAATTGATAAATAGTGTTTGTTGGAGGTCAATCAAAATATTTCCAG
The DNA here is from genome assembly GCF_048418815.1 of Hemitrygon akajei. Taxonomy (NCBI): domain Eukaryota; kingdom Metazoa; phylum Chordata; class Chondrichthyes; order Myliobatiformes; family Dasyatidae; genus Hemitrygon; species Hemitrygon akajei. The sequence goes on from NC_133128.1 coordinate 41,456,276, forward strand.
GACATCACTACATGAATTCCTCAGGGTAATGTCTTAGACGCAAACATCTTCAGCTGCTTCGTCAATGACTTTCCCTCCCTCACGTGGCCAGACAATGGGGACAGTCAATTATGTTTCAATGTTTTCAGTTCAATCGCTTCTCAATGTTTTCAATTTTCTTGCAGTACAAAGTAGCCCACGTCTGCTTGCAGCAATTCTCAAGCAACTCATGGGCGGTGTTATGTATTTAATATTTCAGTAATTTTTGAGTAGTGCTGTAAATATATTATTTGATTAAGGACTCCTGTTCATTTAAAAATTTCATTATAAGTTATATGTAAAAGTATGTGAATGGCATACATCATCATGCCACCATGTCATATGTACAGACCTCACTTAAAGTAAAAATGAAAATTAAGACACATTCTCCCGGGCTCCCATCTTTTTGCTTCCAATTAGCTTTATATTTTTGAGTTACAAAACATAGCAGTGGTGATGAGGAAGTTTTAAGATGAACCTGTGATGACTACCTACCTGTAGAAGCACAGCAAGACCTTCAAGTATGTTCTTCAGAAGGAAAGACACAGTCAAATTCAAAAACAAGGGCAGAAAATGTATACATTCATGTGTTCTTAAACAGTGAGTACAGGGTGATAATAATCATAAATAAATTTTTAAAAAACAGAAATAGCTGGCTACATTGGAAAGATAGACATGTTCAATTGCATAAGAGATAACTGGACTAAGTGTACAGAGCAGATTGATCAGTATTTTAAAGCAAATGAAACATGTACTTGTTTTGCTGAGTACATTGGATGGAAAATCATACAGTTTTTTTTCGGGTACGACTGCTCCAACCAAACCAGCTGAAATGAGCTTTGCTGATATCATGAAATGAATGCAGAAACATTTATAACCAAACCCATTGATTGCAGAACTCTTTAGGTTTCATGAGTGGAATCTAAAGGAAGGGAAGTCCATTTCAGTGTACTTGACTGAATTGAAGAGATTGTCTGAGCATCATCAGGTCAGTGATGGCCTTAATGATGTACTGAGAGACTGTTTAGTTTGTGGAATCTTATAAGAAAGCATTCAGAAATGTCTACTAACTGAAACACATCTTACACTTAAAAGAGCACTTGAAATTGCTGTATCAATGGAAACAGCTGACAGAGATGCAATTGAGTTGCAGACAGGAACTGAAGTGAAAATTGCAACAACTAAACAGAAACCAGGCTGACTGAACAAATTGCATTACTCTTATGGCAGGAGCCCACGTACATCAGACCAACGCAAATGTAAAGGTGAAACATGCAGAAAATGCAACAGAGTAGAACACATACAACGAGCATGTTGGGCTGACAAAAATAAATGGACTGCACAGAGGAGAGAAAAAGATAAAAAGTCAAGTTGCAGTTTCATAAAAGAGCACCAACCTGCATGCTGTTGATGAAAAATCTGATAGTGATGAGAGTGACACAGTACTGGGTAGCCTAGAGATTTAAAAACTGAAAACTTACAGTCAACAAGCAATATGGCTTACACCAGATGTGAATGGCAAATTAATCAAAATGGAATTGAACCACTGGCTCGGCTGTTTCAGTCATTCCACAAAATGAGTTTGAATGTCATTTCAATGATATTGAACTGAATCCTGCTGATATTTGACTAAGAACTTATACTGGAAAAAATATAGCTCCTGTGGGAATGACGTTCGTAAAAGTGAAATACAAAAATCAACAAGCCACATTGGGCTTGTATGTGGTAAAGACAGGAAAGCCAGTATCGTGGGGATGTGATTGGCTGAGGCAAATAAAATTTGATTGCAAATCCATTCACCATTTGTATGTTCCATCCCTTGTAAAAGAGTCGACTGAAGGCAAGCTAAGAAAGTTACTGGATGGTGCCACTGCAGTGTTCAAGGATGGCATTGGAAAACTCAAAACACATCAAGGGTAAAATTTTGTAAAATGAAAATGCCACACCCAGGTTTTACAAAGCCTATCTGGTTCCTTATACCATCCCTGATAAAGTAGCCAATGAGCTATATTGCATGGAGGCTGACGGAATTCGTTCCAAGGTTGAGTGGAGCCCATAGGCAATGGCAGTGGTCCCAGTAGCTAGGAAGAATGGGCCTATCAGGATCTGTGGTGATTTTAATGCCACCGTCAAGCCAGTACTGAAAGTAGATCAATACTCTCTGCCCAGGATAGGGCATATCTTTGCAAACCTTTCTGCAGGAAAACACTTTGGCAAAGTGGACTTAGCTGTGCCTACCTACAAATCGAGATGGAAGAAGAGTCCAACATGCTTGTCTCGGTAAACACTCACAAAGGGCTTTATTGCAATGATAGGCTTATTTTTGCAGTAGCATCTGCACTTGCACTTTGGCAGAAAGCAATGGACCAGGTGCTGCAAGGCTCTCTGGGCACTCGGTGTTACCTGGATGATATCATTGTTACCAGTAAGGATAATAAAAAACATCTTTAGAATCTGAATACAGTGTGAATAAGACTAGAAGATTATGGGCTCAGAGCACGATGTGGCAAGTGTAAATTCTTACCAGACATTACTTACAGTGGTCACACAATTGACACACAAGCATTACATAAGTGCATTGAGAGAATCAAACAGTTCTGGATGACCCAAGGCTGAAGGAAGAATCACAGTAGAGGTCCTGTTAGACTTTGTCAGTTTGTACGAGTTTCCTGCCAAACCCGGCTACTGTGCTCCACTGCCTGAACTCAGTTGGCAAGAAATGTGAATGGACGTAGCAGTGTGAGGTGGATTTCGAAAAGGTGACAGTGTACTCTTACGTTACGATCCACATCGTCTAGTGAAGCTTGCCTTTTGATGTCTCGCCTTCTGCTATAGGTGCAATCATGAGCGATGGAGGTGAACACACCATAGCCTTTGTATCATGCTCCCTTACTATTGCAGAGAAATATTATGCACAGATTGACAGAGAAGACGTGAGTCTGATTTGGAGTGTGAAACATTTCTACCAGTACTTGCATGGGCGAGAAATTATGGTTATTATTGATCGTCAACCACTGATGTCCACTTTCAACCCACAGAAGAAAGGTGTTCAGAGCTGTAAGAGCCACTTTCTGCAGTCCCAGAGTGACTCCCCCTACCACCTTGGCAGGAGAGACCTGACGTAGTTTGGGAGACCACTTGGCCGGGCATCTATGCTCCATCCGCCAGAAAAAGCAAAATCTCCTAGTGGCACCTATTTTAATTCCACTTCCCCTTCCCGTTCTGATATGACCATACATGGCCTCCTCCGCTGTGGTGATGAGGCCATGTTTAGGTTGGAGGAACAACACCTTATATTCTGTTTGGGTAGCCTCCAACCTGATGGCATGAACATTGATTTCTCAAACTTCTGGTAATGCCCCTCCTCCCCTTCACCATTTCCCATCCTCTTTTCCCTCTCTCACCTCTTCTCCTTGCCCACCCAACGCCTCCCCCTGGGTTCCTTCCATGGCCTTCTGTCTCCTTCACCAATCAACTTCCCAGCTCTTTACTTCATCCCTCCCCCTCCAGGTTTCACCTATCACCTTGTGATTCTCTCCCCACCCCCCACCTTTTAAATCTACTCCTCAGCTTTTTTCCTCCAGCTCCGCCGAAGGATTTCGGCCCAAAATGTCGACTGTCCTTTTTTCCATAGATGTTGCCAGGCCTGCTGAGTTCCTGCAGCACTTTGTGTGTGCTGCCACTGAAAATATTTGTTTGCAATGTACAGTGGTATCACTCTGTGCCATTTACAAAACACAGAACTGCTACTCACTGAGCTTAACTTGACCGTGCTTCCAAAACCCGAACTACTTCTGCCAAAAAAAGACCGTGAACTTCAGATGCATGGGAATATCATCACCAGCAGGTAATCTTCACTTTCAAGAAAATTCTTAATTGATTGTGGTAACTACGGAAGATCATTATCACACCTCCGTGGTGTAGTGGTTAGTGCGGTACTGTACTATTACAGCTCGGAGCGTCGGAGACTGCAGCTCAATCCCATCCTCTCTTAGGGACCTGTATGTGTGGGTTTCCACCGGGTGCTCCAGTTTTCTCCCACAATCCAGAGACGTACAGGTTAGTAGGTTACTTGGTCATTGTAAATTGTCCTGTGATTAGGTTAGGGTTAACTGTGGTTGTTGGGGGTTTCTGGGTGGCATGGCTCAAAGGACCAGAAGGACCTATTTCACAGTGTATCTCTAAATAAATAAATTACGAGCCTTATTTACCTCCTCCACAGCCAAAGAGTTGCTTGCCAAATCTTTTTGACGATGGAGTCTGCATGTGCCTATCTCTCGTCCTTTTCCAAGGCCGATTGCATATATCCACGTTCTCTGGCCTCTCTGTCAGCTACTCCTGGGAATTGCAAACTGCCTACTGACCCCAATTCCAGACCTCAGACCTCAGACCCACCTGCTTCTGCAATTAACCCCGTGAACCGAGCCAATCTTGTCCCTAGAAAATGGAACAATGAACTGTTGTGCAGCAGGATTTCCAGTTACCAACTGCTAGAACATAAAATGTAGCTCAAGTTGGTTTACCTTATTTCACAGCAAATTTTTGAAATTCATGCAATCTAGGTAGGACTTCAGTAATTTTTTTTTCAGCTTCCAGCTTCGAGCTACTTTACATCGATTACAATTCTTTGCTTTTATATTAAGAATATTACCACTGTTACGTACCCCGTAACTGGGTCACTTACCAGCAAAGATAGAGAGGTCCGTTGAAGTCTAATGGTACTATTTTTAACAGTATTTATTGATAAAAATACACAAAAGTAATATCAATGCAACCATACAGATAATATACATCGTCAATACTAAATCTAAAAGCGCGGGTATAATCATAATCAATAAGAAATAGCTCTATCGTTGTCTAGGGGATAATGTATTGTCTGATGGAAATATAAAAGTCACTCAAGTTCATTCAAGCTGCGGGCTGCAGCCTTTGGTTGGAGTCAAGAGAGAGAGTTTAAAACTTGCCCATTCCTTTTATAATGTCAATCCTTCGAGAGTCGTTGGGGCTGATTTCTCCTTTGTTTTAGCTAAAGCTGTTCTTCCGTGGTAAGGCCCACCAATTCTGAGGCAAATGGAAAAGGACGCACGTGGGCTTTCCACCGGCTTTCGCTATTACGCTGTTACAGGATTTCTAGCGTTTCTTCTGGTGCGTCTAAAGGGGCTGTTCCCCAAACCCTCTTTTATCCCCCACTCACAGGGTCTCAGATGTCAATCAGGTTGGAAGGATGCCACCCCTCAACCAGCCCACTTTTGGTCATTCCTTGAGGGCATCGATGAATAGCACAGCGCTCAGTACACAATTCCATCTCCAAGAGACAATGGCCGGTTCCCGTGGCTTTGAATTCGCTGAGGGCCAGGACATTCCAAACCCCCTGTGGATTCTGCGTCTCTCTCTCATTTCCTGGGTCTCCTGACCTGAATTAATAGCGATCTTGCGATTCTCAAAACGGAGGGGGCTACTTTCTACCCTTCGGCCCCTCAGAGTTGGGGCGCAGGCGTAACACCACCGTACATGTGAAGTGGCAGGGCAGTTATTTTTCTGATAAACTATTGTTGAAATTCTGTTGATATGTTACTTAATATAACACTGTTTAGCATTGCTGCTGATACTATGCTTAGAAACGGGTGCTACGGTAATGTAGGAGTTAGTGTGATGCTATTGCAGATCGGGGCATTCCAGAATTCGGAGTTCAATTCTGGCACCATTCTCTGTGTGCCCTCCTTGTAGAATGTGTGGGTTTCCTCCAATTCCTCCAGCTCGCCCCTCCCCACAGTCCAACGATGGACTGCGTTGGTTGCTTGGGCATTGTAAGTTGTCCCATGATTAGGTTAGGTTTGTTGGGGTTGCTGGAGGCGGCACGGCTCAAAGAGCTGAAGGGCTGGCTTCACGTTATAATGCCAAACAAATAAATTAATGCATTCAAATATTTATATATACAGTATATATGTCTTCTGCTGCTGTCGCCCATCCACTTCAAGGTTTGATGTATTTCTCATTCAGAGATGCTCTTCTGCACACTAGTGCTATAACACATAAATATTTGAATTACTGTTGCCATCCTTGTCAGCTTGAACCAGTCTGGCCATTCTCCTCCGACCTCGCTCATTGACAAGGCATTTTCGCCCACAGAACTGCCATTCACTGCATACTTCTTGTTTTGTTTTCACCATTCTCTGTAAACTCGAGACTGTTGTGTGTGAAACTCCCAGGAGATCAGCTGTTTCTGTGATACTCAAACCACCAGCAATACTCAGGCACCAACAATCATTCCAGGGTCAAAGTCACAGATTGCATTTCTTCCCCATTCTGATGTTTGGTCTGAACAACAATTGAACCTTCAGTCTGCCTGCTTTTATGCATTGAATTGCTGCCACACAATTGGCTGAGAAGATAGTTGCATTACTCACAGAGTAACAAGTAGCTAATTAACTCCATGTTTATGTTTAGTGATAAACATATTAATTATACATGTTGAATCACAAACAATAGCCAGTCCGGATGAAGGGTCTCGGCCCAAAACATCGACTCTTCATTTTTTTTCATAAATGTTGGCTGGCCTGCTGAGTTCCTCCAGCATTTTATGTGTGTTGCTTCAATTATACTGTACATGTAGAGTTTTGCAATAGCTCCCATAAACGTAGTCTCCGATTCACTAAACATATCCTGTTACACTTCCAAACTGGCTAGGTTCTTTGTGAGCTTTCCTGGCGATAGGAAGGGAGATGTGGTCTTGCTGCTTATGAAGGTTTTTTAAATTGGTACTTTGAAATGCGAGAAGTGCTGGTATTTATTGGTCACCAGGTGCTTCTTGGCTGATATTCTTGCCGTTCCTTCCCGTAATGCTCCACAAGGAAAGTGCCCACCATCATTCATACTGGGATTCTCTATGTTGTTCGTTTCCACAGTAATCGTGTCTGCGGAGCAAAGGACAGTTCTTGAATAAAACCCACACAATCCTTCACTCAAACAAAGCTGAACAAAATACAACTGCCCACCACAGTCCTCACAGCCTTTACAGCAGCACTAGCCATGACTTTGGCACTAGTATGCACTTCTTTGTGCTATTTTTACAATTTAAATTTTTAAAGTTTTCCTATAATGGATCCTGCAGTGGCGATATTCACCACTTCAGCGAGGAGGGCATTCTTGGAGAACGATGCCTCAGCCCAGGGAACCCTGGCTTAATCCTTCATACTGGTGCCGTCCGTAGTGTTTGCACATTCTCCCTCTGTCTGCATAGGTTTCTACTGAGTTCTCCAAAAGTATATGGCTCCCATATCCTGAACACATGCCCATCGGAAGTATAATTGGTCACTTTAACTTGCCCTCATGTGTAGGTGAATGGTAGTATCTGGGGGAAGTTGGTCGGAATATAGTAAAAATAAAATGGGATTAGAATGACGTGTAAATCGATGCTTCATGGCCAGTGTAAACTAAATGGGCCAAAAGGTAAATTTCCATGCTACGTTTCCAAAATTCTATCCTAATCCAGTGTGCTATTCCTATGCAAAACACTAAGATAACACATGTTATCTTCCAAGTTCATGTCCAGTGAAAGTATTTTGATAAACCAATATTTAATTGTTATATCTCATTATAAATTATGTAACATGCACACACATATAGCATTAAATACAATATCCTCAACTGGACCCTTTTCAAACATATGGCCAGTGTCTCACTTTTGCATTTTGAAAAAGTGGTTGACTACTGGAGAAAAGATAACTCCTATGGAAATGACATTCATATCAGCAAAATACAATAACCAACGAGTCACATTGGGGTACAAACAGCAGGGCCAGCATTGTGGGGATGTGACTGGTTGCGACAACTACAACCTGACTGGAAGTCCATCTAACATTTGCATACCAACACATCCTGCAATATAGTCAACTGAAAGTGAATTAAGAACGGTTCTAGATGATGCCACAGCAGTGTTCAAGGATGACATTAGAAACTCAAGAATATCAAGGGTAAAATGAGAATGTCACACCGAAGCTTTACAACGCCCTCTGGTTCCTTAAATACCATCCATGATAAAGTAGCCAGTGAGCTGGATCGCATGGAGGCCGAAGGAATTCTTCCCAAGGTTGAATGAAGCCCATGGGAACACCAGACCCAGTAGCCGAGAAGGTTGAGTGAGTCAGGCTCTGTGTTGATTTTAAGGTCACCATCAATGCAGTACTGAAAATAGATCAGGTTTTAGGATATCTTTGCAGATCTTTCTGGAGAAAAACACTTCAGCAAAGTGGGCTTAGCTGAGGCCTACATACAGATGGAGATGGAAGATGAGTCCAAAGTGTTTCTCACTGTAAAGATTCACAAAGGGCTTAGTCGATATTATAAGCTTATTTTTGGAGTTGCATCTGCACCTGCACTCTGGCAGAAAGCTTTAGACCAGGTGCTGCAAGGCTGCCCAAGGACTCAGTCTCACCTGGATGACATCACTGTTACCAGTGAGGATGACAAGGAACATCTCCAAAATCTCAGTGCAATGTTAAAAAGATTAGAAGTTATGGGCTCAGAGCATCACATGAAAAATGTGAATTCTTTAAACCAAGCATCATTTACTGTGGTTACACCTCTGATGCATTAGTGTTACACAATTGACGCATAAATGTTACACATATGAGCTGAGAAAATTCAGGCTCTGATGGATGCTCCAAGGCCAAAGGATGTGTCACAGTTGTGGTCCTTTTTAGGATTTGTCACCATTACAGGTTCCTGCCAAACATGGTTATGGTGCTCGATCCCTTGATGAACGCATTACTACAGATTGGGAAGAAATGGTAATGAACAAAACAGTGTGAGGTGGCTTTCTCAAGGATAAAGGAAATGGTGAAGTTAGACACTGTCTGCAAACATTATGATTCACATCATCCAGTGAAGCTTGCTCGAGACCCCTTGCCTTATGGTATAGGTGCAGTGATGTCATGTGTTATGAGTGCTGGAAGTGAACCCCTCCCTCCCATAGGCTTTGCACTGCATTTCCTTACTGATAAAGAAAAGAATTACACACAGATTGACAGAGAGGCCTTGAGTCTAGTTTGTGGTGTAAAACATTTCACATTTCTCCCTGTATGATCACCAACCACTAGTGTCCATTTTCAATCCCCAGAAGGGTGTTCTACCAACAGCAGTAGCATGAGCGCAGAGATGGGCTCTGTTTCTGGAGGACACAATGAGAGCATCGAATTCAAGAGGATGACTAATCATGGAAGTGCCAATGGATTATCCTGTTCACCCTTGGAAAAGGAAATATCAGAAAATTTGACAAAAGAGGCACTTCTCTTGACATATACTCCCTAATGCAAATCAAAAATCTTCCTTGGATGATCGAAAGGGAAAGCAGAAGAGATCCCATGTCTACATGGCAACCCAAAATGGCCGGAATGTTCAGCAGTAATTCCAGTTCCCTCATTTTTACCAGCACTGAGATGAACTTGCCCTTGACAGGGTTTGCCTTATGTGGGATTGAGCGATGTTGCACCATCCCAGCTGAGAGCTAAAGTGGTGGGGGAGCCACTTGCTGGTCATCTACGCGTGGTTAAAATGTAAGTGTTGGCTTGAAGCTTAGTCTGGTGGCCTGGGATAGATCAGCAGATCGAGCAGTTTTCCATGCACTGTGTGGGATGCCAACATGCCCAGAAGATGCCAAGTTCAGTGTCTCTCCATTCCTGGGAATGGCCTGCATGGGCCTGGCAGAGGATTCATGTGGCTTTCGCCGAACCATTCATGGACACAAATTTCTTGGTAGTAGTGGATGCAGCCACAATGTGGCCAGAAGGAGCCTCCAGTACAGCTCGCACACTGTTGATGTGTTGAGAAGCCTCATCACAAGGACTGTCATACCAAAACATTTCATCAATGACAATGGACCACTGTTTGTAGCGGAACAGTTTCAGTCATTCCTGAAAATTAATGGAATAAGACATATTACATCTGCAATGTACCACCCAGCCACGAATGGTTTGTCGGAAAGGTTTGTCCAGATTCTGAAGAGCGCACTCAGAGTGCTGCCAACAGAACACACTCCACTGACAGGGAGTCATAAGCTGGCCAATTTCCTCCTTGCATATCGCAATGCAGCACCCTCCACAACCAACAACCCACCAGTTATACTGTTCCCGGGTCGCCCCTTGCACTCATGCTTGCATCACCTCAAAGCCAGTCTCAGAAGGAGGATGCAGGACAAGCAGCTGAGACAAATTGTGAGCTCCTCAAACAAGGAAGTTCGATGTTTCACTGCTGGACAAGCAGTCCTGGCCAGGGACTACAGCGGTGACCAAAAGCGGGCACTTGGAAAGATTAAGGACAGAAGTGGGTCACTCTCCTTCCTACACCATTGAGATTGTGTGTGTGTGTGTGTGCGTGCGTGTGTGCGTGCGTGCGTGTGTGTGCGTGCGTGTGTGTGTGCATGCGTGTGTGTGTGCGTGCGTGTGTGTGTGTGTGTGCGTGCGTGCGTGTGTGTACTGTATATGAAAACAAGTACTTCCTTCTATAGTACTGTTAAAATTGAATACGGCAATTTTTTAGAAGTATGCTCATGTCTATTTCTTTTTTTTGTAATTTATTTTTTATTGAAGTTCATCATCAAAGAACATTTCCATAAGATGTATTTCAGATACTATACATATATATCATATAGTCATATATGTCACAAATCTCCACATGATATTTATCTGAGGTATACACTCAGAAAAGAGAGGAAAGAAAGAACAAGCGAAAGGAGAAAACTATGTACAAGTAGGGAGTGATCTTTTTTTTTACAACATATTCATTGATTTGTGAGAATAAAATCAGGCCTATAAGGTGTTATGTAATTAAACCATTTTTCCCAGTATGAATCAAATTGTTCCAACTTTTTTCTAAACATGTTTTCTAAAATGTTCTCCTATTTTATATGTTACCTAAGACCACAATATTGGAATACAAATGCGGCTAATATTGTTAAAACATAATGATGAGTGTTTGTGCACCTGTCATTGACTTTATCTACAGAAATGTAATTTTCTTCCTAGATTATACTAATAAGAGTAACTAAAAAAAAAAGGATCATCAGCATTTTACTAATATTTTTGGTTAATAATAAGTATTTTTAAGAAATGAAAATGAGGTATAGTACAACATTGAGAGTGACAATGTCTCTTATTTCTCTACTTTGAAAGGTCTATTATCAATCTGATACTGTCAAAATAAGTAATATAACATCCATTGTTGACAACCAAGGCCATGAGTTTTGAATGCTGCAAAATAAGATAGCTGTCTTGAAATGAGTTTGATGTTTTTTCTTCCTGAATATTTTGGATTCAACATGTAGAGGGTGAATATGTAACAAGAATCACAAACAATTAATAGAATCAACAAGAGTTTACAACATTTTATCCAGTTGAAATAGTAATTTCTGAGCTGTTTTCATAACACACTATTTCATTGAAATAAATATCAAAATAATAAATTAAAATTTTCTTTGTGATCTTGAACATTAAAACTTTCTCTAAGTTGTGTTATAGCTGAAAGGCTGTTGGATAATCCTAGATAACTATTGGCAGAATCCTGCCATTACCCATTCCACACCCTTCCTAAATTCTGTCTCCTTTGCAACTACCTTTTTGATTGATACAAATTATTCTGCTTTTATTCTGTAATGCCAATTAGATAACAATATCTTAATAATGTTATTGTACTGGCATTTATAATGTCACTTGCCAAAGGTGCCCAGCAAGCAGCAGGTGCATTCATGGGGAGACTGAAGAATTCTCAATATATACTTTAATGTACACCTATAAATATGCAATTGGTTAGCCTTCAAACCAAAACGACCATGGAGAGACTGCCCAGGATGTGCATGGTTAATGCTGGAGCCTGGAGAACGTGGTCCATGGTCATTCGAAGGGAAGTGAGAGAACAGTGTGGCTAAGTGGTGGTGGCTTACACACTCCATATAGATTGCAGTCCTGCATTTCTTGGCATATCCCTCCCCTTCCAAAAGAGTTCAAGTTCTTCGTTTAGAAGGCCTTTCCTCACACTTCAGCAGGCAGTTGTTGCCAGGGCAGTTCTCAGAACCATTCAATTCATAGTTAATATGGGCTTATATAAATGTATGAAGCCCCCATCTCATTTTTCTAAAGTAGGCGTTTTAAAACTGAAGGAGTTTGGAGTAATAACTCTGAGTTAAAAGCCCCTCTCTCTAAATCTTAAAATTTTAACTTATGTTTAGGATTGCATGAAGAGAAATCTGTTAATTATCTAATTCTTCTCTTATTTTCCATATTCATCTTCCCTATATTTTTTGTATAGGCGTGAAATAGAGCTCTCTCCTTGTGGATCGTTGAGAACAGCTAATTTTCCCTGCAAACCTGATATATTTGTCAAGTTCAGAAAGGAACATGCAGATTCTTTGTGTACACTACCCTTTAGATAAACATCAAAAATCATTGAAATTAATCCATTACAAATATTTAAAGGATGTTAATGTATTTAATAATTATTCATATGACATAATATTAAGAACTCATTGTACAAATAAAATTACAAAGATTTTTGTGTTGGCCTATATATTTTTCATTTCTGAGGTATCATGCTGTGAGAAAAAACACATAACTTTGGAATAGTAAAGTACATTGATAAAACATTAAAATGTCTTAAGGGAAACAAATAACAGCTAGTATTGTGCTGCATTGTTAACCTCCTGCCCTCAAAGGGGCAGGGATGCTATAATGATCGATTTTGTTCATTTTGTCCTGGCACACATTTCAGGTTTCTTACTCTGCAAGGAAGAATTTTGACAGGACATATTGATTTTTCTGTGAGTAAAGAGGAACTGATTACATTTCCACTTCAAAGAACATTGGTCTTTTTTAGATGTTTCGGTTGTAGTTGAAAATTCTGGTTTGGTTTTGTTACAACATGCACAAGCACAACCACTGAACAGGGGAGTTGTTGTTCATGTTTTTTCTGTTTATTTGGTCTTCACAAAGCAATTACTCAAGCATGAAGGTGCTTTATTGTTAGCTAAATAATGCATTTCACCCCTCTGCTTAGAATTATGAAAGTCTGATGAATATATCTGTGGCATGATAACTGCAATGGCAGGAGTCAAATAACGGTCAGCAGGTTTGTCAAGCAACATAAAAATGTAATCAGTCCAGATTATTTAGTTCTGGGAACTTCTGAGACATTTGTACTTGATTAATATGGCACCAATTATGCATCGGGTAGTGATTTTTATTCATTCTGAACTTCCAGCAGATAAAATCTTGTTTATAATTGTACATTAAATTGAAACATAAACCTGCATCTCGACGGTAAGCATTCTTCTTGCTTTTGTTTATTATGAAGCCAGTACCCTTTGGAGAATTCTGGAAAAAAAAAACACTCCATAGTTTTTTTTTGGGGGGGGAGAAAAAACATCTTTTACAAACTGATCATGAGTCAGAGAGCAAAGTGAAGGGCTGGCAGTTTCTCAGAGACAGAACTGCAGTTGCTCATAAAAGAAAGAGAGGAGAGATAGGAATGCCTGCAGAGATCGACTGGGACTAAGTCAGCCCAGGCTGTAAGCAATTGGGCATGCAAAGTGATGGATATAGCAATGAACATCAACTCAGTGGGAACAGCAAGACAATGCCAAAAATACTGAATTTCCTGACCATATGCAGAAAGGTAAGACAGTGAACACCCTTGAATGACAGAAAAGGCATATGGTAAACCTAACACCCATAAACCTTGGTTTCCTTTCCTGCATGCTGGAAGCATACTTGTGTGAATGTAGTTGGATGTCTGTATGTTTAGAACCTGCTCCTTTGTATCATGTACTGTACATTAATTGCTTTTTTAAAACACTTCTTAACATGAAATAGAACTGAAACAATTTTACAGGTTCAAAGTGTGCAAAATAGAGGCAACTTTCTTTAAAAATTTGTAGTTATTGTAGATAGTGAAAAAAACATTGAGTGTAGTAAAAATTCTTCCTGGTTTTAGATTAGTCTTTTTTTTTGAAAGATTCTGGATGTGTGAGATTTCCAGAGACTGTCATTCCATTGGCCAATGATTACATCCTTCACTGTCTGAGTGAACCCTGAGACAGTGAGGAAGCTTCCAATGTGATCAACGGCTGAACACTTCTACTAAACAGTTAATTATACCTGCCTGCCATTCTAACTGTTCTGAGACAATGTGGCCTCTAGGTTCAGGCACCTGAAGTTTTGACTCTGTAGGAAATTCCATTGTATTCCTTACTACACTTGTATTTGGCTTTACAAATTTGCCCACCCTCCTTGGAATGTACTTCAGAATGCTGGAGCCTTATACAATTTGAGGAGTAGAGACCTGGGAATACTAAATAAAAAAGGAATGGGGATCTTACTTTTTCATTCTCTACTGCTTCATTCATTTCAAGCTGCTAACCTTCCGACCTTCCCCGTTGACAGCAGCTTGACTCCTTTCGGCAAGGAGGTAAAACACATTTTTAACTAACAATACAACAGACTGAGTTGTTAATTTATGAATACCAAACAAGCAAAAAACAATTGTCTAATATTCCATTATTGAATGAATAACCAACAGTATTCAGTATCAGGTTTCATTTCCAGAACTTGTGCACATTATACCAAAACCAAAACAGGGCTTTGACCACAATTGAATTTTAAAAAACGATAAAATTTGTATCATCTAAAAAAAAGAGTTGCCTTTGAACTGGAAGAATGCTGTTCCTGCTGCTGTCGTTTGGGCCTTCGAGACGTGCATGAACTATGAACCCTTCGGAAGCTGCTGAGGTGGATTTCCACCTCTGGGAACACGCAGTACTGAACAAATGCAGGAGCCTTATAGGTATTGTTATCAGATGCCTTGGCTCTGTTGGCTGGAGCTTTCACTTCCAGATCTTAACAAACCTAAGCCACAGAAGTTCAACCAAATGAGCTGAATTAATGGGAAGATGCAATCAGTACAAATGGCACCATAATATTTGAGGAAATGTGTCTTTGTCCTGAAAATACTCTTGTCACTTACAATTGGGACTCTTTAACATTTTACTCTGAATACTGAGAAGTCTTCCTACTTGAAGACAAGGTTGATCCTCGAATGCAGATTTGGCCAGGCCATATTACTAGTTGTTGATGATTTTACTGAGGACACTGTAGGAGTGGGAAGGCGTTTTATTCTGTTCTCAGGTCTGTGTGCCAGCCAACCAGAAAGAAAGCTACTGGAGCTTAGTTATAGAAGTATTTTACTTTGTTTAGTGCTATTCATTTGAAATGATTTATTTCCATCTTGATTTTATGAATAGAAAGTTGATTGCTTGGAATATAAAGATGTGACACTATGTAATTCAGTTTATAACTACTCCAAAACAAATGTGACAAAGAACACTGCACAGATCCATGACAACTTATTTGTTGAAAATGTTCAGAATATAATACACACAGTTAACAAAATCTAAAAGTAGATAATCTGTTTACCACAAAGATACAATTTATATGCATAACAAGTACTATGTAATAAACAAATTTCCTCCCAATCAGTCCTAATTAACACTACCTCTGGACTGCATTTAATTACAGTGCCTAAAAAGCAACTCATATATTCAACACACAATTGATTCCAAATAATGCTGTACAAGAAAAATAAATTATTATAAATAGGGAAGTAAGTAAGCTTGTTGACAAAGTTAAGGCCAAACATGAAGTAAAGATTGTAGGCTCTGTGAAATGGCCCATATATAAAAGCAATTATTAATATGCAAAAATGATAGTAAGAAATACTAACAAGTGCCCAAGTAGTAATCCCACTTTTTATCATTTTATTACTCTATTAATTGCTTACTTTAACACAGAAATTCCTACCATTTGAAAGGTTAAAACACTTTAACAACTGAAAATCTTCTCAATTTTTGAAAACATATTATTTTTCTTCTGATGATTTATTTAGTTTTATAGCTAAAACTAGTTGATGGATATATTGTTTGAGAATAAACAAGTGCATTTTGTAAAATATATTAACTTTACCCATGTTTCTGATGCATTTCTGCCCATTTTATATTCTACGTATTCCCCTTCTTTCCAAAAAAGATGCTAATTCTTAACAGAACATGATTTTGTATTTGCACTCAGCCTTCATTTGTCTCTCAGAGCTGTATCATTCTGATCTAGTAGACCTAAAACCATGTAGTAACCTTAGCTGCATTAGTAGTTGAATCTCTGATTATTTTAACTTCTAAAGCTAAGTTTCACATCAGGTTCTGCAATTGAAATGCTTTTTGGGATAACATTCTATGGGAACAATTACATTAATAGAAAATAATAGCCTATTTTGGGCTAAATTACAAATCTAAGTATCTACTGTTCAAGCCTTTTATACATCTATGTATTGAAAGCATATTTTTCATGAATAAAGATAAAAAACATTAGTGAAGTTATTATGCATTATGCATTATTGGTTATTCATTCTAGGTTAAATAAGCAAAATCTACACAAATAGTTATTCATCAAAAAATTTGATTTGGCTTCTGCCAATACTTGGGAGCTGAATTGCTCTTTGTGTAGCCTGCTAAATATTGGCAGCTGTACAGACTGTAACAGCTGTTCCCACCTGCTATACCATTAGTATCTCAGATCTTTGAAGGTCATACCTAGGCCTTTTCATTGATTTTTTATGTGCGCCATATTTAACTGTGCAGTAGCTATATTTATTATTAAGAGAAAACACAGGAGTTTCCATTCCACTGCTGAAATAGCAGAACACTTACATAAGCACATAAAAATTCGGAATAGAAACAGCCCATCCAGCTCCTCCCTCCTGCCCAGCAATTTATCAAGGTTGTGGCTGATCTACAATCACAGTACCATTATTCTGCACAAACCCTTTTTCCTTATCTTAATACGAAGAGATCTATTTTTATTTTGAATAAAATCAATGACTAAGTCTCCAGAAAATCGGAATTATGTTTATTATCATTGAGTTATATGACATGAAATTTGTTGTTTCAGGTCTTTACAGTACTTTGCAAAGACATAAAATCACCATAAATTACAAAATAACCAAATAGTGAAAAAAATAGAATCATGAGATTCTGTTCACAGAGAATTCAGAAATCTGAGGCAGAGGGGAATGAGCTGTCCTCTGAAGCACTGGGTGCAGGTCTTCAGGCTCCTGTACCTCCTTCCCAATCCTAATAATGAGAAGAGGCCACATACTATTTGGTGAGAGTCCTTAGTGGCGGATGCAGCTTTCTTGAGGTATCAGCTCTTGAAGATTTTCTTGACGACAGGGGAAGTTGGAGCTGGCTAAGTCTATAACCCTTTGCAGCCTCTTGTGATTCTGTGCATTGGAAGGTCCATAACAGGCTGTGATGATAGTCTCAATGTGTTGGACCCATGTTAGATCCTCTGAGATACTGATCTCAGGAAATTGAAGCTGCTGAGCTTTTCTAACACTGAGCGCTCGATGAAGTGTCTGTTCTCCTGACTTTTACACAGGGTCGAGGCTGAGAATTCCTAAGATTTAACTCCTTGTGAGTCAAGAAATAGTTCCTAATCGCTGTCCTGAATGATGTCCTCTTTTGAAAATGACAAGGGTCTTACAGGAGTTGAAAGGGTTAACAGAGGGATGACACTTCTCACGTTGAGGAGTCTAGAACCAGGGATCACAGGCACAGAATAAGAGGACATCTCCTAGGACTTAGGATCACTTCTCATTCTTTTAAACTTGAGAGTGTTTATATTGAAGTCAATCATTCTCTGGAAAACAATCCTAAGATAGTTTCAGAAAGGATTGTACCATATAATTGTGCAGATGGAATTGATACATGCAAATTCCCATTGACAATTTTATAAATCTCCAGCATCTTGTAATAAAACAGGCTACAGTACTTTATCCCAAAAGTCTCTGATCCTACCTAGCATACTATAAGAGAGGATCAAATTTTCAAGAACTTGCATCTTCGCCTTTTCCTGTTTTTACTTACCCAGACAACATCAGAAGCAAGCAGTTTCTTAGCAACCTGCTTCCAGGCTTCCGACAATGTTGCTGTGGTCTGGCCATTGGAAGGTTTGTGTAAATGTCAATCATCAGTACATTTATTTGTTCGTGCGAGGAATTCTTTTGTTAAATGTTCTTCCTTTCCAATCTTTCACAGCTATTTTTGTTTTGAAAAACTAGTTCCTATCATTAGAATTTATACTTCAAACTTAATTTCATTGATGTATCCTTATTATGATACTTAAGAATTTACATTATGAATATTGATCTCTCAATATAGCATTTCTTTTCTAGTTTAGCAAAACCATGTTTTAAACATGTTTGCACATTCAATACTACAGCATAGACAACAAAAGACTTTCATGTAAGTGCATTAAGCAGCACTTAGGACCGGTTCAGTAAAAGTGGTCAGATTCCCTCCATGTTCTGCGGCACTTGCTCATTATCTTAATCGGGCAGTCTTCCTGTTTGAAATTTGTGGACATGATGGCGGTGCACCCTCAATATTTCTGGTAAGCAAAATCAAAATGTGCATAAGTGAAACCTGAGGATCATGCATTTGAGCTATCACAGTCCAGTCCCTTTGTGTTTTCAGTGTTTATACAGCCTTCAGAAATTACAGTGCACTTCACTTCCCTATTCTTTGTAGCTTCAAGTATCCAACAGCTTTTCTGGAGGCCACGGTGGAATTTTCATTAGTTGAGAATTTCTGCTGGTGGGGAGCATCTGTGGCCTCAACCCAGGCAGCACTGACTGACAAATGTCATGCAAGCCATTCGATTGCCTTCATTCACAAGAAAGTAAGAAAGCAGGACCAGGAGTAGCCACTAACCCTTTGTAACATGCAAGAGTTACACCTTCAAGCCTGCTCTGGCATTCAGTATGATCATGGATAAGCTGCCCCATGATTCAATTCCTCTTCTGTGGCAGGTGCTCAACATTCTCTGTTGCCACACTTACAAAAATATTTGTTTCCTCTTTACATACCTCCAGTGATCCAGCCTTCAGAAACCCCTCCAGTGTAGACAAGGTTCACCACCCTCTCCAGCTGAAAGTTAGTCTGAATGTTATTTTCAAATGAGCTGCCAGTTATGTTGTAACCATGTTCCCTCATTTGGGGTTCTCTCACTAGTGTAAATATCTTGACATTTACACTAAGGGGCCTCCTGGAGTCATGCATGTTTTAATAAAATAACTATTTATTCTTCTAAACCTCAGAGAATACAGATCCAACCTTGAACCACTTGTGATTGGATAACTCTTTCACCCTAGGAATGGGATGGGTAAATTTCTTTGGACTGCCTCAACTGCTACTATATCCTTCCATGCCACCATATTAGCCAAAAGGCTTAGAAGGAAGCCAAATAGTTAGAAACATTTATACATCCACATATCAAACTCACTGAGCCTTATTGTCTCAAGTTCTGCCATCAAATGATCAATCT
Organism: Hemitrygon akajei; assembly: GCF_048418815.1. Taxonomy (NCBI): domain Eukaryota; kingdom Metazoa; phylum Chordata; class Chondrichthyes; order Myliobatiformes; family Dasyatidae; genus Hemitrygon; species Hemitrygon akajei. The sequence goes on from NC_133128.1 coordinate 41,475,715, forward strand.
GGTGACTTCTACAACACCTAGATCATTCTGGAGGAGCTTTAGACTACATGTTCTTGAATAGCTTTTCAGAATTACTATTGATACCACTTACAATAACTAAACTCATTAAACAGAGGAAACTGAGCAAAAATGGAGGGATGGGAGATTCAGGGAGGAGTGACAAAAAAAACCTTATCTGCTTCAACTATCAGAAATCAACTCATCAAGGAGCTAAATCTTGTTTCCTATTTCTCACTCACTGTAAATTCTACAGTTATTAACTCATTTTCTAAAATCAACGTATTTTATTAGCTTCATTCACTCCATGTCGCTGGTTTTATTCTAACTTCTGTTGACACCATCAAGTGCAAGTGTAAAATGAAATATTTTGTAGTTTGGCCGTGTGGCTCAAGTACACCAGTGGTTAGGTTTACTTGTAGAGGTTGTCAAAGGCTATGCAGATGTAGGAATTTTATTACTGAGAATAAACTCTCTGCATTTTGTTAAGTTTTCCTCTAGGAAGCAGATTAAGTCCTACAATAATCAAACATGTTATTATGACTTGACCTGATGCAGTTGTGAACAGACAACTAGCCAATTTTACTCATGCTTCTTAGAGATGGAAGATATTATGAGTTAATAAAATAAAGGCTGTTTCATTTTCACAGAGGAGGTTGTCCCATTGGATGTGTAGCAATGATTTGCAGATCCACCATACAGTGTCTATAACAAGATTTCACACCCCCCCAGAAGTTTTTATGTTTTATTGTTTTACAACATTGAATCACGATGGATTTAATTTGGCTTTTTTGACACTGTTCAACAGAAAATACTTTTTTGTGTCAAAGTGAAAACAAATTTCTACAAATTGGTCTAAATTTATTACAATTAATAAACACAAAGTAATTGATTACTAATTACTTGCACCCTTCAAGTCAGTATTTAGTAGAAGCACCTACCATGACAACGGCCTTGAGTCTGTGTGGATAGGTCTCTATCAGCTTTGCACATCTGGACACTGCAATTTTTCCCCATTTTTCTTTTCAAAACTGCTCAAAATGCATTAAGATCATGAGTAAATATCCCTTTTCAGGTCCAGCCACAAATTCTCAATTGGATTGAGGTCTGGACTCTGACGTGGCCACTCCAGGACATTAACTTTGTTGTTTTTAAGCCATTCCTGTGTAGCTTTAGCTTTATGCTTGGGGTCATTGTCTTGCTGGAAAACAAATCTCCCAAGTCACAGTTCTCTTGCAAACTGCATCAGGTTTTCCTCGAGGATTTCTCTGCATTTCACTTTATTCATTTTACCCTCTACCTTCGCAAGCCTTCCAGATTCCTGCTGCAGTGAAGCATCCCCACAGCATGATGTAGCCACCACCATGCTTCATGGTACGAATGGTGTGTTTTTGATTATGTGCGTGTTTGGCTTACGCCATACATAGCGTTTAGTCTGAAGGCTGAAAAACTCAACATCAGACCATGGCATCTTCTTCCAGTTGACTTCAGAGTCTCCCACAAGCCTTCTGACAAACTCTAGCCAGGATTTCATGTGACATGTTTTCAACAGTGGCTTTCTCTTTGCCACTCTCCAATATAGCTGCAACTTGTGAAGCAGCTGGGCAACAGTTGTTGTATGCACAGTCTCTCCCATCTCAGCTACTGAAGCTTGTAACTCCCCTAGAGTTTCATAGGCCTCTTCGTGGACTCCCTCACTCGGCCCCTTCTTGCACAGTACTCAGCTTTTGAGGACGGCCTGCTCTGGGCAGATTTACAGCTGTGCCATATTCTTTCCATTTCTCGATGATTGACTTAACTGTACTCCAAGAGATATTCAGTAACTTATGCTTTTCAATAACCTTTTTGTGGAGTTGCCTGGAGTGTTCTTTTGTCTTCATGGTGTAGTTTTTGCCAGGATACTGACTCATCAGCAGTTGGACCTTCCAGATATAGATGTACAGTATTTTTGCTACAATCAATTGAAACACCTTGACTACATGTGGGGATCTCCATGTAATTAACTGTGTCTTCTAAAACCAATTGGGTGCACCAGTGATGATTTGATGTGTCATATTAAAGGGGGTAAATATTTATGCAATCAGTTATTTTGTGTTTTATATTTGTAATTAATATAGATCACTTTGTAGAGACTTGTTTTCACTTTGACATGAAAGAATCTTTTTCTGTTGATCAGTGTCAAAAAAAAAGGTCAAATTAAATCCATTGTGATTCAGTGTAGTAAAACAATAGAACATGAAAACTTCCAAAGGGGAGGGGGTGGTGTATACTTTTTATAAGCACTGTAGCTTTGTTGCTGCTCTTTTGGTCACAGAAACAATAAAAGCTAATTTTCTCAGGTACCCCACTAGCAATTATTGTGGTATATGTATTCAGCTGCCCCCATAACCAAAAACAAATCTTCTTAAATGCGTAAAAGGACAATTAGGTTATAATCAGATAACTACGATGCAACCCTGCTTTACAAACTGCAGGGGGACAGATTTAAACTAGTCTTTAAATTAATTTGCCCTGTTTTCTATTTCTGAACAGTTTATTTCAGGGTTGACACATTGAAAGTGGTTGCAAAATTTAATGTGGCCTCAATTTGCATCTTTTTACTTGTAATTAAAGGTTGTACATTCATTGGTCAGTCCTATTATAAAGGAAAATTGTCTGTGTGAAACAACAAACAATCTGCTGGAGGAAAGTAACTGTCAACATGTTGGGTCAAAAAACTGCATCAGGGTTGAGAAAGGAGAGGTAACACGGCCAACATAGAGCAGGAGTGGCAAGAAAGGACCTCAAGGTGATTGGTAGATAGAGGAAGGATATAAGATGATAGGCAGGCATGCCAGGTAGGGAAGGTGAACATGGGTGAAGATGGAGCACTGTGGCTGGATTTGAAGTCCCATAGGGTAAAAGGTAAGAACTGGGGGGTTCTGTAATTGGATACTGAAAGAACAGAAGAAATAACATGAAATACCAAATCTGTTCAGCACACGTTGCTATTCAGGATCCATGAAATTTTTGGACTGCTACATTTATTATGGCATTTTTGTAGACCTTCAACATTTTGTCAGGATGACCCAAATCATTTTACGTTGAATGTATTACTGTGGTGTAATTGCTGTTACCTTTGGACGCAGTAGCACAGGGATGCCAATTAAGAAATCAAACTTCCACAACTGCTGGAAGATTTACACTCCATTGAATGCTTTGTTCCTGTTTTATTTATTAGTTGTATTCATGTGGAATAGTCCCAGGAAGTGATCTCAGGTTAAAAAAAAAAGGAATGTCAAAATGAAGGCAATGGAAGAATCCAGAGTAAGAAAGACTCACCTTTTCTTGGATTTCCTTGGATATCAGCTTTACTTTTCCTTGGATTTTTAGAAGGCCTTTGACAAGGTGCAGCACATGAGACTCCTTAACTGGATAAGAGCCCATGGTATTACGGGAAAAATACTAGCACAGGTAGAAGATTGGCTCTCTGTCAGGAGGCATAGAGTGAGAATAAAGGGGCCTCTTCTGGTTTGCTGACAGCTTATTTTCATGTCAGTGATTTGGATGATGGAATTGATGGCTTTGTGGCCAAGTTTGTGTATGATACAAAGATAGGTGGAGGGGCAGGTGGTGTTGAGGAAGGACAGATGTGTGCAGAAGGACTTTGACAGATCAAAAGAATGTGAAAAGAAATGGCAGATGGAATATAGTGCTGGGGAGTGTATGATCATGCACTTTGATTGAAGGAATAAAAGCATGGACGACTTTCTAAACAAAGAGAAAATTCAAAAATCAGAGGTGCAGAGGGATTTGGGAGTCCTTATGTAGGATTCTCTAAAGGTTAACTCGCAGGTTGAGTTGGTTGTAAGGAAGGCTAATGCAATGTTAGCATTCGTTTCAAGAGGACTAGAGGCCTATAATGTGCTGTAAATTTCTATGATCTATGAGCAAGGATGTAATGGTGAGTCTTTATAAAGTATTGGTCAGACTGCACTTGAAGTATTGTGAGCAATTTTGGGCCCCTTATCTAAGAAAAGATGTGCTGGCATTGGTGAAGGTCCAGAGGTTCATCAGAATGATTCCAGGAATGAAATGGTTAATGTATGAGGAATGTTTGATGGGTCTGGGCCTTTACTCGCTGGAGTTTGGAAGAATGATGGGGGATTTCTTTGAAACCTACAGAATGCTGAAAGGCCTAGATAGAGTGGACGTGGAGAGGATGTTTCCTACAGTGGGAGAGTCTAGCAACAGAGGGCACAGCCTTAGAATAGAGGAATGCCCATTTACAACAGAGATGACGAAGAGTTTATTTAGCCAAAGAGTAGTGAATCTGTGGAATTCATTGCTACAAACAGTTATAGAGGCCAAGTCATTAGGTATATTTAAAGCGGAGGTTAAAAGGTTCTTGATTAGTCAGGGTATCAAAGATTGCGGGGAGAAGGCAGGAGAATGGGGTTAGGAAGGTTAGTAAATCAGCCATGATGGAATGGTTGTACAGACTCAATGGGCCTAATGGCCTAATTCTGCTATCTTATCTGGTCTTATTGTCTAACATTTCTCATGATTACACATCTGATTCCCATTAAGGAAATACTATCAACTACCAGAGAGGCTCTAAAAATCAATTGCTGATGCACTTTAGTTAGTGAGAAGCTAGAACAGATTCATTTCTCAGATCAGTTAAAATGCCAGTAGAGGTCTTTCGAGATAAAAGGACATCAATTTGAAAAGTTTCATGGAGCTCATAACTTCTTTTGATGGTCATCTCCATTCACTTGCAGATTTAGTGTCGAACATTGGAAAATGTTTTGATTAAAACCAATCTGTAATTTGAAAATTGAAGTAAATCCTTCAGATGTTGAAAACCCAAAGTAAGAAAAGAAAATGATGGAAATATTCAGCAGGTTAGGCAGCATTTGCAAAAATAAAAAACAGCTAATGTTTCAGGTAGAGGACTTGCCGTGTATTGAATAGTCTTTGCACCTCAGTTTCCTCTGTACATCAAAGAGTACCTTCAGTATTAAGAGAAGACTGAAAAAATAGTTATTTTTCCAAACTAACATTCGTAATAGTCCAATCACAAACAAGAGAAAATCTGCAGATGCTGGAAATCCAAGCAACACACACAAAATGCTGGAGGAACTCAGCAGATCAGGCAGCCTCTATTGAAAAAATAGTGGACTTTCCGGGCTGAGAGCCTTCAGCAGGACTAGAGAGAAAAATGACGAGTAGAGTTAAAAAGTGGGGGGAGAGGAGGGGGTAACACAAGGTGATAGGTGGAACTGGGAGGGGGAGGGGTGAAGTAAAGAGCTGGGAGGGTGATTGGAGAAGGGGGAATCTAATAGGAGAAGACAGAAGGCCATGGAAGAAAGAAAAGGGGGTGGAGCACCAGAGGGAGGTGATGGACAGGCAAGAAAATAGGATGACAGAGGGAAAAGGGGATGGGGAATGGTGGGGGGGGGGGGGGCAGGGCATTACCAGAAGCTCACACTAGTCCAAGTGCATTTGGCTGGGAGGATTAGCCAGCTTTTTAAAATGTGTGCTGTTGGGTCTCACAGCTGGCTGTCATGGTGCTGGATTGAGAGGTTGGAAACTGCACCATCAATTGTGACTTTTGTTAATTGTGGGGAATCAGCTAAGCAGGACATTTCAAGTTCTACCAAGATACCCCATGAGCAGGTTTCAATTACAGTCTATTTCAGTCAATTTCAAGTTTATCCACAAGATACAACAAGTGGCATACTTACACTAGAGAGTTCAATACGGTTAATACTAATTCACATTTGTTAGTACAAAATCATGTGAGGTTTGCACTATAGCTGGTCACACAATGCATTAATACTGACATTGATTGACCAATGGGGAAATATGTTATATTGACCAACAGTGAACTCATTCATCTTGGTGAACAATTATCAGAATTTAATGCAATTTTGATACTGAATACAAGGAAGTGTTGCATAGTGTCAACGTTAGACGAAAATATTTTGTCTACTTAAGTTTACCACCTGGAATGCTCAGCACCTGTCGAAGAGCTTTGTGTTCCAGCTTTAAATTAATCCAATATAAGCAGTATGAGATCATTTCTAGGTGAAATTATGACCTGTGAAATTCATCTGGGAATTTCAAAGTGTTATTCACGTTTGCCCAACTGATGTTTACTAATTACCTGGCTGCCACCAAATGAAATCATTTTTTGTATAATGCTCATATGTCATATATTGAAGCAGAAATCACAATCACTAGATTTTGCCTTTTTTTGTGATGTAAGGGCACTCTGCTGATAGTGGGAAACCTGTTTAGGTTCTCTTAGAAGTGATTGCAGGTTGCACAAACACTTTCTGAAATCCACAGATTATGCTAAAAGTAACAGGGGTTTAATTTCATAGCAACAACTACTGAAACAAGAGCTTAAGAAATACAATGTGTCAACCATTCTGCTTCTTGTTGTGCCACCTCAATGCCTTTTTTTCCTGTTCTGCGTATCTATGTGTCCATTCATTCATCAATTGGATTTCTGCATCAAACACAAATTAGTTATTTTGGGTCATGAATTCCAAAGATTCAACACTCTCTGAGTAAATAAATTACTCCTCATTTTGGTTCTAAATGAACTATAATTTATTTTGTGATTGTCAGGGGATATAGTCTCTGTGATATAACCCTGCTGAGTGATGAAAATATTTTGTACCCCTCAATGAATTCACTTCTTCAACCTGAGATGCTAACTCTTCCTTTTTCTCACAGAGGCTGCTTGACCTACTCAATGTTTCCACCATTTTCTGTTTCGTTTCAATTTCCAGCACCTGCAGTTATTTGATTTTTCATCGAGAGAATAGTGGGCTTTCCTACTCAATCTCTCCTTACGCGACTATTCTGCCATCACAGGAAGACTGGTGAACTTTTGCTGCACTTTCTCTTGAGCAAAATACGTCCTTAGGTAAGGATACCAAAATTGTACTTATTGCTCTGATGTGGTCTCACGTGTTCTTAAATAATTGTTCCAAGACATCCCTGCCCTTGTACTCAAGTCCTTTTAACGAAGGCCAATATACTATTGCCTCCCTAAATGCATGCTGTGCCTGTGTGTTAGCTCTCAGTGATTTATGTACAAAGACAATCACTTCCTCTTGATTTTCATCATTTCATTTCCCACCATTTGAAAATATATTGCTTTTCTATTTTTCTGCTGAATAGAGTAACTTCACATTTCAAAGTTCAAAGTTCGAAGTACACATAAATCTGGGGATTGCAGGGCGGCAAAGCTTGAAGGGTCAGGAGGGCTTATTCCATGCTGTATCTCAATAAATACATAAATAAACATCACCAAACTCAACCCTGAGACTCAGGCATACTCAATAAACCCAATAACCATAACAGAATCAATGAAAGACCGCACCAACAGGGCAGACAAACAGTGTGCACAAGACAACAAACCATGAATTACAAAACGAAAGAAAAAAAGGGGAAAAAAGAAGAAAAAGAAATAATAAACATCGAGAATATGTGATGAAGAGTTCTTGAAAGTGAATCCACAGATTGTTGGAACAGTTCCCTGACTGGGCAAGTGAAGTTATCCCCTCTAGTTCAAGAGCCTGATGGTTGATGGGTAATAACTGTTCCTGAAGCTGGTGGTGTGAGTCCCGAGTCTCCTGTACCTTCTTCTTAATAACAGCAGTGAGAAGAGGGCATGACCTGAAAGGTGATTGTCCTTGATGATGAATGTTGCTTTCCTGTGACAACAATCCATCTAGATGTGCTCAATGGTGGGGACAGCTTTACTCGTGATAGACAGGACTACATTCACTACTTTTTGTAGGATTTTCCATCCAAGGGTATTAATGTTTTCATACCAGGCCGTGATGCAGCCAGTCAATATACTCTCCACCGCGTATCTCTAGAAGTTTGTTAAAGTTTCAGATGTCAATTAGAGGTCCTGCTGTGCTTTTTTAATAATTGCACTTACATGCTGGGCCCAGGAAATAACAGCACCAAGAAATTTAAACTTAATGATTCTCTCCATCTCTGATCCCTTGATGAGAAATGGCCCATGGACCTCTGGTTTCCTCCTCTTGAAGTCAGTAATCAGCTCCTTGGTCTTGCTGACATTGAGTAAGAGGTTGTTGTTGTGGCACCACTCAGCCAGATTTTCAATCTCCCTCCTGAATGCTGATTCGTCACCACTTTTGACTTGTCCTATGACAGTGGTATTGACAGCAAACTTCAATATGGTATTGGAGCTGAGCTTAGCCACACAACTATAAGTGTAAAGCGAGTAGAGCAGGGGGCTAAGCACACAGCCTTGTGGTGCACCTGTGCTGATGGAGATTGTGGAGGAGATGTTGTGGCCAATTTGAACTAACTGGGGTCCACAAGTGAGGAAATCAAGGATGCAATTGTACAAGGAGTTATTGAGGCCAAGTCCTGAAGCTTATTGATTAGTTTTCAGGGGGTGATTGTATTGAATGCTGAGCCCTGGTCAATGAAGAGCATCCTGATATATGCACCTTTGCTGTCCAGATGTTCCAGGATTGAGTAAAGAGTCAATGAAATGGCATCTGCTGAAGGACCTGTTGAGTATGAAGGCAAATTGGAGTGGATCCAAGTCGCTTCCCAGACAGGAGCTGATATATTTCATCACGAGTATCTCAAGATACTTCACCACTGTGGATGTAAATCAACTGGATGATAGTCATTGAGGCAGGTTACCACATTCTTCTTAGGCACTGGAATAATTGAAGCCTGCTTGAAGTCAGTAGGTACCTCAGACAGCTGAAGCGAGGGGTTAAAGATCTCAGTGAACACTCCAGCCAGTGGATCAGCACAGGTCTTTAGTACTCAACCAGATAGCCCACCTGGGTGGATGCATTCCATGGGTTCACCCTCAGAGACTGAAATCACAGCGTCACCAGGGGTTGTGCAAGCTCATGATAGTTCCTCCACGTTTTGATGGTCAAAGTGAAGGTCTTTCATTGAAGATGGTCAAAGTGAACAGTGAGGGGGAATCTCATTGAAACCTTTCGAATATTGAAAGGTATAGATAGAGTGGCAAGGATAATTCCTATTGTGAGAGTGTCTAGGATCAAAGGGCACAGCCTCAGGATAGAAGAGCATCCAGTTAGAACAAGGATGAGGAGGAACTTCTTTAGCCAGACAGTGGTGAATCTGTGAACTTCATGGTCTCAGATGGCTGTGGAAGCCAGATCATTGGATATATTTAAATCAGGGGTTGATAGGTTCTTGAATAGCAAAGTTGTCAAAGATTACAGGGAGAAGGCTGGAAAATGCATTTGAGAGGGATAAGTCGGCCATGATGGAATGGCAGAGCAGGCTTGATGGGCTGAATGGCCTAGTTCTGCTGCCATGTCTTATGTTCATATTGTCTTTAGTGTGGACCACTTGGTTTCAATGGGGGAAGTTTTATTTTTCAGGTTCCTTCTATCCTAAATGAATAACTCTTGCCTCCTTAGTATAGCCGAGGAATGATATTGAACAGAGCTTCTTCTGCTCTACCTCACAAAATAGGCTCTCAGTCAAATGTTCTTTTTCCTTCACCAATAGGTCTTGTCTTTGAAAAAGGAAAGGTTGTGCAGTGCAGCAGGTAGCAATAAAATCTCTGCATCTGAAATCTTATCCTCATATTACGTTTTCCGCTACAATCCGTGTATTTACTTTGCTCTTGTTGTGTCTGGACTCAGGTACTGCTAATGAAGGGTCCACCGGTATGAATTGGTTGCAGGGTAGAGATACGTCTCTATCAGAGGCTCTCCTTCGCTCCACTAGACTGCAGGCCACCCTTGGGCAAGGTGTAACACCGACCTAGCCCCCCCCGCCCCCCCCCCCCGATCATGTGCAGCCATGGGAGCAGGTGTGGATGGTTGTATGAGCAGTTGGTTCTTATCACAAGCCCTGGTCATGTGACCACTGACGCCAGGCAGACAATCTCTGAAGGGTATTGATAATGGCTAGGGTCACCTGTCTTGTAAAGACACTGCCCAGAAGAAGGCACTGGTAAACCACTTCTGTAGAAAAATTTGCCAAGAACAATCATGATCAAGGACAGTGATCACCCACGCCATCCGACATGGCACATAATGATGATGATGACTGGTATAAATCGTATGAGAAATGGAGGGTAGCCCTTGACCCCAGGATCCATCCCCTCCAGTCAGTGCCACTATAATCACAGAGCAGTTTCGGGACACCCAGACTGTCATATGTGCCTCCCAGAAATGTGGCATTCCAAATGAGGAAAGTACCTTCTTGTTCGTCTATTATCTGCACATTCAGGGACCGGCATTTTCGATTAATTAAAAAGTCCTGATCATTACAGGAAATTCTGAAAGGTACATCATGAGAAACCAGCAACATTGATAAATTCCAGTGCCCGTATGTCAATTGGTCTTCACAGAGATTTTCTGGAACCAGTAGGAAAGATCCAGCAAAGATGAAATTGAAAGTTAGCAAGATACCTGATGTGTACAGGGAGGAAGATCCAGGTGTGAAAGCACGCCCAAAGGTTTCTCCACAGAATGCCATCCATTTCACTGTTGAGAGCCTTGGGAAACCTGAGCCTTCAGAAAGGTTCAGCTAAGATATGGTGTCCCTGAAGACTCCTTAGGAGTAATCTTTTTATTAATGGACTTGACTTGATCCCAAGGTTATCAACCAACCTGAGTGACCTTAAATAAAACTGTCTCACTCATGGCATGCTGACAGTCATGTTACCACAGGGGCATGAGCAGGGAAAGGTAGAGTGCTATGTAGAAAAATATCTCTTACAAAGAAAATGAAATCAAATAAGATCTCTTACCCAGTGAAATCAAGTGACAAAGATGTGGTGAACTACATATACCTGTCTGGACACGCACCCCCCCCCCCCCCCCCCCTGCTGACTGTTCCGTGGCTCCTCCCACAGACCCCGGTATAAAGGCGATTGGAGACACCTCAGTCTCCAGGATGCAGTGTGGTGGTCAATTGCTGCTTGTTCTTTCTTCCAGCCAATAAAAGCCTATATCTCACCTCACATCTCCAAGAGTTATTGATGGTGCATCAAAAGGTGACAACAAGGCTTTGCTTCCAGATCAGTACAAACCCAGAGCCATCAAACACTCCTCGATATTAAATCTCAATCTCCTCACATTTGACTCCCCAGATCCACCTGCACTAAATATGGTGCACCTCTTCTGCCACCAGCCATGTGCATCTTTGTGCTGCTAATGCAAGGAGTCAAGGTTCTCAGTCTACTTCTCAATGAATCAGTTGTATTACATATTTTAATGAAGATTTGTGGACATTCTATAATCTTTTATACAGTCCATCATATAATCTCTTTCTTGGCAGAGTTACAAGTAGAATGTTTGTATTTGGAGCACAGAGTGGGGCTAACAAATGACTGGCCCATGCACAGAAACTAATTGAGCGTAGTTAGGACTTTGAAGCTTTGTACATTGGCCTGGTGAGGGAACTGGGATTGATCAATTACTCTGCCAGTGGAATTTTGTGGATACAGGTATTGTAGTATTTATAAGGGTTACTGAGATTTCAAGTTCCTGGGTGTCAAGATCTCTGAGGATTTAACCTGGACCCAACATATCGATGCAGTTATAAAGAAGGGAAGATAGTGGCTATATTTCATTAGGAGCTTGAGGAGATTTAGTTTGTCACCTAAAAGACTCAAACTTCTACAGATGCACTGTGGAGAGCATTCTGATAGGCTGCATCACTGACTGTTATGGGGGGGTGGAGCGGAAAGCTACTACACGGGATCAAAAGAAGCTACAGGAAGTTATAAAATCTTAGGTATAAAATCTCCATCTTAGGTAATAGCTTCCATAGTATCGAGGACACCTTCAAGAAGTTGTGTCTCAGAAAGGCTGCATCCATTATTAGGACCCCCATCAACGAGGACATTCCTTCTTCTCATTGTTACCATCAGGAAGGAGGTACAAAGCCTGAAGGCACACACTCAGTGATTCAGGAACAACCTCTTCCCCTTCTGCCATCCGATTTCTAAATGGACATTGAACCCATGAACATTACCTCACTTTTTATGTATTATTTCTGTTATTGCACTATATTAGTTTAACTATATTAGACAAAGTATATACTAACTGTAATTGATATATGTTTTCTATGTTATTATGTATTGTACTGTACTTCTGCCATTAAGTTAACAAATTTCATGACATACGCTGGTGATGTTAAACCTGATTCTGATGTAATTCACGCCTCGGAAGTGTACACAATGGTAAGGATTGTTGCTAACCAGCATATCATGGTCACCAAGGTAGGGTAGTGCCACTATTATAGCACAGGGTGTCAGAGTTCTGAGTTTAATTCTGGCGACCTTTGTAAGAACATTTGTGCATTCTTCCCGTTGTTTTCTCTGGGTGATCTGGTTTCCCCTCACAGTGCAAAGAACCTCCGGTTAGTAAATGAATTGGTCATTGTAAATTACCCTGTGCTTAGACTAGGACAATCAGTGGGTTTCTAGGCAGTGTGGCCCAGTGGGCCCAAAAGGCTTGTTCCCCACAGCATCTCTACATAAATAAATAAATACTTTTATATTGGGTTTGAAATCTTGGATCTTCAGGTGCTCTTTCCTATAGATGGCCAAAGTCTGTCTTGTGAACTGAATGCCGTGATTAATGTCTGTATGTACTGAGAAGTAGTTCGTACTGTTTGGGGCCTCATAGAACCTACAGTGATGCAGGTTGGTAGGTGATCTTTGTTTTGGGTTGTTTTATCTTTGTCAATGTCTTTATTTTTTAATAATTTTTTGAATAAAGTGGAATAATAATCATTTGTTCGGTAAGAAAGAAGTAAGATCATCCACAGGGCAGAAAACAGAGTGAGCTTCATCTGAACATTTTGAAATGAATACCATTAGAATAATTGTTGATCTTGAAAGGAGGCTAAAATAACTTGGCAGAAAGGAGAAAAACAAGATGAGGAAGCAAAAAATATTACATGGAAGGAAGACAAATACTCAAGAAAGTAATAAGGAATAGATCAAGAGAAAGAAATAAAATAAAACCCGGGATTCCCAAAAGTGGGATGGTTAAACATATGAATTATTTCTAATTATACTAAGAATTTTCTAAAGTGGAGAGTCTGCGTAGTTTAGGATGATAATGTGACTAACATTCTTGATTATAATAGGCAAATTTTATACCCACCATCCAGGGATGTTAATGGTGAAGCTTTAAGATCTTTCTGAACAACCTCAGGAAGCACCGTGCAGAAAACACCAGATACAAATGAGCCTGCAATGGGCGGAAAATCTCTTTGGCTGTAAAGTGTCAAGAACTAGACATTTTGCATGAAAACCTCTATCCCCCTCCCCCCATCAGTTGATGTTTTATTAATTATTGCTATTTATTTATATTTGCATTTATTTGTAGTTTTCTGCACTTTGGTTGTCTTCCGTTGATCCTGTTGTAGTTACTCTGTAGTCCTGACGAAGGGTCTCGGCCCGAAACGTCGACAGTGCTTCTCATTATAGATGCTGCCTGGCCTGCTGTGTTCCACCAGATTTTGTGTGTGTTGTAGTTACTCTTCTGTAGATTTGCTGAGCATAATAGGCCCTCTGGCCCTTCCAGCCATGCTGCCCAGCAACACCTGACAAAGCCAGTTTAACCCTAACCCAATCACAGGAAAGGTTACAATGGCCAATTAACTTACCTGGTACATCTTTGAATTGTGGGAAGAAACCAGAGCACGTGGGGAAAACCTACGCATTCCATGGGGAGGATGTACAGAGACTTCTTACAAAAGACGTCACGCTTGAACTCTGAACTCCGAAGCCCTGAGCTATAGTAGTGTTGCACTAAACACAACACTACTGTGTTGTAGTTTCCCTCAAGGCATCATGGAAATTCTGACCAAGCAAGCAAAGTAGAAACAGGGGTTTCTTGGGCAGGACAGCCAATAAAAAAGCAAATACCAGAAATGTAATATCATACGATTTGTCTGTTTTTATGAGGCTGAGTTGCTAGCTTGAGGCTCAACCCAACACACTTGGAAAGTGTGCAAGGGACTTGGGACCATTTCCCTGGAAGTCCATTGGGGGGGGGGGCGAGAGAGAGAGGAGAGAGGAGAGGGAGAGGGGAGAGAGAGAGAGAGAGAGAGAGAGAGAGAGAGAGAGAGAGAGAGAGAGAGAGAGAGAGAGAGAGAGAGAGAGAGAGAGAGAGAGAGAGAGAGAGAGAGAGTACTGTAACAACTTGCTCCTCAGTTCAGACTTACACATTAACAAAAGGAGCCTCACTAAATTATATTCAAATAAAAATCAAGACAAATTATGTAAACTGCAGGAGAGATGATCTTGAGTTTGCAGAACAATTAAGAAGGAGAGGCAGCCGAACAGGTAGAGAAATCAAGTACGGAATTGAAGTAAGTCAAACCTACATTGTCACTTGTGTTGAGAAAATCAGAATCAGGTTTATTATCACTGGTATGTGTCATGAAATTTGTTAACTTAGCAGCAGTTCAATGCAATACATAATCTAGGAGAGAGAAAAAATAATAATAATAATAAATAAACAAGTAAATCAATTACAGTATACATATATTGAATAGATTAAAAATGTGCAAAAACAGAAATACTGTATTTTAAAAAAAAGTGAGATAGTGTCCAAAATTTCAATGACCATTTAGGAATCGGATGGCAGAGGGGAAGAAGCTGTTCCTGAATCGCTGAGTGTGTGCCTTCAGGCTTCTGTATCTTCTACCTGATGGTAACAGTGAGAAAAGGGCATGCCCTGGGTGCTGGAGGTCCTTAATAATGGACGCTGCATTTCTGAGACACCGCTCGCTCCCTGAAGATGTCCTGGGTACTTTGTAGGCTAGTGACCAAGATGGAGGTGACTAGATTTACAAACTTTTCCAGCTTCTTTTGGTCCCGTGCAGTAACCCCACCTTACCAGAGAGTGATGCAGCCAGTGAGGTAGAGTCTTTATAACTATATTGATAAGTTGGGACCAGGTTAGATCCGCAGAGATCTTGATACCCAGGAACTTGAAACTGCTCACTCTCTCCACTTCTGATCTCTCTGAGGATTGGTATGTGTTCCTTCATCCTACCCTTCCTGAAGTCCACATCAGCTCTTTCGTCTTACTGACGTTGAGTGCCAGGTTGTTGCTGTGGCACCACTCCACTGGTTGGCATATCTCACTCCTGTACACCCTCTCGTCACCACCTGAGATTCTACCAACAATGGCTGTATTGTCAGCAAATTTATAGATGGTATGTGAGCTATGCCTAGTCACACAGTCATGTGTATATAGAGAGTAGAGCAATGGGCTAACTACACACCCCTGTGATGCGCCAGTGTTGATTGTCAGTGAAGAGGATATGTTTTCACCAATCCGCACAGATTGTGGTCTTCCGGTTAGGAAGTTGAAGATCCAATTGCAGAGGGAGGTACAGAGGCCCAGGTTCTGTAACTTCCTAATCAGAATTGTAGGAAAGATGGTATTACCGTAAATGCAGATCTATAGTCGATGAACAGCATCCTGACATAGGTGTTTGTGTTGTCCAGGTGGTCTAAAGCCATGTGAAGAGCCATTGAGATTGTGTCTGTCGTTGACCTATTGTGGTGATAGGCAAATTGCAATGGGTCCAAGTCCTTGCTGAGGAGGAGTTCAGTCTAGACATAAGCAACCTCTCAAAGCATTTCAATGCAATACATAACATAGAAGAAAAAATAATAAATAAGTCAATCAGTTGCAGTATATGTATATTGAATAGATTAAAAATCATGCAAAAATAGAAATAATATTTAAAAAGTGAGGTAGTGTGCAAGGGTCCAATGTCCATTTAGGAATCGGATGGCAGAGGGGAAGAAGCTGTTCCTGAATCACTGAGTGTGCGCCTTCAGGATTCTGTACCTCCTCCCTGATGGTAACAATGAGAAAAGGGCATGCTCTGGGTGCTGAGGTCCTTAATAATGGACGCTGCCTTTCTGAACACGTGTAAAAGACAGAAAGTTATGGATGCAAAACAATAATAGGCTAAGGCAGGGATGGAAAAATGCTATATAACAGAGAGGGTAGATGATAGATTTTGTGATTGAAAAGATATGTGATCAGTTGATTCAGTTTGAATAGTTTTGTTCGATCTTAGGCTTAAGAAGAGGAGAGGAACTGATGATAAGAGTGGAAATCATTTTCAGCGTTACAGATGATGACATTGTTCTCCCTAGTCAGCAAATTGAAATTGCAGCTCACCCAAGACACGCTACAAGTAAGGGCTTTGGAGGGATTGAGAAACAGGAATCAGTGTGTATATGAAAACAAATGTCTTTTGATTTAAAAAATGGTCGTTGTCAAATGAGACAAATGTACAAAGTAACTGCATAAAGATTTCTTCTATTCCTTCAAAACTGACTTCCAAATGTGAATTTTAAGGTTAGGAATCTGGGAATAAAGGGAGCCTTTTCTGGTTGGCTGCCAGTGACTTAGTGGTGTTCCTTTGGTGTCAGTATTGGGACTTTTCACATTGTTTGTCAATGATTTAGATAATGGATTGCTTTGTGGCAAAGTTTGCGGCTGACACGAAGATAGGTGGAGGGGTAGGTAGTGCTGAGGAAGCAATGCGATTGCAGCAGGACTTAGACAAATTTAGAAGAATGGGCAAAACTGTGGCAGATGGAATACAGTGTTGGGAAATGTATGATAATACATTTTGGTAAAAGGAACAATAGTGCGGACTATTATCTAAATGGGGAGAAAGTTCAAACATCAGAGATGCAGAGGGACTTGGGAGTCTTTGTGATTGAACTCCCAGAAGGTTAATTTACAGGTTGAGTCTGAGATAAAAAAGGCAAATGCAATGTTGGCATTTATCTCAAGGGGAATAGAATATAAAAGCAAGGAGATAATGCTGAGGTTTTATAAGACACTAGTCAGGCCACACTTGGAGTATTGTCAACAGTTTTGTGCCCCATATGTTAAAAAGAATGTGTTGTCATTGGAGAGAGTCCAGAGAAGATACACAAGGATGATTCTGGGAATGAAGGGGTTAACATATGAATAGAGTTTGGCACCTTTGGGCCTGTACTCACTGCAATTTAGAAGAATGCATGGGGATCTCATTGAAACCTACCGAATGTTTAAAGGACTAGATCGGGTGGATGTTGAGAGGGTGTTTCCTATGGTGGGGGTATCCATAATTAGAAGGCACAGCCTCAAACTTCTGGGGTGACCTTTTAGAATAGAGATAAGGAGGAATTTATTTTAGCAGGAGAGTGGTGAATCTGTGGAATGCTCTGCCACAGACTGCGATGGAGGCCAAGTCTGTGGGTATAATTAAGGCGGAAGCTGAGTTTCTTGATTAGTCAGTGCATCAAAGGATATGGCGGGAAGGCAGGAGTTGAGTAGGATCCAGGACCAGCCATGGTGGAATGACAGAGCAGGCTCAATGGGCTAAATGGCCTAATTCTGCTCCTATGTCTTATGGTCTTACGTATGCTAGGCTCTATTTCTTTTATGCCATTCTAACTCCTCATTAAACTAGTATTAGTTCTCTGGTTTGAAGATTATTGTCAGTGAATATACCCGGCTATGAATGTGTGGTAAAATACAATTATGTTGTTGATAAATGCCCAAGTTTTAGATGATAGATCTGCTTTCAACCTATCAACATCTCACATGGTAGCATTTCTTACAAAATCACTGGATTGCTAACTTTGACTTTTGTGCTGAAATCACTAAAATGGTTGAAGGGTAATGCTGTTTAGTTTGGCTGTATTCACAGATATTTGTGTATGGTTGAAGGAAAATTGTATTTGAACTGTTAAGGGTAATAGCTGTTCTTGAATCTGTTAGTGTAGGACCTAAGACTCCTGTATCTCCTTCCCAAATTAAAGGCTACACTTTTACATGAGTGGGAAGTGACAACTATAACCCTAAAATATGCAAGTTTTTGAAATACTTTTGTTCATTTTATAGACCCTTGAAGCTTGAATTTTTATGTTCCCAAATCATTCTTTGTAACAATTGTTGTTTGTCACCTTTTGCTCTCCTCAGCACACATGCCAGATCTGAACTGCTTCATGCATTTACACATACTTTGTTTCATTTTAAATAATTCATTCTTTTGTCGACCATTGTTTACTTTTTTACTTTCAAGTAAATTAGTTCCACCAAGGTGTATAGACTTGTTCTGTAGCACATTAAATCTCTTAACAGTTCCTACTAATCTGCTTTTATTTTCCCACGATTGTTTTGATCTGATTTTAGCAAATGAGTCTGATATATTGTCTCTTCACATTGAGGGCATTCTTACCTAAATCCAGGTTACTCAGATGAAAAGCTCTATATCTCAATGCCTAAAGCCCTCTATTTTTTTTTACTGCTATTCATTGCCACTAAGTATAAAAATCTTGATCACCAAAATCACTGAGCACAAAATCAACCGACAGCACCGAAACCCTATTGCCTCAAAAGTATTTCTGCAGAAAATGCCCACAAAAATGTTGTTCATTTCACTCATGAATTACCATTCAATTCCGCCACATTGTGTGCTCAGTAGCAAATCGATTACGAACAATTTTAATAAACAGCGGAATACAATACAAGCAAATGAATGCCGTTAATAAGCAGCCAGCCGTTGCCTGTCAGGCGGCTGCACCCGATCTCCGTTCGGCAATTTCCGGAGAATACCAAATAATGTGCTTTCAAGAAATATCGATCAATTTCTGTTAGATTGCCTCTAAGTTAGCATAAAAAGCAAAATGTCCGGATTGTCATGTTACAAGTAAACCAAAAGGGAAAAAAAAATAAATCGGGTCGTCAATCTCCGTCCGTTTCCGTCGAACGTAACGAAGCCGCGACAAAGACGCGCCTTAAAAATAAAAAATAAATTGTTTCAAAATGAGATTTGCAGTCACGTTTTTAAAAGCACAATGACGAATTCAGTTGTCCGGTAGTTAGTTACTAGATGTTTTGAGAAGGATTTGGGATATTTTTACTGAAGCGCGGGGCCTTGGAAACGCGAGGGATTCCGGGTAAAGTGAATTGATATTCAAAATGGCGGATGGAGCGTCCAAAGATGAAAAGCCCGGTAATGGCTCTAATTTTACATATTCATATTTCAATTTAGCATAATTTATTTTGCCTTATTACTGTATTTGATTGCGGGGCGAGCAAAAAGAAAACTTTAAGGCATTTATTTCTGGGAAATACACAGCCAGAGCGGCCGTTTCGACGAAGCGCATTCCGCCAGAATTTTTTTTTGGAAAAAATAAAATAAGAGAAAGCGAAATACAGAGATGGGAGGACAGTTTGACTAAAAGAAATATGCAAAACAAGGCGCGGAGTTTTACATTTTTTACTGTCTTTTTATCGATGCAAAAGCGTTCTATGCTAATTTCGGATCAAATATTAGCCTCGGCGGTGTTCAAGGGGATAAAATAATAGAAAATGTTTCCGAGGGTTTTGTGGAGACGGGCAGATGCGGAGCGCCGAAACGGCTGAAGAAAGAGAACATCTTAAAAATCCGATTCTTGTTTGAGGGGAATCAAAATCTGAATGTGTAATATACGCTGAAGAGGGTTTGTTTTTAAATCGCAGGAACGCCCCTCATGTTTAGCTGAATAGATTTAATAACAAGACGTCCACGTTTGGTGTGTGTTTTTTATTATTGACTTTGATCATTACTTTCACCAGTGTTACTGTTGAATTCAGGTGATGGAGAATGCAAGCGGGGATGTTTATTAAAATTTGCCTCGAGGTTTTAATGAGCAGTCTAGGCCCTGACTGATTGTTTTACTTTATTTTTTAAACCGTTCTAGGCATTCAGATTGCAAAGCTTAACACCCGTGTTTATGGAAGCAGTCTGTTTTAACGCTTTTCTAATTTGATGTAATCTTAGGCGTGTCAGATTTATAAACAACATGAGCAGTTAGTTGCGATTTTTAATAAAGTTCTTAAAAAATTTACATTAATATTGTACATTTTTGATTATAAGAATGAAAGTGACTAACAAAATGGAAAACAAAGTGTATAGCATTTTATCTTTAAATGCAACCAAATAATATTTCAAGCATTGTCTTTAGAATGTTTTAAAACATGAAATAAATATTAACTATCAATAAAGTTATTTTTATTCAAATTATGTTGGTATAAATTTGTATAAACTGAAACTCCACAGGTGAAATTACAAATAGACTTTTCTGTATTTACATTGCTGCTAGCCTGTACCTTGATTATTTAGTTATATGAAAATGTGAAATAAATATGCAAAGTAACATACTTTGGACATGTCTTATAACTTGTTCCTTGGAGTCTGGTGCCTGTTTCAAAGAATATTTATTTGTATATGTAATTGCAAATTTATTTTTTGTAGCACAGTCATTTCCATAAAAAAATGCATCACTTTTTTTTCTAGTGTTTTAATGATTTCACTTTTATTAGTGGAATGTGTAGATTGTTGTATCACTTTGTCTAGCTCCAAAATTTCTCACGCATGTATGTTGGGTCACTTTATGTTCTGTGTGGGGGTCCATTAGAGTTTATGTCTCTTTCATCTTTTTTAAGGACATGTCAACTGTATTAATGGCACATTAATAGTACTAAAGGGCACTGAGACTTAAAAGGTTAATAGAGACATGATAGGAATCCTTACATGAAAAATATTTTTTTCTGTGGAATATTTTGGCCCATTTTACTGAAAAAAAGAGAACAGATTGATTTGTTCTGAGAAGGTTGTGAGTAAAACAACTTTTCTATGTTTCCTGAGGTGTATGTTACTCCCTTTTAATGCTTTTGAGGTGTCCACTACTTTTGTCTATGGTCACAATTGAGTTAAACTTGTAGAGTAGTAGAGCAATATTTTTTGTGCTTGGGTCTTTATGAATGGTGTATTTCATAGATACTCTTTTGAGTTGAAAGTAATATTTTCATTTAATTTGCTTCTTGTAGAAACATATGAACCTTTTGGATGGTTAGTTTCAACACTATAGAGAGGTTGTGTTTGAGTGTTAGTGTGGAGATTAATGGAACCTATATTCACTGTTTTGTGAATAAAACAACAGGAGATGTTACCAGCAGTCTTGATTTGAAGAGAGGGTGGATATATATGATTTTAAGTTCAGAAAGTAGGAGGTAGTTAATATTTGAGTTTTGATTGATTCATATGGGAAACCAAAACTTTGATGGAGAAGGAAGTGGAAGTTGAATGAATAATATAGATTTTCCTGCATCTAATGTGTATGGAGAGAAATTGATGAAAGGATACATCAGTGGTCTTGATAACTTGGTTATAATAGTTGGAAAGTTATATAGGGTAGCTTTAGTTTGATTTCACTTCTGGCAGACAAATGAATTTAATCACTGATTTAGTTCAATGTTTTGCTATTTTAAAGATGTAATTTAAGTATGTACATAATATTAATGATACTTGCAGGAGCTGATGTAATCAGCAGGGATGTTTTCTGCATTTACTATACTTGGGGTGGGTTTAATTGTAAGCAACAAGAACTTGATTTCCTAGACACCCCCTACAGAAATTGCAGCATGGATCATCGAAATTAATGTTTTGGGTTTTTTTTGCTCTTTTGTTATTTAATCCAAGGCATTTGCTTCAGTTACCTGTTTTATTCTAAACAATTATTAATTTATCAGTATAAATTGTAACACTTTTAAGATAAAAATAAATAGTATATGATGTATTTTAATGTATTTATTAAAAATGAACAGAAATATTTTCTATATTCATTATTGTAGAATATTTTACTATTTTAAACTATTTGGGCAAATCTACTTTCTGAGTATCTCTTCCAGGAGGTGTGATTTGGGTGTATTGGTGTAGTTAGGAAGGTAGTGAGATTAATTTTAGTTATCGCGTAATCTGGCAACTGCAGTTGAAACTAATTTTCCATCTGGAACAAAAGTGCAACTAAATTTTATATTGCTCTTTTTAGCTTTGTTTAAAAGCTTGGTTCAAACCTTTCATACTAACAGTTCCTATTTCCACTGGCTTCAGTCTTAATTTTCTATTGGAATATATACAGATGCTCAGTCCTTCAAAGTCAGAAAATTGGAAGTAAGTTTATTATCAAAGTACATACTTGTTGTCGCTTTCTACCTTGAGATTAATTTTCTTGCTGGGTAAAAAAAAAAACAATAGAATTTACAGAAGAGACTATACATAAACAGATGAAGACCGACAAACAACCAAAGTGCAAAATAAGACAAACTGTGCAAATAAAATATAATGCTGAGAACATGAATTGGAAAAAGTCCTTGAAAGTGAGTCTGTAGATTGTATAGTCAGTTCAGATGATTGAAGTTATCCACACCAGTTCAGCAGCCTGGTGGTTGTTGGGTGAGCATATGAGAAATCAATATCAAGTTATACCAAGTTCTATAGTAGACTGTGAGTGGAAAAGGAAAAAAAGTGAGTTAGAGAGTTATACTGCATGGAAACAGGTCCTTCAGCCTAACTTATTCATGTTGCCTACGTTCCCAGCAGGTTAGTCCCATCTACCTGCATTTGTCCCATAGCCCTCTAAGCCTCTCAACCACAATTTCTAACAGCTAAATTTAAAAATGCATCGCCTCTTGTGTGACAAAGTTGCAGCTTTTTAAAATCTTTTGCATCTGATTGGAATCTTATGCTCTCTTGTTTTTAGAATGCAAAAACAAAACTGAGCTTTCACTTTGTCTTTGCCCCTCATTATCTTGTAGATCTCCATCCGGTCATCCCTCAATTTTCAATTTTCTTGGGAATCAAATACTAGTCTACTTAACCTCTCCTTGAGGTAGCATCTTGGTAAATCTTTTCTACACTCTTTCTAGTTTAATAATGTCTTTCCAATATCAAGGTTACTAAGACTTTACACAGTACTCCAAGAGGAGCCTTACCAACATCTTGTCTTAACTGCAACTTAACTTCCTAATCCTGCAGTCAGTGCCCTGACTGATGAAAACTAGTATGCCAAACAGTGCATTCACCTCCCCCCCCCCCCAATCTGTATACTTTGGTTCTGCTATTCTATGGAATGTGATACATCTATAAATTAGCACTTCTGTAAAGCTATTGATCCATGGCTAATCCATGTTGTTTTATTGTCGTTATTTTCATTGACCTTCTGTTTAGCAAGTGATTTATTTAAAAGGATCAAGTAATAAAGCTCCAATCATTAACTCAAAGTAAAGATTTTATTAAGTAATGATATACGCTTCCTTACAAATTTTAATCCTCTGATGCCACCAATGGGATTCCTTAATCCTGTATGCAATTCAATTATAATTCATAAGTTTTTAAAGAAAGATTCTGGGAATTAAAAACCTCTGGGTTGGTTGTAAGAAATGCAGTTAAGGATTAAAGTTTGTTACTTTCATATGATGTAGTTTGTTCCTAAAATTATTACAATGCAAAACTTTATGCAAGTCACATGGGTAACATATTGGATAAAGATGACTAGTTTAAAGAATTTATAGATGCTTTTTTCATTAAGTTACAAAAGTTATTAGGCAGATTGGTTGTCCAAGAAAGGAGTTTTAACTGCACAAAAATGTTTCATACCTCATGAAAGATCTTTTTTTATCTGTTACCTTTGGTGTGGTTTATTGCTGCTGTAAGAATCAGCCAATCAATCTTCAGCAAGGCACTTGACATTTTTGGCCTGGAGGGTTGGTAAGGCAGGAGAATTGCTTTGTTCGATTTCATATTCAGCTTCAGGGAGACATGGCTCCAGTAGGTGACCTGATCCAGAAGCAGTTCTCAGCGATTTGCTGAGTTCCTCTTTCCAAAACGTTCGCTGGCAATCCATCATGCTTGTTATTTTTCCCAATCTCTCTGGACCACATGTTTGGAAGAGTCAACATTGACGGACAAGGCCTAAAGAAGTTGTTAGTAGAGCCTATTAATGCAGAATCCGCTCTGCATTTCTGCAAAATTGCATTTTTTTTGTGTGGGAGGTGGTGGTTTGAGTAGGGTAGGTGCTTATTGCAATGTAGGTTTTCACCTGAAAAGAGCTAACATTGAGATATTCAAAATGATGTGGTGCAAAATTTTAACCTAAATCAGACATTTGCTAGTATTCTGTCCACTGAATTTTTTGTCATTGTTTAAAAATATATTGCAAAATCAAATGACCATTAAAATGATAAGAGACTAAATTTATTGCAGTTGAAAATAACATCAATTATTTTAGTTACCTTTTTTATTCTTAACTGCAAACACAACATTACGCAGTTAACTTTTGTGTGATGGATCCTTGAATGAAGAGTTAGTGTTTTTCATGTGCCTTTCCCTTCTACCTCTATCCCACTTTCATCTGGTGTCTGATTCTGTTTTGCCATTGAACTCAGTAATCAGTTCAGTGGAGTGGACAGATGTTGCACTGTTTGTTGGTCAGTAAGCCTGACTTTTACGTTTTAAAGTGGATGCACAAAAGTCCTGCGTTTATACTTTTGCAACCACTTCCATTTGCCAATATCTGACTCAAAATAGATTCCTATCCAAGGAAGGAAATGTTGCCAGCAGAAATAGAGGTAGCAGAGATAATGGATGGTGTGAAAATTGATAAGGAAGTGAACTGGAAAAGCGAGCAGCGTTTGAAGTAAACAATTTATTAGGTTGGGAAGGAATTTAATCAAGAGTCTTGTGGGTAAAGGCTGTTAGAAGGGCTTTCCATAACCCTACAGTCTGCCTTGGATATAAGAGAAGTATCAGATGTCTAGATAACGGCAAATGTGCCAACTGTGTTCAAAGTGATGAAAGTACATACCAAGCACCAAATAAAGTCATTTAATCTTGGTGGAGAAACATGCCAAAAATTATCAAAAGAAAATTAACAGGCACTCAGAGTTTTGAGTTAATAATCAGGAGCTAGCAGAGGGATTTTATATACGGTGAACAAATGTGCGCGTGCACAAAAGCAGCACAGAACGAAAACAGTCTCATTTTATTCTCCTCATTTTATTCTCCTCATTTTATTCTCCTCATTTTAGTCCCATCAACTATCTAAAATTCTGCCACTCACCTACACAATGACCAATTTACAGTAACCAATTAACATCATTGAATGTGAGAGACAACTGGAGCATGTGTGTGTTCATAGGCAGATGCACACAGATAGATCATTAGGAACATAACTTTCTGCTGGCCTGCGATCAACCTAATGCATCCCTCACACATAGCCCTCCATTTTTCTTTCATTCATGAGCCTATCTAAGAGTCTCAAATGTCCCTACTGTATCTGGCACTACCACCATCCCGGTAGTGTGTTCCACACACTGGGCACTCTCTGCTAAGAAAAAAAACTACCTTTAACATTCCCTGCTATACTTTATGCCAAACATTTTAAAGTTATGCCCATTCATATTAGCCATTTCAGCACTGGCAAAAAGTCTCTGGTTATTTGCTCTATTTATGTATCCCTTATGCAACTTGTACAGCTCAATCATGTTACCTCTCATTCTCCCATGCTCCAAAGAGAAAAGCCTTATCTCACTCAACCTATCCTCATAAGACATGGTCTTTCATCCAGGCAGTATCCTCACAAATCTCCTGTGCACCCTCTCTAAAGCTTCCACATCCTTCCTATAATGAGACTGTTGGAACTGAACACAATACTCCAAGTGTGGTCTAAGCAGAGTTTATAGAGCTGCCACATTACCTCATGGCATTTGAATGCCCACAAGAAAATGAATCTCAGGTTAGTATATGGTGACATATATGTACTTGAATAATAAATTTATTTTAAACTCAATCCCCTGACTAATGAAGGCCAACACACTGATAGGCTGCCTTAACCATCCTATCAACTTGCACTGCATCTTTGAGGGATCAGTGGACTTGGACCCAAGATCCCTCTGTTTCTCCAGACTGTTAAGAATCTTGACATTAACCATGTATTCTGCTTTCAAGTTCTACCTTACAAGATGAATCTTCTGGATTGAGCTCTGTTTGCCACTTCTTAGCCCATTTCTGGTTCCTATCAATGCCCCTTTATAACCTACAACAACCTTCTACGCTATCCACAACACCACCAACCTTTGTGTCATCTGCAAATTTACTAACCCACCCTTTCACTTTCTCATCCAAATCATTTATAAAAATAAAAAAGAACAGGGGTCCCAGAATAGATTGCTGTGGTGCACGAGTGCTTACCCATCTCCAGGGAGAATATGCTCCATCTGCTACCAATTTCTGCATTCTATGGGTAAGCTGATTCTGAAACCACGTAGCCAAGTTTCCCTGGATACCATGCCCCCTTTTATAATTTGTTAAAATATTAACTATTTTGTCTTAATTTTTTGATGAAAGTTGGTACTGTTTCAGAATACAGGGCCAATGAATTAAAAAGGAAAATATAAGCACACCATTGAAAGACAGTTAGTTTTAGCAGAAGCACTTATACAATGTGATTTTAGAAATTTTAAACACAGTAAATTCTTCCCACAATATAAGCTGCTATTATTAACCCCATAACATTCAGTCATTTATTGACATCTGGCAGGCACAGTTGTAACACTGCTGTTCTGAATGCTTAACAACAAGTTATTATTTTGGTCAAACTTGTGCAAGTTACCTTTAACATGGAACAATTTAGGAAGTCCAACTTGACTATACCTCTTCCCACCCTGTCTCCTGTAAAAATGCTATTCCCTTTTCTCAGTTCCTTCATCTCTTGCTGCATCTATTCCCAAGGATATGGCTTTCTCTTCCAGGACACCAGAAGTATCCTCCTTCAAATATTGGGGTTTCTCTTCCTCCACCAGTGATGCGGCCTTCACCCACATCACCTCCATTTCCGGAACAACCGTGCTCACCCCACTTTCCTGCTGCCTTAGCAGTGATAAAGTTCCTCTTGTGCTTACCTACAGGCCCATGAGCCTCCTAGCACATTGTTCTCTGCAACTTCCGCCACCTTCAAAGGGATTCTACCACCAAACATACCTTTACCTCTGACCCTCTCTCTGCTTCCTACAGGGATCTCTCACTCTTTGACTCCCTTATGCATTTGTCTCTCCACCCCCTAATTTTCCCCCGGCACTTATCCTGGCAAGTGGCCGAAGTGCCCATTCAGGGTCCCAAACAGTCCTTTCAGCTGAGACAACACATCACCTGCGAATCTGCTAGGGTTGTCTATTGTGTCCAGTGCGTCTGATGTGGCCTCCTCTACTTTGGTGAAACCTGTTGTAAATTGGGGAACTGCTTGGTTGAGCACCTCTGCTCTATCTGCCCAAAGTCAAACATTTTAATTCTGATTCCCATTCCGACGTGTTGGTCCATGGCCTCCTTTTGTGCCATGATGAGGCCAACCTCAGGGTGGAAAAGCAACACCTTGTATTCCATCTGGGTAACTGATTGCATGAATATCAATTTCTCCTTCCAGTAAAAGAAATTCCCTCCTCCTCCCCCCTTATGCTGTTCCTCACTCTGGCCTCCTACCTAATCTACCTATCACTTTCCCTTGTGTTCCTTCCTCCTTCCCTTTCTCCTATGGTCCACTTGCCTCTCCTATCACATTCCTTTCTCTCCTACCCTTTACTTTTCCCACCCACTTGGTTTCACCTGTCACCTGGTTATATTCCTTCCTCTCCTCCCACCTTTTTATTCTGGCATCTTTCCCCTTCCTTTTCAGTACTGAGGAAGGGTCTTGGCTTTTTTTTCTGCTTGACTAGATTTTCAACAGCTTTTGTACACCACAGTTCGTGTACCCTACCATCCTTTCCCTGTCTTATTGGAATGTACCTATGCAGAATGCCACTCAAAATATCCCCTGAACATTTGCCGCATTTCTTCCGTACGTTTTCCTGAGAACATCTGTTTCCAATTTATGCTTCCAAGTTCCTGCCTGATAGACTCATATTTCCCCTTACTCCAATTAAACACTTTCCTAACTTGTCTGTTCCTATCCCTCTCTAATGCTATGGTAAAGGAGATAGAATTGTGATCACTATCTCCAAAATGCTCTCCCACTGAGAGACCTGACACCTGACCAGGTTCATTTCCCAATACCAAATCAAGTACAGCCTCTCCTCTTGTAGGCTTATCTACATATTGTGTCAGGAAACCTTCCTGAACACACCTAACAGACTCCACCCCAGCTAAACCCCTTGCTCTAGGGAGATGCCAATAAATATTTGGAAAATTAAAATCTCCCACCACAACAACCATATTATTATTACTCCTTTCCAGAATCTGTCTCTCTATCTGCACCTCAATGTCCTTGTTACTATTGGGTGGTCTATAAAAAAACACCCAGTAGAGTTACTGACCCCTTCCTATTCCTAACTTCCACCCACAGAGACTCCGTAGACAACCCCTTCATGACTTCCTCCTTTTCTGCAGCTGTGACACTATCTCTGATCAGCAGTGCCACACCCCCACCGCTCTTGCCTCCATCCCTGAACTTTCTGAAACATCTAAAGCATGGCACTCTAAGTAACCATTCCTGCCCCTGAACCATCCAAGTCTCTGCAATGGTCACAACATCATACCTCCAAGTACTGATCCACGCTCTAAGCTCATCCACTTTGTTCACAATATTCCTTGCATTAAAATAGACACATCTCAAACCATATGTCTGAGCATATCCCTTCTCTATCACCTGCCTTTCCTCTCTCTCACACTGTCTCCAAGCTTTCTCTATTTGTGAGCCAACCGCCCCTTCCTCCGTCTCTTCAGTTCAGTTCCCACCCTCCAGCAGTTCCAGCTTAAACTCTCAATACCCTTAGAAAACCTCCCTGCCAGGATATTGGTCCCCCTCGGATTCAAGTGCAACCCATTCTTTTTGTACAGGTCGTGCCTACCCCAAAAGAGGTCCCAATGATCCAGAAATCAGAATTCCTGCGCCCTGCTCCAATCCCTCAGTCACGCATTTATCCTCCACCTCATTCTACCTCAGTTGGGAAGCGGCCTGGTTGAGGGAAGTGCCTGGTGTGAAAAGTGCTAGTCTTTGGCTCGAGAGTCTTCGGCAAGGAGACTACGCCAGGCACAATTGGAGAGGGTGAAGACATGACTGCTAAGCTGATTCATTGTGCTACGTGCATGATGTGGGAGGTCAGGGACACTGATGGTGCCCCCGGCTGCTACAGCTGTGGAAAGTGTGTCCAGATTCAGCTTCTGAAGGAGCATGTTGCAGCACTGAAGAAAGAACGGGATGACCTCAGGTTTATCCGCGAAAACGAGGGTTTTCTGGACAGGACCTACAGTGAGGTCGTTACACCGAGGATACCGGAAGAGAGAAAGGGGGCGACAATGAGGAAGGAAAGGATGCTTGAAGTACAGGAGACCCCAGGGGTTGTACCTCTCATAAACAGGTTCACCTTCTTGGAAGCTGTCAGGACAGAAGATACTGCCAGTCTGAGAGGCGGACAGGTCTACGAGCCGAAAATTGGTGCAGAAGCAGAGCCGAGGGGTCAGACATCAGGAAGAGCCGTGGTAGTAGGGGACTCCATAGTAAGAGGTACGGAAAGGGGTTTCTGCGGCAACAGGTGAGATTTAAGGATGGTGTGTTGCCTCCCTGGTGCTAGGATCCAGGACATCACGGACCGATTGCAGGGAATCCTCAAGGGTGAAGGTGAACAGCCGGAAGTGGTAGTGCATGTTGGCACAAATGACATCGGGAAGAAGAGGAAGGACATTCTGCAGCAGGACTTCAGAGAACTCGGAAGAAGGCTGAAAAGCAGGACTTCCAGGGTGGTTATCTCTGGTTTGCTTCCAGTTCCTCGTGCTGGAGAGGGCAGGAACAGGGAGATAATGGATCTGAATGTGTGGCTGAGGAACTGGTGCAGGAAGCAAGGATTTACATTCTTGGACCACTGGGATCTGGTTTGGGGTAGGGATGAATTGTACAAAAGGGACGGGTTGCACCTTAATAGGCGGGGACCAGCATTCTGGCAGACAGGTTTGCCACTGCAACACAGATGTGTTTAAACTAAGTGGGGGGAGGGGATGAACTGGAAATATAAGGATGGAGTTAAAGGGAAAGTGAAAATCAGAAAAGTTAAAAAGGACAACAGAATCAATGGAGTAGAAAGCTCAAGAAGAGATCATACAGTATGGCCAAGTGAAATAGGAATTGATATGAAAGGAGAGGGAGTACCGAATTAAAAGTATTATATATGAATGCACGAACTATAAGGAATAAAGTAGATGAGCTTGAGGCTCAGTTGGAAATTGGCAAGTACGATGTTGTGGGAATAACTGAGACATGGCTTCAAGTGGACAGGGCCTGGGAAATGAATATTCAAGGAATATTATCAAAAGGACAGACTGACTGGCAGAGGGGGTGGGGAGGCTCTGTTGGTGAGGAATGATATTCAGTCCCTTGCGAGGGGGAACATAGAATCTGGGGATGTAGAGTCAGTATGGATAGAACTGAGAAATTCTAAGGGTAGAAATACCCTAATGGGAGTTATCTACAGGCCCCCAAACAGCAGTCTGGATGTAGGGTGTAAGTTGAACGAAGAGTTAAAATTGGCATGTCGCAAAGGTAGTGATACAGTTGTCATGGGGGATTTCAACATGCAGGTAGACTGGGAGAATCAGAATGGTACTGGACCCCAAGAAAGGGAGTTTGTGGAGTGCCTCCGAGATGGATTCTTAGAACAGCTTGTACTGGAGCCTGCCAGGGAGAAGCAATTCTAGATTTAGTGTTGTGCAATGAACTGGATTTGATCAGGGACCTCGAGGTAAAGGAACCATTAGGAGGTAGTGACCATAATATGATATGTTTTAACCTACAATTTGAGAAGGAGAAGGGAAAATCGGATGTGTCAGTATTACAGTTGAACAAAGGGAACTATGGAGCTATGAGGGAGGAGCTGGCCAAAGTTCAATGGAACAATACCCTAGCAGGGAAGACATTGGAACAAAAATGGCAGGTATTTCTGGGAATAATGCAGAAGGTGCAGGATCGGTTCATTCCAAAGAGGAAGAAAGATCCTAAGGGGAGTAAGGGGCAGCCGTGGCTGACGAGGGAAGTAAAGGGCAGTATAAAAATAAAAGAGAAGTATAACATAGCAAAGATGAGCGGGAAACCGGAGGACTGGGAAGCTTTTAAAGAGCAACAGAAGATAACAAGAAAGGCAATGTGCCAAGAAAAAAATGAGGTACAAAGGTAAACTAGCCAAGAATATAAAGGAGGATAGTAAAAGCTTCTTTAGGTATGTGAATAGCAAAAAAATAATTAAGACCAAAATTGGGCCATTGAAGACAGAAACGGGTGAATTTATTATGGGGAACAAGGAAATGGCAGACGGGTTGAACAGGTACTTTGGATCTGTCTTCACTAGGGAAGACACAAACAATCTCGCAGACGTAATAGTGGCCAAAGGAACTAGGGTAAAGGATGAACTGAAAGAAATTTATATTAAGCAAGAAACAGTGTTGGATAGACTGTTGAGTCTGAAGGCTGATAAGTCCCCGGGACCTGATGGTCTGCATCCCAGGGTACTTAAAGAGGTGGCTCTAGAAATCGTGGACGCATTGGTAATCATTTTCCAATGTTCTATAAATTCAAGAACAGCTTCTGCTGATTGGAGGGCGGCTAATGTTGTCCCACTTTTCAAGAAAGGAAGGAGAGAGAAAACAGGGAATTATAGACCGGTTAGCCTGATGTCAGTGGTGGGAAAGATACTGGAGTCAATTATAAAAGAGGAAATTACGACACATTTGGATAGCAGTAGAAGGATCAGTCCGAGTCAGCATGGATTTATGAAGGGAAAATCATGCTTGACTAACCTTCTGGAGTTTTTTTGAGGATGTAACTATGAAAATGGACAATGGAAAGCCAGTGGATGTCGTGTACCTGGACTTCCAGAAAGCTTTTGATAAAGTCCTACTTAGGAGATTAGTGGGCAAAATTAGGGCACATAGTATTGGGGGCAGAGTACTGACATGGATTGAAAATTGGCTGGCTGGCAGGAAACAAAGAGTAGCGATTAATGGGTCCCTTTCAGAATGGCAGGCTGTGACCAGTGGGGTACCGCAAGGTTTGGTGCTGGGACCGCAGCTGTTTACAATATACATTAATGATTTAGATGAAGGGATTAAAAGTAACATTAGCAAATTTGCTGATGACACAAAGCTGGGTGGCAGTGTGAAATGTCAGGAGGATGTTATGAGAATGCAGGGTGACTTGGACAGATTGGGTGAGTGGGCAAATGTATGGCAGATGCAGTTTAATGTGGATAAATGTGAGGTTATCCACTTTGGTGGCAAGAACAGGAAGGCAGATTACTATCTAAATGGAGTTAAGTTAGGAAAAGGGGAAGTACAATGAGATCTAGGTGTTCTTGTACATCAGTCAATGAAAGCAAGCATGCAGGTACAGCAGGCAGTGAAGAAAGCTAATGGCATGCTGGCCTTTATAACAAGAGGAATTGAGTATAGGAGTAAAGAGGTCCTTCTGCAGCTGTACAGGGCCCTGGTGAGACCCCACCTGGGGTATTGTGTGCAGTTTTGGTTTCCAAATTTGAGGAAGGACATTCTTGCTATTGAGGGAGTGCAGCGTAGGTTCACAAGGTTAATTCCCAGAATGGCGGGACTGTCATATGTTGAAAGATTGGAGCGACTGGGCTTGTATACACTGGAATTTAGAAGGGTGAGAGGGGATCTGATTGAAACATATAAGATTATTAAGGGATTGGACATGCTGGAGGCAGGAAGCATGTCCCCGCTGATGGGCGAGTCCAGAACTAGAGGCCACAGTTTAAGAATAAGGGGTGGGCCATTTAGAACAGAGATGCGGAAAAACTTTTTCACTCAGAGAGTGGTGGATATGTGGAATGCTCTGCCCCAGAAGGCAGTGGAGGCCAAGTCTCTGGATGCATTCAAGAGAGAGTTAGATAGAGCTCTTATAGATAGCGGGGTCAAGGGATATGGGGAGAGGGCAGGAACGGGGTACTGATTGTGTATGATCAGCCATGATCACAGTGAATGGCGGTGCTGGCTCGAAGGGCCGAATGGCCTACTGCACTTACTGTCTATTGTCTATAAAAACTATGTTATTTGATGAGTTGTTTATATCATATGGATTGTAGAGTGATTGAGTAATGTTTGTTACAACTATTATAAAGTTCATTGGTCTATTCAAAACAATTGGTATTGTTTAAAACTGAATTAAAATTACAATAAGCTGAATTTTTTAAATAGTTTTCGGGCCCAAGATAGCATAATTACTTAATCACATGTGAACTTTATGGTAGACAGCACTTCTCAGGATGAACCACCTCTTGAAAAATGTCTTGGTGACTGATGAGCAATACCACAGTTTAAGAATGATAGGAATGTCATAAGACAATTTTAAGAGTTTATTAGTAGTTGTCATTTGAATACATAGAGATTTTGACTCCTTCTTGTTAATGCCACTTCGCCCAGGGTAGAGTATTTTTTTTTGTGTGAACTTGGAATTTGGTGACTGTTAATATAATTTTTCTCCAGATGTATTACTTTGCAAGTGATAGCTGTGTGGAAGATTGAAAGGGAAGAAATGAAGATGTTACTGTGAATTATTTCAATAGGTACTTGTAACAGCATCTTGTTTGCTTCTGTGAAAACTTTGTTTATTATTAATACTTTGAATATTTGTTTTCTGGTTTGTGCTTTGGAGCTGTCATGTTGGTGTAGATGCTGCTTGTGTTCTGTTATCCTGGATGTACTTATACAGGTGCCAGAGGCTAGATAGTAGATACAAAGGTATTGAGAGATGAGGATGATTATTGGGGCCTTGGGTTCATGTTCTAAAATCCTTCATGTTAGCAGTATGGGTTAGTGAGGTTATTAAAAAGGGAAAGAGGCTGGTTTCTTTTTATAGCTGAGGCATAGAACAAGGAGTGTATGAAGGTTTTTCTGGAACAGTTTACAACACTTGCTAAACTATGGTTCCAGTAATCAGTAGTATAGGAAAGAGTGATGCAGCAAAAGATGCAAATACAGTTAAAAGGATGTTGCAAATTGGGGATTATCATAATGAGTGCACATTATTTTAGTCGAATCACCAGCCACTGAGTGCACACCAAGCTGTGAAAGTTGCAGAAAGCATTTGAGCATGCCTGGAATGACAAGTGGCAGTTGCACCACAAAGATGCAAGATGATGTCCACCTCCAGGAGGGCAGAGATGGACTTTTGATTAGAACCATAACCCAACCAGCCATGTAAATATAGTTTTGGACTTCTGCTATAATTTCTTTTTCAACCGAATGTTCCAGAATCAGATAATGTTTTTGATATTTACAAATTGAGCTAAAATGTTCTCAACTTTTAATTGTGATTCACTTTTTGTGCTTTTTGAAGGGGCTTAACAAAGATTCTGCTATCTTTTAATAAAGGCTTCACTAGAAGCCAAGAATGTAAATGTGCTTCTCTGAAAAGCAGTCACCCAAGAGAGAGAAACTGCTTTTGATTTCTAGGCTTATCTATTGTCATGTTTCAGAGATTTCACAATATTTTCTAGTATTAATTTAACTGGTCACATGATTTAGAGTGAGCCTACCAATGCCAAGGTAAGCAGGGAATGGTCCACAGAATCCTTCCTTCATATACCAGCCACTGGACTGAATTACTTGCCACCGCTTGATTCCTTTTCAAAACTTCACTAAAGAACTCCATTCTTCACCTGAATAATATGAATAAATTAACTACAGCATTCAGTGTTATCATAGAATCATTGTTTTATAGTTTACTTAATGTTTGAAACCATTACGTTATAGAAAATGTTTTGTTTTGTTAATCAGTGTTGCTTTGCATGCAGATATTCTGATGGAGGAAGGCTGTGCTGATCAAGAAAAATTAGCCATGTGTAGAAATACACTTGATGTCAATTTGAAGTTGTACTACGTTTTATTAGAGCAGACCTCTCATCCCATAATTGCATTTAGTTTTACAACCATCACTGGCTATCAACTTTTTGGAGGAATTGTCAATTAAAATAGTTATCTTTTCAAATAAAATGAGAATTTGGCTTAAAAAATCAAGATTTCAGATTTATTAATCCAGTGTACATTCACCATACTGTGAAATGTGTTATTTGTCCACAAGTGTTGTCACATTCTGGCATTGACAACATGTCCACATTGTCCAGCAGAACTACCCAAGCAGAAGCAGCAACACCAATAGCAAAATATGTCCCCTTCCTTCTCACCTACCCATCCACATAGACAGGCCTCCAACCCCAGGAAAGACTGCCTCTGTACCTCCAGTCCCTGGCCTACACTACAGACATTGGGCTTCCAACCTCTAGCAAACCGACCTGAGTCTTCAACCTTTGGGCTGGACCTTCAGACTTGCTGGCTTTGGTCTTCGACTTCTGGGCTTCAAGGTTTGGAATTCACTGACCTCTGGATATCAGTCCTAGGACTTGATGATCATATAAACCTCTGCCCTCAGGACTTGCTGACAGGGGTTTCAACAGCCCTCGTCCGGGGCCCACCGACCTTGGTCCTTGACCCTGGGGATCACTGGTCTTTGTATGTTAATCCTGCCAACCTGAACTTGATGCTTGGGGACTACTGGTCTTCAACCGTGGAGCACTCCAACCTGGACACTGACCTGTGGCTCCTACCCCTAATTCTCATTTAGAGAACAACGGAAAAGTGAAAAATCAATGGGATGCAAGGGGTTAAGACATAGGAGTTCAGAGTAATTCGGTGGCATGAAATATAATGCATTGTTCAATATTAGTTTTTAGTTTTTGGAAATATTTATGCAATAGGGTTCAGACATTATTAAAGGCTTGCATATGGTACAAAAGTTAGCATGTAACTGATAATGAAGAAGAAAACTGGGGAGTAGAACTGGCAAGGAGTATAAAAAATGTGAGGTAATATATCTAGGGATGGAAAACAAGCTGAATAAATGCTACTATATGAGAAGATGCTGAAATATGGAAAAAAATCAATGTAACTTCACAGAGTATATGTACTGATCCTCGAAGACCTAACGTGGATAAGAGTTTTATAGGATTTTTGCTTTGGCCAAAACATGCAAGATGAATTAGAGTGGTATAAAATTTGCTAGTTTTGTCAAGGATGGATTTTCATACATGGTGCTGATTCATTATAAGAATGCTACAGTTGAGAATCTACACAGGAGAAAATTCCACTTACATGGACGAACAAGGTGTGGCGGTTTCTAGTGGAATTGAGGCTGAGTGGAAATACTATCAAGATGTGTAATATTTTTAGGAGATCTAAATATAGGCCTCTCTTCAAGAAGTCCTTAACTATGGTGCGTAAATTTAAGGGAGAGGTTAAAGTTAGAAAGATTACAGGGGAATTTGAAGGGGGAATAGTCATCCAAAGAGTATTTGAGGTTTGGAGCTCATTTTGTGAAAGGTTGGTTGTGGCAGTAACCTTTATTACATTCTCTTCATGGATAAACAGTTGATGTGCTAAAGCATTCAGGGCTATGAGTCAAAATGTAAGATTAGTATAAATATAACTGACAGCATTAAAATGAATGGCTATGTAACCTCGTTTAGTTTTGTAAATTTCTATGATTATATGATCGTACGTATTTCAGTTGAAAAGGTTTGTCTCAATTATTTAATGGCTGTATGTTCACAGACACTTCCATAATGAAGATATTAAAACACCTACATCCAGTAACGTTTTAATCAGTGAAGCAACGTAACCCACATTCAGTTACCACTTGATGAATTTGATTCGGATTCTGAAACCAGGTAATTGCAATGCAAAGGGAAATACTGGAACATGTAATAAGTAAAATTTTAATATTGTAACTTTCAAATATAGTCTGTAATTGATTTATTTTTAATGTATAAGCTGGCTCAGTAGCTTATCAAAACCTGAATTAATGAACAATAGTAACATTAAAGGCAATGAAATTGCTTTCTATGAACATTTTTATGTTGTCTACGTTATATACCAATGAACCATGGGTTATACGCAGTTATATTTTCAAAGCAGTTTGTACTGGAAAATGTTTGGACAGCAGAAACCAAAATCTATTTTTTTCTTATCTCTGTTCTTTAAATTCAAATTAATCAGCAAATAAGAAACATGCTAAAAGGCTGAAAGGAGTTGCAAAGGCTTCAGAAGCTAGTTTGCTGTTTATTTTACGGGAGTGGGGGAATGTTGTGTGACATTGATTCAGTTGGAAAGTGTCTGCTTTATAATATTTTAGGAGTGAAAGCTGAATTTGCCCCGGCCTTGTCTTGTATAAAATCCTGATAGAGCAGAGAGGGAAAACTTTTGGTAGTACTTGAACTTTTTGATTGAGGCAGCATAAAATCACCTGCATAGTAACAAAGAAAAACTACAGGAGATACTCAGTGTGGAACTTCATGCACTCTGCTATTATTTGTCTTTGCCAAATTGTGTTACATAATGCTTAATATTAAATTAAAACTCGAATGTTAAATGAATGAGTTCCTGATGATGGCATTTAAGGGTTTACAAAAGGTTTGTGGTGATAAACATTGTTCTTGTGCTCAAACGTATCTCCAGATACATCCTGTTTGATATGAAACCTCTATTAATAAAGTAGAGATGAATTGGAAATTGTGTGGCAAAATTAGAGATGCAAAATTTTGAGCTAATTGCTGAATGGTACTTGCAATCTACCACCCCCACCTGCTAATAACAAAATACAACCTTGACATTGGTTTTGCTGGGAATTCCCAATGTTTATCTTTTACAGCTGATATATTGGGTGATCAAAATTTAATCCATTGTCTTGGAAAAGGCATTGTTAGTTCAGAATGCAGGTTTATTAATTTTTTTCCAGTTTTGATATCATTACGCCGTTGTGTTTTGAACAACGGGGGGGGGGGGCAACAAAATCAAGATCACATGATACATTTTTGTGCTTGATGGAACATGTCTTCTTTAGCAGATTATGCCCAATTAGTGCCTTGGAAAATGGTAACTGCAGAAAATTTGCATACTTACAATGGAAATTATGTTTATTATGTGATCTTTACAGTCTTGCAAATGTTTACTTTTTTGTGAAATCAAGCACAGTTCTAGTTAATGACTAACAGTTTGTTGAAAGTATTTGGCATGTGTTTAAAATATGTTTTTGCTGAATTGATAATGTTACATTGTATATATTTTAAATAGATGTGTAAATTGCTTATATATTGTTATGTTTGACCTTCTGTGGTAAACCTTTATTGCTATTGCCCACTGTAGCATTCAACTATCTTGTACTGGCACACCAATACATTTGTGGACTTCATCTTTTGTTTTCCTAGTTGCCTTAACATCATAATATTTGAGCTCTTTTTAAATTATTTTTCTGATTTTGGAATTATTTTTGCAAAATGAATTTTAAGTAAGAAACCCAGTACTTAAAGACACCAGGAGTACTGCATCTTATTTACAGAGCTAACCAGTTAAAATCTGTTTATTTTTGAGGAAAAGATTAATTTTTAAGTTGCAGGTGGTGAGTTTAAATGTTGTTCGAGAATAATATAATAGGTTGGATTTCAAATCTTTGGAGTGGGTTTAATAGAATAAATTGTCCATGATGATGGTTTTTGAATTAATGCATTTAATAATAAATAGATGCTTATCTTTTTATAATTTACCCACATTGTAACTAAGATAATCATCAGAATTATAAAACAGCTGTCTTTTTCATTAATATTGTTGTATCAGTCATCTTGAGCTTATGTAAACTAAATGTTTTTTTTGGCAGGAATGGCTTAGTATTCAACAAGATGGGATTGCCTGCTTTAAAAAAAAATATATATGTATAATTGTATTGTGGATATTGTTGCATATTGTTATATTTTGGCAAAGGACTTCTGTTTGAATTGATTGATTAAAGTACCTCAATCAATCAGAATCACAATCACTTTGTTGCCAGTATGTGAAACATAATTGATTGTGATTTGGTGCCAAGCATAAAACACAGGACAATACCATAATAGACAACACAATAGTAACCAACAGTTTACAAGACAATAGTGCAAACAGCCACGAGCAATTAACAACTAGCAGAATGGTCACATGGCCAATGTCAATAAACTTAAATGTGAACATTAGAAGGGACTCAATAATTATCAGCAGAATAAAGAAAGCAGAGAAGATCATTTCATGGATGTTGTGCAGAGACATTTGGATATTACACCTGAGTGAATATTTTTGAGAAGCAGGATAGCTACAGGAAAGAAGCTTCAGAGATAATGTGTAGTCCTGATGGTGATGGACTTGTAGTGTCTCCCTGATGGCAGTTTGGTAAACAGGTAACTGCTAGGGTAGGTAGAGTCATCAGTATTTTTTTTGGCGAACAGTCTTTTTAATGTCTGTAGCAGACGGCCAATGATCTCTGCTGAGTGGACCACTCACTGCAACCTGGACTTAGAGGGGAGGAGGTGGTGGGAAACCAAACTGTGATAGAGGTGGTCACTACTCTGTGACAATCTCAAATATGAAATGTAGCCTGATTTTACATTTTTGTATTGTTAATGCTTTGATTATGTTGAGAAAAAACTATTTTGATAATTCCATTTAAAGAAAAGGAATGATTGAGGTATTAAAATAATTTAAGCATGTTCCTAAGGAAAAGGAGGACACTTTGAATGATTACTTTGCATTTGTACTTGGAATATAAGTAGGGAATTCCATTGCAAGAATTAAAATGGAGATGACACAATAAATTTAGCAGAATAAAAGTGAAGAAATTGGACTGCCTTCAATTAGCGTCATTAGTGAATTAGTGCATAATAAGAGAACATTTGCAGGAAGTTCTATTCTGGGATTCCAGTTAATTGAATCCCAGTTTGCCTAAAAATTTCATGGAAGCATTTAAAGTTACATTAACTGAGTAACAGAGTGTATTTAAATGAAATACAGAACAAACTGGAACACTACCAATACCATTACAGTAGTATAAAACTATGTATTAGTTCCTAACAAGTATCAACAGAGGAATTCATCTAATGGACGCTGTTGTGTTCTTTTGATGTATTGTAAATAAACAAAATCAGCGCAGACACCCTAGGGTAATTTTTTTTTGTCAGTGTCAGATCTATTCGTGGCATCTTGTAAAGGGTCTGAAAAATTTTCAAGTCCAAATAAAAAAACAAAATGATTAAAAATTACTGCTTTTTGAATCGGTGTCAGTCAGCCCAAATGGATAACGTAACACAAGCATTCACAACCAACGCTATTTAAAAACTATGTGCTCTAAGCACGGTGTAGTGTCTAACAGCCACACAAGTGCACATCGGCAGCAGTTTCCTGTCCCAATTAAGCGACATAGTATCCCAAATAAATGAAGGGAATCCTGACTATTTTCATGATTCGTTTTTGTTCCCTAAGAGTTGTCCCCAATAAGTGACTCCCCTGATTAATCGATGGCCTAATTAACTGGAAGAAGAAGATGAAGAATGGCCCTTAAACTCGGCAGTGGAGTTATTGGGGCACCGTCATGATGGTGTTTCTTTAGCAAGCTATTCTTGTTTTACAAGGTCAAGTTGCTAGCTGGGTGGTGGGGAGGGGAGGGCAAGGAATGGTACTGGAGAAACTAATGAATCTATGGACCTCTAATTCTAAGTCTGGGGATTTATTGGTCCATAGATTCATTAGTTTCTCCAGTACCATTCCTTGCCTCCCCCCCCCCCCCCCCCCCCCACAACACCATCATTATCCACTGATGATATTTCCTTTATGGTCCATATTTGCTCTTTTATTTTCCATTTCCCGAGGGGTTCTCTGCCTTGCTCTGTGATTAGTTATAAAATATTTGTTTAACTTCTCTGCTCTTTCTCTATTTACCCCCATGTAATTTCTGTCATCTTTGTCCATAAGGGACTCATGTTAACTTCAGTAGACTTTTCCTTTTATCATCTACCTATAGAAGCTCTTCTGTTTTTTTCAGCTGCCTACTGTTATATTCTATATTCACTTTCCTTATCAATGCTTGGTTCTTCTTTGGCCTCCTGATTTTGGTGGCATTTTGCACCTTTTTCCTTTGATTGAACCAGACAGCCACAGCTGAACTATTTGTTTTTTCTTTGTGATTTAAAAGGGATATATATAACTTACAAATTTTGTATAAATTCTTTAGCAGTTAGCCATTATTGCTTAACTGTCAGTTAAATTCAGTTGCTTAATATACCATTGTCGACTGATGTCTCATGCATTTGCATTTTTGCTCTATAACTGGTTTCAGATCAAAATTAATTACTTTCAATCTTTATATATAGAGTTAACATCGTGATTAATGATCTGTATTAAGGACATTATGGGGAACAGTAACCATTTTTTTCATTATACTAGATTTAAAATAGCCTGTCTTTTTTTAATCAATATCTTTAAATAAAATCTTTCACATACTCCATAAGTTTATCCTCCACATGTTTTCTGCTAATTTGTTATATCCAGCCTTTATGTAGATTTAATATCCGGGGGTTACTATTGACTAGAAACTCAAGTACATAATAATGTAAAAACTCAGAAAGCAAAAGCAGGTGAAGAGCTTGGTAACAAGCAGTAATTTACTACTTCTTGATCCTCCAAAGCTTTTCCATCATTAAGGCACCAGAATTGAGATTTAAAAACTCATAATTTGCCTGAGTGCAAATCCAACTCCATCCAGAGCAAAGCATCCACTACTCTAAACATTCACTCTTATTGTTACTATTTACAAAAATGGGTACAGCAACTTGCTTCCACTTCTTTGCCTTGTCCTCCCAAAAATTCAGCCTTTACCATGAGTAGGTGGTAGATGACATATGATAAAACATTGATGAATGCACTACAATTACATACTCTTTGACCAATGATATCAATGCCGAACATGGACATAGGTCGCTGACAGCAGCTCGCCAGAGTCCTCTGTCCTGGGCCAGTCCTTCAGTCTGTCAAGGTTTAGCGCATTGAAGACCCTTCCTCTCCCAGGGACAAGGTCTTCGGAGCTTCTGTAGTGCTGAGATTTTATAAGATGGGCCTGTTAGCCCCATATCCATTCCTCCTCCTTTTGCAGCTGGGCTTGGCACCATGCATGGTGGAGTTCCATATCCCATTATTCTCCTTGTGTATTCATGTGGCTCTCAAATACTATTGATGTATCTGCTTTCACTTCTATGCCTTCCAGGCAGGTGAACTCAGTGTTTCCTAGAAAAAAACTATCCTGCACATCTCCTTTGATTCCCTCCCTAGTCACATTAAATGTCCAGTATCTGACATCTCTACCCGGGCAAAAAAGATTTCTGTCTACCCTATATATGGCTCTCATGATTTTATAAACTTTGATCAGATTTCCCCTCATTTTCTGAGCTCCAGAGAATACAAGCTTTTATTTTAAAAATCTAACTTCTCATTGTAGCTTATGCGCTGTCATCCTGGCAGCATCTCGGTTAACCTCTACCATACCTTTCTGTAATGTGGTGACCAGACTTGTACTGTGTGGAAATCTGGTCACCACAAGTGTAGCCTAACCAAGGTTTTGCATAGCTCTTATATTCGATGCCTCAACCAAAGAGGGGAAGAATACCATGTGCCATTTTTTACCACCCTTTCTACCTTCTTAGCCACTTTCAGATGCTAGGGACATGGACCTGAAGAGTTCTCTGAATGTCAGTGTTGTTAAGGGTGTGTTATTAATTATATACTTTTGTGACAGTATTAACCTCACAAGGTGCACACCTCGTATTGACTTGGATTAAATTCCATTTAGCATTTCTATGCCCATATGTGTAATTGATCTACTGTATATTCGGCTATATCCTTTGAGTTTCATTGTCCACAACTCCACCAGTCTTTGTTTTCTGAATACTTAGTAACCCATCCTTCTAAGAAGTTCCATCACTGAAAACCACTGAACAAGCCTTCAGACAAAATAGCACCCTTCTACTACTACTTATTGTACTCTATGGGTAAGTCAGTTGTGAGTCGAGACTACCAAATCACTATGGATCCTATACATCTTAATCTTCTAAATCATCTAAGTATGAGGAGCCTTGTCAAAAGCCTTAGTACAGTCTATGTAGACAACATCCACTTTCCTAACCTCTCTGGTCACCTTTGTCACCTGCTCACCAGTAACTAAATCAGAATCGCAATTAGAATCAAATTTAATGTCTCTGACATATGGCTTGAAATTTGTTGCCTTGCAGTACAGTGCAGCACATAAAAATTACTATAAATTATTAAAAAAATTAATAGCACAAAAGAGGAAGAGTGAGGTAGTATTCATGGACTGTTCAGAAATCTGATGTGCAAAAAAGAAGCTGTTGCTAAAATGTTGAGTCTTCAGGCCCCTGTACCACCTCTAATGGCATTCCTTGGATGATGAGGTTCCTTAATGATGGATGTTGCTTTCTAGAAGGAATGTCTTTTGAAGGTGTCCTCAGTGGTGGGGAGCTGGCTGAGCCGACAATCCTTTGCAGTTTATTTCGATGCTGCTCACTGGAGCCTCTTTGCCAGGTGGTGATGCAACCAGTCAGAATGCTCTCCACCGTGCATCTGTAGAAATTTGCAAGAGTTTTTGGTGATATACCAAATCTCCTCAAAATTCCTAATGCTTTATAGCTGCTGCTGCATCTTCTTCATAATTGTATCAGTGTGCTTGGCTGATCTGAAATGTTGATGCCAAGGAACTTGAAGCTGCTCACCCTTTCCATTACTGACCCATCGATGAGAACTGGTGTGTGCTTGTAAGTCATGAGCTACCTTGTTCAGAGCCCTGTTGACTGAGCCTAATCAGGCCATGCTTTTCTAAATGCAAGTCAATCCAGTCTCAGAATCCTCCCCAATTGCTACCCTACCACTTCAGTGAGGCTAACAGACTATAATTTTCAGATTATCCTTATTTCCATTCTTCATCAAAGGAATAACATTAAGAACCATTCTTTTCTTTTGGGCAACTAGAGAGGGATATTAGATAGTGCAGATATATAAAAATATAATTGTACTTGCTGAGGTAGCATACATGAAATAACAAAATGTACTTCACATAGACATCCACTTCTTCCATGTGCTTTCTGTTTATAATCTCTGGTAGTATGTGTAAATATTGTTCTGAACAGTGCATTATATTGGTTGCAATTTATTTTCAGGTGTTAAAACAGAAAGCAACAAATACTGGACTGAAAGTGTTATATTTGAATGCATGCAGTGTAAGAAATAAAATGAATGATCTTGAAATTCATCTACAGAGTGGCAAATATGACATTGTGGCCATCTCTGAAACTTGGCTAAAGGATGGCAGCCATTGGGAGCTGAATGTCCAAGGATATATGGTGTATTGGAAGGATAGGTTTGTAGGCAGAGGGGGCAGTGTGGTCCTGTGTATAAGAAATAATAGTAAATCATTAGAAAGGGATGACATAGGATCAGATGGTGTAGAGTCTCTGGGTTGAGTTAAGAAATGGCAGGA
This sequence comes from Hemitrygon akajei, assembly GCF_048418815.1. Lineage (NCBI taxonomy): Eukaryota > Metazoa > Chordata > Chondrichthyes > Myliobatiformes > Dasyatidae > Hemitrygon > Hemitrygon akajei. The sequence goes on from NC_133128.1 coordinate 41,520,011, forward strand.
GTAAAAAGTCCCTAATGGCAGTTGTATACAGGCCTCCAAATAGCAGCCGGGATATGGATAACAAATTACAGCCGGAGATAGAAAAGGCCTGTCAGAGGGCAGTGTCATGAAAATGGATTGGGAAAACTAGGCCAGTACTGGACCTCGAGAGAGAATTTGTAGAATGTCTAAGAGATGGCTTTTAAGAAAAGCTTGTTGTTGAGCCCACTAGGGAATCAGCTGTGCTAGATTGGGTGTTGTGCAATGATCTGGAAGTGTTAAGAGAGCTTAAGGTTAAGGAACCTTTAGGGAAAGGTGATCACAAAATGATTGAGTTCACTTTGAAATTTGAGAAGGAGAAACAAAATTCCAATATGTCAGTATTTCAGTGGAATAAAGGAAATTATTCAATGGCATGAGAGGGGAACTGACCGAGGTTGACTGGAAAGAGACACTAGCAGGAAGGACAGTTGGAGTTTCTGCAAAAAATGAGGGAAGTGCAAGATAGATATGTTCCAAATAAGAAGAAATTTTTGAATAGAAGAAGGACACTACCGTGGCTGACAAATGAAGTCAGAGCCAAAGTAAAAGCAAAAGAGAGGGCATACAAGGAAGCCAAAGCCAATGGGCAGATTGAGGATTAAGAAACTTATAAAAACTTGCAGAAGGAAACTAAGAAGGTCATTAGGAAAGAAAAGATGAATTATGAAAGAAAGCTGGTGATTAATATCAAAGAAGATAGTAAAAGCTTTTTAAGTATATAAAGTGTAAAAGAGAGTTGAGGGTAGATATAGGACCAATAGAAAATGATCCCGGAGATATTGTAATTAGAGACGCAGAGATGGCAGAGGAACTGAATGTGTATTTTGCATCACAGTGGAAGACACCTGCAGTATACCAGACGTTCAAGAGTGTCAAGGAAGTGAAGTATGTGTAGTGAAAATTATGACAGAGAAGGTGCTCAGGAAGCTTAATGGTCTGAGGGTGGATAAATCTCCTGGACCTGATGGAATGCACCGTGGGTTTTGAAGGAAGTAGCTGGAGAGATTGCGGAGGCATTAACAATGATCTTTCAAGAATCGATAGATTCTGGCATTGTACTGGATGACTGGAAAATTGCATACGTTACTCCGCCATTTAAGAAGGGTGGAGGCAGCAGAAAGGAAACTATAGACCTGTTAGCCTGACATCAGTGGTTGGGAAGTTGTTGGAATCAATTGTTAGGGATGAGGTTACAGAGTACCTGGAGGCAAATGACAAGATAGGCCAATGCCAGCATAGTTTCCTGAAAGGAAAATCCTGCCTGACTAACCTACTGCAATTGTTTGAGGAAATTTCAAGCAGGGTAGACAAAGGAGATGTAGTTGATGTGGTGTACTTGTATTTTCACAGGGCTTTTGACAAAAGGTGCCACACATGAGGCTGCTTAGCAAGTTAAGAGCCCATGGGCTTACAGGGGAGTTACTAGCATGGGTGGAGCATTGGTTGATTGGCAGAAAACAGAGAGTGGGAATAGAGCGATCCTATTCTGGCTGGCTGCTGGTTACCAGTGGAGTTCCATAGTGGTGACTGTAGCAGTGGGACTGCTGCGCTTTATGATGTATGTCAATGAATTGGACAATGGGATTAATGGTTTGTGGCTAAATTTGCCGATGATACAAAGATAGGTGGAGGAGCAGGTAGTGTTGAGGAAACAGAGAGCCTGCAGAGAGACTTGGATAGTTTAGGGAAATGGGCAAAGAAGTGACAAATGGAATACAATGTTGGAAAATGTATGGGCATGCACTTTGGTGGAAGAAGTAAATGGGCAGACTATTATTTAGATGGGGAGAGAATTCAAAATGCAGAGATGCAAAGGGACTTGGGAGTCCTTGTGCCGGATACCCTAAAGGTTAACCTCCAGGCTGAGTCGGTGGTGAAGGCAATTGCAGTGTTGGCATTCATTTCTAGAGGTATAGAATATAAGAGCAGGGATGTGATGTTAAGGCTCTATAAGGCACTCATGAGACTACACTTGGAGTATTGTGTGTGGTTTTGGGCTCCTTATTTTAGAAAGGATATACTGACATTGGAGAGGGTTCGGTGAAAATTCACGAGAATGATTCCAGGGTTACCATAGGTTACCATATGAGGAACGTCTGGCAGCTCTTGGGCTGTATTCCCTGGAGTTCAGGAGATTGGCGGTGTGGGGGATTTCATAGAAGCATTCCAAATGTTAAAAAGTTTGAACAGATTAGATATACCAAAGTTATTTCCCATGGTAGGGGAGTCCAGGACAAGAGGGCTCAACTTCAGGATTGAAGGAAGCCCATTTAGAGTTGAAATGCGAAAAAATCACTTTAGTCAGAGGGTGGTAAATCTATGGAATTTGTTGCCATGAGCGGCTGTGGAGGCCAAGTAATTGGGTGCATTTAAGGCAGAGATAGATAGGTTCTTGATTAGCCAGGGCATCAAAGGGTTTGGGGAGAAGGCAGGGGAGTGGGGATGACTAGAATTGGATCAGCCCATGATTGAATGGCAGAGCAGATTTGATGGTGCTTATGGTCTACTTCTGCTCCTATAACTTATGGTTAAAAGGCCATTGTTCCTTTTGACTCCTTTTTTTATTTTCAAGAAGAACTTGAAGTTGTGATTCTTTTCTCTCCTACTTGCAAATTCTCAAGTGTAATATTATGCTAAACTTTTATTTCCAATGTTCTGAGTTTTTGCTGTCAAATGCTTTTCATCTGTGACCACTAATATGTAATCACAGATAATGTGCAATCTTTTAAAAAGTTTAACTTAAAAATGAGTAAGTTCACAGATGTTTCATAGTTCAATTTAGTCAACACAGTTATTTTTATTGTGACAAATGTTAATCTGCCATAATTTCTCATTGCTCTTTCTGCTACAGGAAACTGAAGAACTCAGTTATTTGGTCAACGTTCACAAAGTCTGTTGGGGCAGAAGGGGATTTTTTAGTTAGTTCCTGTTAATAGGATGCAGTTATTGGTGATGCTTGCTTTGTGGTCATGTTCTGTAGCAAATTTATTCTGACTTTGACTTTAGTTAAAACATCTGTCTGTTTAATTACGGCATCTTGAGGGCTTAGTGCTGATTATTAAATGGGGCTACACCTGTTTTGTTTAAAGCACAATTTGTTTGGTAAAATATGCCTTTTTTGTTTGCCAAGTACTTAAGTGTTCTGTGGTCACTTAATTGTTAAGGTATACACTCAATGGCCATTTTATTAGGTACAAGATTGCTGAGTATATTTCTGTTTGTTCATGTGTAGAAATTTCTTTAGCCAGAGGGTGGTAAATTTCTGGAATTTATTACCATGGGCAGTTGTGGAGGCCAGGCCATTGGTTGTATTTAAGGCAGAGCTCTATATGTTCTTTATTGGACACGGCATCGCAGGTTACAGGGAGAAGGCCGAGGAGGGGAAAAAAGAATCAGCCATGATTGGTGGAGTAGACTGGAAGGGCCAAATGGCCTAATTCTTTTCCTAGTCTTATGGTCATATCTTCTGCTACTGTAGCCCATTCACTTCAAGGTTCAATCTTTTATGTGTTCAAAGATGCTGTTCTGCACACCACTGTTATAACGCGTGGTTAATTGAGATTAGCTTCAGCTAGTCTGGCCATTCTCTTCTGACCTCTTTCATTAAGAAGTCATTTTTGCCCACAGAACTGCTGTTCACTGGATGGTTTCTATTTTTTTTGCACCATTCTCTATAAACTCTAGAGACTGTTATGTGAAACTCCCAGGAGATCAGCAGTTTCTGAGATGCTCGAACCACCCTGTCTGGCACCGACAATCATTCCACAGTCAAAGTCACTTAGATCACATTTCTTCCCCATTCTGAAGTTTGGTCTGAACAACAACTGAACATTTTGACCATTTGCTTGTACGCTTTGAGTTGCTGCCATGTGATTGGGTGATTAAGATATTTGAATTAATGAGCAGATGTATAGGTGTACCTAATAAAGTGACTACTGAGTGTATATTAGAGCTCTGCACTTCACTGAATATGTTACTTTTCTCTTCGGATACCAGAAGTGCTAAATATGCAATTTTCTTTCTGTGTTATGTGGAAGTAGATCCTTGGTCCATATGTAGAAGCAACTAACTTCTGAGGTTGAAAGATATTTCAATTATTGATTGCAGTATATCTGCTTAGATATAATATTGTTTGCAATATTTTTATCGAAAATATAGACCAATTTTATTAAAATCAAATTAACAAATAATTGAATTCATCGGAAATTTTTGTGCATTCATTTGAAATTTACATCTTCAGTATTTAGTAGAGACATCATTTAATGTATGCTGGTTAAAATTGCAGCATTTCTGCTAATATCCCTTTGTGCAATTTTATCACTTAAGATTAAAAACTTGTGTAACAACTGCAAACACTTGGGTAGTATGTATTCAAATAGTTGTCCATTGTGAATACTGGTCATCATAAATTTACACCAGATATCAGTAATGTAAATTAATATACAAATTTATAACAAGTACTAATTGTTTCAGAGTTAATAGTTAAGAGATTGAGGGATCACTGTAGGTCACTTACCACAAACGAAGATCATAATTTTCTTAGTTTCTTAATTCAGCTGTACTGATGATGCCATCTTCCACTAGTGTGTCTTGTATATCTTCAATTCTCCTCAGTTGTGGCATCCCCTCCTCCAGAGTTGTCAAGGTTCTCAACTTTGCCAATCGGGACCAACTCTACCCCACTCTTTCCAACCAGTTTAAGAATAGGTTTTCTTCTGTTCTTATCTTCCATCCTACCAATTTACACATTTTCCTTAAGTTTTGATATTTTCAACATGATGGAATAATAGATACATTGTACAACTCCTTTAGCTTTCTGAGGGGACCATTGGCAGATACTTTTTTTTCATGAATTTCCACATCTGTTCATGGGTTATGTGCAACATCAACCATAGTTGCAACTGTACATTTCACTTGAAGCAGTGATTTACTTTTAACTTTCAACTTTGTATGTTGCATTTGGTGCCAAAAGCACTTATTTGGTCATGGTTATTACCACCTGCTTTAAAAGGACCATTATCATCGCTGTATCTTAAGAAAAACAAGGTGACGTGCCCTACTGACTACTGCCCAGTGGCTCTGACATCCACCATCACAAAGTGCTTTAAGGAGTTGGTCACAGCAAACCTCAACTTCAAATGCCTATGCAGCCTTCCTGGCCCTACACTAATTTCTGTAGCATCTGCACAGTAAAGACCCTTACGTTAGACTATTGCATATCGATTAAAGCTCTACCTACAATACGATCATTCCGAACAAACTCATCACCAAACAACGAAACCTGGAATTCACCAGCTCCCACTGCATATGGATCCTCAGCTTTCTAACTATAAGACTGCAATCAATAGGGATAGGCAGTAACACTCTCATGACTATTCATAACAATGATGCTCCACGAGGTTGCTTCCTTTGCCCCTTACCCTTTTCCGTATATACCCACAATATGTGGTAAGATTCTGCTCTATAAGTTTTCAGATGATATGACTATAGTGGGCTGCATCTTGGATGACAATGATCTGCCATATGGAAAGGAGATGGAGAGCTTTGTAACATAGTGTCATGACAACAAACTTTACCTTAATGTCAGCAAAAAGAGTTCATGATTGATTTCAGGTAAAGGAGGTGGGGGGGAGATGTACATCCCCCTGTTTATATCAAAGGTGCTGAGATTGCTGCTTTCTCAAGATGCTAAAGAAATTGATATGCAATAGAATTATTTCTATCTGAATGTATTGCAGCCTGATATGACAACTCAAGCATTTCCGTGACTGCAAAAAACTGGAGAATTGTGGACACAGCTCAGCAGATCATGGAAACCAGCCTCCCCTCCACGGACTCTGTTTTTACTTTTCTCTGCCATAGTAAAGCAGCTAGCATCATCAAAGATCCCACTTACCCTCTACTCTCTTCTCTCTCACTGGGCAGAAAATACAAAAGCCTATAAGCATATACCACTAAGCTCAAGACAGCAGTTGCTGTTATAAGCCACTCAGCCCATAGAGTTGGCTCCACCATTCCACAATGGTTGATATATTATTCCTATCAGCCTCATTTTCAAGCCTTTTCCCCATAACCTTTGATGCACTGACTAACCAAGAATCAGTGACTTGGCCTTCATACCTGTTTGTGGCAATGAATTCCACAGATTCATCGTCCTGTGGCTAAAGAAGTTCCTTCTCATCTGTGCTCTAAATGGACCTCCCTCTAATCTGAGGCTGGGCCCTCTGGTACTAGACACACCCACTATACAAAACATCTTCTCTACATCCATTCTGTTCAGGCTATTTGATATTCGATAGGTTTCAATAAGATCCCTGTGCATTCTTCTAAACTCCGGTGAGTACTGTCCTGGAGACAAATGCTTCTCGTATGTTAACCCTTTCATTCCCAGAATAATTCTTATAAACTTCCTCTGGACCATTTCCAATAGCAGCACATCCTTTCCTAGATACGGGGACCCAAGTCTATTCATAATACTCCAGATGTCCCATAGAGCCTCTGCATTACATTCTTGCTCTATATTCCAGTCCTCTCAAAATGAATGCTAATATTGAATTTGGCTTTCTTACCACCAACTTGACCTGCAAGTTAACCATTAGGGTAGTGGTTCCCAATCTGGGTTCCACAGACTCCTTAATGGTATTTGGTCCATGGCACGAAAAAGTTTGGGAACCCCTTTTTTAGGGAATCCTGCACAAGGATTTCCAAATCCCTTTGCACGTCTGAGCTTTGAATTTTCTCCCCGTTTAGAAAATAGTCTATGCCTTTTTTCCTTTTAGCAAAGTGCATAACCATACAATTCCCTACACTATATTCCATCTGCCACTTCTTTGTCCATTCTCCCAATCTGTCCAAGTCATTCTGCAGTCTCCTTGCTTCCTCAACACTAACCGCCCCTCCTCCTATCTTTGTAGCAGCTGCAATTTGGCCACAAAGCCATTAATTCCATCATCTAAAACATTGACATATGTATAGCATAAAAAGAAGCGGACCCGATACCAACCCCTGTGGAATACCATTTATCACAGGAACCAGAATAGATCCCATTTATTCTGACTGTTTGTTTCCTGCCAATCATCCAGTCTTTGATACAAAGTCCTCTGGAACCATTCCAGAATGTAGTCTTTCTTGAAATATCACTAATAATGCATCCACAGTCTCTGCAGCTACCCCTCTTTCAGAATTGTAGTCCATCTGGTCCAGATGACTTATCTACCTTCAGACCCTTCAGCTTCTCCTTAGTAATAGCAGCTACATGCACTTTTGACTCCTGGCACTCTTGAATTTCTGGCCTATTGCTAGGTATTCCACAGTGAAGATTGACACAAAATACTTAATAACTTTGTCCAGCATTTCTTTGTCCTCTATTACTACATCCCCAGCATCCTTTTCCAGTGATTTGATGTCAGCTGTCGCCTTTCTTTTACTCTTTATCTATCTGAAAAATCTTTTGGTATCTCTTTGGTAATTTTGGCTAGCTTACCTTCATATTTCATCTGTTCTCTTATGGATTTTTTTTTAGTTGCCTTCTGCTAGTTTTTAAAATCTTCCCAATCTTACACTTTCTCACTAATTTTTTCTAGATGATATGCCCTCTCTTTTGCTTTTATGTTGTCTTTGACTTCCCCTGTCAGTCTCATCCTCCTTTTAGAATACTACTTCATCTTTGGAATGTATCTATCCTGCGCCTTCCAAATTAACCCCACAAACTCCAGCATAGACATTCTGCTGTTATCCCTGCTAGAGTCCCCTTTTAATCAACTTTGTCTGGATCCTCTCTCATGCTTCTGTAATTCCCTTTATTCAACTGTAATATTGATACATCTGACTTTATCTTCTCCCTCTCAAACTGTTGGTGAATTCTATCTTATTATGATTACTGTCTTCCAAGTTGCCTTTACCTTAAGCTCGCTAATCAAATCTGGTTCATTACACAACACCCAATCCAAAATTGCTTTTCCCCTAGTGGGCTCAATCACAAGCTGCTGTACAAATTCCCCCTCTTGGGATCCAGCACCAACCTGATTTCCCCAATCTACCTGCATGTTGAAATCACTGAGTCTTGTAACATAGCCCTTATTATATAGCTTTCCTATTTACTTTTGAAATTTATACCTCACATTTTGGCTATAGTTTGAAGACCTGTATATAACTCCCTATCAGGGTCTTTTATTCTTACAGTTTCTTAACTCTGCCCACAAAGATTCTACATCTTCTGATCCTATGTCGCCTTCTTCTAAGGATTGAATTTCATTTTTTTTTAACCAGCAGAGCCTCCCCATCCCTTCTGCCTAACTGCCTGTCCCTTTTGATACAGTATGTATGCTTGGATATTAAACTCCTAACTATAATCTTCACAAATAAGTGAAAATCTGCAGACGCTGGAAATCCCAGCAACACACGCAAAATGCCAGAGGAACTCAGCTGGCCAGGCAGTATCTATAAAAGAATACAGACAATGTTTCTGGCCGAGGCCGTCCTAAAGGGTCTTGGTCTAAAATGTTGACTGTACTCCTTTTCATAGATTCTGTTTGGCCTGCTGAGTTCCTCTCGCATTTGGTGTGTGTTGCAACTATAATCTTCATTCAGCTACTTCTTAGTGATGCCCACAATGTCGACTCGCCAGTCTAAAACTGCGCTACAAGATCATCCATCTTATTGTGTATACTGCGTGTGTTGAAATATAACAGTTTCTGTCCTATTCATCATCCTTTTTGATTTTGCCCCCATGTTGCACTTAATATATTCCCCCTGACTGCAATTTTGCCCTATCATCTGCCTGTCCATCTTCGGTCTCACAAAACACTGTATCGACTTGCATACCAACTGACCCATCCTCAGCCCTATCACTCTGGTTCCCATCCCCCTGCTACCTTAGTATAAACCCTCTCTAACAGCTCTAGCAAATCTGGTCACATGGATATGGTCCCTTCAGGTTTGGGTGTAACCTGTCCTTTTTTGTGCAGGTCATACGTTCCCAAGAAGAGATTCTAATGGTCCAGAGATCTGAAACCCTGCCCCCTGCACCAGTTCCTCAGCGTCTCATTCATTTGTACTATCATCCTATTCCTGCCCCGACTAGCACACAACATTGAGAGTAATACAGAGAGTACTACCTGCAAGGTCCTATTCTTCAGCCATTTCTCTCCCTATGCTTTCTGTGCATGACCTTATCCTTCACTGCTGAGCCTCAGAGCTAGCTCAGTTCCACTGGCCTGACTGCTGCTGCTGCTGCCGTGCCCTGATAGGTTAACCCTCCTCAGCAGTTTCCAAAGGGGTATACTTGATGCTTAGGGGAATGCCCATAGTGGAACTCTGCATTGACTGTGGTCACCCATCTACTATCTGAAGCCTGCACTCTGAGTGTGACCATCTCACTAATAGACTTCTATTAAGTATTCAGCCTCCCAGTTGGTCCTCAGTGCATCCAGCTTCAGCTGTAATTCCTTGACTTTGTCAATCAAGAGCTGAAGTTAGGTGTACTTCCTGTAGATGTAGTCATTGGGGAGACTGTTGAGTACTCTGTAGTCCCACATCTCATGGGAGGAGCATACTACCACCTGAACTACCATCCTGCCTACACCTGTCATACCTTTTAACTTCACAAATTTAAGTTCTAGCCTGTGCCTGTCTTCGCCCAATCCTATTGAGCCAAAGTCTAACCATTCTCAACTCTGTCCATTCATACAATGGTTACTTTACCAATGGCCTCTCTCTTCAAACCTTGCTTCTTTTTATTGGCCCTAGCAAATTAACCCTAGTTGCTATTAACCCAAGTAATCCTGATCTGCAGACAAGTCTTGACGGGCCCTGTTCGTTTTTTGAAACTGGTGTGTAAAGTCCACAAGGAACTGTTTCCAACTTGCTCCACAATCTTGTGCTCTGCAGACAAGTACTGACAGGCCCTGCTTACATTTTAAAAGATTATTAACTGGTTGCCTAGTACTTCTAACCTCACGGTCTGCATCATTATGATCTTGTACCTTATTGTGTCTACCTGCAATGCACTGTAATGAATTGATCTTTATGAGTAGTAAATAGACGAGCTTTTCACTCTACCTTGGTACATGTAATAATGATAAATCAATTACAATTGGTCCATATGGATTACTCCAAGTATCTAGTTAGCTTTTATTCTCTATCCTATTTGCTGAGTCTTGCATTTGGTAACTCATCTTCTAATTAGGCTCATTTATGAATTCCTCTTTCTTTCCCTCTTGTCTGATAATTTCAGCTTTCATTTGCTAGTTTCTCTTTGTACCTCACTAATCCTTGCCATCCTCTTTTAGCTGGATAGCAAGGATAGATCAATGGAGTGTTATTTAGCCTCTGCTAGTCTTCAGCTAATCATAAATATTCAATTTTAGTCTCTTGGCAGCAGTCTCACCTCCCCCACATTGGTCTTGGTCTTTAAGTTATTTTGGATAAAAGGTAGTTGATCTGAAACATTAACACATTTTCTGCAGGGGTATTTCAAACTGTTTAATTTGGGGCCTTAGAACAGTTAATTCAGGGTTTCAGCAGCAGAAAGCTGAGACAGGTAACTGGGTAAAATTGTAATAAGGATTAAGGCTGAGAAGGTAGGTGAGTGTTTATTTGGGTGGACATGTGCATTGTCTTCGGGTGATTTGCAGTGGGACATTCTGCAGCAGACTTATTTCGTGCATCAGGTGATAATGTAGGTAGTGCTGAACACTGAGGTGAAGCCCACTGTTACATTGGTTCCTGGGCTCCTTTGTGTTGTCTCACAAACACACCAGATGCTAGAGGAACTCTAGGGCAATATCAATGGAGCGGATTTAACAGTCGACGTTTCAGGCTGCAATCCTAATGACATGCTTCAGCCCTAAATATCCATTGTTTATTTTCCTCCTTAGATGCTGCTAACTTGCTGAGTTCCTCTTGCACTTTGTGTGCTTTGCTCTAGATTTTCAGCATCTGCAGAATGTCTTGTGCTTATTCTTTGTGCTGAGCTGAGGCCTCTTGTCAATTAGTGTTGAGCATGGATGTTGCATCCTAGCTGTCTGGGTACGTAAGCCTGAGCTGTATGATATGGAGAGCAAGTTGTTGTCCACTTTAAAGACCCAGTCTCTATAAAATAGGGGCTCTGCCTAGCAGAGTGCTCATCATGGGGAGAGGTCGTCATTGGAGTAGTTTGAGGCAGACTAGTAAGGCTTTGGCTCAACAGGCGCAGACAAGGTAAGTCGGTAAGCTCATTCCTTATTTCATATTTAAATATTGAGAGAATAGGGGGTATGTCTACAGAGCCACTGTTCTGCTCTGGGTGTTAGATGTGTGATTTCCAGGAGACTTCCAGTCTCCCCGCTGGCCACATCTGCAGCAGGTGCAGAGAGATGCAGTTTCTTAGAGACTGTGTCAGGGAACTAGAGCCGCAGTTCGATGACCTTGAGCTTCTTCGGGAAAGTGAAGCAGTGATAGACAGGAGCTACAGGTAAGTAGTCACCCCAAGGCTACAGGAGACTGATAAATGGGTGACTGTCAGGAGAGGGAAAGGAGAGCATCAGATAGTGGAGAGTGTCCCTGTGGCTGTCCTCAACAATAAGAACTCAGTTTTGAGTACATTTTGGGGGGACAGCCTTCCTGGGGGAAGCAACAGTGGCTGCGCCTCTGGCACTGAGTCTGGCCCTGTAGATCAGAATGGTAGGGAATTGATTAGGATGGCAGCAGTAAAAGGGGACTTTGTAGTCAGGGGGACAGGTAGGTGGTTCTGTGGACGCAAAAATGAAATACAGATGATAGTTTGCCTCCCAGGTGCCAGGGTCTGCAATGTTTCTGGACGCATCCACAAATTCCTGAAAAAAGAGGGTGAGCAGCCAGAAGTTGTGGTACATATTGGTACCAACATCATGGGTAGTAAAAGTGAGGGGGTCCTGAAAGCAAGGAGTTAGGAAGGAAGCAGGAATCATATATAGGCCTCCAAATAGTAGCCAAGATGTGGGGTTGAGATTGCAAAGTGAGCTGGAAAAGGTATGTAACGAAGGTAATGACGTAATTGTAATGGGGGACTTGAATGTGCAAGGGCATTGGGGAAAATTGGGTTGGTGTCAGATCACAAGAGAGGAAATTTGTTAAATGCCTATGAAATGGCTTTTTAGAGCAGCTTGTGTTTGAGCCTACTTGGAGAGGTTATTTTAGATAGGGTGTTGTGTAATAACCCAGATTTTACTAGGGAGCTTAATGTAAAGGAACCATTAGAAGGTAGTGATCATGATATGATTGAATTCATACTACAGTCGGAGAGCAGACGCATATGTTGCATTTATTGGTATCACAATGGAATAAAGGGAATTGTAGAGGCATTAGAGAGGAATTTGCCCAGGTGGATTGGAGGAGGATACTTGTGGGGATGACAGCTGAGCAGAGGTGGCCGAAGTTTCTGACAATAGTTCACAAAGCGCAGGATAGTTATGTCCTAGAGGAAGAGGTTCTCAAATGGCAGGGGTAGGCAACCGTGGCTGATAAAGGAAGTTAAAGACTGCATAAAAGCCAAGGAAAGAGCGTATATGGTAGAAAAAGTAAGTGGGAAGTTGGATGATTGAGAAGCTTTTAAAATCCAACAAAAGGCAACTAAAAAAGCTATAAGACGGAAAAAAATGCGGTATGAGGGCAAACTAACCTATAATCTAAAGCGGGATACAAAAAGGTTTTTTCAGTTATGTAAGAGTAAAGAGAAGTGAGAGTTGATATTGGACCAGTGAAAAATGATGCTGGCATAATAATGGGGGACAAAGAAATGTAAGATGAACTTAATGAGTACTTTGCATCTATCTTCACTGTGGAAGACACAATGTGCCAGAGGTCCATGAGTGTCAGGGAGCAGTTGTGAGTGCCATTGCTTTTACAAAGGAAAAAGTGCTTGAAGAAAGGTGGCTAAGTCACCTGGACCAGATAGATATGTGCCAGAGTCCTGAGAGGAGTTGCTGAAGAAATAGCAGATGCATTGGTTATGATCTTTCAAGAATCACTTGATTCAGACATTGCCTTGGAGGACTGGAAGACTGCAAATGTCACTCCGCTCTTTAAGAAGGGAGGATGGCAAAAGAAAGGAAATTATAGGCCAGTTTAGCCTAATGTCAGTGGTTACAAATGTGTTGGGATCTATTATTAAGGATGAGGTTTTGGGGTACTTGAAGATTAATGATAAAATACCGTAGATTCCGGATTTTAAGCCGCTACTTTTTTCCCACATTTTGAACAGCTTTGAACTTTGCGGCCAATAATCCGGAGCGGCTAATGCAAGGTTTTTTTCATGCCGCCTCGTAAACATTTTGCCTCGTAACAGTAGACCAATAAAATTGATGAGTAGTTCACAGAGGTCCAATGAAATTGTACGATAAATCAAGCGCACTTTCACAATTAAATTATTGTAAATCAGTCATTTGTACTCACCCTCATCAACATGGAAAACACTCGAAGCATTGTGCTACCTACCCTCTTAGTTTAAACTATATTTGTTTTCTGTACTACATCGCGGGATGCTATGACGACACACCCGGTTTCGCGGCGTCTTGTGGGAAAATGCCGTTTGCGATGAAACGGAAAGGAGGGGGGGAGCGGCATTACGCGAGCGGCTTTGGATCCGAGCGAACTCTGCTTTTAAGTTAAAGGTATCAATAACTTTTCCTGGTAGGCTGCAGTATATATATTTTTTACCAGTCGTTAGGAGATATTGGAATGTTGTTCAGTAAAGAAGTATACGCAACGTATATTTAAAAGTAGCCGCGTACGGGCACGGTTCGAAAAAAAGCATTTGCAATATGTATTTGTTTTTGTTACCATATGGATTTAATTAAAAGTTAAAAAAATCCTCACGTGTAATATCTTTCTGTGTAAATATCACAACGTGGGACACCTGCGGCCGAAAATCCGGTGCGGCCTAAAATCCGGTGCGGCCTTTACATTTAAAAAAATGATTTTATTTCTAAAATTAGTGCCAGCGGCTAAAAATCAGGTGCGCTCTGTAGTCCGGAATCTACGGTAAGTCAAAATCATCATGGTTTCTGTCAAAGGAAATTTTGCCTGGCAAATCTATTAGAGTTCCTCGACGAAGTAACAAGCAGGTTGGACAAAGGAGAGACAGTGGATGTTATTTACTTGGATTTTCAGAAGGCATTCAATAAGGTGCCATACATGAGGCTGCTTAATAAAATCCTATGGCATTACAGAAAAGGTACTGTCATAGAGGAATGGCTGACAGGCAAGAGGCAGTGAGTGGGAATTAAAGGGGCCTTTTCTGATTGGTTGCCGGTGACTAGTGGTGTTCCTCAGGGGTCAGTATTGGGACTGCAACTTTTGACATTGTTTGTCAATGGTTTGGATAATGTAATTAATGGTTTTGTGGTAAAGTTTGCTGATTATACAAAGATAGCTGGAGGGGTAGATAGTGCTCAGGAAGCAATGCAATTGCAGCAGGACTTAGACAAATTGGAAGAATGAGCAAAAAAGTGGCAGATGGAATACAGTGTTGGGAGATGTATGATACTGCATTTTGGTAAAAGGAATAATAGTGCAGACTATTATCTAAGTGAGGAGAAGGTTCAAACTGCTAAGGTTCAGAGGGACTTAGGAGTCCTTGTGCAAGATTTGCAGAAGGTTAATTTACAGGTCGAGTTTGTGGTAAAAAAGGCAAATGCAATGTTGGCATTTTTTTCAAGGGGAATAGAATATAAAAGCAAGGAGATAATACTGAGCCTTTATAAGACGCTAGTCAGGCCACAGTTGGAGTATTGTCAACAGTCTTGGGCCCCATATTGTTATAAACTTCTTTCGATATCTATAATGCAAAGACACCACGTACTACGGTGAAAGTAACTTTAACTCTTTATTAGCAAGTTACTTGAGAGAACCCTTCTTAATCACTCTCTCTCGGAGGCTGCTTCCAGGGTCTCTCTCTCTCTCACTCTCTCTCCTGAAGCAAATACAGTTCTTTTTATATCATGCAGTCACGTACACAGATACATGTGGATTCACCTCCTTTAGTTTCTCTACAGATGAGTATTGTTAACTTTATCAGTCATAAATTGTTGGTATAACAGTTTTAATTGCTACTGTGTCTGGATGCAGACAAGCACAGGCTTACCATCCAAAGCCTCCTGCCCTTGGAAATAGTCCTTTTTTATGCTTATCTTGCAGGTGCCATAAGGAATACAAGGCACAATAAATTTCTCACAGTAATTAATTCAGATTCATATTCAGTTTATTGTCATTCAGAAACCACAAATGCAATGCAGTTAAAAAATGAGAACGTTCCTCCAGAATGATAGCACAAAAGCACATGACAAAACAGACTAGCAGAAAATCCACATAACGTTTGGCAATCCCCAATCCAGAGTCCGGAGAGGCTGCTGCATATTAATATCGCGCCACCATCTTAGCGTGTTCCCCGGAAAGGAGCTCCAATCCACCAGACAAACAAGACCAAAAGCTAAAGCTACAAGACCTGCACAAAACTGCATAGTCACAACATACAGTTACAACAGTGCAAACAATAGCATAATTGATAAAAGACAGACCATGGGCACAGTAAAAATAGTCCAAAGATGTTATAAGACTATAAGTTCAAAAGAAACTACCACACAGTGTCCACAAGTCCCCAGGGTCCCGACAGACTCGCCATCCTACGCAGGCGGCAGAAGGAAATACCCCTGCTATGGACTTTCACGGCGCCGCCCGACTCAGCCTCGCAGATGCTGCACACAATGAAAGCTCCGTCGAACCCAGCCTCGCAGACACAGCGCACAGTGAAAGCGACCTGACCGCAGCGGACTCTGAGTCCATCGAGCCTCCGACCATCCCCTCCGGCACAGCTTCTCCAAGCACTTTCTTCTGCCAAGCGTATTAAGACTCCCCCGCCAACGGCCATCGGCAACGCAACCCCGAGGACTGGGGGCCTGTTCATCCCAGCAGAGACCTGGACCTCACAGCAGCAGCAGCAACGAAGAAGGTCTTCCTGGAGATTTCTAGATGTTCCTCCGTGCTCCCCGCATCCATTTTTCATCCGATTATGATTGCGCACGGCACCCCGCTTCACAAATAACAGATAATCAGTTCCGGAGTGGCCGCTGCAAGCTGCGTCGTGCCGCCATCTTGGATTGAATCAGAAAATAATACAAGTTACCCTAAACAAAACTAAAGTTAAGCGCAGATCTCATACCAAGGGTGCTGTCACCCGCTCAGCTTATCTTATGGGAAAGCATTTGCGTGTCTATACCTTTTTTTTCTCAAGCTCAGTTATCTCATGAGAAAGCATTTGCGCATTTATACTCTTTTTCTCAAGCTCATAGCTGCTATGACCTTTTAAAAAATAGCCAGGGTCACAAGTGGCCTACGAGATGCTAACTAATTAATAATACAATATAACAGAAAGGATGTGTTGTCATTGGAGAGAGTCCAGAAGAGGTTCACGAGGATGATTCTGGGAATGAAGCAGTTAACATGCGAGGAGTATTTAGCAGCTTTGGGTCTGTACTCACTGGAATACTGGAGCATCTCATTGAAACCTACCGAATGTTGAAAGGACTAGATAGGTTGGATGTGGAGAGGATATATCCTATGATGGGGGTATCTGGAACTAGAGAGCTCAGCCTCCGCCTCAAAATTGAGTGGTGACCTTTTAGAACAGAAGGAAGGAAGATTTTTTAGCCAGAGAGTAGTGAATCTGTGGAATGCTTTGCTGCAGACTGTGGTGGAGGCAAAGTCCATGTGTATGTTTAAGGCAAACGTTGATAGTTTCCTGATCGGTCAGGGCATCAATGTGTATGGTGAGAAGGCAGGTGTATAGAGTTGAGTGGGATCTGAGATCAACCGTGATGGAATTGTTGAGCAGACTCGATGAGCTGAATGGCCTAATTCTGCTCCTATGACTTATGATCTTATGTAGCAAGCTCCTCCACTCCACGCATCTGACAAACCCAAAGGAGACTGATACAGTTTGGTACCCGTAGTGTCATGGTGGTTGCCAGTCAGCATTGAACTCCACGTAAGACTGTCTTTGGGACTCCAGCTCCGGATTTTTCCCTTGGGGTTTACTCCTGAAGCCTTCCCTGTAAGTTGGTATAGCCATAAGGCAGCGGAGGTTTAAGATCAGAGTTTTCTTTCTCCTAGACGAGCTGACTACCACAGCTGATGAGCCCTATCTGCCCAAAGTGACTGGTTTTAAGATGCCAGTAACCTGCCTTTGCCCCTTCTCCTGTCAGTAGAAACAATTCCGTTGAGCTTAGTAGCTAAGCTGCACGTGAAGGCCTGGAGCTGTACTTGGTTGTCAGAGGCTTTATAAGATGTATGCCATTGGGCTTTTCCCCATTACCACCCATGGCTATAACTACCTTAAGGAACCTATCCTTTGTGTTGTTTGTATATTTGTGCAACAATTGAGGCATTCTATTTTGTTTCTCTCTGGATAATTGAGAGTCAACCATATTTTGTACTGTGATGGACAAAAACCTGAATGGAGGATGTTGGACTGCGGTTTGCAAAGATGGGCCTATCTGAATAGCTGTGTGCATACATCTACTGATGCTTCTGGACACATTGTCAGTGATGTTCCTGGAATCATCGGGTGTTTCGGGTCTTTCAACATCATACACCCTCCTCCAGGTGACCCAGCCGGGGCTGATCATATCCCAGCTTGTGTCCAGATGGCTAGCTACACATGACTCCATGGCTCCCCTCTCTTGAGCCACAGCCATCTTGAAGCCGTCTCTGCCGTATCAGTGGTACTGTGGATGGCTCTTCTCTTCCTCTCTCCCTCGATGCCCAGATTGCTGTAGGCTCTGGCTAAGGAACGGGCTGCGGATCCCCTACAACCAACTTCCACTGGGCGACACCTCGCTCTCCATCCAGGCTGCTGGCATTTGCTGACTAGTCCTGCATACTTAGCTTCCTTACAAAGGCCCCTTCCAAGTAAATTTAAGAACAGAAGGTAGGAGCAATGATGTATTTTTGGCAGAGAATTATGAAGGCTTCTGGATAGTAATACACTATACTCTGTAGTTGAATCTGGCACGTGGTGTCTTAGCTATTTGTGCTTGAGGAGTTATCAGTTCAATTCAGGGGAGCAAGACTTCTGAAACCAGGTTCCATACAAAGACAGTAATGTAGTTTTCATCAAGAAATATGCCAATTGTAGTTAATGTTTTAGGTTCATTTGGAGAGTATCATATTTTTGAGAATGTGTTACAAATCTAGTATGACAGACCTGGTACAGATAACCATATTTGCACAATTGTCTGCACATTGATACAATTACACTTATTTCATTGAAGACTACTACATATACATTTTCTAGTGTATTGTTGTTGCAAACTTTTGAGATGGAGGTAATTTATTTTACAAAAGGGATTTTCAGAAATAACAATTGTTTTCTGCATTATATATGTTAACCTAATATTATGTTATGCTTGTGGAAATATTTTTTGGGGGAAAATATTAAAATCAAATACACATTGCTCCTATTTTAATTAAATGAATTGAGCTGTTATGTTGAATTATTTTTGAACTTGGCAATTAATATGCAAATATTCTGATACCTCTTTATAAATTGAACAGTATGCTTAATTTTATGCAGAACGAGTTTCACTCAGACATCAGAGAAGTTGCCAGCTTGATAATAGAACAGAGATGTGCATTATTAATGCCTTATGGAAGCGCTGATTACATTACATTATGGAAATCAGTAGTTGCAATCCTTATTTTCATTTAGTAGTGAAAATGAGAGAATTATATGGTCTCTGTTCCTTGACGTTGAAAACCTGCCAAATGCATTAGCACTGAGGACCCTGTAACATTTTTCTTATTGCCAAAATTGCCTAAGCCTTCATAAACTTGAGAATTTTTTTCCACCTGTTCCTCTTTCCTTGCTCTTTTAAACCTTTAATCATCATCATGGGCAAACCAAATTTGCCATTCGGAGGGGGTGAATTTATTGCAAGGAGGTGCTTAATTGATTCATCAAGATAGGAATTTGCATTAACATTTGCATGCTGGTGATTAGTATCTCATGCTCATTGATTAACATCTGAGTAAGGTTTGGTAGTATGCAGTGCTTTTTATCAGTCAGTTTTTATTAAGATTTAACTGGGGGGAAATGTTACTCATGTGCATTCATTTAACACCTAATTGTATTTTGCATATTTGCTTTGCTATTGAAGAAATTTTGCTGCTAGAACTTAAGGCAAAAAAAACCCAATGGTTTTAGTTGACGTTTGAATTATCTGACAATAAAAAAAGTCTGTTCAGTTCACTCTAATTGTAATGTGATAGGATATATTATTTGACATAAAACTTTTCAGAAATGTCAGAATCAAGTTTATTATCACTAGTATGTGATATAAAATTTGTTAACTTAGCAGCAGCAGTTCAATGTAATACATAATCTAGCAGAGAGAGAAAAATTAAATAAAATAATAATAATAATCAAGTAAATCAGTTATGTATATTGAATAGATTTTAAAAAACGTGAAATAACAGAAATACTGTATATTTTTTAAAAAGTCAGGTAGTGTCCAAAGATTCAATGCCCATTTAGGAATCGGATGACAAGGGAAGAAGCTGTTCCTGAACTGCTGAGTGTGTGCCTTCAGGCTTCTGTATCTCCTACCTGATGGTAAGAGTGAGAAAAGGGCATGCCCTGGGTGCTGGACGTCCTTAATAATGGATGCTGCCTCTCTGAAACCCTGCTCCCTGAAGATGTCCTGGGTACTTTGTAGGCTAGTACCCAAGAGGGAGCTGACTAGATTTATAATCTTCTGCAGCTTCTTTTGGTCCTGTGCAGTAGCCCCTCCATACCAGACAGTGATGTAGCCTGTCAGAATACTCTCCACAGTACAACTATAGAACTATAGCTTTATATCACTAATATAAACACTTTATAAAGCTATAGTTTTTTAGCTTTATAGCTCTATAAACACAGGACAACTATATCTTTTGCGTGTATTTGTTGACATGCCAAATCTCTTCCAACTCCTAATAAAGTATTCCCTACTTTATAACTACATCGATTATGTTGGGACCAGGTTAGATCCTCAGACATCTTGACACCCAGGCACTTGAAACTGCTCACTCTCTCCACTTCTGATCCCTCTATGAGGATTGGTGTGTGCTCCTTCGTCTTACCCTTCCTGAAGTCCACAATCAGCTTTTTCGTCTTTCTGACGTTGAGTGCCAGGTTGTTGATGCGGCATCACTTCACTAGTTGGCATACCTCACTCCTGTACACCTTCTTGTCCCCACCTGAGATTGTGCCAACAATGGTTGTATTGTCAGCAAATTTATAGATGGTAGTTGAGCTATGCCTAGCCACGCAGTCATGTGTATGCAGAGAGTAGAGCAATGGGCTGAACACACACCCCTGGGGTGCGCCAGTGTTGATCGTCAGCAAGGAGGATATGTTATCACCAATCCGCACAGATTACCTTCCTTGTGATTAAATTTAGTAAATGGACATTGTCAGAAGAAACTTTTTGCATCCAATACTGCAATGGGTTGGATTGTATTGATGGCTAATAGGCAGTTCTTTAGACAATTGTGTAGTGTTCAGATGCATACAATTTCCTGCCCCGTCCCTGAACATAGTGGCATTCCATGTTATTAAGTTGAGGGTGGGATATTCAATGAAGTTGCAATGCAAGGCTAAATTCTTTTGGGGCTTCCTGAAATCATAGTACTATATAAATGCTAGCCTGATTTTTTTTTACATTGTCTTTAGAATTTTGTGCATTAAGTAGTATAGACCCTTGGTTGTGCAACCTTGAGGCTAGATAAAAGCTAAACTTTTAATTACTCTATTTAGTGCATCCACACATCTTAATTAAACGTAACTAATCAGAATGGGCAAAAGGCACAAGCCATGTGGATTTATATATCTCCATTAATTATTAAATGCATCGATTAAGCATGTTTTTATTGCATTATCTCAGAGTTTCATGGGTGCCAATTTTCACAAGACCATACAGCCATTAAGAGTTGGTCTTGTGGGGGGGGGGGGGGGACAAGGAAGGTAGACAGAATGGTGGAGTACTTCACTGAAAGAATTCAGATCTAGATGGTGAGATATTTGAAGTCTTTCCGATCATAGGTAGGTTGAAAGCTGGTATGCAAAGTTCCTTGGAGAATTGAAAGACTGGAAGAAGCTACTGACAGTAGAATGGGATCATTTGTGACCTGATTGATTATCAGGGCACCAAAGGAATTGTCAGCATTGTCCTAATGATGTTTGAAATAAACATTTAAAAAGGTTTTTAAATGTGACGATGCAGTTTACAAATATATTTGTAAAATTTGACCACCAAATTGCTTATTTTATTGTCTGATATCTTTTTGCTTGGCAAATTGAATGTACCTTTTACATTGAGTGCTTTGACATTTCAGTTCGGGTTTAGATTGCTATAACTGACTTTTACTCCACTGGCAGAATATCAGAGTGATTCTGTAATTCAGTTTTTTGAGTTATACAAATAAATGTATTACACTGTGTTCTAAACCAAATTATAAATGTGCTAAATAAATAGCATTCTTAAGTGGTTTTTATGGCATTTTTAAAATATTTCAATAGAACTTGGAATCTCTGCAAGAATTATTATTTCTACTTATTTAATTCTGTATGGACATGGAAAGCTATATACATTTGATCTTCAATAGAATGATTTATTTTTTAACGTTTGATTAGTACTATCAAAGGAAGTTAAGTCTACTAGGTAATCCTTCCTGAGTAATAATATTGGTATGAGAGAGAAGAGAGGAAGAGTTGTTATGAATAATTCATGAATATTGTCTCTCATTGTTCATGTTCTTCTGTTTTACATAGAATCTAAAATGAGCAATCCGTCAGAATCTATCAAGCCTTCCGTGGATGGCAATGAAGGGAGCACAGGTAGGGGCTGTTTTAACCATGAGGGGTTGAATGATTTTTTTTTAATTTTTAGGGTATAATTCATTTTCCATTTTGTATAACTGGTATTTTTTTTGGTCCTTGGGCATTTAAATTGTTTGTAATATCTTAATTCATGCAGTATAACTTCACAGCTCCAACATGCTTCTGGTTAATTGGATACGTTGGGACCAGCACATTTTGGCCCAATTAAGCGACTAATCCAGTTAGCCGAAGTTTCATGAATATCATTAGAGGGCATAAGAAAGACAAACTGCTGTTTAGCTGAGTAATAAATTATGCATTTAAATGAAACGGAACAAATTAGAATACTGCTAGTACTACTACGGTATTATAAAACTGTGTATTAGTTCCTTGTAGTTATCAACAGAAGAATTAATCCATGCTGTGTTCTTTTGATTGGCTATAAATGAAAAAAATTGGCACAGACACCTAGTGCATATAATAGACTACCTTAATTGTCTTCCTGCATAAAGTCAAAATAAAAAAAAAGAAAATTAGCAAAATTCACTGCTTTTTGAATTGGAATCTGCCAGCTCAAATGGATATATAAGACAAACACACGCCACTGATGCTATTTTAAAAACAGTTTGCTCTGCAACGTCCAGCGGCAGTTTCTGGTATCTCCAAGCCTGAATGCTTGAAACCACAATGAGCAAAACTGCTTTTAATTGTTTTACTGCTTATTTTTCGCCATCTATCAGTGACAAAAACCACTGCATTTTGAACACAAACTTCCGTAACTGAAACTATTTCAAAGCTGTTCGCTCTAAGCACAGTGTAGAGTTTAATGGCCACACAGGTGCACATGACTGATGCTAGTTAATCAGTTTTCTAGTTACTAGAAACTGTTTGGCAACAATCTTCTGCCCAATTAAGCAGCGTAGTGTCCCAAATAAATGTAGTGAATCCTGCTTATTTTCTCGATTAGTTTTTGTTCTTTAAGAGTTCTCCCAGAGAAGCAGCTGCCCCAATTAACCTGAATCCACTGTATGTTATAACTCCAATATAACATATATAAATGACTTTGATGGGAATGTTTAGTAAGTTAGCAGGCTACACAAGAACTGGGAGAGCTGCAGAAAGTAGACGTTTATCTAGGAATACAGAGGGGCATTGATTAGCAAGAAAGTTGGGCAGAGCAGTGGCAGTAGGATTTAAATCAAAAAAGTGTGAGGTAATGCACTTTGAGAAGTCAAATGCTAAATACATACAGTAAATAGAGAGATGTTAGGAGGACTGATGTACAGGGAGACCTTGAAGTACGAGTCCATTGTTGCCTGAAAGTAGCAACATACAGTTGTTGGATAATTTAGTGAAAAAGACATCTGGTAAGCTTGTCTGCATAAGCTGAGGCATTGAATGTATAAGTGGGACATCATGTTGTGTAAATAAAACATTGATTAGACTGCACATAGAATATTGTGTGCAAATCTGGTTGCCTGACAACAGGAATGAACTAGAGGGCACAAGTTTAAAGTGAGGGAAACATTTTAAAGGAGATCTGAGGGGTGAGATTTTCACACATAGGGTTTTGAATATATGGAATGAACCACCGTTGGAAGTGCTGCAGGCAGCTAAAAATACAACATTTAAAGATGGATGCTTAGATAGAAAAGATTTCAGTGTTCCCAGCCTGGGGTCTACGGACTCCTTGCTTAATGGTTGGCACAAAAAGGTTAGGAATCCCTGGGGGATGTCGGTATAATGAGGCAAATAGGATTAGTGTAAGCAGGCAGCTTGGTTGGCATAGACAAGTTGGGCCAGATGGCCCAGTTCAGTGTTCTATAACTATGATTCCATGGCTGTTTTTCTTTATTTACCTCATTTGCCTGGAACATGGAATGTAGTACAAATCAGAATTTCATTTCTCATTGTAACTGCAAACTGGTACAAATACAACTGCAGTTTATCGATTTCCTGTTAGTTTTGGAGTGAAATTCGTACACTATTAATATAGAATCAAAAAACTGATGGCAAGAAATCTGAAATACAAAATAACAGTGCTGGAACTAAGAAAGAAATTAATATGAAAGTAAAAGTAGAACATTTTTGTACAGGGTTTGCTGAACTTAGGATGTTGATGATGCCTATTTTACTTCTAATAATTTGCTTTATAGTTCATTTAACATACAATTGTATGTTCTGTCTGGTTTCTATATTCTTCCAGTTTGCCTTGTTATGATGTATCTAGTTCAAAGTACCGTAGATTCCGGACTACAGAGCGCACCTGATTAAAAGCCGCTGGCTCTAATTTTAGAAATAAAATCAATTTTTTAATTGTAAAGGCCGCACCGGATTTTAGGCCGCACCGGATTTTCGGCCGCAGGTGTCCCACGTTGTAATATGAGATATTTACACAGAAAGATATTACACGTGAGGATTTTTTAACTTTTAATTAAATCCATATGGTAACAAAAACAAATGCATATTGCAAATGCTTTTTTTCGAACCGTGCCCGTAACGCGGCTACTTTTAAATATACGTTGCGTATACTTCTTTTCTGAACAACATTCCAATATCACCTAACGACTGGTAAAAAATATATATACTGCAGCCTACCAGGAAAAGTTATTGATCGCCTTTAACTTAAAAGCAGCGTTTCGCTCGGGTCTAAAGCTGCTCCGCCGCTCGCCCCCACCTTCCCGTTTATCGCAAACGGCGTTTTCCCACAAGACGCGGCGAAACCGGGTGTGACGTCATAGCATCCCACGATGTAGTACAGAAAACAAATATAGTTAAAACTCTTCTAACTTTAACTAGAAAATGAATTACTAAGCGAAAATATTATAAACTAAATAACTGCCATAAGGCAGCACAATGCTTCGAGTGTTTTCCATGTTGATGAGGGTGAGTACAAATGACTGATTTACAATAATTTAATTGTGAAAGTGCGCTTGATTTATCGTACAATTTCATTGGACCTCTGTGAACTACTCATCAATTTTATTGGTCTACTGTTATGAGGCAAAATGTTTACGAGGCGGCATGAAAAAAATCATGTATTAGCCGCTCCGTATTAAAGGCCGCAAAGTTCAGAGCTGTTCAAAATGTGGGAAAAAAGTAGCGGCTTAAAATCCGGAATCTACGGTAGTAGCATTAAAATATTGAGCAAGCCCTCTATATATAACCAAATCTACCCATTCACGGTAGAACAAAGACCTACAATAGAATCAATGAAAAACTGCACATAAAGACTGACAAATTGGGCAAGTACAAAAAGGACAAAGTAACAATAATAATAAATTAATTTAAAATACTGAGAACGCAAGTTGTAGAGACTTTGAAACTGAGTCGATAGTTTTGTATTTAGTGATCAGTTCAGTGTTGTGGTGAGTGAAGATATCCAGTCTGGTTCAGAAGCCTGATGGTTGAAGGGTAACAACTGTTCTTGAACCTGGTGGTACAGTTATTCTATACCTATTTCCTGCTCTCTAAGATTATTCTCCCTGAAATCCATTAAATAGCACTTTTTAAACAGAGGAGATTTCGCAGATGCTGGAAATCCAGAACAACAGATACAATATGCTGAAGGAACTCAGCAGATCAGGCAGCATCTGTGGAGAGGAATAAACAGTCAATGTTTCTGGCTGAGGCCATTAATCAGGACTCATTAGACCACCTTCATAAGTCTTGATGAAGGGTCTCAGCCCAAAATAGTGATTGTTCATTCCTCTCCATAGATGCTGCCTGGCCAAGATAGCAATTTTATTGAAATGAACTGAGATGATTTGATATTGAAAGTATTGGAATTAGAAGACATCAAATGTGAAAAGGTGACATCTTGACTATACTGTAAAATGCCCACTACTGTAAACTTGCATAGTTTTTGAGGCCTGTTGCTTCACTGCAACAAGGGAGATTAGAGCTCAGAGTTTCAGTTTGCATGGGCATAAAAAAATTGTGTGTGGGATGCTAAATATGAAATAAAAACAAAAAAAATCAGAAATACTCAGCATCTGTGGACATAGAAATTGAATTAATGTTTCAGATTGGTGATCAATCATCCAAACAAGATGGTCCAATTTTACTGGCAACTCTCAACAGAATTTCTAGAACAATAAATTATGGATATTGTTTATTGAATATTTGATATTTCATATGACATATGTGATGACTTTCATAAGACCAGAAGGAACATGGGAACAGATTTAGGCTACTCGTGAGTACAGGCTTGGAGCCTTGAACTACTCCAGTTAATCCTTTCATCCCTGGAATCATTTTCATGAACCTCTTTTGCACTCTCTCCATTGGCAGCACTTCTTTTCTTAGGGATAGGGGGCCTAAACTGCTCCCAAGTGCAGTCTGACCAATGCCTTACAAAGTCTTAGCATCACATCCTTGCTAAGGATTTTTGAATTTTCTCCCTGTTTAGAAAATAGTCAGTGTCTTTATTCCTGCTGCCAAAATGTATGACTAATACTTTCCTGTACTACATTACACCTACCATTTCTTTGCCCGTACCCCTAATCAGTTTAAGTCCTTCAGCAGACGACGTGCTTTCTCAACGCGACTTGCCATTTCACCCATCTTTGTATCATTCACAAACTTGGCTATAAAGCCATCAATTCCATCATTCAAATTGCAGTTTTTTAACTCTTTACCCACGGGTTCCACAACTTACAATCATATGTCACCTCTTTCTAAGGATTTGATTCTGTTTTTCACCAGAAGAGCCACCCACCCCCTCTGCCTACCTGCCTGTCCTTTCATTACAGTGTGTATCCTTGAATGTTATGCTCCCAACTATGATCTTCTTTCAGAGATGACTCAAGAATGCCCACAGCATTAACTGCACTACAAGATCATCTACTTTATTCTGTGTACAGCGTACATTCAGATATTTCTTTGAATATGCATAGATGTAGTTTTTAATCTAGGTTAAGCAGTGTGAAACAGTACCTTAAATAATGCTTTGATTAAGAAATCTTTGAGTGTACCATACTGAAATTTAATTGTATTTTCTTTGTCATTGAAATCAAGATTAAGATCTGTGCAATCTTGAGGAATATTTTCCTTGAGTATTTCTTTTAGTCATTGGTTTCTGTTGATATATTTCAGTTATCAGTCTCTGATATATTTCCAGGACCTTTTACAATAAGCATCTGTTGAAAGTTAGAGAAATTCCAGTAAGCCAGAAATTTAAATGATTCAAATAACAGCATGAGTAAGGCATCTATTTCTGCCTGTGAAAAGATAATTTGAGCATCAATTTATTTCCTGAGAGCTATACAATGCTTAATTATGGAAAGATATGCATGAAAATGGACATGATTTAAAATATTTCTTATATAAGTACTTCACACTCTTTATAAAAGTATGTCACTGGAGAGGCAATATAAAAGTCCCAATCTTGTCCTCTGGTTCTATTTATATCTTTGCAGTTGGCAACACAAAATTACTTGGTAAGACTTGGTTTCTTTTCTCTTTTGTTTTCCCTATTTTCCTACCCTCCTGCTTTGCTCTCTTTCTGCCCACTGTTTTTTTTGAATTACTATGATCAAGTTTATTGACTGTACAACAAAGCAAAACAATGTTCTGTTGGACCACGATATATTCACAAAACATATTTCACACACAGACATAGAGCAAAATACTACTGAAAGTAAGGGAATAAAATATAATTCAAAGTGTATGCAGTGCCAAATACATTGAAATGGTACAGTAAACAGCTTGCTGCTCTAGTGACGACACCTAGGGCAGCAAGCTGTTTACTGAGGGAAGATGCTTCACCAACATTAGAAATGGGAGCAGGAGTTACCCCCTCTGTCCTTCGAATTGCTGTGCCATTAAAGAATGTGGTTGATCTGATACCTTAACTTCTGTTACGGATTCAGCAACAATAAATATATGAGTGAGGCAGGGTTTTGATAACAAATAAAACGTTTATTAAAACACTGAAAAACAAACCCCCAAAAGTAAATAAATCACTAACGTAACCGGAAATCAGCTGCTGTGCGGCAGCTTAAACAGTTCTTAAAGCAAGGAAGCTTAAACAGTTCTTAAAGCGATGTTGCAAAAACGGTTCTTCAAAGTAGTATTGCAAAAGTTCAAAATGCTTACAGTCCATTTAAGGGAGAGACTTTTTAAGACGATTTAAATTCTCTTTCACGTCGTCTTGTTGCGATTCCCAGTCGAACTACTTTTCCCACGGAGAATTTACGAAGATGAAATGAAACGGCTTAAAGGCACTGACCTTTCCTTTACAAAACTGTTCCCAATCCTTTCTGCTATTCACAGGGATTAACACGGGGACAGTCAACGAATTCCTTCCGAATGAGGATCAGACAAGGTCGAACCTGTTTCACCGTCGAAATCGACTTTCCTCGATCTTTTAACTCCCGAACTCCGATCTTCACTCTCCACTGGTTTTTAAACTAGCAGTATTATAAAGAAACTGCTGGCAATTACCTTTTAAACTTTAGGCATTAAATAAAACTTCATCTTTCAACTAAACTGCGTCATAACATTAAATCATGCAGTGGCATGAAGTCAACATGGCAAATCCAGCCACGAACTGTCCCTCCTCACAGGGAGGGGTCCTCCTTTTATACACTGTGTTTAAAAAAAACTGTCACATGACCTCTACTGGCGGGAAAATGACGTCACTCCACCATCACAAGACCATTACCTCAAGTCCAGTATAGCTTCAACACCAGTCACGTGACAAGGGTACCACTGTCACGTGTCATGGGTACGTAGCACTTCACATTCCTGTTTCTAATAGCTCTTGATTCCCCTACAGCCCAAAGATTTATTTTGTCCTTCGATACATTCACTGACTTATCCCTCTTTAGTATAAGTACAGTTGGCCCTCCTTATCCGTAGGTTCCGCATGCTCGGATTCAACCGCGAAGTTCACTCTCCAGCACTTGTTGTTTGAGCAAGTCCAGACTTTTTTTTCTTTATTCCCGAAACAATACAGTATAACAGCTGTTTACATAGCATTTACATTGTGTTAGGTATTATAAGTAATCTAGAGATTATTTAAAGTATATGGGAGGATTTGCATAGGTTACTGTGGATCGGGATCCAAAAAATCAGAAGTTCTCTCTCCAGCACTCGTCGTTTGAGCATTTACTTTGTATTAGGTATTATAAGTAGGCAACAAGTACATCTGGTATTATTTAGTGTCAGTTAGTCAAACGTTTGTCTTAGTATATAGTATATATTTTACCTTTCTATGCATATAAAACACTTCAGAAACGTATGTATTTCAATAATTAAACCACTGCATTGCTTAGTAATAATTGTAGCTTTTATTGGGGCAGGGCCTTTCACATGCTCTATTATTTTCACCTTATCCTTTAAAATTGTTCTGATTGTTGACCGACTGTAGCCTAACGCTTTTCCAACGACTGATGACGTTTTACCTCTTTCCAATCGCTTTATTATTTCCACTTTATTTTCAATCGTGATTGTTTTCTGTCAACTGAGCAGAAACACTGTGGGTGGTGGTCCCAAGCTCTGCCAGGTCCTGAAGTCCACCACACTGAGACAGGTTAAATAAGAGACTTGAGCATCCGTGTTTTTCGGTATCCACGGGGGGGTCCCGGAACCAATCCCCTATGAATAAAGAGGGCCGACTGTATCTCCAAAGATTTATAATACTCTGGAAGAAGAAATTCCCTCTATCTAAATTTATTTGGAAATGTGATGCCCAAACTTAGATTCCACACACAACATAAAACACCCTCACAAGACACTGCAGGAATCTGGAGCAACACAAAATGCTGGAGGAATACAGAGATTCTGGCAGCATTTGAGATGCTGTGATTGGTGGTAGGTGAGGAATTCCTGACCTGAGTTTCTCCAGCATTTTGTGTGTGTATTTACACACACACACACCCCTCCCCCCCCCCCCCCCCCGACTTGAAAGTGAGTTCATAGATTGCAGGAACATTTCAAATGATGGAGCAGGTGAAGTTGAGTGAAGTTTTCCCCTTTGGTTCATGATTCTGATAGTTCAGGGATAATGATTATTCCTGGACCTGATGGTGAGGGCCGTGAGGATCCTGTACCTTCTTCCTGATGGCAGCAGCGAGAGGAGAGTGTTAGCTGGATGGTGGGGGTCCCTGATGATGGATGTTGCTTTCCTGCAGCAAAGTTTTGTGTAGATATGCATAATGATTGGGGGTGGGGGGTATTTATCAATGGTGGACTGGACCATATCCATTACTTTTTGTAGGATTTTCCACTGAAGGGCATTTGTATTTTCATGCCAGGCGGTGATGCAGCCAGTCAGTATGCTCTCGACTACACATCTTTAGGAGTGTGTCAAAGTTTTAGATGTCATGCAGAATCTTCGTAAACTCCTAATGAAATAGAGGTGTTGCGCTGCTTTCTTCGTAATTCCACTTGTGTGCCGGGTCCAACATATTTGGTGTTATCTGCTCTCAGGATGAGGCTTTTCATTCCAGAATTACTGAGATATCCTCCTCCTTCAAAGAAAGGGGCTTTCCTTCCTCTACCATCACCGGTGCCATCAACCGCATCTCTTGCATTTTGCACACGTGCACTCATCCCATCCTTCTGCCACCACACCAGGGGCAGGGTTCCTTTTGTCCTCACCTAGTACCCACTACCCTCTGTGTCTAGCACATAAGTCTCCATAACTTCTGCATTCTCTGCGATGCGATACCATCACCAAGCACTTCTTTCCCTCCAGCCTGTCTTACTCAATGTCAGCAAGGCCAGGGAGCTGATTATTGATTTCAGGAGGAGGAAACCAGAGATCTCATGAGCCAGTTCTCATCAGAGTACCTGTGGCTACACCTTAGATTGAAGGAGGAAACAAAGGAGAAATTATTGAGGTTGAGGATTTGTTCCGCCAGATGGAGCAGAGTGGTGGTGAAGAGGAATCAGTTGGGTCTGTTGAACAGAAAGAAGCGGAAGCTTTAAGGCTCTCCTGATGGGAAATGGACGTGTACAGGGACTGGACATCCATAGAGAACATGAGATGTCTGGTGCCAGGAAGCTGAAAGGTATTGAAAAGATCAGGAGCATGTGAAGTGTCACAGATGTAAGTAGGAAGGGATTGAACCAGGGAGGATAAAACAGAGTTGAGGTATGCAGATATAAGTTCAGTGGGACAGCAATAAGCAGAAACGGTGGGTCTACCTGGACAAACAAACAGAAACAGTTGGCCTACCACATAAATTCCGTATTTGGCCAGGTACACCCAGATGCTTTTCAAGGGTTCTCCCACCTGAAGGCTGCTTGCATGTTGGCCTCAGAGACCAAAATCACAAGATCACCGGTGGGCTGTGGGAATTTGTGATGTTTCCTCCATGTTTTGACAGTCAACGCTAGCATAGAAGGCATTGAGCTCATCTGGTAGCGAAGCCCTGTTGCTGCCTGTGTTGTTTGATTTCACTTTATTAGAAGTGTTAGGATTCAAACCCTGCTACAACCTTTGACCATCCTTCGATAGTTCAAGTTTAGTCCGGAATTCTCACTTCTCCCGTGAGATAGTTTTCTGGAGATTGAACCTGGGCCTCTTGTAACTTACTTGGTCACCAGCTTTGAGTGCCTCTGATCTGGCTCTCATGATTGTGGATCTCGTGGTTCATCCAGGGCTTCTGATTGTGGAAGACTGAACGATTTTGTGGGAACACCATCTTCTACAGCCGTTTTAATAAAGTCCAGGACAACCATGGTATATTCATACAGATCCACAGAATAGTCCTTGAATACGGCACACTCTGCTGATTCAAGGCCATCCTGTGGTCATTTGTCTGCCTCATGCAACCACTTCTTTGTTTTCCTAATTACTGGAGCTTTGCTGTTTAGCCTCTGCCTGTATGCAGGAAGGAGGACAGCAAAATGTTCAAATTTACCAAAATGCAATCTGGGCATGGAATAGTAGGCATTCCTTATCTTAGTATAACAGAAGTATTTCACGTAGCCCGCAAAATGCCACAGTGAATTATATCTTTCAAATCCCTCAGGATTTTTCATTGAGATTTTCCATTCTTGAGTTCTTGCCTATGCTTTCTGCTGTTTGAACTTTCTTCCTTGATCACAATAGCTCACTCAACATGATGTCTATTTTCTTGTTTATTCTCAGAATCTGTGTCTGATCACATGATTTTTGCTTTCGTTACATTTTTTTTGTTCATTTTTATTGGAAACATTTTACTTAAGCTCTTTTACGCCTCTATTTGTCACCACCTCAAATGTTGCATTTTTTCATTTATATTATAGATGTTTAGGAATTTCTCTTCTGTATGTCCATAATGGGAATTGAAGACATTGTGAATTGATTGGTATTACTTGAAGTTAATTAGAAAAGTTGAAATATGAAGGTAAGCTAGCCAGTAATATAAAAGAGGATAGCACAAGGATTTTTCAGATATATAAAGAGTAAAAGAGGTGAGGGTGGATGTTGGGCCGCTGGAAAATGATGCTGAAGAGTTAGTAAAGAGGGAACAAAGAAATGGTGGACAATTTTAATAAGTATTTTGCATCAATGTTCACTCCGGAAGACACGAGTAGTATACAAGAAATGTTTGAGTGTTGGGGAGAAGTGCATTTCGTTGCTATTACCAAGGTGGAGATGCTTGGGAAGCTGCTTAGTGTGAAGGTAGATAAGTCACCTGGATCAGATGGGCTGCACCACAGGATTCTGAAAAAGGTATCTGAAGAGATTGTGGAGGTATTAGTCATGATCTTTCAAGAATCATTAGATTCTGGACTGTTTCCGGAGGTCTTGAAAATTGCAAATATCACTCCACTTTTTAAGAAGAGAGGAAGACAGAGAAGGGAAATTTTCGGCCAGTTAGCCTGATTTCAGGATGTTGGAGTCCATTATTAAAGATGTGGTTTTGGTGTACTTGGAGACACAAGATAAAATAGGCCAATGTCAGCATGGTTTCCTTAAGGGGAAATATTGCTTGGCAACTCTATTGGAATTCTTGGAGAGAATGACAGGACAGACAAAGGAGATTTAGTGGATGTTCTTTATTTGGATTTTCATAAGGCCTTTGACAAGGTGCTGCACATGCGGCTGCTTAACAAAACAAAAACCATGGTATTATAGGGAATATACCAGCATGGATAGAAGATTGGTTGAATGGCAGGATGCAAAGAGTCGAAATAAAGGATGCTTGTTCTGGTTATCTCCAGGGACTAGTAGTGTTCCATTGGGACCAGTTTTTATCCAAATAATTTGGATAACAGAATTGATGGCCATATTTGCAGACGATACAAAGGTAGGTGGAAGGGCATGTAGTATTGGGAAGCAGGTGGTCTGCAGTAGGACTTGGATAGATTGGGAGAATGGTAAAGAAGTGGCCGACAGAATATAGTGTAGGGAAGTATATGGTCATGCACTTCGGTAGAAGGAATAAAGGCAGAGACTATTTTATAAATGGGGAGAAATACAAAAAGCAGAGGTGCAAAGGGATTTGAGAGTCCTTGTGTAGGATTCCCTCAAGGTTAAATTGTAGGTTGAGTTGGTGGTAAGGAAGATAAAGATAGCATTCTTTGCGAGAGGACTAGAATAAAAGAGCAAGAATGTATTGCTAAGCTTTATAAAGCATTGGCCAGACCCCGCTTAGAGTATTATGAGCAGTTTCAGGCCCCTTATCTAAGAAAAGATTTGCTGACAATATAGAAGGTTCACAAGGATTCCAGGAACAAAAGGGATAACGCAGGAGGAGTACTTGGTGGCTCGGGCCTGTACTCTCTGGAGTTTAGAAGAATTGCAGGGGTGGGGGATATCTCATTGTAACCTATCTAATACTTAACGAGTGAACGTGGAGAGGATGTTTGCTATAGTGGGTGAGTCTAGAACCAGGGGGCACAGCCTCAGAGTAGGTCATCCATTTAGAAGAGTGATGAGGAGGAATATTGTTAGCCATCGGGTGATGAATCTGTGGAATTTATTGCCACGGACAGCTTGGAAGCCAAGTCAGTGAGTATATTTAAAGTGGAGTGTGATAGATTCTTGGTTTGTCATGGCAAGGAAGGTATGGGGAGGAGGCAGGAGAATGTGAGTCTAATTCTGCTCCTATGTGTTATGGCCTCTCAGTCATGAGAAACTCCATGTGGAAAGAAGTACCTCTTTTTGGGTTTTTCTTTTGCCCATATTTACTGTTAGTCATACAATTTTTCTTTCTTTTGTTTACTCATCATCCTTGGTAATTTCTGCCCACTGCAACAGGATTTCACAACCAGTCATATTTTCTCTTTCCTACTAATTTCTGCAGGGGCCACTCTTTCTGTGATTGTTTGACACTTTCCCCTGCAATCATAGGAGGTGCACCACTTGTCCCTACACCACCCGAATCACCACCAACCAGGATCCAAAACAGCCCTTTCATGATTCAAGTTCATCTTCTCCAGACTTGTCTACTGCATCCTTCTTTTCTCCCACTTGGCTGTATCTACACCTCCTCACCTGGATCTGCTATTTCTCCTCTCCTGATGTGGGTCTTAAACAGATATATAAATCATCTCTGTATCTCCATAGGAAGTTCCTAATCCACGATTTCCTTCAGCAGTTTATTCTGTGTGCTACTCTTCAGTAGTTTTTTATCACTTTTGGGGTTTTTTTTCATTCTATCATTCTTCAGTTCATGTGAGTTTGGAAGATTCTGGAACTATCCAGTTTTAATTTTCTCCTCTCTCTTGCACACAATGTCACTTTTAGATGATGTACTTCCATGCCTTTGTGTGTGTTCCTGTGCTGAGTTTTAAATGGTGTACTTAAGGTGCGAGGAGGCTCGCAAGAGGAAAGCCCTGAAATACCAGTCTTTAGTCCAGGAGTGCAGGGACAAAGGATGGCAGACGTGGAGATCAGCTGTAGTGGATTCCCAGCAAGGTTGGCGTGGAGGTTGCTGTCTGCGCTGGACCTTGATGAAAAGAGCAAGAACCAAGCAGCTCACAGGATGGGGAGGAAGCAGAAAGAGCCTCTTGCTGGATACGGAGGAGGCGAGAGGAGTTGAGCTGGATGTCAGCAGCAGATGAGCAGTGACTTGGTCACCACTGGTTCTGACAACTGGAGAGTGTAGTGGTTAAGGGTTGAAACACTCTATGAAGGTTGGGCACCACTTGATGACATCTGCTGCTGGCCAAAGGCTATGGTTACCTCATCAGGTAACTGAAGAGAGCACCTTGCTGTATGTTGCAAGCAAATGTGTAACTTGCAAACCTTCACCCTTATTTTATGAATGTATCTATATCTCACCATTTGTGCATCCTATCTCATCACATAGTGAAGCATTTAATTGCTTATGATATTGTATGAAATTGTCATTAGTTCAGAAGGAATTTGATGTAGTCCTAAAGATCGCGAATGAGTTTTTGATTTGAATGGACTGACTGAAATTTTGATTTATAGGGGATATAATCTGTTAAGAATTAAACGTCATAGCTAATGAAGCAAAAGAAAGTATAAGAAACTAAACAAGCTATCAGAGTAGGAAAATCCTGTTATGTTATTATGTCGAGAAAATAAGTAAAATGAATAATACAATTGTTTGGAAAAAGAGATGCTTTTGTTGTAATTAAATTTTAAGCCCTACTCATCAATATATGCAAAATTTCAATTGGTGACTCATTAAAATATTTGAGTGCCTTTTGCTTATTGATTAATTGCCTTCTGTAATCAAAGGCGCATTGCTGCACAGGAGCGCGGGTATGCCTTGCTAGTCTATACATTTATTTTCTCCAGGTTTTTTTTTATGATAAATGCTTCCATGTAGTTGCCTCATGACTGCAATCTAGGAGTGGTGCATGAAATCTGGAAATAGAAGGGAAATTAAGAGGATAGAAGGAAATGCTGGACCACTGTGAATTAGGTTAAAAGAGATGCTTGAAGAATAATTTAGCTTCATGGTCATTAAGTTCAAATGTAATACATCTAATTTATTATTTTCATTTTTCCTTTTCTTTGTTAGTAAAAATGTTGTAAGGCTGGGGTTCCTAACCTGGGGTCTATGGAACTCTCGCTTATTGGTAAGGCTCATTGGCATATCCCTGCTTTAAGGTATTGTAAGCATAGTCTATTATCTGAGTCTTGAGTGGCAGTCCACTTATAATTCCCATCATTTTCTAAAACATTAGTAGTAATGCAGAGATGTTACCGTGTGTAGCTGTATCATTTAACTTTGGAAGGGGTTTAGGTTAGGCCCTTGAATTGTGATGACAAAGATCATGTTGACTGACAGTATTAAAAAGAAAGAGCTGCCTGCCGTTGGGTAACAAGTGGTCAGTAACTTTGACGTGTAAACCAAATCTAACTCCTTCAATTTCACTTTTTTCCTCTCTTTATGTTTTGTCTCTCTCCAGGTGCGCAAACAAATGGACTGGACTTCCAACGGCAGTCCATTCCAACAGGAGGGCCAATTACAACAGCTCAGGCCTTACTAGGACAACTACAGCAGGTATAATGGGCTATCTTTGGAGAGGAAAAGTGTTATAATATAAACTTACTTAATGAGGAGAACTGAATTTTGGTGAGAGCATGGAATCTTAGAATTTCTGTTTTTTTACCTTGACAGTGAAATAATATGGATAGAATTAAATGGAGTTAACTAAAATGTACCTGATTGGCCTTCATAATTTTATGCCCAAGTAGTTTGGTTCACTTGCACTAATTCAACATACCCAAACAAACCCAAACCTACCACGTCCACATGACTGGTTATGCTCCAATATTGGGCTATTGGTTTCCATCTGCTAGTTCTCACTTTATGGACATTGGTGATGGGATATGTTGACAATGCATTGAACCTAGATTCTCATACATAAACACAAGAGATTTTGCAGATGCTGGAAATTCAGAGCAACATACTCAAAATGCTAGAGGAACTCAGCAGGTCAAGCAGCATCAATGGAAGTGAATAAACAGTCAGTATTTCAAATTCTATGCCGGTTAAGGCAGTGGGAACATTGGGTGAGGGTGGATTTTTGGGAAATGGAGGACAACTTTGCCTCTAACTTCTATCCTACCCTTCAATTCAGTTGGTCCATTTCTGACATCTCTTTTCCTTTCTAGATCTCTCTGTCTCCATCTCAGGAGACAAACTGTATACAGATACCTTTCATAAACCTACCAACTCCCATGGCTATCTTGATGATAACTCTTCCCAAACTATCTCCTGCAAAATACTATTTCCTTTTCTCAGTTCCTTCATCTCTGCCCCATCTGTTCCCAAGATGAGGCTTTCCTTTCCAGCACATCAAAGATATCCTCCTCCTTCAAACAACTGGGTTTCCCTTCCTCCATCATTGATACTGCTGACACTCACGTGTCCTCCATTTCCTGAACATCCGCCCTCACCCTATCTTCTAAGAGGATAGAGTTCCTCTTGTCGGTGAATGGTCTCCTCTGCTGTCACAATGAGGCCACTCACAGGTTGGAAGAGCAAAACCTCATATTCTGACCAGGTAGCCTCCAACCAGGTGGCATGAACTTTGATTTCTCCATAAATTTTCCGGCTCCCCTTCTCTCTTCTACAAGTCCCCACTCTGTCTCCCCCCCCTCCCCCTTACATCTTCCCCTTGTCTGCCTATCACAACTCCCTGCTGTCCTTCCATTTCCCCTTTCTCCCATGGTCCACACTCCTCTCCTATCAAATTCTTTCTTCTCCAGCCCTTTACCTTTTCCACCTATCACCTCCCAGTGTTTTGCTACATACCCCTCCCCCACCCTCCTGACTTCACTCATCACCTTTTTAAATTGTACTCCTTCCCCTCCCCCACCTTCATCTGGCATTCCCCCCACCTTTCCAGTTCTGATGACAGGACTCAGACAGAAACATCAACTATTTATTCATTGCCATTGATGCTGCCTGACCTGCTAACAACTTCCAGCATTTTGTGTTTTCTTGTGTTTAAAGGTACTTGTGATT
Organism: Hemitrygon akajei; assembly: GCF_048418815.1. NCBI lineage: Eukaryota > Metazoa > Chordata > Chondrichthyes > Myliobatiformes > Dasyatidae > Hemitrygon > Hemitrygon akajei. The sequence goes on from NC_133128.1 coordinate 41,557,799, forward strand.
TTTTTGTGATTCTTAACCTTAAAGTTCATGAAAGGTATAGATAAATCACAGAAAGAATCTCTAATACAGTATTACTGAAGTATTACTAATATACACACACACACACCACACACCCACACACCCACACACCACACACCACACACCACACACACACCACACACACACCACACACACACCACACACACACCACACACACACCACACACACACACACACCACACACACACCACACACACACCACACACACACCACACACACACCACACACACACCACACACACACACCACACACACACACCACACACACACACCACACACACACACCACACACACACACACCACACACACACACACCACACACACACACACCACACACACACACACCACACACACACACACACACACACCACACACACACACCACACACACACACTCAATCAATCACTTGGCCAATAGGTAGTTGAAGAAGTAAGTAAGGCCTTATTATTTTATAGAAATATAATTTATTTGGTGAAGACAAGTTCAAGATTTAAAAATTTCAAAGTCCAAAGTTAGCAGTAGTAAAAGTAAAAGCAAAAGTTATTCTTGCTTTGATGCCATCAACCAGCCTGAGATTTTGAAGAAAGCCCCATTTTTGCCTTGGTATATTGTGTCCTGGTTAGCCTTATTCTGATCACAAATTGATCATATTGAAATGAAGAGCTTAGTAGCATTGATCTATGTAAAGATTTTATGTTTAGATTGTTGATGCTCAATTGGGCATGTCTTCAGTAATACTGTATTGTAGATTCTTTCTGTGATTTATCTATACCTTACATGAACTTTAAGGTTAAGAATTTTATTTTGAAATAATTAAGTGGTTCTTGTTTTGTGGATCATTTAGAATTGCTGTCATTTTGTTTTTAAAAAAGAAAAAGCTCTTAAGATATAAGATGTAGTGAAGTAATTTATTGCAACTTAAAATTTGAATTTGTTGTGTACAAAGTTATTAGAGTAAATCCAAATGTTCTGTACTTACTGCAGTAGTAGCACTGGTCAGCGTTCTCTGAATTCTGCTCTGAGTGACATTTATAATGTATACAGTAGAAAATTCGTTATAGTTGCCTTATGAGATAGGTGAAATAAGTATTAAGTGGTTTTCATTGCAACAAATAGTTTCATGATTTTTGGTTTTCTTTATCTGAATGATTTGACTTGTTCTAGGTATGCTTGTTGTAACAGGGTATTAAGTTTAACAGTGTACATTGCCCAATTACCCATAGAAAATGCTGCTGTTGTGTGTTTCACTATAAATGACAAGAATTGCTCCATTTTGATATTTGACCTCAATTGTACTTCTAATCAAAATACTTTGGTAGAAAGTTGTGTTGTAGCCTGAATGTACTGAGTATCAGTTTTTGTGTATTCTTTTGTTGTATTTTGAGATTCTCCATTGATCAGGTTCTGTATTAGACTCTGTTGGCCTCAAGTAAGCCCCTAGTCAAAATATCTTGGTTCTCTCAGTTAAAACCTAATATTATTTTACCATAAAACTGATCTACTTTCATGAATGTGGAAATTACAGTCTTAGCAGAAAATTGATAGAAATACCTATTGATATCCATAAAGATGAAAGACTAATTTTGTAATAATTTTGCAATCGTCAATAGGAATTATACAGTCATAGAGCCATACAGCATAGGAACAGGCCCTTCAGCTCATGTTCGTGGTGATTTTTCTACCTATTTACACTCGTCCTGTTTGCCTGCATTGGGAATATATTCTATGCCTTGCCTATTTAAGTGTCTGTCTAAATGCCTTTTAAACTTGTAACTTCTCAAGAATCAATTTATTTTTATATGTCAGTTTTTTTTGTTAATTTCTTCCGGTTGTCATCTTAATCAAAATGATTTTCTCATCGTATACTGCATTGTCATTTTCTTGTCACTTTAGGTTAACTACATGTCAGATGTGATGAACAGATACTTTTATGTGAGTTTTCACACGTATCGCATTTACTGAGGTTATTGTTGGAGTGATATGCACTGTTGCTTGTTCTGACTGGCAAGATTTGAAAGGCATTTCAATTAATATAGCAGCTTTTCCTGGTGAATATTTTGATATGAAATGAACCTCTTATCATATTCTAAGCTGGAACTTATTATGTTCTTGGAAATCAACTACTTTAAATAAGCTGGCAACTTAAATAATACTTTGAGAAGAAATATTTATTAAATGAATACTAGGGACAAACTTTCTTAAACTGCAACACTACATGACATTTTAGATGTTTTAGTGGAGCTCTTTTGGAAATCTATTACATCTTGACTGGTTTTCCCAAGTCCTTTTCCAGTAAGAGTTTGCAATTTATAAATTTTTGAAAAAGTTGAAGATTGATCTCTAGTATGCTCATCTTAAACAAAGTTATGAATGTATTCAGTCATAATCAGAATCTGAATCAAGTTTAATATCACTAGTATGTTGTGAAATTTATTGTTTTGCGACAGCAGCACATCACAATGCATAATAAAAACTATATATTACAAGAAGTATATAATACAAAACTGCAAAAAGAGAGGGGAAAATACAGTTTTCCCCGCAATCTGGAAGTAGAGCGTTCCTATGAAACCGTTTGTAAACCGAAATGTCGTAAAGTGAAGAAGCAATTACAATTTATATGAGAAAAATTTTTGAGCGTTCCCAGACCCAAAAAAAACCTACCAAATCAAACCAAATAACCCATAAAACCTAAAATAACACTAACATATAGTAAAAGCAGGAATGATATGATCAATATACACCCTATATAAAGTAGAAATATTGTAAGTACGGTGTAGTTTCACTTATCAAACTCAGAAAGACAGTGAGCCAAAATCGATTTGGAGAGAAAAAAAATCGGCACGTACATACCTACGCACGTACACACATGTGCAAACAACTGCCCGCACAAGGCTTCATGGTCATTGTAGTCTTTCTCGGGGTAAACACAAGTATAAAGTGGGCGCCTTTTTTTTTTGTAAAAGCAAAAATCCTCTTTGGTTAGCGAAAACAGGTACTAATGTAGGTCTTTCGTAACAGCGAGTTGTCGCAAAGCGAATGTCCGAAAAATGGGGGACACCAGATAGTGTTCATGGATTGCTTGTCCATTCAGAAATCTGATGGTGCAGGGGAAGAACCTGTTCATGAAACATTGAGTGTGTCTCTTCAGACTCCTGTACCACCTCCTTACTGGTAGCAATGAGAAGAGGGCAGATCCTGGGTGTTGGGTGTCTTTAATGTCACCCTTTTGAGGCATTACATTTTGAAGGTGCCAACAATGCTGGGGAAGCTAGTGTCCATGATGGACCTGGTTGAGTTTACAAATGTGTGAGTGACTTCAATGACATACCAAGTCTCCTTAAACTCTTAATGAAATATAGCCACTGTTTTGTTTTCTTTGTAATTGCATCAATATGTCAGGCCCAGGATAGATCTTCAGAGACGTTGACACTCAGGAACTTGAATCTGCTCACCTTTTCCACTGCTAATTCCTCCTGAGGACTGGTGTATGTTCGCTCGACTTCCCCTTGCTGAAGTCCACAATCAGTTCCTTGATCTTACTGATGTTGCATTCAAGGTTATTGTTAATGATTGAGTTGTACCAAAGAAAATGGTGCTGTGGTTGATTTGATGTATTTATAAACTATTAGTTTTACAAGAAAAATATTCATGATGCTATTTACATTTTCAGCATTTTTGAAAGTATAAGGTAACTTCAATAATCTTGCATGTGATTGTTCTGAAGTCTTAATGCTATGGCATTTTCATTGCTGAGTTCTTTTTCCTTTTCAACTTGCCAGATTCTATTTCTGATCAACCCTATATTCACGACACAACCCTTTTGTGTGTTTTGCCCTGTTTCCATTGCTGCTTTTAAGATCACTGAAACCCTTTTTTCTCAGCCCTTTTTCTTTGCTTATCCTTTAAGATAGCTTGAAAATTTATTATGCTACTGAATTACATGTTCAGCAGATCAGACAACATCTGTGGAAAGAAATAAAAAGTCAACGTTTCAGGCTGAGACCCTTCTTCAGGACTTGAAAGGAAGGAGGAAGAAGCAAGAATGAGAGGGAAAGTAATACAATGTAGAAGGTGATATGTGGGGGGAAGGTGGAGAAGGTTGAAGTGAGAATCTGGGAGTTAACAGTTAGAAAATGAGAAGGGCTGAAGAAGATGTAAAAGGAAGGAAGAGGGGCATCAAGGCGATGATGGGCAGATGGAAAAGAGGTAAGAGGAGAGTCTGAATGGGGAATGGTGAAAGAGAGAAGGTGGGGGGGGGAAGAAATTATCGAAAGAGAAATTGATGTTCAACAGCAGTAACATTTAGTAGGCTGTGAAAATCTGCTGGCCTGGCATTGGTTCTGAAGGTGTTGAATTATCAAGGTGTTATTGTATTGTCAGCTGGAATATTGTATACTTTTACTTTTGCAGTCCAGCAGGTTTCAATTCCCACGTCATCAAATAACTTTAACCTTTTTAACCTTCTGAAATCAATCAAGCATTGAAAATCTGTGTCTGCACCTCTCACTTCTTTAAAACCCTCAAAAATTTGCTGTGATTTGGTCAACTGAATATACGTAAAACCCAGCAGCATATGACTTCTTCATTACAAAGAAAGGCCTGACTCTAAGACATAGAACTGTACAACGCAGGAACAGGTCCTTTGGCACACAATGTCTGTGCCGGACATCCAAATTAAACTAATCCCTGCATTTTCATGTGTAGTTGAGAGCCTCTTGAATGCCACAGTCACGTCTGCTTCCATTACCACCTGCAGCATGTTTCAGCCACTTAGCTTTCTCATGTATGGGAAAGAAAACAATTGCCAACACACCCTATTTAACTCTTTCTTCTCCCCCCCCCCCACCTTAAAGTTATGTCCTCTAGTATTTGACATTTCTACCCTGGAAAAAGGTTCTGGCTGTGTACCCTATCTATGTCTCTCATTACTTTTTAAGACTTCTATTAGGCTTCCCCTCTGGTTGCAGCTCTCCAGAGAAAGCAATCCAAATTTCCAATCCTGTTTTCAGCAGAAAATCCAATCTCTAGTCCGAAAAGCAATCTGTGAAGGACCTTTTAGTGACTGCTTTACTTTTATGGTGTGACATTCTTGGTCAAGATAGTATCTGCCACTCTCACCAGCAGCAATTTGATCATATATTTCTATTGCAGTGGTAAAGGTAATTAAATGAATAAATGGTTGGAAACTTTAAAAATTTTCCTGTGAAGATATGCTACCCTTTGTGATGAGCATTCCTTTAAGTTTAAATTAATGGGATAGTCTGCAGAAGTTGAATTGGAGGAATGATTTAAAGTATTTCAAGCAAAGACTTTTAACTTTCATGGTGATTAGACAATGGTTTTTTAGGACATGAGTGTACACTCGGAGAATTTAGCTGAAAAGTTCCAATATTTTAGTCCTGACAATCATTATCCTGTTAGCCAAGCTCAATAATACTAAGGAAGTATTTTTCCAATCTAATCAAACCTGTTATTAGTATATATTTTATATAAAGTGGCGACTTTGTTTTGAAAAACATTGTAAATGGCAGAAGGAAATGCTAAAAATATCATTATTTTTAAATTTATTATCCTATGCAGATCAAGGTTGGTCTCATATGTCAGAATTACACCTTTCATCCTCAATCTTCAAACTACTTGCACAACTCAGTTTCAGAAATACAGTCCGTTCCATTATAACATTAAAACATGGGTGTAATGCCAAGGTGAATCATTTGTCCGACTTCTAACAAATTTGACACTGTACAGTTGCCTAATTGAGCATCGAAGATACTAATGGATCTCTATTTTAGTATAGTACAAATCTTGCCAGATGTTCCTTCTCTGCAGGCATAATTCATATCACTTAGGTTGTGTCTTCCTGGAACCTTTTGTCCATGCATCGACCACATTTAAACTTGGTATAAAAAATTTAAGTCATCTCCCAGATCACTTCCCTCACCACTTCAAATGACAGCAGTAGGGAAATGAGATAAATGGCATGTGTACAAAACCCAGTCTCAACTCCCTCAAACATAACCTTTTATACACTTTTGATTGTACTGTATTTGGAGGTATCATGGCTCAGGTGATCTATTCATAATTTTTATTTATTGTGAAGGATAGATTCTCAATGCAGAATTACTGCAATTGCATTTTTGTCTTAATACTTGTCCATTTTTTATGTCCTTATTCTTGTCTCTTGCTTTGCATTTTTGTATTGACTTTTTTTTGCAGAGATGACTTGCCTGATTTTCATCCAAAGTAAAATTCTGAATTGGATCTTGTCTGTTATCCAAGAGGTAGAAAACTGGATATTTATACATTTTTCCATTTCATGATTTAGAAATTTTTTAAAAAAAATTACATTTGAAGGATCTGACAAGTTTTTATATGTACTGCATAAATGGTACTGGTTTGCTGTCCAGCCATGGTTAGATAATGACATCTTTAATGATATCAGTGTAATTATTTCCTAAAAAAAAGGATGTTTGCCTACTCTCTAAGGGGCAGGTAACTTGTCTGCTGGAGAGTCTTTATTTTTAAGTGACTCTTCTGCAAAGAGGATCTGGCTTTGATTCGTAGTTAATCATATTTTATTTTTTACGAATTGCTGAATATTTAACACAGTTAAATTTTAGTTAAAACCATCTATTTTTGTTGAATGTTGACTTTAGTGGGGAGATTTAAATGATTGAATGCTATTCTCTTTATTTCCATCTAACTTTCTCTACTCTTCAAAATGTTAATTGCCATAATCTAATTTCATTTGTGTCTCATTTCTCCAGAGCCAGCAAGTGGCAATTATTTGAACATAGATAGTGTCTTAACTGACCTTTAACATATATATGTTTTGACCTGGTATTTATATATCCTCATTATGCAGCAGTTGCTTATTCACATTTTCTCATCATGAATGTTCAGAGCTATAAAGCAGACGTTATATGCTGAGTGCTTCTCAGACTTTGTTATATGTAAAACAGATAGTAACTAGAAATCCTTGTTGTCATGGTTGGGCTTCATCTTTTGTACACCTTTTTTCTAATTCCATCAAATCTACAGTAGCTAATACTGTTGTACTTTCCCCTTGATCCATTTCTGTCTTGGATATACTGCTCTGCACAGATTTCATTTGCTGGATTCTGCCATATTAGGATTAAAAGCCATTATACATCAACGTACAAATTTTGCTACAAAGGAGATGATTCATGTCTACGCTGGTTCTTTGAAGGAACGATCCAATTTGATTCAATTCCTATAATGTTTTCCCATACCCTGTAATTTTCTTTTTAAATGTATATCCAGTACCCTTTCAAAAATTATAAATTACCTTACAGCATAATCTTAATTCTGTGGACTTCAGTTTGGTTAACATGTAATATGTGATGTTTGTGCTATTTAACTGGGTCAAATTAATGAGTTCTCTCTATTACATAATTTGACAATTCATTTATGTGTAACAATTCTGAGCTCCCACTGATAAAGCTTTCCTGTCTCTCTCCCCACCTGTCCAAATTACAGTATGTACAAGATTATTATGATGAGGAAAACTGTCAGAAGCTCTACCATGTCAGTAATTACCTTTATCTTACTACAGTTTTCATTCCATTATGTTTTCTTCAATTCTCTGGCATCAGGAAGTTTGAAAGATTTCAGCCAGAGCTTTTTAATCTCCCCAGTTTTGCAAACCTTTGACAATATAGGATAGCAGTGCATTGGCTGGCATGTGCGCCCATCCAAACAGAAGTAGCTACCAAAGATTACAAGAGATCCCTGAGGCTTCAAGAACATCAAGGCAATTTAGAACGTTCACAGAACAACAAGTGTACTTGTGATTCTATAGATATAGGTGACAACAGATGTTGGAACAAAGTGGTGGTTGACATTTCAAGTCAAGACTCTGCATTAGGACTGATAGAAGTGGAGTCAGGTGGGGGAGGGGAAGGAGGAGCCTATATTGATGCAGAGGCTGGAAGGTACTGCCTCCAAAAGATGACATCCATCAATAAGAACACTCACTATCAACTGCAGCTGTGAAGATCCCTGCTGCACCCGGTGACCCTGTGATCTCTGTCTCGGAAGCCGATGTTAAGCTCCCTTTAAATAGGGTGAACCCTCGCAAGGCAGAATGCCCAGATGGAGTACCCGGTGAGGCTCTGAAAACTTGTGCCAACCAACTGACATGAATATTCAAGGATATTTTCAACCTCTCACTGCTATGGGCAGTAGTTCCCACTTGCTTCAAAAAGGCAACAATTACACCAGTGCCTAAGAAGAAGAATGTGAGCTGCCTAAATGACAGTCGCCCGGTAGCACTCACATCGATAGTGACGAAATGCTTTAAGAGGTTGGTCATGTCCAGACTGAACTCCTGCCTCAGCAAGGACTTGGACCCATTGAAATTTGCCTATTGCAACTATAGGTCAATGGCAGACGCAATTTCAATGGTTCTTCACAGTCTTAGACCACCTGGACAATACAAACACCTATGTCAGGATGCTGTTCATCGACTATAGCTCAGCATTTAATACCATCATTTCCTTCAATCTTGATCAATAAGTTACAGAACTTGGGCCTCTGTAAATCCCTTTGCAATTGGATCCTCAAGCTCCTAACTGGAAGACCACAATCTGTGCAGATTGGTGATAACATATCCTCTTCGCTGACTATGAACACTGGTGCATCTTGGGTGTGTGCTTAGCCCATTGCTCTACTCTCTGTATGCACATGACTGTGTGGCTAGGCATAGCTCAAATACCATCTATAAATTTACTGATGATATAACCATTGTTGGTAGAATCTGAGATTGAGACAAGAGGGCATACAGGAGCGAGATATATCAGCTAGTGGAGTGGTGTCGCACCAACAAACGCACTCAATGTCAGTAAGATGGAAGAGCTGATTGTGGTCTTCTGACAGGGAAGGAACACATACCAATCCTCATAGAGGATTGGTCCCAACATATCGATGCAGTTATAAAAAAGGCAAGGCAATGACTGTACTTGATTAGGAGTTTGAAAAGATTTGGTATGTTAACAGAAACACTCAAAAACTTGTATAGATGTTCTGTGGAGAGCATTCTGACAGGCTACATCACTGTCTGGTATGGGAGGTGGAGTTGCTACTGCAGAGGGTTGTAAATTTAGTCAGCTCCATTTTGGGTACTAGCCTACAAAGTACACAGGACATCTTCAAGGAGCAGTGTCTCAGAAAGGCAGTGTCCATTATTAAGGTCGTCCAGCACCCACTGTTACCATCAGGTAGGAGGTACAGAAGCCTGAAGGCGCGCGCACAGCGATTCAGGAACAGCTTCTTCCCCTCTGCCATCCAATTCCTAAATGGACATTGAACCCATGAACATTACCTCACTTTTTAAAATATATATTATTTCTGTTTTTGCACAATTTTAATCTGTTCAATATACATAGAATGTAATTTATTTATTTATTTTCTCAAATATTATGTTTTGTATTGAACTGCTGCTGCTAAGTTAACAAATTTCACAACACATGCCGGTGATAGTAAACCTGATTCTGATTCTGACTCAGATCATCAGGGCCATGCCCTCTTCTCATTACTACCATTAGGGAGAATATGCAGGAGTCTAAAGACCCACAGTCTACGATTAGTTCCTTATTTTCTTGGAAACTTGGGTTTTATTAGCCAATCTTTGTTTTGTATAATTAAGTTAGTTACTCAGTATAGTGACCATATCAGGGAACATACACTCAGACAGTGTTTTGTCTAGAATCTTATTTTGTGATAAGTTGAGAACTGGAATGTTAATTATGTTCCCTAGCCATTGATTGGACTCTGCTAGTGAAGAGTCAGCTCTCCATGTTTCATTATGGCTTTCAGTTTTAAATCCATTATGAATATAAACTGGGTAGCAGGATTGAGATACTTCCCAACCAAAAGGTATAAGGTCTCCTTCCTTTTGTAAGCCTGCAGGTTACCCTTGGGTGAGGTGTAGCACCTGCTCAGTCCACCGATCAAGGTCCGTGAAGCCGTGCAAGCAGCTGGTGCATATCATATTGTGGTTATGCAACCACTGACGCCAGGCAGACAGTCTCTGAAGAGTATTGATAAAGGCTGATGTCACCCATCATGTAACAACACTGCCCAGAAGAAGGCAATGGCAAACAACTGTAGAAAAGTTTGGTTAAGGGCCATGATCACCCCCATCATACATCACGGCACATAATGAATGAATGAAAGAAACATTGAAGGGTATAGAAAAAATGTAGGTCAGCCTGCATCTGTGGAAAATGTTTGAAGACCTCTTTTGTTAGACCTTAATTATATTGATCAATAAAAGAAGCAATAATGAAGAGGTTAATATGACCGAAGAATAGCTGTTGGGGTTCTTTGCTTAAAGGAAAATTGAAAAGAAGAGAGGCCCTTTGTTCATTTCAAACTCACCAGCATAGAAAATGCTTAAAGAAAATAATACAAAGATTCATTTATTATGAAAGCATGTATCCATGTACAACTCTGAAATTTGTCTTCTCCAGATAGCCACAAAACTGAGAAAGACTGTGAAAGATGTTCAGAGAGAAACATCAACCCCCACGTGTGTAAAAAAAAAAGGCATCCCAATCATCAGCACCCTTCTCCCCCCCCCCCCCCCCACATGCAAAACGGAACAGGAGCATTAACACATCCAAAACAAAACCCTCCCTGCACAGAAAAGCTAACAAAACACAACAGAACATCAACCCACAAACACCCTCCCCTCGCACAGCAAAACAGAAAAGGAACAGGTGATAACAAAATACAATGTGAAAACCATAAGTCTGAAAAAGTCCACAATCCATAAACGAAGAACCATGATACCATCCTACGATATTGTGGGTATTATCAAGGCGTTCTGAAAATCTGAGTACACAACATCCATTAACTCTCTGTCCTACATATTATTTCCTCAAATAATTCTAACAGATTTGACAGGCAAGGTTTCCCCAAAAGGAAACCATGCTGACTTTGGCCTATTTAGCGTGTTATCAGATACCCTGAAATCTCATCTCTAATAATGGACTGCAACAACATCCCAACCACTGAGGTCAGGCTAACAGGCCTATTAATTTCTTTTTTTCTGCCTCTGTCCTTTCTTAAAGAGTGGAGTGGTATTTCCCATTTTCCAGTCCTCCAGAACCATTCCAGAATCTAATATTTTTGAAAGATCATTGCTAATGCCTCCACAATCTATTTCAGAACTCTTCTATCTGGTCCAGGTGACCAATTTACCTTCAGACTTTTCAGCTTCCCAAGCACCATTTCCTAAGTAATAGCATGTCCACTCACTTCTGCTCTCTGACACTCTGGCATACTGTTCGTATGTTCCACAGTGAAGACCAATGCAAAACACTTATTAAGTTTGTCTGCCATTTCCCAGTGGTCCAATATTCACTCTCAGACTTTTTTTTTACTCTTTATGTATCTGAAAAATCTTATGGTGTTCTATTTTATTATTGGCTGGTCTACCTTCATATTTCATCTTTTCTCTCTTTAATGCTTTTTTTTGGATGCCTTCTGTTAGTTTTTAAATGCTTCTCAATCCTCTAACTTCCCACTAAGTTTTGCTATATTATATGCCCTCTCTTTACATTTTATGTTGTCTTTGACTTCCCTTGTCAGCCATGGTTGCCTTATCCTCCCTTTAGAATACTTCTTTATCTTTGGGATGTGTCTATCCTATGCCTTCCTACTTACCCCAAGAATCTCCAGTCATTGTTCTTTTGCCATCATCACTTTGGCTAAATACTCTCTCATGCTTCTGTAATTCCCTTTGCTCCACTGCAATACTGATAGTTTATCTTCTCCCTCTCAAACTGCTAGGTAAATTTTATCATATTATGATGACTGTTTTCTAAGAGTTCCCTTATGTTAAGCTCCCAATTCAAATCTGGTTCACTACACAACACTTAATCCAGAATTGCCTTTTCTCTAGTGGGCTCAACCACAAACTGCTCTAAAAAGCCATCTCATTGGCCTATGTCATTTTTTTTCTAAAGATTTGATTTCATATTTTATTAACAGAGCCACCTCACCCCCTCTGCCTATCTGCCTGTCGTTTTGATACAATGTGAATCCTTGGATGTTAAGCTTCCAACCATGATCTTCTTTCTGCCACAACTCAGTGATGCCCACAATGTCATACCTGTCCATCTCTAACTACGCTATAAAATCATCTGCCTTGTTCTGTATACTGTGTGCATTCAAGCATAATACATTCAGTCCTTTATTCATCACCCTTTTCGAGTTTGCCCCCATGGTACACTTCAACCTATTCCGCTGACTGCAATTTTGACCTTTCATCTGCCTTTCCTGCCTCACTCTTTCACTACACATTGTGTCTACTTGTATGCTAACTGCCCCATCCTCAGCCTTATCACTCTGGTTCTCATCCCCCTGCCAGTTTAATTTAAACCGTTCCCAACAGCTGTAGCAAACGCACACATTGGTCCTCCTCAGGTTCAGGTGTAACCTATTCCTTTTTTACATATCTCTCCCCCCCCCCCCCCCCCCCAGGCCTAGAATAGGTTCCAATTATCTAAGAACATGAAATTCTGCCTCCTGCACCAGTTCCTCAGCCACTTAATTCATCTGTTCTCTCATCGTATTCCTGCCCCAATTAGCACGTGGTACTGGGAGTAATCCAGAGATTACTCCCAGACATGATGACCCTGCTCTTCAGCCTCATCTGTTAATTTCTGTACTCACTGCTGGACTCCTCCCTTTCTACCTATGTCATTGGCAGGAATGTTATGTTCACCACGATCTCCTCTGCTCACCCTCTCTCTTGAGAATATTCTGCAGCTGCTCAGCGACATCCTTTGATCCTGGCTTCTCCAAGGTAGCACACCGTCCTGTTGTTCCTTTCGTGGCCACAGAATGTGCATTGAGTCCCCTATCACTTTCGTTCCTATCACAATCACATTGATTAAAGGTAACTACAGAGGCATGAGAAAGGAGCTGGCCAAAGATTATTGGAATGGGAAGCTAGCCTGAATGACATTAGGATAGCAATGGCTGGAGTTTCTGGGAGTAATTTGAAAGACAAAGGAGCATCCTAAGGTAGGATGAGGCAACTGTAGCTAGCAAGGGAAGTCAAAGACAGCATAAATGCAAAAGAGAGGGCATACGAATTGTTGGGAAGCTTTTAAAACCAACAGAGAGGAAAGGCGAAATGTGAAGTTAAGCTTGCAATGAAGTAAAAGAGGATACCAAAGCACTTTTCCCCCAGAGTAAAAGAGAGGCAAGAGTGGACAATGGACGACTGGACAGTGATGCTGGAGAGTTTGTAATGAGGAACAAAGAAATGGCAAACAAACTGAATAAGTATTTTGTGTCAGTCTTCGCTGGGGTTGACCACCAGCAACTTGCTACAAATTTGAGGGAATCAGAAGGCCAAAGTGAGTGTAGTCACTATTACAGAAGGTGCTTGGGAAGCTGAATGGTCTGAAGGTAGGTAAGTCATCTAGACCAGATGGACTCCACCCCAGGGTTCTGAAAGCAGTAGAATTGCTGAATTGTGCAGGCATTAGCAGTGATCCTTCAAGAATCGATGGATTCTGGAATGGTTCTGGAGGATTGGAAATGTCACCCCACTCTTTAAGAAGGAGGAGTGCAAAAAGGCAGGAAGTTATTTGTCCAGTGAACTTGATTTCTGTGTTTGGCGAGATATTAAAGTCCATTATTAAGGATAGGAAGTTTCAAGGTACTTGGAGGTGCCTGATAAAATATGCCTGTCAAATCTGTTGGAATTCTTTGATGAAGTAACAGGACAGCCAAAGAGAGTCAGAGGATGTTGTTCAGTTGGATTTTCAGAAGGCCTTTGACAAGGTGTTCAACAAGTTGTTGAACAATGTAGGCACTCACCCATTGTATTACAGGAATGATGGTAGATAGACAGAAGATTGGCTGACTGGTAGAAAGCAAGGAGTGACAATGAAGAGGGCCTTTTCTGGTTGGCTGGCTGTGACAACTGGTGGTCTGTAGGGACTGTGTTGGGTGAGCTTCTTTTCATGTTATACATTAATGAACTGGATTATGTGTAAGAGAGTGTAAGGATGTCATTCTGAAGATTTATAAGGTGTTGGTCAAGCTGCTTTTAGAGTATTGTAAGGAAATTTGGGCCCCATGTCTAAGGAAGTCTATCCTGGCATTGAAGGGTTAATGCATGAGGAACATTTGATTGTTCTGGGCCTGTACTTGCTGGAGTTTAGAAACATGCAGGGGGAGGGGGTGGAATCTCACTGAATCCTATCAAATATTGAAAGCCCAGAATAGAGTAAATATGGAAAGAATGTTTTCAATTGTGGGAGAGTCTAGGATCAGGGGGCACAGCATCAATGGAAGGAAGTAATTTTAGAACAGAAATGAAGAGGAATTTTTTAACCCACATCTTTGAAATTCATTGCTATACACAGCTGTGGAGACCAAATTATTGGGTATATTTAATGCAGTGATTGTTAAGTTCTTGATTAGCAAGGGCACCAGAGGTTACAGGAAGAAGGCAGATAAATGGGATTGAGAAGAAAAATAAATCAGTAGTGATGGAATTGTTGAGCAGACTTGATGGACTGAATGGCCTAATCCTGCTCCTTCCATCCTGCTATTAGCCTCAGTGATTCTATTAAACTGGAAATGATCAGTAGGACATGCAACATTTGTGGCAATGAAAAAAAGTTAATGGTTTTGGATCAGAATTTAGCTGTGTTCCTCCACTGTTCACAGAGTATGTCTAATATTTTTTGTCTCATTTTGGATTTTCAGCATTGGAAGTATTATACTTTTCAATATTTCCAAGCTGCTCTTATGAGCATTTGATTGTCAGTCTGCTTGGTGAGGAGAAAGTCTCTTGTTTGATAGTTTAATTAAAAGTCAATTGTAATTAGGGCACTTTGGAACTGTTGACACAGAGAGAAGTAAGCTCTACAAAAAGGTTGCAATATTGCCTGCTCTCAGTAGGCACTGCACTTCCCAGCAGCAACTTTATCCTGGATTCTCTTGAGTTTGTGTTAAGACACATCTGTGGGAAAGATTACTATAAAGAGGATAATGGGTTAAAAGAACAGAAGGACATGGGAACACGAGGAAATTTGCAGATGCTGGAAATTCAAGCAACACACACACACAAAATGCTGGTGGAACACAGCAGGCCAGGCAGCATTTATAGGGAGAAGCACTGTCGACGTTTCAGGCTGAAAATCTTCAATGAAGTTAGGCAAAGGGAAGTGTAATTTGGTACTTTGTGCAAATGACTGTTTGGAGTCTGATAGGGAAAGATAGCAAGGATGGTGAGAACTAATTTGTACTAGATAACTCATTTGTGTTTGACATACTTGACATTTGAATACTAAGCTTACTTCAATCACATTTTTATTGCAAGTTGCAATTCTAATTAGGTCACACAATAAACATTTTTTACTCTGATATTGCAGGTGCAACTTCCTGGAACAACTTTGCAACCAACTCCTTCACAAACATTAAATTTACAGGTAGGCAACTTTTATTATGGACTTCTTTCTGTCCTTAAGTAGATTTAGTGAACGTTGGAGATGTTATGGGGTGATTGATTGGAAAGGGGTTGTCTTGCTTGCTATTGGTTGTGATAGCTGGGCAGCTTTCTGTTTTGTGAGGTCAGCTATGTCCAACAAGATTACATTAAAGTACAGAAGGCAGCCTAAGTCTCACAGATGGCAACATGACACTTGAAGACTTCAATTCTCCATGCAGCAAGAGGAATTGTACATGTGCACCTGAAGAAGGTGGGGAAACCCTAAAACGAACCATTTATTACTTAGCAGGATTCGATTGGCCTTGCCATAATCAGAAGGGGTTTAAAAGCATTAACACTGAGATAGCAGCACTCTTGGATCAAAAAATAAAAGATTGACATGACCGGCAAAGCCGTCCTTTATACAGTCAAAAACCAAACTCTTTCTACCAGCTCAAAATTTGAGATCACAAACAGCTTTAGTAGGTTTAAAATGAATGAAGAAAATGCTAGTTCATTGAGTTGGTACAAGCTTTTGTTTTAAGTGAACTTGGAAATTAAGGTTGAATAGGATGAATAAAGAAGTAAATAATTTAACATTTACGAGTTTTTTATTTGCTGGTTCCTTTTATTTGATAAATGAACACATTGAATGAAGGGGGCATCAGTAAGATTAATTATTACTGACTTATTTTGCAACAGCACTACATAGAAACATAGAAAATAGGTGCAGGAGTAGGCCATTCGGCCCTTTGAGCCAGCACCGCCATTCAGTATGATCATGGCTGATCATCCAACTTAGAACCCTGCACCTGCTTTCTCTCCATACCCCCGATCCCTTTAGCCACAAGGGCCATATCTAACTTCCTCTTAAATATAGCCAATGAATTGGCCTCAACTGTTTCCTGTGGCAGAGAATTCCACAGATTCACCACTCTCTGTGTGAAGAAGTTTTTCCTCATCTCGGTCCTAAAAGGCTTCCCCTTTATCCTTACACTGTGACCCCTCGTTCTGGACTTCCCCAACATCGGAAACAATCTTCCTGCATCTAGCCTGTCCAATCCCTTTAGAATTTTACACGTTTCAATAAGATCCCCCCTCAATCTTCTAAATTCCAGTGAGTGTAAGCCTAGTCGATCCAGTCTTTCTTCATATGAAAGTCCTGCCATCCCAGGAATCAATCTGGTGAACCTTCTCTGTACTCCCTCTATGGCAAGAATGTCTTTCCTCAGATTAGGGGACCAAAACTGCACACAATATTCTAGGTGCGGTCTCACCAAGGCCTTGTACAATTGCAGTAGAACCTCCCTACTCCTGCACTCAAATCCTTTTGCTATGAATGCCAACATACCATTTGACTTTTTCACCGCCTGCTGTACCTGCATGCCCACCTTCAATGACTGGTGTACAATGACACCCAGGTCTTGTTGCATTTCCCCTTTTCTTAATCGGCCACCGTTCAGATAATAATCTGTTTTCCTGTTCTTGCAACCGAAGTGGATAACCTCACATTTATCCACATTAAATTGCATCTGCCATGAATTTGCCCACTCACCTAACCTATCCAAGTCACCCTGCATCCTCTTAGCATCCTCCTCACAGCTAACACCGCCGCCCAGCTTTGTGTCATCCGCAAACTTGGAGATGCTGCATTTAATTCCCTCGTCTAAATCATTAATATATATCGTAAACAACTAGGGTCCCAGCACTGAGCCTTGCGGTACCCCTCTAGTCACTGCCTGCCATTCTGAAAAGGTCCCATTTACTCCCACTCTTTGCTTCCTGTCTGCCAACCAATTCTCTATCCACATCAATACTATACCCCCAATACCGTGTGCTTTAAGTTTGCACACTAATCTCCTGTGTGGGACCTTGTCAAAAGCCTTTTGAAAATCTAAATATACCACATCCACTGGCTCTCCCCTATCCACTCTACTAGTTACATCTTCAAAAAATTCTATAAGATTCGTCAGACATGATTTTCCTTTCACAAATCCATGCTGACTTTGTCCGATGATTTCACCTCTTCCCAAATGTGCTGTTATCACATCTTTGATAACCGACCCTAGCATTTTCCCCACCACCGATGTCAGACTAACCGGTCTATAATTCCCCGGTTTCTCTCTCCCTCCTTTTTTAAAAAAGTGGGATTACATTAGCCACCCTCCAATCCTCAGGAACTAATCCATAATCTAAGGAGTTTTGAAAAATTATCACTGGTGCATCCACTATTTCTTGGGCTACTTCCTTAAGCACTCTGGGATGCAGACCATCTGGCTTTGGGGATTTATCTGCCTTTAATCCCTTCAATTTACCTAACACCACTTCCCTACTAACATGTATTTCCCTCAGTTCCTCCATCTCACTAGACCCTCGGTCCCTTACTATTTCCGGAAGATTATTTATGTCCTCCTTAGTGAAGACAGAACCAAAGTAGTTATTCAATTGGTCTGCCATGTCTTTGTTCCCTATGATCAATTCACCTGTTTCTGACTGTAAAGGACCTACATTTGTCTTGACCAATCTTTTTCTTTTCACGTATCTATAAAAGCTTTTACAGTCAGTTTTTATGTTCCCTGCCAGCTTTCTCTCATAATCTTTTTTCCCTTTCCTAATTAAGACCTTTGTCCTCCTCTGCTGGTCTCTGAATTTCTCCCAGTCCTCAGGTGTGCGCTTTTTTTTTTGCTAATTTATATGTTTCTTCTTTGGACTTGATACTATCCCTAATTTCCCTTGTCAGCCACAGGTGCACTACCTTCCCTGGTTTATTATTTTGCCAAACTGGGATGAACAATTGTTGTAGTTCATCCATACGATCTTTAAATGCTTGCCATTGCATATCCACCGTCAACCCTTTAAGTATCATTTGCCAGTCTATTTTAGCTAATTCATGTCCCATACCTTCAAAGTTACCCTTCTTTAAGTTCAGAACCTTTGTTTCTGAATTAACTATGTCACTCTCCATCTTAATGAAGAATTCCACCATATTATGGTCTCTCTTACCCAAGGGGCCTCGCACGACAAGATTGCTAACTAACCCTTCCTCATTGCTCAATACCCAGTCTAGAATGGCCTGCTCTCTAGTTGGTTCCTCGACATGTTGGTTCAGAAAACCATCCCGCATACATTCCAAGAAATCCTCTTCCTCAGCACCCTTACCAATTTGGTTCACCCAACCTATATGTAGATTGAAGTCACCCATTATAACTACTGTTCCTTTATTGCACGCATTTCTAATTTCCTGTTTAATGCCATCCCCAACCTCACTACTACTGTTAGGTGGCCTGTACACAACTCTCACCAGCGTTTTCTGACCCTTAGTGTTATGCAGCTCTACCCATATCGATTCCACATCCTCCAGGCTAATGTCCTTCCTTTCTATTGCGTTAATCTCCTCTCTAACCAGCAATGCTACCCCACCTCCTTTTCTTTCCTGTCTATCCCTCCTGTATATCGAATATCCCTGGATGTTGAGCTCCCATCCTTGGTCACCCTGGAGCCATGTCTCTGTGATCCCAACTATATCATATTCATTAATAACTATCTGCACATTCAATTCATCCACCTTGTTACGAATGCTCCTCGCATTGACACACAAAGCCTTCAGGCTTGTTTTTACAACACTCTTAGCCCTTATACAATTATGTTGAAAAGTTACATGCAAAGATAAAAAAATATATACTGTGGTATGACTCCTCAGTTACATGAACAACCAAAGCCGTGTGGGTTCTCTAGGGTTTTTCTGGTGTCCTGGACGATAAGGCTGTAACATGTTGTTCGTGGGATTTGTTTATCCATTTACTGGAGAGTTCAGTTAGAGAGGAAAGTTATTTGCCAGACCGAAATAAAAAGTCTATCAGCTAGTTCTGAAGAGGCCTAATGGCCTCCTTTGCTTTGAGCACTATTTGGTTCTAATTACGGATTGAGAAGACGTCCCCATTCCATGGGCATGGAGCCATAGCCAAGACATCATGGATGATTCATTTCTACAGAGAGGGATGCAAGAAGTCAATAATAGTTATACCTTAATGGTTATAGGGGTTTCTACAGTTAGTTGAGTAGAGTTGAGGAAACAAACAAAGATAGAACAGAAGTAAAGTTAATACATAGTGAATGATCAATTTTATTTTGGGGTTTTCAGCTCTGAAACTATAAATTATCAAGCCCATGTGAAAGGTGTCCCAGGCTATACTAGAAGCATGGGAAGAAATTACAGAAGCTTTGGTTATTATTTTTTAATCAACCCCTAGATACAGAAATGTTTCAACAATTTCTAATCTTGTACAGTTGTTCACCGTGTGGAACGGATTAACTGTGTTGGTTTAACTGCAGTGACAGGCATATTATTCATATCTTTTCTGAGCAATTATATAAATCTCAATTTAGAAAGTCCCAGATGATTGAGAACCAGTCACATAGATTTCTGAAGGGACATTTATGTTTGAGGCAACAGGATGGTGTATGATATAGATGACACTGACTGTCAATGAAGAAACTAGTAAGTGACCATGATGATTTTTATCACTGGAAGGCTGTTCCATTGGGGTTTCATAAACACAGTCCTCATAAGCATCTTCCTTTTTTGGCCTTGAATAGCGAGAGGACGGTAGGATGTTTACAAATGTTAGAAAAAAAAATCAGCTGTGGGTTGACTTCGGGGTAGGAAAGTTTGGCTTTTTCTAGGAAGACATTCATTGTCTTGGCATGAGGTTGAAAAATGGCAAGTGGATTTTATTCTGGAGAAGTACATAATGTGTTGTATTTAAGGTGGTGAGAAAAAATTAGTGAATGTAAAATAAATGGGAAGGTATTGAGAAATGTGGGTAAACAAAAAGACCTTGGAGTGCATGATTGCAAATCCTTAAAAGGAATAATACTGCTCAGCAGAGTGCTTTTAAAAATATAATTTAGCATAAAATATGCACAGGATGCTTTCAATTATTAGCCTCAAACCATAAGAATGGAATTATGCATAGTGCTGGTTAAGTTTCAGTTCAAATGCAATTCTGAGCATTATAAAAAAGATAATGGAGATGGTACAGAAGATATTCCATGACTAGAATATTTTAGCTATGAGGAAAGATGGGACTTACTTTTCGAAGTGAAGAAAGGAAACTTTAATTAGTTGGGAAGGGTTGAAGGCATATATATTAAAAGGAAATGGTAGAAAATGCAAGAAAATAGGCTCAGGAGTAGCCCAATAAGCTCTTGAAGCCTGCCCTGGCATTCAATATGATCATTGCTGATCTATGTTAGCCTCAGCTCTTCTGTGCCATTTCTCCACACATCTTAATTCCATGATCTATTAAATATCTACCCAGCTCTGCTTTAAATACTTATAATGATCCATCTTCTGTCATCCACTGGAGCAAAGTATTTCAGGGACTCTCAACTTCCGTGACAAGGATTTTTTACTTCTTCACTTTTAAATGACTGGTCCCTTAGTTATAATTATATTCCCTTGCTTAACACTCCCGCTTGTCATAATATTTCAACATCTACACTGTCAATTTCCCTTGGGATCTTATTTGTTTGAATTCTTCAAAATCCAAGGAATTTGGCTGGAATTACTTAAGTCTCTCTTGATGTGAGAACTGCCTTATCCCAAGAACAAATTAGTGCATCTCCTTTCTACAGCTTCCAATGTTACTATCTCTTTTTATTATTATCTTTTTATGGAGCAAAAATTCATGCTATATTCCAGCTGTAGCTTTAGCAGCACAACTGCAGCAACCACCCCATCCCTCCACCCTTATTTTAAACTGCAGCCTCTTTGAAATGAAGGCCAACATGCCATTTCAATTGCTTGTTCAACCTGCCTGCAATCTTTTTGTGATTTGTTTACTAGAATACCTAGATCCCTCTGTACTTCACTCACTTGCAGTCTTGTGGAGGGAAAAGTGGAGGATGAGGAAAAACATTTTCACAGTGGTAGAAGTCTGGAATTCATTATCCAAGACCGGTGGATGCATAAATGCTTGCTGCGTTTAAAATGTGTCAATGTGGGAGAGATGTGACCTGCAGGATTATGTATCAAGATGAATTTAGGTTTTCTGACTTTTGATAGCAAGTTAATTATGCGCTAATGGGATCCTGGGTAATGTAGATTTTCTTTGGTTCTACATGAAGTTGCATTCTTCTTTGAGGCAAAAACTCAATTCAAACCAAATTTGTGTGGGCTTGTGCAGGTAGTATTGCCAAAAGGAATACTTCTGTAAATGTCTAAATCAAGAATTGGATGTAACTGATAATGCTATCCATTTGGGATTGGGATTAATTTATTTTTGTCACAAGCACCAAGGCATACTGAAAAGATTGTCTTGCATATTATTCATACAGATCAAATCATTATAGAGTACATTGAGATAGAACAAAGTAAGACAATAACAGTTAAGAATAAAGTGTAACAGCTGCAAAGGAAGTGCAGAGCATGTAAACAATAAGATGCGAGGTCATAATGAAGTAGATTGTGAGAACTAAAGTCCATTTTATAGTAGGGAATCATTTTGATAGTCTTACTACAATGGGTAGATGTTTTCCTTTGGCATGCTGATACATACTTACAGGCTTTTCTCTACTCTATCGACAAAGGTAGAGGAGAATGTCTGGAGTGGGTGGGTCTGATTATGCTGGCTGCTTTACTGAGGCAGCAAGAAGTATGTGTAGAGTCCATAGAAGAGAGGCTAATTTCCATAATGTGATAGATAGATAGATACTTTATTCATCCCCATGGGGAAATTCAACTTTTTTTCCAATGTCCCATACACTTGTTGTAGCAAAACTAATTACATACAATACTTAACTCAGTAAAAAAATATGATATGCATCTAAATCACCATCTCAAAAAGCATTAATAATAGCTTTTAAAAAGTTCTTAAGTCCTGACGGTAGAATTGTAAAGCCTAATGGCATTGGGGAGTATTTACCTCTTCATCCTGTCTGAGGAGCATTGCATCGATAGTAACCTGTCACTGAAACTGCTTCTCTGTCTCTGGATGGTGCTATGTAGAGGATGTTCAGAGTTATCCATAATTGACCGTAGCCTACTCAGCGCCCTTCGCTCAGCTACCGATGTTAAACTCTCCAGTACTTTGCCCACGACAGAGCCCGCCTTCCTTACCAGCTTATTAAGACGTGAGGCGTCCCTCTTCTTAATGCTTCCTCCCCAACACGCCACCACAAAGAAGAGGGCGCTCTCCACAACTGACCTATAGAACATCTTCAGCATCTCACTACAGACATTGAATGACGCCAACCTTCTTAGGAAGTACATTCGACTCTGTGCCTTCCTGCACAAGGCATCTGTGTTGGCAGTCCAGTCAAGCTTCTCGTCTAACTGTACTCCCAGATACTTGTAGGTCTTAACCTGCTCCACACGTTCTCCATTAATGATCACTGGCTCCATATGGGGCCTAGATCTCCTAAAGTCCACCACCATCTCCTTGGTCTTGGTGATATTGAGACGCAGGTAGTTTGAGTTGCACCATATCACAAAGTCCTGTATCAGTTTCCTATACTCCTCCTGTCCATTCCTGACACACCCCACTATGGCCGTGTCATCAGCGAACTTCTGCACATGGCAGGACTCTGAGTTATATTGGAAGTCTGATGTGCTGAGCCATGTACACAACTCTGTAGTTTCTGGTGGTCATGGGCAAAGCAGTTGCCATACATTATGCATCAGTTATGCATCAAAATAGGATGCTTTCTATTATGCATCAAAATAGGATGCTTTCAGTGGAGCATCAGTAAAGAATTAGTAAGAATCAGCTGGGACATGTTAAGTTTCTTCAGCCTTCTGAGGAAATGGAGGCATTGGTGAGCTTCCTTGGTCATGATATGCATGTGGTTGGATCAGGAGAGGCTCTTGGTGGTATTTACTCTTAGGAGTTCGAAGTGCTCAAACTCAGCATAGTTGATATAGACAGAAAAGTATGCATCTCCCTCTCCCCTCACTTCCTAAATTTAATGACCAACTTTCTTGTTTTGCTGACATTGAGAGGAAATTTGTAGTCGTGACACTATACCAGTTAGTCCTCTAGCTTCCTCCTGTATTCTGAAACCGTGCACAATGGCGGTATTATCTGTAAATGTGGAGATGGAGTTAGTGGAGAATCTGGCCGCACAGTTGTGAGTGTAGGGGGCTGTGTTCCAGACCTTCTGGAGCACCAGTGTTTAGAATAATTGTGGCGGAGGCATTGCTACCTATTCTTATTGTTGGGCAGGAAAGCAAGCGAACTGTTTACAGTACAACATGTTGAGTTCCAGGTATTGGAGTTTGGCAATGAATTTAGTTAGAATTATACATAGTATTGAAACTGCAGCTGTAGTCAATAAACAATAGTCTAGTGTAGGTGGCTTTACAATGCAGATGCTTCAGTGATGAGTGTAGGGCTAGGGACATAGCATCCACCATAGCCTTATTTAGTCAGTAGGCAAATTGTAGCGGGTAGAGGTTTTCTGAAGGCTGGAATTCATTTGTGTCTTAAAGCTGGAGGTCTTCTCAAAGCAGATGAGAACCACAGATTGAAGCAGTGAGAGGTTAAAAATGTCTACAAAATCCCCGCTGGCTGATCTGCATTGGATATAAGGTCACGACCAGTGACACTTTCCGCGGGTTCAGTCTTTGGAAGAGTAAACTTAAGTCCGCAATGGTGACTGTGGGTTCAAGTGCCATGGAGGCTGTTGGGTGGATAGTGATATCCCCATTCTCTTCTGTGTAAATCATGCATAGAATATGTTAAGCTCGTCAGGGAGGGATGCGCTGTTGTTGGCAATGTTGCCCAACTTCATTTTATAGGCTGTTAGAGCATGTAGGCCCTGCCACAACCGATGGCTGATTTAGGACTTGATCTTGGATTAGTATGATGTTGTGGCATTAAAATTAGTGTCACTTGATTTTAATGCTGTACACCTAGGCTTCAGTAGGAAGTAAGCCCGGTTCATTCATGGGAAAGCCCAGTTTCCTCGGGCTGCGTAAGTCCAAGGAATACACACACCGGTACTGCCAAGTCAGTGAGGTTGGGATGGCTCTTCCACCTAAACAAGAGAAAATCTGCAGATGCTGGAAATCCAAGCAACACACCCATCGCCTGCTGAGTTTCTCCAGCATTTTGTGTGTGTTTCTCCCACCCAAGCCCCAGTTTGTGTGAATGCTGTGTAATTTAGTACCTTGTTAGAACTCAGTGTCAGGAAATAACAGACAGCACAGTGCATATAATTAAAGGAATTATATTTATGAATGTTAACTAAGGGTTAGTAAAGAAAAGAAAAAAAAACAAAAGGAGTCTATTATAATTAGTCAAATATGCACAGGTTGGAGCTCAACTCTTCCAAAAGTCATATTCACTGATCTTCAGCAGACTTCCTCACCTTGCTCCATTGGAATCATGGTCCCTACCTTCAAATCCTATGCCCGGTTCTCTCCAGCGTCTTCTCTCTTCACCTCCTGCCGAACCAAGACCCCAGTTTCCACCGATGCCAGGCACAAAAAAAAATCCCTCCCGTTTGGGTGGCTCGCATTCCGAAGCACCTGTTGTCTCTGACCATAACCCAAACACTGCTTATACAGAAAGACTTAATATGTTAGCGGTGAAACCTTTACCAAGACATTAGGCATGGTTACTGGTCTGGGAACACCTGGAGTGTCCTCTTTGCTGCAGAGTTCCCAACATTCTTACTCTGACCCTGAGTACAATGTTTAGGAGAGTCTGAATAATTCCCCAACACACATGTATGTCTGGTTAGCAGTTTAAAAAAAAATTAAAGATTAGCCTTATTTATTACATACGTCGAAACAGACAGTGAAATATGTCATTTGCGTAACAACCGACACAGTCCAAGGAAGGCAGCCTGCAAGTGTCACTCTGCTTTTAGAGCCAACATAGCATGCCCACAGCTTACTAACCTTAACCTATTTATCTCTGGAGTATGCACGGAAACCACAGTACCCAGAGGGAACGTGCAGTCATGGGGGGAGCATACAAACTCCACATGGACAGTGGGGGAATTGAACCCTGTTCACTGGTGCTGTAAAGTGTTACGCTAGCCACTATGTTACTATGCCACTCCTAAAGAAAAGAAGAACAATGATGTATCAGGTCCTTGTTCGTATATCTTGAATGCTTAAACAAAGAGTAATGCTGACCTGTTTTGTATGTGGCTTTTTAAAATCATATTTGCTAAAGATTCCTCATTGCAATACTAACATAGCCACCTGTTTGAAAAATTGGACGGAGCCAACTGTAAAAAGTATCTAGACATTGCTGGGGAGATTCTGCTAGAGTGTGACTGAATGGCATGCCACCTCATCCTGATTGTTGCAGAAAGATTATCAAGAATATGATTCCTGCTGTGTACCATTAATCTGAATAAAGCTAATGATGTAAGGCCGTGTGGGAATTCAAGCAAAACTACCATCACTGGGACACTCCTCCATGATTTGATTCCTCCATTATGCTTTGTCTCCAAGCATTAGCCTTGCAAGCTGGCATAAAGGGATGTGACTGGGCTCCCAACCCTCTCCCATTTTTTAGTAGGTGTGAAAGTGTTAGTTCAAGACGCAGCTATCACATGCATAGCATCCAGTATTTGAAGGGTGGTAATACCTTCCCTAATGCCCCTCCTCCTTTTTCTCATATGGTCCACTCTCCTGTCCTATCAGATTCCTTTATCTCCAGTCCTTTACCCTTCCCACCTACTGGGCTTCACCTATCACCTAGCTATCCTCCTTCCTCTCCCTCCACCTGTTTATTCTGGTATCTTCCCCATTTCTTTGCAACCCAGAAGAAAGGTCTCAGCCTGAAATGTTCAGCTGTTTGTTCATTTCCAGGAATGCTGCCTGACTTGCTGAGTTCCTCCGACATTTTCTGTATGTTGCTGCTTCAATTTCTCTTGCCACTTTAAACAAAACTATGCTGAGCTTGTACACTCAAAGGAAGGCCTACAAACAACTGTACTGCTGTTCCATAGCTTGTAGTAGCCTGGGACTAACTTTGAACATTGCTGATTCAAGAAGTTCAGTCATCAGCAAAGGTGTGTGTTGTCAGAGAGGAACTGGAAAATGTAGAATATTTTTCCTATGTTGGAAGTTCTCTCTCCAAAAATCAAACATTGAAACCTGTGCGAGATCATCACCTCACTCTGATGCTTCCCTCCCCTTTTTCCCATGGTGCACTGTACTCTGCTATCAGATGCCTTCTTCTTCAACTCTACCTTTTCTACCTATCGCCTCCCAGCTTCTTACTTCACTCCTCCCTCTCTCCTACTTGTTCATCTTCCCCCTAACCCCTGACTTCACCTACGACTTGCCAGCTTGTACACTCCTTCCCAGCACTCACCACCTTCCACCTTTCTTTTCTAATATGATGGAAAGTTTTGGCCTGAAAATCAATTGTTTATTCCCTTACATAGATATTGCTTGATTTGCTTAGTTCCTCCAGCATTTTGTGTGTATTGCTCTGGATTTCCAGCATCTGCAGAACCTCTTGTGTTTATTCTTCTCCACCTTCAGGGATTACTGCTGTTGTGGATTGCTGGTGGACATTTACTGATTATTGTATCTCATTTATATAAAATTAAAACAAACTGATGGAAATAGCCAGTAGCAACTGATTCAGAGGGGGTTACGAGTGCTGGTCTAGATTGATACCTTAATTTGTGGTGTTTAAAGCATAAAGAACATCTGTTAATTTCCAGAAAATATATATTTGGATTATTAAATTTTATTTGTGCTTTATAATTGATTCTCTTAAATGGAAATACTCAGCAACTCCCTTGCATCCAACTCTTCCTATCTCAATTAAACACTGAACCACCTTAATTTAGTTGAACAAATACTTTTTTCAAGTTAATCTTTCCAGTTTGATTCAGCTCTGTGCTCCTTTTTTCCCTCACTGGAATTCAGCTGGCTCGTTTTTTTGGCTATTATGAAATCATACAGCACAAGAATGGGCTAGAAGTGAAGTTTTGATACAGAGAAAGAAGGATTAAATTGAAATTATTTTACTTTGCCAGCAGATGGCAGTAGCTATCTTAAATTGTAATTTTTTTTGTGATCATTACCACCAAATCTGTACACACTAAGAATGTGCCTGTAAGTTGAATTTTATTTTGTAAATGATCGTTAAATGTCAACTTTACTGACCTCAAGATTTTGAGTGTATAATTATGAAGGGAATGAGATTCAAGGTAATGAGAAAGCTTAATTTATAGGGGAACAGAAGGCCAAGTGAAGGGAAGGTAAGGTTATGAAAGTTAAACATAAGAGAGTTTGTAATCAACGAAAATAGAAGTCTGAAAGATGTTCACTGAATTTAAGCTCTGCATCTTTTTTCAGTTGTAGCATCATTTAAAATCACTTTTAAGAAATAAACACATCAAAGCTGGCAGTCACATTCTGGTTTGTTCATTTTCTGAGCTTACATAGGGTCATAGAACACTACAGCAGAGAAAACAGACCCTTCAGCCCATCGAGTCTGTGCTAAACTATTATTCTACTTAGTCCCAATGACCTGCACCTGGACCGTATCTCTCCATACTCATCCCATTCATGTACCTGTCCAATTTTCTCTTAAACATTGAAATCAAATCCTCATCCACCAATTCCACCACCTTGAGTGTAGAAGTTCTCCTTCATATTCCCCTCAGACATTTCACCTTTCATCCTTAACACATGACCTCTGTTTCTAGCCTCAGTGGAAAAAGTCTGCTTGCATTTAGCCTATCTATACCCCTCATGGTTTTGTATACCTCTATCAAATCTCCTTGTTCTCCTTTGGTTTAGTCCTAATATATTCAATCTTTCCCTATAACTTACTTATAACCTAAATGCTTTGCGTAATTTTGAAGTTCTGTAGAACAGATCAGTTGCAAACTTTATGGAGAATTGGTTGGTGAGAAAATCTTTGTTTCACTCTTGAGATGGATTATTTTTTGAGAGGGGTAAAATATAGTATTCATTAATTTTCTGTCCATGTTTTGGCTTGTGACGGTAAACAATCAAACTGGCAGGATATATCAAACAACAACACACACAAAATGCTGGTGGAACACAGCAGCAGGCCAGGCAGCATTTATAGGGAGAAGCGCTGTCGATGTTTCGGGCCAAGACCCTTCGTCAGGACTAACCGAAAGGAAAGATAGTAAGAGATTTGAAAGTAGTTCTCAGGATGAGGCTTTTCATTCCAGGATGAAGGAGATGTCTTCCTTTTTTAAACAAAGGGGCTTCTCTTCGTCCACCATCAACTCTGCTCTTAAACGCATCTCTCCCATTTCCTGCACATCTGCCCTCACCCCATCCACCCGCCACCCCTCTCGGGATAGGGTTCCCCTTGTCCTCACCTACCACCCCACCAGCCTCCAGGTCCAACATATAATTCTCCGTAACTTCTGCCACCTCCAACGGGATCCCACTACCAAGCACATTTTTCCCTCCCCCCTCTTTCTGCTTTTCACAGGGATCGCTCCCTACGCGACTCTCTTGTCCACTCGTCCCCCCATCCCTTCCCACCGATCTCCCTCCTGACACTTATCCTTGTAAACAGAACAAGTGCTACACCTGCCGTTACACTTCCTCCCTCACCACCATCCAGGGCCCCAGACAAGAGTAACAAATACAACTCTGCTATGTCAGAAAAGAATGAGAGAGAAAGCAGGGAAGATGTGAGGTCATCTCCTTCAGTTGAAGATGTGGAAAAGTCGGATATTTTATGTTAATGTTCAGAAGGATACGGGTGCCCTTCTGTACAAATCACTGAAAGTTAGTATTCAGATTCAGCAAACAATTAATAGACAATAATATGCTCACAAGTGTAGAGATGCCTTGGCTGATTACATAGAAACCTGGTGTGGCTGCAAGTAAGATATGTCTTCTAAAGCAAGGGAGTGCTGGGAGCAGGTAACAGCTTGATTAATTGAATGGTGGGGTTATAAAACGATGGGAGAGTAAAACTGACTTTATACCCTTTAGAGATTAGAAGAAATGATTTCATTGCCCTGTACAAAGTCCTTAAAGGGTAAAGGAATCATAGATGGTTCCTTTCTACTGAAGTGTTGAGAAGCAGAAGATACAGTGTTAGCAATTCAGAAAAGGGATGAGAAGCAAGTCTCTCTCTCTCTCTCTCGCGTATCAGTCCATGGCCACCTCTTTTGCCACAATGAGGTCACTCTCAGGGCGGAGGAGCAACACTTCATATTCCATCTAGATAGCCTCCAACCTGATGGCACGAACATTGATTTCTCCTTCCAGGAATTTCTTCTCCTCCCCTTCCTTTTTCTATTCCCCACTCTGGTCTCTTAGTGCTTCTCCTCAACTGCTTCTCATCTCCCCCTGGTGCCCCTCCTTCTTCCCTTATCCCCATGGTCCACTCCTCTTCTATCAGGTTCCTTGTTCTCCAGAACTTTACCTTTCCCACCCACCTGATTTCAACTATCACCTTCTAGCTAGTCCCCCTTCCTCTCTCCCCACCTTTTTATTCTTGTTTCTTGCTCCTTCCTTTCCAGTGCTGAAAAAGGGTCTCAGCCCAAAATATCAACTGTTTATTCATTTCCATAGATGCTGTCTGATGCTGCATTCTGCTTGTGTTGCATCTTTTTCTCATCTCCTTAAACTTCACGGAACCAATTTATGCTGTTTTTACTTGCACTGTAATGGCACTGTGGGGAAATTATTTATGTTTTTTATAAAACATAAAACATTTTTTATGTTTCATGAATTTAAATACATTAAATTAGTCACATTTAAAATATGAATTTTGTATAAAAGTCTTAATAATACAAATCATAAACACAAAAGATACTGCAGATGCAGGAAATCCAGAGCAATATGCACAAAATGCTGGAGGAACACAGCAGGTCAGGCAGAATCATTAGCAGTCAATATTTAGGACTGAGGCACTTAAGGGTGCCTGATGAAGAGCCATGGCCCAAATCGTTGACTGTCTAATCCTCTACATAGATGTTGCCTTTGTTGCTGAGTTCCTCCAGCATCTTGAGTGTGTTGCTCATAATAATGCAAGTTTTCTTAATGTCTTTAAGAAGGAAATATTGTCACATTTTGTCAAATGAAGTAATTATGAATTATTTTCTCAAAAATGATTTTTCCATTAAATATAAATAGCAGAAATTTTTCTCCCAAGTGTGAGTACACAAATTGTATGTTGTGAAATTTATAAATCTCATCATGAGTAAAAAATTTTAGTAATGAAGCTCAACACTGTTTCATTTCTCCAGTTGCTGTAAGATAACATCATATAACCACTGTTATAACAAATCTGGATTTGCCACTTATTTCCAGATCTAGCTGAGCTACACATTTTTCATACTGGCACTAGAAACTAATTGTGTTATTGTTACAGCTCTTTGTACTTTTACAGTTGCCTTTACCACTTGCAAAAAAAAGTTTGATCCTCTTTTTTTTCAAGGCAGGAGATGCAAAAGCTATAAAGCTATATATACTACCGGACTCAATGACAGCTTCTTCCCCACTGTTATAAGACTATTAGATAATTCCCTAGTACACTAGGATGACTCTAGACATCATACTCTACCTCCTTATGATCTTGCACATTGTCTACCTGGACTGTAGTTTCTCTGTAGCTGTTACACTTTATTCTGTATTCTGTTATTATTTTATCTTGTACTACCACAATGCAGTGTGTATGAATTGATCTATATGAACAGCACGTAAGACAAGCTTTTCACTGTCCGTCAGTGCATGTGATAATAATAAACTAATTTCATTTCATAGCTTTTGCTTGTTGTTTGCTGCTCATTATCATTTCTATCCATGTCTAACTGCCTATCAGTTCTGTTCTCACTAACCAGCATTTCTTCCCTTAGTCACCCCACTGCTTATCAAAGATCTACTTTATTTGCCATATACATTTATATACATCAGGCATTTTCAGTCTTCCAAACACCAGCTTTGGAGTGAATTTAATTGCTCTCTTAATATTCCTGCCTTTGGCTCAGGACCTGTTTTTATTCAGCATGAAATGTTTGGGACATTTTCTACTTTTTCAGTGTAATATATCTGCTTATGTTGAATATCTAGTTTCAGTAAACATGTTTTTTGCAAGTGATAATGTAACAATACGTGGAGAACTTAAGTAATTTTATTTCCCTCAGCACAAGATACTTTTTTACATTATCCGTTGTATCTCCTGTGGCACTTGCATCCGCCACAAAATTCTAATTCTGAAAAACCCAAACTCGTTAATTTTATCTGGGTAAAAACTAAGAAAAATATAATCCAAAAATGTTATGAACAACTTTAGTGTCACCAAATATCAACTAATTAAGAAATATTTAAAGACTAGGGCTTCAGCCTTTACCTTTCAATCACAACTCTATTAATGAGGGATTTTGAGGTGAGTTTGTAGTTTCATCAAACTTCAAAAAATATTTGGGCATGGATTCATATAAAAAATAGTGGCGCTTAATTTTCAGTTGCACTGAACTGGAAATTTAGTTTGTAGATTTAATCCATGAACTGACCCTTTCAGGGTTTACTTTCTCAAGACATATGTCCGTAAGAATTAACTAACTAGTTCCATTTTGGTATTTTTAAGGTAAAAAGTGAGGAATCGGGGGATTCTTCGTCCCAGCAGACAACAACTCAGCCTTCACTGCAGCCATCTTTACAGACCACCCTACCACAGACACAGCTTATGCTTGCTGGAGGGCAGATCACTGGGGTATGTTGAGGCTATTTTCAACTAAAATTGAATCAAAGGATCCATACTTAATTTAATTTCTAAGGCTTACTGAAGCAATTTTGTTACTCTATTGGGTTAAATTTTCACTAGCCAGAACTGTTCAGGTTGCAAAGAAGCCATTTTAAAAAAGAATAAAATTCATTTTTTTTTAACCAGAGTAGAAACATTTTATTGTTTAATGAGTATCCTTTTAAAGTGGTATCAAATAGGTATTTAGTCAGGTTGGAAGTTGATTTTAGTATAATGTAATGTTTACTAATATTGAAGTTACTTAATATACTGTTCAGAGACATTCAATTAACTCACAAATCTGAGTGACCTCCAGTTAGCTTGATTCAGTACATTAAATCACAAAGCTTGTGGTTTGGATTCAATACCTATGTGAGATGAACTAGTCAGGCTCACTTCGATGCATCAAGTCTTCTGAGTTCTGAAGTCGCAGTTGTTCCTCATTTTATATGCTTTTGCACCAAACGTTCGGATTTCTGGAGCCTCTCAAACTTCAACTGAACCAACCAATGCAGGGAAGCATGGAATAGCTTGCTTCTGAGAGTTTCAAAATATGAGTCTTTTAAGTATTTCACTGTTTTAACCAAGGCCTACAATTATCTCTTATTCCCATAGTAACAACTAGCTCTTTTGCTCACTTTTGAGGCCTTTGATACCATTGGAAATGTTTCAGTTTCTTATCTCAGTACTACAAAATGGCCACTGCTATATTTTAAGTTATTAGGCCTTAGAATCCTTGAGCTCTGCAAGGCCAGGAACTCCCCGCTGAGAGCAATGAACATGAGAAACTTTTATTTTACAACCCTGTTTCCTTATCTTGTAAAGATCGGGTTTCTGTCTACCTTGTGGTTTGATTGTCACAGATCTTACGGTGGCTCTTGATTCATAATTTTGTGATCAATCAGTACTGGAGAACAGTCCATTAGCATTCGCAGAGAACCTCGCAGATCTTTTAACTACCCTTGAGTATGGCCTGATCAAATTGAAACTTACTGTGGGATGGTTTTTAATTCTTTTCTCGTCTCTCAATAACCTGCTGCTCATTTATTTTTTTTCTCATTATTCTTTGAAGAGAAGTTTAGCCTGTTGCCACATGACGCGAGTAACAAAA
Organism: Hemitrygon akajei; assembly: GCF_048418815.1. Taxonomy (NCBI): domain Eukaryota; kingdom Metazoa; phylum Chordata; class Chondrichthyes; order Myliobatiformes; family Dasyatidae; genus Hemitrygon; species Hemitrygon akajei. Next base: position 41,591,155 of record NC_133128.1, read on the forward strand.
TGAGTAAAGCTGAGTGCTTTGCTTTAGTTCTGGTGAATGCACCAAAGTAGAAATTCAAATTTGCTTGTTTGTTTGCTCTGGTGAAGTATTAAAAATAACTTAGTCTTCATCTCATGAAGAGCAATGTTTTATAATGTGTTAAATAATAACATAACTGAAGGAAATAAAAGCTTACATGTCCTTATTTAATATCACAGGATCCTAGAGATAGACAGAAACAGGCCCGTAAGACCTGTTGTGAATATTATTCCCAGGCTCTATTCATACTCACCTTACTCTTGTCTCTTTATTTAACTTTACACCACTGGACTGCTCGATTTTGTAATTTGACCTTCTTAGTTGTCCTTTAACTGCTCTCTTCATTTGTCATTTCCTTCTTCACTGGTTGCCCCCTTCTGTCAAAGATGTGCTGTACTACCACTTACCTGCAACCTTTACACCCATCAGTTGATTAGTTTCCTCTTGTCAAGATTGCATTCTACACTGATCTTTGTTTCCTTGATCCTTCCTTATCAAACTCCAGTGGCTTTAATGTACTGTCAGCCCTTCACATGGCACTCAACTTGTTCTTTGATCATTCAGCTGCATGTGTTGCCTCCCATTATAATTTTGTAGCATAGCATTCTTCCTCTTTTGAGAATTGATTGTCATCATGAATTCAGTCAGTGATGTTGAAAGTACCACTTGAACTGTTAAGTTAACGTAGTTTTGAATAATTGTAAAAATTAAGTACATATTTCCCAGTTTACAGGACAAAAGACATATGAAGTTAAATTTATGAGGGTTAAAGTAAAAGGAGGTAGACCAGTCTGAGTAACAATTGCATTATGTAGCGTGTATGTCAGAAGTAAGACTACACATGGCTGGTACTTCTAATGTTGGGAGTAAGGAAAGGTATTCTCTCTGTTGTGCCTTCATTACATTTTTGGCTGTATTTCCTCTAGTTCAACTAAATGTCCCCAAACAGGAAAGACTGCTGGCCCAAGGCTAGAAACCTGGATAGGCTGTAGTATTCCAGTTATGCAGACAGGTGATAGGAAGACGTTTATATTTTCAAATCACATATGACATTAAACCCAAGCTCAGGCAGGTTGTTAAAACAAAATAGGGGGCTTTTACAAGTGTCTGCATGGTACTCAAGATGACATGGGTATGCCTTGTAAGATTCCAGAAGTGCACCAATCCCAGATGCTAAAAGGTGAGGGCATTCTGACATTATGCTCTGAAGATGATCATGCAGTGTAACACTGGAGCAACTGACTGTATATTAGAAGGTCAACAGATGAGGTTGGGTTGGCATATGTTGATCTTCACAGATAGTAAAGCCTACAACATAGAGGAGTTGTTGTAATATAGTTACAGGAATATTTGCTTGGTGGACATTGAATATTTGTCTCAATTTGCTATGTGGTATATATATATATACTGCTCCTCTTTGTGATGCTGTGAACATGAAAATAACTACTGTTATAAGTACTGCCAAATAAAATGTGCTCCATATAATTCTAAATTGTGTATGTTTATTTTTCTCCACCAGTTAACATTGACAACAGCACAGCAGCAGTTGTTAATCCAGCAAGCACAGGCCCAGCTACTGGCTGCTGCAGTCCAACACTCAGCAAATCAGCAGCATAATGCCACAGGAGCAACTATCTCTGCCACAACAGCAACTCCTATGGCACAAATACCCATCACTCAACCAATCCAAATACAAGTATGTTGACACATGTTTTATTTCTCTGCTTTTTATGAGTTAGAATACTTCCCTTTGAAGGAGTTGATTTGGAATGATTAATTACCCAAATCAGCAATTCATGAAAAACTTTCAAAGCAGGCTTGCAGAACTAAAATAAATTTTGTGGGGAAATCAGATTAATTATAAATTCTAAAAGCAAAAAAAAATTGTGCTTGTCTACATAAATGTGATTGTTCCAAATAATTTGTGCATAGGAACTCAACTATATTTTCTCTCTCCCGAAATGTAAGAAACACATCTGTGGTTTAAAAAGAAGGAAATAATAGAATGTCATTAGTATATTGTGGCATGTTTTATTTTAAATGCTATTGGATTACAAAATTTCCATTAATTTCAACTACATTTCTCAAAACTTTTCTGTAATGTTTATAAGAAAAGTTATCTTAAATTATTTAGCTGATTCTTGGCTTCTCAATTTGCAAGTGGCGTATTCAAAACATATAACTGACATGCTTGACTTGCCAACAACACTCAAATTCTTTGTATGAATAAACAAAACGAAGGACTTGGTGCTTCTAAGAAACTTTTTGGTTAAAATATTGAGTTTATCAAATCACTCCAGATATATGGAACATAAAATAGTACAGCAAAGGAACAGGCCATTTGGCCTACAGTGTTGCGCTGAACTATTAAGCTAATTAATGATGCCTAATTAATCCTTCTGCCTGCACATAGTCCAGATCTCCATAATCTACATATTCATGTATCTATCTACGACCTTCTGAAGAGCTTCCATTGTATCTGCCTTCACCTTCACCACCATTCTGGGCATAGCATTCTAGGCACCCACCGGGTTTTCTGTACAAAAAAACAAACTTGCCTTGCATATCTCCTTTGAACTTAATCCCCCTTAATTTAAGTGCATGTACTATTAGACATAACATTGGAGGAGAAAAGATATCAGCTTGCTCTGTCTTTACTACAAAATATCCAGGATTATCCCTATTTCTCTTTGACAAAAGAACCACATTAGCTACATAATCCTCTGGATCTTTGCCTGGGCTGGAGAGCGCAAGATCTTGGTTAAAGCCCAGCAATCTCCTTTCTCTCAATAACCTGGAGTACATCCTATCAAGCCCAAAGTATTTGTCCATCTTAATGTTCTTCAAGAGACCCAAGACATCTCTTTTTTCCTTCTTGACCAAATTTACCACATCTCTTATCATCCAACATTCCTTACTTGGCATTTCTTGTCCTTCCTTCTAACTGGAACGTACAGGTCCTGTAGTCTGCAGTTGGTCTTTACCAAGCTTCGTCTTTCCGATGTAGATCTCAGCTATTCCCAATCAACTTCCCCTTGCTCCTGCCTAATACTTCACTATTTGCCCTAGCCCAATTTATTGCCTTCCTGCAATGTCTATATTTATCTTTTATCATTGGTTCCTAAGTCTTCCCCCATAGAATGGTCGACCACCTGGTCAGACTCACTTACTGATAAATGGATTACTAGATGGATTACTTGCACCCTGTTTTAAGAAACTGCCACAGATGCACAAAACAAATAGGAGTGGGGGGCAGTTCATAGTATAATCCCATGAAAGTGATTGCATCTTTCTTACTTTTGAATTCTATCCATGTGTACTCAGTGGCTGAAGCCTTCATTATGTCCCCTCTAAAGTTCAACTGTGATAATTGTCCTTGAATAATAAATATTTTCTCAGACTTCTCTGAGGACAAGAGGGTACATATTCAGGATACAAGCACATCCCTTTAGAACAGATATAAAGAGGAATTTCTTTTGCCAGAGAGTGGGAAATCTATGAATTCATTGCCACAGATGGCTGTGGAGGCCAAGTCATCACTTATATTTAAAGCGAAGGTTGATAGGTTCTTGATTAGTAAGGGCATCAAAGGTCACAGAGAGAATGAAGTTGAGAGGTCTAATAAATCAGATGTGGAATGGCAGAGAAGACTTGATGGTCCGAATGGCGTAACCTGCTCAGTTCTTTAGGTCTTGCATTGAAACTTTGTGGAACATTAAGTATCCATTCCTATCCTTTTCTCAACCAAGTCTCTGTTATAATCACAACATAATTTTTCCATGTGTATTGATCCATACTCTAAGCTCACTTCCTTTGCCCTTAATACTCATTGCATTAAAATAAATAAACTTATGCCTTTGTTCCATTGTGCATATTACTTTTCTGCCTGCCTTTCTTCATAGACTTACTGGTTCTGACATCTACCTTCCTCTCAATCCCTCCACTTTCTGACCTCGTATTCTGGTTCCCATTCAATTCTGAATCAACTTTTGGCCTTCATCCGCCTCGCTGTTGCTTTGGATCGCACCCCTTTGCCAAACAAATCTGCCCACTAGATATTGGTCCCTATTCATTGAAGTTGCAACCCTGCTTCCCCCCACAACCTCTTTCCTAGTCTCTTATAATCACTCTGGAGAGGCTCAGCCTTTTTCTACCAATGTATTGTGTGCACAATAACATCTCTCTACTTACCCTCCCCCTTGAAAATGTTATGCTACTGTCCAGAGACATCTTCAACCCTGGTACTAAGAGGCAACAAGTTATCCTAGAGTCCCTTTTGGAATTTCCTCTCTGCCTTCCTAACTCTCAAATCTCCTGTACTGTAGTCCTGTTGGATCTATTTTGTTTATAGAAACAAATGCAATGATTGAGTCTATTTGTGCTCTCTAAGTGCTTGGCTTTTAAAGCAGTTACTTTAGCTTTGAAAACTTGTCAGAACTAAGAGGTAGGTTTCTAATAATTCATAGTAAAATTAAATATAGCCTGATTTTACATTTTGTAAGCATATTTCCGTCTTAACTCCTCTCTAACCCAGTATTAATTTTAATATGGAGGCACAGAGGCTGCTGATGCTGGAATCTAGAGCAAAAAAAAACAAATTGTTGGAGAAACTCAGTGGATCAGGCAGCATCTGTGGGAAATGCACAATCAATCTAGATGCTAGATGCAAGGTCTCAACCCGACTCATTGTCTGTGCATTTCCCTTCACAGTTGCTGCCTGACTCACTGAATTCATCTGGCGGTTTGACTTTTTCTAATTTTAACAATATGTCTCCAATATAAGTATAGTTTCTCAAATACCTTTTCTGTATTTATAGTCATAGAGAAGTACAGCACAGAACCAGGCTCTTTGGCCCATCAAGTCCAAGCCAAACCATTTAAACTGCCTACTCCCATCAACCTCCACTGAGACCATAGCCCTCCATACCCCTATTGTCCATGTACCTATCCAAGCTTCTCTTAAACATTCAATTTTGTATACCTTTATCAAATCTCTCAATCTTCAGGGAATAATCTCGTAGCCTGTTCAATCTTTCCTTATAACTCAGGTATTCTAGATCTGGCAGCATCCTTGTAAACTTTCCTTGTACTCGTTTAACCTGTTTTCATCTTTCCTGTAGGTAGGTGACCGAAACTGCACACAGTACTTCAAATTAGGCCTCACCAACATCTTATACAACTTCAACATAACATCCACCTCCTCTACTCAGTACATTGACTTATGAAGGCCAATGTACCAAAATAATTCACATTGTGTATTTAGATTTACTAGAGTTCTTCTTAATTAAGTAAAAGTTGGCCCTCTAAAGAAAATATTTGTTTTATATTTCCTCCAAACACTTCTGGATATGTTTTGTTTTTTTTTACATTTATGCAGTTTTCAACAAGGTTGACAGTTTATATTATAACCATATAACAATTACAGCATGGAAACAGGCCCCCTCGGCCCTTCTAGTCCATGCCGAACGCTTACCCTGACCTAGTCCCACCGACCTGCACTCAGCCCATAACCCACCATTCCTTTCCTGTCCATATACCTAGCCAATTTTTTTTTTTTTAATGACAATATCAATCCTGCCTCTACCACTTCTACTGGAAGCTCGTTCCACATAGCTACCACTCTCTGAGTAAAGAAGTTCCCCCTCGTGTTACCCCTAAACTTTTGCCCCCTAACGCTCAACTCATGTCCTCTTGTTTGAATCTCCCCTACTCTCAATGGAAAAAGCCTATCCACATCTACTCTATCTATCCCCGTCATAATTTTAAATACCTCTATCAAGTCCCCCCCTCAACCTCCTACGCTCCAAAGAATAAAGACCTAACTTGTTCAACCTTTCTCTGTAACTTAGGTGCTGAAACCCAGGTAACAGTCTAGTAAATCTCCTCTGTACTCTATTTTGTTGACATCTTTCCTATAATTTGGTGACCAGAACTGTACACAATACTCCAAATTTGGCCTTACCAATGCCTTGTATAATTTTAACATTACATCCCAACTCCTATACTCAATACTCTTGATTTATAAAGGCCAGCATACCAAAAGCTTTCTTTACCACCCTATCCACATGAGATTCCACCTTCAGGGAAATATGCCCTATTATTCCTAGATCACTCTGTTCTACTGCATTCCTCAGTGCCCTTCCATTTACCATGTATGTCCTATTTTGATTAGTCCTACCAAAATGTAGCACCTCACACTTATCAGCATTAAATTCCATCTGCCATCTTTCAGTCCACTCTTTTAACTGGCCTTAGTCTCTCTGCAAGCTTAGAAAACCTACTTCATTATCCACAGTGCTACCTATCTTAGTATCATCTGCATACCTACTAATCCAATTTACCACCCCATCATCCAGATCATTAATGTATATGACAAACAACATTGGACCCATTACAGATCCCTGAGGCACACCACTAGTCACCGGCCTCCAACCTGACAAACGGTTATTCACCACTACTCTCTGGCATCTCCCATCCAGCCACTGTTGAATCCATTTTACTACTTCAATATTAATACCTAACGATTGAACCTTCCATGCGGAACCTTGTCAGAGGTCTTACTGAAGTTCATATAGACAACATCCACTGCTTTACCCTTGTCAACTTTCCTAGTAACCTCTTCAAAAAATTCAATAAGATTTGTCAAACATGACCTTCCACGCACAAATCCATGTTGACTGTTCCTAATCAGAGCTTATCTATCCAGATAATTATATGTACCATCTCTAAGAATACTTTCCATTAATTTACCCACCACTGACGTCAAACCTACAGGCCAATAATTGCTAGTTTTACTCTTAGAACCCTTTTTAAACAGTGGAACCACATGAGCAATATGCCAGTCCTCTGGCACCATCCCCGTTTATAATGACATTTGAAATATTTCTGTCAGAGCCCCTGCTATTTCTACACTAACTTCCCTCAAGGTCCTTGGGCATATCCTGTCAGGACCCGGAGGCTTATCCACTTTTATATTTTTTAAAAGCGCCAGTACTTCCTCTTCTTTTATCATCATAGTTTCCATAACTACCCTACTTGTTTCCCTTACCTTACACAATTCAATATCCTTCTCCTTAGTGAATACCGAAGAAAAGAAATTGTTCAAACTCTCCCCCATCTCTTTTGGCTCCACACGTTGCTGTCCACTCTGATTCTCTATGGGACCAATTTTATCCCTCACTATCCTTTTGCTATTAATATAACTGTAGAAACGCTTTGGATTTATTTTCACCTTACTTGCCAAAGCAACCTTGTATCTTCTTTTAGCTTTTCTAATTTCTTTCTTAAGATTCTTCTTACATTCTTTATATTCCTCGAGCACCTCATTTACTCCATGCTGCCTATATTTATTGTAGATATCTCTCTCTTTCCGAACCAAGTTTCCAATATCCTTTGAAAACCATGGCTCTCTCAAACTTTTAACCTTTCCTTTCAACCTAACAGGAACATAAAGATTCTGCACCCTCAGAATTTCACTTTTAAACGACCTCTATTTCTCTATTACATCCTTCCCATAAAACAAATTGTCTCAATCCCCCTTCTAAATCCTTTCGCATCTCCTCAAAGTTAGCCTTTCTCCAATCAAAAATCTCAACCCTGGGTCCAGACCTATCCTTCTCTATAATTATATTGAAACTAATGGCATTGTGATCACTGGACCTGAAGTGCTCCCCAACACATACCTCCGTCACCTGACCTATCTCATTCCCTAACAGGAGATGGCAACACTGCCCCTTCTCTAGTTGGTACCTCTATGTTTTGCAAAAAACTATCTTGCACACGTTTTACAAACTCCAAACCATCCAGTCCTTTTACAGAATGGAGTAGACAGTTTCCTATAACTTGGCTTTTTTTGTAAGAGGTTGGAATTGCTTTATTCAACTGTGAATGGCATCAGCAACAGCGTCATGGATGACCATTTCAGAAAACTAACTAGTTGTTGACTTAAGTTAAAAATATATCTTGAATTCAATATACTGAATATACTTAATTGGGGTTTCTATACAAATTAACTGTCCGGTATCAGATTTTCATTTGTTAGAAATCAAAATGCACCTTTTGCGTTTTGGGATATTTGAAGTAACTGTTATAGTACAGTTGTTTTATGATTCTGTAAATCATTCAGCTGCATTGTTCTTAGCATATGCTTATCTTAAAATACAGCACTAATTCTCTTGTAGGATCTGCAACAATTACAGCAGTTACAGCAACAGAACTTGAATCTGCAGCAGTTTGTTCTGGTGCAACCGGGTCACCCAATCACCACCAACTTGCAACCAACGCAGTTCATCATCTCACAAACTCCACAGGGACAGCAAGGTGAAGGGCAATTTTAACATGGAATTAAATAAAATCTGGGCAAATTGCTGTATTTTGAGATATGGGAATTAAGAATGTCATATCTGAAAGGAGTTTTGGATTCAGAGAATGAAATTAGCTACAAAGTTAATTGGTTATTCTCATTTCTGAAAATTTTACCACCAGCTAGGATCTACTCCTGGCATATATCTTAAAACTTTCTTCCACATCCATGACAGTGGTAACTTGTGATTATTTATTTTTCTGTGATAGCAGCCAATACAGTCAAACTCACCAGATTACATGATGTCTTTCACCTTGAACTACTACGCTCTTGCTTTGTTTAGATTGATTACGAAAAATGCATCCATATGTTTATATTAATATATATATGAATTGAGAAGCTGAAATACATGAATTATATAATTAGACTGTTGCATACTAGGCATTTCTCTAAAGAGATATTTCTGGGAAATTATATTTTGCTTCTCAGTTTTGAAAGTTTGTTGCAAATTGAAAAAGTATAATAGATCTATAAAATGCTTATTTGATTGCTGCAGTTTTGTTTCCCCAAGGTAATGATAAGAGGCTTATTTACCTGTTAGCAATACCCATTTAGGTTAGAAAATTTTGATTCCTTAATGGCTGTGAACAAATAAAGAATAAACGGTTGTGTCAAGAGAACTTTGGTCAGGTCTGTGGGTGTTTCTGTGTTGTTCTTATGGTTTATACAATGCCACATCTAGCTAAATATTGGTATGTTCTATCATTTGGAAACATTTGAGTGACATTAAGACAACATGGATAGGATGGAAGAAGTTGCTATTGTGCAACAAAATATGTGGCAATGTTGGTCTCATCCCTTCAGACTTTGAGTCTGTCCATCCTACAGAAGTAACTAAAATCATTCAACTCAATGATCTACTGCAGCCTTGTATTTTGTGTATGCAATCTCTTTTTTCATTTTTAGTAATGAAATGGAAGATGCAACAGAAAACTTTGCCAAATATGCTACTTATGATTATGTGTTATACCAAAGAGTAATAGAATAGACATAATTTTAAAAAAGTCAATTTTAGGATAAATATTTTAGGATTAACATTTTTAGAGCATAAGACATAGGAACAGAATTAGATCATTTGGCCCATTGAGTCTGCTCTGCCATCCGATCATGGCTGATTTATTTTCCTTCTCAACCCCATTCTTCTGCCTTCTCCCTGTAACCTTTGACACTCTTACTATTCATGAACTTATAACTCTGCATTAAATATACACAATGACTTGGCCTTCATAGCTCTCTGTGGCAGTGAATTCCACATTCACCAACCTTTGGCTAAAGAAATTCCTCCTTATCTCTATTCTGAGGGGATGTCCTATTTTGAGGATTGCCCTTTGCTCCTAGACTCCTCCACTAATCAGTATTCATTAGGTTTCAGTGAGATTCCACTCCTTCTTACCCCCATTCTTCTAAACTCCAGCAAGTGCAGGTCCAGAGCTATCAAACACTCATAGATTATAACTCTTTAATTCCCAGGACCATTCCTGTAAACCTCCTCTGGATCCTCTTCAATGCCAGCACATCCTTTATTAAATATTGGGCCTAAAACTGCTCAAAGTACTTCAAATGTAGTCTGACTAATATCTTATAAAGCCCTTAGCCTTGCATTCTTGCTTTTATATTCTAGTTCTGTGGAAATAAATGCTAATACAGGTGTCCTCCCCCCTCCCCACCCCTTACGAAGGTAGAACGTTCCTATGAAACCTTTCTTAAGCCAAAATGGAACTATTAATTTATTTGGGAAAAAATTTCGTAAAAGCGAAAATCCTCTTTGTAATGTGAAAACAGGTTACTAATGTAGGTAAAAAAACACAAAATGCTGGTAGAACTCAGCAGACCAGAACAGCATATATGGGAGGAGGTAGTGACAATGTTTTGGGCCGAAACCCTTCATCAGGAGTGTAGTGACGACGTTTCGGGCTGAAACCCTTCATCAATCCTGATGAAGGGTTTCGGCCCGAAACGTCGTCACTACCTCCTCCCATAGATGCTGTCTGGCCTGCTGAGTTCTGCCAGCATTTTGTGTTTTTTATTTATTTCCAGCATCTGCAGATTCACTTGTGTTACTAATGTAGGTCTTTTGTAAAATGGAAGTGGTGTAAAGCGAACATTTGTAAAGTGGGGGACACCTGTATTAGATTTTTTTTCAAGTCAAATTTATTGCCATTGAACTATATACATGTATGTAATGTAAATAGACATATAATGTATATAGAAATGAGACAATATTTCTTCAATCCAGGTTGTAAAGCACAGTAGTACACAAAACACAGGATAACTTGTGAAGGCATAGATCATATCTATAGAACTTTCTTACTACCAACTCAACCATCAAGTTAACTTTTAGGAACCTTGCACTAGAACTCTCAAGTTGCTTTGCTCCTCCAATTTCTGAATTCACTCCTCATTTAGAAAATGGTCTATGCTTTTGTTCCTTACCTGAAGGTGCATGACCATACACTTCTCTATACTAAATTCCAGTGCTCTTTCTTTCTCCATTCTCCTAATTTGTCCAAGTCCTCCTGTACACTCCCAGCTTCCTCAACAGTATCCACCCCTCACCCACAAACAAGTCCACAAACTTGGCCAAAAAGCCATTAATTCCATCATCCAGATCATCAACATTGCTTATGAGAAGTAGGGGACCCGACACTGACCCTTAGGGATCGCCATTAGTAACCAGCAGCCAACCAGAAAAGGCTCCCTTTATTTCCACTCTTTGCTTTCTGCCACTTAGCCAAATTTCTATCCATGATAGTCTCTTTCCTATAATATCATGGGCTCTTATCACCAAAATCAGAGCAAGAAAGTGAAGAGGTTAACTGCAAAAGGTGGTAATCCAAGGTTCAAGAAGGACAATTACAATCTTATTCTAGTGGTGGCAAAAGAAACAACTGTTGGATGCCCTAACCATAGAAACATGTTAGTTTTTCTTTTATACAGTCAGTAACTCACCACATGTGTTTTATGTGCTAGATATAAAGCTGCCTCCAGAACTGTAGCAGTTGATAGCAAATTTGTATTTCCAGTATTTGACATGTTGTTACAAATTTTCATTTGTTCATCAATCTTATAATTGATCAAAGGTGCTCAATAATGAATGGATTTGCTTATGTCTTTCAGTTGTGCATACAGCAATTTAAAAAAATTATGTACTTCTATTTTCATTTTAGGTCTCGTACAAGCCCAGAACCTTCTACAACAACTACCTCAGCAAAGCCAAGCCAACCTCCTGCAGTCTCAGCCAAGCATCACCTTCAGCACGCAGGTCAGTTTTATGAGACTAGAACAATGCGCTAAAAATTTCCTTAATATGTCAGAAGTGTTACAATGCTTCCTTGTTTTTGGATGCACAAAACTTGGCGTTACACTTGAAAATGCACTATAACATTCTAAATAGCTAAGAATTTCAGGTCTTTTGTATAATTCAGCATTTGCATTTATATTAAGTCATTCAGAATCTCAGGTAAAGATGTCACTAAGCCATGATATAACACAAGATTAGTTTCATCTTTGTTTACGTACTTGTAGTTTAAAATTTATATGGTGTGACCAATTTTCTGTGTCAGTATTCTAGTGTAACTGAGAGGTATATACATTTAATGAAAATGAAACAGGGTAAGTTTAGGATCCAAGATTTCATTCAACAGATTCAATTTAAGTATAACTTTGAGGAGATACCAGCTATAAATTACCCACCTTAGCATGCATTGCCCTTTTGCTTTGCTAACCAAGTGCATATTTCGTTGAGAGTAGTTGGAATTTTTATGAAGGAAGAATGAAAGACCTTTAGTCTTTATTTTTCATATTTTTTTAATCATATAAAAAGCTGTTGTTTTTGCTTTTCAAAATGTTTTGAGAACTTTGACTTCAAGGGCAACATGAGAAAGGGACATCTTCACCTTATTTCAGTTGTTGATTTTTGATGCAAGTTGGCACTTGTGCTGTAGCTCCGAAAGTTCAGATAGGATTAGAGTAGTTTTTCTGAAAATGCAGATCTCTCTTCTGCTCAGAAATTTGGTATAAGGCTGTGGTTAGCTAGAGTCTTCTGTGCAAAGGAAGATATTTGCAGTTTGAGATGAAAGCTGCAGAAAGTGAAACAGGAGTTTATAAACTCCAGGCGAGTGAACGGAAGAGCTGATTTTCACTGGCAGAGTGAAATAATGTTATATTGTATGATGCCTTTGGAGAAAATGGAGTGTTGAATGCATGGCAGGTATGTATTTATATAGTGCTTTTAATTGTGAGAGCAGAATATATAATTGTTAAGAGTATTAGCAAACTGAACTCATTTCAGGAAAGCAGGAGCTCAAGCTTAGAACAAATGCAAGAAAATTTTTCAGCAAAAGATTATCAATGACTGTGGAGTAATAAGACATGGATAAAAAAAATGCATATAAAAGATCTTCGGTTAATTGGGGCAGCTGCTTAATTGAGCTAAAAATATACTGGTTCTGATAAGTTCCAGTTAACTGTAATCCACTGTACTTGTAAAGCAGATAGAAGAAATTTCTGGAAAATAACGGCTGTTCCCAGGATGTTCTTGTGCTAAAATTTCTTTGATCTGAAATGTTAACTGTTCCATTTTCCACAGATGCTGCTTGACCTGCTAAGTGTTTCCATTATTTTCTAGTCTTACCACCGATTTTTGTCTTCTGTAGTTCCTTTTTTTTTCAGCTTTTCATAGGCTCAGAAACTTGGTTTTAGTGTTCTACTATGACCTTTTACACAAAATCTTGCAGTTAGTGAAAAGGTAAATTGGGGGAGGTGTTATCTTGCATTATTTCCTTTGAAACAATTTTACCTGGACTTTTGTTTTTGGAATGAATGATAATGTTAATCCTAGTTTTAAAATTTGTCATCTTATTGAAGGATTCATTTGTAAATCTATTCTTGCCGTTAGACCATCATATATAGGAGCAGATTTAGGCCATTTGGCCCTTTGAGCTTGTTCTGCAATTTCATCACAGCTGATTCAATTTTCCTCTCAGTCCCAATCTCCTGCCTCCCTCTTCACTCCCCCCACTGCCCCCATATCCCTTCGTGCCCTGACTGATGAAGGATCCGTCAACCTCTGCCTTAAATATACATAAAGACTTGGGCTCCACAGATTCACTACTCTCTGCCTAAAGTAATTCCTCTGTATCTTCTTTCTAAAAAGTCACCCCTCTATTCTGAGGCTGTGTCTTCTGGTCTTAGACTCTCTCACCACAGGAAACATCCTCTCCACATCCACTCTATCCAGGCCTTTCACCATTTGATATGTTTCAATTAGGTCACCCCTCATTCTTCTGAATTCCAGTGAATACAGGCTCAGTGCCGTCTAATGGTCTTTATATGACAAGCCATTTAATCCTGGAATCATTTTTGTTGTTACAAATCAGCAACAATGAACATATGATTTGAGACAGGTTTTTTTAATAACAAATAAAACATTTATTAAACACTGTAAAAAAAAAAAACCCCAAAAGTAAACAAACAATTAACTTAACCGGAAGTCAGCTGCGATATGGCAGCTCAAACAGTTCTTAAAGCGATAATGCAAAAACATTTCCTAGAGTAGTAATGCGAAAGTCCAAATGCTTACACAGTCCGTTAAAGGAGAGACTTCTTGAAATGATTTAAACCCTCTTTCGTGGGGTTACTGCTGATCCCAGCTGAAGTATGTTATTCCCCGAAGGATTTACGATCGGAGGAAATAAAACGGCTTAAAGGCACTGACCTTTCTTTGACGAAACTTTGTATCCAACCCTCTGCTCTTCTGGCAGAAGAGGAGTTATCATGGATACTTGTTACTAATTCCTCGTGCAAAGATTAAACAAAGGTCAAATCTGTTTCACCGTTGACACTAACTTTCCCAATCCTTTGGGATTTACGAACTCCTTTAAAATCTTCACTCTCCACTGACCAAACTAGCAGTATTCTAGCGAAACTGCCGGCAATAACCTTTGAGACTTAAAACAGAAAGTAAAACTCCACTTTTAAATGAAACTGCGTCATAATATTGGAATACGCAGCAGCATAGAGTCAGTGGCGAATTCAGCCACGAACTGCCCACGTCACAGGGTGGCGTTCTCCTTTTATACCCTGTTGGGAAAAAAACTACCACATGACCTCTCACTGGCGGGAAAATGATGTCACTCCACCATCACAAGATGATTACCTCATCTCCAGCATAGCTTCAATTACATCACGTGACAGGTACAAGATACCCACGGGTACGTAACATCGTGAACCTTCTTTGAACCTTCTCTACTTTCAGCATATTCTTTGTAAGATAAAGAGCCCAAAACTGCTCACAATACTTCATTTAAGCCTTGTCATTGCTTTATGAAGTCTCAACATTACATCCTTGCTTTTATATTCTAGTCCTCTTGAAATGAATGCTAACATTGCATTTGCCTTCCTCAGCATAGACTCAACCTGCAGTTAGTCTTTAGGGAATCCTGCACAAGGACTCCCAAATCCTTTTGCACCTCAGATTTTTGTACTTTCTCTCCATTTAGAAAATAGTCAACCCTTTCATTTCTTCTATCAAAGTGCATGACCGTATACTCACTGACACCGTATTCTATTTCTTTGCTCATTTTCCTAATCTGTCTTAAGTCCTTCTGTAGCCCCTCTACTCCTTTGAAACTATCTGCCCCTCCACCTACTTTTGTATTGTCTGCAGACTTTTCAACAAAGCCATCAATTCCATCATCCAAATCATTAACACTTAATATAAAAAGAATCGGTCCCAACACAGACCCCTGTGGAACATCACTAGTCACCGGCAGCCAACCAGAAAAGGCTCCCTTATTCCCACTCTTTGCCTCCTACCAATGCTTTATCCATGCTAGAATCTTTCCTGTAATAACACAGGCTCTTAACTTGTTAAGCAGGCTCATATGTGGCACCATGTCAAAGGCCTTCCGAAAATCCAAGTACACAACATTGACCGAATCTGTTTGTTATTTCTTCAAGGAATTCCATCAGATTTATCAGGCAAGATTTTCCCTTGAGGAAACCATGCTGATTACACCCTATTTTATCATTTGCCTCCAAGTACCCCGAAACCACATCCTTAGAAATCAACTCCAGCATCTTCCCAACCACTGAGGTCAGACTAACAGAATAAATTGCCTTTCTACTGCTTCCCTCCCTTCTTGTAGAGTGGAGGGACATCTGCAATTTTCCAGTACTCAGGAACCTTTCCAGAATCTAGTGATTCTAGATCATTCTAGGATCTAGGCTGATTAACGTATCATGTTTTTAAATCTCAGTTGTTATAAAATTGATTCTTTTCAGCCAGCAACACCAACACGCACAACTATATCAACGGCTCCTATCCAATCGGTACAGCAGAGCCAGTCGACACCAAAGCGCGTAGATACTCCTAACATAGAGGAACCAAGTGACCTTGAGGAACTTGAGCAGTTTGCCAAGACATTTAAGCAGAGACGTATCAAACTTGGGTTCACTCAGGTAGGAAAACAAATTTTTATTTTTGTGTGATTTGATGCATATTGAACCACTGTATTGTCTCCAAATAGATTAAATTGTTGAATGCAACTTAAAATATCTACTGATAAATTGAAATAACAACTGCATTCCAGCCATAGTAGATTAGTTGTTTTACTTTAGTGTTTTGTGTGCACTTTATAATGAAATTAGCATAGAAGCAATTTGTAATGCTCTGCAGAGGCACATAAAATCAAAAACAAACTTTTTAGTCGTTAAGGTCTAATATGTAAACCTTACAGCCTTTGAGCTGCAGAAGTATTGATTACAATAATAGTTGTTACCACAACCTATGTACCCACTTTCTCCTATCTTTAATTCCATTATCTAAATAATTAGGCATTTTAGCCTGAATGTATGCACTAACTTAATATCCACAATTCTTTGAGACAAAATTTTAAAGATTTAGAACCCTCATTGAATACTTCCTCCCTTTTCCCACCCTGTTTGTCACTTACTTTGGTCTGTGCTTTCTGAATCTGCATTCACCATCCCGGGGAAGCAGCTTCTCAATGGCTACTCTATTACTGATAACTGCATTTGGAATCTTTTGTTTCAGCAAGATCACCTTTCATTCTTCTGAGCATAATGTGTATAGACTCACACAGTCCTAAGAGAACCTATTTATACTGAAATAATTCACTCTCTAATGAATTTATTGCCCAAAGGTTTATTTGGGCATGGAGATCAAAATTGCACACAGCACTTTCTGTATCTCAGCAAAGACCCTATATAATTGCAGAGACCTGTACTGTTGAAAGTCAGCTCTTAAAATAAAAGCTAGCATACCACTTAACTTCTCAACTGCTTGCTATCTCCATATATTAATTTTTTGCACGCCAGAATTTACCATAATTACTTAACTCACCATATAACTTGTTATATAGAATTTATAAATTATATTTAATTGGAATATTCCTTCCAACTCAAATTGAAGGAAGGATATAGGAAGCTGAAGAGAGAATGAGCAAAAATCTGTATTAGGGACAGAGGATTTGACTGGTACAAAGGAGCTTGAGTGGAAATTTTTGAGTGTGCACACACACGCACACAATCATGTTTGGTTTAGATTGGGTATATGGAGGTATTGGAGATGTGCTGTTCCCATCAGTAAAGTGTAACCCAGGGTGTCTAAAGGCAGGGGTCATAACTTTAAGCTGAGGAGCAAGAGTTTAAAAGGAATTGGAGAAAGAATTTTTTTTCACCCAGAGTATAGTTACAGTTTAGAATGCACTTCCCGAGGAGGTAAAAATGGCAGGTGTTCTTAACATGTATTGGTTTATTATTGTCACATGTGCTGCGATATGGTGAAAAACAGTTTTTCAAGACGTCCATTTAGTACATAAGTACTCTGAGATAGTACAAGGGAAAAAGCAATAACAGAATGCAAAATATAGAGTTACAGTTACAGAGAGCATGTTCTCTGTCCTTTAGTCACTCCTTTATCTGTACAGCAATAGAAATTCACATATTCCTCACTCTATGGAGGAACGTCGACTCAGGCCTGCAAGGCCAGCGTCAGACATTTTCATGCCTTACAAGACTGTGTGGCGCGCCACTCCTCCCACAAACATTTCACAGTATTTTTCTTTATTTTACGAGGTCGAGTTGTGAGCTCAACATTCAACTCGGCATGGATGGAAAGCATACTCGGGAGCGGTCCGTCTGGATTCGAACCCGGAAAACTCCGTTCCGGAGTCCGGCGCTGATGTCACTGCACCACCAGCCGACCATGATCACTCTATGATTACCATCAAAACAGGGTATCAATCCCAACTCAATCAGGCGTGCAGAAGGGTTTGCAAGAGCTTACTAGGCATACCTGGAATTAGTGAGGTGCCAGTCAAGTGAAGCTGTGATGTAGGATACCAGCATGCTGAATACCAAAAACAATATACAATAGATAGAGGAAAGCAATCTCATAACCAATGGATCAGATCAAAGCTTTGCAGTTCTACCACATGTTAAACAGCTAATGGAAAGAAGAGGCTTTAAGGACGTCCATTCTTTAATATTGATAGGACCAGCATGTGATGCTAAACCTGAAGTGTTGAATAGATGATCCATCTCTGGCTCCTACAGAAGTACTCAACATCACCAAAAGAGTCTGCAGCGACTGATTTATTCCGAGTGATGTCACGAAATGGCTTAGAGCACTGAATAAAAAAAGTGATGTGACCAGAAAATATCCCGACCTTAATACTGAAGAACCACTCCAGAACTAGTTTTGCCTCTGGCCAAGCTGTTACAGTACAAGGACAAAACTAATATCTACCCAACAATGTGTAAAATTCACTTTGTTTCATTTACAAAAATGTGAGATAATCTGATGAATCTAAGCAGTGCATTCTCAATCATCAGCAAAGTGGTAGACACATATCAGCTCTTAGCAAGGATGGCCAATATGGATTTCACCAAAACCACTATGTGCCCTAATTGGAATTTTTTTTATGGCTGTTCACCTATATCTCCATTAAATCGCTTTGAAACCACTTCTTTTGAAACACTTTTCCTGGCCATGTGCCCTTTGTGTTCCCTGCCAGTCCCTTTGTATGTTTTGTTTTTTTTTACCCCTCTCATTTGCCTTTTCAAAACAAGCTGCGAGAAACCATAAACATTCATTGTCTATCAAATAACTCCACCTCCCCCTCCCCCCAAACAATGTCCAAAAGTCAGTCTCATTCTCCTGGCGTTTTAAAGTGACAGTCCACAGAAAAAGTGAACCCTAGGAGTACATAACAGTTGTAATTAACAAACATGTTTAAAGTAATCTTCATTTTGACTAATTATAGAAATATTTCATAAATGTTTTAACCAAAGAATAAGTAAATAATGCACTTGCCATAGCTAGTAAGGCCAAAAATATAATTGGTTTATCTAATATATACTAACAACTAGAGCAACATGTACAAACTGCTGGAGAGACTCAGCAAGTCAGACAGCATCTATGAGGGGAGTTAGCAGTCAACATTTTGGATCAAGACCCTTCTAACTTTTGGTAATTTTTCCCCCTCACCATTTTCCATTCTGGTCTCCTCTCTCCCCTCCTTTTCTCATCCACCCATCTCCTCCCTCAGATGCCCCTCCTTCCCTTTATTCCATGGACTACTCTCCTGCCTATAGATACTTTCTCCAGCCCTTACCTCTTCCACATATCACCTCCTAGCTTCCTATTTCATCCCCCTACGCCACCTATCTTCCCCCTCACCTGGTTTCACCAGCCACCTTCTTATTCTGGCTTCTGCCCCTTCCTTTCTGGTCTTGATAAAGAGTTTTGGTCTGAAACGTTGATGGTTTATTCCCTTCCATAGATGCTACCTGACCTGCAGAGTTCCTCCAGCATTGTGTGCGTATTGTTCAAGGTTTCCAGCATTTTCAGAATCTCGTGTGTTACTAATAACGAGACTTTTTCTTTTGTTTTGAAAATTGGCAAAAATTTGATTTTCTTTTAAATGGTGTCTTTCTTGTCTGCATAAAGAAGGTGGAAGTATGGCAATGGCAACTTTGTGGCTACATTTACCTATCTTTTTCATTATCCTACTGTTGTTGAAAGATAATATCAACATTGCTGCATCTTGTTCATTCTGGGAAATGCAATTTTTTTTTGCTTCTACCAACAGTGTCTTTTACAAAATAAAATTTAGAGCATTCTATCTAAATAAAATCTATCTGTTTAGATTTTGGTATTGGTTATTGTTGAAATGTTTATATTGCATGAAGTATGAAAGAACTTTTACTCCATTCTCCACATCTCTTGTTAGGGCGATGTAGGACTTGCCATGGGAAAACTCTATGGAAATGATTTCAGCCAAACTACAATCTCTCGTTTTGAAGCCTTGAACCTCAGCTTTAAGAACATGTGCAAGCTCAAACCATTGCTTGAAAAGTGGTTGAATGATGCAGGTTTGAGAGCTTTTCCCTCTGTTTCTGTCTTGAGGGAGGCTGGAGAGGAAATTGCTGATGCCATTGTGGGGATGTGTTTGCTTCATTGGTAGGCACTGAGGTGGTGATCCCAAAGATTACTCATGTAGTTTCATTGTTTAAAATGTGTTTAAAGAACAAACTAAGGAACAACGGGCTGGTCAGCCTGACATCAGAAGTGGGGAAATCACAGCGGGAAATTCTGAGGGAAAGGATCTACCAACATTTGGATAGGGTTTGATTAGGAGGAGTCAGCATGGCTTTGTGCCTGGGAAGTCATGCTTGATGAATCTTTTAAAGTTCTTTGAAGAAGCAACCAAAAAGATAGATGAGGAGAGAGTAGTAGATGCTTTCTGTTTAGACTTTAGCAAGGCCTTTGACAAGGTCTGAGATGTAAGTTGCTCTGGAAAGTTCAGTTCCATGACATCAAGGGATCTAACTGGGTTGGGTGGATAAAAATTTGTTCAGAGGTAGAAATTAGAGGGTGTGATGGAAGGTTTCTCTGGATGGTGACTGGTGGTATGCTGCAAGGCTCTGTGTTGGAACCCTAGTTATTTATTACTTGCATAAATTATTTGGATACAAGTGCATGAGGCTTGATCAGTAAATTTCAGGACATGAAATTAAGAGTCATTGTTGATGGTGAAGAAAGTTATCACAGATTGCAAAAAGATCTTGATCTGCTAGGGAAGTGAGCCAATGGATTTCCATACATTTAAGGGTAAGATGATGCATTCAAAATCAAAATAATGTAGGACTCTAGGTGTGGAACAGAGGGACTTGGGAGTGCAAGTATGTAGTTGGTTGAAAGTGATATTGTAGGATGGTTGGGGAAAAAGGGTTTAGTATGCTGGCCTTCATCAGTCATTGTGTTACATAGAAGAATTAGGATATTGGAGTTACAGTATATTAAGTCATTGGTGAGTACTGTGCACAGTTTGGGTTACCCTGTTATTGGATACAGTTAAACTGGAAAATGTGCAGAGAAGATGCACTTGGATAGGTATATGGAGGGTTGTGGCTCACAATGCAGGGAATTGGGACCAGGTGGGTGGTCACCATGTCAGCTTTGGCTGGTTGGGCCAACGAGATGCCTGTGCTGTAGCTGTAGCTGTTTGTAACTCTAAATGAAAATGGTTTTTATTCTTGATTTGTTTACAGAACATTTAGGGGCATGGGTGGGAATGTTGTTAGTACAGAATCTTTTAATATATTATTTCTACATAATGTTGAAAGATTACTTTGAGTTAATATCTGGATCCTGTGTGTCTCAGTAACAGGATTTTCTTGGTAGCATAAGAATGTTGGGGAGAATCTGCGTAAAAGTTAAAAGTTTCGTAAACCCTTGCGAGACGACAATATATCTAGTGACTTGAGATTCCAGTCAAAGGCAGCATTATTGTAAATGATGCTCTTGTGGTCCGGTACTATATTGCAACTTTGAAAGCTACTTTTTAATTTTAGCAACCTCAGCAGAAGTGTGGTATTAAAAATGTGAATTTCTGAAGGAATTTGGGCTTTTTAAAATATATAAAAATGCCTTTGCATTTCTAGCATCCTAGTGATCACATTAAAGCCAATATAACTGTATGGCTGTGATATTTGCATAGTTTTCATTGATCCTTTACTTGAGACGTGTCATGACTTGGCCTGGGATAGAACTTTCCTCACAAGTTAACTGAATACCATACACTGCAATTCATAATAACAGTGACGATTTTTTTTTGTATAGTGGGTTACAAGTTTTATGCAGCCAATTGATTTACATCATTTATAACAGTCCTATCAGTATGCAAACAGTTGGGAATAGGAATCTCTTGGAAAGTAAACAAAAGAAGGTGATATTAAATTGCCAGTGAGCGTATTGTTCCATCAAAACCACTGGTAAATGTAAGAGCTTAAAGTCAGTACGCACACAACTACAGTTCTGTCTCCATGCCTCACATATGCGGTGAAATCTTTCCCCTAGATTTCTCTGTTAAATGTTCTTCCCTAAAATGTGGCTAGGATTGGAAACAATTGCAGCTAGTAGCATTGTATTTAAATTTAGTTGAACTGCCTGGCTTTTCTACTCTCAAGGGCATTATTAACCATAAAACCATAAGACATAGGAACAGAATTCAGCCATTTGCACCATCGAGTGTGCTCTGCAATTTCACCACTGCTGATTTATTATTCTCCCTCTCAACCCCCATTCTTCTGCCTTCTCCCTGCAGCCTTTAGCATCCTGACTAATCAAGAACCTATCAATCTCCAGTGACTTGGCCTGAACAACCGTCTGTGGCAATGAATTCCACAGAATTAACACTCTCTGGCTAAAGAAATTCCTCCTCATCACTGTTTTAATTGGGCCCCCTTCTATTATGAGACTGTGCCCTCTGGTGCAGGGAAATATCGCCCACTATGAGAAATATCTTCACCACAACCACCTATCTAGGCCTTTTGATATTTGATAAGTTTCAATGAAATCCACCCTCATTCTTTGAACTCCAGAGAGTACAGGTCCAGAGCCAACACATGCTTGTCATATGTTAAGACTTCCATTTCCAGAATAATTTTCGTGAACCTCCTCTGGACCTTCACCAATGCCAGTACATCCTTCCTTAAATGTTGGGCCCAAAACTGCTTATAATATTCTGAATGTAGTCTGCCCAAAATCATATAAAGCTTCAGCATTACATTCTTGTTTTTACATTACAGTCCTAGGGAAAGAAATGCTAACATTTAATTTGTTTTCCTTACTACTAACTCAACTTGTAAGTTATTTTTTTGGGGAATCCCACACTAAGGCTCCCATGTCAATTGAACACTGGCGAACAGATTATTGATAGGCATTCTCTGATGTTTGAACATAGGGTGATAATTTTTGAATTGGTTTTGTCTTGCTGGATATCCTGTGCCATTTTCTGTTTTGTTTAGTAGAGCTCCTGGAACATTTTGGTTAAAGATGCAGCCAGCTCTAGAGAAGAACATTAAGACTTTGGCCAAGATGTTGTAGTAATGTCTGTATCCAGAATGCCCCTCTATTTCTGATTATCACATGGAATCATTAGAGTCATATGATGTCTGGCTTTGGTAATACTAAACCCTCAGGCTGTGGAAGATATTTAATTGGCACTCAATTTCAGCTAAGAGTGACTTTCGACTTTTCATCCATGTCATTTAAAAGGTAGTGTTGTTCACAAAGTTTCCCTCATTAGGTCTTTAATTGCTTATGACCAATGGGGACTGGATTTTGGCAGGACAGCATAGCTGAGAACTGATTCAGTCATTTGAAGTTTTGCTTTACTCTCACATGGACACTGCTTTTGGACAATGCTAGAGTCGGTTATCAAACAGCACATTTGGAAAGAGGTGAAAACATCGGACAAAGCATGGATTTGTGAAAGGAAAATCATGTCTGACGAATCTTGTAGAATTTTTTGAAGATGTAACTAATAGAGTGGATAGGGGAGAGCCAGTGGATGTGGTATATTTAGATTTTCAAAAGGCTTTTGACAAGGTCCCACACAGGAGATTAGTGTGCAAACTTAAAGCACACGGTATTGGGGGTATGGTATTGATGTGGATTGAGAATTGGTTGGCAGACAGGAAGCAAAGAGTGGGAGTAAACAGGACCTTTTCAGAATGGCAGGCAGTGACTAGTGGGGTGCCGTGCTGGGACCCCAGTTGTTTATAATATATATTAATGATTTAGACGAAGGAATTAAATGCAGCATCTCCAAGTTTGCGGATGACACGAAGCTGGGCGGTGGTGTTAACTGTGAGGAGGATGCTAAGAGGATGCAGGGTGACTTGGATAGGTTAGGTGAGTGGGTAAATTCATGGCAGATGCAATTTAATGTGGATAAGTGTGAGGTTATCCACTTTGGTTGCAAGAACAGGAAAACAGATTATTATCTGAATGGTGACGGATTAGGAAACGGAGAGGTGCAATGAGACCTGGTTGTCATTGTACATTGGTCATTGAAGGTGGGCATGCAGGTACAGCAGGCGGTGAAAAAGACAAATGGTATGTTGGCATTCATAGCAAAAGAATTTGAGTACAGGAGCAGGGAGGTTCTACTGCAGTTGTACAAGACCTTGGTGAGACCGCACCTAGAGTATTGTGTGCAGTTTTGGTCCCCTAATCTGAGGAAAGACATTCTTGCCATAGAGGGAGTACAGAGAAGGTTCACCAGATTGATTCCTGGGATGGCAGGACTTTCATATGAAGAAAGACTGGATCGACTAGGCTTATACTCATTGGAATTTAGAAGATTGAGGGGGGATCTTGTTGAAATGTATAAAATTCTAAAGAGATTGGACAAGCTAGATGCAGGAAAATTGTTTCTGATGTTGGGGAAGTCCAGAATGCGGGGTCACAGTTTAAGGATAAAGGGGAAGCCTTTTAGGACTGAGATGAGGAAAAACTTCTTCACACAGAGAGTGGTGAATCTGTGGAATTCTCTGCCACAGGAAACAGTTGAGGCCGGTTCATTGGCTATATTTAAGAGGACATTAGATATGGCCCTTGTGGCTAAAGGGATCAGGGGTTTGGAGAGAAGACAGGTACAGGGTTCTGAGTTGGATGATCAGCCATGATCATAATGAATGGCGATGCAGGCTCAAAGGGCCGAATGGCCTACTCCTGCACCTATTTTCTATGTTTCTATGTTTTGCAAGTATGGAATCTAATATTATAGATCATCCTTCTGCAGTGTACAAAACTTCGGTTTGGTCACATTTGGAGTATTCTGTATCATTTTGATCGCCACAGGAAGGATGTGAGACTTTGAAGAAAGTACAGGTGAGGTTGCCTGGATTGGATTGTATTAGCAATAAAGAGCAAACAACTAGAATTGTGTTCTCTGGTGGGCTGGAGACTGAAGGGTGGACAGATGGAAATAGATTATGAGAGGTATGGAGAATTTTTCTTTTGCGGAAATGTTGGGTGGCACAATGTCCATCATTCAACCAGCTGTGTATGCATTTATCCTTAATGTCACCCAAGTTGTACTGAAAGGACCACAAAACATCTGCTGAGTGCCCTGAAATTACAACTCAAGACAAGCAAAACTGATTTTTTTTTTCTGTTTTCAAGAATATACTACATCATTTTAAAGTATTTGAGCATTCCTGCATAACAGTCTGAGAGATTGATCAATTTGGGACTGAAGTATAGGGAATACAAATCATTTAAATTTATGGACATGACCATTAAATTTCCATAGAATTGCAGAAATATTTGAATGAAATGATCGAATGGATTGAAATCTTTTTTCAGTTTGATTTCCTTTTGTTCAATATTGTTTTTGCTTTTGACAGAAAATTTGTCAGTGGACTCTACACTGTCAAACCCCAGTTCCCTGGCTTCTCCAGGTCTGGGAATCGAAGGGCTGAGCCGCAGGAGAAAGAAACGCACCAGCATAGAGACCAATGTTCGAGTGGCCTTAGAAAAGAGTTTCCTGGAGGTCAGTCACCAGAAATGAGATTCTCAGCGATAAAGAAAATATTTCAAAATTTGGGGCTGTTAACTTGCTGACCACAGCTGCTTGTCAAAATACGCCTACTTACCAAGTTGAATTTATTTTCTTAATTTGATAGCATTAACTGTTTTTGCTGTTGACCTTTGTTTAATAATAAGGTGATGCCTTATTTATGAAGATACTCCCCATTGATTTTATAAATACTTATATGGAAAATAGACAATTGCTTTATCTTTGTACGCCAATGAGATACCAAACCACAAAATTGACTGCATCTAAGCATTATCTGAGATCAATTAAGTACTTAATTTTAACTATGCTGTGAATACCCTTCATTTTTAAGGCCCCATTCATGTATGAAAGAACTGATGTACACTTCTTTCCTGCTCATGAGAAAAATTAATTTAATTTATTAATTTTCTTTGGTCTGTCTAGTTTTTACTAAGAGGTGACGTTAATTTTGAACGAATAAAAGAAAAAAAATCAGGAAATTCCAATGATGAATAAATAATATAAATTGTTCAGTAATTTTAAAATGCAATTAATTGTAGCTTGTAATATTAAATGGTAATAGAATATTATATTTTAAATGTTTTACCTTTTTGAAAAGTATGGTACTGTTTTTTAAAAAGAGAGCTTTGCTTTTGTAACTTATGATATTATGTCAGATTCTCATCTACTTGTTGAATTCCCTCCTTTGGACTGGCCCTCCCTTTTTTTTAACCACCACCAATTTTATAATTCTCCAGTTCTATTACTTTGTATTCTTCCAACTCCAGACTCTTATATAAAACAGTAAAATACTGTTGTTCTCATCTTGTGCTGATCTTATGCCAATTTGTATTAAGTACTGTGTATCATCTCTATCTCTCCATTCCATTTATTTTCATATGTCTACCTAAAAGTCCCTTGTATCACTCCCACCCCCCCAAAGGAAAAAGAAAACACTTCCTTGCTGCTTCCACTACTGCCCCTGGTAACCTATTCAAGAGGTCTATCACTATCTGTGTGTGGAGGGGGTGGAAACACTTGCCTCTCATATTCCTTTACATTTCCCCCCCCCCCCCCCCCCCCCCAACCCAAAGTGTGTTCTCTGATGTTTGACATTTCTACTCTGGAGAGGAGACTCTGACTGTATATTGATCCCTCCCATAATTTTAAATGTGTTTGTCAGGTCACCCCTTAGCCTTCAACACTAGAGAAAATGGTCTTTATAGCTCATACCCTCTAAACCAGGCAACATCTTGGTAAATCACTTCTGCACTCAAACCACAGTCTCTACATACTTCCTATAATGTGGCAGCAAAAAAGGTACAAAATACTCCAAGTACAGTCTGACTAAAGCTTTATATATAACCGCAGCATGATTTTGTTACTGTTACCAACATACCTTCCGTGTCCCAATTTCCTTTGCTTCACTAGTGCCAACTGAATTAAAAGCTTGACTCTGTTCACTGTTAAGTTATCACCTGAAAATAGTTTATATTTGAATGAGATGCCATTAAGGGCTAATATCTGTGGAACAATGTATGGTCAAAAAATAAGGAGCAGATCTCTAGAAGCATCCTGATCTTTAGTCATTTTCCATGGAATTCAAACTACAGGAGTTTGAATTATGACACTATCTATACCACTGCAGGTAGAGGGAGGGCACAAGTGGGCATCTGCTAAAAATGTCAGGCCAGGAGCATAACCTATCAGCCACTACTTGGAATTACAGCTAGGCTTAGCACATATGAGGAATATCAGCTTCAGAGAGGTTGGAGAGAGAGGTAATATGGAGGAATTTGACACCAAGTAAGGAGTCATTGAACATGTTAAGAGTTTGATGGCAGTGGGGAGATCTGGATGACTGCCAGGGTTAGAAACCAACATCCAAGGCTTGGCCCTTGATTTGTTGCTTGATGTCATCTTCTCTGACAGATAATAACACGTTAGGCACTCAACATATTGTGTTCTTCACTCCTATGCCTCACCATTGTAGGTATAATGCTTGGTTCCATTTCATCTGGAGGGAGAAGGTGGGAGGACACAATTAAGTGGCCATATTATATTCCCTTGTCTGCAGTTGGTTTGTGCTCGATGTAAACAGCAAAGTTGAAGTGTTTGCTACTACTGTGTGTCAGAGAGCTTTGTGCAATCTCAAATCAAGTTGGGTTCACTGCACTGAGTCAGCTCAGTCCCAGGCCATTACTGCCTGCGACAGATTGCTAGTTACCATTGCAATTGGTGTATAGGTTTTCGCAAATAAAACAAAGTGAGATGTTTTATGTTTAATGAACTCCAAAACCTAAACACAGAAATGTACTAAAGCTCTTTAGATAAAAATGTCATTGCGACAGACCAGCCTCTTAAAGTGAAACCACAATTCATTGTTGTTGGTTGTGAATTATGTACTTTTCTCCCAATTACGTTACCCTACAAGTGTTAGGTTGTTTTGTTAAAATCTACGCAGAAGAAATACGTTGTTTTGGAGGGATAGAAAGGTAGGCAGAGGGGGTGGTGTGGCTCTGCTGCTAAAGAATGACATCAAATTTGAAGAAAGATGTGACATAGGATCAAAAGATGTTTAATCCTTGTAGATTGAGTTAAGAAACTGCAAGGGTTAAAGGACCCTGATGGCAGTTATATACAGGCCTCCCAACAGTAGCTGGGATGTGGACCACAGATTACAACAAGAAATAGAAAAGGCACATCAAAAGGGCAATATTATGATAGACATGGAGGATTTCAACATGCAGGTCAATTCGGAAAATCAGATTGGTAATGGATCTCTAGAGAGTGAGTTTGAATGCCTATGAGCTTTTAGAGCAGTTTGTCATTGAGCCGTCTGGGGGATCAGCTATACTGGATTGAATGTTATGTAATGAACCAGAGGTGATTAGGGAGTTTAAGGTAAAAGAACCCTCAGGAGACAGTGATCACAATGTGGTTCAGTTCACTTTGAAATTTGATAGGCAGAAGGTAAAGTCTGATGTAGCAGTATTTCAGTGGAGTCAAATGCATTATAGTGGTATGAGACAGGAATTGCCCAAAGTAAATTGGAAGTAGCTGATGGCAGGGGTGATAGTAGAGCAGCAGTGGTGTGAGTTTCTGGGAGAAATGGGGAAGGTGCTGGATAGATATGTTCCAAAGTCAAAGAAATAGTCAAGTGGCAAAATAGTACAACCATACTTGACAAGGGAAGTCAAAGATATTGTCAAAGCAAAAGAGAGGGCATGCAACAATACAAAAATTAGTGGTAAGACAGATAGGGAAGCTTTTAAAACTCTACAGAGAGCAACTAAAAGAGTCATTCGGAGGGAAAAGAAGAAATATGAAAGCAAGCTAGCAAACAATATCAAAGCGGATAGTAAAAGCTTCGAGTGTGTAAAAAAGGAAATGAAAGAGAGATGAGAGTGAATATAGGACTGCTAGAAAATGAGGCTGAAGAAATAACAACAGGGGATAAGGAGATGTCAGATGAACTAAATGAGTATTTTGCATTAGTCTTTGCTGTGGAAGAAAATAGCAGTGTACCAGATGTTGAACGGTACGAGGAAAGAAAAGTGAGTGTAGTCACTATTTCAAGGGAGAAGGTGCTCAAAAAGCTGAAAGACCCAAGGGTACATAAGTCACCTGGACCAGATGAATTGCACCCTAGGGTTCTGAAAGAGTTAGTGGTAGAGATTGTGGCGGCATTAGTAAAGATCCTTCAAAAATCATTGGACTGTGGCATGGTGCCAGAGGACTGGAAAATTGCTAATATGGCTCCACTCTTTAAGAAAAGAGGAAGACAGCAGAAAGAAAGTTATAGACCAGTTAGCCTGACCTCAGTGGTTCTGAAGATGTTAGAGTCAATTGTTAAGGATGAGGTTATGGAGTACTTGGTGATACTGGACAAGATAGGACAAAGTCAGCATGGAAAATCTTGCCTGACAAACCTGTTGAAATTTTTGGAGGAGATTGCATGTAGGATAGATAAAGGGGATGCAGTGGATGTTGTATATTTGGACTTTCAGAAGGTGCCACACATGAGATTGCTTACCAAGTTAAGAGCTCATGGTATTACAGAAAAGTTACTGGCATGGTTAAAGCATTGGCTGACTGGTAGGAGGCAGTACGTGGGAATAAAAGGAACCTTTTCTAGCTGGCTGCCAGTGACTAGTGGTGTTTCACAGGGGTCAGTATTGGGACTGCTTCATTTTACGCTGTGTATCAGTAATTTAGTTAATGGAATAGATGGCTTTGTTGCCAAGTTTCCAATGATACAAAGATTGGTGCAGGGACAGGTAGTGATGAGGAATTGGGTAGGCTGCAGAAGGACTTAGACAGATTAAGAGAATGGGCAAGAAAGTGGCAAATGGAATACAATTTTTGAAAATGCATGGTCATGCACTTTGGTACAAGAAGTAAATGAGCAGACTATTTGACAAATGGGGAGAAAATTTAAAAATCTGAGATGCAAAGAGGCCTGGGAGTCCTTGTCCGGAACAATCGAAATGTTAACTTGCAGGTTGAGTCAGTGGTGAGGAAGGCAGATGCAATGTTAGCATTCATTTCAAGAGGTCTAGCATACAAAAGTAGGGTTGTGGTGCTGAGGCTTTATTAGGCACCAGCGAGGTCTCACCTTGAATATTGTGAACAGTTCTGGGCTTCTTATCTAAAAAGATGTGCTGGCATTGTAACGGATTCAGAGGAGGTTCACAAGGATGAATTGGGAATGAAAGGGTTATTGTATGAGGAACGTCTGATAGCTTTGGGTCTGTACTTGCTGGAATTTAGAAGGATGAAGGGAGATCTCATTGAAACCCTTCGAATGTTGAAAGGCCTAGACAAGGTAGATGTGGAAAGGATGTTTCCCATGGTGGGGAGGGGGGGGTCGAGGACAAGAGGGCACAGCCTCAGGAAAGAGGAACGTCCATTTAAAACAGGGAAATTTCTTTAGTCGGGCTGGTGAAATTGTGGAATTTATTATCAGAGGCAGCTGTGGAAGCCATGTTGTTGGATGTATTTAAGGCAGAGATTGATAGGTTCCTGATTGGACATGGCATCAAAGGTTATGGGGAGAAGGCGGGGGAGTGGGGCTGAGGAAAAGAAAGCATCAGCCATGATTTAATGGTGGAACAGACTCATTGGGCCAAATGGTCTAATTCTGCTCCTATGTTTTATGGTGAGAATTTAACTTTTCTAAGCTGTTTTTCTGTGTTCTGTTCAAATAACATTTTAATGTAAGAAAATATCATTGTTGTTGCTTTAGTAACAGAGAAATATTAAACTGACAAAATTAATGGATGTAAATGAGACTGGAATCAATGTAATCTATTTATTAGCATTTAGATGTTTGTGCTAATTAGTAACATCTTTTTTTTCTAATGAGAATTTGGTGAGCATTGAAGCTAGTGTTTCCCTTTGAAGTTTCCAAAATCAAATGAATAATGTGAAGAATTTTATTGATTTGAGTCAATATCTCCCTGCAGGAGCATATCCTACTTATTCAGTTAGGTATTTAGAATTTGGGTATGTATTGGCCAGAGTAGACTGAAGATACTTATACTTGAAAATTATGTAGATTTTGAGATTAGGGATCAAAGTTGTGCCTATTGTTTTAATATCTTTAGCAACATTGTGTCTATGTACTGAACACATTAAAGAATTAGAAATTATGCTCCAAGTTCCGATTTTGCATCATGAATTCAAATTACTTAATAATCCCATCCCTCCCCAGTCAGTGGACATTGAGCATCCACAAGGGATGGGAGCAATTGGATCTGCTAAAGGAAATGAGATTATATTATAGTGTACCAAATCAGGCAGTTGGGGCTTGTTAGCCATTGTTGGCAGCTCACCTAGAAGGAAAATTCTTCATCTCAAACCTGTGCTGCCTTACGGCTATACCCACTCATGGGGAAGGGTTTGGAATTAAACCCCGAGGGGAAGAATCCAGAGCTGGAGTCCCTACAACGGTCCTACATTGAGTTCAATGTTGACTTGCAACTCCTGCGATGCTGCTGCTATCAAACTATATCGGTCTCTACCGTTCCTTTGAGCTTATCTGATGCGTGGAGAGAGGGAGCTTGCTCTCCATATCGTATTGCCCAGGCTTGCATATCTAGACAGGACACAATGTCCAAGGTAAACTCTGTGTCTGACAGAGGCCCTCACCTCACCAATGTATGTTGCTCTTCATACTTATGCACAGTTAATGTCTTAGGCTTCAGGGTTGACTGCACTTGGATTTTCTTGTCAAGCCTGATTTAAAAGTGCTAATTTGAATCCTAGTGATGTATAATGACGATAAATATTGGGCCTTTATTTGTGCGTGTTAATTTTCAACATCTTTAAATTGATTCCCTTTTGAAAAGAACCAACCATTTTTATCCAGTCCAGATTTTTAACCAAGTATTTTTTGTGCAGTAGAGTTGAATTACTTCTGAAAGAATTATATTACTTCTAGACTAGTCTGGTGGTTCAGTTCTTTCAACCCCTTAACCCATTTTTCATAATTTATTGAGAAAATTTCTTGTTGCTAGAATGTGGTGTATTGTAGGTAAATAGGATAATTGAAATAGAATTGTATTTATGATACATTTTTGTAAGGAGGAATGTATTAACTAAATAATTTCATTTATTAGATTGCTGTTGATCTATGGAGAAATCTTGGAGCATTGACTGGCATTAAATATGACCTGTCTTGTACAGTGTTCAAAATATAATTTAGATTTGTTCTGTGTCACCCGTTTGCAAGCAGCTGCGATTCTCATATTTCTACTGATTTCATTCCAAAATAATTTCAAATTTGAAAATAAAACTGATTTCAAAGGAGCAAGCCACATTGAATGCCACATGTAACAGCTGTATATAAGGTGATAAGATGTGAATCAATGCCATTAGATATCTTTCAGAAATTTTAAGCTAATATAGTTGTTTAAAAAAAAACTTAAATTGCCTTAAATTGCTGGGCAATTCTACTAATTTTGCACCAAACTGCTGGGATTTTTCTCAAGGTGTTAAGAAATTTGGGACAACCTCAAAAATGCACTGGACCCTAGTCTATTTTAATTCACAGGAGTTTTCCTGTCTGGTGTTCCAGTTTAGCAAAATGAAGTACGAACTTATTGCAGTTTCCAAATACTTAAACTTGGATACATATCTGCAGTATCCCTGCAAATTTATGGAAGGGAATTGCTACGAGGATATAGGCAAAGTATTAGTTCTTTATTTTTTAATTATAATTTATTTTCACTGTTGTCTTATATCTTAATAATTCAATCTTATAAAATTTTCAGTGTTTTAATGCCATATGCATGTTTTGAGTGTCAGTTAGCAAATTCTAATGGAGCTTCCAGTTTTAGTGCTGTGGGCTTCTTTTGACTCATTGTAGCATTATGTTGATCAACCCGTTATTTGTGAAGCATCTTGCTAGTTTCGATCAGGACAGCATCGGACAGGAAACTGATGCCAGTAGATTTAGAAGTAAGACTATACTTATAAGGTTTGCAACGTGCTTGGAGAAATCACGGTTGTTCTTGCTCAGTAAAA
Organism: Hemitrygon akajei; assembly: GCF_048418815.1. Taxonomy (NCBI): domain Eukaryota; kingdom Metazoa; phylum Chordata; class Chondrichthyes; order Myliobatiformes; family Dasyatidae; genus Hemitrygon; species Hemitrygon akajei. Next base: position 41,623,942 of record NC_133128.1, read on the forward strand.
AAAGAAATCACTGTCATTATGTGCTACATATAGATAAAGAGACATTCATTCACATTTGTGGAAAAATCATTTTTGCAGAACCAAAAGCCTACCTCGGAGGAGATCATGATGATTGCTGATCAGCTGCAGATGGAAAAGGAAGTGATCAGAGTCTGGTTCTGTAACAGACGCCAGAAGGAGAAACGGATAAATCCTCCCAGCAGTAACAGTGGCACTACCACTACCACCAAAACAAACTTTAACAACCCCACCTCCATGGTAGGAGAACATTTATAGATATAATCTAAATAATATATTGTAGTGTATCACTTACAATTAGTATAAAATTTAATTAGCAGAAGTCATTTATGCAACTTGGCTCAAGTAATGTATGCAAAGCCTTTGATGTACAGAAAATTGGTATTTGGTGCAGTAGCATATTTATCAAACAATTGGTAAATCTCACTTAAATAGCTAGTGCCATTAGTTTAATATGTATAAGAAAATAAAACAATGTATGAAATGCAGGCAGTAATTTGTAAACAGAAATTAGAGTTACTCATGAATATTTAGCATTTATTAATGTATTAAATTGTGGATAAAGTTTTGTTCAACTGGGTTGCCACCAAAGACAGTTGATCATGTAGAATATTTCATTAGTTGCTGAATTGTGATAGATACTTAAGGAAATATCCACACGTGAAGAGCATTTACTGTTAATATTCACTCTGGGAATGTGTCATTGTCAAATCAAGAAGGTATTGTCAATTGTCTGGTGAAGATGATGGCAGGGTATTGTCTTCATTGCTGTGTTCAGGACCTTTGCAATTAAAACTAGCATATGTGGCTAAAATGTCATTGCTGTGGCAACTCGCTGTGGTGAGTTTAAAATAATGTTTGGGCAACAGTGTTTTTATGACAGTTTTGACCATTTTATGCAGTAGTTTCTGAAGATGTGCTGTTGTAATAATCTCATGAGTTGCTTTGTGTAATCACAAATAGCTGATGACTCCAAGGTTTATAGTTTAGTTCTTTTGCTGTTATATTTTCCGATGCATTTTTTTTTTGGAGTTAGTAGTGAATTCTGCAACCTTCCAAGTTGTTCTGTGTTTGTAAATTGCAATTAAACAATTGAATCCGCTGATGTCTGTAACAGATGTGCAAAAGGCAACAAATTGTGCAAATACAGAAAGAAAAGAAATAAAATAATAACAATAAATAAATAAGCAAGCAATAAATACCGAGAGCATGAGATAAAGAGTCCTTTAAAGTGAGTCCATAGTTTCTGGGAACAGTTCATTGTTGGGGTGAGTGAAGTTATCTCCTCTGTTTCAAGAGCCTGATTGTTGAGGGTTCATAACTGTTCCTGAACCTCGTTGGGTGGGACCTGAGGCTCCTGTACCTCCTTCCAGATGGAGTCAGGGAGATGAGAGCATGGCCTGGATTGTGAGGATCCTCAATGATGGATGCTGCTTTCCTGTGAATGTGCTGAATGGTGGGGAGGGCTTTACCTGTGATGGACTGGGTTCTATCCACTACTTTTGGTAGGCTTTTCCATTCAAGAGGATTGGTGTTTCTATACCAGGCAAGAATCAACCAGTTACTTTCCTTCGTGCTAGTATAGAAGATTGTCAGAATTTTAGATGACATTCCAAAACCTTGAAAACTTCGAAGTGCTACCGTGCTTTCTTTGTAATGGAGCTTTCATGCTGGACCCAGGACAGATCCTCTGAAATGATCATGCTGAGAACTTTAAAATTGTTGGCTGTCTCCACCTCTGACTCCCTGATGAGTGGTTCATCGACCTCCGGTGTAACACGGTGTCAGCAAAATGAAAGAGCTGGTTATTGACATTAGGGAGTGTGCTGGTGCATGTGCTCCTGTCTTTGTCAGCAGTGCTGAGGTCGAGAGGGTTGACAGCTTCAAGTACCTAGGACTGAACTTCACTAATAACCTGACCTTGTCCTGGTAGATGGCACAGCCTAGAAAGCTCAGCAACACTTCCTCCTCGGGAGACAGGTCCCTGTCAATCTTCACCAATTTTTTATTGATGCATCATAGAAAGCATCCTGTCTGGATGCATGAGAGCTTGGAATGGCAGCTGCTCTGCTCAGAACCACAAGAAACTTGCGGACACAGCTCAGCACGTCATGGAAACCAGACTTGTCTCATCTCACTGCCTTGGCAAAGTGTTCAGCTTGTTCAAAGATCCTCCAACCACTACTGATGTTCTTCCTTCTCCCTTCTCCCTTCTCCCATCGAGCAGAAGATACAAAAGCTTGAAAGAACAAACCATCAGGGACAGCTACTCTGAGTTTATCGACAAATTCCCTGGAATGTTACAGTTCAGATTCAGATTCATTTATTTACCAAAAGTACAGTGGAATGTGTTTGTATTAACAACCAATGAAACCTAAAGATGTGCTGAGGATAACACACAAGTGTCACCACACATTCCAGCCCCAACATCGCTTGTGCATTATGTTCGGCAGAACAACACAGACAAGCAACAAAACAACAACAGAGAATCAGGCTTCTTTCCCCCCCTCCCACCCACTTACACATACAGACAGTCTTCAAACCCCACGACAGGCCTTCAGCCTCCAAAGGACTTGCAGACAATGGGCCCCTGACCTCCCCAGTGGAGTTCAGATTCATAGACCCAGGGCGTCAGCCTTCAAGCTTCAACTTCCAGACTCTTGAATTACTTTCAGCTTCAGTCTTCATTATTGACCCCAAGACTGAACTCCAGTCCCCAGGACTCACTTACCTAGGGAGTCCCCGGCCATTATGTCTCCTGCTTGCACAAACATCTGATTCCAGGACCCACAGACGTGGCGAACTTGACAGGTCTTTGTCCACAGTTCTTGACTGCCTGACATCCACAGTTGTCCTTCATCGCACATCCAGCGCAGCTCCGAGTGCAGAGTGGAGGCCCAAACTCTGAATGTCCTTTGTCCCATGTCCTCAGCCTTGGCCTTTGAGCACTAAGCTGAGGCCTAGACTCCAGATGTCCTTCGTCAGTCATCCATGTTGCTGGCAATCAAGCACGGAGTGGAGTCCTAGACTCCAGCTTGACCTCCAGCTCCACCACATCCTTATTCCTAAGCTCAAATCTGAACCCTAACTTCCCTCTCTGTCCCGAAAACCATAAGTTCAAAGTAAATTTATTATCAAATTACATATATATCATCATATACAACCCTGAGGTTCATTTTCTTGTGGGCATACTCAATAAATCCATAGTGGAATAATAGCCATAATAAAATCAATGAAATACTGCACCAACTTGGGCTTTCAACCAGGGTACCAAAGACAGCAAACTGCAAATACAAAAAGAAATAAATTAATAATGAATAAATAAGTAAGAAATATTGAGACCATGAAATGAAGAGTCCTTGAAATTGGGACCATTTCAATAATGGGGCAAAGGAAATTGAGTGAAGTTATCAGCTTTACTTCAAGAGCCTGAAGGCTGAGGGGTAATAACTGCTCCTGAACCTGGTGGTGTGAGTCCTGAGGCAGTGGCGAGAGGAGAACATGGCTTGGGTGGTGGGGATTGTTGATGAAGGATGCTGCTTTCCTGTGACAATGCTTCACGTAGATGTGCTTATTGCTGGGTAGGGCTTACGTGTGATGGACTGGTCCATATCCACTAACTTTTGTAGGATTTTCTGTTGAAGCACATTGGTGTCCTTCCCTACAAACCAAAAAAAAGGCTGAGCCACAATCTTGATAGAGGTTATAACTTAGCGCCATCTTGACTGGATGGACACTTGACCTCAGAATGTACCTCATTTTGATCTTGCACATTATTGTCTATCTGCACTTCACATTCTCTGTAGCTGTTGCACTTTATTCTATATTCAGTTGTTACTTTAGCTTGTACTATCTCAATGCACTGTGTAATGCTTTGTTCTGTGTGCAAGGCAAGCTTTTCATTACACCTTGGTACATGTGACAATAACAAGCCAATTCCATTCCTAAATTTATAATCAAGAATTAACTTCAGGACTAGGCTTTCTGATTTATTTTTAAACATATTCAGAAGAGTAAACATACATGGTAGACTATGAAACTAATAAAATTGCATTAATGCCAAAGGAGAAGGTGGGCTCATCTTCAGATATTGGCTCTGGTATCTTCAGAAGATTTTGCTCTTAAGTTGACTGTATTTGCAGCTCAATTTCAGAGAGTGCTGAAGATAAAATTGCTTCAAATAAGATTAACTCTGACGTTAAATGGAAAAAATCTAACTATAAAAACGGTTCTCAGATATACATTTCCTCAGAGGAATGGATATTTAACTGTGTAATTTTCAGATGACGTACAAAGATTTTTATAACCCGTTTCTATTTAGTTTTTGTTACCTGATTGCTGGAACATCAGACTTGAAAGCAATAATAGCCTTTTCTTTTTTAGGGTCATGCAAGTCTTCAGCCAGCACTTTTGTAGGCATCGTCGAATAGACTTGTCTCTTTATGAAGAGTCTGGCTAGAAGGAACCTTGTTCCAATTTTCATGCAATGCATTTCAGAAATTCTAAGTAAAGCCTAATATATATTGGATAGGTATATGGACAGGAAAGGAATGGAGGGTTATGGGCTGAGTGCGGGCCAGTGGGCCTAGGTGAGTGTAAGCGTCGGCACGGACTAGAAGGGCTGAGATGGCCTGTTTCCATGCTGTAATTGTTATATGGTTATATACATGTAAATTGAAGGGACAGGCAGAAGGAGTGGGGTGGCTTTGTTAGTAAAACATAATGAAGTCAAGTCCTCAGAAAGAAGTGACATGGAATCAGAAGATGTAGAATCCTTGTAAGAAACTAAGGGTGAAAAGTCTTTGATGGGAGTTATATATGGCCTCCAAACAGTAACCAGAATGTGGAGTACACCCTGTCCTCGTTATATGTGGTGGATGCGTTCCTGGCAGTCGACGCATAGTATGGAAACGTATAATGTGAATAATTATTTAAATGGAGAAAATTCAGATGCATTCTGGAGGGTTCCTAAATATGTTTTATCTGTAATTTATTCACATTTTCATACCAAATATGACACAAAAACAGTACCACAAGGCAACATTCGTATTATATTTAATCAATTTAAGGTAGTATTCAACGTAATAAATCATAGAAAGTTAACATACTAAGGTGTACAGTACTCACCAACAGTGGCAGGTGTGTTGGCTCCGGGAGATGAGTGGTTGTGCAGTGGTGTCGGGCAGCTTTCCATGGATGAGGTGGTTGGTTGTGGGTTGTCAGGATCATCAAGGACAGCAAGGGGTGAAGGAAGACTCTCAGAACTGTCGGCAGCAGGAGATGACACCGGTTTGAAGAAAGTGGTGAGGGTTGTTTGGTTGGCAGCATTTTGTTTTTCAGCATAAACCAGTGACCCATGCTTTCTTGTTAGCTGCCCAGTGGACAGGAAGCATATTCTTACTCAACATTGGAACACATAAGTAGAGTCAACCTATCCTTTGCTGCCTTGAAACCTGCCGCAGTCTTTTCATCCTTACTTATGTAAGTGCATTTCGGCATACGCTTCCAAAAAAGCCCAGTCTCGTCTGCATTAAACACCTGCTTTGGTGTGATGCCTAACTCAGCTATCATAGCCTGCAACTGCAAAGGGAAGCGTTCAGCAGCTTTGTGGTCAGCATAGCTCGCTCAGCACTCACAGCTAAGTTGTGAAGCCTGTGACGATTAACAAACTTAGAAAACCATCCCCTACCTGCAGTAAAGCTAATAATATCACTTGACACTTCCTCACTAGCCTCTGAACAAAGGCGACCATAAATTTCCAAAGCTTTCACACGAGGATGATTGGAACTGAGTGTTGTTTTTTTCTTTATTTCACGCTCAATGTGCAAACTCAACATTTTCTCCATTTTTGTCATAATTGGGTTACGCACTTTGGTAACAATCTTTGAAGGCACTTGTGATGAATCAATCACTGTACTTTTTATTTTCTCAGCATTTTTCTTTATGTTTCTGATCGTGGACTCACCCAGGCCGAAGTAGTGGCCCAGAGCTGCGTTACCTTCACCTGATGTGGCCCTGTTTATAATTTCCAACTTTTTTTTAAGTGTTAAAGCGGTTCTCTGCCGCTTGACTGATGGCCCAGGACTTGACATGGGATGCTTAGTTAAATATTTGAAGCACAAAATCAGTGCACTGTAGGTAATAACAACAAAAGTTTAAGAGCGCAAGATCACACATCCACATGCTGTCAAAACCAATGCGAGACTGTGAGGTGTGCGCTCGTGACTTGTATTGGCGGGAAAGTGGTGCTTCTCATCCCAGCAGTCTCACAAAACTGACAGTTTTGGATGCATATCAGGAGAAGTTGGTAGAAATGGGTTTGACGCATAACTGTGAATCTGCATTGTCTGAAGACGTATATAACGAGGATAGGGTGTACAAAGTACATTGGGAGATGGAGAAGGTTAACGTTTTGATACATCTGACATAGCTACTGTTCTTCAACCAATTCATAAGTTACTAAGTTGTAAGCAAATACTAAGTTGTATTTGCTTTCTGAAATTGTTAATAAACCTGATTCCATTGGTTTATTATTCATTCCCCAAGCATCTGAGTGATGTATTCTGTTTGTCTTGTGAGTGGAGCAGGAAACTTCTAGTCTAAAATTTAGGAAAAAAATCTTTTATAAGGCCCCATTCCTAGGAGTTATTCTTTGATTGATAAGTCAAACTAGCAGAGTGCTTCACTGTTTCAAGGTTGATAATTGAAAGTTGTAAAATTGTGATCATTAGCCTCTTAAAAATCACTATAAGCAGAACATAAAAAGTATTCACCCCCCCCCCCTGAAACTTTTCATGTTTTATTGTTTTACAACATTAAATCACAGTGGATTTAATTTGGCTGTTTTTTGACACTGATCAAGAGTAAAAAGACTCTTTCATGTCAAAGTGAAAACAGATCTCTGCAAAGTGATCTAAATTAATCACAAATATACAACATAGAATAATTGATTGCATAAGCATTCACTCCCTTCAAAGCAGTATTTAGTAGATGCACCTTTGGCAGCAATTACAGCCTTGAGTCTGTGTGGATAGGTCTCTTATCAGCTTTGCACATGTGGACATGCAACTTTTCCCATTCTTCTTTACAAAACTGTTCACACTCTGTCAGATTGCGTGGAGATCGTGAGTAAAATGCCCTTGTCAAGTCCACCCACAAATTCTCAATTGGGTTGAGGTCTGAACTGTGACTTGGCCACTTCAAGCTTAAAAACTTTGTTTTTAAGCCATTCCTGTGTAGCTTTCGCTTTACGCTTAGGGTCATTGTCTTGCTGGAAAACAAATCTTCTCCCAAGTCGCATGTCTCTTGCAGACTGCATCAAGTTTCCTCCAGGATTTCGCTGTATTTTGCTGCATTCATTTTACCTTCTACCATCACAAGCCTTTGAGGGCTTGCTGCAGTGAAGTATTCCCACAACATGATGCAGTCACCACCAAGCTTCAAGGTATGGATGGCATGTTTTCGATGATGTGTGGGATTGGTTTATGCCAAACTTAGTGCTTAGTCTGATGGCCAAAAACTCAATTTTGGTTTCATCAGACCATAGAATCTTCTTCCAGCTGACTTCAGAGTCTCCTACATGCCTTCTGGCAAACTCTAGGCGAGATTTCATGTGTTTTAAATGATTGGCTTTCTATGCCACTCTCCCATAAAGCTGCGACTGGTGAAGCACCAGGCAACAGTTGTTGTTTGCACAGTCTCTCTCGTTTCAGCCACTGAAGCTTGTAAATCCTTCACAGTTGTTATAAGTCTCTTGGTGGCCTAGACGTCTTCTTGCACGGTCAGTCAGTTTTGAGAATGGCCTGCTCTAGGCAGATTTATAGCTGTGCCATATTCTTTCCATTTCTTGATGATTGATTTAACTGTACTCCAAAGGATATTCAGTGACTTGGATGTTTTCTTGTATTCATCTCCTTTCTTGTGCTTTTCACTAACGCTTTCGTGGAGTTGCTTGGAGTGTTCTCTTGTCTTCATGGTGTAGTTTTTGCCAGGATACTGGCTCACCAGCAGCTGGACCTTCCAGATACAGGTCGATTTTTACTTCAGTCAATTGAAACACCTTGACTGCACACGGTGATCTCCATTTAACTAATTATGTGATTTCTAAAACCAATTGGCTGCACTAGTGATGATTTGGTGTGTCATGTTAAGGGAGGGTGAATAGTCGCACAGTCAGTTATTTTATGTTTTATATTTGTAATTAATTTAGATCACTTTGTAGAGATCTGTTTTCACATTGACACTTCAAGTGTCTTTTCTGTTGATCAGTGTCAAAAAAGCCAAATTAAATCCACTGTGACTCAATGTTGTAAAACAATAAAATACGAAAGCTTCCAAGGCACTGTAGAAGTTATCTGCTTCTATCATTTTCCCTGGCAGTGCATTACAGGGACCTACTTTTCTCTGCATTAAGAAAACTTACTGCACAAATCTATATTAAAATTTACCCATCTTCCCTTGAAGCCCTCTAGAATTTGAAATTTCAACCCTGGATAAAGACACTATCTACCCTGTCTGTGCCTCCTATAATATTATGTTCTTCTGTTAGGTTGCCCCTCAGCCTCCGATGCTGTAAAGAAAGCAATTCAAAATGGCATCAGGTTCATCGACAATTTGAATAATGCAAACTTACCAGTAGTAAAAAAGAATCCATGTAATTTCCTATGTCTGCTTGTTAACTAGCTTCTCCTTCTCATGCTTCTCCTTTCCTCTCATATGAAATACTACTAAATTAAGCTTCTGCAATGTCATATTCATTGTACTTAGTGTTTACAGACCTTGTATGTCAGTACTATTCTTTTTTCCCCCACTTTCTCCTCCAGTGGAACATCTGTAACTGCAAATGGTTCTTGGACAATGTGCCTAAGACTGAAAAGATTCTAAATCTTGTTGATTTGCATTAAGAATTGGTCAGTTTCAATTGCAGTTGATCTGCTGTGCGATCAGTTTGACTGTCAGTACTTTCAGATCTTAAGGTGTGAGGGGATAAGAAGTATGGTGAAATTATTATTTGACCATCTTCTCATTAATTCTTACTGAAAGCCATACATTGGCAAAAATTGTTTATTTGTATTGCTTTCCTTAATTTCATGAAATTCAGAGTTGGTCCTCAAACTTAGTCAACATCTGTTGTCAGAAAAAAATTAAATGTACTTTGCCAAAGCAATGATATTTAAAGTTATCCCTAAGTTATTAATAATCATCTAATTTTGTCTCTACAGATGAACATGACTGAATGTTGTTAAATGTTTGGATTATATTTTTCTTTTAAATAGGTTAGCACTAGTAACCTTGTGACAAGTAGTACACCAACTACTCGGGCTGTAAATGCAATGCAGATGCCTGTGTCCAGTGCCGGTGTAACAAGCTTCAGCATTTCAGGTGAGAAGTTACTGCTAATCAAACTAATATAGACAGATTATGTGATCCAGTTTGTTCTAATTTACCTTTGATTTTAAATCCATTTTAATAGTGGTCATGAAAATCTGCCTTCTAAAAAACAAATGGCAGAGTTTGTCTTTGGGACCAGCTAAAAGAGTAGCCAAATTAACTCTGATTTACCTTATGAATTGGGGAGGAAACTACTCCTTCCTTTGTAATTCTTTGTAATCTGAGTGAATGGACAGTCTTTTACTTGAAAGGCGATTGAACAGACAATGTTTCGGGCCGAAACTCTTCACCAGGACTGCTGAAGGGTCTCAGTCTGAAGCATTGACTGTGTACTGTTTTCCATAGATGCTGCCTGGCCTGCTGGGTTCCTCCAGCATTTTATGTATGTTGCTAAAGGTTATGTAGTAGCTTTTATATTAAGTAGCATTCTAAATGTTACTTCAGATTTATGAGAATGAAGAATTTTATTTTTTTTAATTTGTTCTTACTCATTTTCCATTTCAATGTGATGAAAACATACAGGTGTAAACATAGGATAGTATATCACATAAACAGGTCCTTTGCCCCACGATATTATGCTGAACTAATTAGATTAGTGATCAAATGCTCAAATAAACACCTGCTCTATCTATGAAATGTCCATATCCTTCCATTGTCAGCACATTCATGTGCCTGCCTATGAGCTCTTTGAAGGACATGTGGTTGAAGTTACAACCCAGACTGAGGCTTTTGTGCTTGCAATATGCAAGAACATTTCCCACTCCTACAACTTGACAGTTTTTTCTTTTCAAGTATCCTTCAGTTTCTCTTTGAAGACCATGGTTTAAATTTACTTCCTCCTCCTCCTCATCCTGGTTGTGTATTTTAGGTTTTTATCATGTGTGGAGGTAGTAACAAATATTCAGGTCAGTCTGTAATGATCATAAGCTGATTTTGGAGGTCACGGAGATGGCTTGTGTCCCTGAATATTTAATCTGAAGGAAGTGAACCTAGTTGCAGCTCCTGACTGACCGTATGAAGGAAATGGTGCTGGCATTGGATGCACTTACGATCATCCAGAATACTGAGAACACCATAGCAACAATTTTAGTGAGACGGTCACAGCTAAGGGATAGGCTGCAGATTGTAGGGTGACCATGAGCCGTAAGAATAGAGCAGACAGTGGAGGATCCTCTAAAGTTCAAACCTCAAAGTAAAATTTATTATCAAAGTACATACATGTCACCATCTACAACTCTTTGAGATTATTGGCTGATCTCCCATCCCAAGTCCAAGGCGAAGACAAAGGATCAGTGTAGGAACCTGGTCTGAATTCCCTTTGGTAAACCAGGATTTTTGTGTTATGATCCATAGTGGTATATCAAGCTGATCTTATTCCCACTCATCCAGCTTTATTGAGTAATGACCAGGAGGAAGAATCTAGCCTGATTTCCCCACTTGAGCGCAGAGTGACTGGATCATATACCAGTGTTGGAAGATGTTGTGGTTTACTGTATTAGCATGCAGCCCAAGGGTAATTAGCAGTAGCAGGATCCATCCACTTAAACACAGAGCCATAGATTTGCAGAAATAGATTGTTTGCTTCATTGAATCATTGCCACCTCTATGAAACAATGAACCAACTGGTCCCAATTCCCCATCAACCCCAGCACTCCCTTTGCTTACCCCTTACAAGTACATGTCCAGTTTCCTTTTAAGTACTGAAAATAGATTGGATCAGCTGACCTTGTTTTTCTTGAAGGCAAGATGCTTGAGGGGTGATCTGATAAAGGTACATAAATTATGAGGGATTTTGATGCGGTAAACAGAATCTTTTTCCCCATGGTAGCAGTATCAAGAATGGAAGGGCATGAGTCTTAACAGGGAGAGGTTTTAATCAGGATCTGAGTTTTTTTTTACACAGAGTGGTTGATATCTGAAATGTGCATTCAGAGGAGATGATAGAATCAAAATCAGTTGCTCTACTTAAAAGGCATTTAGGTAGGCACGTGAACAGATAAGGCAGAGGAGGACACGGTCCTAATATGGGTAAATAAGATTGGTGCAAGTGGGCGTAAATGTTGCCACAGACACGGTGGACTGAAGGGCTCATTTCTATGCTGTACAACTCCATGACTGTACATTCCAGACTTAACCAGCTGCTCTTTTCTTTTAAAAAGTACTTCTATTAAATTTGAATTTTCTTTGCTTGGATTATCTTCAGTTGATGCTCTCAAATTCTCAACATTGTTGTGAATGGGAGCATTTTCAACTAGATCCTTCATAATTGTAAAATACCTTTTTCAGACTCCTCCTCAGCTGTCTAATATTCTACCACTCTAGATTTATGTCACTTAATTCTGTATTGGTTTTATTGGTGACCATTTATAATGAGTATTCTTAGTTTGTGGTACTGCATGTGGAAGCTTTTATCTATCCTCTCAAATTTGTAATTTTCAAGAACATTATTGGATCACCCTCTCAGCTCTTTCCAATTAGTATATTATAATAGTTATGGATGAATTTTTTCATCATTTTCATTATTCTGTAAATTACTTCAGAACTAAAGCAAGCAGGAAAGCTTCTACTAAAATACAAATGTTATGTGTCCTCTAGGTACAACTGCATCAGTGACAGCTTCAACAAATGTGGCATCTGTAATCACTGGCTTATCTTCTGCAGTTTCCACATCAACAGTTACTTCTCCAGCTCTAACCCCTTCACCATCAGCGTCTATTTCAGTTACTGAGTCGTCCAGCAGCAGTGATACAAGTACCACACAGACAACCTCAACTGGCTTAGTAAATCCTTTGTGCACAAGCCAAATCATGGTGTCAGCTTCTGGACTGCAGACAGCTGGCACTGCGCTACAAGCAGGAGCTGCACAGGTACCCACTGGTGCTGGGCTTGCTACCAATCCAAGCCTAGCAGCCATGGCTGCTGCTGCAGGACTAACTAATCCTGGCCTCATGTCAGCCCCTCAGTTTGCAGCTGGGTAAGTCTTCACTAACTTCAGTCATTGGTGTATAATATTTCTATGTATCTGTGAATGTATACATCTAAGATGTAACATTCCAGTGTAAAAATTGAAAAAAGGACTCATCCTGCTTTTTCTTGTGAAGTGGAGAGGAACTGAATTACTTGTGGTTACAGTGGAAAAGTTATTTTTCTCTTTAAAAAAAAAAGATTTTGATGTCGGGTGTTCCAAATATCTATTCTTTAGCCTCCAGACATAAATAATTGTTTTAAACATTGGAGGAGATAGAGCTGTCAAGAAATTTAGCTGGACAATTAAATAATATTCTTCGTTTTGAATGACATAGTAGTGTTTAGGTTTGATGGGGGAGAAGATTGGTAGTATATGAACTGGGAATTATGTGGAGAAATAATTTGAGTGGCAGGGAGCAATAAGATACAAACCCATTATATCATTCTTTTTCTATCAGTAACAAAGTTTTTCTTGCACTACAGGTAATTTACATTTACTATTTCTTTGTCATTTTTAATGAGTTTGCAGATTTCTGGAAATTTTCAAAGCTCAGAAATATCCTTCTCATTTTTACTAAGTACCTCAATTTACTTATCGATGCATTGCAAAATAAACTAAAAATACCTCCTATCATCTTTGAGGCTATAGTTAACCTAGCCTAGGTCTCCAGAAAAGTGATGCAAATTTAAATGCGGACATGTTCTTGAACCTTGCTACAAATACATGATATGGACACTTTTTCTAAAAGGATGTTCTGAATATGATGGATTCAGCTCTCAGTTCCTCACTGGAATTGTATGTCTCATTTAGCAGAAAGATGCTTTTCCATTTTCAGGTCAGTTGCAGAATTGACTGAGCTCATAAAAATGGACTCTTTCATCTGGGTTGAAAACACTGTAAGTAAGGAGAGTCTGTGATGAAGTGTTAGAGCAACATAACACTTGAGCCCTCCTTTTAATGCAGCAGATTTGGATGATCAATGGACATCATTAATAGATGCCTGCAAAAGAGTATGAAGAAATTAGGGTTTATTTAGCTCATCAAGTCACTGACAATGCCTTCCTAGTAGTAAATGTTAAGTATATGTATTCCGCAGATGATAGAAAGTCTTAAGCATTTGACTATCTAATCATTACTAGCTGTTGGGATTTAGCATTATTTATCTTATGGTCATTTGAGAATTTTAAAACGGAGGTTGACAGGTCTTTGAATAGTAAGGGTGTCAAAGGTTACAGGGAGAAGGCAGGAGAAAAGGGTTTGGAGGGAAAATAAATCAGTCATGATTGAATGGTGGACCAGATTTGATGGGCCGAATGGCCTAACTGCTCCTGTGTTTTACAGTGGCTTGTAAGAGTATTCAGCTCCCAACACTTTGTTCATAGCAATGAATATTACAGCCAGGGATTTTGATCAATTTAACTGGGAATTTTTATTTATGAATCATATGCTCCTTTTTTTTACAGTAGAGCCCAAAAACAGGGAAAATTATAAAGCACAAGAAACTAAAACTTCAAAACCTAAAATGGCAGCAGTTCAAATGTATTCATCCCTCTTTGCTTAATAGAACCAGCTCTCGCAGCTTGTACAGTCTTTATTTTCTCAATGTGATGGAGCAAGAGTTGTCCATTCCTCCTTGCAAAATTGCTCAAACTGTGCCTGGTTAGTTGGTGATGGACAGCAATCTTGAGGTCCCAAAGATGCTCAATCAGGTTAAGGTTAATCCTGAGGGCCACTCAAGGACATAATTTTTTTCATTTGAAGCTACCCCAAGCCAAGTTTCCTCTCCAGTTTAAGCTTTCTGTCAGAGGCTAGTAGGTTTTTATCCAGGATATTTCTGTACTTAACAGTATTCCTGTTCCCTTCAATCTTGACTAGATTTCCAGTCCCTGCTGCTGAAAGGCATCCCGATAGCATGATGCTACATCCAGCAGACTTTACAGAAGGGATGGTGTTACCTGGTTGATGCACAGTGTTAGATTTATGCCACATGTACTGAGGCCAGAAAGTTCCACTTTAGTCTCATCCAACCACAAAAAGTTCTTTTGGGCAAGAATGTGTTTTGTTTTTAGCCAGGGCTGCTTGTTTCCCACTCTTCCATAAATACCGTTTTTTTTGTGTAAGGCCTTTAGAGATGATGGAGCCATGAACTTCATCTCCAGTTGCAGCCACTGACTTCAGTAGCTCACTCAGAGTGACTGTTCGCATCACAGTAGCCTCTCTTACGAGTGCCATTCTTCTCTGGTGACTAAGTTTAGAGAAGCGGCCTGACCTAGGCAGTGTGTGTGTAGTTTCATATTTTCTACTTTTTTACAAGGGACTGCACTGAGCTTCGAGGTATGTTCAATGCCTTTGAGATAGTCTTGAGCCCTTCCCTGATTTGTCTTGAATGGTTTTGATCCGTTGAAATTCTACCATACTGTTGCACCTTACAGAGAGGGAGAGTACTTATTCTTATGAAATCATTGAAAACAGGTGATCTTCCATCAATAAATTGGGTGAGTTGGTATGGTAATAATATTCTATGTTGCACCTGGGGAGAGACAATAGACAATAGGTGCAGAAGTAGACCATTCGGCCCTTTGAGCCTGCACCGCCATTTTGAGATCATGGCTGATCATCTACTATCAATACCCGGTTCCTGCCTTGTCCCCATATCCCTTGATTCCCCTATCCAAAAGATACCTATCTAGCTCCTTCTTGAAAGCATCCAGAGAATTAGCATAGTAATTACAAAGGGAATGAATACTTTTTCAGCCTCACAATTTTGGTTTTTAATTTGTAGTAAATTGTTGACTGGGTTTTGAATTTTTGTTTTGATTTGACATGATGCATGATATTTTGTAGATTAGCTCAGAAAAATCTGACTTCAAAATAGTTTAAATATAGAAAATGAGACAGGAAAATGTGCAAATAGTTTTACGTTATCAAGGCACTGTATGTTTTAAATGATGGAATTGTAGAAGATTTCGCGTATAACCTTTGGAAAACTGCTTATTTAGTTGAAAAATCCAACTATTGTGTACAAAATTCAATAGGGGTACTATAGTATAGTGACTGAATGTGGTCTAATCAAGTGAAATAACCAAATCCTGTTCTCTGTGACTTGAAGTTTAAATAAATTAGGGGTGGGGGTAAGAGTCTTGGCATCAGTAATGGTGATTAATGAAACCATTAATTATTGTAAAACCATGCCTTCATTAGTATTCATCAGAGTGGTACAGGAGACTGCAGATGCTGGGATCTGGAAAGAAAATGCAAACTGGTGGAGAAGCTTAGTGGGTTAGGAGATGGTTGAAGTTTGAGATCGACTTCGCATTAGTTTGCAGTTATCCATCTGTGTCGACAGACGTTTTCTGATATACTGAGTTCTTCTACCAACTTGTGTCTTTGCTGTATATTCCTCAAGTTATTGAAATCTGTCATCCTTGCTAAATCTGAACAAAATGTGATGCTGAAACTATTGATATGATTGACTCTTCACTTCCTTCTGAGGTGGCCAAATGAACATATGGATAAATTGGAAGTTGTTCATTCATTTGTTCTGTATGTATACTTTTTGAATATTTGTTGTGTTTCCAAAAATATTCCCATGGTACAAAATCGTGCATCCTTAAACATTTATTTACAGCTGTTTTCAGCCTTTGATCTCATTATGACTTGAACATTTATCTCTTTTTAATGATCAGTAAGTTGTTAAATAATAGGAATCCATTGCAAATATCTACTAATTAATTCTTTCTTAAATTGAGGAATATATATTTTTATATTTGTATAGTTCTGTACCCAGCTAAGTATACTACTTATGTCAATGCTTATAGGGTTTTTTGTTTTATTTTTAAATTTCTTCAGGAGGATGAATGTTGTGTTTACCAGGTAATATTTTTTTTAATTTTTACAAGAATTTAAACAAAATCTTTTTACTCTTATTTTAGTTGCATTTACCTTTATATGATGTGGAGAGATGAAATAACTTAGCATAATCGTCAAGGCATTAAGGAATGTAGAAATGGAGTCTTAAGAACCCCAGAGTGACATTTTCTATCTAAATTTCAGTAAAGTGATGAGTACATTTTTGGGTTTCCGTTTGCTAGTTAAAACCAACCGTAGAAAACCTGTCATCTCTCCAGAATTCTTTTTTTATCATATTGCTATCTCCACATAAATCAGAACTTAAGTCCCAGATTATTTCTTCTTACTTATTTGAGAAGTAAAATGTCAACACTCTGTAAAACTCCCTTACCTCATTTTGATATTCTTTCTCCACCATCCTTCACAAATGGTACATAATTTCAAGTCCTTAACTGCAAACCATTTTGCAAGGAGAATGTATTGAAAGGCATTGTGTACATTTTTTTAATTACTAAAAGATCAGCAAGGTCTCTGGTACAGTAGTTTGTATTAAAAATTGATTTTCCTTTGAAGAGACGTCATCAGTATCTCATTCAAAGTATGATTTTGCTTTTATGTTAATGGGAATCCTTCCACGTTAGGCAACTAGGGGTCCATGGCCTAAATAAAGGCTGGGGAACCCCTGCTCTAAATGCACAGGTCTGATTTCATTTGTTCTGAACTTTAATGTGATAACTCTATTTACAGTCAGTGAAGGAAGCTGTGTTAGTTTGATGAGTGGGTTATGGCAATCGAACCCATGCTCCCTCAAAACAAGTGGGTTTCCAGAAATATTGCTTTGTAATTTAGTTAGTTAGAACACTTAATTCATCAATTCCCCTTTGTTGCTTTGCTGAAATAAGATTTAGAGATCTGCACAATTAATTTGTGTGCCTTGTCCTGAACTAAATGAATAATTTTCATTGTTTTAAAGTTATTATGATTATTCATTTAGAGAGCAGAGGAAGTTACAATAGTATTGGAAATTTTCGATAATTGTCATAGCCAAACCATTGAAGTGTTCAGTTGACTTCCTTGCACACATTCCTTCCAACAAATTAAACAATTTTTCAGATATCATAGCATATGCTTTGACATTATATATTCCAAGGAGTACAGCATTCTTTTGCTTTTACAGAGGTGCCTTACTCAGTCTGAATCCAGGGAGTCTTGGTGGTGCTCTTGGTCCAGCATTGATGAGTAATAGCACACTGGCAACTATTCAAGGTTGGTAACCTCAGTACTTTACATTTCTACTATCTTCAAACCATCTTTTTGCTTTACAAGAAGAATGACAAGTACTCAATTTATTTCTACTTTAGATTTTTTTTAAAAATCTGTGAGTATATTACATCATTATGAATTCCAAAACTGTAAAGGAATGTAATTGCATTAGATAGCTTTATTGATCCCAAAGGAAATTAAATTGTCACAGTAGCATTACAAGTGCACAGATATACAAATATTAGAAGAGATGTAAGAAAAAAATAAAAAGTTATCTTAAAACTAAGATGTACAAGATTTACAAGTTAAGGATTACAATATTTCCAACACTGACAAGATGGTAGTGTAAGAATTACTGTAATATTTTACTGTGATGGGTGCACATTTACACCATCCAGATAAGAGGTGATGATAGCAGGGTGTGGTAAACAGAGCTTAAACAGAGTTCTGGTTTTTTAAAAAAAGGTTAATAATGGGAGGGGGTTATCACTTCCCCCGCTATAGGTTGATTCATTATAGAGCCTAATGGCAGAGGGTAAGAATGATCTCATATCATGCTATTTGGAGAAGCACAGTTGTCTTAGTCTATTACTGAAAGTGCTCCTCTGTTCAGCCAAGATGGCACGCAGAGGGTGAAAAACACTGTCCAGAATTGCCAGGATTTTCCAGAAGGTCCTTTGTTATACCACAGCCTCCAGTATGTCTAGTTTGTCTCCTATAACAGAGCCAGCCTTTGTAAATCAGTTTATTGAGCCTGTTGGCATCACCCATGTCGATGCCATTGCCCCA
Source organism: Hemitrygon akajei (assembly GCF_048418815.1). Classification (NCBI taxonomy): domain Eukaryota; kingdom Metazoa; phylum Chordata; class Chondrichthyes; order Myliobatiformes; family Dasyatidae; genus Hemitrygon; species Hemitrygon akajei. Next base: position 41,642,219 of record NC_133128.1, read on the forward strand.
GCATACCACCACATGGAAGATTGTACTGGCGACAATAGATTGGCAGAACATGTCAAGGAGAGGCCAGCATACTCCAAAGGACCTCAGTCTCTTCAGCAAGTAGAGGTGACTCTGGCCCTTCTTGTACAGTCTCTGTGTTGGTGCTCCACTCAGGTCTGTCATCCAGGTGCACCCCCAGGTACTTGTAGGCCCTCACCTCATCCATGTCCTCACTGTCAATAGTAACAGGGAGCAGTGCAGGCTTAGTCTTCCTAAGGTCCATCACCATCTCTGTCTTACTGATTACTTTGGGATAAGCAGTTTGCAATATTGTTACTCTTGTAAATATTTGTACAGTTAAACAACTGAAGTACTTCTGCATTTGAGAATGTTTTAACATAATAAAATGCTAGAAATCTTGCTAATCCATGTTAAGTGAAAGGCTGAAAGAGTTTTACATTCTTTGATATTAAACTTGGGCTTTTGGAAATAATAATCTAACAAAAATGTTGCTTGGTGTTATAAAAGGAAACCCAATACCAAAACCTCCTCCTCTTGTTCGAGGGTAATGAATCCAAAGGAGTAATCTCAGAGCTGAATTTAGCTGGTGTAGAATTGTAGTGCCAGTATTACTTCTTAAGCTGTGAAGCTAAACTTCTGTCTTTAGTTACTTTTACATCATTTAATGCTTTTGTTGTGCATAATTAGTATTTCAGAATAAAAATTATTACTTAAATTGTGGTCCCACATTCCCGTTATAGAATTCAATGTGTCTTCTATTGACAGATTCTCAAACTGAATGGAACAAAAAGATTATTAAATAAAATTTAGAGCCCATGGTACAGAAAATGGAGAAGGACTAAATCTATCATTTTCAGGTTGGGGCACTATAACTAATAGGATGCAGTGTAGATTGAACCGTTAACAGTCATTTTCAACAATGAATGATGAAGTTGGTGAATCAGATCTGCTGAGAACAGAGGGTGAAATAAAAGGTGAGATGCCAGATATAGTAAAACGTAGGAAAATGCGATCCAGTTTGGTGGAGTATTTTATAAATGGTGAGTCAGTGAAAGGCTTTGATGTTGAGGGAGCTGCATATCCTTATACATGAATCCAAGAAGGTGAAGTGGCTCACTTCTGCTTTTGTTGCTTATGGAATATGTGGAAAATCATCAGCGATTTCACACTCTATGATGTTACAAAGCTTAAACAACTCTCTGGACTCAACCTGCAAGTTAACCTTTAGGGGGTCCTGCAGAAATTTTCCCAAGTGTCCTGCATGAAATTTGTCTCTGTTGCTTGGCCTCCATGTGCACAAGGTCATATTCTAAAAGAACATAATACATAGGAGTAGAATTAAGCCATTCAGCCCATCAAGTCTGCTTTGCCATTCCATCACGGCTGATTTATTATCCCCCTCAACCCCATTTTTCTGCCTTCTTTCCATCACATTAGACACACTTTCTAATCAATAACCTATCAACCTCTGCTTTATATATACCTAATGACTTGGCCACCACAGCCATCTGAGGCGATGAGTTCCATAGATTTACCATCCTCTGACCAAAAAAATTGCTCCTCATCTCTGGTTTAAAAAGATGTTTTTCTATTCTGAGGCTTTGCACTATGGTCCTGGACTCCCCCATTATAGCAAACATCCACTCGGACTACAAATTTCAATATTTAATAAGGTTCAATGAGATCCCCCACCCCTCATTCTTCTAAATTTCTAACAAGTACAGGACCAGAGCTATCAAATTCCTCTCATGCTGTATGTTGACCCTTTCATTCCCAGAATCATTCTTGTGAACCTCAACTGCTCACAATATTCTTGAGCGCAGTCTGACCAATGCCTTAAATAGCATCAGCATGACATCCTTGCTTTTATATTGCAGTCCTCTTAAACTGAATGCTAACATTGCATTTGCCTTCCTTACCACAACTCAACTTGCAAGAGTTCCTGCACGAGTTCTCCCAAGTCCTTTTGCACCTCTGATTTCAGAATTTTCTCCTGATTTAGAAATTAGTCTACTCTTTAGAAAATAGCGTTCACCTACAGGTTAGGTTCATTAATATATTACCTTGAGGAAAATTATTCATAGGTAGCCTGATGTTTTCTGCTTGGATACCTAAAAGATCATTTTTGCAGGAAGATTTTCTTGTGATTTCCCATTTCAGAAAAGGCTTTTTACTCACTTTATTAAGTTCTAAACATTTACTGTTAGTACATGGAACTAATAAATACAATCAAATGTCTTGTTGGAAGAAAATCCAAGTTGTTCTGTAACAAAAGTTTACTCTATTATGCACAAAATTAAAGCAAACCTTATAACTTCTGGAATTGTATAATCTTTATTATATTAATTGCTTGCTTGAAAGGATTGGGGAAGAGCATGGGTTATTTTTAAAGCCTTACAAATTGCTCCTCAAAACATTTGTGGTCTAGATAAACATTGAAAGCTTCCTGCTGCTTCCCAGAGTTGATTTTGAAATTGCAGTGTGCAATTTTTCATTTTGATTGTACAAGCCCAACTGATCAGATAACAATTTTCTTAAGGTAAACAATTAACTGAGCACTTAATATGAGGAGAAAGTTAAGTTCTCTTCAGTCATTTTGCAGCTTTATTGTAGATAACCTGAAGATGAATGAGCTGAGTTGTGCTGGACCACTCACTGACTAAAATCTGTGCCTATGGTCCCCATGTCTCTGCTTGTCTGGAATGGATATGAACCACTTATTTCCATTAGACATAGGAGCAAAATTGGGCCATCTAGCCCATTGAGTCTGCTCCACCATTCAATCATGGCTGATCCTTTTTTTTTAAATCTCCTCCTCAACCCCAGTTCCTGGCCTTTTCCCCAAAACTTTTGATGCTATATCCAATCGAGAGCCTATCAATCTCTGCCTTAAATACACCCAATGACCTGGCCTCCACAGCTGCATGTGGCAACAAATTCCACAAATTCACCACTCTTTGGCTAAAGAAATTTCTCCACATCTGTTTTGAAAGAGTGTCTTCTATCCTGAGGCTGTGCCCTCTTGTCCTAGACTCTCCCACCATGGGAAACATCCTTTCCACATCTACTTTGTCTAGGCCTTTCAACATATGAAAGGTTTCAGTGAGATTCCCCCCCTTATCCTTCTGAATTCCAGCAAGTACAGACCCAGAGCTATCAAATGTTCCTTGTATAATAACACTTTCATTCCTGGAATCATCCTTGTGAACCTCTTCTAGACCCTCTCCAATGCCAGCACATCTCTTCTAAGATGAGGAGCCCAAAACTGTTCACAATACTCAAGGTGAGGCCTCATCAGTGCCTTATAAAGCCTCAGCATCACATCCTTGCTCTTGTATTCTAGACCTCTTGAAATGAATGCTAACATGGCATTTGCCTTCCTCACCACCGACACAACCTGGAAGTTAACCTTCAGGGTGTTCTGCACAAGGACTGCCACGTCCCTCTGCATCTCAGATTCCTGGATTTTCTCCCCATTTAGAAAATAGTCCGCACATTTATTTCTACTACCAAAGTGCATGACAATGCATTGTCCAACATTGTATTTCATTTGTCACTTTCTTGCCCATTCTCCTAATCTGTCTAAGTCCTTCTGCATCCTACCTGTTTCCTCAACAGTACCCCCCCCCCCCCCTTGTACCAATCTTCGTATCATCTGCAAACTTGGCAACAAAGCCATCTATTCTATCATCTAAATCATTGATATACAGCATAAAAAGAAGCAGTCCTAACACTGACCCCGGCGGAACACCACTAGTCACTGACACCAATCAGAAAAGGATCCTTTTGTTCCTGCTCACTGCCTCCTACCAATCAGCCAATGCTCTAACAATGCGAGTAACTTTCCTGTCATACCATGGGCTCTTAACTTGGTGAGCAGCCTCGTGTGACACCTTGTCAAAGGCCTTCTGAAAATTCAAATATACAGCATCCACTGCATCCCCTTTATCTATCCTACTTGTAATATTCTCTAAGAATTCCAACAGGTTCGTCAGTCAGAATTTTCCCTGAAGGAAACCATGCTGACTTAGCCCTATCTTGCCGTGTCACCAAGTACTCCATCACCCCATCCTTAACAATTGACTCCAACATCTTCAGAACTTCTGAGGTCAAGCTAACTTGTCTATCATTTTCCTTTTGCTTCCTTCCTCCTTTCTTAAAGAGTGCAGTAACATTTGCAATGTGCAGAGTCCAATGATTTTTGAAAGATCATTTCTAATGCCGCTACAATCTCTAGCACTACCTCTTTCAGAACCCTTGGGTGCAGTTCCTCTGGTCTGGGTGACCTTTAGGTCTTTAAGCTTTTTGAATACCTTCACTTAACAGTAACTGCACCCACTTCTCTTCCTTCACACACCACAACATCAGGCATACTGCTGGCTGGCTTTCTGGATACTACATGTACAGCTGAATGGCAACTGGGGAGTCGGCAGCACTGTGAAATTGCTCCCTAGTTGTGCCTGCAGAAGGGAAGGCTGAAGATGGAACTTCTGTCAAAGCTGTCACTAAACAGTTTCTAAATGTCTTTGAATGCCAGAGGTATTTAGTACAATTAAAATTGAAGTAAATAATCTTTAAAATATATTTTAAAATTTAAAAGAATGCTAACTTTTATAAATGCATCAAAATAATAATTTTGTTAACATTTCCCTTCTATCTGTAGTTCTGGAAACCCTGTTGAGATCTTCTGGGGGGATAGGGTTCTTCAGCAGCATGTCAATTCCTCCGAGGAGTTCAGCTGAACAGATTTTCCTGCCTCAAATTTGTCAGCATATGCACACAAGACTAGGATGTAATGCACATTAATAGGATTATATATGGCCTTAGTAAGACCATGACTGGAGTAAAGTAAACAATTTTAAGTGCTCTACCTTAGATATTCTATAAAGGATTTACTTGCTTTAGAAGGAGTGCAACAAAGATTCACCAGGTTGAATCGGCATATCGATAATCTGAAGAGAGATTGAAGAATGTATAAATAAGAGTTAATCTCACTGAAAGATTCAAATGGATTCCACATGGCAGATTTCCTGGAAAATACCTAGTGCATGGGAGAGAACTAAGTTTAGTGTAACTTGCTATTAAATTGATTTAAAGAAAAGTAATTGTAATTTTTTTAGTTTTATTATTTTTCATTTTTAGCATTTTGATAGCATATTTTATTTGTAATGTTTGTGAGTATCTCCAATATGGGCAAACATATTCACTCATTTTGAAATCTTTGAGAATAGTTTACCTTGGTAGCATAGCTTAACCAGCTGATAGATAGATATTTATATGTAATATTTACAAGTGAACTGATTGAGCTGGTTGGAACCAGCTCTGCAAAAAATCTGTTCTAAGTAAATGTGGACCTGGTTGGTAGTGGAGCAGAGATTGTCCAGAGCACATCGTTACTGGAGAATTCAGAGACTTATTATTATCATTATTACATTCACATACCATTTGTACCACTAGAATCTTTATTCACCATAACATTTTATTATTATGCTCAGTGTTGGGTTGATTTGTTCTCAGACCTTGGCAATTTATGTGCAATGTTTTGTCACCGTGCGTTGAGACATTGTCAGTGCACTTTTGATTGCAGAGTGTCCTCTGAATGCTTGGCCTTTATATACTTTTCAGTAAGCTGCTCATTGGTCATTCAGAGGACTCTCCACAACCAACAGCACACTTGACCTTATTGCATGATGATGAAACGTTTACAGGTAAATTGTCAAGAATGGAAAGCAAATCAACCATCTGAGCTACACATCTTCCGAATTATGCTTAATGTGTTTTTCAAAGCAGAAAATGCATGAAGTTGTTGCAAATGAAATAATATTTTTGGTGTTTTGTGTTGGTGACCCTAGGTTCTGCAAAAAGGTCATTGATCTGTAGCATTAACTTTGTTTCTCATGTCTTGTGAGGCCTTCATCATTGTTTGTTTCATTCAGATGTTCAGCATTAGCTGTAGTTTGTTTTTGGTTAATATATATGTCTGGAAGCACTGGGATAACCATTTCATCTATTCATTGCTCTGTCAATAAGCAAAAGAATTTTTTATTCAAATCTCTCTCATTTTTCCTTTCCTCCTAGCGCTTGCATCCAGTGGGACACTTCCTATAACATCCCTTGATGCCAGTGGAAATCTATTGTTTGCAAATGCAGCGAATGCAGGGGCTACTCCAAACATCGTTACAGCCCCTCTTATTTTGAACCCACAAAACCTATCCTTACTCACCAGCAACCCAGCCGTAAGCCTGATATCTGCTGCCGGGACAACTGGACATGCACCCAGTCTTCAGATGGCTTCAATGTCAGCTGATTCCAGCCAGAACTCTTCATTCACTGTGACCTCGGCAGGCGGGGCTACCAATACCACCAAGGCTCAATGAAACACAATCCCTGGAGTGGATCATTTCATCCAGTAATGGGATGTTTAGTCAGCTGCTTCCTGCAAAAGCAAAACTGATGTTTGCCTAAATTTTTTAACTTGCTTGTTTTTCAGGATTGTGTCACCAATGACAAAAAAAAGACTTTTACCAAAAAGGAAACACGTGAATATTTATCGTTTCAGACGGTCGTAACAATATAGGAGTCATTAACAATGCATAGGCAAGGGTTCTGTCTCCTCTTGGTATCTATTTTATTAGTTCTTTTTAATTGTGTGTTTATTTTAATTAGGTCTGTTGTACAGGCCTCTTTGTTTCATAAAGGTGTTTATATCATGTATAAATAGCATGGGTTTCTTTAACTGGTACAGTTTAGGCAGGCCTGTACTTGGGATGCTTGTGCATCTTTTTTCCTTGTGTATACTGTTAAAAGAATTACATTAAGTTTTTTATTTTGTTGTTCAACTAATGTCTTTTGAAATGGTTTTCTTTCTTAAAAAAAAGTTGTTCCTTGTCGGGTACACTGTAGATTTATGCACCGTTTGTATAAAGTGGTTTACTGTTGGTTATTTTTGTAGGAAAGATTCAAAGATAGATGCATTGAGACAAAAGTTCATGAACTGGTGGTTTTAAAAACAATAATTGTTTTTAAAATTCCTAACGTTTGTCTACCCTACCTAAATCTATTGGCTGGGGTATATTAGCTCATGTCATATCATCGGAGATATTGATCCAGTTGGCTGAACTGGAAATGGAGGCAGTGTTAAAGTCAGTGGATCTTAAGTATCTTATAATGCTTTTGTCTTTGCTCGGATACTGATGTTAGTTGGAACCATCATGGGATATGGTAGAGATGAGCAAACTACAATGCAAATCGGGCCAGCCATGAAAAGGTCTCCAATGGGGAAAATTCATGACCTAGTTTCTAGAACTGGTTTATTTATAGAAACTAGATAATATAATGCCTGTAGAGCTTGTTAACATATCTCATGTTGCTTCAGTTCAGAGTTTGTTTATCAGTAATAGAAATTAGGTTTGCTATGAGATGAGAGGCTTACAGTATGCACAGTATGGCTTGAACCATAGCTGTAAGCGTATTGAAACCAAAAATTAAAGGACTGGAGTAGAACATTGCAGTTCACATGGAGTAAAAATGGTGCCTGTCATATGCTTGGGAAGAAAGGGCAAATAACTGTACTGCAGCCTCTGTGTCTATTAATTAATAAATAACTGTTTACTTAGCTACTTTTTGCTGAGTTGCCCACTGGAAATAAATATGAGGTAATAGCTTTTTTTTTCAGTCAACGAGCACATATTTTTTTCTGATTAACACGTAACTGATTCTTAAATATTAAGATTGAATCAAGTGAGTGTCCATCTGGACATCCCTGTACACTGTTACCATGTTGTTTGCCCAAACTGCTGCACTAAAACAGTATAAATTTACTTAAACCAGCTGGGTACTTGAACTAATTTTGATATTGGATTTGCATGGTTGCTGCTTGGCCTTTCTGATGGTAACAATAACTGGATGCAAGTAAACCAATTTGTTAATCTGTTTTTAAGAAAAATGACAGTCACCATTTTTGTTCCTTGTTAGTAACTACATTAATCTCCTTTTCAAGACATAAAGATTGCAGTGTTGGTAGTGTTATGTTACCAGACTGCAAATTAAATAAATATAGCTGCCTACCAAATATGGACAGCTATTGAAGCTTGAACCAAAGTCAATTTTACCTAGCTGCTGTACCAATGACATTGTTTGCATGAGTGCAGTTAATAGGCATCAGTAATTTAGTTGCTACATTTAAAAGGTAGTTACTATCTTGTACTTTTTAATGTCATTTTTCAGGTAAAAGGATCTCTAAACAAGAATTTTATGTTGCAGAGTTGTAACCATTTTGTCAAGAGTCTGGTGCAACTAATTTTCATTGGGCAAATCAAATTTACTAATGTAGACTGGTGTTAGTTGTATTATGGATGTTAGGTTTCAAGATGTACACTTTCTATGAGTGCTAAAGTATACAGAATCGATCTTGTGAGAAATTATACTGGTGTCTTTAAGATGTGCTGCTGCAATGCTTGTTTTCTGTTGATCTACTATTTTGACTGGAAGTAGTCAATCAAAATTTTAGGCAAATATTTCTGTCTTTATAGTAGATTATGGGCTTTGGACCAGTGTGTTTGGAGCACATAGGCAAACATAAACTAAAATACCTTACTCCTTTGACAGATTCATTCAGTTCTTTTGGGTCTTTTAATGGTATGACATAACTGCCCAGTTTTTATTGTTATCTCCCATTGTGCAATGTTGTAATGATACAAAAAATGCAAAAATGTGCATACTATCTTGCACCTGGAAGGAGTGAATGGTACATCAAAAATACAAACTATGCAATGAAAGTTTTTTTAAAATGGACCCCAACCCCCTCCCCCTCACAATCACAGGCGCACACACATATCATTTTCAATAATCAATTGAATTAATGCTTAATGCCAAATTGCCCTTTCCACAAAAACATGATATGTATTGGGAAAATAAAATTCACATAAAAATTGATGCTGAATATTCATTTAAAAGTGAAGTACAATTGTAAAGTTGATCTGTGTTGCATATCCACTAGGTAGCATAGCTAGGGACTTGTAAACAAATTGGTTTTTCACTTTAAGAATGATTCATGTGGGGGAAAAAAGTTGGACAGGCTAGTTTCAACAGTTTAGATTGGTGGTGTTGAAACTACTTTGGTATATTTTGGGGATAGCACTGCATAATGCTTTAAGTAGTATTTGATTTAAAGACAAAATGTTAAAACTGTTAAATTGGAGCCCAAGTAATTCAGAAGCAGGAAATATACCAATCAATTTTATTGATTGAATTGAATATAATTTTATTTATTTGAGGTAAAATTGATAAGGGTTTATTAATTTCCCAATTAAGGTTAGAAAATGTTGACATTGACTTTTCACTTAATTTGCTGTAAACAAATTTATTGAAATAATAGGATGGAAAATAAACTTAACTGAAGAAAGCTATTTCATTTCTAAGAGCAGATAACCAGTTGATAAAGGTAATATATGGAACGATGAAATTCTCCCATAGCTTTTTACTTTGCAGTTAAGTTTTAAAACCAGCTGAGACACATTTCTGAAACTGAATGGTATTGTACAGTAAAATTCAACGGTTAAAATAGGTGTTTTATTTAGAAACCAATTAATCCAGTAGCAGGCCAATTTGTAATTCATTTGATCCAGCTAAATAAAATTTAATTTCTTTCAGTTTGATAAATATTTAAATAAAAAGTTGCTAATTAAGATGAGATGAGGTTTGTGTTAAATCCAAAAATATTAGTTACATTTGGAAATTTTTGCTGATGGTTTTTCCCTTCCATGAAAATATTTTATTTTAAATTGCATTGTATGTTAGAATCATAGAATTGTTATAGCAAGTTCAGGATTTATAGTGATTCTATAATTCCTTGCATTAGGACTTTAAAACAAGAAGACACAATTTTTTGATGTTAAAGAACTAACTTTTCAAATCTAAATAAAGCAAAATTCCTTAATCAGATAGAAATAAATTCTTAATTTCCATATACTGTATTTCAGAAGGATTACCAAATTGACTTTTTTATAAGCAAATGCTACTCATCTTCCTCAGGCAGTAGAGCTAAGACTAGATATGTATTACCATGCTTGCTAAATTTTCACTGAAGATGCGTTAAAAAGTTTATAAAGTGATCTAGACTATATGAGACTTTTATACCTGACCTATGGCTCCTGCATCCCAGGGATACATTATTTTCTGTATATTCTCTATATGCTGCTTGGATTTCAATTTTAATTACAGAAATTGAAATCAATATGCACAGATATCTGGCATATTTATAGAGTTTATCTTTAATGTTCCTTATTCACTTACTTTTGGATCTAGCATCACTGTCATTTATTGCCCATCATAATAGTTTCTTATGAAAAAGGTAGAAACCTACTTTCAACAGAATGGCTTGCTAAGTCACTTTTGAGTGAATTTAAAAGTGAACTACATAGGGTGGTCCTGGAGTTAAGGATTGTGTTTTTCTACCCTGATGGATGTTAGTAAACCAGATGAGTTATTATGACACTGATAATGTTCATCATTACTAAGACTAATTATTGTTTTTCCAAATTCCAGAGTAATCAAAATTTAAATTTTGGCTTTGGCCAATTGCTTGACTTTAAAACTATATTTTATTGTGTACATGTACACTTGAAGCCGAATAATTTTGATGTACAAATTAACACACACAGGTATACCTCATTTTAAGCATTAGATTGAGTCATAGTTATAGAGACTTTGTTTAGTTTAATTCATAAAGCATGATCGTGTTTTAACTACCATTATCAGCTAATATCTAATGATTCTGTGAGAGATGTCCAAAAATCTAACTAGGTTTAAGCTATTCTGATTTGTTATACCCTTGATCTGAAATGTCTTTGTCATGAAATTGGCATTATTTGTTCCTTTAGATATGGTGTACTGTTTGACATTTCATTCCCTTTCTTTTAAATTCTCATTTAAGGGATGCAACCAAGGTATCAAAAGCTATGCACCATATCCAGATTTTAGTGAGAATCCACATCAAAATAAGGACCTATATCCTACAGGCATCTAATATTTGTTTATAAACACTGTTTAAATCTTAGCATTCATTCCAGCAGTGAAAATGGCAGTATAATTTATACAGATTAATTCATATAGTGTATATTCCCCCTTTCTTTCCTGTTGCCTTTTATGAAACAAAAAAATATTTTAATTAATTGTAGAACTGAATTCGCATTTATAGTAGTATGTCACTAATCCAAATATGAAGCACCACTCTCCCGAGTTATTAAATGTATAGAATCCATTTTAATTTGTCTGCTTGTCTCCCATGCATAAAAGATCTAAATTGTTTTACAATATTGTATTTAATTCATAGAACACTACAGAACATTGCCGCTCTTTTGCTTTCATTGGCTCATTAAAAGACCTTTCCAATTGGTTCCACTTCACTGATGTCCAAAGCCCTGAATGTTTTATATGTCTATTAAATTGCTTCTAAAGATTAGTCTATTGATAAATTGATTTTTTAAAATTTATTTCCCTTTGGCTATTTTGCTAATTATCAAATCTCTGCCCTTTCTAGGTGTTTTCAAATGTTACTGGAATGAGTTGTTGGTTGTTGTGTGGAAGGTTTATCTTGGTTGAATACAGTGAGCACTATATTTTGGAGTTCTGTTTGTCATCTGAAAGAAGGAAACTGCTATTCCACATTTGTATTATAATTAGATCTGTGTTGAACTTTGGAGAGCTGTCATAAACGTACAGATGCAGTTGTCCCGTTTGAAAGCTGTAAGGCACTAAGTGGTTCTTGTGTAAATGATGGATGGGGCTCTAAAGTTAACTAATACATTGCCATCTTTTAAGTGAACCAGCTTGGAGGGCTAGGAGAAATTCCATAAAGATACATTACTAATGTTACCCAATATATCATGATCTTTTTTAAATCCAGTAAAATGCTGGCTTTAAGATATTTGTGCAAACATTATCATTAGGAAATAAGATGTACCTTCCACCCTTCCACTCTATAAATAGAATGTGAGCATAATTTTTCATCATTGCAATCTTTCTATGAAGAAAATAAATACCTCAGCATTGCTTAGCAATTACAAGCTTGCTTTGCAAACAAAAAATCTATTCCTGATTAATATGATTGTAGGGTTAGAGATTAGTATGAGTTTTTGGGTGATGTTCTGTACTTAAAATATTTATGGATTTGGTTTCTCTCTTTAAAGTTAATCTTCATAACTAACAAAAGAAATTATATGTGATTCTATTTGCCAAAGCAAACACCGCCTTTTAATCTCTATTAAATTGTGGCCTAAGTTTTAGTATGCCTCATCTCACAGTTTTTAAACTAGTTAAAATTTATATTGTACATTTTTTAAACAATGTCAAACCGCTCATTTTCCACTGGCCTTTTGTCAGAGAAATGTTCAGTGCTAGGAGAGGGTTCCACAATATAAAAGGCATTTTCTAAACAATAAGTGGGGGCGGGGGGGGGGGGGAGAATGTTTTATCTGTGTTGTATAATGGATATAGTGTTTGTCATATTCAATAGTTGAGCAAGTTTTTAACTTTTTATTGTTGATGATAACAAACTAAACAATTCAGTATAGACCAAAAATATATCCTGCTCCTTGCACCTGCTTAACTGATCAAAGAATAGTTGTGTGGATGTGTGACTATGACATTAGATCCAGGCTTTTGATTTGTGCTTTAGAGTAAATGATGCTTAATACTTTAACTACCCTTACTTTCATTTTTGCATCCAGTTGGTGGAATGAGAATCTGCGTCAATTTCCTTACTTATCTCAAAATAACAAACTGGATTATCAACAGGAATTTTAAATCTGTTTAATTCAGGAGTTGCTTTGAATCATCTGGCATGAGTTAACTAAAATGTTTTTAAAAAACATATTAGGGGTGTGCAGTAATCTTCATACATGAGAAGTTAGAAATTCCATGTAATTGAATATCTGGTGATTGAAGAAATTTTGTCCTTCTAACTTATGCAAACATTTTGGGCTATAATTAATAATACTAATTTTAGCTTTCCAGTCTACAAAAAATGAAGATTTTGGTTAGTCATTAAAGAACCATCTACATTTTGGATATTATAATTTACATTTCAACAGCATGAAAACAGTATTTTTGAATGCACACCCTTAAATATTCACTTTCAGAAATGGCTAGCAATGGTTGCTTGTTTATTCTAAATATTGATATGAAAAGTGCTATAAACAATAGATAACATGTTTCATATCAATATTTAGAATTATCATTGAACTGGACGGTACTTCTAAGAGATTATTGTGTTGTCTTGCGAGAACTTTTGAGCCCTGTGAAGAAAAGGTACGATTTTAGTATCATAACATAGAGCAGGAGTTTAGTATTGATACTAGTGTATAAAATTGGTAAGTGTTTATGTTCACTGTGCATATTGCATTGAAAACCCAAGATGAGCATTACATTACTCCATACTAAAATTGAGGTATCAAGTAATAGCAAACGGCTTAGTCGTCGTATTCTGCAGAATTGGGATGGACAAAAAGTTTGGAGCCCAGCAGACCTCTTCAATAATGTTTACAATTAAAAGCATTTTTAAAAATCTTTATTCACTTTAAAAATAATCCATAAAAATGGCAAAATGCTACTATTTTTCTATTTTCAATTAATCTGTAGTATCTCATTGAAAGAGGGAGAAACAAACTGCTGGAATAGTCTTGCCATCCTTTTGCATAGCTGAGATGCAGTTCTTTTTCAGGCTGTCATGTTTGCATTGGAGTTGGGAGAAGTTTTTCTGCAAAGTTAAACATCAAAAGATACTTTATAGATTTCTTTGCTGATTTACAATCTATAATTACCATAAAAATATTTCATAAATTGATTATTTCAACACTCCTCTTTCCCTCCTCCATAAATTTGGAGAGTGTTACCGGTAATTGTTTCTGAAGATGATTTTGAACAGGGAAAATTTCTATTCCTATGTGAACAAACAGTGGTGTATTTAAGTTTGAAAATCAATTCATTAGCATTGACATTTGGGAATTCATTATCTGTGGCATCCAGACTTTTCCAAAGCACTTTTTCTGGCTCCCAGCTTTCAAACTTAAAAATTCTAAATCTCTTGCTCATCCCTAATAAACTTTAAAAAATATTAGCCAGTTCTACATTACCTGTATGAAAAGCCCAATGAAAATGTTGCAGCTGACTCAGATTTAAGGAAGCTTGTCTATTTTAACTTTATTATGCTTTCTTTGATATGCCCTCTGAGGAAGAATGTTTGGTTCATGGCTTGAAATGCTACAGAGGTTGCGTAATCACATAGTTTTATTTTTTCTTCAGTTCGTCTGTTACTCTTTTGAGTATAATAGGACTTGAAACAAACATCACTATTTAATGCCTATATTTAAACATTTTCTTAGTTACATGGGATTACAGTTTATAATTGATCAAACTTTTCAACAAATTATTTATGGATAATCTAATATAGGCATGTGTGATGATTTTGTGATGATTGCTATCAGGAGTGGTGCCTTTAAACTCGCTGTTTCCTTTCTTCCCTCCTGTTTTCTACTTGGAAAATCTCAAAGAAAGCAAAATAAAATTGTGAGCTTTAAATTGGTATATACACACAGCTTCATTAATAGTATTAAAATCCATGCTATGAATCAATGAGGATGGTAGGAAAACCAGTTTAGTTGTTCAGTGTTTAAATATTTAAAATTCATTGAAGTAGCAATAAACTAAATTAATAATTCTGAAAGTACAGATGGTTGGATACTTTGAGTTTTACATACAACATGAAAATGACCAACAAATATGAAGGTAGAATTGATTCTCATTTTAGTGACTGATCACGTAAAGAGCTCAACAGTCTTGGAAAATGATGTAAAGAGAAGTTTTGATACATCCATTTCAGTTATATCAGAGCATTTGGAACAAAAGTATGCACCAAGTTGTATAGTAAATTAATAAATGAAGACAATATGAGGAAGAAAATGAAATTCTTTATCAATTAATAACCCTGATTTATAATACCAGGCAGGTGTGTGCAGTTAACATCATGTGATCTGACCATTGGTTATAGCCAATTTCTAATTTACATGAGGACAATCAGTTATTTTTCTGTAATTATCAAAGTTTGATCTGCTACAGAAATTATTGGTTAATATTTTAATATTGGATTAATAGACCATAATTATTAAAATACAGTAGTTTAACTATTATTGACATTAATTACCTGAGGATAGAAATCTTATACAAGATAACATATTAGATATCCACTGATTTTTCTTTTGAGTATTTTGGAACACACTTTTAAAAATATTGCTGTACAATCCAGTCAGCAGTTATTAATGTTATAATTGCAGTTCTCTGAGAAGTTTAAGGCATCCAAAATCTGTAGATTCAGTAATTACACAAGGGATTGTTGCATGATGTGTAGTAGTGGAAAAACAGATAGTGGGGGGATAAAAGAAAAAATATCCTTGTAATGGGGATTAACAGAAGGAAAATTGTATCAAATTCAATATTTGAATACCATTTTAAATAGAGGTTCTTGTAAGTTTCACTGCCCACTTAACTGGTATGATTATTTCATTTTTTTCCTCAGTTGCCTAAATGATAGTGTCACCATTTATCCTAGGTACAGGAGCTGTTGTATACCTCATTTCTAACTCGTGACTGAGTATCTCACTTTAATGTCCCACCACACCCATCTGATCATGATTTCCTACCCTCTGTCCCTTCTCCCACTCCCTCAGAGTGGCTGAACCTGCCACTGATTATAGTTTTGAAAAAAAAATCTGACATGTATCAGCACTAGCATGACAAGTGAATAACAGTCAAAATTGACAGTGTAAGTATAGTTGAGCATTTTTCAATCCCTTAACTTTGTTACCTGCCCATTGATATCTATGCACACTTCTTTCCCACTGGAATTTTAGCTCAGCTGCTCATGTGCTATAATCTATTGTTTTCAGCCACTGTACTATGTTCCAGGTTGTTTCCACAACAACCTGGGTAAGTCATAGACTAACTCACAATTCTCAGCCATGTAAATTGGCTAGATATGAAGGCTGATCACCACTTGACACAAGTGTCCCATATATGAATAATACCTAATATTCAACAAGCAAAACTCTTGAGTTTGAGACGCACAGTTTGACTTGATCAGGTGAAAATGGAATATTGATTTAGCTTGTTAAAGTTTTCCATTAAAGATTTAAATCAATCAAACATCAATTGCTTAAGTTTGATCTTTGATTATTGAAACTTTAAATGATAACAAAGTTCCTGTGTAGATCTCCCAAGGCCCCATGTAAATACAAAAAATATATAATTTACACTTGTTTGCCACAAGTGTAATCCCAAACTTGGTGCATTTGTGTTCATTGGAAATAGAATCTGTTTCCTTCGCTTATTCTTTACATTTCTCATTTTGTAATGATTCTTATCCTCAGCTCTGTCCCTCAGTGTTATTTAATTCCAAGTAGACAACTGCACAGAAGTGTTAGTGGGCAAATACTGGCTGTATATCAAAAGACTGTTCAGTTTTGACAATCTAATATCAAATCAGGTAAAGGGTGATGCTGCCCATTGTTTAAAAATACCCTGATGAATAATGATCATTCTGAATGTAAATGTTAGTGATGGTCTTTCCTGCCATGCTTAGTGCTTCTGTTACATGACAGCAACCTTACATTGTGCTGATAAAACCAAAGACTTTATTAATGATTGTATGAACTAATTTTTAATGTCTTCAGTCCTATACTAATCTTATTTCTAAAGTGTGAATTGCTTACAGTAACTAAAGAACTGCATAAATTAAAGACATCAACTTCATTCTTTCTACCAAAAGCAGTAAAGGGCTGCTGAAGGTGGAGCGCCATGTGCTCTTTGATTGGTGAAAAGACTGGAGACTCCTGTGGTAGGATTGGCTCTTCTGAGGGGCATTTATCCCTATGGGCTGGGTAATCTGGATTTATACACATTGAGGTGCTCTTCAGAACTGACTGTAACTAGCTGGATGCTGCCAATTGATTTTGAGAAAGAAAAATAAAGAGTAAAAAAGATGTAGCTTGCGTATAAAGGTTTCATCTCCTTTTCATTATTACTACTGTGCAACTATGCATTGTATTCCTCAACCTTGTGCTAGAGACTCTACTTTTTTGTGTAGAGAAGGGTTTTTTTATGTTGTGAGATTTCTTTTGAGTACTAATTTGGGGTTGTAGGATCATACAAGCTCTATCCCAAAGCAAAATACAAATGTTAACATGCGCCTAATGCAGATACCAAAGATTTGTTTCTTCTTTGCAACCTTAAAATTGTGTATTAAATGCAATTACCCAGCAGGCATTAGTCTAACCTCAGTAATTCCAAAGCTTAGATGTATATTTTGGTATATTTCTGGGATAAAATTGTTTTGTTTTTCGGTTGTCAAATCCTTGTTTGTTTCAGTGTATTGCTCTATAAGTCATGGCATGAAATGATAAATTGTCTTTCTTGGTAGCTTAAGATATAGTATTTTTGTATGTTTTGGGTGTGTTTTGTGTGTGAGAACATAACTGTTTTTCACTGCCTAGTTGTTCATAGTTTTAAAATTGTACATATTATCCAATTTTGGACGTCCGCAGGCTTATATTCTTTAGATGTGTTATTTATTGGGAGGTTTTTAAAGAAGTTTTTTCAATAGGCAGTATTCCTTCGATATTAAAATGTATATCTACATAATATCTTTGAAAGTTAAAGCAGTTTTAACAAAATTACAGCTTGTTCACAAAATAATTTGGCATTTTTGTATGTAAAAAGATGTGGGACTCCTAAAATTTCTATTTGGAATAATTTAAGTTATGGTTTATACATGCCTACTGTTCATATGTATTAAAAATAAAATCCTGGTAAATAGGGGAATGCATTTTGTCTGTTCCAGCATGGTTTTGCTCCTTTTCCTTTCCAACCTTTTTGGATTTCTACTGCCACTGAGTCTCCTTCGAAGAAGTTATACTATTATTTGTTGTGTATATTGTTCAATAGATGCCAAGTAGATAGTCCGAATTAATTTATGATTCAATAATTCCAAGAGACCACATCATTGATATTTACATTCCACTGGAATGCACCTGATGATTCTATCCAATCACAATTGATATTGATTAAATAAAGAATTGTTGGAAATAAAACTAGCTGAAAATGATATGTAGATATATTTTTGTTACTCTTTTACATGGATTCAATGTACAAATTCGGTTAATGACCTAAAGGAATACTGTTGTGAATTAGTAAATTTAATAATTTGTTCATTATGTCTGAATGAAGATGTGAAACAACTCATCAAGTGTAACAATATGATTTTTAGCTGCATTGAACTATTCCCACATGTGCATGGTTGTATTTCTTGTATGATAAAATTGCAGCACAGGAAACCTGCGGACGTCCCTGTATCCAGTGCACCTTAATGCAGTACTGCAGTTGAGTGTGTTCACATATACTACACCGAAGATTTTTTATGTATAAGTATCCATGCATAAATTGTCAGACCTTTACCAGTGCAAATGTTGCAAAAAATAGCAAATGTATAGAGATAGCTTCTTACTGTTGAGGATTTTTTAGCTTTAAATTGTCTGCAGTCATTCCTTAAAAATGTCCTTGGTTTGCTTTCTTTACATGAGTTGCCTGTATTGCTTTTACATTTTTTACTGGTTGTTACTACCTACTTGGTAGGGCTGGAATAACCAGACCTGTTGAAAATAGCCCTAAACTTCAATTCATTATGTGCAACGTAATGCTGAATGAAACTTCTAAAAACGGCATTGTATCTGGCACAAGACACAATTCACATAAATACTGAACATTTTAACAATAAAAATAAAAATTACAGCTATAAAGATAGTTAAAATTGGTATTATTTTTGAAATACCCTTAAATCGGTTCAGTATGTGAATGCCAAATATTTAACCAATTATGGTATAAACAAATTATTTACCAGACTGCTTCTTTCATCAAATTAGCCCTTTTCTGAAATGTTAAAAAGATTTCAAAAATAATATGCAAACATTACAATTTATGATTGTCAAATATTGCAAGATCAATTTTTCACAAGGATGATTACTTTTTTGCATTCCAGTTTTATTAATTTTTGTCATTGACCAATACAATTTACAAGTGTCTTATGATTACAGATTAATTACTCTTACTGCAGTTGGTATCTTTTTGGACTAGTCTGTTGGTAATAAAGACAACTACCTGTGATGTTCTTCTGGGTGAAAGGTGTAAAGCTTTTACACAAGCTCCAAAAAATTATCTTTGATTGAAAACATTTAGTCTTGATGATCTACAGTTGATATTTGCAACTATTGTTACATCTAATTAAACTGCTGTCCTAGATTCTAAATAAATGAACCAACCGTTTACGAATTCTTCGAAGTGTCTGAAAGTGCTGGCAGAGTACTGGCAATTTAAACTTGATGGATTTTAATTGATGCTTATTGGAGACTCGGTTTAATTATTTACACTTGATAAATAATTAAGTCATTTAGGGAAGGTTATGGAAACTGAATGACAACGAATTAATAAAATAATGTGCCAAGCTAATATTTTCTATAACATTTGCTTCCACCTACCAAATTTGCTTGGTTATAGACCCCAATTCCAAATTCAGTTCCTTTTCTTGAAAAAAAAGGATTGTAATTAAAACAAAGGACTCTCATTTTTTTAAAAATATTCATAATAGTCAACCTGATAGATTTGGCTTTATAAATTATTCCAATTTTAGCATACTTTTGGGTAAATATTTAATCTGACTTGGTATTATCATTCTTTGGGAAATACAGGTCAAATTGGAAATGCACCTAATTCTCATTCGTTCATGATAATCAGGAGTTCTGGTTCTTTCAGATTCTGGAGCTGACTGCCTCATTGAATATCTGATACTATTATGCTAAAGTGCTTGACCCCTGCACTTCTTATTAGATAGATAGATAGATACTTTATTCATCCCCATGGGGAAATTCAACTTTTTTTCCAATGTCCCATACACTTGTTGTAGCAAAACTAATTACATACAATACTTAACTCAGTAAAAAAATATGATATGCATCTAAATCACCATCTCAAAAAGCATTAATAATAGCTTTTAAAAAGTTCTTAAGTCCTGGTGGTAGAATTGTAAAGCCTAATGGCATTGGGGAGTATTGACCTCTTCATCCTGCTAGCCCACAGATCTAACTGTATCCCCATTCATTTTAAAGTAATGCTTAATGATTTTTAAATGTATCTCAGAAGAAAAGCAAAGTTTGTTAAATGATGACAAATAAATATGGATCCCAAGACATTTTTGGACCGCTAATATTTAGCAGATCTGACGTAACACTAATAACTAGCAAATTAAATTTGTTGAAGCATTCCAAATTTGCACATGAGTAATTAAAGATTAGTTGCGATATAGCATCCTTACAACTAAATAATTGAGCACACCATTGTACAGGTGCAAAACTAGCAGTAATGCCAAATCTAAATTAATTTGCAATTATCTGTTTTGATGGTAACCAATTTAAAATGACGGATTCAAAATGTTTGGTGGAAGCAGTTTATAAAATATTCAAAAAAAGTGCAAATATGAAAAAGGAAAAGTCTAGCAGCCATTTTACTCTTGTTATCTTAATGAGTTGTAGTCATCAAGGTCCCTACAAATTTCTCTTTTAAAGATTAATTGTAATAAGATTCAGAATTGTTATATCACAAGATGGTATATCTTGCATTACTAATACTTCAGTTTCAGTTTATTATCAGCATTTGCTGGCACTTAATAAATGAATGACATAACTTCTTTGCAGAGTAGCAGTGAGGAAATTTAAAATTGATTTAGCTCTTGAAATTAGAAATTTGAATGACATTTTGGATAGCATAAAGTAATTCCAGTAACAAACTAGTATGAATGCACAGTTTATTATATTGTACATTGACACATTGCAACAGGCATTATTATGAAGCATTGATTTGCATATTGCTGTGTACTGGTATAACCATATTAACTTGCAATGTACAGTATCACTCCAGCTCAAGATAAACTTGAGTTAAAAAGATTAATCTTTGGGTAATTGTAAGGACTAAATTGTCAGGATATTAAATTTTACGCTTTGACAAATTTAGTTATTTGATGTCATTTGGTGTTTTTTTTTATTTCTGGTGCTAAACATTCTGTTAAGTGTTTTAGCACTTTTCATCAGTGAAATTCATAAATATGTAACCATGCATTTGTAGATCTTCTCAGTTGTGTCTTATAAATTGTATACTCATCCTCTAACCCATTTTCATAATTTTAACTGGAACCACTGAATTGAATCTCAATGCTAGGGGCAGGGGACACAGGGTCAGTGGTGCTTAAGTCTACTACTGATGACTTCGGAAAATAATTTTGCAAAAAAAGGACTTCTGAGAGAGAAATTATTCTTTAGGAGATCTACACTGAATAATTGCTTATTTAATATCAGTGTAAACACTGAAGCAGTTATTGTCTTTTGTCAGAAAAATGATGTTTCCTCCTACACTTAACACTTGAGGCATATCATAATAAAGTATCTATTTGTGGAATTTAATTAAAATCAGTATTTCGTGAATGGAAATAAAAATATAGTTGTTTATGGTAAATAGTATTAAAAGTTGGACAAATAACTTAGTTGGAAATTGAAGATGGTGAAATATCTTTATACTTAAAATAACAAAATGTTGGTTTCATATCTACCGTAGTAAAACTTGCCAAATTTAAATAGGAATCAATAAGATGTTGTAGACATTTTCATTTTTATGAATTTGATTCTCATCTCTTTTTTCTGATCAATAAACCAAATATATGCAGATCGAGAGTGAACTTGATTCCCTAAAATCAAATACTTAAGCTTCCTTTATTTAGGAAACTGGTTCATCAAATGTGCATAAATAGATAAATCATAAGTTAATATATAGGTAGAACAGGGACTAGCTACTTGTATCATGATCTTTGACAAAAGCCAGAATTTAAACTATTTTAAATTGTCAGGTGGCAACTATAACTAAACACAATTTTTCAATAGGTTACAATCAAGATGTGACAACTGCATTTCTTGAATTTAAACTTTTAAAGAAAATTTGATTTAGGTGATTACACATAATTTTGCATGATGCTTCCTGGTTTAGAATCATGTTAAATGGCTACTATTCTGGTCTGCTGTACATTGGATATATATTTGTGCTTTAAGTGTTAATTTATTTCCCACCCCTTTAATTTAAAAATATCTATACAAACTAAGTCCTATTTTTCTAATTTATTATGAAACCAGCTACACAGCGATAAATATTCTTGATAATTAAGATTTGCTCAGTTGCATTAGAAATACACATTTAACAATATTGCTCTGTCTGCATTAAGGTACTCATAAGTTTTAAAATTTCTTTTTCAAAACCATTTCTTGTCTGTAGTACTCATTGCAGATAAAGTGGTTCTCAACAACTGCCATTTTAAAAAAAATTCCATTTCAGCTAGATTTTTTTGTATTGTAATGTGGTCATTTTATCTAATCATTTTGTAATCATTTTTGTAATGGCGTCTTGGTTCATTAAAAATCTGACTTAAAATACCATTGGGAAAACCTAGTTATTTTCTGTTTACCTTTGTACAGTTTATTCTTTTGAAGTAGATAACCGTTGAGTACATGAACATTTTGGTGGTTAATCAGTTATATTTTCACTGTATATTATTGAAAACAATTGATCAATATCTAATCCCAATTATTAAACTAAATGGTTGATTGGATACTGCATGTATCATGTAGATGATTTGTAATACTTATCATGGTGTTTAATTATCATTATTCATAATGAATACTCAAGCACGTGCACAGGGTCTTGATATTGATGTATTTCTCAAAGAACAGGTAAGCAAACGTGACTGTCCTTTTAAGTAGAAATCTTCAGAAGATGTGAATGTGGTTAAGATGCAAATTCTACATTGAAACTTGGCTGTAAAGTCTGCTGAATTATAGGTATGATTCCAGTGTTCTGAAAAATTGCATGGTTCTCTAAAAGTTTGGCACTGCAAGTAGTTAAATGCAATTGGTTGTAAGCAATATTTTGTATATTTAGATCATGCTACTATTAAGTAAAGATTAGCTTTATTAGTTACATGCACATTGAAACATACAGTGAAATATTCTTGGATCATAGGGTGCCTTCTCCAAACAGCTAACTTGTATCTAGTTCATCTAGTAGAATATTTTGTTCGCCATCAAACATGATTGAATATTTGTGAATACTTCTGTACTTTGCGGTGATTTGTTGAATTATTAGCATGAATTTAATATTGCAGTTGCAAAATGCTAACAATTAATTTTACCTTTTTTTGCCACAAAAAGGTTAATGCTAATGTCTCATTGTATGAAGATAATTCATTTTGAGCAGTAGCCCACTCTATTTCCAGTACCTCTTTATTAGGGTACCCCTGAAAAGGCCAGATGGCAAAGTGAACTTAACTTTAATTGTACCAGGCAGCTGAGCTGCCTCAAACAGTCTAAAAATATTAACATTAAATTGTTCTTGAATTTTTATATAATTATGTCAATTAATTGCAAAAAACTAGAGTTTGTTGCTTATAGAGGTTCTCTAAGTGCACTTTAAAAGAATGTAAACATTCAGGTCTGTCTTTATTTTTAATACAGAAATGTTGACAGGTATTA
Organism: Hemitrygon akajei; assembly: GCF_048418815.1. NCBI lineage: Eukaryota > Metazoa > Chordata > Chondrichthyes > Myliobatiformes > Dasyatidae > Hemitrygon > Hemitrygon akajei. The sequence continues at coordinate 41,665,885 of NC_133128.1, forward strand.
CACAAAACAGCTTAAATACATACAAATATGTAAAACTAAACAATGCTTAACAATATTTTCAAAGAAAATTATGTATCTCCAAATTGGTCAGGACTGCATTCTGGAGTGCTTGTTTGGTTTGTAATGAATGGACTGGTTTTTTTAAAAATAGTGTGTTTTAACTTTATTTAGGAATCTGCTTATAACTTCTCTTTGGTCCAAATATGCTAATATTATGATGATCATGGTCTGATTACTTCAGCAATGATTGTTGATACAGGGAACCTGATTTACAAAAGCAAATGTCTTTTACTGGCATTAAGGTAAGTGGTAACAGCTATCGTTATCATTTACTTTTTAATTGCTAAAGTACAAACCATTTAAAAACAAAATTTGATTTGGTGTATTTTTATCCTTGATGATCATTATATTTATAGAATATGACAGAATACAAAGAAACCAAAAGGACCAGGTCTCTGAAACATCTTGCTGCATTCTTCTAGAAGAAGTTATTTCTTGTCAATGTTGAATTAATTTAATTTCCACCATCATTTCAAGCAATGCACTCCAGATCATAGCAACTTGTTTAAATGTGGAAGCACAAGCAAACAAGCCATTCTGTTTTCTTTTATTCCTATGTATGTATACTGTACTTGTATTGAATGCATAGATAACAACTGTACAAAATTCACTCATAGATCCAGGATTAGTAGAAAATACTGACATGATAAAAAGGCACATGAATAATCTAACTTTTAAAAGGACTTAGATTATGTTATTGCCTTTCTAATCACCCTTTGTTATTTTAAATAAATACATTTATCAAGAGTGATTGTTAGTTTATATGCCTAATTCACACACAAAAAATGTTATATAAAAGTGGGAATTAAAATAGACTTTTAATCTTGGTGGAAATTTAATGATCAGCATTGAAGTAACTTCTGCCCAGCACCAAATAATGGTGATCTATTATATACTCTTGGGATTTAAATGTGTAAATCAATCAATAGTTTCACCCTCCCCCCCCCCCAAAAAATTCTATTTCTTACAATAGAATGTTAACTAAAATTGATTTCTGCTTGGTAAAACTTTTAACGTGCAGCAGTTTGCTTAAAAAAAAACATTTTGTAGTATTCCTGAAACTCATGCTATTCTACAGAGATAAATGATTCCCCTTATTCATTAGAAAAATGTTTAACTTTAAAAAATGCCTCTTTGCAATATTATTTACATGATTCCTTATCCACATAATTGCCTTTTAAAACTCATTTTTTCTAAAATGCCCTAATTCAATTTCTATGCACACTATTTCCATTTGAAGCTACTTACTAAATGCCTTATTGCCCACTTAGATGTAATATATTCTTAATCTACAGCTTTCATGTTGATTTAATAAAAAAATAGTTTTAAACATTAAGTAACCTACATTTCTCTAATCAACTGTAGATTATATCGAACTGGGTGGTATTCTTTAAAGGCTAGTAAACAAGTTGGCACCATTTCAGTAGAACAGTTTCACATATTTCAATAATGCATATTCATGTGAGTTTAAATATTTGGAAGTAAATATTGTGGGAACAATTTTCAATTTAGCATTATTGTTTATGTTGATGAAATTGAGTTAATCCTGAAAGGTTATCACTGTTGGTTGTCTTGATCTTACATTATCAGTTCCAGATTTTCAGCGACGAGGAGGTGGAGGCACAGCTGATAATTGCTGCATTTGCAGATGATCATATGGGTCTTGTGTTGCTGCAGTCAGTCCCTGCAAAGTAATTCCATTGAAATTATTATCTAATCACGAACATCACGAGGAAGTATTCTACTCCATTTTTTTCTTGGAGATATACTGCAAATCCTCTGGAAAACCATTTTGTAAAATATACGTCATAAAACCCTGATTTTCTACCAGCTAGTCTCTGGTACAATTTACCTTCTAAAACTGCAGAATAACAAATTAATTAAAAATGTTCGTATTTTAACTATTCTTCATAGAAATGGGGAGATATGAAGAGATCAAGAGTTCCCATCAACCAGTCATGTAAGAAAAATATCTAGTTTTACCAAAATTTGTGTGTGATGCATTCAGCAATTACTGTTTAGAAATAAAGCTTTAATAGTATGCCTATAAAACAACTTAGGGATTTTTATGACATTAAAGAACATTTAACACTGCTTTATAAGACATCAATATATGTGATGTAAAAATTTGAAAAGATTAAATAATTTGAAAGATGGGTTGAAGATGAAGAGCACTTAGAGGGAGATAGGATGGTTTTGAAAATGGATTATGTTAAAATTGAAGCCAAACTATACATAGTCATAGAAAGGTACAGCACAGAAACAGGCCCATTAGCCCATCTAGTTCGTGCTGAGCCATTTAAACTTCCTACTCCCATTTTCCTGTTCTGGCACCATAGCTCTCCATACCCCTAACATCCATGTACCATCCTTTGAAGCACTGAATTTATGATAAAGTGTCGTGCAAGTGAGGGTACAATCAGCAGTGTTTTGGGTGAGCTTGGGGTTAACATCTGCAACATGTCACTTTTCCCCATAGAAGACAACTCTCTTCTCTCCTACCTGATAAATGTCGTTTCCTCCTTTGCCTCTTCGTTTCTGTTGGGTGTTAAAATATGTAAATTATTTCTAAAGTACACATTGAACAGGCGCACATTTCAAGCACAGTAAATTTTGTCAAATTGTTATTCCCCACAGTATCTTGCTTAACATGAATATCTGTCAGTGTGCAACGTGGATATGCTATTGTTGAGAACCCAATTCCATCTCTTGCCCTGGAAATGACTTAACAGTTGCTTTTTGATTCCTCTGTGCTTTTTCTGCAATTTTAAGTGTTTGGGATTCATTTTAGTTTTTAAAAATGTCACAGGACAAAGAATGCAAGGAGAAACATGCCCTTTGGCCCATTTAGTCTGTGCCAAATTATTAATCTGCCTAATCCCGATGACCTGCACCTGGACCATAGCCCTCCATACCACTCCATCCATGTACCTATCCAAATTTCTCCTAAATGTTGAAATCAAACCCACATTCACCACTTCCACTGGCATCTCGCTCCATGCACTTATCACCTCTGAGTGGTGCCCCCTTGTGTTCTTAAACATTTCATCTTTCACCTTTAACCCATTACCTGTACTTCTAGTCTCACCAGAATCAGTGCAAACAGTGTGGTTGCATTTACCCTGTCTATACACCTTATAATTTTGTATACCTCTACCAAATATGCCCTTTATGCTGTGGGGAATAAAGTACTAACCTATTCAACCTTTCCCTATAACTCATATCCTCAAGTCCTGGCAAATTTTCTATGCACTCTTCAATTTTATTGATATCTTTCCTGTAGATAGGTAATGAGACCTGCACACAATACTCCATAGGGCTCACTAACATCTTACACAACTTCAACATAACATCCCAACTCTTGAAATCAATACTTTGATTTAAGAAGACCAATGTGCCAAAAGCCCTATCTACCTGTGACACTACTTTCAAGGAATTCTGGATCTGTATTCCCAGATTCTTCTGTTCTACTGCAGTCCTCAGTGCTCTATCACTCATTGTGCAAGTCCAACCTGGTTTGTCCTCACGAAGTACAACTTACATTTGTCTGTATTAAATTCCATCTGCCATTTATCAGCCCATTTTTCCAACTGGTCCAGATCCTGCTGCAAGCTTTGATGTCCACTATACCCAAGTCTTGTGGTCAACCAGATCAGCAAATTTGTGGATGACACCATTATCACCCAAATGATTGATACAGGTGACAATCAACAACAGACTCAAGCACTGATTCCTGCGGCACACCACTAGTCACAGGCCTTCAGTAAGAGAGGCAACACCTACCATTTTGGCTTCCCCTGCAAAGCCAATGGCAAATCCAATTTACTACCTCAACTTGAATGGCCAGCAACTGAACCTTCTTGACCAACCTACCCTGTGGGACCTTGTCAAAGCCCTGCTAAAGTCTATACAGACAACATCCACTGCCTTGCCTTCATCACCTTTCCTGGTAACTTCCTCAAAAAAACTATAAAATTGGTTAGACATGACCTGCCTTGCACAAAGGCATGTTGGCAATCCCTAATTTATCCCTGTCTATTCAAATACTTATATATACATCTAGTCCATTAGAATACCTTCCAATAATAGCAAACCCATTGTCAATGTCAAACTCACCAGTTTATAACTTTCTATCTTATTCTTAGAGCCTTTCTTAAACAACAGAACAACATTAGCTATCCTCCAATCTTCCGGGAACTTACCCATGACTAAGGACAGTTTCAATACTTCTGCTAGGTCCCCTACAATTTCTGCACTAGCCTCTCACAAGGTCTTGAGGGAATGCCTTGTCAGGACCAACTCTATACTCTCAAAATTTCATTTTTAAAGGCTTTCACTTGCCAAGTGCACCTCTGCCAGAAAACAAGTTGTCCACATGCTTTCTGATACCATCAAACTTGGTCTTTCTCCAATTTAGTTAAATCTGTCCAGGGTGTATATCTCAAGCCTGACTCTTATTCAGGAATGGCTGAGATGTTTGCATTTCAGGAAGGCTATTCTCACTTAAATCTGCCATCTGTCTGAACTGCAAATGCTGAACTTGGCAACAACAGCTTTTTGCAAGTAACGACGCCAATCTGCCCAAAATGTCAACTGTACTATTTCTAGATGCTGCCTGGCCTGCTGAGTTCTTCCATCATTTTGTGTGTGTTATTGGATTTCCAGCATCTGCAGATTTTCTCTGATAGTGCCAATCAGTTACTGTGCACTTGATTCCTTTTCAACAGGAATTGGAGGTTTTTGCATTGCTCTGCTGTCCTCTACTGCAGAAAGGAAGTTGCTGAAGCTCTCTGTTCAAAGAGAACAAACTTCATATCTTTCATTAAAGATCTGATGTATTTAGATGGTGGGTTTGTTGCAAAATTTGCAGACGATACAAAGATAGGTGGAGGGGCAGGTCGTTTTGGGGAAATAGGCTGTTGAAGGACTCAGACAATTTGGAGAATGGGCAAAGAAGTGGCAGGTGAAAACAGTGCCGATAAGTGTATGATCATACACTTTGGTAGAAGAAATTTTCCAAATGGAGAGAAAATGCAACAATCTGAGGTGCAAAGGAATTTGGGAGTCCTTATGCAGGGTTAATTTGCAGGCTGATACTGGTAAGGAAGGAAAATTTTGGGCCCCTTAGAAAGGATATGCTGAAATTGGTGAGGGATTCAAAGGGAGTTCACAAAAATGATTCCAGGATTAAATGGCTTGTCATATGAAGAACATTTGATGGCTCTGGGCCTGTATTCACTGGAATTCAGAAGAATGAGGGTATTCTTATTAAAATCTATCGAATGGTGAAAGGCCTTGATGTGGAGAGGATGTTTCCTTTCGTGGGAGTGTCTATGACTGGAGGACACGGCCTCAGAGTAGAGGGGCATTCTTTTAGAACAGAGATGATGAATTTCTTTAGGAAGAGGGTGGTGAATCTGGAATTCATTGCCACAGGCAGCTGTGGAGGCCAAGTCTTTATGTATATTTAAGGTAGAGGTTGATTGGTCAGAGCATGAAGGGACACAGGTGGAAGGCAGGAGATTGGGGCTGAGAGGAGAAATGGCAGAGCAAACTCAATGGGCCAAATGGCCTAATTCATTCCTATATCTTATGGTCTTACAATATTTCAAATCATCAAAACATTTAACTTTCAGTTCATCTTCAGTAACTTTTTTTTTGTTCTTCATAGACAAACATCAATGAAGCTTGGTCAGGTACCAAAAGGTAGCTTGTACCCCTCCTCTTCTCTCCCCCCCCCCCCCCACTTTTATTCTACAAACCCCATTTCCAGAAAAGTTGGGATATTTTCCAAAATGCAATAAAAACAAAAATCTCTGATATGTTAATTCACGTGAACCTTTATTTAACTGACAAAAGTACAAAGAAAAGATTTTCAATAGTTTTATTGACCAACTTAATTGTATTTTGTAAATATACACAAATTTAGAATTTGATGGCAGCAACACACTCAACAAAAGTTGGGACAGAGTTAAAATAAGATTGAAAAGTGCACAGAATATTCAAGTAACAGCGGTTTGGAAGACTCCACACTAAGCAGGCTAATTGGTAGCAGGTGAGGTATCATGACTGGGTATAGAAGTAGCGTCCATCAAAGGCTCAGTCTTTGCAAGCAAGGATGGGTCGTGGCTCACCCCTTTGTGCCAAAATTCGTGAGAGAATTGTTAGTCAGTTCAAAAGGAACATTTCCCAATGAAAGTTTGCAGAGAATTTAGGTCTTTCAACATCTACAGTACATAATATTGTGAAAAGATTCAGAGACATCTCAGTGCATAAAGGACAAGGTCGGAAACCACTGTTGAATGCGTGTGAACTTCGAGCCCTCAGGCGGCACTGCCTTAGAAACCGTCATGCTACTGTGACAATTACAGCCACCTTGGGCTCGGGAGTACTTCGGAAAACCATTGTCACTTAACACAGTCTGTCGCTGTATCCAGAAATGCAACTTGAAACTGTATTACGCAAGGAGGAAGCCATACATCAATTCTATGCAGAAACGCCGGCGAGTTCTCTGGGCCTGAGCTCATCTCAGGTGGACCGAAAGACTGTGGAACCGTGTGCTGTGGTCAGATGAGTCCGCATTTCAGCTAGTTTTCGGAAAAAACGGGCGTCGAGTTCTCGGTGCCAAAGATGAAAACGACCATCCTGATTGTTATCAGCGAAAGATGCAAAAGCCAGCATCTGTGATGGTATGGGGGTGCATCAGTGCCCACGGCATGGGTGAGTTGCATGTATGTGAAGGTACCATTGACTCTGAGGCGTATATTAGGATTTTAGAGCGACATATGTTGCCATCAAGGCGATGTCTCTTCCCGGGACGTCCATGCTTATTTCAGCAGGACAATGCCAGACCACAATCTGCACGGGCTACAACAGCGTGGCTTGGTAGACACAGAGTGCGTGTGCTTGACTGGCCTGCTGCCAGTCCAGATCTATCTCCTATTGAAAATGTATGGCGCATCATGAAGAGAATCAGACAATGGAGACCACGGACTGTTGAGCAGCTGAAGTCTTATATCAAGCAAGAATGGACAAAATTTCCAATTGCAAATCTACTACAATTAGTATCCTCAGTTCCAAAACGATTAAAAAGTGTTATTAAAAGGAAAGGTGATGTAACACAATGGTAAACATGCCTCTGTCCCAACTTTTGTTGAGTGTGTTGCAGTCATCAAATTCTAAATTTGTGTATATTTACAAACTACAATTAAGTTGGTCAGTAAAACTATTGAAAATCTTTGCTTTGTACCTTTGTCAGTTAAATAAAGGTTCATGTGAATTAACATGTCACAGATTTTTGTTTTTATTGCATTTTGGAAAATATCCCAACTTTTCTGGAAATGGGGTTTGTAGCTTCTGCCCCCTTCCTTTTCAGTCCTGATGAATGGTCTTGGTCAAAAATATCAACTGTTTGTTTCCCTCCTGCTGAGTTGCTCCATCATTTTATGTGTTGCCCAAAATTTAATTTGGTTTCTTCATGTGCTACCTGACCTACTGGCTATTTCCCACATTTCCTGGTTTTATTATATTCCTTCCCTATTGATAGATATTAGTCTGCATGGTTTGTGCCAGTTGTCAAGTCTTTTTATTAGAACAAAGACAGATTCCATTCCGTCCAATTACAGAGGAAGACCAAACTGATCCAGCAATCCATTGGCCTTGAGCTGCCCCAACGAAATATTTGAATCTCAAGGTCCTTGCAACTTCGACCCTGTGCTGTTTAGTTGTACTGGTTACCCATGAGGTTTCTACTTGGGGCATCTTTTGAGAGTCATGATATTAACCATGGCTGTACACATGTCCATGGGAAATAATCTGTATAATATTATAGTCTTGATCAGAGATGATAGACAATAGACAATAGGTGCAGAAGTAGACCATTCGGCCCTTCGAGCCTACACTGCCATTCTGAGATCATGGCTGATCATCTATTATCAATACCCGGTTCCTGCCTTGTCCCCATATCCCTTGATTCCCCTATCCATAAGATTCCTATCTAGCTCCTTCTTGAAAGCATCCAGAAAATTGGCCTCCACTGCCTTCCGAGGCAGTGCATTCCACACCCCCACAACTCTCTGGGAGAAGAAGTTTTTCCTTAACTCTGTCCTAAATGACCTACCCCTTATTGTCAAACCATGCCCTCTGGTACTGGACTTTCCCAGCATCTGGAACGTATTTCCTGCCTCTATCTTGTCCAATCCCTTAATTATCTTATATGTTGCAATCAGATCCCCTCTCAATCTCCTTAATTCCAGCGTGTACAAGCCCAGTCTCTCTAACCTCTCTGCGTAAGACAGTCCGGACATCCCAGGAATTAACCTTGTGAATCTACGCTGCACTTCCTCTACAGCCAGGATGTCCTTCCTTAACCCTGGAGACCAAAACTGTACACAATACTCCAGGTGTGGTCTCACCAGGGCCCTGTACAAATGCAAAAGGATTTCCTTGCTCTTGTACTCAATTCCCTTTGTAATAAAGGCAAACCTTCATTAGCCTTCTTCACTGCCTGCTGCACTTGCTCATTCACCTTCAGTGACTGATGAACAAGGACTCCTAAATCTCTTTGTATTTCTCCCTTACCTAACTCTACACCGTTCAGATAATAATCTGCCTTCCTGTTCTTACTCCCAAAGTGGATAACCTCACACTTATTCACATTAAACATCATCTGCCAAGTATCTGCCCACTCACTCAGCCTATCCAAGTCACCCTGAATTCTCCTAACATCCTCATCACATGTCACACTGCCACCCAGCTTAGTATCATCAGCAAACTTGCTGATGTTATTCTCAATGATAGATAGTCTTGATTTACGGTATTTTGCCAGTCACTAATGTTTCTTGGTGGACATAGTTTTCTCAGTTCATACCATATGCAATTGTTACCATTTACAATTAATCTGCTGCATAGTGACCTAAAGAAATTTATACATACAGAATAATTGAAAATTGGAACTAATATCTGGATGTGGTGATTTACAAGAAGTTATAATAAGCAGCTAATAAATCGAGTCATATTCACCATACCTGTTGGGTTGGTTTGAGTTCACCATAAGGTTCACTTCTGTTCTTGGGATTCAGTTTCTGTAAACCAAGTAAAATTTATCTTAATTAAAATATTTCAATTACAAATAAATTTACCTGTCAAAGCTGTTTTGTACCCAAACTTCAATTGAAATCAACAAGAAGCATAAGCTTGCTCGTTCTGCAAAATTTAGTTCTTTCTGCTTAGTATTTTTCTCAAGTGCGATACTTTTAAAAAAAACAATGCATTCTGATATGCTGATGGACTAAAACCTGGAATCTCATCATATTGACAAATTATAATATTAGATTTCATACCACAATAGTTTTTAAAAAAATATGTTTTGTGGTGGGGAGTGTGGTTGATTAACAAATTCTACCAGTCTCCTAGTAGCTGAAGCCCTGTAGGGCAAAAGGAACAGACAAGCTCATCTGGTCTCCCTGACGAGGAGTTTTCTTTTTCATCCACAAGAGTATGACCATCATACAATTGACCACTTCTTTCCAGTGCAGAAGACTATCTCCCCAAATTGCTGTGAATACTATCTATCTCAACGCACAGTGCACATGATACTTACAATATCAAGAGAAAGAGCAGCATCAACAACCAACATACCCTTTTCTTTAATTCACAAAGGCCTGTGACTTTCATTTTTATTGACAGTTAAAGTATCCAATTTGGTTGTCCTCAGAACCTCAAACAAAACTATAAGCACACTGGGCTCAAGGAAGGTCATAGTCTTTACTCAGGCATTGTTATCAATATATCTCACCACAAAACTACACAATACCTCCACAACCAGCTTCCTCCAAAGTAGAGCTGATCCACAGCACGTGTAGAAACTGTTCAACCTACTTTACCTCTACAGCAAAACCTTGATCACAATGACCTCAGTCACACAGTGCAGTATCAAGATAATGCTTGCACATGCATACAATTGGAGAGCAACTCAAAGTACACTCGTGTACTGATAGCCTTCATTCCACCCACACCCAACCCCATATTATTAAGGGTGCAAACCTTGGAAAATATGGACCACTATTTTGATGTCAAGAATATCTTCTCACTGAGGGTGATAAAGTTTATTTTTTCCCCATTGTATTAGCAAACAATTTGGCTGTCTGGGGGAAAAGTAATGGAAAATCATGAATGTTTCTGGATTATCATATAGCATTTTTTCACGAATACCTGTATAGTTATACTGTCAGGATAAGTGAACCAACATCCCCAGATTTGAGTTTTAATTACTCTCAGCTGGATCTGTCATTCACCTTCCCTACACTAGAGTCCTGAACTAAGCACAGTGAGCTCCATCACAACAACAGATTAGCAGGAGGACAGAAATGATTCAAGGCCTTGAAAAAAACGGAACACCTATTCTTGGCAATCCCTGGTCAATGACTAACCCAAATGAAGAAAGAACCACCACCATAGTACTGAGAGCCTTGAGACTGAGTCTGGAGCATATTGAAGCCCAAGAAAAACATGGGAAGTATTGCACCTTCTCCTTTGTTACCATCACACGTATGCTCCACTACAGATCTCACCTGGACTTGATCAGTCGTCTCATAACTGGAGTGGAAGGAAGTTAACTTTTACACAGAAGAACTACCTAAGAAAATAACAATTTCCAGATTTTCCAGTCATCACTGGAAAAGACTGCAGGCAAGTTCCCCAATTTAAATGTTCTACCCACATCTAATGGGGACTTTTGTAATGTGGCAGGAAATAGATTGTACATTACAACACATAGTCGAATTCCATGTAGCTAGGAATCAAGTGTTTAATCCATCCCCAGCTGGTGGATTCTGCTGGATTCTCAGAAGAAAACAAGTTCATCAACTTTTACAGCACATGATTCACCTGGCACAAACTTGAAGTCCCACCCCCCATCAAACAATATTAATAACAAAAGCGCTTTGCTTTTAAGGCAAAACAAAGGTCAGATGCCATACATTACTTACAGAATAGGTGTCACTAGTAGCTGCAGCATTACTTCTTTCATTCTAAAAGAGAGTAAAATGAGAATTGGTGTACAAAACCACACTGTTCTATTAATTAAAGGCCTTGCACCAGCAAAATTAGATCTTAAGTGATCAGAACTTTTTCCTCAGGTCAACAACTGCCTGATTGGCCTTTTTTTTTTGTAATTTATTTTTTATTAAAGTTCATCATGAAACAAACATTTCCATAAGATGTATTTCAGATATTGTACATATATATCATATAGTCATATTTGCCACAAATCTTCACATAATATTTATCTGAGGTATACACTCATAGAAAAGAGAGGAAAGAAAGAACAAGCGAAAGGAGAAAACTATGTACAAGTAAGGAGTGTTTTTTTTTACAACATATTGATTTGCAAGGATAAAATCAGGCCTACAAGGTGTTAGGCAGTTAAACCATTTTCCCAGTATGAATCAAATTGTTTCAACTTATGATTAACAGATGCTGTTATCTTCTCCATTTTGTAAATGTCCATTGTAATTTCCATCCATGAATTTAAGGTTGGGCTCTCCTGTGAGAACCATTTCCTAGCAAGAGTCTTTTTATTCATTATATATTCAATTTTCATTAATATTCATTAAATATTTATCTCTTTTCAACCATTCTTGAGGTATATACCCAAAATATATGGTCTTATTTTCTAAGGGTATTTCACATTTAAAGATGTCTTGTAGGGCATTGTGTATCCCACTCCAGTAGTCTTTGATAACGGGGTGTTCCCAGAAAATATGATAATGGTTTGCCTTTTGATTTCCACAATTTCTCCAGCAAACAGGTTACTATCATAATGGGATTTCTGAGAGGGTGTAATAAAATATCTTATCATCAAGTTTTTCCATCCAAACTCCCTCCATTTCTGTGAACTGGTACGCTTCCATTGATACCTCCATATTATTGTCCATTCTTCCTCAGATATAATTATCCCTCCTTCCTTCTCCCATTTTGTTTTAATGTATGAAGTCGAATGTGTTTTAAGATTTGGCAAACCCTTATACATGCTTGAAATGATTCTACTACCATTATCTGAATTATATGCTTTTCTAAGTAGCTCTATCAAACATGTTCTTGCCTTGCTTACCATCCTATTAACATATAATAACATCTGTAAATACCGATAAAAGTCTTGTTTTTCTAATGTGTTTCTCTTTAAGCATTTCAAAACTGAACAGTGTTCCTTATTTCATTATATTGCAAAGAACTGTTATTCCTTTATCTGTCCAGTCCTTAAATCTAGCATCCAATTTATTTGGTGTAAAATCTGAGTCATATGCACACCATTTAAGAATTGCAATATCTCCCTCTAGTTTATATTTTTTATAATAGTTTTCCATATTTTAAGAGTCCATTTCACCCATGGGTTATCAATAGTATTTATATACCTTTGCAGGTTGTTATCAGCCAAAATTGCTTGTATTGGGATGGGAAGTATCCCCCCTCAATGTTTTTCCATTGAGCGTCATATGATGGGTTGCACCAACATATCACAGCTCTCAACTGTGCTGCAAAATAATAATCTCTAAGAGAAGGTAGGACCTATCCCCCCTTTTCCTTGGCTAATTGCAAAATTTTGAGATGAACTCTAGGCCTTTTACCCTGCCAAATATATCTTGATAACATTTTGTTCAATTCATTGAATTGATTTTGATTAATCTCTATAGGTAGGGTCTGTAAGAGATATAATGTTATTATATTTTATGAATATAAAATGCAGTATATTCATTTTAATAGATTCAATCCTTGAACTGAGACTAATAAAAGGGAATTAGGTACATCTTGTTATATCTTTATTTTTTATATAAAAGCTGATAATTACATTCTGATAATTTTGCCAAATCTTTTGGCATAATGATGCCCAAATATTTGAAAGACTCTGTTTGCCATGCCCAGGAATATCTACTTGCAATTTCTTTTGGTGGGCTATCTGATTGGCCTTTTCAGTTGGTTAATTCCATTTAATGGGTCTTTTGTGGTCCTAAGACCTCAGATTTGCACATTAAATTTAGAACTGCTTTTCAAGTAATGCCACGGGAAATGTGAAATTCTGTGTGCTTAGTGTTGCCAATAATCATCTACAGACATAAGGGGCAGGTTGCAGTGGAGAAATATTCAGGCAGCTTCTGTAAGTCACCACTGGCATAGAACCTCCAAATAGTTGAAACAGCATGCAGGCCTGACACAAGTTCAGACATGACTGTAACTTTAAAACTACCTGATGAAAGTAAAGTCACCATACAGCATTGTTTGTCAGCATATAATAGATATAACTTGGTAATCTGTAGGTCCTTGATATGGCTGATATATGCACTCCTTGAGTTTAAACCTCTGTACTTAATTCCATGTCCACAGAGCTCTACTGTTCGTGATTCCAAAGTAATTTCTTATCTCACGCTATATGAGTGATTGCTTCCTCCAAAACAAAGCTCCCCACTAATGGAAACATACACTCAGCTCCTTTGTCATTGAGGTCCTCCAAAATCAATGATGCTTCTGTAATACTTCCAAACTCCAGAAAATATGAACTTAATCTATCTTCACTCATAATGTAACCTCTCCATACCCATAAACAATCTAGTAATCCACAGTGCCTCTAAGGCATGAAGAAAAGACTCATCATATCTACATTTTCCTTTTACAGTACTCTAGGTATGGTCTCATGTGAAATCATGCACACTTTTAGCAATACACACAAAATGCTGGAGGAACTTAGTAAGAAACCTTTCTATTTTGAATTTCATCTCACTTCGGAAAGAGATCAGAAATATCCTTATCAAAGTAGATACTGTAGATGCAGGAAATAGCAGATTGGGAAGCATGGAAAAAGGAAAAGTCAGCATTTCAATGACTGTCTTCATTCTAACTACACAGTAGATGTTGAGTTTCAACAGCTCTATCATGTGAGTTTAATATCCTCTTCACTTATTGTTCCTTATATTCGTTGTCTCAACAGACCTCCCCCTCCTATATCCTAAATTCTTCCCTCTGTTTCAATCATCTTCACCCACACCTCAGTGACTGCCAGCTTGATTTGATGAACTCCTTCACTACTGCCTTTGGCTCCTAAGCTATGGATATATACATCCCAGTTCTTTTGCTTTGAGCCTCTTTGATCCACCCAGATCGCTACCCCAGACCTCTGCTGATTACGTTCCTGTTGTAGAATGGTTGTTTTATGTCTGTTTGGAATGGGTTCCTCTTTCATGGAAAAAGTGAGAAAACAAAGTACCCGCTTTGGTCCACTTCCGGCCTCTGCATCGTGCGGTCGTTTGAACCTGAGGTCTGAATAGGCATCCTGATTCTTCTTTTGCAAGCGCTGTAAAAAAAATCTTACATTAGTTTTATTGTAATTAACTTACAATATTTCACCAAAGCATACAATGAAATACTAATAACATGCAATCTGATCTTTGAGAAAACCCGGGCAACACACACTGCAGGCCAGGCAGCATCTATGGAAAAGAGTACTGTTGACCTTTCTTCATCAGGGTGTGTGTTGCTTGGATTTCCAGCAACTGCAGATTTTATCTCCCTTGAGAAAATCCAATAGTTCAATATTTGATTCATAGGCTTGTTTTCCTTAATCAATTTTATTTATTTATTTTTATAACCTTAACCAGCAAAGCAATAAATACAAAATTAAATATTGCAAGTGCAATGTAAATAATTGGATTTACCTTTTACCTTCTATTCAGAAATCCCCATTCGTGTTGATATTCCAATCTTGCAACCAGATTGGCTGGTATAGGATCACAGAGGTGGGTTCCCCAGTGTAACACTGAGCTCCTTTACTGGAATCCACATCTAGCAACTGAGTGGAGTGACAGGTAGGCTAATAGCTGTCATGTTTTGGAGCTATAATGCACACCTGTTTGACACCAGTCTTCACTGAGAATGGTCTGTTATTGACCCATCAGTTAAAATAACAATGTGCATGCTGTCAAGGAGCAAGCCTAAGATGGAAACAAATTGCTGGAGGCAGCTAAACTTCAGCGTATTTACAGTTCCTCCTACTGGTAATAATGAATTCAGAACCACTGGTTGTAGTAGGCATAATGTGTCAAGAGTGAGAGGATTGCAATATAGTACTGCATTTTAACAGAATCCATTGAAACTTATTGACAAGCTGAACTGAAGTAACCAGCATCAACATCAAAGAGAACTTGCTGGTAAAATATGTATGCTGTCTCATTACAGAATTTTCTTGACTCCCTGTTAAAGTGAGCCAACACATTCTTTTGCCACGCAAGCTCAAACTACTGTTTTCATGTACATACAGCTCGTGCATGGTATCAATGTTCCTGGAGCATGGATTTCTGCTCTAACCTGAAAATGGTTCCTGAGCCCAAAGCACATCCAGCTTTAAGATCTTCAATGGTGGGACTAAATAGTCTTTTCTGTGACGCTGGACTGCAAATAAATCTTATAACACAATAATCACCGAAATGTATGTAATATAGGAGAGTGTAAGTAGTTACATACTTCATATGCGCTTTCCATATTTGGCTGGATCATAGGAGCATCTTCTAATTTGCCTTTTGCCTTCGTCAGCTTTAAAAACAAAATGAAAATTGTTTGAATCTATCAGTCCTAATGCCTGAAATAAATATTTATAATTCGGTTATAATTTATATTCATATTTCAGAATAGAAAGATTTTCTTACTACAAATCTGGCTGAGATTTTTATAATCATATGATCATTCAGAGATTTTGCATTTTTGAATTAACAATCTTGGCTAAATTGTTGAAGGAAACCTGCCACTTGTACATTTCCAAAAGATAGTGCCTGGAGAATTTCAATTAGCTTACTGGAGGTACTCCAACTTATATGCTGAGTTCATATTCATTTGGTGTTAAAATAACAAAATAACCGAACGATTTGTATGAATGTTTTTCACAAAATATCATGCACTAACAAAGAAAGTAACCAGTGATATTAAAAAATTATCTCCAAACATTGATTATCTCGAACAAGTCCCATAACAGAAATTGCAAGTAAGGGAGATCATATGGGGGTAAGGACTAATTCTTTAAATTTACACTCCAGCATACTCACTCTCCTGAGATTTGCATAACCCCATTTCCATTCTTCATTACACCCACTTGTCTACACCATTCCCACACATCGTTTATCCACCCACCAACCAAACTCATACCACACTCCTCATTCCACCTTCTTCTGCTCTTCTCTTTATTCATACATTCTCTGTCCCAACAATGCCTCACTCCAGAACCAAATGTTCACCACCAAGGGCTGTGTACAATAGGGACTCACTGAAATTTCCTGTAGTACTAAAAGTTAGAGCTGCTTGTCCAATGACACCTGTTGTCAGTAGGAATTGGTTAATCTGTACAGGTGGTGGATGTTAGTAAGGAATTTTAGTAAAGGATTGTGGTGTTATATGAGTGAGGAACTTGCCCCAAATCTCTGCCTCTCCAGAAGGATACATAAAACATAGAATAGTACAGCACAATACAGGCTCTTCGGCCCACAATGTTGTGCCGACCCTTAAACCCTGCCTCCCATATAACCCCCCACCTCAAATTCCTCGATATACCTGTCTAGTAGTCTCTTAAATTTCACTAGTGTATCTGCCTCCACCATTGACTCAGGCAGTGCATTCCATACACCAACCACTCTCTGAGTAAAAAACCTTCCTCTAATATTCCCCTTGAACTTCCCACCCCTTACAAGCCATGTCCTCTTGTATTGAGCAGTGGTGCCCTGCGGAAGAGGTGCTGGCTGTCCACTCTATCTGTTCCTCTTAATATCTTGCATACCTCTATCATGTCTCCTTTCGTCCTCCTCCTCTCCAGAGAGAAAAGCCCTAGCTCCCTTAATCTCTGATCATAATGCATACTCTCTAAACTAGGCAACATCCTGGTAAATCTCCTCTGTGCCCTTTCCAATCCTTCCACATCCTTCCTATAGTGAGGTGACTAGAAATGGACACAGTACTCCAAGAGTGGCCTAACCAGAGTTTTATAGAGCTGCATCATTACCTCGCGACTCTTAAACTCTATCCCTCGACTTATGAAAGCTAACACCCCATAAGCCTTCTTAACTACCCTATCTACCTGTGAGGCAACTTTCAGGGATCTGTGGACATGTACCCCCAGATTCCTCGGCTCCTCCACACTCCCAAGTATCCTGTATTCTGCCTTGGAGTTTGTCTTCCCAAGTGTACCACCTCACACTTCTCTGGGTTGAACTCCATCTGCCACTTCTCAGCCCATTTCTGCATCCTATCAATGTCTCTCTGCAATCTGACAATCCTCTACACTATCCACAACACCACCAACCTTTGTGTCGTCTGCAAACTTGCCAACCCACCCTTCTACCCTCACATCTAGGTTGTTAACAAAAATCATGAGAAGTAGAGGTCCCAGAACAGACTAGTGGGACACCACTAGTCACAACCCCCCCCCCCCCCCAATCTGAATGTACTCCCTCCACCATGACCCTCTGCTTTCTGCAGGCAAGCCAATTCTGAATCCACCTGGCTAAACTTCCCTGGATCCCATGCCCTCTGACTTTCTGAATAAGCCTACCATGTGGAACCTTGTCAAATGCCTTTGCAGCCCACTTTGGGTTGATGCCTGTAATATGAAACCCTACTTTAGAATATAGTTACTCCAAAATTTTGGAAGGAACACAATACCATTGGAGTGCCATCAACCTCTTTCTGTGTGGGCCCTTGAAAGCTGACATATCACATATTTAAATAACTTACCCTTAGTTTAAGGTAGAGCGCAGTGATTATGATTCCATACACAAATAGAATTCCATCGAGAATGTAACATAGCTTAGGGTCATTCAGGGTCATACTGTCAGCATCTATCAAATTAAAAATAAAAAAGGCTGATCAACCACTTTTCTAATCAATATGTAATGTTCCAATAATGATTCCTCTGTACACAGTCAACAGTTTTCAACAGGTAACCATAATTGTATTTCCTTTCAATACTGAAAGCTAATTGGTGAATGTGATGATTATTTTAATATTTGGTTCAACACCTGGTTTGATCAGTTGATCATGGTAAAATCGGTGATCGCTAAGCGAGATATAATCTTGGAAAATTTAAAACAGATTACATTTTGTATTTTTAAAAAAGGGTCATGAACAAAAAGTATTCTGTGATATTAAAGTGCCTTTCATCATGCTGCCTGGCCTGTTAAATTAATTTGTCTTTCCTATCGTGTGTGCACCCATACGCTGTAATGTCTGATATTGCTCCAATCAGCCTTTATGCTGTGGGTACACTCATTTATACAATTGTTGTCACCAAAGAACTACACCATGTAAAATGTTTGTCACAGTTTACAAAGTTAAGCTCCAAAATAACAGGCAGTATTTTTACTGTAACAATATAAGTTACCACATTGTCTGTTGTTCCTCCAAGTCCCCTGAATATTTCAATTTTTAAATTCTCATGATCTTGCCCAGGACTAAATCAGACTCTTTCATTCTTCATCTACCTTTCTGCAATGACCGTTGGCAGTCATGCTATGCTATCCTCTGGAATACACCCATTGAACATTTATTCACTTTTTTCCTCCCTTCCTTTAACTTGCTCCTTAAAATCCACCACACTGATTTAAAAAAAAGATTTGATGATCTTTCTAATATCAAGTTCTTTTGCTTCATGTCCATTCTGATTGTTTTGCTATGCAGTGGTGTGAACTTGGTAAAAGAATGTGTATATTTTACTTCTGGTGTTTGGCAAAGTTATCTGTTTTCTTCATGTAGATATTATACAGTTTTAGAAATAATTGGTCAATTTCAAAACTGCACAAGTCAAACTGTTTTAGAGAAATTATTCCAACCATAGAAGATTGAAATTGAGAAATTTCTATCTATCTAAGAGGGCTGGAGGTGAGCCAGAGACTTGTGCTGAAGACTGTTTTCTCCAGGGGCCCACAGTTCCTACTAGTGCTCACGTGTCTCAAAAGATCAGAGCACAAAATATAGGCTAATGCTTCAGTACTGCTGAGAGAAGGCTGCACTTTTTAAGGGCCATCCTTCAGATGATATATCAAATGAAGCCCAAACTGTTAAGAGTTGGAGAAAGAATTAGATAAACACAGAAGATCATTGGACTATTTCATAGAATTAACTATTGTGTCCCAATGAATATTTAACTCTCAATCAAAATTAATGAATAAACAGATATTGTGATGACTGTCACGTTGCTTTTTGTATAAACCTGTTCCCAGAAACTGGGAGTGCTGATTCCTTGCAACCCACACAGAATGCTGGAAGAAACTCAGCAGATCAGGCAGCATATATGGAAGAGAGTACAGTTAATGATTCAGGCCGAGACCCTTCATCAAGACTCATGAAGGATCTGGGTCCAAAACGTCGACGATACTCTCTTCCATAGATGCTACCTGACCTGCTGAGCTCCTCCAGCATTCTGTGTATTTTACTTGGATTTCGAGCATCTACAGATTTTCTCTTGTTTGTCCAGATTCCTTCATTACTTCACTGACAGTGGTTCAAGGAGTATTTCGTTAACTATGAAGTTTTGGCAATATTCAAAAAGAAAGTTCTAATTCTTTCTCCAACTCTGTGATATATTTGGCATTTAAAACCATCACTTTTAGAAACTAGGTGTGTGTATTATTTTATTAATTTATCTACTTAGAGATACTGCACAGTAACAAGCCCTTCCTGCCCAACAAAACTGCCACTGCCCAATTACACCCATGTGACCAATTGACCCATGTGTCTTTGGAATATGGGAGGAAACTGGAGCACCTGGTGGAAACCCATGTTGTAGTGTAGGCCTCCGTTAGTCTCAACTGACCATGGATTTGCACCTTGGAAAGTTTCCAGGGCGCAAGCCTGGGCAAGGTTTTTTTTTAATGGAAGACCGGCAGTTGCCCAAGCTGCAAGTCTCCGCTCTCCACGCCACCAATGTTGTCCAAGGGAAGGGCATTAGGATCCATACAGCTTGGCACCAGTGTCGTCGCAGAGCAATGTGTAGTTAAGTGCCTTACTCAAGGACACACACGCAGCCTCAGCCAAGGCTCGAACTAGCGACCTTCAGATCACTAGACGAATGCCTTAACCACTTGGCCATGCCAAGTGATCACACCATGTGACCACACCATGGCCACACCATGTGATCACAGGGTGAACGTACACACTCCTTGTAGATAGTGGTGGGAATTGAAACCAGGTCACTGGCACTATAAAGCATTACACTAACTGCTACATTACTGCGCTGCGCCCACAATGTGATGGTATTCTACTTGATCCAATGGGATAATTTGTCCAGTAAGGGAAGAGCCACATTGTACAGCAGAACAGCACCTTCCTATCCCTTAAAACAGGCACAGATCTGACCAAGGATATACATCACTGACTACTCCTGTAACGAAGTGTAGTGACCTCTGGGTTGATCCTTCTAGCTCTGTGCTGCCAGTGCTAATGGGAAATAACATTATACCAAAGCTCCTGTGAAATTATAATCAAGAATGGGACATCCTAAAGTGCCTGTCCTACTGTACTGTAAAGACTTCTCTAAGTGGCCAACAGTCTTTCCTCGACTTCCTAACCAGAAGACCACAATCTGTGCAGACTGGTGATAATATCTCCTCCTCGCTTACAGTCAACACTGGCACACCTCAGGGGTGTGTGCTTACCCCACTGCTCTTCTCAGTCTATACCCATGACTGTGTGGTTATGTATAGTTCAAATACCATCTGTAAATTTGCTGATGATGCAACCGCTGCTGGTAGAATCTCAGGTGGTGATGAGATGGTGGTAAGGAGCAAGATATACCAACTAGTGGAGTGGTGTCACAGCAACAACCTTGTCAGAAAGATGAAAGAGCCGATTGTGATTCAGGAAGGGTAGGACGAGGAAACACAAACCAATCCTCATAGACAGATCAGAGGTGGAGAGAGTGAGCAATTCCAAGTTCCTGGGTGTGAAGATTTCTGAGAATCTAACCTGGTCCCAACATACAGTACCTATGCAGCCATAAAGGAAGCAAGACAGAAGCCATATTTCAATAGCAGTTTGAAGAGATTTGGTTTGTCAACTAAAATTCTTAAAAACTTCTATAGGTGTATCGTGGAGAGCCTTCTGACAGGCTGCATCACCTCTTGGTATGGAGGTGTGACTGCACAGGGCCGAAAGAAACCACTGAAAGTTGTAAAATTAGGTTTATCTTGGGTAGCCTCTGTAGTACTGAAGACATCTTCAAGGAGTGGTGCCTCAGAAAGATGATGTCCATTATTAAGAATCCCATCACCTAGGGCATGCCCTCTTCTCATTGTTAATGTCAGGAAGAAGGTACAGAAGCCTAAAGGTACACACTCAGCAATTCAGGAACAGCGTCACCTCTGCCATATGATTCCTATATGGACGTCGAACCCCTTAACACTACCTCTCTTTATAAAAAATATATACTGTTTTTGTTTTTGCATTTTAATCTATTCACTATACATATTTATATACTTCCTGTAATTGATTTACTTATTGATGTTTTTCTTTCTATATTTTCATGTATTGCATTGAACTGCTGCTGCTAAGTTAACAAATTTCATGCACATGCCGGTGTAATAAACTTGATTCTGATACACAAAATGGATGCTATTCCATTTCTCTCTGCCCAAAGTAATTTTGTCCTGTCTCTGCATTCTTTTTTTCTGTTTCTCTCTTTTTAATCTGACAGTAATTGTTCACTGTTTGCTGGTTGCAGCAATCTGCATCAGTATCATGTGGTAAAGCTGACGTGTTTATTTCAGAAGTTTCTGAAATTAAGGGATCCTTTACAAAAGAGTTTAGGCATTGGAGGCAGGGATCGAGCTTGTTTTCCCCTTACAAAATCATGTCTGATCGTCTACCTTAAACATCACATTCCTGACTTGATTCCCATGTCTCTTCCTTTTATATCTAGGTATCTATTAAATACAGAAATTTCTCCTTGTTTCATACCCAAATAGTTTATCCTTTATTGTGAGATGTGGCACCTTGACTTGTAGACAATGCACGTCTAGCCTACTCAATCTCTCTGCCATCTGAGGAACAAGGCTGGTGAATCTTTATTACACTCACTCTTTAGCAAATACAGTATTCATTTTTTTTTAAGTAGACACCAAAATTATAAGCAATGTTCCAGGTGCAATCTCCATATAATTGTAGTAAGACATTTTTAGCTTTACACTCAAATCCTCTACCAATTAAGGCATACATATTGTTTGTTTTTATGTGTTAAACCTGCATGTTAGCTTTTTGCAACATGGTGAAGGACACCCAAGTGTTTGAGTCTATCACCCTTTAAGGGAGGGAACTTAGCATTTGCTTTTGCTACCAATGTGGAGAACCTCACATTTTTTTTCACTTTGTACTTTCATCTCCTTGTCTGCTTGTTTAACCTGTCTGCATAAACTTGAAGCATCTTGGTATTCTCATCACCATTTGGATTCGGACTTAGTTTCGTTTCATCAGAAATCTTGGAAATAAACCAAAATAATAGATTGTCCTGCAGTGAATGTAACATTAGATCCGAGTGTATTCTTTTGGACCTAATCAGTTGACAATATCCAGAACCAAGCAAGCATCGAGACAAGAACCACCAGCATAAGGTGGGGGAAGTGTAGGTGCAGGGGTTGTGTGTGTCGGGGTGTACTTCCATTGTGGGCTTTGGGGAGTGATGTTTCTAGGAAGTTAGTCCAGTTGGTGAGCTCAGGAGGGGATTAGCTTTGTGCATGATTGCTCAGGTTGTGAATTTAGCTACTGGTATGAAGAGTTTGAGGGAGGAGGCTCTAGGTCAATGCAGGAGAAGGAAAGCAAGGCTTACTGGTAGGGTTAGATGAAAGGAGGGTCGGTAAAATTTACGACAGAATCAAATGGCCTGTTTGTGATCTGTAGACTGTTATTCTATGTCTTTTATTTTTCTGTCTCTATCAATGCTTTTCACCCTCCTTAAGAGTGGGCAGGAAGCTTCTACAGAAACAGAGATGAGAAAGTTTGAGTTATCAAGTAGCCACCAAGTGGGTCATTGAACTTCAAAAAGGGAGGAAATCTGTGGTGGAGATGAACTTCAAAAAAGCTCTGTAGGTACGTAGTTCTCTACTGAGAGGGGATGCTTGCTGTAGAACAAAATACTAACCCTATCAGTGCAGTAACAACATGATTCAAATTGTTTATTTCTAGGTCATCGAATCAAGATTTTCCAACCGTTTGAAATGACCTGTCTGTGAGTCCTTCGTAACACAGGAGTTCAAGAGCTCAAGTTCTATGTACATTCTTTATATTGAAATTTCTTTTGTATCATCTTTTAATTTATCTGGGGCATAGGCCGCTACCAGCAGCTTTTATATCTCAGATAAATGATGGGAGAAAAGAAATTAACATCAGGAAGAATGTTTTATCCACTAGTTAAAGGCATTACCTAGCATTTACCTTCCTTCACCTTACCATATGACTATTATTCAAGTGAATCTTGGTTAAGATCAAAGCTGAAATCAAACCTGGCCATTCAAGAATATCCCAGCAAGAAATTTTGGAAATTATCATGCGAAAAACAACATCGACAATTTTTCCTTGCTTCTCCAAGGAGTGCTGAATCATCATTCATTTACCTTTGAACTTAGAAAAGTACAACTCAGGAGCTGGCCCATAACCGTGATGTCAATGCAAACTAATCCCATCTCTGCATTGGGTCTATATACCGCCAATCCAATACGTGTCTATCTAAACTGCTTTCACCAGTTCCCATAGTAGCACTTTCCAGGTACCTACTGCACTCAGTTAAAAGTTCCTGCCTCATAAATCACCTTTAACCTTCCTCCCTCACCTTAAATCTATGCCCTTGTGTATTCAATATTTCCACCCGGTGGAAAAAGACTCTTGACTACCTTCCCTCTCTACGCTTCTCATAATTGTAAATAGTTTTGCCAGGTCACCCAACAACCTTTGACACTTCAGAGAAAACAATACAAGTTTCTCCAAGCTCTCCTTACAGCTAACACTCTATAATCCAGGCAACATCCTATGAACACTCTCTGAAGCTTCCACATCTTTCCTGTAATGTGGTGACTAGATAATGCTCCAAAACTTTATACATGTCTTCCTGACTCTTACACTCAACATCTTGACTGATGTATGCCATAAGCTGCCTTTACCACCTGATTTACTTTTGTTGCCACTTTTAGGAAGTTATGGATCTGCATCCTGAGATCCCTCTGTGCATCAATGCTCCTAAGGTTCCTGTTATTTATTGTACAGCTTCCTCTTGCATTTGATTTCCAAAAGGACAATACCTCAGACTTTTCCAGGTTAAGCTCCATCTGCCATTTCTTTAATCACACTAAATTGGTCTATATACCGCTGAATCTTTTGATGACCTTACAGATTGTGCCAAGTTTTGTGTCATCTGAAAACTTACTGATCAGCACAAACAACAGGGATCCCAGCATTGATCCTAGTGGAACACCACTGATCATAAATCTCCAGTCAAAGGAACATCCCTTCACTACTACTCTCTTCTATGACCAAACCAGTTTTGAATCAAATCTAATCTACAAAGTCTCGATGAAATCAATACATTTTTAA
Organism: Hemitrygon akajei; assembly: GCF_048418815.1. Taxonomy (NCBI): domain Eukaryota; kingdom Metazoa; phylum Chordata; class Chondrichthyes; order Myliobatiformes; family Dasyatidae; genus Hemitrygon; species Hemitrygon akajei. The sequence goes on from NC_133128.1 coordinate 41,690,548, forward strand.
TCTTTAGGATCAGCTGACTCATGAGGGTCCTTGCCACAAGCTCAACAATGTTTTTTTTACTTTGGGATGGATGAGAACAGATAACAGAAACATTTAGCTCAGAAACTAAATGAAGAAGTCAGCAATATATTTCTACTTTTTGAAACTAGTTTGTCTTGACCTTAGAAACCAAGGTTGTTGACTGCCATAATAATTTGGAATATTTGTTTTTGATAGTCTCATTTAACAAAAATACCTGCATAGTTCTATCTCTCATTCTAACATTGGTGGAAACCCAATTCTAATTGTTCATACTATTTCATTATTTATCCATCAATTTTTCCATGGTCTAGAAGATCAGTCCAGATGAAGGATCTTGACCTGAAACATTCCTCCATAGATGCTGCCTGACTCCGTAAGTTACTCCAGCAGTTTGTTTTTGAATCAAATATGAAAACTTTAATCAACAGCCAAACTGAATAAATTACAAATAACGTGAAAGATGTTAAGATCATTTGAAACTGGAGATTAAACTGGAAGGTTTAAATTCTTTGAGGCCTACCTTACATTGTCATTCAGAGAGTTTCTGACTTTATTTCTTTCTGTATTAACCACATCTTAGGACATCCTAACTGCACCTAAATTTGTTCATTTCGATTAGAATGTACCCTGTTGATGTTTTATAATTGTGCTTACAAAACAGAATAATTTGACTATAAATATATGAATTTGTGATTCCTCTTTACATTAGTGATGCAGATTATAATTACCACCCGTTACTGATTTCTCGTTTGTCAGGTTCATTAGTTTCAATGTGAGTTTCTGCTTGTGGTGAGCTCTGTTTCTGAGAAACCACTGAATTAAAAAATACAGACTCAGGTTCCAAAACTAGTTTGGTCACCAATGGAATCTATTTCAGTTTTTTCACTTATGGTGTACAACATCATCTTAATCTCTCCATGGAATAAGCCTTGCTGTATATTTTTTTAAAACTCAGCAAAAGCCATTTTAAATAACAGTGTCAATTCTTTATAAATGTGACATATTTCAACTCATTGTATGATCAGAACCATTTTCTTACAACTTCAGCAACTTAATAGAGTTTTCAGAATTAGCCATCCACAACACCACATACAGAGCCTCCCCAGCTAACAACTCCCCAGCTATAACTCCCCAGGTTCCTCCCTCATGGAACAACTGCTTGTGACCACAAGTCAGAAATGTGGTTTCTTAGCAATATATTTAAAATAAAACTTAAGCCAACCAAGGCAACACAGAAGAATATAATGTGGCTCATATGAACAAATTGTTCAAATGTAACTTCAATCAAAGCACTAAGCTAGTCTTGCAAAAGACTCTATGTATTTTATCCATAAAAAGCATGTCACATACAATCCTACTAATTGCTGCTCAGTTGCCTACAATCAATGCACTGTGATGGAAAACATAAATGACAATACCTATTTCTTATTTACCATTATTATCATCATCATTGCCTGGTTTGGTTATGATGGGTCCGGATGACTCTTACAGCCTTAATCTAAATATGCACAAGTAAGTTGATTCTTGAGAAGTTAAGAGCATCTGTCCTTGACATAAAGGCGACTTTCAACAAAGCATGGCATCAGGGAGTCAAGGTAAAATTTACTTGGTTACTTTCCATGGAGGCAGATGGCTTTAGTTGTGAGCAGTAAGACCAAAACAACATTTAGGCTTGGGCTGTTATGTGAGAACTAGTATTAATGAAGACATTAAACATTTTCACCAAGAGAAAAGTTTTAGTGTGTTTCCTTGACATTCAATGATGTAATCATCACCATCCCTCTCCATCAAGATATTTGGGGTCTCATTGACTAGAAACTGGACATCCTATATAAAATGTGCTATAGGTAGGTTAATTAGCAACCCATCTCCCCCATACGTTTCCTCATTGCCACACGGTGGAGAGAGTTCATACTGTCTATTCTCCAATAATGTTATTCTCCAAGTTCACTTCAGCAGCACTTCCCACAACTGTACACCTCTTTGAAGGACATGGTCAGCAGGTTCCCTTCAAAGTGCCTTTGAAATACATCATCCAGAGGGTGAGCTGCTGTCTTCAATACAAGCTTGAACGTCATCTATCTGAGCACAAATGCAATCTTTGGGACTCAATACTGAATTCAACAATTTTGAATAATGTGTTTCCTGTATGAATACAAGGTTACCCATCTATAATATTAAGATTTTCTCTCTCCACAAATACTGTTTGATCTGTTGGGTGGTTCCAGCATTTCCCTTTCAATTTCAGGTTTCAACAACAGCGCTAATCTGTATTGCACAGTTTTGACATTTTTTTCTCACTCTAACTGCTGTCATTAATTGATTAACTGGACTCCTATCTGGCCATTGGGATCATCTGGTTGACCCTGTTCTTACTTTATGAGGGATATTCCCTATGTCCCATCCATCAGAGATATTTCTCTTGTCCAATCCCTCAGTTTGCTTTACAACCATAAATTCATTTATTTTCTTCCTGGTTCTGAAGTTCCTCTTTCCCAGATGCTGCCTGACCTACTAAGTATTTCCAGCATTTTAGGATTTTATTCTGGATTTTCAGCAGTTGCAATTTGTTGACTTCCAGCTACCTTGCTATAGTCGTGAGATTGTTCCTAAGATAGGGTAGACAATGCTGTTCTTAAGGCAGAGTTGAGTTTTATACCAATTCAGCATAACCTTCTAACTTTTAATTTTTTTTCTGATGTTTTTATGCTGTGTATGCCATTTATGTCTTTTAGCAGTCTTCTCAGCATCCATTTCTTCATCAAAGAGCCCTCAAAATCTTATCTATATCCACCAGACATTATCTGCTGTACATCTTGCTACAATTTGAAATAATTCCATTGAGTCGCTTTGCTCTTCACCCGTGTTATCATTCTCTGCATGAAATTCTCCATTACTTGCCTTTGCACTATTTACACATTTTGTCAACTGTAACTGTTAAATTATGACCAGTGTACAAAATTATAAAACTGACCTCAGAGGGATAGTGTTGGATACTGAAAAGTAACAATCATGCTTGTTTCTCTAAGCCACTTACCCACACAGCCACTGGCACTGGTGGGATTCTGTCATGTGGTGTGTTAGGAAGTATCATTTGGAAGCTGATACACAATAAATATGATCAAAATGTGATTGTAGAAGGTATATTTAGTAAGTTTGCAGGTGGCATAAATTTTGATGGTGCTGTATAACATGAAGTTACAGAAATGTGGCCAAGCAGCTTCTCACAACAGAAGGTTTTGAATCATGGGACAATTGGAGAAGCTGACCTTGGACTATTGTGGGATCCAGTAGCTGGACCAGCCATTCAGTCTGAGCTCTCTGGTAGGTGCCAGTGACCACAATGTAGGTCTGTTGATGAATGGTTTAACCTAAGCATGTATTCAGGGAAAGAGTGGAATAGAGAGGCGGACTGATTGGAGACTCAGTTTCCTACCTCTACCTCACTTGTAGGGTTATATTCAAAGCTTCCCCAAAACTCATTATCCTTTGAAGCAACTAGTAGTAGTCCTCCCACCTTGCCATTCTGTTGGTCCAGCTGAGAGAAGCTTCTGGAAGGTCACAGCAGGAATATAATTACCACCACACACCCCTTCAGCAAGTCAGAGCATTGATGACTCCACCCTAGTGGTTAGCAGTGAAGAACCTCAACTGACGGTGTGAGGACCTCAGCCCGTGAAGATATCCACTGAGGGCTCCAACCAAGGGAGTGAAGATGTCAGCAGAATCTTCCGAAGCAGGAGACCAATGTTTATGAAAACCAGAGAAACCTGAAATCTGCGAAACCAGTGAGATGCCTGCAACCATTCCGAAGCAAAATGGACAGTGCTTGGGCCTCTGACAGATAGAGCTTAAGTTAGAATTGCACGATGAAGTACGTAAATGTACGTGTGCACATACTGTACATGCATGTGTGTGTAAAGCTGTGTTTGCACTGAGACCTGACCCGTGTCCTTTTGATTGTTCAAGCACCTGGTAAAACACACTTCAAGAGCGATTGATCACAGTGTTCAGAAAATGTACTAGCAACAGAACAAACAACACCCTCAAAATGCTGAAGGAACTCTGCAGGCGAGGCGGTATCTATGGAAAAGAGTACAGTCAACATTTCAGGCCGAGACCCTTCATCAGGACTGGAGCTGACTCCTCATCTTTCTTCCCATGGTCCTGATGAAGGGTCTTGGCCCAAAACATTGACTGTACTCTTTTCCATAGATGCTCCAGCATTTTTTGTGTGTTGCTTGGATTTCCAGCATCTGCATGTTTTCTCATGTTTGTGATTAGCAACAGGTCAATTGATAAGATGGTCAGAGAAGTGGTGAATGGAGTTTAATTCTGAAAAATGTGAGGCATTACACTTGACAGTACAAATAATGCTGAATGAATGGTGAGGTGTGGAGGCTTTGGAGAGGGTACAGAAGAGGTTTTCCAGGATATTGCCTAGATTAGAGAGTATTAAATATAAGGAGAGGTTGAACAAACATGTACAGGGACAGGCAGGGAATTGGGGGATAGGGCCCATGTGCGGGCAGGTCGGATTAGTTTAGATTGACATCATGGTTACTGTAAACATGGTGAGTGAAGGACCTTTCCTGCAATGTTTTGTTGTTGTTCTATGATAGAGATAGAGGGTGTGCTGCTCAAGATATCAAACCTAGCCAGGGTTTTTAATTAAGCCAAGTCTGGACTTTGTGTCTACAACAGGTTAAACTCCCTTCCACATCTCACCAATCCCAACTCTCTCCATGATATTTCTCTCTAGCAGCCAGAGTTGGAACTGAAGCCTTTTAATTCCATCCTCCACCTTGAGTGAAGTTGGAGTATATTTCTTCACTCCTGTGCCCCACTTCAGCAACCATGGGACACAATACAAAGCCTATGCGTTAATATATACTGCATACTTCCCAATTTCTTATAAGCAGCATTTCTACCCCAAATATTCCACATTTAGTGCTGTTTTGTTGTCCGTACTTTGTACTTGCTATGTCTTTTTTTGATTTTTTGCCACTGTTATTTTAAAAAAATTTATTATAAGCTTTCTCCAGTTTATTTTTAGCTCTGCGCATCTTAGAAAATGACAAAAATACAACAAAAGAATGCATGGCCACAAAACATTTAATGTCCTCAGAACCTAGTCAAGTTCAATATATGCATCAAATCTCATCTCTCAACAAGTGCACACTCTACTCCACCTAATGCACCTCACGTTGATCAGGACCATTATCTAAAGTTCTCATGTCCCACCCACATGAAGCTCTCAGCATCTACAGCAATGAAGCAAAGGTAGCAGATTTAGCAGATAAATTTTCAGACATATGCTAGCACATTTTGTCTTCTGTTGCAATTGACTGCCAAACCATTATCTCAAGAGGAGACTAACCAGATCCAGAAAAACTCTGCTCTTGAGAACAGAGCATTGGAGACTCAGCTGTGACAGATGCTGCCATGGACTTCCCAACCTTTCTCCTCACTGCTTGTCCCTCAAGCTGCAAATGGTATGGGCATGCATCACACCTCTGCTCCCCTTCAGCAGGTTATGTGTGGCTTGCTGAGCTTTATTCCATGTAGATTCAGAGAGGAAATCACGGTGGACAAACTATATAGTGGTGCCAACAAAGGGCCCTGATGAGGTGCAAATTGGAGATAGGATAGTTTAGTCATCATCATCATGTGCCATACTCTGCCAGACCCTCGGCAACCACTTTCTTCCACTGCAATCTGTCGGCAGTACTTGATAATTGATACTTGATAGTGGATAGTTCAGTACTTGGGGAAAAAGCTACTATTGAAAGAGAAATGGGTAGGTGTCATTGTGGCTCCTTCTGGCCCTACCAAAAAGCTGAAGAATAGAAGGAAACTCCTGGAGCTAAGAAGTAAAAATGGATGAGACCTGTGTGATTGTTAGCAAATGTTCAGAAAACACAATGACTAATGCAAGAACAGCATGCGAAGGGTAAGATTTGCAAAGAAAGATGTGATATTTTTAATAAAAAAGGAAGTAAAACTGCTGTAGAATGTAAAAATCTGTACATAGGTTATGTAAAGAATCAGGAAAAGTGTTATCAACTCAAGACTGACAAGTGAATTATCAGATCAGACAGGAGAAAGTTGAAGGAGGAAATAGACTGGAGAAAAGGTGTAATTATTTAGAAGCATAGGTAGTTGAGTTACAATGGATAATTAGAAAAAAAACATTCACTTAAGAGAAGATAAAAATATACATAAAAGTCTGTGCACTGTTAAACTTTATAAATTGGAAAAGTAATTTAGGAAAGGTCCCCAAATATCATAAAAAGATTGTTTCGAATTTAAGACTGAGCAGCGGATCTTTTCTAAATTTAAATACGACATAATATCACATAGCCATTGAAGATGTGTAGGAGGGATAGACTCCTTCCATTTAAGCAAGATTGCTCTTCTTGCTAAAAGAGAGGTAAAAACTAAAACCTGTAGGTTAGGAGTATTTAAAGTTATATCTTCATTTGCAATAATGCCAAACAAGGCAGTAAGGGGATTTGGGTCAAATTGGACCCTAAAAAGTTGAGAGAAGGTATGAAATCAGCTTTTTCTTTGGTAGTTGGTAGGGGGTTGACTTTTTATATATATAAAAAATTTATTTTATGATGTATGACCTATCTTTAAATTTTTGATTACAGAGTGGTATACCTTTATGTGTTATGCTATAACATTTTGATCAATTTTATTACAATATATGAATGTATACAAGTTATGTTGAGATGTATCTATGTGTTGCACTCTGTAAATCTTTCTGAATAAAAATATTGTAAAAAGAAAGGTTGAGTTACAGTAAGAAATGGAGAAGCAACGTGAATAAGAAATTAAGTAAGAGAGAGAAGAAACAATAAGGTACAGTTGTTTAGATCTCAGACCCTAAAGAGGCAAGGTCAGTGTAGTAATCTATTTAGTTAGAGGTGGACACCTTCCAAATGTTCTCCATAGAGGCCAGGAGACATTTTTAAAGCAACATTTTAGCTAAAAGATAAACAGACTGCAAATTGAAAAGTCTGCAAAAAAAGTTGTGTTCATACATAAACAAGATTATCCCAAGATCATCTATAAGAAGAATTCTTTCTTTTGTAATATTTTATGTTATTTTACATTGTATTAGTTTTTAATCAAGTGTCTGGGAGTCTTGACTAGCTTTTTCCCACTCAGGCAAATTCAGGGCCAAACAGAGCAGGAAAGACTAATTGCATTGCATCCGCTACCTTCATGGGTCCTTAGCCACTGGGATAACATCATATCTTCCTCTTCTTTGGCAGTCCCTTGGAATCCACATTGAACTGCATCCACTATGTTTCTGAAGGTTTGAGACAGCTGAAAAGTCCAAAATGAAACAACAGACATTTCCAGAGATGGGAAGTAGTTTGTTCATTAGTGAGGTGGTCCACAAGCTCCTTCAATGTCATGTTGTGCTTGGGCATCGATCAGTATATTTCCTGAGAAGCAATCATTCAATTTAAACTTCTTCTAACTACAAGCACATTGCAATCAATATTCCCCTGACTGCACAACTGTAAAGAAGCTCCCAGTGATCTCCTCCTCCTCTTCCTCATTCCTTCTCCCTGCCAACGTTATTGCCAAAAAGTGAAGGACACAACAAACTACTAAAAATCTGGTGTAGTTGCTCTGTATTGCAAGTCACTTCCAGAATGCCTCATGCGGAGGGAGCATTCATAATGGGCACCAAATGCTTGCCAACTGGAGCTGTGTTGATGGAAAACGTTCTTTATATCTGCTTTTCCTCTCATAAGAAGACTTCAGATTGGAGAGAGAAGACAGATGGTGAACAGATATCCCTTGACAAAAAATCCCCGTTAGTCTGGCATAGTGCTCAAAGTGTACATTCAGAAAGGACTTGTAGTTTGGAGGCACTATTTCTGCTTCCCATGTCTTACGTGAATCATTCTTTTCCTCTGGCCAGTGTTACTTACAAATTGCATGCTGAGGGTCTGATTCCCATTCATCTCCTGAATAACTCTATATTCTTCTCTGAGGCCTTCTGACAGGTGGAAATCAAGTGAAATATTTCTTGCATTATTGGGAATTTGTGTGCCTAAAATGTCTACTGTAACTATGCACAGAAGAGGTAAATAAAATTCTTTTGACTTAAAGGTAAATAAAATCCCCATAACCTCTTTTATGTAGCAGTAAACTGGGAGAAATGAACACCCCCAGCATTGGCCTGAACTCCCACTGTAAGGGGCACTTAGACAGTCATTGGCAAAAATTGACTTTTTGAATCAGCAGATTTCCCTCGAGCGTTACTCTGCTAGTTAATGTAGGCATGTTCCCAGAAAAAGCAACCTGATATAGCCTCTTGTTCCCTTGATTTCTCTCTCCTGGTACACCGTCCTCTTCTGTCTTCTCCTAGTCTTGTCTTTCATTCTAAAGGCCTAATGATACAAAGGTTCATATCTCAATAAATGATTACCTAAACCACATCACTGCCCATGGAACAGTGGAACTGGTGACAGTGTGCACAACTAATGCATGTTTTATCCGAACATCAGCAACCCTGCAAGCCAGCAAGAATCCCTTTCAACAACACATGCTGGGAGTCTTAAGCTGCTGAAACCTGGGATTAGCCAGATTCTCACAGTTCAGCTTGGTGCTATTGGCATCAAATGCATCTTGCGTAAGGATTTCATGCATTACCATTCTAACCAACTTTCTGAATGTGAGCATTGAGGAAAGGATATGTTGTGACTTTCACTAAACCTTAGAAGCAAAGCTGCACCCAGAGTGCTGAAACATTCATTCCCCATTCACCACTATGTTATTCCTCGAGTCTGGGAATAATAATGGAATAATTCTAACCTTAGACTTGTATCAGAAATGAGATGTATTTAAACCTAGTGCTTAGGAAGCTGGGCATTTCATATTATTAAGCAGCTTATTCTGTCTGCACAAATAATTCAATAATGTGTCAGATCCTTGGTTCCTCAGATTAAAAAAGTAAAAACACAAAAAATGTGAAAGATAAATGACTTTGATATAGTTAAATGGAACATTTTGCCCAGAATTACACATATATCTCGTATTTGAACTTTACAGTAAGTTTAACTTTCATGTGGGTAAGTGAAGCATTCTTCCTTTGAATATGAAGGACAACATACAACATGGAATATATAGAACAGTACAGGCCCTTTGGCCCATGATGTTGTGCTGACCCTTTAACCTCTTCTACTTTTCTCTCCTATATAGCCCTCCAGTCTTCTTTCATCCATACACCTATCTAAGAATCCCTCTTTCTGTTTCTACCATCACCCTTGGCAGTGTGTTCCACGCATCTACCACTCTCTGTGTAAAAGACCTACCTTTGACATCCCCCTATACTTTCCTCCAAACACTTTAAAGTTATGCCCCTTCATATTAGCCATACTTGTCCTGGGAAAAAGTGTCTGGCTGTCCTCTTTATCAATGCCTCTCATAATTTTGTATATCTTCTGCCAAGTCACCTCTCATTCTCCTCCTTCCCATAGAGAAAAGTCCTAGCTTGTTCAGCTTATCCTCATAAGAAATGCTCTTTAATCCTGGTAAATCTTCTCTACACATCCTTCCTATAATGAGGTGACCAGAACTGAACCCAATACTCCAAGTGTGGTCTAACCCGAGTTTTATAGAGCTGCAACATTACATTGTGGCTTTTGAACACAGTCCCCTGACTAACGAAGGCCAGCACACATCCTATCAACTTTGAGGATGTGAACCCCAAATCCCTCTGTTCCTCCACACTGTTAAGAATCCTGCCTTCAAGTTTGACCTTCCAAAGTGAATCACTTCACAACTTTCTGATTGTTGCTTCTCAGTCCAGTTCTGCATCTTATCAATGTCGCATTGTAATCAACACCAACCTTCTATGCAATTCCCAACATCACATACCTTCGTGTTATCTGCACACTCACTAACCCCCCCCCCCCACCCCCCCGTCCACTTCTTCATCCAAGTTATTTATAAAAGTCACAAACAGCAGTTGTCCCAGAACAGATCTTTCTGGAACCACTGGTCACCAAACCTCAGGGAGAATATGCCCCAACTACTACCACCCTTTACCTTCTGTGGGCAAACCAATTCTGAATCCACACAGCCAAATTTCACTCGATCATATGCCTCCTGACTGTCTGACTAAGCCTACCATGGGGAACCTGGTGAAATGCCTTACTAAAATCCATGCATACCATATCCACTACTTCACCAATTTGTTTTGTCACTTTCTCTAAGAATTCAATCATGAAAGATCATTATTAGGAAAGAGTGTCAATCGATAACACAACTAAGAGTGGATCTAATTCTGTGAACCATGGTCCCTTCAAGATACACTCAATATTCAGATCTCATGGTCAAATAATGTAGTTTACTTAAAATAAAGTAGATTGAATGAAACTGGTGGGCTGACAAGTTAGTTCACATATATCATTTACTTTAAGACTTTCATCATCCTTAATCCTTTTATTCTGCCATTCTTTTGGTATTCTGACACTAAATTATTAAAGGATATGTAAATTGGAACCAAATATATTTTCCTATGCATATTGGGAAAATAAATTAGGAAAAAAAATAATCAGGATTTCAAAGAATTCTTGATATGGTCATCACATCAGAAAGATGCCCAAGAGAGTTTCTGTTGCTCTTTTTGCATTAAAGGAATGACTGAAAATGTATACAAATCAAAAATTTATTCAGCTCAACAGTGTTTCTCCTCATTCTACATTCTACATTCCAAAAGAGAGCATCCCAGTCATTTCAACTTTACTAGAAGCATTTCCCATTTCTACATTAAAGAAAAGATGTGGAAGAAAATTCTGAATAAAGGGTTAAAATATCTGAGTTTCTAATACTCTGCACTTTCCTTCAATTAGCAATAGCCTAGTGTGGCATTAGTGCATAAACAAGGTGAAGACAATGAAGATCGTAAATTGTATAGGACTCTGTGGCTGTAAAAGTTTCTGACAATTAAAGTGTCCTAGTTTTCACTTTACCTGTGAGGTACTAACATATATACCAAATTATACCTTTGTACTTTAACGACTTCTTGCATCTAAGGGTTTAATGAACCATCTATATATCATAAATAAGATTCACCATTCAGCCTGGGTACTCAGTATGTTTGAAGTAATCTATTTTAGTTTCAAGGATGTTTAACAACCTATCTCTGTGTGTTGCTGGCAGACAAGAGACTGTTACTGGTATTTTCGTGGGAATTGAAAAGACACACAGGATTGAACTTTTTTTAAACTTTGATGTAATTGACTTTCTGCGTCAATCTATGACTAATGTTCTTTGGAAGACTTGATGATTGCACTGTAAGTGAGTCATTCTTCCCTTATTCATGAATGAAGCTATTCTCTAGGCACTTCAAAGTCTGTGACCAACTTTAATTGAATTTCCTTAGCAAATTAATGTCCCTAACAAAAGATTACCCTTAATGTTTTAGAGCTTAGATCAAAGTTGTCCAATTTCATCCATTAACCATGAAATGAGGAAGAGGGAAAATGAAAATTATATCTGAACAATATTCATGAAAACCAAAGATAGGCCATGTATGAAATAATATGAGTTAACAGGGTTTTTTTAAGAACAGGAAAAGATGCTGAATGGTTATGATAAGCTTTTGTAAGAAAACAAAACGAGCAAAACAGGTATCCAGATGTAGTAGATCTGGATTTTCAAAAGGCATTTGATAAAGTTTCATAAAAAAGATTATTAATTGAAATAAAAGCCTGCAACAGCATATATTGACAAGGATAGACAACTTGTTAAAGAACAAGAAATACGAACAGCAGAAATAAACAGATCCTATATTTAAAGATTATGTTAGTGGCTTGGGTCTATGAAACGCAATTTCAAAATTGGCAGATGAAACAAAATTTGCAATTACAGTAAATTGTGAGATAGTGATTGGCTTGTCAATGAGAAAATGGGAGCAGTTAGAAAATGAGAACATAGACAAAAGTTTATTGTGGGTTTTTTCACCCTTTTTATGCCTTTCCTTATCCTCTGGATGTGCAGCAATGCCCAGCCTGTCTACTGAACACATCCTTCTATTTCCTGCTCCTGCCTTCCTTCCGCCATTTTAAATACCTTCTATCTCTTCACCTCTTCTGTTTCTTTCCAGCCAAGATGAAGGCCTCAACCCAAATGTCAACTGTATATTTCCCTCCATAAATGCTGCCTGACTAATTGAGTTCCTCAGTGCTTAGTGTTGCTACATTTTTTCTATGTTCTACGTTCTCACTGACTCAGTGCTCCCATTCACTCATTGACTTGCTAACCTTGTTTACAGCCTATCCCCATGGCCATCGCCCTTCCCCATCTGCTTAGTACTGTACTTATTACTTGTGCTTCCCACTAAGATGACCTTTCTGTAGGTGTGTTTGTTCAGTTTCATTCCTACCCTGTTCAGACTCTGATTATATGGGAAAAGTGCTTTGCAGTTGCCCAGTTGCTGTAAATGAACTTAAAAATATTTTGATGTTGCGAGATGGACAGACTGAAGAACAGACAAAGTAATTTTTTCCAGTTGCTGCTATTGGTTTCTTCAATAACAATGTATACTGGAGAAAGAACAGCACCATTACGCAAATGCATGACTTAGCCTAGAAAGTTTGCCCAAACTATCATTGCATCTAGAGTAACAAAATGGTACAAACCAAAATTAGGGAATTGAGCTCTTTGGAACAACTGTATACAAGTAGTGTCCTTGAACAATGAAACTGGTGTATAATATGTCCAGAGGGAGCAATGACGACTGGCATAAATATGACCCTGAGGAATTCAAGGAATAAGAAATGAAAAAACCATAGACAAAATACAAGAAAAATCACCAAGCAACATCCCATAGACCAGAAAACAATATCAACACTTGGCTATTATTATGTACTTTATATTTCAAAAATATTTGAGTGATTTTAAGCATTCTCATTCTTTTAAATAATTAGTTATGGGTTAGATGTAAAAATACATTAATTGCATATGCCATCACACTACCACGTGATACATGTGTGCCTTGCTTAAAGTTAGACCCGAATTCCTTGACTCCTGCATCTTCCTTTGAATTAGCTTAATATTTTGAAGGTACAAAACACAACATTAGTGACAAGGATGGGACGAGGATAACCTCTAGTTGATAAACATATTGGACCAAGGAAGAACCATGCTGCTCGGAAGAATCATGGAAGTGACGAAAGCCATGGTCCAACTACATCAGTTTTTGTAGACAACATATCTGAGAAAGCTTCTGATATGTTAGTCAGGTGGTTACTTATAAGATATGGCTTGGTTTTAAGCTGAAAGAGAACTCAAGAACTTCAGGAAAGTTGCAGGTATTCGGCTTTTGTGAGTATAAAGAACAAAAGTCTACTCTGTGCACATTAAGGTTATTGCTTGAACTTCAAGTGAAAGACAAAAAGTGGATGTAAAGACCAAATCCAAACTGGATGACTAGAAGGCCAAAATGAAAGGAGTCAATGGAGATACAAAAACAGAGGAATCATCAGATGATGTTGTGAATGAGGAAACCAAGAGGGGAGATCAGATCATAAAGGGGGCAATAGAAGAATTAATAAGAAAATACTGCAGTTTACTAAATGCATCTTCACAAGATCAAGTTGCACAAACTGGAAGAAGATGAGAAAAGGAGAAGAAAGACATCCAGAGCTATCAAAACCATTTCATATGTCTCAGAGTCAACAGAGGAGGCCCCTGAACCTGAGATTGTTTTACAGCCACAAGTCTCTTCTGCCAAGCAGTGATGCCCTTTGTCAGGAAAGACATATGCAATTAATGTATTTTACATATAACCTGTACATAATTACTATGCTGTGGATGTCTGTATATAGTAGTTGTATTATTTAGTATACTGTGTATATAATTGAGATATATTCTCTGTTGAGTTGGAGTTTATAGCTAAGCAGGGAGAGGTATTGGGTATTTAATATTTTAGTAATATTTGAGTAACCTTGCAAATATATTGTTTGATAAGGCATTCAGCTGTAGATTCATGGAGAGAATGTTAGCTCTAATTATTGAACCCTTACTGACATCCTTCCAGGAATAAGAAAATAACTTCAGAAGTTTTGTGGTAACATGAGTCTACTCCTATCACAATAATTCAGCACCTTGGTTACATTGTTGTCTGAAGGCATGGCTTGCTTTGCAAATTTGTAATTCTCATATGATCTTGAATCTTGGAAGTCTATAATGGGGCAGAAATTCTCTTCAGACATTGGCATCAAAATCCCACCAAAATATTGGTCACTAATGTTTTGTGGTCACAAATGAATTTGCTCCTCAAAAAATCTTGCTGCTCATCAAAGGCTGTCAGCACTGGATGATACCGCAGTAGATTTTCCAGTGCTAAACCCGGGCAGTTGAATTATCTAGATGCAATAATATTTAAAAATGTAGTGAAGAAGACTGTAAAGCAGTCAGCAAGCCCTTCAGTTTGTTGATTACATATTTCTTTATCCTTAACCCATATGTAGTGACTTAAAATTAAAGATTGGACTTTTTTGTTGTCAGAACATACAATGACATGCATCATTTGCTTCAAATAAAATCAGCGAGGAACGTGCTTGGGTTGCAGCCCACAAGTGTTGCCATGCTTCCGACACCAACATAGCATGATCAAAACTTACTAATGCTAACCCTACCATACGTCTTTGGAAAGTGGGAGGAAACCCACACGGTCACGGGGAGAGCGTACAAACCCTTTACAGGCAGCGGCCGGAATAAAACCCTGATCAGAGATCAGTAACGCTGTGAAGCAATTGAACTAACCACTACACTACTGAGCCACCCAGACTTTTACCCTTTCCTAAATCCTCTCTCTTAAGCTTTACTTAATATGCGCCAAACTAGTTCGGTAATGGTCCACCCTTTAATATCAGAGTCTTTTGCTTCAAGTACTTTCTCCTATCTTTAAGCTCTCACCAAATTGTAATCCTTGCCTGTTTCCTCAAGCCAAATCTCAGGTTCTTCCCCAAGATCTACTTCCTTCTTTCCATCCTTTTTACATCCCATTTCCACCTGAAGGCACCTTGCTACCCCTCATTGGTTTCATAGTCGGTTGTGCTCCAGTTATTGCTCCTTCAGGTTGAAGGGGACCATCTTTACTACATCTAGCTCACAACTAGGTTGACCAACCTTCACAAGATTAGGTGTGAATATAAACGAAAGGATGGCCATCATTGAACGTATAACCAGGACGAGCTCTTTGAATGAACTATCCAGTCAGTTTCTTGCACCCCTATGTTCTTTCCTCATATCTTTAAGTACTTCCCCTCTATGTATCTATTCAATTTTCTGTAAACAGATGTCACTGTCACTGTCTCAGGCATTGCATTCCAGATCTTAACAACATATTCCTCATGTCTCCTGTGAGCTGTGTCCAATCTCCTTAAAACTTTATCCCCGATTACTCATGCATCTGGTACTCAGAGCTGTTTCTTGTTTTTGGCTCTATCCAAGCCATTCTTAATTTTGTAGTTCTGTTAAATCTCCTATTAGCATTCATTGCTCTAAGGACACTGAACCCAGCTTCTCAAACATATTACATAGACCATTCTAGCTAATTTCTTCTGCATTCTGTTCTAAGTCTTTTCATCTGTACCAAAGTATGCTGGCTGGAATTGGTCACGATACTCCAGCTGGCCTTAAACTATATCCTATAAGTACGAATTTTCACATGTTGTTTTTGAACTCTCTGACCTCAAATTTCATCACTGTCTCAGATACCTCACAATCTCTGTGAATTACCTGCCTCATATCCACACTCAAATTAAAGGTCACCGCTGGTGTAACCATGAAGTTCACCTCTAAAATGAGAATTCACCTAATCTTCTGTAATATTGCCGCTCCTCTGTTTCTATCTTGCTTCTCTCTCCTCCTTCCCCACATCCTTTAATTTTATCTCCTCAAATCCCCCCTTCACAAAAGTGTGACAGCTTATTTACTTAACCTGTCAGCCTTTCTAGTATACATTGCTCATACACCACCAATACTCCAGAACTATTCCTCCTAAACAGAAACTCATCAGCCACTCTCTAAAACTCCTACCCTTTCTCATAGAACAGAGATCAGTAATGAACCCATCGGCCCACAATTTTGTGCTGACCTGAACCCACACTGTGAGGTAGATCAGCTGGTTGAGTGGTGTAGCAGCAACAACCTAGCACTCAATGTCAGTAAGGGGAGTTAACTAAGGGGAAGTTGAAAGAACACACACCAGAACTCATTGAGTAATCAGAAGTGGAAAGGGTGAACCGTTTCAAGATCGTGGGTGTCAGAATCTCTGAGGATCTATCCTGGACCCAACATATTGATGCAATTACAAAGAAGACATCACAGTGGCTATACTTAATTAGAGTTTGAGGAGATTTGGTAAGTCACCAAAGACACTTGCAAATATCTATGGATGTACCATGGAGAGCATTCTAACTGTTTGGTATGGAAGAGCTACTGTACAGGATTGGAAAAAGTTGCAGAAAGTTGTAAATTGAACCAACTCCATCATGGACACTATCTTCCCTGCATCCAGGATGGCTTCAAAAGTCGACGCCTCAGAAAAGCGGCATCCTCCGTTAAGAAAGCCCATCGCCCAGGACACACCCTGTTCTCGTTACTTTTGTCAAGGCGGAGGTACAGAGGCCTGAAGACATACACTCAGTGTTTCAGGAACAGATTCTTCCCCTCCGCCATCAGATTTCTGAATGGACAGTGAGCCCATGCACCTCAGTATTTTCCCTCTCTTTTTGCACTACTTATTTAACGTTTTTTATATATACATTGTAATTTATAGTTTTTATCACTAGGTATTGCAATGTGATGCTGCAGCAAGGAAACAATTTTCACAACGTATGCTGGTGATATTCAACTTGATTCTGAACTTAACCCTTCCCCCTTACCTGTATCTGCTCTTTACCAACATCCTTGCCAGGCACATACCACTCTCTGACATATAAAAAAATTACCTCCTACCACTCCCCTAAATTTTCTTCCACTCACTTTAAGCTCATGTCCTCTAGTATTAGCCACTGCCACACTGGGATAAAGACGATGGCTCTTCACTCTCTCTGAACCTCCTATAATTTTATACAGCTTGATCAAGTTGCCTCTCATCCTCCTTCGCTCTAAAGAGAAAAGCTCAGGGATGCTCAACCTTTCCTCATAAGACGTGTCCTCTAATCCAGACAGCTTCCTGGTAATCTCCTCTGCACCCTCTCTGGAGCTTCCACATCCTTCCTACAATGAGGCGGCCAAAAACGAACACAAAGTGTGCTCTAACTGGAGTTTTATAGAGCTGCAATGTTACTTTGCCGCTCTTGATCTCAATCCCCCGACTAATGAAGACTAACTTCTTAACCACCCTATCAACTTGCATGGTAGCTGGGACGTCGACCCCAAGCTCCCACTGTTCCTCTACGCTGCTAGTTCAAGTTCAATTTCACCTAGCTAGTTAATCTCCAACACATCATTTTATTAATTTTGCAGCTCAATTCCTTCCTTCAGGTGACCTGAGCCTAACCAAGCTTTTCCTAAAGTCACTCATAGAATCATTGGAAGTTAGAGTATTGAAATGGCCATTCAGCTTCCTGATGCCATTAATTTTCTTTTATTCTCCCCATATTTTCATCTAGTCTCCCCTAGGTTCTACCTCCCTCCTGGTGACAATTTACAGTGGCCAACTGCATGTCTTTAGGAGGGTTCTGTTATCAAATATTAGTATTAGACAAACTACTAATTGCCAAACTTTATGGAACTTAACCACTTCAATATTTCATTCTTTGTTATGCCTTTTATAATCACTTATTCCATCTGAATTTTGCTTAAGCATAGTACAAAGTTGCTTAAAAATTGTGTGAACTCCTGCCTTCTGTGTAGCATAACACATTTCTTGCTCTTTGCAGTATGTTTTCAGTGTGGTTTAAAAGATGTTTGAAAAGCAACTTAGCTGCGGTGGAGCTACCTCTAAGCGTGTAGATTTCCTGTGTAATAATGCCGCTCTGCACCTTATCACAGTTTCATCTGTCATCCAAGTGCAGAGCTGGCTGACAGGCTGAGGCACCCACCTAGTTTGCAGAGCAACCATTCCACTTATCTGCTTTCTACAGTGCAAACTGCTGGAGCTGGCCAACTATAATGGACACAATTTCTTTTAGATCATGTCTGATTCTCCATTTTAATTGAATCCAGCAGTGGTGAACACCACACAGCACAGAAAAGCTAATAAAATGAATTTGTTTCCATTTCTTCTAATTCTTTCACGTCAGTAAAATGTTCTTCAGTTAGTGATATAGACTATATTTATGTGAGTTTGACTATGATGTTCATGATTGAGATTTTTCAATAGAATGCATTCAACAGGGGAGTTTACCCCATTTAAAAAATATTTTTAGGTAATTAAAAAAGATAAAAGGAGAATTCACTCTTAGAAACAACACAGCAGGCTTTTAGGCAAAACATATTTGTTGAAAAGTAGACGCTATGGAGCAAAACGTATTTCCTTTCTAATTATCACACCAAAACAAATTTGTTTGCAGAAACCATCCTGGATCAATGTATACAACTGAGATTATGGCCTGACAGATTGATTTATTCTTAGTTATGGATCTGAGCTACACAGCCAAGAATTTTGCTCTAGTATGATTAATATAATTTCAAGTAGGCTGCAGAGCATGTGACCGGCTTATAGCAATAGGTTTTCTTTATCATACTGAAACTAAAGTTGTATGTTGCTCTGTTGGTGTTAATGTGTGCAGCATTGCCCTTTGTGATAAGATTGGAATGAATTCAACTGCACAAATCAAGTACAGTAACAGCTCCTAGCTGGAACTCTGTCAGTAACCTATTAAGGATAAATTTCTAGGAACCAGAGGCTACGAATTCCACAGTGCTTCACCATAAGTGTGAACTGATTAAAACCCACTCAGCAAGTCCCCAGCTCAGGTCTATTCAAAGTATACGCATGGAATGTGTGCAAAAAAAATCTTGAGGTGACTTCTTTTTACTGCCAGAGGGAGAAATCAAAGGCTAGGACAAAAACAAGATATTTTGAAATTATTCTAGAGCTAATCTGGCAATAGGTAGTTAACTACCATTGGCTCTTAATGAGCAAGATCTTGAATGTTCCATTTTATTGCAATTAAAATAGGTGATTAGTTTCACTTCAGAGGGCAGAGAAACTGTAGCTCCACACTTCCATTCATTGCAACTTCCTTCTCGATTCACTAGGCTGCCCCTCTTTCAGTTCAATTCTTATGCCTCCATAACAAAACAGCACTGACAAAGTCAGAAATTACATCAAAAAGTGATTGTGACAAGTATCACAAGGACAGCTGTGATCATTTACATTCCTTCATCTTTCTTGTTTAATTTTCGCCTTTGCTTACTCTTACTCCAGTATCACCCAGTCAACGTGATTACTAAACACTCTCAGTTAGAATGTGTCTATTTTTAATTGAATCCTGTCGTTTGCAATGTATCTGGAAGTCTAGCACAGCTCATGACATTCATTCCTTCCTCAGGCAGTGGCCTGATGCAGAAGCAGATGCTTACTCTGGAGGGGGGCTGGCTATATCGGTACCATCGACAAGTCCTCCAGTGCCCACCTCTTTAACCTCACCCATCTCTGTTGTGTATACCAATGATTTAGATGATGGAAAATATGGCTTTGTTGCCAAGTTTGCAGATGATGTGCGAAGATTGGTGGAGGGGCAGGTAGTGTTGAGGAAACAGGTAGGATGCAGAAGGACTTAGACAGATTCGGAGAACGGGCAACAGAGTGGCAAATGAAATACAATGTTGGAAAATGCATGGTCATGCACTTTGGTAGAAGAAATGGATATGCTGACTATTTTATAAACGGGGAGGAAATCCAAAATTCTGAAATGCAAAAGGACTTGGGAGTCCTTGTGCAGAACACACTAAAGGTTAATTTGCAGGTTAAGTTGGTGGTGAGGAAGGCAAATGCAATGTTAGCATTCATTTCAAGAGGTCTAAAATATAAGAGCAGGGATGTGTTGCTGAGGCTTTATAAGGCACTGGCGAGGCCTCACCTTGTGAACAGTTTTGGGCTCCTTATCTAAGGAAAGATGTGCTGGAAACGGAGAGGGTTCAGAGGAGGTTCACCAGGATGAATCTGGGAATGAAAGGGTTATCATGTTTGATGGCTCTGGGCCTGTATTCGTGGAATTTAGAAAGATAAAGGGGGATCTCACTGAAATCTTCAAATGTTGAAAGCCCTAGACAGAGTGGATGTGGAAAGGATGTTTCCCATGGTGGTGGAGTCTAAGACAAGAGGGCACAATCTCAGGATAGAGGAGCGTCCATTTAAAACAGAGATATGGAGAAACTTCTTTAGCAATGATTGAATAGCGGAACAGACTCAATGGGCTGAATGGCTTAATTCAGCTCCTAGGTCTTCTGGTCTTATCACTGGCTGAGCTCAAGAGATGCCAAATCCTTTTTTGATAGCTTTGTTGCCTCCTGATAGTGATTCAGACCTCTTTCCTTTGTGAGAGCCTGGTAAATCTGTGACCTTCTAACTTGTACCAAGGCCTATTCGCCAATCATCCTGTGCTTGCTGACTTTCAGTTGGTTCAAATGGCTTTGAGTTAAATAATAATTCCATTTTAAAGTTTTCAAACCTCTGCATAGCTTTGTCCCTCCCTACCTCTCTAAACTGTTCCAGGTCCCACAAACGGCCTGATTTTAATTGCTCCACCGAAGTTGGCCTTTGAATATCCTGCTTAAACAGCTCTTTCCAGCCTCATTCTGTCTTCATACTTCCTGTGCAGTTAAAAATTGTTTGATTACAATGTGTGAAGTGAATTGTGATGGTTTACAACGTTAAAGGAACTATATAAATGCTATTTATGAATATGCGCACACAGACAGTGGATCTCATTACATTTGTTTCAACTAATCAGTAAATGTATGTTCCTATTTTTATTCTCCCAGTATTCTTAAATTAAATTGAGGGTGGACAAACTTGGATCATTTTTGCTGGGATGGCAGAAGTTGAAGGGAGACCTGATAAAGGACACAATTGGATCATCTTTGTTGGAGTGTCAGAGGTTGAGATGACTGATAAAGGTATATAAAACTGTGAGAGCTATAGAAAGTCTTTTTCCCAGGATGGAAATGTCAAATACTAGAGGATATAAATTTAATGCGAGAAGGAGAAAGTTTAAAGGAGGTTTATAGGGTAAACTTTTTTTATAGTGAGTAGTAGGTACCTGGAATGAGCTGTCATGGCAAGTGGGAAAAGCAGACATGATAACAATGTTTAAGAAGCCTTTAGCCAGGCGCATGAACAAGCAAAAGAGGAATGTGGACCTTGTTTCAGCAGATGGATTAACTTATTGCGATCATGGTTGGGACAGAGATTGTAGGCCAAAGGGTCTGCTCCTGTGATGTACTGTTCATTGTTATAAATTACTCCTCGTATTCATGCAATAACACCAATTCAACAAAATGGATGACAAACTGACTTCATATTTCAGTGGTTAGTAAACAAGACTTCAGCTCCCAATGTAGTTCTAATATTAGTAGAGCATTTGTAGATGAATAAATTATATCTGGGTAATTCTGAATTTATTTGAGCAAAATTCTAGATATCCAGCTTTTGTGATAAAGCTTCAATCAATCAAAAAGTACACGATACACGTTCAAAATAAAGGCAATCCACTGCATTGGGATAAATTTCAATAATTTTCAAATCTTGATGGCACTGTTAACCAAAAAGAATACATATCTGTCGATTAAAATAAGCAACGTTTTGTGCTTACCTGAAATGACTGATATTGCTGTTCACAAGATGTTTTAGCTGTTACGCTACCTTTAGTTCGACAAAAATACTCTCCAGTTATTAACTACCACCTACTAACTCTATTTAAATCCTCAAAACAATTGTGAAGGAATACATCAACTTGTATCTCATTCGTGAATACATTTTGAAATCAGTAGATGACAGATGAATATTTTTGTTGAGTTGGATAGAAGTTTTTACGAAAACCTACATTTTCTGAAAATGTCCGTAGCGTTGTTTCTTGTTAACTGATCATTGTATTTCCTCTTTCAAAACATTATTCTGTTCTCATTTTATCATATTTGCACACCGATAGCACAACATACGTATTTTGTATCAATATAAAAAGTTTCAAAGGAACTTTTACAACTGCGTAGCATGTCTTGCTGTTCAGAAACCACTCTGAAATAACCAAATACACAACAATTTAATCATTTCAGTTTACAGTTATAAAATAGCCAGCAATCATTCCTTTAAATGTACCTGTCAGTCCTTCAGCAGAAGTCCGTCTTAGTATTTATGAGCGTAAAACCATTTACAAAAACCAAGACTAGCAGAGCACAGCGTTAGCACCAGCAGAAGACAGTACAGGGGCAGGTGCACATTGAGGAGGCAGTGTGACCCGGAAGCTATATCTACCCACACCTTCGAAGCAGAGTCATCCATTTGTTTACACTTTCAATTCACGTAGACTTTAAAACAACACATCAGCTGCACAATGTTTCAGAGACTCAGAAAAATATTCTCAAAAGCAAAGGGAGAATATTCTGCCTATCACACCTGTGCAGTCAAAAAAAGTGACATTTAAAATCACTTTCCTGGGTTTGCCACCTAGCTCCTCGACACCTTCCATTGCTGGTAGAAAGTCTTCCTTAGTCCCCTCCAGTACTTCTATCAATTTTTTTAAATTTATTCCGCTTTGTTTTTGACCATACTGCTTGGGGGAATACTTTATTTGAACATGGAACAAGTAACAGGGAACATGGAACTACGATTGTGATGCCAATTTAAACTGCACATCTGCCTGGATTATCACCCCAAATTCCCTCGCTCTTCACATGTCTGTTGCTAATATTTCTGCTTCCACCATCTCCTCTGGGTGCATGTTCCAGACATCTACCTCTCTCTTGTAAAAAAAAAACTTAATCTCTTTTAAACTTTCCCCCTCTCCCCACTAAAGCTACACCTTCTAAAATTTGACATTTCCATCCAGGAAAAAAGATTATGCACCCATTCGATGCCTTCCTAATTTTATTTACTGACATCAGCTCTTCCCTCTGTCTCTAACTCCCAGAGAAAACAACCCATGTTTGTCCAACTTCTTATTGTTGTTGATACTCCCTAAACCAGGCAGCATCCTGACAAACGCCTCCTACGTAACCACACTTCCTGTGGCAACCAGAACTACACCCTATACTCCGTGACTTAACCAAAGCTTAATTCTGAGCACAGTACGCAGCTTTGGTTCTCTTTTCATAAGAAACTATTGAAGACATTGCAAGTGAGATTCACTAGGCACATTCCCAGGATGTGAGGGTTGCTCTGTCAGGAGCAGCTGAAGAAATTAGATCCAAATTCTCCACAGATTAGAAGAATGAGGGGAGAAGGTAGGAGACTGGCGCTGAAAGGAAAAATGGGTCAGCCATGATGAAATGGTGGAACAGAATTAATGTGCCAAATGGTCTCATTCTGCTCCTATGTCATATGGTCTTATGATCTTGTGGAAACTTATAAAATACTTAGGGAGCACGACAGGACAGATGTTTCGATGTTTCCACTGGTGGGAGAATCTCAAACCAGTTGACATAATTACAAAATTAGGGGTGGTCATTTAAATGGTCATTACAATGCATACAATTTTTGATTTTTTGTTACTTCTGCCATTGTTCAGGATACCCATGTTTAATTCATTAGGCCATCCAGTGGATTATGGATGTTGCTTCCTAGCTGTCTACACGATACACAAGCCAGGGCTGTACAATGTGAAGAGGAGCAAGCTGTTGCCCACGCAGTAGGCTCCTGCTCTCCATGCAAATCCAAAGGAAGCCCAGAGGCCAATACAGTCTGGCACCAGCAACATCGCAGGAGTTGCCAGTCAGCATCGAACTCAATGTTGGACTCCAGCCCTGGACTTTTCCTCAGAGTTTACTCCCAAAGCCTTTCCCATGAGTAGCCGCAAGGCAGCAGCAGTTTCAGATCAGAGTTTTTCCCCTCCCAGATGAAGTGCCGACAAGCCCCACTTGTCCAAAGTGACTGGTTTTAAGGTGCCAGTAACCTGCCTTTGCCCCTTCTCCTGTCAGTAGAAACGGCTCTACCAGGCTTAGTAGCTGAGCCCCAAGTGAAGGCCAGGAGCTAACACTCCCCAAACAGTGGCCGAACTAATGTTCTTTCCATTTCCAGCATCTCTTCCTGACTCTTAGGCTTTATGCCTCAGCAAAGGAAGGTAAGCATCCCATGTGATGTTTAAACACCCTATCCACCTGGCTTTATCAACATCCAACGCTAGGTCATTTTGGACTAACACACACTTCATTATCCTTCTGTTTATCGTGTTACATCTTCCTAAGGTCATTATAGCAGTTTTCTAGGTTAAATTCTATACAGCCAATTTCTGTATCATCAGAAAATTAATTTAACTACTGATCTACTTATTACAGAAAAGCAAGGGAACCAAGTTACAGGCTGTGAAGGACCAGGGTAAACATAAAACTAGGAGAGCAGGTAAAGGTGAACAAAATAGGGGCTTTATTTACCCAAAATATTTACAAACTCAACAGAACTGCTCTAAAGTCCAAACTTGAATCCCACTCATCGCCTGACTGCAGGTTTATATTTGATGCTGGCCAGTCCATAGTAAATTGCAGGGGAGGGAAAACATTCCTCTCCTTAAAAAGATACGGCATAAATGAAGCAGCTCCAGAGAACACCCCTCTGGCTGTAGCAGAATGGCACAAACCAATTATCCAGCCCCATCCACTTAGGCCGGTGTAAAGCAACAGCTCGGTCGTTTGCCAGATTATCAGGAGGATGGTTGGCTACAGGACACTTTAACATGCCCGGCTGATGGTGTGGCTGGTAATTGCAGCCGCCACACAGGCCTTCTGAAACCTCAGTGATAGTCCATCCTACCATTACATGCATGCCCTAACTAATAAAGGCGAACACACCATACTCCTTCTTTATCACCATTTATTATCACTTCTTGTTTCCACTTGCTTCCTGTCAGTTCTCTAAATTCAAATGCAGTTTGCCATTCTCCATTAAATTCCATGATTTTTGTGACCAGCCTGCCAGTTGCATCTTGTCAGAAGCCCAGTTAGATTTCAAACAGATTACCAGTACTTTCAACAATGTTCATTGTCACCATCTCATGTAAGTCGATTAGGTTTGTCAAATGTGACCTTCCTTTAGCAATTTCATGCTGGCTGTTTAATCTGTTGGCCCAAATGAAGATTTATTTTGTCCCATGTAATAGTTACAATAATTGCGTGGTGGAGAGTATATAACTGGATGCATCATGGCCTGGTATAGGAACACCAATGCCCTTGAATGGAAAAACCTACAGCCAGTCCATCACAGGTAAAGCCTTCCCCACCATTGAGCACATCTACAACGAGTGCTGTGCTGGCAGAAAAACAGCATTCATCTTCAAGGAACCCTACCTTCCGGATCATGCTTTTTTCTCATTGCTGCCGGGAGATACAGGAGCCTCAAGTCCCACACCACCATGTTCATGTACCCCTCTCCCATAAGGCTCTTGAATCCAGAGGGGATAACTTCTCTCACCCCATCACTGAACTGATTCCAGAATCTATTGACTCACTCTTAAAGACTCTGCAGCTCATATTCTCAGTAGTTATTGCTTATTCATTGATTATTATTATTTTTCTCTGTTGTATTTGCAAAGTTTATTGTCTTCTGTACATTTTTGTCCATCTTTGTTGTGTGCGGTTTTACACTGATTCTCTTATGTTTCTTTGTAGCTACTGTGAATGCCTGCAAGAAAGGGAATCTCAGGGTTGTCTATGGTGGCATATAAGTACTTTGATAATTAATTTATTTTGAAATTTATACCATGGAAAGTTCATCACATTGATAGGAAGGACCACTGTAAATTGTGCGCAATCACATACGATGTGGAGTAGAATCCACTAGTACAGATTTAAGGAGCTTGAATGCTGTCTTTCCTGAGGCCAACTTTACTGATGTATTTATGGAAATAGCCACAATGCAGTTTATACCCAGAAGTCAGTCCCTCCCTTCCTCCACCATTTTCTCCAACACAAAATCTTTTGAGGCATCTCCACCAAATGGCCAGAAGTGGTCACCGGTGAGACTTTAAATTTTGAGTTACTAGCCAAGACTGTAAATAGTGGAATTCCCTTCCTAAATCCTCTGTTTTTGTCTCGCTTTCTTCCTCTGAGACGCTTTTCAAAACCATATTCTTTGACCGAGCTTTTGGTAAACTGCCCTAGTATCCTAAGGCTTAGCAATAACCTTTCATTTAATAATTCCCTCGACTGCTTCCTTGAGATGCTTTTGTCATGTTAAAGATATTTTCTGATGGACTACATCTCACCTTCCATAACAGAAGAAAGCAGAAGCTATCCATACTTGTACACTTCAGTCTAAACTCAGGGCCCTGGCTGGCAGAAAGATTGCGGAGAAGGGTTTGGAGATTGTCTCAGTAGTCTTGCAATCTGTCTCCCAACAGGTTATCAAAACTGTAGAGGGGGTCACCCTGGAGAATTGACAATGCTTTGTGGAACCTGAATCTGTTGTCCTCTCAAGAGAGGGCATCCTTCCTGTTTAGCAGTACCCAGTCAGCAATGCCCAGAACACTGCAGCTCATGGTCAGAGCGGGCAGTGCCAACTAGGCTCAAAGCAGCTCAACTTCATCCTACATGGACCATTTGCTGCCAACTGCAATGCACGTCAAAGCCTGAATCAGCATTGTTGCAGGGGCACTGGACTGACAAAGCCAAATCTAAGGGAACCCAGAACAATTGATCTTTGGAATATATTTGCATGTTGTACGGCTACCTTAGTTTGAACTGTTTACTTTGTGTTGTCTTACTATTCTATGCAGCCAGGTGAATGCAATCTGTCAGCATTTGAGGGAAAGTAATGTGGAAAATTGTGGTAAAAGAAGTCTTTGGCAGTGCTCATCAGTATAGAGGAGACACGAACTGGCAAAAGATCTCCTCCCATCAACATCCCATCATGGAAGGAGCTGGCTGGTAGCCTCCCTTTTGCTACGTCCACTTGTTACTCTTGCTCTTGCTCCCAAGATACTTGTCATTTAGCTAGTTCACTGCTCACTGTTGACGTGCGGTCTGACTCGTGTCTTATAAAGCCTCAGCATTATCTCCTTGTTTTTATATTCTATTTCCCCTTGAAATAAATGCCAACATTGCATTTGCCTTTTTTTTTAAAACCACAGACTCAACCTGTAAATTGATCTTCTGGGAGTCTTGCACAAGGACTCCTAAGTCCCTCTGCACCGCTGATGTTTGAATCTCCTCCCCGTTTAGATAATAGTGTGTAGTTTTCTTCCCTTTATTGTATTATTGTACATTAATGCATTATTGTATATTTCCCAAACTGTATTCCATCTGCCCTTTTCTTCCCATCCTTCCAATATGCTCAGTGAAGACATAATTAGTGGATTGAGGATGTTGTTGGAGGCATTTAGAGGAGTTGTTCTAAGAGCACTCAGTGAGTAAGGCACCCTGATGAGAAGCCGAGTCCCTCTCTGGACTGCTTCTCGATGTGCCCTCTGGTTGTGTAACCTATCGTGCTGCGGCATGGACACTGACTACAGAAGCAGCAGTTTCTCGGAGAGGTTCAAGTAGTTCAGGAGACACCCGATCTCACATGTTCCTCTAGCTCCTGATCCACTAAACTTTACAAGCATCTAAGAATTCTGGAAGCATCAAATCTATGTTACCTTTAGCAACCCACCATAATAATCCATTAACAATAAACCTGCTGTTACTAGATTAGCGCCTGAATAGCTTACTAAAGGGCTATTCAGCTGTGAAAGGATAATTTGCTATAATGTTCTTCCCAATGTGGCACCCTGTACTATTCCCAACATAGGGTGCACTTTGGTGTCAATGGAACCTATTCAGAACCAGTGTCCTTTAAATAACCAATATTCTGCTATAGTTTGCAGCCACAATCTGAACAGATACATCATTTTTGTTATGATGAAGTATTTAGAATGTTAACACCCATTTTTTTTCTGTTGCAAGCACTGAAAGCAGAGAGTATTTTCATAAGAAGGCATCATGATATTGGTATTTTGATCAATACCTGATCTGATGGGACAAAGCAATTAGAGAAGTACCCTATCACAGAAACATGAGATCCTGTCACACATACAGTACGTGAGAGGAGAAAGGCAAAAATTAACTACAGCTTTAGTGCTGGCAATGCCGGCACATTGGTTTATCTATCATTCTAATGAACCTGGAGAACTCTGGGGTGACTTGAGGTGCCTGTTGTGCGTGTTCCAGGTCTCAGAAGTACATATGAGGTCAGAGATCCCTGCTGCCCACGACCGGTCAAAGTGAAGGACGATGTCGGCAGCCTAAGGTCCATGCGTGGGAAGAACACACATTTCTGAATGGACAACGGAACTATGACTACCTCACTACTATTTTTAATTTCTATTTTAGCACTATTTATTTAATTTAACTATTTATCTATTTATTTACTCTAATTCAGTTTTTTTCTATTATTATGCATTGCCTTGAACTACTGCCACAAAGACAGCAACTTTCACAACATATGCCAGTGATATTAAACCTGATTCTGATTCTGAAGACCGGAAGAAATAGCGGAAGGGGTACACCATCTCATAATCTGCCTATCCACCCAGCAGGTACCCCCGACTCATCCGCAGCTCCTCCATCTGGTTCACTGTGGTGAACTAGATATACCTGTCTGACTGCCCCTGTGGCTCCTCCCACAGACCCCTGTATAAAGGCGACTGTGGCCTGCTGCTCTCCCTCATTTTCCCAGGATGTAGTGTTGTTCTTCAGTCAATAAAAGCCGATATCTCACTTCCTAAGTCTCAGCGTGAGTTATTGATGGTGCATCATTCACCTGTCATCTGAGAATTCATAAAACCAAAGTGGAAGGAACTAGTTTTCAGTCCCAAGAGAGTGCCTAAGGAAAAGGAGAATTGACAAACAACAAGCCTTTGCCATTGAGGGTGAACAGAACAACGCTATTCCCATTGTTGGGGCTTTGAAAGCAAGAGCCTCCAGGTTCAGATAAAACAAAAAAAAGGGTAGGTGACAGGCATTGAATTCTGGGCAGTATTCAGAGTGCAAGGGGTTAATGGAATAAGGTACAAGAATAACATGTTAAAAATTGAAAGATATTAAGGAAATACAAACATAGTTCACGTAACATTGTAAACTAATTGTTAAGGCTAAGACCCATTTAAGACTTGAGCCATGTCTCACTGTTCTTTGAAAACTGTTTGTGAAAGAATTTGCAGAAGCAGTCAAAGCAAACTACACAAACTTCATACGTGTGTAGATACGTAAATATAGAGTCCATGTAAGTTAGGTGCAGAGATGTTGGATGAGATAAAATTTGACTGAAAGGCAAGGCTTGAAAGCTTCCCGTCATTCAACATGAACTGATGCAGGCTGAACTCGCTGACCCTGGGACTGTAAGGGTACAGGTTACAGAAGCTGTGACCACAATCTTGCAGAACTTCAAGTATATGAAACTGATTCCAAAGGATCAGAGAATAGCAGATGTTGAAACTATTAAAAACAGTATAAAACTTTTGACAGGCACAATCAGTCTTGTCAGTGGTAGGAAAGCCAAAAGAAGCCTTTCTCTATGACAGAGTTAACTCTCACTTAGTGAACCATGGGTTAATTTGTATTTCAACTAGGTAGTGTTGCACTAATCTAAGCGATTCTTCGAAGAAGGTAATGCAGTAGATACTGTACATTTGGGCACTCAAAGGCATTTGATAAAGTACCACAATGCAAATCTATTCAGGAAACAGAAGAGGCTTATTTGATTGGCAGACAGTCTGGTTGAGAATGGCAGTGATGAATGAGCATTTTCTTGACTGGGGAGAATAGATTCCTCCAGGAGACTGCAGTCGGACCACTAATTCTCCTGTACTGTGCAAAAAGAGTGCAATTTCAAAGATTGTAGTTGGTTGAGTCGAGACAATGTATTGGTGAGAAAACTGGTGGCAGGAGAACCGATAATATTATCCGGCACAAGGTAAGTACAATTTGGCATAACAAATGAAACTTTGGGAAAAAAATAACATGGCATGTCCACGAAATCTACCATCTTGTACAGGATGCAGGAGTAAACGCATCTGAACCATTTTACGGACAGAATAGGGAAGCTTCTAACCTATTTTTGTTTGCATTTACACTGAGAAAAGATTTATTGCATAAATATTAAGATAAAGGTTAGCTTTATTTGTCAGATGTACATTGAAACATATAGTAAATCTGTTGAATCATGCAGTAAATAAAGTGAATATGGTTGATGGTGATTAATTTGATCGAACGCCGATACCACTCTCAACAAGAAGTGCTTACAAGTACAACATTTTAGACTACAATAGCTCGTACTGTGCTAAACTGTTCTTGATTTGCCATTCATCTCCAATGCAAGGCCACAGAATCATCGTATAGTAGAAATCATGTTGAGACTGGCTTAGAGTCATCACAGAGGGTTTGTCAAGACTACACTAGGCAGGAGGGAGTTCAGGAATGAAAAATATCGTGACTATCAGCTTATTTTCTTTTGAGAGAAAACAAATATATTCCAAAGCATTAGGAAACAAATATGTTCTCTATTTGGCACTGGATTTAAAATAATTGGAGATAAGGATAATTTTCAACAAATGTCATAACAATTAAAGAGCAGTTGGGTGCAACTCTAGCAGCCCAATTGAACAGTTCATAGAGAAAAACCTCTGATGGGTTGGGGGGTGTGGGTCAAAGTGGCAGTTCAGGATTAATCATATTCTCCCAATATGCTATTCTGTGATCTCAGATTTAAATCTATATTGGACAATTTGACCTTGAAATCGTAGGCAGAATGTGAAAACATTAAAAATCAAGAGATTCTGCAGATGCTAAAAATTCAGAGCAACACCTGCAAAATGCTGGAGGAACTCAGCAGGCCAAGCAACATCTATAGAAAGGAATAAACAGTCGACATTTTGGGCCAAGACCCTTCATCTGGCAATGAAACCTGATGAAAGGTTTTGGTCGGAAACATCGACTGTTTATCCTTTTTTTCAGAACTGTTATATTGTGTCCAGTATATTGGATAAAATACAATTGTACCACCTTGCACTGTAATAACCCTAGCCCAGCAATGGGATTCTGGATTAGTTCCTGAGGATTGGAGGGTGGCTAATGTAACCCCACTTTTTAAAAAAGGAGGGAGAGAGAAACCGGGGAATTATAGACCGGTGAGTGTGACATCGGTGGTGGGGAAAATGCTAGAGTCGGTTATCAAAGATGTGATAACAGCACATTTGGAAAGAGGTGAAATCATCGGACAAAGTCAGCATGGATTTGTGAAAGGAAAATCATGTCTGACGAATCTTATAGAATTTTTTGAAGATGTAACTAGTAGAGTGGATAGAGGAGAGCCAGTGGATGTGGTATATTTAGATTTTCAAAAGACTTTTGACAAGGTCCCACACAGGAGATTAGTGTGCAAACTTAAAGCACACGGTATTGGGGGTATGGTATTAATGTGGATAGAGAATTGGTTGGCAGACGGGAAGCAAAGAGTGGGAGTAAACGGGACCTTTTCAGAATGGCAGTTAGTGACTAGTGGGATACCGCAAGGCTCAGTGCTGGGACCCCAGTTGTTTACAATATATATTAATGATTTAGATGAGGGAATTAAATGCAGCATCTCCAAGTTTGCGGATGACACGAAGCTGGGCGGCGGTGTTAGCTGTGAGGAGGATGCTAAGAGGATGCAAGGTGACTTGGATAGGTTAGGTGAATGGGCAAATTCATGGCAGATGCAATTTAATGTGGATAAATGTGAGGTTATCCACTTTGGTTGCAAGAACAGGAAAACAGATTATTATCTGAACGGTGGCCGATTAGGAAAAGGGGAGATGCAACGAGACCTGGGTGTCATTGTACACCAGTCATTGAAGGTGGGCATGCAGGTACAGCAGGCGGTGAAAAAGGCAAATGGTATGTTGGCATTCATAGCAAAAGGATTTGAGTACAGGAGTAGGGAGGTTCTACTGCAGTTGTACAAGGCCTTGGTGAGACCGCACCTAGAGTATTGTGTGCAGTTTTGGTCCCCTAATCTGAGGAAAGACATTCTTGCCATAGAGGGAGTACAAAGAAGGTTCACCAGATTGATTCCTGGATGGCAGGACTTTCATATGAAGAAAGACTGGATCGACTAGGCTTATACTCGCTGGAATTTAGAAGATTGAGGGGGGATCTTATTGAAACGTATAAAATTCTAAAGGGATTGGACAGGCTAGATGCAGGAAGATTGTTTCCGATGTTGGGGAAGTCCAGAATGAGGGGTCACAGTTTAAGGATAAAGGGGAAGCCTTTTAGGACTGAGATGAGGAAAAGCTTCTTCACACAGAGAGTGCTGAATCTGTGGAATTCTCTGCCACAGGAAACAGTTGAGGCCGGTTCATTGGTTATATTTAAGAGGAAGTTAGATATGGCCCTTGAGGCTAAAGGGATCAGGGGGTATGGAGAGAAAGCAGGTACAGGGTTCTGAGTTGGATGATCAGCCATGATCATACTGAATGGCGGTGCAGGCTCAAAGGGCCGAATGGCCTACTCCTGCACCTATTTTCTATGTTTCTATGAAATCTGGTTAAAATACTGAGATTCAGCAAGGTTCATTCCCCTGCATTCATGCCCACTGCAGCCAAATGAGACCAGTGACAATATAATGATAAACGTGACCTGATGGGCAGAGTAATCATTACTGCTTCTCATCTTATTTACTGAAACTTTGACATGACTGCATACTGAACTTTTCCGTAAAGCCCTCTGGGACATTTGCCAAATGTAAAGATAACATAGGGATGCAGGTTACTATTGGCAGTTCAGCTGGTGGGATGAAAGGTTAGTTTCAGAGACCCACGCTAGTGCTCAGGAGGGCAGCGGTGGAGTAACTAAAGTCGTGTAAAACTTAATATTTTGGATTGGATCGACCGAATAAATCAAAATGAATCTTGATTGAAAAGAGTAAGTTGTTTTTTCAATCAGGATTAGGGAAACATGCTGAAGAATGAAGAACAAAGTTGTTTTCATTGGAGTTCAAGTATGGATCAGGTTCAACAGGGATAGCTGCTGAGTAGATCTCCTTTTGTGCTGCCAGTGACTTGCCAGGAGCCCAGTCTCAACTCAGCTTCTACCATATGATGTGCGTCATCCTCCACACAAACCTAGGCACCGGTGATTAGTGACAAATCTAAAAACTTTTTGCATTGCGGGAAACACTGTACATCTGAAATATCACACTTCCCTTTGATAGTGGTATCGTTATTTGATCAAATTAATCACCATCAACCATACCATTCCAATAAAACTCTTCCAGGTGTAAATGTAAATGCCAGAATGGGTTGAAAGGTTCTCCATTTTGGCTGGAAAATGTTTCCCAACTCCTGCAATGCCGCAGTGAGCAACAAAGTGTCATATCTGAGGAGAAATAGACAGCAAGGACCCTGAAGAAAGGTTTCTGAGAGTGAGGTTGAATTTCACAGGTCAGGCAGCAATATGGAGAAAAATAAAGTTAAGAGTTCACATTGATGGCCATTTCAATTTCTGAGAGTGTGCGCAATTTTGACGATGATTTTGAGATCAGCGTAACCACTTTCTTTTTTGTTTCTGCTGCAGGTTTACCCTGGGAACCAAGACAAGTACCTACATTGCTCAGAAGGTGAAAATCAGGTCTCCCTCATTCTCAGAAATTCCTGCATTCATTGTTCTGAGAAAACCGTGCAGATTCCTGAGTTCCCCCAGCAGGACGTTACTAACCCAATCACAGGACTACAGCAAACACTCATCCCTCAGTGGCTGGAGAGAGCTGGCGTGAGCTTGCAAGGGCTACTTCCTGAGGGCACTGCTGTGGGCAAAGGTGCAAACAATATGAGGAAACTGACCTTTAATATAACTGAAACATAGTAAAGTGGTCACAGGAAATTGCTTTTCGCAATTTCTTTTATAGAGAATGTTGAAATCGTGATGGGAAAATTGCCAATGCCAGAAAAATGTCACAGGTGAATTTCACACCCATGTTTGCAAGGTTCTTGCTTCAATGATCCATGCCAATTCTAGTCTGCTGCAGCAAACAACCTTTTAAATCTATATACCCCACAATTGCCTCATGACAGCCACTGTGGCCCTTCTGCTGGGAGGAATGGAGAACAAATCACTACAGAACAAATCACTTAACACAAATCCCCAGTTTCCTACCTGGTTTTAATCTGCATCACCACTGTGGACAATTCAGAACATTGAACAAACCCTCTGAATGGCCAGCTCTCTATTTTTGGCATTTTCATGACAACACACATTGTAACGGTAGCAAATCATGAACCAGAACACATATGGTCAAGAACCGCCTAAACCCAGATTCAAAGTAGACTGCAGCAGCTATTGCTGACAGTGCTGCTTTCTGACTTGTCAATTGTCAGTTTGCAGGCTGAGTGACATTTTGTGCTAACTTATGGCATACAGAGTGATTGCAAAGGTCATTTGTGCATTATGCTTTGAGACATTGTGAATGTAAAACACAGTTTTTTTGTTGCATTAAATCCCTGCACGCTATTATGAAAAGGCTATTAAATGGTCTAATAACTTAGTGCCATGTTCCTTTCTATGCTATTCCAGCAGTGCTTTGAGCAACTCGCTGCAAGGAATCTCAATTCCCAAATGTTCTGAAAGTGTGATGTAAATAAATCACCAATCTATTAAAAATGTCAGCGGCAGAATTGCGCTGGATTTTAATTTGAGGGACACGTTGATCGAGCATGTGTATTGATAAGCTCACTAAGTGCATTAGTCAGCAATGTTTTTACTGAACGATATTTTCCATGATAACCCCATTCTTTTGAGAAGCCTACATAAACATTACAGAAACAAAGGGTATTTTTAACCATTTGTTTGAATCACTGTTTTTTTGATTGCTTCAGCACCTCTCGTGACATCAGCAGAGAAGTAGTGGAAATCTGATTCACGTTGTTTTTCCAGAGTCACTGCCGTGCTTCGCTGCAGCAAAATGAGTAGAAGGTGTCCTACGGACAATCCTTCTATTATTT
The DNA here is from genome assembly GCF_048418815.1 of Hemitrygon akajei. NCBI lineage: Eukaryota > Metazoa > Chordata > Chondrichthyes > Myliobatiformes > Dasyatidae > Hemitrygon > Hemitrygon akajei. The sequence goes on from NC_133128.1 coordinate 41,725,731, forward strand.
CTGTAGTTATTACAAATAGCTCAGTTCAAGAAAAGCATGAAACAAAGTTTACTAAATTGTCCGTGATTATAACTGCAATACAATAGATGAGGCCCACCTCAGCGTGGAGGAGCAACACCTTATATACTGTCTGGGTAGCATCCAACCTGATGGCATGAATTTCAATTTCTCCTTCCTGTAAGCAAATTCTTCCCTCCACCCCCCCATCCCCACTCTGGCCTTTTATCTCTTCTCACCCGCCTATTACTTACCCTCGTGTCCCCTCCTTCCACTCTCCTCTCCTATCAGATTACTTCTTCTCCAGCCCTTGACCTTTCCCACCCACCTGACTTCACCTGTCACCTTCCAACTAGCCTCCTTCCCCTCCCACATTTCCTTATTATGACATCTACCCCCTTCCTTCTCTGTCCTGAAGAAAATTCTCAGCCCGAAACGTCGACTATCTATTCGTCTCCATAGATGCTGCCTGACCTGCTGAGTTCCTCCCGCATTTTGCGTAGGTGGCCGTAGGTACTGAATGCCATTGCTCTGCCGTTGTCTCTTTGCTGGGCGATACTTTATTCATAGCAGCTAAGTACAATAACAACGCTGTTTATGGTTGAGGCACCTATGGTGTAGGCTTCAGATAGTAGATGGGTGACTACCAGGACAGGTGAGTAAGTAATCAGTTAGTGTAGGGCTCCCCTGTGGCTTTCCTCTCAACAACAAATATTCCCTGTTGGATACTGCTGAGGGGATGACCAATCAGGGCACATCAGCGGTAACCAGACAGTGGAACTCTGGCCGGCTCTGAGGGTCAGCAGGGAAGGGTAAAGTCAGGCAGAGTGATGGCGATAGGAGACTCAATAGTTAGGGGGAGGACGGGAGATTCTGTGGCCCCGAAAGAGAAGCCAGGACGGTGTGTTGCTTCACTGGTGCTAGGCCCTGTATGTCTAAGAATGGTTGCGGAAGATTCTCAAGGGCGTGAGTGAGCAGCCAGAAGTGGTGGTGCACATTGGCACCAATGACATGGATAGAATGTAGAAGGTTCTGCCCAGTGAGTGAAGGGAGTTAGGAAAAGGCTGAAGAACAAGTTCCCCAAGGTAGTAATCTCTGGATTGCTCCCAGTGTCACGTGCTAGTCAGTGCAGGAATAGGATAATAGTACAGATGAATAAGGGGCTGAACTGGTGCAGGGGACAGGGTTTCAGATTTGTGGATCATTGGGATCTTTCTGGAGAAGCTATGACCTGTACAAAAAGGACAAGTTATCCCTGAACCCGAGGAGGACCAATATCCTTGTGGCAGGTTCACTAGAGCCATTGGGAAGGGTTTAAACTAAGGTGGTACAGGGATGGGAACCAGAGCGATAGGGCTAAGCATGGGTCAGTTGGTATACAAGTTGATGCAGAGTGTTGTGAGACTGCGATGATGGACAGGCAGATGACAGGGCAGAATTGCAGTCAAGGGATGAGGTGAAGTGTAACATGGGAGCAAAATCAAAAAGGATGATGAATACAGGACTGGGCGTGTTACATTTGTAAGTATGTACAGGGAATAAGATGATCTTGTAGCATAGTTAGAGACTGACGATGTGGGCATCACTGAAATATGGCTGAAAGAAGATCACAGTTGGGAGCTTAACAGTCAAGGATATGCATTGTATCAAAGGACAGGCAGGAAGGCTGAGGGAGTGGGGTTGCTCTGTTGGTAAAAAATGAAATCAAAATCATTAGAAAGAGGTGACATACTGTAGGACTGGAAGGTGTAGAATCCCTGTGCGTAGAGTTCAGAAACTGCAAGGGTGAAAAGACCCTGATGGGAGTTAGATACAAGTCCTGAACAGTAGCCAGGATGTGGGATAAAAATTTCAACAGGAAATAGAAAAGGCATGTGAAAAAGGCAATGTTACAATCATAATGGGGTATTTCAAATTGCAGGTATATTGGAACCATCAGGTTGGTGCTGGATGCCAAGCAATTTATAAAATGCCAATGAGATGGCTTTTTAGAGCAGCTTGTGTCTGAGCCCACTAGGAGAAAGGCAGTTCCAGATTGGGTGTGATGTAATGAACCAGATTAGATTAGGGAGTTTAAGGTAAAGGAACCCTTAGAAGACAGTGACCTTCATTTACCCTGCAGTTTGAAAGGGAGAAAATAAAGTCAGATGATTCCGTATTACAATGTGCAAAGGGATTACAGAGGCATGAGAGAGCAACTGGCCAAAATTGATTGGAAGGAGAGACTAGCAAGGATAGTGGTAGAAAAGCAATGGCTGGATCTTCTCAGAGCAATTGGACAGCACAGTGTGGATGAACTTACTAAGTATTTTGCATCTGTCTTCACCGTGGAAGACAAGAGCAGTATGCCAGAAATTTAGGAGTGCCAAGGAGCAGGAGTGAATGTAGTTACTAAGGAGAAGGTGTTTGGGAAGACTAAGGTCTGGAGGTAGATAAGTCACTTGGACCAGGTAGATTGCTGCCTTAGGTTCTGAATGAGGTAACCGAAGAGATTGCAGAGGCATTAGTAGTGCTGTTTCAAGAATCACTAGATTTTGGAATGGTTCCTGAGGACTGGAAAATTGCAAATGTCACTCCACCCTTTAAGAAGGGAGGGAGACAGAAAGATGGTTGGGAAGATGTTGGAGTCAATTGTTAAGGACAGAGTTTCGAGTTACATGACGGCACATGATAAAGTAGGCCAAAGTCAGCATGGTTTCCTTAAGGGGAAATCTTACCTAACAAATCTGTTGAAATTATTTGTGGAAATAACAGGCAGGACAGACAAAGGAGAGTCAGTAGATGTTGTTTTCTTGCCTTTTCAGAAGGCCTTTGACAATGTGCCCCACATGCGGTTGCTTAACAAGATAAGAGTATTACTGGAAAGGTACTAGCATTGATAGAACATTGGCTGATTGGCAGGAGGCAAAGAGTAGGAGGTTTTTCTGGTTGGCTGCTGGTGATTTCTCATCAGGGAGTATTGGGACCACTTCTATTCATGTTGTATGTCAATGATTGGATGATGGAATTAATGGGTCTGTGGCCAAGTTTGCAGATGGTACAAAGATTGTTGGAAGGGGCGAATATCGTTGAGAAAGTGGGGTGTCTGCAGAAGGACATGGACAGTTGGGAGAATTTGCAAAGTAGCAGATGGAATATGGTGTAGGGAAGTGTATGGTCATGCAATTTGGTAGAAGGAATAAAGGCAGACTATTTTCAAAATGGGGAGAAAATTCAAAAATCAGCGGTTTAATAAGACTCGGGAGTTCTTGAGCAGGAATCCTTAAAGGCAAACTTGCAGGTTGAGTCGGGGGTAAGCCAGGCAAATGCAATGTTAGCGTTCATTTCGAGAGGATGAGAATACAAGAGCAAGGATGTGATGCGGAGATTTTATAAGGCATTTGTCAGACCACACTTGAAGTATCGTGAGCAGTTCTGAGCCCTTCATTTAGGAAAAGATGTGCTGGCATTGACGAAAGTCCGGAGGAAATTTATGAGAATGATTCTGGTAATGAAAGGGTTAATGTATGAAGAGCATTTGGTGGCTCTGTACTTGCTGGAGTTTAGAAGAATGAGGGGGGATTGCACTGAAATTGATTGAATATTGAAAGCCCAGAGGATGTGTGGAGGGCAGAGTCTCAGAGTAGAGGTGCATCCATGAAGAGATGAGAAGAACTTTCTTTAGCCAGAGGGCGGTAAATATGTGGGATGCATTTCCACGGACAGCTGTGGAGTCCAGATTACTGAATATATTTAAAGCAGAGGTTGATAGGCTCTCCATAAGTCAGGTGTCAAACATTACGTGGAGGAGACAGGAGAATGGGGTTGGGTGGGATAATAAATCAGCCATGATGGAATGGTGGTGTAGACATGTGGGGCCAAGTGACCCAATTATGCTCCTATATCTTATGGTCTTCAGTCTTAAATGGTTTTGTATAACTTCTCTCATATAAATGACATCTCCAACTCTGCATCACTGCCAGGGTTTGACTGTAATATCTACGAAAACGTTACCAAATGAGCTATAACTGATACAATCTAACTAAAAGCAACTGCCAGTTTTACATCAGGGCACTTCTAAAAATTATTTTTCTTTATCATTGGGAGTCAAGTTTCTGAAGATCGCGGTGAAAACTGAAATACATTTCTTCTCACATCTTGTTCCATCACGAAGCCCCAGGTTTATTGAGTTTCATCTGTGCAGTGTGTAGCTTGTGTGGGGGTGCACTCAAAAACACTAAATGGAAACAACGTAGATTCATGAGTCAATACAAAACAACCGTAAACAGATAACAGAAAAAAGCAGGAATGTTCTGGTTGGTAAATCCTAGGCAGCACCTACCACATTGGAGGGTCTTCACTCTGGCTCCCCGCTTTCGTTTCTGCTTACAGTCTGTCACCTTCCCAGTGCCCCTCCTTTTTCTTCCCTCTCCTCTCCAATTTGATTCCTTCTTCTTCAGCCCTTTACCTTTCACACCTATCAGCTTGCATCTTTGCACTTCTTCCCCCCCCCCCATTCACCTGTCTTCATCTGTCTCCTTTAAGTTTATATTCCTTCCCTCCTCCCTTCTTATTCTGGCTTCTTCCCCCTTCCCTTCCAGTCCTGATAAAGAGTCTCGGCCTGAAATGTCAACTGCTTATTCCTTTCCATAGGTGCTGTCTGACCTGCCAAGTTCCTTCAGCATTTTGTGAATGTTACTCCCAATGCTTTGAAACTTGGCAAAATCTTGAAATTAAAGGATGCTTAAATTATTTCTAGATTAATTGACATTTATAAAGCCCAGCATGCGAAAGTGAACCTGATTTTCCAGTTTAGAGTATGAACATACAGATACCTTGTATCGCATATGAAGAATTTAAAATGTTTGATATTGAGTTGGCAGAGTGGGAGATCACAGAGTGAGTTGGAGGCAGTTTCTTATGGACTTTACACACCAGTTTTGAAAAGTGAGCAGGGCTTGTTGGGAGTGAGATGAAGACTGTTTCTTGAGTACATTACATGTCAGTTTGAGGAAAAAATGAGCGGAGCCTGTTGGGATGTCCACAGAAGAGGAGAATGCTTGAGTGAATAGTAACTTAGCAAGGGCCAATAAAAAGAAGGGAGGTTTAAGTGGACCAGTATTAGAGTGGTCAGGCTTTGGCTCAACAGGCTTGGGCAAGAACAGGTGCAGGTTAGAACTTAAGCTTGAGAAGTCAGAGATATAACTTCTCTAGGCAGGATGGTAGTTCAAGCAACAGAATGCTCCTCCTGTGACAGGGTACCTAGTGGTCATCCTAATGACTACATCTGCAGGAAGTGCTCGCAACCTCCTGGAGCTGGGTGTACTCAGGACCATCTGGGAGGCTGAAAACCTCATCGATGAGACATTTACTGAGGTGGTCACACCCAGAGTGCAGGCTTCAGATGGGTGACACCAGGAGAAGTGAAGGAAGTAATCAGTCAGTGCAGGGTTGCCCTGTGGCAACAAGTATACACCTCTGGATATTGCGGGGGTGATGTCCTATCACGGTACAGCAGAGCAGGCAAAACAGGGGCTCTGTGGCCGGCTCTGAGGCTCAGCAGGGAAGGGTAAAGTCAGAAAGAGCGATAGTGATAGGGGACTCGATAGTCAGGGGGATGGACGGCAGATTCTGTGGTTGCCCGGGTGGTGTGTTGCCTCCTCAGAGCTGCAGAAGATTGAGCAGCCAGAGGTGGTGGTGCAAATTGGCACCAGTGCCACAGTAGAAAGGGGGACGAGGTCCTGCGCAGTGAGTATAAGAAGAGGCTGAAGAGCAGAACCTCCTAAGCAGTCATCTCTGGATTGCTCCCAGTGCCATGTGCTAGTCAGAGCAGGAATAGGATGACAGTACAGATGAATGAGTGACTGGGAAGGTGGTGTAGAGGGTCAGGTTTCAGATTTTTGAATCATTGGGATCTCTCCTGGGAAAGGTACCTGTACAAAAATGTCAATTTAAACCTGACCTCAAAGGGGACCAACATCCTAGTGAGCAGGCTTGCCAGAGCTGTTGGGGCTGGTTCACACTAAGCTGGTAGGGGACTGGGAACTGGAGTGATAGGGCTGAGGGTGAGGCAGTTGGCGTACAAGTTGATGCAGTGTGTAGTGAGAAAGGACAGCTGATGGCAGGGCAAAATTGCAGTCAGTGGGATAAGTTGAAATGTAACATGGGGGAAATATTGAGAAGGGTGTTGAATACAGGACTAAAGGTGTTATATTTGAATGCACACAGTACACAGAATAAGGTAGATAATCTTGTAGTGCAGTTAGAGATTCGCAGGTATGATGTTATAGGCAACACTAAGTCATGGCTGAAAGATCATAGTTGGGAACTTAACATCCAAGGATACACATTGTATCGAAAGGACAGGCAGGTAGGCAGAGGGGGTGGGATGGCCCTGTTGGGAAAAACTGAAATCAGATCCTTAGAAAGAGATGACATAGGATCAGAAGATATAGAATCCTCACGGGTAGTTAAAAGCTGGAAGGGTAAAGAATACCCCAATGGAAGTTATATACAGCCCACCTAACAGTGGCCAGGATGTAGGGTATAAATTTCAATAGGAAATAGAAAACACTTGTAATAAGGGCAATATTAGCCATGGGAGATCTCAATATGCAGGAAGATTGCTAAAATTGGATGTAAGAGTCTTACAGCTGTGTAAAGGGAATTACGGAGTCTTGTGAGAGGAATGATGTCAGAGCAACAATAGCCGGTGTTTCTGGGGGAAATTCAGAAGGTGAAGGAAAGGTGCATGCCAAAGATGAAGTATTCTTAAGGAAGGATGAGGCAACTGTGGCTGACACAGGAATTCAAGGACAACATATAATATAGCAAAAATTAATGGGATAATAGAAGGTTTGGAAGCTTTTAAAAACAAACAGAAGGCAACTAAAAACAGCCATAAAGAGAGAAAGGATGAAATATGAAGATAAGCTAGCCAATAACATCAAATAGGATCCAAACCGTTTTATCGGACTGCTGGAAAATGATGCAGGAGATGTAATAATGAAGGACAAATAAATGGCAGACAAACTTAATAAGTATTTTGAATCCGTCTTCACTGTGGAAAACACTAGCAGTGTGCCTGAGAATGTCAGAGGTTCCCGAGGTCTGGTTGCTTGCCAGTGACCAGTGGTGTTCTGCAGGACTCGGTATTAGGAGCGTTTCTTTTCACATTAATGCCAATGATTTGGATGAAAGAGTTGACAGCATTTTGGCCACATTTGCAGATGATACAAAAATAGGTGGGGAGAGAGGGTAGGTAGTGCTGAGGAAGCAGGGTGAGGGATAATAAATCAGCCATGTTGGAATGGCAGAGCAGACTCGATGGGCTGAACTCGTTTGCAAGAAGTTTTTTCTGCCTAATTTCCCCGAGGTGCTCCTCAACCTCCTGAATAACTATCTAACAGGCAAAGAAAACACTAAGTGATCCCTCCCGTTATGATGCAGTTGTTCTAGAGCTGGACATCTCCCCGAGGTTCAAGAGGTGCCTCTCAGACTTACATGTAGGAGTTCCTAACTGAGCCGACACAGTAGTTGAAACTAATTCATGCTTTACCAACATCCTGGCAAACTACTGCAAGAAAGACATGTGTTCTGTTTGCCTGCAGAGCAGCTGTGCAGTTCTTTGCACGTGGAATATTTTAGAATGTTTCTCAGATATGAAAAGGCAGAGCATGTTTGTTTGCTATTCTACCCTGAGCTACAGGGGCAGGTTTTGAAACGGGCTACACAGCAAACACATAACCGATGCTTTCTCTGCCCTCTTTTCTGGAACAATAGGCCTGGTAGTAACTCCAACGTACGTTTGGAGTGGGGGTGCAAAGAAGTTTCGGCATGTCAGTTTGTGGTATCTCAGCATCAAGAAATGCTGTTTGAAGTGGGTAGCCTTTGTCTCCCAGCAGTCACCTCTTGCATGTTGAAAGAGGCCAGGGAGACTGAACTGCTACAGAGTGAAAGCATCGTGACAGGTTTCAGTGAAACTGCTTTGCACTAATGTGAGTCTTTACTTGTGGTTGCAAGTTGAATGTTTATCGAATGGAATCCCTTACTGTTTATGAATGCCACTGATTGATCTGGGGATGTACAGATAGCCCTGTGTGTGCAGCTGATGACACACTGCAACTATGAGAAGCCAGCTGGAGATGCAGTCCCAAGGGCCCCGTTCCGTTCAAGTCATCACAGGTAATTGCTTGGCTCCTGGTGACCAATGGCTTGCATTTTGCAAATTGGTGCAATTAACTGGAGACCCTGGACATTCCTTTTTGAACATGGTAGAATGATCCACTCATTTTCACACCCCTGGTTACAAGGAGGACCAGGTCCAGCACGGTAGTCTTTGTCTAGAAAGTTGCAGATACCTGGCACCACTTGAAGAGAAATCCTCAGATCCAAGAGGTCAAGGAAACCATATGCTGTACCTTGGCTCATGCCTCCTATGAGCCAGCACCTTCAGTGTTCCTTACTTTCCTAACCAGTTTAGTGATAGTCACCCTGTTGATCTTTTCTCTAACATAAGGCACTTAAGATGTCAAGCAACCTGATCTTCAGTCTTCATTTCTCCAAAAGTTCATAGAATATAGAACAGTACAGTACTGCATGGCCTCTTTAGCTCACAACGTTTGTGCTCGAGTATTAAACCCTTTAATCCATTCCACGATCAATCTAACCCTTCTCTTCCTACATGGCCCAACCTTCTAGTTTTCTTTCATTTATATGCCTTTTTCCCTAATGTATCAACCTCCACCACCACCTCAAGCACTTACCTTAACAAGATGTCTTCTAGTATTAGCTTTATCACCCTGGGAAAAAGGTGCTGTCTGTCCACTCTATCTATACCACTTATAATCTTACACAATTCTATCAAATTGCCTCTCATCCTGTCACTCCAAAGTGAAAAACTTTAACTCGCTCACCCTCTCCTTTTGTAACATGTTCTCTCATCCAGAGTTCTGAAGTTCAATGTTCAATAGAAACATCTACAGCAAGAATTCTCTCATTAACGGTGTCATCATATCCCTACTGTTTGCATTTTCAGAGGGTTGCATCTTCAAATTCCAGTCCGAATACTTAAGCACAAAAATTCAGGCTGAAACAGCAGTGAGACTGAGGGAATGCTGAGGAGTCAGAGGTGCCATCCTTCAGCTAAATAAGGCTAGAGAGTAAGAACCATAGCAGAAGAATCTAAGACCAGACAGCATAGGTATAAGGTGAGGTACAAGAGGCTTCAAGGGTATCTGAGGAAAAATGTTTTCAGCCATAACCTATGCTGTATGATGCTGTGAATCTAAACAGAGTCCTGTTCTCCCTCTCGAGGGCAAAAGTTCCCATGACGCAAACGTCAGGCTCTTTATTCTTCAATCAACATGACAAAAACAGATAATTGGTCATCGTGTGGAAATTGTCAGACACTTCACACATGACCACAGTGACTCACATCATACTGTTCATCACTGTTATGAGACAATTTAGGGGGTTCCACAATTGTGAAAGTCTCCCTGTCTTGTTTCAATAGCAAGTTTCCGAAAACACAACAACTACACAAGCCATTTAATTTTGCGTCTTGGTGAAAATCTCAAAACCTTGTCTTATTTAAGTAATACAAACACATACTCTATAATTTTAATATTTCCCATCAGAAGGAGAATCATGTTTCATATCACTGGCACATATCGTGATCACATAGTATTAAAATCTATAAATTACAGTCAGAAGTACATATAAAAAATAAATTAAATTGCAAAAGGAGAGGGAAAAAGTACTAAGGAAGTGTCTGTGGGCTCATTGTCCATTCTGTAATCTGATGGTGGAGGGGAAGAAGCTGTTCCTGAAACATTCAGTGTGTCTTCCAGTACCTCTTTGAAAACAATGAGAAGAGGACACGTCCTGGGTGATACGGTCTTACTGAGGCATCGCCTTTTGAAGGTGTCCCTGATGCTGGGGAGGATAGTGCCCATGACGGAGCTGGTTGAGTTTGCAGCTTTCTGTAGCTTTTTCCGATCCTGCACAGAGGCTCCTCCATATCAAACGGTGATGCGATCAGTTAGAATGCTCCCCATGGTACATCCATAAATACTTGTGTGTGCCTAATCAAATTCCAAATGGAATATAGCCACTGTTGTGCCTTCTTTGTAATTGCATCAGTATGTTGAGCCCAGGATAGATCCTCAGAGACGTTGACACCAAGGAACTTGAAACTGCTCACCCTTTCCACTTCTGATCCCTCAATGAGGACTGGTGTGTGCTCCCTCAACTTCCCCTTCCTGAAGTCCACAATCAATTCCTTGGACTTATTGACATTGAGTGCAAGGTTGTTGCTGTGACACCACTCAAACCATCTGATCTATCTCACTCCTGTACACTTCCTCGTCACCATCTGAAATTCTGCCACCAATAGTTGTGTCATCAGCAAATTTATAGATGGCATTTGAACTGTGCCCATCCACACAATCATGGTGTAGAGAGACTAGAGTGGCAGGCTAAACATGTATCCTTGAGATGCACCAGTGTGGATTGTTTGCAAGGAGGAGATGTTGCTTCCAATCTGGTTTCCCAGTGAGGATCTCAAAGAACCATTTGTAGAGGAAGGTGCAGAGACCCAGGTTTTGGAGTTTTTGATTACAACTGAGGGTATGATTGTATTGAAGCTGAGCTCTAGTCAATAAACAGCATCCATTCCTGATGTAAGTATTACTATTGTCCAGGTGATCTAAGGCCAAGTGGAGAGCCTGTGAGATTGCATCTGCTGTAGACCTCTTGTGGTGACAAACAAGTTGTAGTGGGTCCTGGACCTTGCTTAGGCATGAGTTGATTCTAGCTATGACCAACCTCTCGAAGCACTTCATCACAGTAGATATGAGTGCAACGATAGCTGTTGAGGCAGCTGACCCTGCTCTTCTTGGGCACTGATATGATTGTCACCTTTTTGAAGCAGGTGTGAACCTCTTGACTATAGCAGTAAGGGATTGAAGATGTCCTTGAACACTCCTGCCAGTTAGTTGGCACAGGTTATCAGAGCCCCACGAGATACATCATCACCCTCTTGAAAGGTGTTCTGACATTGACCTCTGAGACAGAGATCACAGGGTCAGCAGATGCTGCAGGGATTTGCAGAGGTGTAGATTTATTCTCCCTTTCAAAGTATGCATAAAAGGTGCTGTGCTCATTTGCTGCTAATTTCAACCAGGCCAGCTACAAGAGTCGATTACCAAAATGTTTCCACATATCTTCTGTTCCACCAGAAGTCCGAACACCCTTGACCATTGCTACGTGATCACCTCGGACACCACCAATCTACCCCTCACCCACATCTTGGTAAATCAGACAACCAAGCTATGCTCCCTACCCCAGTGTACAAACAGAAGCTGATACATGAAGAATCCATTACCGAAAGTCATACAGTACTGGTCTGAAGACACAGATGAGCTTTTATGCGACTACTTTGAGTCAGTAGACTGGTCCATGTTCAAAAACACCATATACAGCCTAGTTGAGTATGTTGCCACTAGCAAGGACTTTGTCAACAAGTGTTTTGAGGACTGTGTACCAAAGAAGACAATCCAGGTATTTCCAAACTGGGAAACTCGGATTAAATGGGAGATCCACTGCCTACTGAAGTTTAGGATTGCCACATTCAAATCAGATGACCCTATACAAGAAATCAAGATCTGACTCTGTAAAGCTACCAGGTCTGCCAAGGGACAGTGCCAGTTCAAAACTGAGTCCAAGCGTGGCTCTGCTTACAATAATGGGCTACAGACGAAGTCGAGCAGCATCCCTTCCTGCTGAGCCTAATGCTTTCTAACATTTTCAAGTAAAGGGGATTTGGAATGTCACCACCCACCCTGAACATACCTTAATGCCTGGTAGCTTCGAGAGGCTAGGCATGGCACACATTACCTCCAGCTCTAGTTCACTTTCTGTTGACTAAGGTCTAGACACCATCTCCTTAGCCCTGAACATCTGAACAGTGGACACCTACATTCAATTTTTGTTTATTGATCACACCTCTGCCTTCAATATAATAATTCCTAGTTAACTCACCTCCAAACTTCTAGAAGTGGGACTCAACATCTCCCTTTGCAACTGCATCCTTGACTTGCTGACTGACTGACTACATAAAACATAGAACAGTACAGCACAGTACAGGCCCTTCAGCCCACAATGTTGTGCCGACCCTTAAACCCTGCCTCCCATATAAACCCCACCTTAAATTCCTCCATATACCTGTCTAGTAGTCTCTTAACTTTCACTAGTATATCTGCCTCCACCACTGACTCAGGCAGTGCATTCCATGCAGCAACCACTCTCTGAGTGAAAAACCTTCCTCTAATATCCCCCTTAAACTTCCCACCCCTTACCTTAAAGCCATGTCCTCTTGTACCCAGCAGTGGTGCCCTGGGGAAGAGGCACTGGCTGTCCACTCTGTCTATTCCTCTTAGTATCTTGTACACCTCTATTATGTCTCCTCTCATCCTCCTCCTCTCCAGAGAGTAAAGCCCTAGCTCCCTTAATCTCTGATCATAATGCATACTCTCTAAACCAGGCAGCATCCTGATAAATCTCCTCTGTACCTTTTCAATGTTTCCACATCCTTCCTATAGTGAGGTGACCAGAACTGGACACAGTACTCCGTGTGGCCTAGCCACAGTTTTATAGAGCTGCTTCAGTAAATTAGTAAACTTAGGCAGCTACATACCCACCACAGTTATCCTGAACACTGGTGCTCCACAAGCTGTCCTTAGTCCCTACTCTACTCCCTGAGGTTGAGAGGGTTCAAAGCAAACATCACTGCAGGCCTGTTCTGGCCCAAACACGCAGATGCCATGGCAAAGGAAAATCACCATCTATTTCCTCAGGAAGCTAAAGAAATCAGTTATGTCCTTTTTGATTCTCAACGTTTTCTTTTTTATCAATGCATCATAGAAAGCATCCTATCCGGATGTCTCTCAGCTTCGTATGACAGCCACCTTGCCTGAGACCACAAGAAACTGTGAAGAGTTGTGGACACAGCTTAGTGCATCATGAAACCCAGCCCCCTTTCCTTGGCCTCTGTCTACACTTCTTACTGTCTTGGGGAAGCAGCCAGCATAATCAAAGACGACAATAACCCCAGATATTCTCTCTTCTCCCCCCTCAAAGTGAGCAGAAGATGCAGAAGCCTGAAGGCATATACCACCGGACTTAAGGACATCTACTGTGCTGTTACAAGACTATTGACCAAGTCCCTAGTTTGTTAAATTGGACTCCTAATGTCACAGTCTATCTCATTATGTTATTGCACATTACACTCTCTCTATAACTGTAACACTTCATTCTGCGTTCTCTAATCACTTTTCTGTAGTACCTCAATGCATTGTGTAATGAATGAATGATATGCAAGACAAGTTTTTACACTGTAATTCAATACATATGACAATAATAAACCAGCTTAACCAATATTTTGCACAAGTGCAATATGACATCTCAATCCTAATACACAATGCCCCAATCTACTGTGCTGTTAACCTGTACTGTCTCGTATGAGGAAATGTGGACATGTGCTCCAACATCACCTGTACATCAACACTCTTCAGATCCCTGACATTTCCACTATATGTCCTAACAGAATTTGACCTCCCAAGGTACATTAACTCTTACGAGTCTGGATTAACTTCCATTTGCCACTGCCCTGTCCAATTTTCCAGCTGATCCATGTCTCTCTGTACCTTCAGACAATATATTTTATGACTCCACCAATTTTTGTGTTGTCTTCAAATCTACTAATCATACCACCTACATTTTCATCCAAGAAATTTACAGCTGCATTCTACTACATTTCTTCGCACTTTCAAAAGCTTCATTAAGCTGAATTACATAGTCCATGCACTATAAGGGAAATTAACATCCATCTAATTTCTGTCTGGATGGCATTTACCAAACCTGAAAGTGCCATGTAATGAGGTGCAGTTTATTGAAGTTTTATGTTCATTAAGGGAATAAAATATTAAAATGATCTCACTGTAATTATGTTTATGGATTAAAATAGTGAAAGCTATTATACTAAAATTGTTTTCTTACAATACATGTGGTATTTGTAACAAATTAATTTTGCTATAAATGTGTAAATTTCATTGTTTGACATTTGTTCATACTTAAGGTTATCAAAATAAAATTTCTTCTGTTAATAACATAAATCAAAATGTGGAATAAGTAAAAGATATTACCTATCAAGATCATTTTGTTAACCAGAAGAAGCTTTTTTTAAAAAAAAACTTTATATTTATAAACTTTTGTGATCTTGCTGAATTTGGATACCAAGTACAGATATTAAAATGTGCATTTCACTGCACAATTTTCCATTGTAAATGAACCCTTTATATCAAAGATAAACAGGTAGTTTTGTTACAGAAGAAGTCTGTCTGCTATATATTTAGTGCACACAGATATGTACTATTGCCAACAAACAAACAACGTATCCCTTTCATGGGAGTTCCTGTGCTTGATAAAATTTGATTCGATTATACTGATATACCAACGTGTAACGATAATAACTTTAATTAGAACAAGAACTCCGAAGATCTTTGTCAGAATCTCAAACTTACATTTCCTTTATACCACGTCTGAAAAGCCCTACTGCATAGGTTCGAGAAAGTAATACAAAAATAACTGTAGAAGAAATGGATTGAAATGAAAAGCTTTACTGATCGTAAACAGTTAAGAATTAATTAAAAATCAACTTAATTTTATGAAGTAATGTGAAATCAATTCTCAAAGATAGCTAATGTTAAAAGGTTAAAAAAAATTTGTTACTTCGGTAAATCATACTCATTGATATTCTTGCGAAAAGAATGGAAAAGTTGATTGGTTATATAACATTTCTAAAGCTTGTATCATATTGCTGCATCTCATGATATTTTAAAGTCATATTTGCCATTATTTCATTGCCTATTACAAACTTTGCTTTCTTATATAAACAATTCCAAGTTGCAAATAAAGCTGGATGCCCGAGAAGAGTTTATTCATCATATATGCTGGGGAAGTACCAGATGCTTTTTCAATTCCAAATTAGTCTGCATGGCTCTGCTGTTGACACTTGGAATGGATCAGATGGGCAGCTGCTTAGTCGACAACTCCATACTGTTGATTATCTGCAAAGCTGATTTCCAGCATATTCTGAACTGCAATGTCAGTGCACTGCAGTGTAGAATGAGGGAATCAACTGGAGATCTGAGGTGGCTATATTTGATCGCTCCCTCTATCCCAGGCTCAGCACCTAATCACCTATTCTTCATTTGTCTTCCTAGCCTTACACCAGCCACATCTGGTACATCAACAGTGGCCCAATCATTTGAATGGGGCTGCTGATCTTCTCTGAAAATGAAATATGTCTATTTTACTTTAATTTATGTGGTTTTATTTTATTTAATGTATATCAAGTAGATAAGTCAATGTATAACTGGTGACGTAAGAACTGTCAATACAAGCATGTCCTTTTACAGCAGAGAAGAGGAGGAATTTCTTTAGCCAGAGGGTGGTGAATATGTGGAATTCATTGCCACAGGCAGCTGTGGAGGCTGAGTGATTGGGTATATTAAGAGTGGAGCTTGATAGGTTCTTGATTAGTAAGGGTATCAAAGGTTATGGGGAGAAGGTAGGAGAAGAGGGTTGAGAGGGATAATAATTTAGCATTGATGGAATGGCAGATCAAATCAATGGGCCAAATGGCCTAATCCTGCATTTACAGCCTCATCTTCAGCACAAAATGAGCTTTTTTGTAGGATTCATCAATTGGAGGGAAAATTAGTTTACTGCTCTATTTGTTTTTAAAATGATTTAAGTCCTTTATAACGATTCCTGGATGTCCAATCATCGGAGATGTTTGGGAGCAATGAAATGGCTTTTGACTGCAGTAAGGGTTTCAGTTTGCACTGGCGTAGCCTGTCACCACTCGCAGCTCACTTAGCATTTCAGAGCAAACGCAGTGGCAAGGTTGGAAAGAGCCCAAAAGTCACACTGGTCGATGCAGCTTCAGTGGGTGGCCACAAGCAGGGGTCAGTTCCGTGAAATGTGACCCAGTATTGAAATTTACCAACCAAACTGACTGTTCTGTAATTAAATAATCTTAATAGCATCAATGATAATCACATACAGTACATTCAATTTATTTTAAAGAAAAACAATAGTAATTTTATTTTAAATATTGAAGAGGCCATTAGAAATATAAAGGAAACAGTTCTGGAAATTTTATATTTTTCTAATCGGTCCTATGCTTTCACATTGCAAAAACAGATCATTTTGTAGTTTTCCCAAACCTCAAAAACTAAGTGAATTTTAACATAGCTTAAGACATTTCCATCAAAGTGTTACTAAACTCATAAATGTGGAGGAATTAGGACGTCACACTCTATTGCAACCACTTACACAGAAATGATATTTGATGGAAATTACATGAAAAGTGAGTATTGTGATAGCCACCTTCTTGTGTCAAAATAACACCTGGTAAGTTGTGAGACGCACATGATTCCTGGACATGGAACTCAGCGTACTTCATCAAAGAAATGCAAGAAAATCAGCAAATATAAATAGTCTAAACGGCATAGGAACCCACAGAGTTTTAGCGAGACACAGCATGTAAGCAGGTTCTGCAGCCCACCGAAAATCAATTACACATTTCCTACATTTATCCCAATTTTATTCTCTCATCCCTATCAAACAACTGATTTCCTGCTTACCCACACCCGCACCCTCCCAAACCCAAACACTCTACCACTCACTTATTTGCTTACGGCAATTTACAGAGGCCGTCTGTATGGCTTAACAAAGTAGGACTGGAGCACTCTGAGAAATCTCAAAGACATGATAAGAATGTGCAAAATTCACACAGACGGTGCCCAAGGTCAGAACTGGACACTGGTCTCTGGTACTGTGGGGCATTAATTCTGCTGTACCATTAGTAATGATGTTGCAGAATTTAAAATATAATTAGCATAAAGAAGAATAGAAGAATAAATATTCAGAATAACACTAGCAAGAAGTAATTTGTACAGGAGCTTGAAATGTGGTTAGAAAAGTAGAAAACATACTTCAAGTGTGGCTCTTTGCACTGGCGCCTGACAAATCTAAACAGAATTAAGATAGATAACTTAAAGTACAACCAATAGTACGAGAAGCATCAATCTTTAATGAAAAAACATTAAAGCTGATTTTTTAAGGAGTCATCGTTTTGATGAATAAACTGCTTCAGAACTGTGAAATTAAGGTAATTCCTGGGATTATAGAATTAAATGAAATGTAGATCAAGCAAAATTAAACCTAAGAAACAATTGAAACAATCTTTCAGAAATTATAGTCAAACAAGTCAGAAAGATGTTTCAAAAATACTGTAATAATTTTAACAATTGAATCCTAAAGAAACTGGAAATTGTGTGTGTTCTAAATTCCCACAGCAGATTATTATATAGCTTGATAATATTGCAACAAGCACATAATTTTAAAGAAAAGGGATGCTAAAAATTTTTTGAATATATTTATTTTGAAAGATGGTGTTTTTAAAAATCATAAAACAGCATTGTTTTAATAACACAGGCTGATTAACATAACTATTCAGCTTATGGAGGTATATCCATATTTGGTATCATCAAAGTACATATTCTGTATTTTTGAAAGTTCTAACAAGTGACATAATTACTAAAAGATAACAAGCTGTCACATTGGGAAATCCGTAGGGTGGGTTGTGGGTGGGATGCATTAGTGGGAGGCTTCATATGGAAATATTCTTCACTGACTGTGCTTGATTGGGTTATCATGGGTGTCCATAAATGAGTCACAAATGAAATCAAGATGATTCTCCCACCTACAGATTTTGGTGTTTCCTAAAAAACACCCATGCATAACTGCATAAATAACTTTCCAAATTAAGCAGAAAAAAATCCACAGTAAGCTGATCAGGTGCCTTGTGTATCACTCTGCTCGTCTTCGGAAAGAGTTGGAATTGCGGGCACTCTGTGCAAAATTCGATTAGCGCAAGAATTCCAAAAAGAACTATGTTTCACATCATTTCATAAAGTGAGGGCTTTGGGGAACTGGCACAGAGGAGTACTTGAGGCATGATCATGTCGAATGGCTGGACAGACAGCCTGCTCTTCCACTCTTGTAGACTTGGAACCAAATTCAAATTGTGCAACATCATTCTGTCAGTGGACACCTGAAGCCACTTTGCATCTGACAGACTGCCCTGACTGTACCTGCATTACGACCAATGCAATACGACAGCAATTATTGCACAAGATAATGCAGAAATCAAAAGGAAACATTGTGTGTGTAAGTGACACTATGGATTCACTGTCCAGGCACGGATGTGACCTTGGACATGAACTCAGTGTTCCTGAGTCAGGGTGTAATCTGCACTGTGTGCTTGATGGGGAGAAGCTGGACCCCAGCTGCAATATAGACTAATGACCTGTGACCAAGCTCTTCTGTTCCTAAAGACCTAAAGTAGTGTAAAGTAAAACACGGAACTGTCGCAAAATCATTTGATTCTATTTCTATTAATGCTAAACTCAACCATTCTTGCTGGGGCACCCTGGCCCCAGAGGAACACTGTTTCATTCGGCTGAATTCATGTATGTTTGATTGATAATTAAATTTGAAGTTGATATGTTTCCAAAGGCTCATTCTAAAGTGTGGCTATTGTACTCCATTAGCGTTGCAGGATTAATTTTGCTCTTTCCCTGGAATTTCTTAAGGGAAAAAAGTAAATGAAACCAAAATTCCACACATCATACAAACTTCTTTTAAGACCTTGTGCGCTCAGAAGAACTTATTCATGACACAACAATGGAGCAATATGTCAACCATGGATCAGGAGATCTCAATGGACTTCACTTAAATTGCCACGTGCACAGAAAAAAGTCAGTCTTTAAAATGGTGAATTTTTCGCTCTTTAAAACTACTAAGGGCCACAAAATATTTAAACTAGTGCATTGAATTTCAATAAAATTTAGGTGCTTTTATGACAGCCACATCCCAATTTACCCAATGTACTGTGCAGAAGAATAAAACATGAATTACAAAAGAACTATATTTTAAAATCAAAGGCTATTGTGATAAATACCACGTACAGTTACTGTCTTCAATTTCCGGCAACTTTCAGCAAATAAAGACCTCATTTAAACAAATACATCGTGTTCAATATCTTCAGTTAAATCTTTTGGCTTTTAAATGACATTTTGCTGGCCTGTTACAAGATGTACTTGCACAGTAGCTTTCTAAATCTAATTCATATATACTACTACTCCCCAACAGAAATTATTAACTATAACACAGATAAAATACTGTATTTTGTTCAGAGTATGATTCTGAGTTTTTATGCAATTTCTCAACTCTTATTTATTTATAATGGTGAGTTAGGCCATATTTCACAATAAAAACTCTTCAACAGCTTCTCTCATCATTCGGCTACAAACAGAAGGTTTTTACAGTTAAAAATACCAAGAATTTTGTGAGCTCCCAAATTATGTGTCAACCTATGAAGAAACCTGTCTAAGCAATGAACTCAGAAATAGATTACTGGCAACTTCACAGGCAGGATTACTTCTATATATTAGTTGCCCATAATATCTTCTACTTAATGCTTTTTAAGTGCATTTTTCCTTCCTTTATTTTCTTAAAATCATACGTTATAAATGAATTAACTCCTTTATTGTAATATCAGATTAGTGTAGTAATAATTTTAGTTTGCATTGATAATTATCTATCAGTCATCAAGTGTACTTTTCTGTCAAGCCTTATACCAAAGTTCATTGGAATTTTATAAGTCAAATGTACGAAGAAAGTATGCTGTATATGGCAGGACTTTACAGAACATTGCTGTACAGAAGGATCTCGGGATAAAAGTTTATAGTTCCCTAGAAGTGGTGAAACAATTGATAGGGTAGTAAAGAAGGCATACAGCAGGATTATCTTTACTGGTCGGGGCACTGAATACATAATTCAGCAAATCACATTGCAGCTGCATTAAACTTTGGTTAGGCCACACTTCGAGAATTGTGTGGAGTACTGGCTGCCACATTACAGGAAGCACATGAGGGTGCAAGAGAAGTTCACCAGGATGTTGCCTGAATAGCTACAAGGAGAGGTTGGATACATCTGAATTATTTTCTCTGGAGCATCCGAGGCTGAGGGGTGACTTGACAAAGGTATTTAAAATTATGAGAGGCATAAACAGGATGAATAGAGTCTGTTCCCCAAGGCAGGAATGTCAAATACTAGAGGGTATAGCTTTTACACAAGAGGGAGAAAGTTTAATGGAGATTTATGGGACAAGTTTTATTTTTACACAGACACTAGTAGGTGCCTGTATCATGCTGTCAGGGGAATTGGTTGAAGCAGATACCACAGTAACATTTACAAAGCACATAGACGGGCACACGACCAGGCAAGGAATGGAGAAGTGTAAGACTTTGCACAGGCAGATGGGATTCGTTTAACCTGGCATAATGGCTGGCACAATGGCTGGCACAGGCAGTTCCTGGCTGTACAGTTCTATGCTCTATAAATGGACAAACCATGCACATTGAATCTAATTATCTGCTGGAAAATTGGTGATGTGATTGACGGTCTTAAAAGGAACCTGCACACACTGTTTGTGTAAAGATATTGCCTTCTTAAAGTAACTTTTGAAGCTTCATAGATTTTTTTTTCCAGTTTGCTGCCAAGATTCACATCACTCAGACCACAAAAACAGAAAAGTACAGCAAAGTCTACTGGCTGCAAAACCTGGATGAAGCCAAATCTGTAAACAAGTTAAACATTCGAGCTGTGGCCTTGGATAGCATTTTAGAGTCAGGTTAATTTTGCACCCATTTTGAGTCACTGGGTCAGTCAAAAACTGAACAGAGTAAATCCTGTGCATGAGGCTACCTAAAGCATTTTGATCAAGGTGAGGAAACTATTTTGTTTACTTCTAGTATTTTGTGCAATTACTCTTATATTTGAAATGAAAAACTGAAATACAGTTTATTAGCAAATTAAACTGTCAACTGACATGGTGGCTATTAGGAACTAAATACTTTGGGAAGTGACACAGAATAAATAGCGTTCTTCCACTGACATGTTATCAAAGGCATTTAACATGTTAATGGAAAAAACATTAGTTTTATTATCTGTACAAAGATTATGTGCGTTTAAGACATTTAAGAATTGTCATTATCACTTTCACAAGCATGATATTGTATGCGCTTGCCAACTAATTCACCTTTGATTGGCTATGATTTTAACATATCCACTGTGAATCACACTTTTTCTCCACAAGAAAAGATAAATGATCATGATTTATGTGTCATAGTAGGTATGAATACTGCAGAAGTAAAAATAATATGCATTTGGGATCAAATCTACTGCTGTATTAACATGTATAGTTACATCTTCATTGTCCACTATATTTTGGTATTGCTAGAAAACAATATACACTTTTGTAATAGATCAGAAGTATCAGTTCAATATGTAACATACATTTACTGGTTTGGTATGTTGAGTCAAATCTTTCTGACCCAGTTCCCTACCCTAACCTACCACTGCAACACCCCACCCACTCTCACACCTGTACTTACCACATCCAGTTACTGTTTGCCAACCTCACTGGCTCAAACATCCCTGACTCCCCGCGCACAGTTAGAAAGATGCCGGGGCAAAATGCCCTGACAATTTGCCAGATGGAAAAGTGCCACTCACAGCTTTGCCTGATGTGAAAAGCTGACTGGAATTTTAAATGCCTCTGACAGTCAGAGAGAATTAGAAACAATTAAAATTAAAAAGTAATGATTATAAAAGTCAGTCAATCATTCTACAAAATTATAACCAACAAAACATACAATAAATTAAAAGTGTCAACCTGAAGCAAATTAAAATTAGACAAAATATCTTACCTTTCCCTTTGCATCTAACAGCTATCCCTATCGAAATTTGGGTCTGTTCATGATCAGATGCTTTGCATTCAGCATTGCACGTGGCAAATTCCTGTATAAACTGCAATTTAAATGGCTAAACTTTGGTGGCCACTTTCGGTGTTAGCCAGTAAGATCAAATCCATTATTTTAATCATTCTAGTTTATTGTGCTGTATCACATTATCCAATCTATCATACCGTTCCATTCAAATACAGGTTTAATACATTACTTCAAGTGCTCGTTGAGAATGCTTTACCAGAGGTACCTGTTGAGCACATTGGAGCTAGTAACGTAGGATAGTATTTCAGAGGTATTGAGCTGATGTGCTCTCTTGCATGTACTGATTTACAAAGCATTGTCAGAGATACTTGTTCTGTATATCAAAAAGAGCGGTCTGGTACTCTATACATTGGAAGCAGCAGTCTGGTGCATTATATCCGAAACACTGTCTTGGTGCGCCAGATCAGAAAAGGCCAGTTTAGCATATTATATCAAATTCAGTGCATTATATCAGAATCAATGTTAGTGTGAAATAATCCTTTCTACTGGCTTCATCTGTTATATCTGAGACATTGGCTCAATACTTACTGGTTCATTGTTTCCTTTTATTGCTCTAATAGATCATGCGACATTGTGTGTATAATTTTGTACTCATACAAGCTGGAGTTAGATACACCCAGGAGATTCTGCAGATGCTGGAAATCCAGAGTAACACACACAATCCTGGAGGAACTCAGCAGGTCAGGGAGCATCTATGGAGGGGAATAGACAGCCGAAGCTTTGGGCTGAGACCGTTCATAAGGACCCGATGAGGGGTCTCAAAATCAGAATCAGGTTTATTATCACCGGCATGTGACGTGAAATTTGTTAACTTAGCAGCAGCAGTTCAATGCAATACATAATATAGAAGAGGAAAAATAATAGATCAGTAAAATCAATTACAATATACATATATTGAATCGATTAAAAATCATGCAAAAACAGAAATAATATATTTAAAAACTGAGGTAGTGTTCACAGGTACAAAGTCCATTTAGAAATTGGATGGCATAGGGCAGAAGCTGTTCCTGAATCACTGAATGTGTGCCTTCAGGCTTCTGTATCTCCTACCTGATGGTAACAGTGAGAAAAGGGCATGCCCTGGGTGCTGAAGGTCATAATAATGGACGCTGCCTTTCTGAGACACCACCCCTTGAAGATGTCCTGGGTACTTTGTAGGCTAGTACCCAAGATGGAGCTGACTAAATTTACAACCCTCTGCAGCTTCTTTCGGTCCTGTGCAGTAGCCTCCCACCCCCCCATACCAGACAGTGATGCAGTCTGTCAGAATGCTCTCCACGGTACATCTTTAGAAGTTTTTGATTGTATTTGTTGACATACCAAATCTCCTCAAACTCCTAATGAAGTATAGTCGCTGTCTTGCCTTCTTTATAACTGCATCAATATGTTGGGACCAGGTTAGATCCTCAGAGACTTTGACATCCAGGAACTTGAAACTGCTCACTCTCTCCACTTCTGATCTCTCTGAGGATTGGTATGTGTTGCTTTGTCTAACCCTTCCTGAAGTCCACCATCAGCTCTTTCGTCTTACTGACGTTTGGTGCAAGGTTATTGCTGCGACAACACTCCACTAGTTGGCATGTCTCAATCCTGTACGCCCTCTCATCTCCATCTGAGATTCTACCAACAATGGTTGTATCATCAATAAATGCTGTTTGAGCTATGCCTAGCCACACAGTCATGGGTATAGAGAGAGTAGAGCAGTGGGCTAAGCACACACCCCTGAGGCGCACCAGTGTTGATTATCAGTGAGGAGGATATGTTCTCACCAATCTGCACAGATTGTGGTCTTCCAGTTAGGAAGTCAACAATCCAATTGCAGAGAGAGGTACAGAGGCCCAAGTTCTGTAACTTCTCAATCAGGATTGTGGGAATGATGGTATTAAATGCTGATCTATAGTCAATGAACATCATCCTGATATAGGTGTTTGTGTTGCCCAGGTGGCCTATTTTTAGTGTGCAGTTGATGATCCAGTCTTGTATAAAGAAAATTATTTACATTTTTGTGGCAGCCTCCAACAGTTTACCCAGCATTGTGTCCAAAAAACCCAACTACGGCACATATGGTCAATGACCTGCTGGTTTCATCTGATGCTGTAAACTTGGGAATAAGAGTCTGCTGCCTAAGCCACACCCAAATCCTAACTCACTCCTAAGTCCACCTATCACTGCTACACTTGCTGATCAGTTAAGCAATATCTTGATATAAAATACTCAACCTCAATTTAAAATCTCTTTGTGATCTCAGTTTCTTTCAGTAATTATGCTCCTCCATTTCTTGCTTCTGTACCATCTGTGTTCTTAATTGCTCTCTCACTGGTCTACAGTAGTCAAGACAAAGTTCAGCAACTCCCCACCCCCCTTACATAACCCTATAGCTTCCCTTTTAAGACATTCTTTTAAGTTAACCAAGCATTTGATCATTGGCCCTCTACCTCTTCATGAGGACAATTTTGATTTTTTTTAAAAACTTGATAGCAGTCTATGCAACACTTGCTTTTGCTGAATTTAAATGATCTACAGGAATGGAATTTGATTACCAGCTTTTCAACTATGACAACATATGAGAGAGAGAGTTTTAACATACTCGTAAGAACCTTGCAGGACTGCGGAAAAGTGAAAGGGGAGCTAGAGCCACCTAAGTTATAGGTGCAAGTTCTAAAGGAGAAAATCTTTGATGGATGTATCACGAAGATGTGATGAAACGGTGACTGAACCTGCTGAAGCATTTTGCAGAAAATGGCTATTAACGGCAAATCCATGGGCCTTGAACACCATGCAGCATCTTGTAGATTCTTGAGATTTGATTCAGATCTGCGTAGCTACCTCCTCCCACTTCCTTATGAATGTGTGTCTGGAGGGCCCTCCAATTCTTTGTGGGTGCTGTACATGTCTTTGGCACTAACTTCATCAAGGCTTCCCCAGCCAGGTTTTGAAAATAAAAGGCAATTCTCCAATAAAAGGCAATTCTTCACAACTTTCGAACTTAGATTAATCTGCAAACTATCTACCTCAACTACAAAGCACTTTCTCCAAGAGATGTTGACTAGCTTTGAGTAGTCCCAGTTAGCTTTACCTGGAACTGGCCAAACAGCAACATGAGGACTCTATGGTTGATGAATCGATGAACTGAGCAGATGGCACATAGTTATCAAAGGGCAAGTTAATTCCATTTTGAGATCACTAAGGCCAATTTTGGGACTTATGAAATGTACCCTGCAGCATTTAGAATGCTAGTTTGTCCAAGCCTCACCTTCAATGAATAAACTTTTCTCAGGCTTCTAGTCAGGTGCAAGTATAGATTTTAACTGACATTTTGATTACAAACTCCGCTATCTTCATCAGGTGATGATACCTGGGCATGTCTAGCCCCATGGTGGTGGTGGTGGTGGGGGGGTGGGGGGTGTGGGGGGGGGGGTGTGTGTACGCACACATACACACATACCCCCCGTCGTTCCTCCCTCCTGATTGGTTAGTCCTCATCCAATCAGATTTCCGCTATGCCACCTTGCTTACAATTGAACTCCAGTTCTTACTTTGTCTTTGCTAAAAATCCTTCTCTTTAGTTTTATTTCAATGACTTCCTTCACCACGTGGCCCGAAGTCTATTGGCACGGCACAGTAGTCAATCTTATGGCTATTTTGTCACTGCCGATTTCAACAGGTAGCCCAAACGGATGCACCTCTTGTGCTCCTTGATGTGGGTTTCCCTGACAGAGTTTGTCATCAAAACGTCGGTTAAAATTGATACCTGTAGCCGGATAGAAGGCCGAGAAGAGGTTATTTGTCACGTATGTCAGGAAAGCACTAGATCTTTTTCCTCACCTTCAATCCTTCAATGTATTCTTTCCCAGGTACATAATATTGGAATTCATTTAAAAGCTCCGTGAAACAAAAAAAAAGGCATTTCCAAAAATAGTTTTGACACATTCCATAATTAATTCAGCTATTTCTTAATTTACTTTTAGGGGACAGAAGCTGTTTTTGAATTCTGGTCATTATCTGCGGCTTTAGTGAATCTAGACTGTGGATTCTGTAGTACGTGCAGTGTGAGAAAGAAATGCAAATTTCACTTAATGCAGCTCCTTTATAATGATATTTTAAGATTTTAAATTGTTATATAGAAAATGCCAAATCTCACTCAGCAAAGTGATCTTAACACTGATGATATTTTTCTCATTGAAGTTGTTGAGAGGAACTGGTTGAAATAGAAATTGCCTATTACACCAAAGCTAATTCTTTACATCCATGTTTTGAACCAAAACTGAATCAGGAAAGTGACCCATCATGTTCATTATTTTATTATATCTGTTCTATCACTTGTTGCGTGAGTGAGTGAGTGAGTTTTTAAACAGGAAAACCATTTTTTAAATAAAAGATCTATATAAAACTTCCCAATTTAATTCACTTAGATCAATTTAGATCAACATTCTCACTACATTAAAATACATTCTTAATATAATGTAGCATGTTGTTTTATTAAAGCATTTCTTTGTCAGAAGGGAAACAGCAGTCAAGGTATTACAGACTAATGGTTGCAAAGAATTTCTGAAGTCTGTGCTGTCAGTTTCTGTATAAGAGGAGCTGCAACCACTCATTGAAATGCACACCCCAAAACAAAAAAAGACCACATACACCTTCATAAGTAATCCCCCAACCATCTGTTTCGTAATGATATCTTCTGAATGCAATTCAGTTGCTTCCTCTTAAGGAGAAAAAGTTTAAGTCAAGTCAATTGGATTTGTTAAGTACAGGCCATGAGGTTTCTAGTAAATGCAGAGATAATATACTTAATTGATGTTAGTAGAAAGACACAGGGTACTGAAATTCTTTGCCCTTGAAATCCTTCAATGCTATCCAAGGTACAGGATTAAATGGATACACTGCCCAAAAGAAATTATTTTGGTTGTGAAACAGTTTAAGATTACAATGGGGTCAAAGCCAAAGTGTCAGCTGCTACTGAATAGCCTTTAACCACTTTTGTTCGCTCGCCTTGCTGTAGAAAGCGTGCAGATAAAAATAGCAGACAGGTCTGTAAATGAGATAGAATCTGGACAGCTGCAGTGGTGAGGGCTCAGTAGTCACATCTATGAATCTGGCTTCCTGGAAGGAGGATCAGTGCACAGGGAAGAGTTTATAGCCTTCAACGAGATGCCACACATGAGGCTGCTTAACAAGCTAAGAACCCATGGTATTTCTGGAAAGATTCTAGCATGGATAAAGGAGTGGCTGATTGGCAGGAGAAAAGAGTGGGAATAAAGGGAACCTTTTCTGGTTGGTTGGCTGCCGTGACTAGTGGTGTACCACAGGGGTCTGTGTTGGGACTGATTCTTTTTACGTTATATGTCAATGATTTGGATGATGGAATTGATGGCTTTGTTGCAAAGTTTGCAGACGATATGAAGACAGGTTGGTTTGGAGGAAGTAGACAGGCTACAGAAGGACTCAGACAGATTAGGAGAATGGGCAAAAGAAGTGGCAGATGGAATACAGTGTCGGGAAGTGTATGGTTATGGACTTTGGTAGAAGAAATTAAAGGGTTGCCTATTTTCTAAATGGAGCAAATACAAAAAAAAAGAGGCACAAAGGGAGTTGAGAATCCTTGTGCAGGATTTCCTAAAGGTTAATTTGCAGGTTGAGTCTGGTGAGGAAGGCAAATGTGATGAGCATTCATCTCAAGAGAATTAGAATGTAAAAACAAGGACATAATGTTTGGACTTTATAAAGCACCTGTGAGGCCTCACTTGGAATATTGAAGGTAGTTTTGGGCCCCTTATCTTAGAAAGGATGTGCTGAAACTGGAGAGGGTTCAAAGGAGGTTCATGAAAATGATTCCAGGATTAAATGGTTTGTCATATGAAGAGCATTTGATGGCTCTGGGCCTGTATTCACTAGAATTCAGAAGAATGAGGGGTGACCTAATTGAAACTTATCAAATGTTGAAAGACCTTGATAGAGTGGATGTGGAGAGGATGTTTCCTGTGGTGGGAGAATCTAAGACCAGAGGATACAGCCTCAGAATAGATGAGCATTCTTTTAGAACAGAGATGAGGAAGAACTTCTTTAGCCAGACTGTGGTGAACCTGTGGAATTCTTTGCCACAGGCAGCTGTGGACACCAGGGGTGCAGTGCCAGCTGGAGCTCAGCTGGCACATCTTTAAGAAAAAAGCTGAACTAAACGAGCTAATTAATGAGGTGCTGCCCAGGGTGATTTGAGTATCTCAGAAACTGCTGATCTCCTGGGATCTGTACGCACAACAGACTCTGGAGTTTACAAAGAATGGTGCCAAAAACAAAAAAAAAATCCAGTGAGTGGATTTAACAAGATGTTTTTGCTCACAGAACAGCCACTCTCCAGCTAGCAGTGCGCCCCTGGTGGAGGCCAAGTCTTTATGTATATTTAAGGCAGAGGTTGATAGATTCTTGATTGGGCAGGGTATGAAGGGATAACAGGGAGAAGACAGAAGATTGGGGCTGAGAGGCAAAATGGATCAACCATGATGAAATGGTGGAGTAGATTCAATGGGCCAACTGACCTAATTCCGCTTCTATATCTTATGGTCTTAGCAAAACCGTAAGATCAAGACTGAGGTGAGGACCTAAAGTAATGCAGTTTAATCAATCAAAGGTATCTACTTGACTCTGCTTCTGAGTCATGGCTAAGCTGGAACCTGTCCATGGTGGTCTCCTTTAAGCCAAACTGTTGTACATCAAGGTGCTGTTAGAACGTGTGCACTGGAGTCACACAGTGACATGAGCAGCATGGAACGATGCATCCCAATCCCCCTGCTGGGATCTCACTCTGGACACCAAATCGTTAGCGTATGTTGGATTCAAGAAATACATCATTGCTGCACATGCCTCTTCCAGTGTTTGCAACTGTGAATGTTCATAATATGTTCCACTCTGGGAGAAAAAACTCAACTTCACACTAGTAACACTGAAACAAAAAAAGTTCTAAGCATCAAAGTTTCCATACTTGTGTTTCTTTGTTAAAGCATTCTACTGAAACAACTAATATCCAAATTGACAGAAACCGTCAGCAAACTTCTTTTTGGTCAGTTGCATTTAACATTGCTCTGACACAAATAGTTGACATGGTACACAGTCCACGTTTTATCCTTCTGTACACTGAATATCTTGCATTAACCGAACAATTTATTGTCAGAAATGCATTGGCACTGTGGACCATTCATGCATAAGTAGCTTCATGATTTATATGAAAGGTCTCAACAGAAAACGTCGGCTGTCCCATTTCCCTCCTCAGATGTTGCCTGACTCACTGAGTTTCTCTAACTACTTGTTACTTGCTTCAGATTCTGGCCTTTGCAGTCTCATGTCTCTCTATATGCATTCTTTATTGAGCTAAGCAGTTATTTAAGTATTCAAAACAGTTCTAAATTCAATTTGTAAAGCACTGCAAAAAATGTTAGCGGACAAAGATGCATATTTAAAGGAACTTCAGTTTACATTTGAATGTAATCTATTTTTCTCTTTAGTATACAATATACACAGAATTTCGTCTATCTGAAGAAGAATAATAAATGTATTGCATATTAAAGCATTTTCTCTTACAAAGCTATGTCAGCATTCAAAGAGTTAATTCAGAAGCTGCTAAATCAAATAAATGTAAAATGGACCGACTTACTGCCTAACCATTTCACATTGACATTACATTGGAATATTAAACATCAAATTATTCACCCAGCTGTGCTGATTCCAATACAAGGACCCTGAGTAACAGCGCAATCAAACAATGAGTAGCGCTCGAAAGAAGAAAAACTATTTTAAAAATAGTTAACCAAGTAAGGTTGACTGCATCTGCGGTTCAACATTTCATGCAATGTATCACTAGTAAAGTTTGGAATGATATTTTAATTACTTCCTGCATCAAAATATTGTTCACCAATGGTATGAGAAAGAGAAAATCACCCCTCCCGATCAGAAGTTGAATAAGACTGCCGATGATAAATGAGCACTGTGCTGAATAGAACAAGTGCAGATTGACCACAGAGCGATTATAGATGCATCAGGCTGAAAACAGATGTCTTCAATCTTGCATTGAACAGCTTGGTCATTTTTAAACAGTAAGAATGACGCCGTTCCACTAAAGAAAAGTTCATAAAGTAGGTTATTTGAACAGTTGCTGTCCCCACTCATTTCCTTTTTGTAATTCTGAATGTACCCAATTTGAGAATGCCGTTAGCATGCTCTTGTAATAAATGCTGTTGTTGTATGATTTATAGTATACATATCAGGGCATACATGATAAGAGTTGGCATTTTTTACAACATTGTGTAAATGATTTAAGAAAGAGAGTGATATATCAAATCTTAACAAATGGTTCCCATTTCAGTTTTTACTTCTGGAAACAGAGAAGTTATGGTATTTCTAGATATGAGATAAGTTTTAAAATACCCTGCTACTTAAAAGTTGCACAGATTCACTTTCAATCATTTCTCATTCAATTAAGCTTCTCTTCATATGAAAATGGGATTGTATACAATGTAAAGAAAGCATTTTAAAATGAACATCTTAGACAAGCACTGAGAAACAAACAAAAAGGCATCTTCTACCTTTGGCCTTTAAAACAGTTTGCCCTTCTAAAGGATTTATGAACGTTCTGTTGAAATCTTGCTGTACTTTGCTTTAATAAAACAACATGCGTAGAATATATGTTTTCATCTATTGTTAAGCAGTACATTGCTAACACAAATTCACTCCATCTCTTATAAACCACCATTTTCCACATGACAGATCACTGTGGTGTATTTAATCTCCACAAGACAGGCTGTAAGAATGTCTCTATGAACATTTTCTAATTTCCCGTAATAATACATTAATAATAGCAGACAAAGAATATTATATATTACAATAATGATATGGTTGCATCATGATAAGACAGGGGCCACTTTAAAAATACATTTAACAATGAATTTTTGACAAACGTCATTAATTGCCTGTTTTATTAGAAATCCTCAAAGTATGTTTAACTGCAAAACTATCAGTTAGTTTACTTAAAAATAAAGGAACTGAGGATCCGAGAAGAGAGATGATAGAAAATTTTGTAGTTAAACATACTTTGAGGATTTGTGTACAATTTAGAAAATATTTTGGTTTATTGAAATCCCATCCAAACAATGAAAAATTCAGTCCTTCCAGACCTTACCTACTTGAATACACTCATGCTCATCCAGTAAATGCAAAATTATTGCAAAAGATGAAGATACTATGTATTTTAATTTTTCAAAATACCACATTAAAATGTGCAACATTCAGTTTCCGAGAGGTGTTACCTAATGAAGTTGAGGTACTAGAAGCAGTAATCTTGTGGAATGCTTTGATTCATGATGTTACATAAATTTATTTTACAACAATGGAACCTGATTTTTGCGGAGTTCATTACTTCAGAGAAACTTAAATTCTGAAGTGCACTCATTCAAATTACCCATAGACTAAGAACCCTCTCTTGGATATTTTAAATATCAAATGGTCCTTTCAACACCTGCAGTATGTATTCAGCAGATCCTTTTCTTGATTCTATTATTTCATGCAAATTTCTGTAAATGATGCAGCATTTCACAATATATATGAAGAATAAGTTTTTAATTTTGTTGACAGTTTTGCTGTCAGCTATGACCAATCTTCACTTCTAATCACTTTACATAACTCTCCTAATATATTAAGTACTCTTGGCTTATTTCATTATCAGCCTTGATTTCTGATGGTTCAGAATGGGAGTTTATTGTAAACAGCGATGACTTTGATTGCACACAATCCTTGCAGAGTAAAGCAGTCCCATTCTAAACCCTCTCTATTTACAATTCTAATAACAAAGCATCTTTTAAGTAAAATCAACATTCTCCATGTTTCAAATTAAAAAAGAGCAGTCTTTATCTCTGGTGAATTCTCAGAAATCATGGGCTCCAACTCTCATTGTATTGCACCCAGTCGTCAATAATCGAAGAGGTTCAAAGTAATCCGAGTCCAGACTAAAGACTTAATTTGTTGTAGTTTAAGATTCTGCTCTCTGTATTGGATTTAGTGAGTTGATTTTACTGTAAGTAACAACTGGACAATTTAAGTTGGAAAATAATGAATCTTACAGATTTTTCTTTGCTTTATTTAAACTTCCTTTCCATTCCAGTTTGTATGTCTGCATGTCGACTGATGAATGATTTAATTACGTACAATTACTATGTAATTTTGCACATTGATATCTTGCAGTTTTTTGTAACAATAATAATATCTTGCAATAATGTTCTAAAATTTTCAACGGGAAACAAAGCATTTTAAAAATTAACATATTATTGGTACCAGTTTCTGATAACCTGAAAAACCACAAGGCAGTTTGCTTTAAAATTTTCACTGAAGTAAGGAATCTCCTTATGTTACTTTAGATTGTTTACCTTCTACAGTTCATACTTTTAATCCAGTTTGGGATGTTCCAATTGAGGACATCAGGATTCTTTTACATAAATAAGCTTCAAATATTTAGAGCAAACAGCTCCGAATTCTTTTACCCGCAGTGAATGCAGTTCTGGTATGGTAATGACTAATACAGAGCCATCCTCCCATACACTAGGAAAAAAAAACGCAGAGTGGGGTTTTCTCAGAAGGAGTGATACCATGTATGACAATGTCCCATAAATGTTTCTTTTTATATTAAACCATGTTTGATATTTATGTTTGCATCGAGTTTCCATTGGTGTTGGTTAGCAATCATCCAGTTTCATTCATAATTATAAGCAATAAGATGAGGTGATAACAGAAGGGTAGATGTTGAGTTGCATCGTGTCTGACAGAGATGTTAGCCCCATTGCTACATTCATGATGTGTATAATCCTGCGCTGATGCCTAAAACAGATATCAGATGTGAATATGTGAATTAGTAGTCTTCTGAAGAGACAGTGAAAGATGGCAAGCATTCTTTAACAGTCGTTCGAGAGGCAAACTGAAGATCACTTTGAAAATGGCTTCTGGGTGCCCAGTTTGTAGCAGAACAACTCCCACAACTGCACTGGTGTTCCCATTGCCTCCTCACTGTAGCCCATTCTACCACTAGTGGAGGGACCGGGGCCTGATATCGATATCTGTCCTTAGGGGATGCGGCAGTAAAGACATGATCAGTCTTGCATGTTCATCCTATTACTCTATTGCCCATTTAAACCAGCCACAGCTTTTTACCCCCAGCTTTGTCACCTTCGCTCGTTTGGACACAATGATTTCCTGCTCCCCTGCTGCCTGCCATGTGGGCTTTTACAATCAGGGTGGGGCAGGGCACAACAAGTTTCAACTCCCGAGGTGTTAAGCTCAGCAAGCCTCTCTCAGGGTGGTCCAGGTTACAGAGAGTGTTTCCACGCTTAGATTTCTTATGAAACATCCGACCAGTCAGCTTACATGTTGGCAGGCTGTATTTACTGCATCAAGTTACCTTATCAAAGTTACATCGGTTCTTGTGGAACGCCAGCTGCCCACATTTAGATGGACAGATTCAATTCCAGATCATCGCTGGCATTTAGAAGAATGTGGGGGCACCTCACTGAAACCAACCTGAAAGGCTTAGAGTAAACCTGGAGCAGATATTTCCAACAGCGGGAGAGTCTAGGACCAGAGGACACAACCTCTGAATAGAAGGACATCCCTTTAAATCAAAGATGGGGTTATTTTTTTTAGCCAGGGAGTGGTGAAACTGTGGAATTCATTGATACAGATGGCTGTGCAGGCTAAGTTATTGGGTATATTTAAAGTAGAATTTGATAGATTCTGGATTGGTAAGGGCATCAAATTTTATAGAGAGAAGGCAGGAGGATGAAGTTGAGAAGGAAAATAAATCAGTTATGATTGAATGATTCAATGGGCTGAATGGCCTAACTCTAATGGTTTTATGATCTGAAAACATCAAAGGTTAATTTGTGCACAGACGCCCTCCAACGTTCTGTATATTTAGCTCTCCCTGTTTTATTACAGGTGACCATAGTCTGCCTTATTTTGCTTTGTGATCACTCCTCACTCGGTCAGTTCACAATGGCAGCTCAAAGATAGCACACAGCTGCATGTGAAGGCAATGTCGTGGCATTGACCTGCCTAATTCGCTGCATTTAGTTGCACAGGAGCAGTCAGAAAGGAGCAGAATTCCTTTTGGCTCCACTGAAAGTCAGGGTTGACATACTACACTGACAAAGCAATGCGTAGTAAATTGCACCATGAACCACGGGGTGCCATCAATGCCAGCAAAGCCAAGTTATGACAAGTGGTTCTGCAATGAAGAATGGAATGAAATGAGCTCTCTTGGAACAGTGAGCCTTACATAAAACTGGAATGAAAACAGTGTATTGCTGCAAATACTGTATGTCCAACTCCAGCTTAGAATAACTCGCATGGATAAAAATTAACTGTGGTAACACATCCTCAGTGTTTCCATTGTAGGTGTGGCTGTAGTAGGGGCACAGACTTTTCATCTGCAGAAGAGCAAAGGATTATATAGAACATGTGGGAAAGGGAATCTGGGGTTGATATCAAATTGCATGGAAGGTAGATGAGGCTTGAGGACCTTTACCTTTTACTCCAGTTCCTCTTTAAGATGTGCAGGTGAATGGGTGTAGGTGGCAGACTAGGAATGAGATAATTGCTTAAGTGCTGATCTCCCACATATTTATTCACCCTAAAGCTCTAGTATTAGAATTTCATCATGAATACACAGAGGTGAATTGGTCTCCTGTTCAGACACCGTCCAATTCAGGACTATTCCTGCATCTCAGCCATGCCCTTTGGTCATTTTGCTCCAAAAGGAAATCCCTATAAATATTTCCATTCTGGAGGCAATGTATTAGTGATTTATCCCTGCACTTGTCACAGCCCTCCCTGTCATCTCTTCTGTGGTAACCTGAGAAATTACCACAATATGCAGTACCAAGCTTTCTGGGAAATATATCCAGTTCTGTGGCATTTTCCACTTCAAATGCTACTAACTTCACAGTTCTCTCATGAATGTAGAGATGCCGAACCTGCTGGTTCTGCTCTCTGACACTAGGCAATGCAGATTTGTGTGGAGGGAACTGAGTCACGTGGTTTAATGTTCATTTTAAGGAGATTGATGAGTGAATGGCTCTATTCACTGTCTATGTGGAGTTCAGCAAGGCTCTTGACAAGATCCTGCATGGTAGACCGGTTGGGAAGGTGAGATCGCATAGGGTACAGGTAGAGCTAGCCAATTGCATTCAGAATTGGCTTAGTGGAAGGAATCAGAAAATGATATAGAAGGCTGTTTTTAAGATATGGAGGACTATGCAGAGATGTGCTGCACAGATTAGTTCTGACTTGCCAACTGTATTAGTTGGTTAGATGAGTGTGAAGATGGCATGATAAGAAGGTTTGAAGATGACATCGAAATTGGTGGCATGGGGAACAGTGAAGAAGGATGTCTAGGCTATACCAAGATCTAGAGTCATTAGATAATACAGAAAGCTGGATATCCTGTTTAACCAGCTACTAAAGGTTGTTTCTTGGGCAGGACTTGTCCTCTCCCACCAACTTGAAGGCAATGCTTTACGCAAGACCCTGATACCGCAGAGTGTTGCCACTTGCAAGCACCAAATCTAGAGAAGTTATCTCAACTTATCTCGTGCAGGTTCTACAGCCAGAAGGAATAATCAATTGCAAAAGGGGGAGAATAACTCTTAAAATTTGCACTGATTAATGGGATCCTATTTGCTGATAATTTAGTCCTTCTGCAGTGCTTGG
The DNA here is from genome assembly GCF_048418815.1 of Hemitrygon akajei. Taxonomy (NCBI): domain Eukaryota; kingdom Metazoa; phylum Chordata; class Chondrichthyes; order Myliobatiformes; family Dasyatidae; genus Hemitrygon; species Hemitrygon akajei. Next base: position 41,761,436 of record NC_133128.1, read on the forward strand.
TTAGAAGGTATTAACTGAAACTTGGAGATCTAAAACAGCAGCAAAACGTGAAATCAGCATCAGATGTCAATTATGGTCATGAATGGCCTACTCTAATGAAATTCTGCAGGGCCTAACGTTCTCACCAGTTAGAGTTAGGCATGTTTCAGTCCACATATGTGTGTACATACCATAACCATTCACAAAGCCAAAACACATGATGTGTTCAAAATAATTCAATTTCCCCAAATTATATACTGTACTTCCAGCCGTATTAAAGTCACCTTCAATATATTAAATGCATCTTTCCTACAAGGATAGATTTAGTTCTTTTTTAAGATCCTTTTGTTAGCTAATTATGACTTTACATGAATTGCTGACTTCTATGAATCTTTGTTTTTTGGTAAAATGGTCATAACACTGCACAGTGTAGAAATTCTTCCGTGCTTAAAAACAGGTGGCTAGATTTGCTCTATACTTATGGGCATTCTTGATTTTCGTACCAGGCCTCCTTATAACCTCCAGAACTGGTCTAGAGTTCAAAGCTTTATCAAATTTAGTACCTGTACTATTTCCTTTCTATCAATCTACTTGTACAAAATCAAGTACAATATTGAGCTGTAACTTCTACTTGGTAATGACACTGCTAATATCTGAACTCATACATTCTCATTTTGCTTTAAGTTTGTAATCATTCTTTCTGTTTTTTTTTACTGTGCTGATTTCACATTTTATGCAGTGTGAAAGGGACTTATTAGGGATAGTCAGAATGGCTTTGTGCATGGTAAGTCACATCGCCAGGAAACTTGACGAAGGCAAGGCGGTGGATGTTGTCTGCATGGACCTTAGCAAGGCATTTGAGAACGTCCCTCATGAGAAGTTGATTAGGAAGGTTCAGTCATTTGGCATTCAAGATGATATAGTAATTTGGATTAGACATTGGCTTTGTGGGAGAAGATACAGAGTGGTAGTAGAGAGTTGCCTCTGACTGGAAGCCAGTGACTAGTGATGTGTGTCAGGGATCAGTGCTGGGTCCCTTGTTGTTTGTCATCTACATCAATGATATGGATGATAATGTGGTTAACTGTACAGCAAACTTGCAGGTTGGGGGTGTAGTGGACAGCGAGGAAGACTGTCAGAGCTAGCCACGGGATCCGAACCAGCTTGAAAAATGGGCTGAGATTTGGCAGATGGAATTTAATGCAAACAAATGTGAGAGGTTGCACTTCAGTAGGACCGAGCAGGGTAGATCTTACACAGTGAACGGTAGGGCAACGAGGACTGCGAGAGAACAAAGGGATCTGGGATTACGTCCATAAATCATTGAAAGTGGTGGCACAGGTCGATAGGGTCATAAAGATAGCTTTTGGCACGTTGGTCTTCATACATCAAAGTATTGAGTACAGGAGTTGGGATGTTATTTTGAAATTGTGTAAGATGTTGGTGAGGCCTAATTTGGAGTATTGTGTGCAGTTTTGATCACCTACCTACAGAAAAGATGCAAAAAATGCTGACACAGTGTAGAGAAAATTTACAAGGATGCTGCCAGGACTGGAGGACCTGGGTTATAAGAGATTGAATAAACTAGGACTTTATTCCTTAGAATGTAGCAAATTGAGGGGAGAATTGATAAAGGTAAACAAAATTATGTGGGTAAATCCAAGCAGGCTTTTTTCACTGACGTTGGGTGGGACTACAACTGGAGGTCATGGGTTAAGGGTGAAACGTGAAAATTTAAATGGAACGTGAGGGGAAACCTCTTCACTCAGAGGGTCATGAGATTGTGGAACAAACTGCCAGTGCAAGTGGTGCATGTGAGCTCGATTTCTACTTTTAAAAGTTAGAATAGGTACATAGATAGTAGAGGTATGGATGGCTATGTTCTAGGGGCAGCTCAATGGGAATAGGCAGATTAAATGGGTCAGCATGGACTAGATGGACCAAAGGACCTGTTTCTGTGCTGTACTTTTCTATGACTATGACTCTATCAAAGTGGTGGCTAACTCCTGGTAGGTTAATCAGCCACAGTAAATTGTCCCTAGTATGGTCAGTGCTCACCACCCGCATTCATTGGATGCCCACCCACTAAACTTGCTGTTAGCTGGAATCACTCCCTCAGTATGCGATCCTTGTGTAAACTGGGTCTTAGGTCAGTTGTTGACTGTGGGGCCCTGCACAGTGTAGGGATTTTCTGACCACAGGTCGCAAGTGCCAACCACAGTCAGAGAACAACTAAGTTATGCCATTGGACAACCAACCTCAGGAACTGTCTTGCTCATTCAACAGCTTTCAAAAACTATGAGATGTTGAATGCAATACTAAAAGATTTTAATTATTTTAAACATTCAAAAATATTAGAAAACTAGGTAAGTTAACCCAACTAAACCAACTTTATGCTTTTCTTTCTCTTACATTCTTCTCCACTTACGGGAATGGACTAACAAGTGTAGCCAGACTGATGCCATTGTACAAATTCTGGGAAGTCTGTACAGTTCATGCTCCAACTTAAGTTGCCATGTTGAGTTCAATGTTGAAGCACACCCAGGGGATCTGTAATATTCCCACAGTTGTGTACTTTGCATGGCGTTCCCAACTTTATACTTCAACCTCCTCTTCAACTTACACTTGGTTCTGATTTACAAGGCAGAGGATTCAGACTGTGACCAGACAGGTTAAAGATGACAGCAGGAGTGAAGTTCTGGGGCCGCGCAGTTTCACAGTTGAGTCACCCCCTCAGGTACTGGAAATGCACAATTTACAAGAAAACCCTGAGGCCGATGGCTCTGCGGAAGTTCATGCTACTGCATGTCAAAAGGGATAGGGGAATCTGGCACCGACCTGGTGCAGGGCTTTGCAAAACCCTTGGAGCCCATCCTTCCCAGTACAGAACAATTGGGGAAATCTGCCTGCATACTTGCAGACCCAAACAATGCAGCGCTTGATGTCATAACCTCTCCTCCATTGGGTACCATCAGTCCTCTAACAAAAGTGGTGTGGCTGCATAGAGCACTAGGAAAACAGGGAGCAAGGAGCTATGAGTGGTTTAGTTCATTTCTGTATTCATAACAAAATATATTGTACAAATTCAGCTCATTGTGTTTACTTAGTTTGGGGTTTTAATTTTGCTTAGTTGTAAATAGATTTGGTAATAGTCTTAATTGATATAGTTGTTGAAGAAAGTGCAAAAATGGGTCTATCTATCAATTGGAAAAAGACAACGTATGGTGTATCCAAAAAGAAGGAGAATCCTATCTGCAGGTTGAAAATAAATTGGGAAGACATAAAACAAGTGCAGAACTTTTGCTTAGGAAGCTGGGTGACATCAGATGGCAGGTACGACATGGACATCAAAAGAAGAATAGGGATGGCAAGAGACACCTTTACGAGAATGAAGAGTATACTGACCAACACTGAACTAGGCATGACAACCTGCCTCAGAGCACTGAAATGTTATGTTTATCCAGTTATGTTATATGGATCAGAATGTTGGACAATATCTAGTAACACGAGGAAATGAATTGAAGCAGCAGAGATGTGGTTTTTGAGGAGGATGCAAAGAATATCATGGACAAAACAAATATCTAACAAGGATGTCATGAACAGAGCAGGCACAAAAAGGGAAATAATGTATGAGATCATGAAAAGGCAACGTAACTTCATTGGACATGTGATTAGGAAAGAGGAGTTAGAACGCACGGTAATTATGGGAAAGATTGAAGGGAAGAAAGCAAGAGGAAGGCAAAGACAAATGATGATGGAGACAGCAGTCAGAGAACTGGAAATGAATACCAGTGAATTGATCCACTTGACCTGAAACAGGAGTGTGTGGGCCATGGCAGCCAAAGCTCAGACTGGGCATGGCACCTGATGACGATGATTAGTCTTTCACTTTGGAGAGGTAAGATACAGGAATGCCACTGAATGAGTAATAGAGGTTAGTGGATTCATACTCAGATTAATGGACAGCTCATGTGGAACTCTTTCCTCAGTTCTCATTCCTCTTCCTCCACTCATGGTTTTGCTGTTTAGTTGCTCCAATACTGCTGGTGACCAGGGCTATGCTCTGATCACTGTGCAGCCTGCATTAAATCATTCCTAATCATGACTATGGTGACTGCAGCAGGAGCCCTCCAGAGAGGAGGCACAAATCGTGTATCAGAGACATTAGTAACAGTGGAGAATGCCCACCACCCAGTTTTTGTTCAACATGATGGATGATTGCGCTGCAGTTGGCATGGTAACCTGCTGCAGAGGGGCTGCTGCCTGGATACAAGGCAGCAACACGTATAACTCACTGCCTTCTGTCACATCCCGGCTGGATACTGATGCCAGTTCTGGGAAAGAAGAGACTTGATGTGTGTTGCCACAACAATGCAATGAGTTTGTAGTCAATGTATTATAGTCTGTACGATGAGGTCACCTTCAATTCTCACCATCTGACTCGCTCTGCAGGAAGGGAGAGTGAAAGTGGTCATCTCCTTGAACAGAGAGCATCAATGTCCATTCCACCCCACCCCTGTCCCCACACCCAACAACTATCTCCAGTTCTAATCTACCAGGAGCCTGGTGTGACGACCATGGCGCCAATTTAAACTGCACACCTGCCTGCGCGTGGTCTATATCCTTCAATTCACTGTCTTTTTACGAGCCTGTCAAAAAGCCTCATTAGCTTTGCTAACATATCCACCTCCACAACTTCCCAAGAACACGTTCCCAGTACCTACTATTTCCTATATTAAAAATTATGTCTCAAATCTTCTTCAAACTTCTCCCTTCCTGCCATAAACCTACATTCTCTCTAATATTTGACATTTCCATCCATATGAAAAGACTTGTACAATCTAACTTTACTATGCCTTTCATAATTTTATATAGTTCTATCAGGTCAACCATCATCCTCCAATGCTCCAGAAAAAACAGTCCAGGTTTTTCGAACCTCCCCTTTTAGCTAACTTTCTTTACTCCAGACATCATGCTGGTGAACAACTTCCTCATCCCCCTTGAAGGCCTCCAAAACCTTCCAATAATGCAACAACTTGAACTCTGCACTATAATCCAAATGTGAGAACTGCAACATAACTTTCCAACTTTCATATTCAATGATTTTAAAACCCACACTCAACAATTCAGAAACAGCTTCTTCCTCTCTGCCATCAGGTTTCTAAATGGTCCACAAATCCGTGAAACCTATCTCAATATTCCTTTATCTTGCACTATTTTTGAACTTTATAGTAGTTTTATGTCCTTACACTGTACTGCTGCCACAAAACAATGAATTTCATGTCATCTTAAGTCAGTGATAATAAATTTCATTCTGATTCTTTTACTCTCAACTTCCTGACTGATGCCAGCAAGTATGCTGCATGCCTGCTTTACCACCCTGTCCAGCCACATTCAGGTTGCCATGCGCTTGCACACCAAGACCCCATCAACGCTCCATATAGGATCCTGCCATTTACTACATACTTTTCCCTTATATTTGACCCCCTGAAGTGCAAAACCTCATACTTGTCTGGATTAAACTCTGCCCATATTTTATCCAGTATATATCCCTGACGAATCCTTGGAAAACTTTCACCGTTTTCCACAACTCCACCAATGTTGGTGTCATCTGCAAATTTACCAATCAGACCACCTACATTATTGCCCAGATCATGTACATACACTTCCACATCATAAACAGCAGACGTACTAGCACTGATCCTTGTGGAACACCGCTTACAGACAGAATGACCTGCATTACAACTGCCCCATCTTCAATAGCCATTTTGAATCCAGTCCACCAAGTCTCCCTGAAGACTGTGTGCCTTAATCTTCCGGATTAGCATGGGACCTTGTCGAAAGCTACAATGCGTTAAAGATCAAGTTCAGCTTTACTTGTCACAAATACATTGAAACATTGAAAAGGCTGTACAGTGAAATGGGTCAATCGTGACAACAAGCAACACTGTTTGCATATGTGACGGGGGCAGCCTGCAAGTCTTGCCATACTTCCAGCACCAACGCAGCATGCCCACAAATTACTAAAGTGGGGGAAACTGGAGCACCTGGAGGAAACCCGTACAATCACGGGGCGATCATACAAGCTCTTTACAGACAGCAGTGGAAATTGAATCCCCATTGTTGATCACTGGGGCTATAACAGTCCTGCACTAACTGCCACGCTACAGGGGCGGACCATTATTTCCATTCTACCTTGAAATAGGTGGCAACATTCTGAGGTATTTTGCACAAATCTGAAAAAAAATTGTACCAGAATCTGAAAAACATTGCAAAAAAAACAGCCCATAGAAGCTTAAAAGCAATCAGAAAGAACACAGGGGATCAATCTTTGCTTTTAAACTTAGAGAAAAAGTACTGGAAATTGCTCAAATTTACTGGGTAATGCTGTACCTATTCACATTGTCAAGGTAATAGTGAACTTACGTAAATTATTGCTCAGCCTAATGCACTTTGCTCAACAGAAATGTGGAAGCTCTGGATAGAACAGACTCAGACGATGCCAACGTTAAGAGGTTAAGGAACTGGGTCTCCTTTACAACACTAGGAAGGTTAAGGTGAGATGTGGCACACATTGAAAATTATGAAGTATTTGTTCAATGTAAACAGAAGGAAACTATTTTCATTGTTCAGTCCATTAGTATCAGTAATTAAAACATAAATGTATCAGTATAAACAGGATGAAGCAGGAGTTTAGAGTCCTGATGAAGGGTCTCAGCCTGAAACATCGCCTGTACTCTTTTCCATAGAGGCTGCCCGGCCTGCTGAGTTCCTCCAGAATTTTTGTGTGTTGCTCAGATTTCCAGCATCTGCAGATTCTCTCTTGTTTGTGAGAAGTTTAGGCGAATGGTTTTCACAGAAGGTTTCCAATTCATGAAATATTTTATCCTGAACAAATATGAACGCTGATTCTGTAAAGGCATTTAAAAGTAGATGTGGACATGATTGTGAAACATACATTTTAACATATGGAGAAAGAGATGTTTACCTCTTTCAGAAATGGGAATAGATGGTTACCTCTGTCAAAGAGCCAGGTCAGGGATAATGGACCAAGGAATTTCCTTCCGAGAAAGTAGTTCTTTCAGAGGGAAAGGATGAAGACAAAACTATGGCAAATGGAATGTAATTCTGATTTTATACTACCAGTTGCATCCACAGGCACTGAACCTCCAATGGATTTCTTAGGTAACTCTGTCACTAGAGTGGGAGATGGGGTCAGCCTTTTCTTCAGCGGCTAGTGAGGACACCCTTTCAATCGCGTAATGGGGAGCAGGAGTCTTTGAATGTCAAGCCCTCTAAAACTGAAGCATGGAGCCACATCGATCCAATGTAACTCATCAGATAAACATGGCCAATCATTTAAAATGACAATTAACTTCCACTTTTATGGAGGTGGATAGGACAAATAAGAATATTTTAAATTTTAATAATTCACATACTTTCAATGTGCAACTGTAGCATATTACAGAATTTTTAACATAATAATCCATAAAGATAAATAAAATATATTAACTTCCATGGATTACTAAAGAGAAAATTCATGATCCATATAGAAATACTTCAGGTATCTTCTAAGATGAGCCATTTGAAATATCAAAACGCAGTTTTGTACCTGCACCAATACTTGGAATTGCATGGACTTTCCACCAGGAATGCCAGGTTTCTGTGCTGGCATGAGCTTAAGCCAATGGCAGATCTTGTGCCCAGTGGCCAGTTCTGTTGCTAGGCTGCTCTGGGGATCTCCTCAGGAGAACACTGAACTTCCACAGGGTTTCCAGCCCCCAGGAAAGGTTGGCTTCTGTGGTGTTGCTATGGGGTTGAATCCGGGCACAAGTACACTACCCCAATTAAAGTCAACTGGAGACTTCGGCTTTCAGGGGAAGCTGTTATTTCATTTATTTAAATTAGCTTCAATATTTGAAGTTCCTTTTAGAAGTGAATATGTTTTTTGGTAAAAAGAATTCTCTGCCACGACACTCACCACAGAGATCAATTAAGTTTCTGGAATATTTTTGCTGAAGGCTGTTGCCATATACAACGTACGTGGAGAGCGGTCTGTCACATTGTAAAACTCTTAATATGGTACCAAACCAATATTAACCTAGAACATAGAACAACAGAGTATAAACCCGCCGGTCCACAATCTTGTGCCGATCTTTTAACCCAGTCCAAGATGAGTCGAACCCTTCCCTCTCACATCATCCTCCATTTTTCTTACACCCAATTTCCCATATAAGGGTCTCTTAAAAATCCCTAATATATTTGCCTCTACCACTACCCCTGGCATGCACTTACCACCCTCCGTGAAAAAAAAACTACCTCTGACTTTCCCCCTACACTTCTCTCCAATCACTTTTTAGAAGTATGTCCTCCTTTGGAAACATTTGCACCTTTGGAAAAAGGTGCTGGCTGTCCACTTTAGACCATAGACTCTCAGACATAGGAACAGAATTAGGCCATTTGGCCCATCGAGTCTGCTCCATTATTCAGTCATGGCTGATCCTTTTGTCCCTCCTCAGACCCACTCCCCAGCCTTCTCACCATAACCACTGATGCCATGTCCAATTAAAAACCAATCAAGCTCTGCCCTAAATACACACAATAACCCGGCCTCCACAGCTGCCTGTGGTAATAAATTCCACAAATTTACCACCCTTTGGCTAAAGAAATTTCTCTGCATCTCTGTTTTAACCCCTCTATCCTGAGGCTGTGCCCTCTTGTCCTAGACTCCCCCACCATGGGAAACATTCTTTCCACATTTACTCTGTCTAGCCTTTCAACATTCAACAGGTTTCAACGAGATCCCCCCTCATCCTTCTGAATTCCAGTGAGTACAGATCCAGAGACATCAAACATTCCTTATATGATAACCCTTTCATTCCCGGCATCAAATGTTCCTCGTTCCCAGATACTTTATTTATGCCTCTTATCCTCCTTCACTCAAAGAGAAAAGCTCCATCTAGCTCAATCGTTCCTCATCTTATATATTCCATGGATATCTTGCTCCAGACAAATAAACTGATACTGTCTTGTATGTGCTAATATATTTTTCTGCTTCACAGCTGGGTTCAGAGCAATATTAATAAATTGAAAATAGTTTTTTGAATACGAGTCAGACCCATTCTCAATTTTAAAATATTGAATATTTTATTCCTAGGAGCTACCATGTTAAATCCAGATCAAATGTTTAAAAATTTAAAACTTAGTTACTTCCCTTTTAACCAGGTAATGCATTTTTGTTGCAGCATTCAAAATAATTATGAGTTCCAGTCATTAATCAATACAAAATAGTGATAAGTTTAATGTTACTCTTTCAATAATTGTTCAAGAACAATAATGTCAGACTTTCTCACAGCAATTACTTTGCGCTTGTAAAGCTAATTTCAAAGATGCGGATGAGCTGTGAAACCTTGTGTCTGGTCGGCATCAAAAGTTCATTAACAATCTGCTGGAATAACTCATTGGGTCGAGCAGCGTCTCTGGGAGGAAAGGAATTGTCAATGTTTTGGGTTGAAACCCAAAAAGTCAACAATTCTTTTCCTCACACAGATCTGCTTAACTTGCTGAGATGCCGTAGATTGCTCTAGGTTCCAGCATCTGCAGTCTGTGGCTCCATCTGAAAGGGGTAGAATTTATCTGCAGAAAATACCAATTCAGAGGAACCATGGAAATGGATTTATTGAAAGCAATTGTTCTTAAAAGACTGCCCTGTCAGCACAAAGGGTCAGTGACTTTATCTACAACACTGAAATGATATTCTGGACAGGTCCTGGCATATTGGTAGCTTGTTGTACAGTGAAGGTACAAAATTAACAACACACCAGCTATTGAAAAGCAAATTCAAATCCTTAAAATGCTCTGATAAAACACTGTAGCTTATACAGCTGGAAAAGTCATTTGAACGTAGCATCTTTGGATTCAAGTGACACCCTTAAGCCGAAAACTAATTCTACTTACAGAAGTTAACATATCTTGGTTCAGTTCATCAAGATTCAGAAGAGTAAAGCTATACTTAGTGCAAATATTATGTTTTACATCTCAATATAATGTTATCTCTGCAAGGTAAAAGCTGATTCTTTTAATCTAAGGTAGGAAAGACATTTTATAGCTCTAGGCATTATCACACTGCAGTGAACAAATTAGTTATTACTTTTCTTATGTTACAATGACTACAGTTCAAAAAGTGTGATGCAATCTATTATAAGAGTTCAGCAGTACAATATAAATGCAAATCTTTCTTTTAGCTTGTATACAAATGAAAAAAATAATAAATACAAGAAATTCTGTAGATGCTGGAAATCTAAAGCGGCACACACAAAATGGAAAGAATAAAAGACAAATGGAATTCCAATAATAAATAATCCAGTAGTTTTGGAAGTTGAGACATTGATTAAAAAAACAGACCCTTCATCAACTAATTACAGATAAATCCATGAAATGAAAATATGTGATATGGTTAGGTAGGGTTTCTGTAATGAAAATCCTACTTTACACAAACCTTATTTCATATTGAGGATTGTAGTGTCATTGATTTATGAATTACCAGATTAAATAGGCTCTTTATTAAATTTTTTGACTGAACTGATGTCAGATTATATGGAACTATGAATAAATTTAATTGTAAAAAAAGCCCAAATATGACAATCATCATTTCCAATTCACAGCATTTATCCAATACCAAAAGGATATCTATCTCATGTACATCTGTAATCATAATGACTTATTTATGATTTCCTAGCATGAAACTGACAGCTAAAATCTATGAAGGTAGCTTGCTGCCATTTTATAAGATGGGCAATTTCAGCACAGTATAAATATAGATAGGGTTAACTGCATTGTCAGAATCTGTACCAATACACATAAATACATACAAAAATGTGAAGACTGATTTACTTACTCTAAAGAAACTTCCATTCCAAAGAATGTACTTGAAGTAATAAAGAAAGCACAGTGCCATATCACAAACAATAACATCACATTAGGTAGAATTCTTCTCTGGTAATAATATTTAAATGTTCAACTAGAAAATTGTAGATTCATAGTTTATTTACAACTGCTGATCCAGCTGACTTGACATTTGCTCATCACAAATAAGGCCCTGATTTGTAATTTTTCCCTAGTATAAGATATTTTGCAAAATGAGAGCATCTAATTGTGGTCATCAGGTCCAGATGGAGTTGGTCTGGAGCTAACTAACTGTAGCACTGGAACTCATTGAGCCTGGTTTCGTAAAACTGAAATCAAATAACCTTGCCAAAGCTGGGCTGCTTTAAAAATACACAAATTTTTTGGAGACATTAAAATTAAGTACCACGATACTGAAAGAACATCTGAAACCACGTTGGATCACAAATCATAATTTTTTTAAATGAAGACATTCTGGTGCTAAGTCATTGTCCTGAAATGTCAATCCTATATTACCTACTGATTTAATGAATAGAACTACAATTTTCTGTTTATATTTCACATTTCCACATGAATCGTATTTTACTTTTGACTGATTAGGCAATCATGTTCAGTTTCTCCAACTTCTGACATATGCTTACAATTTATTATCTTGTCAGATTTTTCCCCCTCACCTGCTTCACCAGAGAGAGGTCAGTTTATAGGGCCATTAAGACAAAGTGTGAAAAAAGTGTTGTGGACTACTTCAACACCTCTTGCCCCATGTGTGTGCTGCAACTTATCCACTTCTCTATTCTAAGCGTGGGGCGTTTAAACGAAGAAAAGAAAAATGCATACCTGAAAGTTGGAATTCCACAGCCAGGCATATTGCAGCACAAATCCACTTTAATTTCATTTTCTTTTCTGCTTTCTTCCCTTGCTTTTCCCCCCACTCGGCACTTTTGGTCCTCACAGTGCAATGTGGCTTGCCATCTGTTGTGTGTTCAGGAAGTGGCTAATTACTTCAGCTTGTGAACAGCCTACATTGCATGCTCTGAATGAAGATGTTCATGTTGATAAAAAAAATGTCTTATGAGTATTACATGGCCTTATTTTATTTTAGTAAACATTTTATGACACACAATACTTAAACTAAACCAGTGCATTTTCCCCATATTATTTTCTCAATCTAATATTCCATATTGTTTTGCTTAAATTTCTATTCAATTGTGTGTATTTTCACAGTATTTCATAGCATATTATTGCAGATATTCAATCTAGAACAAAAACAACTATTAAATTTTAGTGTTTAGTGCTCAATTCAGAATAATGCACTTTACAGCACAATATAATACCACTTTTGGAAGTGGAACCTCATACAGAATGTTTCATGGCTAAGTATAAAAGTCAATAAATGTACTTAAAGGAGCTCAGAGTTTAAGTAATTAATAAAAAGTATCAGATGGTAGATGAAGAAAAAGAATATTCAAAGGGAGAATCTGGAACTCTTTGCTAGAAGGATGATAGAAGCAAAATTGGTTATCACACTTTATTAGCTACTTGGATAGGTAGAGGAAGAGTCACATTGTACATCAAACTCCAGCACTATTATTTCCCATCAGTCACCTTACGCACAGCCCAGTGTCACTTTATGGACATTCAATCGGCCTATGTATATTAGCTATCTTATGTGTTAATACTTACTGTGTGCTCTTTTATTAGTTTTATTTATTCTTTATCTTGTGTGTGTTTTCAGACTGCAATGGGTCCGGAGTAACAATTATTTCACTCTCCTTACACTTATGTACAGGAAATGACATTAAACAATCTTGAATTTTGAAAGTCGGCAGGTTTACAGAGAAGGTGGTGAAAGGTAAGATTAGTTTTTTTAAAATGCAAACTGCTGGAGAAACTCAGCAGGTCGGGCAGCATCCACAGAGGAAAACGTTTTATGTTCACACCTTTCATGTGGACATAGGCGACTGAGGGATAATCTTATCAAGGTTTATAAAATTATGAGGGGCATAGATAAGGTATCAGACATGATCCATTTACAAGGGAAGGGAAGTTTAAACTATGGGACTTTGGCTTAAATGTTTCTAGTGACACCTTAGAGAGATCCAAGGGCATGATTTCATAAAGAGGACTTGATGTTTTATCTGCTGAGTTATGCGAATGGGCAGAATTTTATAACATCCTGCCACAACTAGAGCTCATTTCTTATGAGGTGTTCCTGGTCACCTTTACATTGCGTGTCCACATAGTTACTGGCACCCTGCTGGCTGAAGATATTTCAACTGAAGGCCCAGACTACAAACCACCAGATGACCTGCAGACAATTTTATCTTGTGGGAAGGCTCCTCCGCTGCTTCTAATTTCACTGACAAACTGGCATCAAGAACAAGTCTGAATCTGGGTTTGAGTGGATGGCAGAGGAAAGAAAGGTATTTGGAAACCTAAAGGGCAGGACTGATTGATGATCCCAGGGTGAGGTCAATGGCTGGGGTATTTGGGTATGGGGAGGAGATATGTCTCGACTAAAGGAGGGGCAAGACGCTCATTCCCTCTGCTAGCCTGCAGGTCACCTTTGGGAAAGGTGTAGCAGCTGCTTAGCTCCACGATCAGGTTGTCATGAAGCCATGGGAGCAGGTGGTGGATGGTTGTATGAGCTGCTGGTGCATATCACAAATCCTGGCTGTGTGACCACTGATGTCAGGCAGACAATCGCTAAAGATTACTGATAATGGCTGAAGTTACCTGTCTTGTAAGACACGGTGCAGAAGGGGCAAATAACTTCTGTAAAAAAAATTGCCAAGAACTATCATGGACAAGACCATGATTGTCGACATCATACCACAGGGCACATAATGCTGCTGATGATTTGTGTATCATGGGGGGTGGGGTTGTGGATTTGGGAGGACAGTAAGTGATAGGAATTCCTTGAATGTGTCCCCATTCCCAAGCTACATTATTAAAACATTTGTTCCAGTAACAGAGACTCCCTGCAACAACACACCATTTTCCTGGCACTGCTCCAGGAAAGTGTGTCAATTGAAAATACAATTTTCAGACACGCAACACTGACAAAAACCAGTTCAGTGTTTCTTGAAGTTCTGATTACATGCTTTCTAAGTAAGTCCTTGATGTCTGAATTCCTTTTCGATGGATCCTGCCACAAAACACTTACACCCAAGGCAGATGGCTTAGGTTCAGTTTTATTTGCAGGATATAATCACAAGAGAAAATATGCAGTTATATTTGCCCCACACTTTCAGTTCAGTGGAGTCAATTGTTTTTCCATTTTAAATACTTTAAGGGTGATGTTTTCCAAAGAGACTTGGAAGCTTAATAAAGAAAATAGGATCAGCAGTTGGTCATTCAGTCTTTTAAACCTGTTCTGCCACTCAACACGATGGTGGCTGACCCTGTATCTCAACATCATTCCCCCACTTTCTCCCTGTACCCCATTAGCACTCATTGTACCTGTCATAAGAGGGGGGCATTAAGAGCAGACCCAAATGCAAGACAGACACTGAAGTACTAGGAACAGGACTAGGTGTGTCAAGAAAGTAAGGGAAGTGAGGAAGAAACAACACTGGACAAGATACAGGCCCTGGACAAGACTAGGATACAGGGCCTGGGGCTAGGACTAGAGTCAGAAAGCAGGACCTAGATGAGGAACTGGGAACTTGGAACCTGGACAAGGACTCCAAACCAGAGGCTGGACAGGGACCCGGAACCTGGGTCTTGACTCAGGCTTGGACTCCGAATCTAGGCAAGAACAAGACATGGCAAGGCAACAGAACTGGACATGGGGGCAGGACACAGGACTCGTGGGCTGGATGAGGACACATGAAGCTCAGACTCAGACCTGGGGAGACAGGGACACAGAACACAGAGCCTTGGTCTTGGGAGAGAGGAACATGGGAGACAGGGACACAGAACACAGAGCCTTGGTCTTGGGAGACAGGAACATGGGAGACAGGGACAGGACCTTGCCTTGGGAACAGGACATAGGGACAGGACTCATGCACAGAAAGCTGAACATGACAACACAGTTCCCAGCTTGAGATAGCAGCAAACCACTGGACCTAACTAGCAAAGGCCTGGACACAGAGAGACAGCTCAAAACACCAAAAGACAGTTCCTTATCTGGACATAGCAAGGCTCCAATCTTCCTCCAGCAGTAGAACTTGACACCAAGAATAGGCAAGGACACAGGCAGGGCTTCAGCCAAGGGCTACAGAAAGAAGGGGAAGGGAACAGTCCAGCCTCAGGGTAACAGCAAAGACAGCCTGACTTACCCCACAAAAGCAAGGACAGGATACTGACAAGACAAACCAGCACCCACACTTGAACCCAGGGCCACTTATAATTGCAGCCCCAAGACGAGCATCAGGTGCCTATGATTAAGCCCAACTGAAACAAGGGACAGCCAGAAGACCCAGAGACCAAAGTCCATGGACCGGACCATGATAGTACCTGGAAATGTATGAGTTTTTTCATGTTCTTCTTAGTGAAGAAATTTCACTTTATTGAATAGCTTACTGAATATACTGAGTCTGTGACCATTTGTTCCAGATGCTTCAACCATGGGGAAAATCCTCCTCACATCCAGTCATTAAGTTATGCTGCATGAAAACAGGCCCCTCTGCCCAACTCATCCATGCTAAACAAGGTACCCTTCTGAGCTTCCTCCATTTGCCTGCAGTTCGAGTCGAGTCGAGTCACTTTTACTGTCATTTCAACCATAACTGCTGGTACCGGAACACGGACTTCACGGAACGGACCACAACAATACCTGGAAATGTATGAGATTTTTCATGTTCTTCTGAGTGAAGAAATATCACTTTGCTGGTTTACTGGTACAGTACACAGTAAAAATGAAACAACGTTCCTCCAGGACCCTGGTGCTACATGAAACAACACAAAACTGCATTAGACTCCAGACCTACACGGGACTACATAAAGTGCACAAAACAGTGCAGGACAGTACAATAATGAATAAACAAGACAATTGGTACAGTAAAGGGCAAATAACAATATAATAATAAATAATATAAATGTAAATCTGAATGTAAATATAAATGTAAATGTAAACAATGTTTTAGCAAGAATTGAGAAAGAAATTAGTAAAATTGAAAAGGGAGTAGAGTGGTGTCCAGGTGTGTGTGTGTGTGTGTGTGTGTGTGTGTGTGTGTGTGTGTGTGTGTGTGTGTGTGTGTGTGTGTGTGTGTGTGTGTGTGTGTGTGTGTGTGTGTGTGTGTGTGTGTGTGTGTGTGTGTGTGTGAGACTAGACTCTGGGTATTGAGGAGTCTGATGGCTTGAGGGAAGAAACTCTTGCACAGTCTGGTCATGAGAGCCCGAATGCTCCGGTACCTTTTGCCAGACGGCAGAAGGGAGAAGAGTTTGTGTGAGGGGTGCATGGGGTCCTTCATAATGCTGTTTGCTTTGCGGATGCAGCGTATGGTGTAAATGTCTGTAATGGCTGGAAGAGAGACCCCAATGATCCCTTCAGCTGACCTCACTATCCGCTGCAGGGTCTTACGATCCGAGACGGTGCAATTTCCAAACCAGGCAGTAATGCAGCTGCTCAGGATACATAGAACATAGAACAGTACAGCACAGTACAGGGCCTTCAGCCCACAATGTTGTGCCGACCCTTAAACCCTGCCTCCCATATAACCCCTCACCAAAAATTCCTCCATATACCTGTCTAGTAGTCTCTTAAACTTCACTAGTGTATCTGCCTCCACCACTGACTCAGGCAGTGCATTCCATGCACCAACCACTCTCTGAGTAAAAGACCTTCCTCTAATATTCCCCTTGAACTTCCCACCCCTTACCTTAAAGCCATGTCCTCTTGTATTGAGCAGTGGTGCCCTGGGGAAGAGGTGCTGGCTGTCCACTCTGTCTATTCCTCTTAGTATCTTGTACACCTCTATCATGTCTCCTCTCATCCTCCTTCTCTCCTAGGAGTAAAGCCCTAGCTTCCTTCATCTCTGATCATAATCCATACTCTCTAAACCAGGCAGCATCCTGGTAAATCTCCTCTGTACCCTTTCCAATGCTTCCACATCCCTCCTATAGTGAGGGGATCAGAACTGGACACAATACTCCAAGTGTGGCCTAACCAGAGTTTTATAGAGCTGCATCTTAACTCTTAACCCCACGACTCTTAAACTCTATCCCTTGACTTATGAAAGCTAACATCCCAGAAGCTTTCTTAACTACCCTATCTATCTGTGAGGCAACTTTCAGGGATCTATGGACATGTACCCCCAGATCCCTTTGCTCCTCCACACTCCTAAGTATCCTGCCATTTACTTTGTACTCTGCCTTGGAGTTTGTCCTTCCAAAGTGTACCACCTCACCGTGTTGAACTCCATCTGCCACTTCTCAGCCCACTTCTGCATCCTATCAATGTCTCTCTGCAATCTTCGACAATCCTCAACACTATCCACAACACCACCAACTTTTGTGTCGTCTGCAAACTTGCCAACCCACTCTTCTACCCCCTCATCCAGGTCGTTAATAAAAATCACGAAAAGTAGAGGTCCCAGAACCGAACCTTGTGGGACACCACTAGTCACAACCCTCCGATCCAAATGTAGTCCCTCCACCATGACCCTCTGCTTTCTGCAGGCAAGCCAATTCTGAATCTACCTGGCCAAACTTCCCTGGATCCCATGCCTTCTGACTTTCTGAATAAGCCTAGCGTGTGGAATCTCGTCAAATGCCTTACTAAAATCCATGTAGATCACATCCACTGCACTACCCTCATCTATACGCCTGGTCACCTCCTCAAAGAACTCTATCAGGCTTGTTAGACATGATCTGTCCTTCACAAAGCCATGCTGACTGTCCCTGATCAGACCATGTTTCTCTAAATGCCCATAGATTCTATCTCTAAGAATCTTTTCCAACAGCTTTCCCACCACAGACATAAGGCTCACTGGTCTATAATTACCCGGACTATCCTACTACCTTTTTTGAACAAGGGGACAGCATTCGCTTCCCTCCAATCCTCCGGTACCATTCCCGTGGACAATGAGGACATAAAGATCCTAGCCAGAGGCTCAGCAATCTCTTCCCTCGCCTCGTGGAGCAGCCTGAGGAATATTCCGTCAGGCCCCGGTGACTTATCCGTCCTAATGTATTTTAACAACTCCAACACCTCTTCTCCCTTAATATCAACATGCTCCAGAACATCAACCTCACTCATATTGTCCTCACCATCAAGTTCCCTCTCATTGGTGAATACCGAAGAGAAGTATTCATTGAGGACCTCACTCACTTCCACAGCCTCCAAGCACATCTTCCCACCTTTATCTCTAATCTGTCCTATCTTCACTCCTGTCAACCTTTTGTTCTTCACATAATTGAAGAATGCCTTGGAGTTTTCCTTTACCCTACTCGCCAAGGCCTTCTCATGTCCCCTTCTTGCTCTTCTCCGCCCCTTCTTAAGCTCCTTTCTTGCTACCCTATATTCCTCAATAGACCCATCTGATCCTTGCTTCCTAAACCTCATGTATGCTGCCTTCTTCCACCTGACCAGATTTTCCAACTCACTTGTCACCCATAGTTCCTTCACCCTACCATTCTTTATCTTCCTCACCGAGACAAATTTATCCCTAACATCCTGCAAGAAATCGCTAAACATCGATCACATGCCCATAGTACATTTCTCTGCAAAAACATCATCCCAATTCACACCCACAAGTTCTAGCCTTATAGCCTCATAATTTGCCCTTCCCCAATTAAAAATCTTCCTGTCCTCTCTGATTCTATCCTTTTCCATGATAATGTTAAAGGCCAGGGAGTGGTGGTCACTGTCCCCCAGATGCTCACCCACTGAGAGTTCTGTGACCTGACCCGGTTCGTTACCTAATACTAGATCTAGTATGGCATTCCCCCTAGTCGGCCTGTCAACATACTGTGACAGGAACTCATCCTGGACACACTTAACAAACTCTGCTCCGTCTAAACCATTGGAACTAATCAGGTGCCAATCAATATTAGGGAAGTTAAAGTCACCCAAGATAACAACCCTGTTATTTTTGCACCTTTCCAAAATCTGCCTCCCAATCTGCTCCTCGGTATCTCTGCAGCTACCAGGGAGCCTATAGAATACCCCCAATAGAGTAACTGCTCCCTTCCTGTTCCTGAATTTCACCCATACTGACTCAAAAGAGGATCCTGCTACTTTACCCACTCTTTCTGTAGCTGTAATAGTATCCCTGACCAGTAATGCCACCCCTCCTCCCCTTCCCCCTCCCCACCCTCTATCCCTTTTAAAGCACTGAAATCCAGGAATATTCAGAATCCATTCCTGCCCCGGTGCCAGCCAAGTCTCTGTAATGGCCACTACATCATAATTCCATGTATGTATCCAAGCTCTCAGTTCATCACCTTTATTCCTGATGCTTCTTGCATTGAAGTACACGCACTTTAGCCCTTCTACCTTACTACCTTTACACCTTTTATTCTGCTTCTCTTTCCTCAAAGCCTCTTTATATGTTAGATCTGGCTTTACTCCATGCACTATACTTGCAGTACTCACATGACCTTTATCCTCCTCCACCTCACTATCTGCTCTAACACTCAGGTTCCCCTCTCCCTGCAAATCTAATTTAAACCCCCCAGAGCAGCACTAGCAAACCTTCCCGTAAGGATGTTAGTCCCCCCCAGTTCAGGTGCAACCCGTCCCATCGGAACAGGTCCCACCTTCCCTGGAACAAGGCCCAATTGTCCAGAAACATGAAGCCCTCCCTCCTGCACCAACTCCTTATTCATGTATTTAGCTGCATTATCTTCCTATTTCTAGCCTCACTAGCACGTGGCACGGGTAGCAATCTTGAGATTGCAACCCTGGAGGTCCTGTCCTTCAACTTTGTTCCAAACTCCCTAAATTCTCTTTGAAGGACCTCCTCCTTCTTCCTATCCACATCATTGGTCCCTACATGGACCATGACATCTGGCTGCTCACCCTCCCCCTTGAGAATACTGAGAATTCGATCCGAGATATCGCGGACCCTGGCATCAAGGAGGCAACAGACCATCTGGGATTCTCGATCTCTTCCACAGAACCTCCTATCTGTCTCCCTAACTATCGAATCCCCTATCACTACTGCTCTCCTCTCTTCCCTCCTTCCCTTCTGAGCTGAGGGTCCAGTCTCAGTGCCAGAGTCGCAACCACTGCAACTTGTCCCTGGTAGGTCGTCCCCACCAACATTATCCAAAACGGTATAGTTATTATTGGTGGGAATAGCCACAGGGGTGCTCTGCCCATTCTGTCTATTCCCCTTCCCTCTCCTGACAGTCACCCAGCTACCTGTCTCCTGACTCCTAGGGGTGACTATCTCCCTGTAACTCCTGCTTATTTCTGCCTCTGCTTCTCGAATGATCCAAAGTTCATCCAGCTCCAGTTCCCTAATTCGGTTTGTCAGGAGCTGCAGCTGGATGTACCTTTCGCAGGTGTAGTCATCAGGGACAATTGTGCTCGTCCTGACTTCCCACATACTGCAAACGGAGCACTTGACTACCCTAACTGCTGCCTCCATTACCTACTCCTAAACTAATTAGATTAATTAAAGGAGCTTACCCAGCCTTACCTGACTGGGATCAAGCTCGCACTCAGCCTCTGCTCGCTGAAGCCTCTCGAGCCAAAGCCTTCCTGCTCTGTCTCCCTTTACTCCACCGCCCGCTCCGTTAATCTGCTCATTTTCTAAATTCTCCCACTGCCTCACGGGCCGACTTTCTCGCGCTTGTGCGGTCGTGCCCCGTTCAAACTGCTGAAGAAATGACCCTCTCGATACATCCTCTGTAGAATGTGGTGAGGATGGGGGGTGGGGGGTGGACTTTCCTCAGCCTTCACAGAAATTAGAGACACTGCTGGGCTTTCTTGGCTATGGAGCTGGTGTTGAGGGACCAGGTGAGATTCTCCGCCAAAAAATTTGGTGCTCTTAACCCTTATTCTCGTTTGGCCCTTATCCTCCTAAATCTTCCCTACCCATGTACTTGTCGAAATGTCTTTTACATGTTGGAATTGTATCCACCTCTAGTACTTCCTTAGGCATCTCACTCCACATACTCACTACCATCTGGTAAAAAAAAAACACTTGATTCTCTGGTCTCCTTTAAATCTTTCCTTTTGATTAAATCCAGGGAATCCCAAAAAATGCTGACAAGCCAGTGCAAAGCCTGAACATGAGATCTGGCAGTGAAAATAAGAAGTCAGGCCCACTAAAGTTAACATATTATTGGAAGGAAGAACATTGTCACATCTACATGTTAGTACCTGACTGTTTCACCCCTCCCTCCCAAAAACAACCCATCTTGACTTGCCAGTTTCCCTCACTAACCTTGGACCTCTCTTGGCTGCTACAATTTACAGGTAGCACTTTTCTCCTACTCTGTTTTGAAGAGGAAGAGAATTAGCCTCAGCATCCTGTTCAATATTTGTATCTCCCTCAAGAGATTACTTAAACAGTACTACAAACACGAGGAAATCTACAGATGCTGGAAATTCAAACAACAACACACACAAAATGCTGGTGGAACACAGCAGGCCAGGCAGCATCTATAGGGAGAAGCACTGTCGACATTTCGGGCCGAGACCCTTCGTCAGGACTCAAACAGTACTACGTTGCTTTTTGTGGGTGATGTGATGCAGGACATCAACCTGAAATGGTAACTCTTTCTCTCTTCACAGATGCTGCCTGTCCAGCTGAATATTATCTTTTTGATTTCAGGATTCCAGAAACTGCAATATTTTGGATTTAAATTTCCATCCCAGTTTCTCTGTGCACTCAGGCGGCTTCTTTCTATAATGCTTAAAACTCTCGGAAACCTGCAGAGACAGTTTATTTCTCCCTAACGTTAACAAAATGTTCAATGATGCTCTTCTGGAAGACAAGAAGATGTTCAATTACTTCATGCCCCACCAGACACCAAGTCATTTAGTTAATACACTGAGAAACAGCAGTTGGCTACTGCCTCTGCAGAGACAGAGAGGCACCCTAGAGTGGTCTGTAAGGATGGATCCTGGAGTCTAATGTACATTTCCTAATGCCACCTTTCTCAAGTTTCTTGCTCCATCAAACTATTCCTTTAAATGGGAAATTCATCATGTCACTGTGTTTCTTTAAGATGAGGGAGGGAAACCAGGGACATACACATCAGTTAGCTTAACATCAGTTGTCAGGAAAACTCACGTGAACACCATTAAGTTTATTGACTCAACATGCCTCACACGTTTTCCAGCTGTTCAAAGAAGACCAGTGTGAATGTTAAGAGTAGCTTCTGTCAGATTATTCTTTTTCACAAACACTTTATGGATCCTGCACCGGGACACCGAGAGGTCATTTTATAAGACCCCTTATGAGGAATTGTCAACTGAAATTGCAACTCATGGATTTAAAAGAAAACGTGAAAGTGAGTATAGGAATAGAATGAGGTGGAGGATAAATTTGTGGCTGAGGGATTGGAGCAGGGGGCAGGGATTCTGATTTCTGGATCATTGGGACCTCTTTTGGGGCAGGTGTGACCCATACAAAATAGACGGGTTGCACTTGAATCCAAGAGGGACCAATATCTTGGCAGGAAGGTTTGCTAAGGCTATTGGGGAGAGTTTAATCTAGATTTGCTGAGCGTGGGAGCCAAACTGAAGTGACGGAGGAAAGGGAGGTTGGTTCACAAATAGAGAAAGCTTGGATACAGTGTGAAAGGGAGGTGATAGAGAAGAGATGTGCTCAGACTGATGGTTTGAGATGTGTCTATTTTAATGCGAGGAGTATTATGAATAAAGCTGATGAGCTTAGAGCATGGATCTGCACTTGGAGTTATGATGTTGTAGCCATTAGAGACTTGGCTAGGGCAGGGGCAGGAATGGCTACTTCAAGTGCCAGGATTTAGATGATTTAGAAAGTACAGGGAGGGAGGTAAAAGAGGTGGGGGTGTGGCACTGTTGATCAGAGATAGTGTCACGGCTGCAGAAAAGGAGTAAGTCATGGAGGGATTGTCTACGGAGTCTCTGTGGGTGGAAGTTATGAATAGGAAGTGGTCAATAACTCTACTGGATGTTTTTATAGACCACCCAATAGTAACAGGGACATTGAGGAGCAGATAGGGAGACAGATTCTGGAAAGGAATAATAATAACAGGGTTGTTGTAGTGAGAGATTTTAATTTCCCAAATATTGATTGACATCTCCCTAGAGCGAGGTGTTTAGATGGGTGGAGTTTGTTAGGTGTGTTCAGGAATGTTTCTTGACACAACATGTAGATAAGCCTACAAGAGGAGAGGTTGTACTTGATCTGGTATTGGGAAATGAACTTGGTCAGGTGTCAGGTCTCTCAGTGGGAGAGCATTTTGGAGATAGTGATCACAATTCTATCTCCTTTACCATAGCATTGGAGAGGGATAGAAACAGACAAGTTATAGAAATGCTTAATTGGAGTAAGGGGAAATATGAGGCTATCAGGCAGGAACTTGCAAGCATGAATTGGAAACAGATGTTCTCAGAGAAACGTACGGAAGAAATGTGGCAAATGTTCAGGGGATATTTGCGTGGGGTTCTGAGTAGTTACGTTCCAATGAGACATGGAAAGGTTAGTAGGGTACAAGATCCATGGTGTACAAAGACTGTTGTAAATCTAGTCAAGAAGAAAAGAAGAGCTTACGAAATGTTCAAAAAACTAGGTAATGATAGGAATCTAGAAGATTATAAGACTAGCAGGAAGAGCTTAAGAATGAAATTAGGAGAGCCAGAAGGGGCCATGAGAAGGCCTTGATGGGCAGGATTAAGGAAAACCACAAGGCATTCTACAAGTATGTGAAGAGCAAGAGGATAAGATGTGAGAGAATAGGACCAACCAAGTGTGACAGTGGAAAAGTGTGTATGGAACCGGAGTAAATAGTGGAGGTAATTAATGAATACTTTGCTTCAATATTCACTATGGAAAAGGATCTTGGTGAGTGAAGGGATGACTGACAGCTGACTGAAAAGCTTGAGCATGTAGATATTAAGGAAGAGGATGTGTTGGAGCTTTTGGAAAGCATCAAGTTGGATAAGTCACTGGCACCGGACAGGATGTACTCCAGGCTACTGTGGGGAGCGAAGGAGGAGATTGCTGAGCCTCTGGCGATGATCTTTGCATCATCAATGAAGACAGGAGAGGTTCTGAAGGATTGGAGATTTCAGATGTTGTTCCCTTTTTCAAGAAAGGGAGTAAGGACAGCCCAGGAAACTATAGGCCAGTGATTATTACTTCAGTGGTTTGTAAGTTGATGGTGAAGATCCTGAGAGGCAGGATTTATGAACATTTGGAGAGGTATAATATGATTAGGAATAGTCAGCATGGCTTTGTCAAAGGCAGGTCATGCCTTACGAGCCTGATTGAATTTTTTGAGGATGTGACTAAACACATTGATGAAGGAAGAACAGTAGATGTAGTGTATATGGATTTTAGCGAGGCATTTGCTAAGGTACCCCATGCAAGGCTTATTGAGAAAGTAAGGGGATAAAATGTGAGGATGATGGGAGTAGGGCTAATGACTGGTATCCTTCTGATAGAATATAACCAGTGATGTCCACGACTACAAAAAGTGCCATACATCAATATTTTAGAAAGCTGGAAAGAATGTCTCTTGTTGTCGCAAAGGTGGGTGGCATAGTAGATGGAAAACTGAACTGAGAGTCGGGATATTAATGGACACAGCAAATGCATTTAACAAAGGTAAACTCCATGTCATTCTCTTTGTATCTGCTGAGGATAGAGCAGAGTACTTTCTAAACGGTGGAAAACCAGGAAACTGTGGGTCCAAAGATACTTAACGATACTACGTACTACATAATTATATACTTTCGGGACCTCTAGATTGAAACATAGAAACATAGAAAACCTACAGCACAATACAGGCCCTTTGGCCCACAAAGTTGTGCTAAGATGGGTTACACCTGAACTACAAAGGGACTAATATCCTTGCAGGGAGGTTTGTTAGTGCTATTGGGTGGGGGGGGTTTAAACTAGATTTGCAGGGGGATGGGAACGAGAGTGCCAGAGCTGATAGTGGGGCGGGGTGAAAATAAATTATGTTAAAAGTTCATGCAAAGTCACAAATAGAAGGGTTGCATGTGATGGTAATAATCTTCTGAGGTGTGTATATTTCAATGCGAGGAGTATTGTGGGGAAGGCTGATGAGCTGAAGGTATGGATTGACACGTGGAATTATGACATCATAGCCATTACTGAAACTGAGCTACAGGAGGGGCAAGACTGGCAGCTCAATGTTCCAGGGTTCCGATGTTTCAGACGTGATAGAGGCAGAGGGATGAAGGGTGGGGGGGGGGGGTGTCATTGCTAGTCAGGGAAAATGTTACAGCAGTGCTCAGGCAGGACAGATTAGAGGGCTTGTCTACTGAGGCCATACGGGTGGAGCTGAGAAACAGGAAAGGTATGACCACATTAATGGGGTTGTATTATAGACCACCCAATAGTCAGCGAGAATTGGAGGAGCAAATCTGCAGAGAGATAGCAGACAACTGCAGGAAACATAAAGTTGTGATAGTAGGGGATTTTAATTTTCCACATACTGATTGGGACTCCCATATTGTTAAAGGTCTAGAAGGGTTAGAGTTTGTAATATGGGTTCAGGAAAGTTTTCTAAGTCAATATATAGAGGTACGGACTAGAGAGGATACAATATTAGATCTCCTATTAGGAAACGAGTTAGGACAGGTGACAGAAGTGTTTGTAGGGGAACACTTTGATTCCAGTGATCATAACGTCATTAGTTTCAACTTGATCATGGATAAAGATAGATCTGGTCCTTGGGTTGAGGTTCGAAATTGGAAAAAAGGCCAAATTTGAAGAAATGAGAAAGAATCTGAAAAGCGTGGATTGGGACAGGTTGTTCTCTGGCAAGGATGTGATTGGTAAATGGGAGGCCTTCAAAGGAGAAATTTTGAGAGTGCAGAGTTTGTATGTTCCTGTCAGAATTAAAGGCAAAGTGAATAAGAATAAGGAACCTTTGTTCTCTAGGGATATTGGAACTCTGATAAAGAAGAAGAGAGAGATGTATGACATGTATAGGAAACAGGGAGCAAATAAGGTGCTTGAGGAGTATAAAAAGTGCAAAAAAAAACTTAAGAAGGAAATCAGGAGGGCTAAAAGAAGACTTGAAGTTATTTTGGCAGTCAAGGTGAAGGATAAACCAAAGCAAAAGAATAGTAAGGGATAAAATTGGTCCTCTTGAAGATCAGAGTGGTCAGCTATGTATGGAACCAAAATAAATGGGGGAGATCTTAAACGGGTTTTTTGCGTCTGTATTTACTCAGGAAACTGGCATAAAGTCAATGGAAATAAGGCAAACAAGTAGTGAGGTCATGGAACCTATACAGATTGAGGAGGAGGCGCTTGCTTTCTTGAGGCAAATCAGAGTCGATAAATCCTGGGGACTTGACAGGATATTCCCTCGGACCTTGAAGGAGACTAATGTTGAAATTGCAGGGGCTCTGGCAGATATATTTAAAATGTCAGTATCTACGGGTGAGGTGCAGGTGGATTGGAGGATAGCTCCGTTGTTTAAAAAAGACTCTAAAAGTAATCCGAGAAATTATAGGCCAGTAAATTTGATGTCGGTAGTAGGTAAATTACTGGAAGGGGTACTAAGAGATAGGATCTACAAGTATTTAGATAGACAGGGACTTATTAGGGAGAGTCAACATGGCTTTGTGCGTGGTAGGTCATGTTTAACAAATCTATTCGAGTTTTTTGAGGAGGTTACCAAGAAAATGGATGAAGGGAAGGCAGTGGATGTTGTCTACATGGACTTCAGTAAGACCTTTCACAAGGTCTTGCATGGGAGGTTAGTTAGGAAGATTCAGTCACTAGGTATACATGATGAGGTAGTAAATTGGATTAGACATTGGCTCAATGGGAGAAGTCAGAGAGTGGTAGTGAAGGATTGCTTCTCTTAGTGGAAGCCTGTGACTAGCGGTGTGCCACAGGGATCAGTGCTGGTTCCATTGTTATTTGTCATCTATATCAATGATCTGGATGATAATGTGGTAAATTGGATCAGCAAATTTGCTGATGATACAAAGATTAGAGGTGTAGTGGACAGTGAGGAAGGTTTTCAAAGCTTGCAGAGGGATTTGGACCAGCTGGAAAAATGGGCTGAAAAATGGCAGATGGAGTTTAATACAGACAAGTGTAAGGTATTGCACTTTGGAAGGACAAACCAAGGTAGAACATACAAGGTAAATGGTAGGGCACTGAGGAGTGCAGTAGAACAATGGGATCTGGGAATACAGATACAAAAATTCCTTAAAAGTGGCATCACAGGTAGATAAGGTTGTAAAGAGAGTTTTTGGTACATTGGCCTTTATAACTCAAAGTATTGAGCATAAGAGTCAGAATGTTATGGTTAGGTCATATAAGGCATTGGTGAGGCCGAATTTGGAGTATTGTGTGCAGTTTTGTTCACCGAATTACAGGAAGGATATTAATAAGGTTGAAAGAGCGCAGAGAAGGTTTACTAGGATGTTGCCGGGACTTGAGAAAATAAGTTACAGAGAAAGCTTGAATAGGTTAGGACTTTATTCCCTGGAGCGTAGAAAAATGAGGGGAGATTTGATAGAGGTATATAAAATTATGGCAGGTGTAGTTAGAGTGAATGCAAGCAGGCTTTTTCCACTGAGGCTGGGGAAAGAAAAACCAGAGGACATGGGTTAAGGGTGAAGGGAGAAAAGTTTAAAGGGAACATTGGGGGGGGGGGGGTTCTTCACACAGAGAGTGGTGGGAATGTGGAATGGGCTGCCAGATGAAGTGGTAAATGTGGGCTCACTTTTAACATTTAAGAAAAACTTTACAGGTACGTGGATGAGAGGTGTATGGAGGGATATGGTCCAGGTACAGGTCAGTGGGACTAGGCAGTAAAATGGTTTAGCACAGCTGGGAAGGGCCAAAAGGCCTGTTTCTGTGCTGTAATGTTCTCTATTTGTGAGCTAATCTCCTCTTCCCCAGTCTCTTCAGTTCAGTTCCCACCCCCCAACAATTCTAGTTTAAACTCTCCCCAGTAGCCTTAGCAAACCTCCCCTCCAGGATATTGGTCCCCCTGGATTTCAAGTGCAACCCATCCTTTTTGTACAGGTCACACCTGCCCCAAAAGAGGTCCCATTAATCCAGACATCTGAATCCCTGGCCTCTGCTCCAATCCCTCATTCACGCATTTATCCTCCACCTCATTCTATTCCTGTTCTTACTGTCAAGTGGCTCAGGCAGTAACCCCGAGATTACTACCTTTGCAGTCCTGCTTCTCAACTTCCTTCCTAACTCCCTGTAGTCTTTTTTCAAGGCCTCCTCCCTTTTCCTACCTATGTCATTAGTACCAATATGTACCACAACCTCTGGCTCTTCTCCCTCCCATCGCAGGATATCTTGGACACGATCTGAAACATGCTGGACCCTGTCACCCAGAAGGCAAACTACTATCCAAGTTCCTTTCCTGTGTCCACAGAATCACCTGTCTGAACCCCTAACTATAGAGTCCCCTATCACTACTGCCTTCCTCTTCCCTTCCCTACCCTTCTGAGCCACAGGGCCGGACTCTGTGCCAGAGGCATGGCCGCTGCTGCTTCCCCCAGGTAGGCTGTCCCCCCCCCCACCCCAACAGTACTCAAACAGGAGTATTTATTGTCAAGGGGTACAGCCACAGGGGTATTCTCCAGTACCTGACTCTTCCCCTTCCCCCTCCTGACTGTGACCCACCTGTCTGTCTCCCATGGCCCTGGTGTGAACATTCCTTTCTATTACCTCCTCAATCTCCCTGACCAGGTGAAGACTTTGACGCATCAAAGCCTAGGTGAACGCATGCTTGTGAACTTTCCTAGGCATCACAGTTTGAAGATCGAGTTGTTAACTTGATCGAATGATCTAGCACTCTGCTGTGCCTGGAAAGCTGCCTCATGGGGAAGGTCAAAGATGAGGACCCGAAAAGGGCCAAGAACATGGGCTGACTCGTGGAAAAGATGAGAGATGGGATGCAGGGTCATCTCAAAGCAGCGAGGAAGACTGAAACATCAAGGGGAATGCGGAAGGGGGTGATCGGGTCGTCGGAGACCAAAAAAGGCCATCGGGTCAGTGGCATTCAGACTCAGTCAGTGATCGCTCCCAACGGATGCCAGACGGTCAGCGATCGCTCCTAATGGATGCCAGACGGTCAGCGATCGCTCCCAATGGATGCCAGACGGTCAGCGATCGCTCCCAATGGATGCCAGACGGTCAGCGATCGCTCCTAATGGATGCCAGATGGTCAGCGATCGCTCTCAACGGATGCCAGACGGTCAGCGATCGCTCCCAACGGATGCCAGATGATCTGTGATTGCTCCCAACAGAGACACTGAGTGGGTTAGTGATCGCTCCCATGGAGGTCACTGGGGCTTTTGACCAGGCGTGAGAGCTCTGAGTCACGGGAGGACTGTTCGATGTTCTGAGATTTATGTGATTGGACTGCACTTTACATTGGTCTCCTTTGAATTTCTGGCATTTTCTTTCTTGTGGCTGATTGGTGAGTGGGTGATCTGTTAGTTCTTTGTGTTTGTGGGGGGGTCAGTGGTTTTGTTGCTACTGTCGCTGTTCTTTTTTACAAGTGAGGTGGTCAGAGATTGTTATTGTCTCTGTTTTATTTCTGTGAGTGAGGGGGTTGGGGATTGTTACTGTCACTATTTTTTTCTGCGAGTGAGGGGTAAGATTTGTTGCTATTGTTGCTATTTTTTCTGCGGAGAGCAGTGGGGAATCTTGGGGTTTGCGAGTTTCATTTCTTTTTCTTTTTCACGCAGGGAGAGCTGATGTCTGGCCTTTCTGTATTTTATGGTTATTTGGAGAAGACAAATATTGGAGTTGTATTGTACATGCATACTTTGACAATAAAATGAACCTTTGAACAATTCAGGAAGAACATACTAGCCATGAATGGAGTGCAGGCTAGATTTACAAAGCATTGTCTGGTCTAGAGTGCAAAGAATTTGCTCCATTGGCAATTTTGGTGCTCTTTGTGTCAATAATGCCAAATTAAAAGTCATGTAAGAATTATAAAATTAGGACAACATTGTTTTCAAAAATCTTTATTATGGTTTATTCAACCATTTAGGAAACATTAAAACTCAATCTGATTATTTCAAAGAGTTCTCATCAGCAGTCTTCTTACAAGGATCTCCTCAAGCAGTCATGGGCAGGTAATGAAGGGGAAAGGTGAAAGGTGAAAGATGCAACCCAGGAGGGAAGGGATGCGGGCCGGAGAGAGGAAATTCAACGGACGTGAGGATAGGAAGCAGCCTGGAAGTAGCTGCAGTCAGGAGGACTGTGGGTGAGTCTGTGGCTCAGGAACGGTTTTGGCCAGTTCATGGGAATTGGCTGTGATTAGCCTAGACCTCAGCTGTAATCATTCCGCAGGGTTCGGCTGGGATCAGCCCCTGGGGAGAAGATCTCACCCCATGCAATAACATTTATAGAGGAAATGGTGGGTGATTTATGAAATATACCACCTCTATCCCAGATTTATCACATTCTTACTTTTAATGTGTACTTAAAATGTCTTGCACCACAACCATTTGATATAATTTTAGGTTTAATGTCTGGCATGATGAGCCCAAGAGTCAATAGGAATGACTGCTGCACTTGGAAAATTTGAGGCAGGAAATGACTGATTAAAATTTCCCCTGACCAGGACCTTCTAGGAAATATGTACTGGCTACATAGGTGAATTCTGTTTTTTTTTTACATGCAACTGATGCATGAAAAGCAGGCAATATCAGATCCAACTTTAAAGCATGAGTTAAACAGCGGTGAACGATTTTGCAATTTAGCTTTGTAATCACGCATTCTCTGAAATTGAGAGAAATTGGGGTTTATGGTTATTAACATTTCCAGGTTATTACAAGAAACAAATTGGTCCAGTGAAAATAAATAATTTCTGTTGACTGGTAATCTTAAAAGGGGTGTAATCTAAAAGTTGGAGCCATAACTAAATGAGAAATAATTAAAAGATCTTTTAAGCACGCAGCAGGTGCTGTATCTGGAGAGGAAGGTTTTGAGTTGATGTTCCAGGTCCATGGCATTTCATCCCTTGGCAAAGCAGACAGAAATGTAACCGTGTAGAGCTGTTGCAGTTTGTAATCGGACTGAAGGAGAGAGAAATTCGTTCTCAGCTGCATGCAGTGGTCACACGGTATTATTTCCTACCACGTCTGTATACAGAACTCTGTTCCACAGCTTCATGGTAGCTCAGCTAAATATACCTCATACAGCTTTGCAAAGAGTGGGAATTTTAAGAAATTTTGGTTAAACAAAGTAGCCAAAAAACTGAGGTTTCTTAACTGGTCATCATCCGAGAAGTTCGGATAGGTACATGGATGGTAGGGGTATGGAGAGCTATGGTGCTGGTACAGGTCGATGGGAGTAGGCAATTTAAATAGTTTTGGCATGGACTAGATGGGCTGAAGGGCCTATTTTTGAGCTTTATTTCTCTATGACTCAATTCCCTGAGCTGCACTAGATTTTAAGCTACAGGAATGGTTGGAATAGGTTAATCAGTCACTCTTTTTTCAAAACTGACTCCTCAGCTCAAGTGTTCAAATGGGAATAAAAGCGATTATACTTTTATATCTTATTTTCATATGTTCTGTCAGACAAGCAATGTGCTCCAACTTAGTTGAAAGCAAATAGCATTACGGAGGTCATACTGCTTAGTTGTAGATCTAATTAGGAAGCTGCTTTCTTTGCTCTGACTGGGGTGTGAATTTTTAAAACATCTGAGCTGATATCTTCTTACAACTTCGGGCAATGATTTAGCTCATTGAGTCAATGCTGGATTTTGAAGCCCAGTCCCATTCCCCCACTCATTCTCACACATGTCCATCAACTCCTCCCATCCTCCTACTGCCAGTTACAGAAGGGGAAAGTAACAGAAATAACATGTCTTTAGGATGTGGGAGAAAATCCAGATAATTGTGATAAATGTGTGCAAACTGCCCACAGACAAGGGAAGCTGAACCAACTGCTGCCATGATTTTTGATTCACCTTACGAAATCTTCAAAGTTCAAAGTAAATTTGTCATCAAAGTACATATATGTCACCACATACAACACTGACATTCATTTTCTTGTGGGCGTACTCAATGAATCCAATAACCATAATAGCATCAGTGAAAGACTGGCATGCAAGACAAACAAACCGATGTGCGAAAGACAACAAACCGTGCAAATACAAAAGAAATAATAATAATAAATAAATAAGCAATAAGTATTGAGAACATGAGATGAAGAGCCCTTGAAAGAGAGTCCATAGGTTGTGGGAACAGTTCAGTGATGGGGCAAGTGAAGTTGAGTGAAGTTATCCCCTTTGGTTTAAGAGCCTGATGGCTGAGGGGTAGTAACTGTTCCTGAACCTGGTGGTGAGAATCCTGAGGCTCTTGTACCTTCTCCCTGATGGCAACAGCGGGAAGAGAGCATGGCCTGGGTGGAGGGGGTTCCTGATGGTGGATACTGCTTTCCTGCATCAACACTCCTTGTAGATGTGCTCTATGGTGGAGAGGGCATTAACAGGAACTGTTTAGCATTGCAGCACATAGAAGCTTAATTAAAAATAACACCAAAATGCAATTGAAATGTTTGAATGCAGAAAGCAAAATACAAATAAGGTTTCAAAATTCCACATTTTTATGTCACATGCATACCTGAGCTATGGGTTACCTGCACTGAAGTTCTTCTCATTGTGCGAGTTAAAGCCCCAGCTCGACAGTGCATAAAGGTAACCTGTCACTGAATATGAGAAGTCAGTCTTATTCTTTCGAATGCTCCCACTTGAAACATTTTTCATATAATTTGCTCCTGGTGCCTGAGTGTTGGTGAGGTTATGAAAGCCCCAATTGCTCCCGCATCTGATAGATAAGCTGGGTGATAATATCGCTATAAACTCAACCATATTGTGACAGAAAAACAGACGGAAATATTACCAACAAAATATATCTCCTTGTTAACAAGTAAAATGTGAAATTTAAAAATTAAACCAAAATCGGAGTAACCTGAGAGGCAGGTATTACAAACCGAATGTGCCATGATTAAAGTGTCTGAGACTAAACTGAATATGGGGGAAATGAGAGACCAACTCAAATTGTTGTCAACTCTCAAAGCCATATTAACAACAAATAGTGAGATAGAGTGGGATAGGTGCTAATATAACTAAAGGGATCTTTCTCGTCTGCAGTAGACATTTTTGCAGAATGTTTGTGCACCAGTGGAATGGGACATAAGAACGTCAAGTTCTTAGTCATTACTAAATTAACCTACTGCAAGATGAGTTCAGCTTGAAAGTTGCTGTTTTGTCAGACTTGAAGTCTCTGTTATGATCAAGAATCAAGATTTATTTCTGAACAATTTAACAAATATCAATATTATTATTCTGGGAGCATTATCAGTGATTTAACCATTATTTATTCTGGAGGTAGTTTAGCTTTAATATTGATGTCCTGTAACTAAAACTCTCATTATTGAAAACATTGAATATTGTGATTACTTTTAGAGGAAATACCATTTTACTTGAAATGGAATGCAAATGTCCCCAAGAACAAATAAGAACTATTTGGAATGTAATGCACTGGAAATCTGATTCTGATGTTAAAAGTGACTCTATTTATGATTATAAATTCATTCTAATTTCACCAGAAACCTTCAAAGTTCCAATACCCACATAAAGTCAATGGAACACTACTTATTCATCTCACCCACATGGTCACTGTGACATGTTTTTGGCACATTCTGTGGTTCCTGAAATTACAGTAAGTGACATTGTTAGACATCAACACTGAGTGAAACATTGCTGCAAAGGTTGTAATTAAGTCATGGGTTTTTTAAAAATTAATCCAGACATCAATTTCATTCAAAATATTCCATAAACATTGCATTGTAACTCATATTTCCAAAATAACATTTTAGATAAATTAGATCACATCAAAAATGATTTATGCATTATTTTTAGGCTTGGGTTAATTCTCTTCAGAGTGAAGTTATTGAGCTCCTGGCTGACCGTGTGTAAGAGAGCATGTTTGAGCCAGGCACAATCGATCATCCAAGATGGTAAGAGTTTCACAGACATGAGCTTTAGTAAGGGGACAGGCAGAAAGTAGCTGAGTGATCAGCAAGAAAGGAAAGGGGAGTAGGCAGATGGGGCAAGGTTCCCCTGTGACCATTCTCCTTGAAAGACTATTTTGGAAACTGCTGGGGGAATGATCATTCAGGTCTGTAGTACCAGGTCTGGCTCTGAGGTTTAGCAGGGAAGATGGTGGCAGAAAGGACTTTTTATGATTGATAGTTTGTTGGCGGGTGGGGATGGACAAGAGATTCTGTAGATGCAAAAGGGACTCTAAAATTGTGAGTTGCCTCGCTGGTGTCAGGGTCCAAGATGTCATAGCATGGCTACAGAACTTCCTCAAGGGAAAAGTTGAGTAGCCAGATGGCAGTAGGTAGAGAAAGGAATGAGGTCACGTGGAGTGAATAGAGGGAGACAGAGAAGAAGCCGAAAAGCAGGACCTTGAGCGTTGCAATACTTGGATTACTTTCAGTGTCGTGTGCTAATGAGGATAAGGATAGGAGGATTTGGCAAATGAAGCCTTGGTTGAAGAATTGGTGTGGGGGCAAGGATTCAAATTTTTGAACAAGTTCTTCAGTAGCAGAAGTGAGCTAGGGTGGGTTTAAACTAGATTATTGGGGGTGTCTTAGGGTCCTTTGCATCAGGGAGGTAAATAAAAAGCTGGAACGTTATGTAGAAGCTGATGACAAGCAAGAGAATGGCAGGGACTGAGGAAGCTAATTAGATTAAATTGCATTTATTCAATACAGGTCTGACAGGTAAGGCAGGTGAAAAGGTAATGCTTGGAAAGCTACATGGGTCTGGAATATTTTAACCATCAAGGAAACGTGGCTAAAGGAGGGACAGGACTGACAGTTTAATATTCCGGGGTACAGGGGTTTAGTGGGATACAGGCAGAGGAAAGAGAGGTAGGAGAGTTGCTTCTTTTGATTAAAGGGAATGTCACAGCAGTAGTCAGAGATGAAATTACGGCAAGACTATCCACTGAGGATTTATGGATGGAGCTGAAAAATAAGAATGGGATGATCACATCGTTGGGATTGTACTACAGGAACTATTAGTCAATGGGATTTAGAAGAAAAATTATGCAGGGTGAATGTGCAGAATTGTAAGAATAAAGGATTGTCATATTCAACTGTAACTTTCCTATAATAGATTGGAACTACCATATTGTTAAGTATGGGGTGGAATTGGTTAAGTGCATTCAATAAACTTTATTTGGGCAATATATAGGTGATCCTACCTTAAAAGGGCAAATCTCGAGCTACTTTACGGGGGTGACTGAAGTGACAGTGGGAGAACTCTTTGGGACTAGTTCCCATGGTTCTATTAGATTTTGTCAGTACCTTCGGTTGAACTCTGTGTTTCCCCCTAGCTGTCAGTCTGTGGTTTTGTATTGCCAAGTGCTCCTGTCCCCGCTCCTGCTCTACTCCGGCCCCTGTATCACTGAGTACTCCATCTCTCGTCTGTTTCTCATTATTACCTGTATTGCTGCCACCTGTGTCAAATGCAACGAATGCAACAGCAATCGATATAGAACTGAGGCAGGGTTTATAACAAATCCTGAGATTTATTAACCTCTGCTCAAAACTTAGAAAAGTAAGCAAACGATTCTTAACCAGAAGTTAACAGTTAGGTGGCAATACCTAACAAACAGTCAAACATAGGAACTGTTCTTAATGAGTTCTCATCCAAGCACAGACTTAAAGTGATAAATTCAAAAGTCCATGTGAATTATACAGTCACTAAGGAGAGACTTCCCTGAAACAATGATCCCTTCGAAATAATGATAATCTGCCGATCCCAAAGCTGTGAGATGCCTTGTTTACAGAAATCACGAGGAAGTAAAAGGAACTGACCTTTTGGCTGGAGGGTGGTCACTGCACAAACCTTCCCCACCTTGCAAGGGTTTAACTCAAATATGCATGCCACAACTCCTGAACCAAGTCAAAGGTCTATCATTCCCCAAAACGCTGAACGACATTAACTTTATCCAATCCTTTGAACTCGGATAACTCCAGTAATGCCTTCACTCTCCGATACTGGACAGTAAGGGAAAAATAAACGCGCAACAAACAAAACCGGTGGAACTTCCACACCTCCGACCAGTAACAACAACGTTGCACAAAAATAAAAATGAGAACTGCGTCACAGACCACGGGTTTTGTTTAAATACCATTTGAAACATGCCATCATATGACATAACATCATCCCACTCGCATGACCATTACATCATCCCACTCACATGACCATTACATCATCCCACTCGCAAGACCATTACATCATCCCACTCGCAAGACCATTACATCATCCCACTCACATGACCATTACATCATCCCACTCGCAAGACCATTACATCATCCCACTCGCAAGACCATTACATCATCCCACTCGCATGACCATTACTTCATCGCACTCACATGACCATTACATCATCCCACTCACATGACCATTACATCATCCCACTCGCAAGACCATTACATCATCCCACTCACATGACCATTACATCATCCCACTCGCAAGACCATTACATCATCCCACTCGCAAGACCATTACATCATCCCACTCGCATGACCATTACATCATCCCACTGTCCCGTGTTCAAACTATGAGTATGTAACAATATTTGGGAATAAAGAGTGATAGAGAGAACAAAGACCCTCAAAGACCAACCGCAGAAGATAGGCAAGGTCCCTAAAGATTATTTCTTCTGTTTATAATGTTGAGAAAGACATGAAGACATTGGAACTAGGAAAAGTAAATGCAGAGTCCGTGGAGATGATCTGCAACACAGCAGAGGCAGTGTTGCATACTTAAAAGATATAATGGTAGACAAATCCAGGGAAGCTCGAGGAAGGGACGATGCTGTTTTGAATTTTCGCACAGACAGGGACCAAAGTAATTGTGTCCATATGGGGAA
Organism: Hemitrygon akajei; assembly: GCF_048418815.1. Taxonomy (NCBI): domain Eukaryota; kingdom Metazoa; phylum Chordata; class Chondrichthyes; order Myliobatiformes; family Dasyatidae; genus Hemitrygon; species Hemitrygon akajei. The sequence continues at coordinate 41,798,370 of NC_133128.1, forward strand.
CCTGTCCAGTGCTTAGTCCCAATGAGCTGCGAGTTTTGGGATGTTTTATTTTCATTTGATGGCACCCAAGCTTAAGATAAACCCCACACCTTGCTCCTGACCGCCACACCATGTGACTATTAAAGCGGTGTGGACAGTTCCACAGAAAGCTCTGGGCAGGAATGGCGCAGGAAAGTAGATGCCCTCAAGACTTGGAAAGACTGCGATCTGGGCTGGAGGGAGGTGGCCCAACACTCATCGCCAGGACCAGATTGAATCTTCATTGGGACCTCAAATTGCTGCCACGTGGGACAGTAGGCTTTGTTTGGACTGGCTCCTTCGGCCACAGTCCGAGAGGATGGATTGGGAAAGACCTCCCTTGGAGGGACCCCAAACTGCATTGGAAGTTAAATTATGTCGCTGAACCGCGCCAGCTACTGATTTATTTCAAGATGAATTTTGATTCTTGTCTAAACTGTGGCCTGGCGCCTGTAGAAAGCGTTTGTGGTGTTTTCTAATTAAAGTAAGTGTTAAATTTAAATAAAAAAAGTCAGCATGGGTTTGTGCATGGTAGGTCATGTTCAACCAATCTTGTACAGTTAGTTGGGTAAGTTACCAGAAAATTGATGGAGGCAAGGCAGTGGATGTTGTCAACATGGACTTTAGCGAGACCTTTGGCAAGGTCCTGCATGTTCAGTTGCTTGGCATTCAAGATCCGGTAGTTAATTGGATTAGAGAGTGGCTTGACAGAAGAAGCCAGAGTGGTAGTGAATGGCTGCCTCTCTGACTGGAGTCCTGTGATGAGTGGAGTGTTGCGGGGATCAGTGCTGGGTCAGTAGTTGTTTGTCTTCTGCATCAATGATCTGGAATAGCAAATTGGACAGCGAGAACGACTATCAAAGCTTGCAGCAGGAACCAGACCAGCTGGAAAAACGGGCAGAAAAATGGCAGATGGAATTTAATGCAGACAAGTGTGTGGTGTTGCACTTTGGGAGGACAAACCGGGGTAGGACTGATATGGTGAGCAGTAGGGCACCGAGGAGTCCAGTAGAACAGAGGGATGTGGGAATACAAATCCATAATTCCTTGTAAGTGGCATCACAGGTAGATGGGTGTGTAAAGAGAGCTTTTGGCACATCGGCCTTGATAAATCAAAGTATTGAATCAGGAGATGGGATGTTACGTTGAAATTGTTTGAGACATTGGTGAGGCCTAATTTTAAGTATTGTGTGCAGTTTTGGTCACCTACCTACGGGAAAGATGTCAATAAGATTGAAAGAGTACCGAGAAAATTTACAAGGATGTTGCCAGGATTTCCTGGATCGTAGAAGAATGAGGGAGGCTTTGATAGCGGTGTACACAATTATGAATTGTATAGATAAGGCAAATGCTAATAGGCTTTTTCCATTGAGGTTGGGTGAGACTACAACTAGAGGTCGTGCGTTAAGGGTGAAAGGCAAAATGCTTAAGGGTAAAATGAAGGGGAATTTCTTCACTCAGAGGGTAGTGAAAGTGCTGAATGAGCTGCTAGCACAAAAGGTGGATATGGGTTTGATTTCAACATCGCTGAATATTTTGTATAGATACATGAATGGGAGGGATTTGAAGAGCTGTAGTCTAGGTGGAGGATGTCGGGACTAGTAGATAAATAGTTCGGCACAGACTCAATGGGCCAAAGGGTCTGTTTCAGTGCCGCCGTGTTTTATGACTATCTCTCTGTCCTGCTCAAATCAGACTTACTGCCTAGTTATCATGATGCCCTATAACAGGATCCATTAAGTAATCTATATCTTATGACATTCAGTAAAAAGAATAGACGGGATTAATCATTTGGAAGATAAAAATAGAAAGGAGTAATACTGTAGATAAATTCTACACTCGTAGGTCTGCTATCACAATGGATCAGAACTACTGAAAATAAGTCACAAACTAATGAGCTACAAAACTACACTGCTCAACTGATATTTTAGTTACTGATCTGTCACTGATAGGTTCCTCTCTTCAAATGTGTAAGAACAAGCCATGTCATATTCTGAGGCTTTGAATTCTGAACAAACACAAACCATTGGAAGAGGGTAGGGGAGCAGAATCTTTCAGTTTAGAATTTTTTTTTACTTAGCAAGTTGAAATATGAGACTTAATAAATTAAGAAACTGAACCATCCCTCAGCAGTTTCAGCTAAAACTCGAGATTATAAAATAGAATATAAACCTCAAATTAATGAAAGAAATATTAAGTAACAATGACTTGTGAATGCAACTTACTGGAGATAAAATAACTGTAGAACAATCCTGTTACTAAGGGAACCTCGAAATGGCTTGGTGCACATGCACATAACTAGAAGCAATCTGTATTTGCAACCGGCCTTTGTATTTCTGCTCACTTAGGTTAGTCTTGACTATTTTGTTAATGTTTTGCTTCACAATGTCATTCTGGGTTTCTTGCAATTGCTACAAGTCATACATAATGAAATGCACAACAGATTGTTTTGTCTTGGAGGTGAGTTTGCTCATGTTTATGATGCTGATTAAATAATGCATAGAAAACTGAGTGTAGATACTGGACGATTTATATAACAAACATGATTTTATTTTATCACAGTGGGAAATACTTTGCATCAGGAGGACAGAGAAATCAAACCCACATCCACCTTTTGCTTTGCTAATGTTTACTGCTTTGAAGCAAAAATCTTGCTTATACCTATACGTACAAACGTAAAGAACTGAACAGAATTTTCATTTCAATTTTTATATATAATTTGATGAAATAACTTTTAAATTACACCTGCAGTAGAGTCAAGTTTTTTATTTTGTGCACTTGTGCCATAAGCATGAATGCAAGAGATAGAATCAACTTCAATATCCTCGACTATTCATATTCAACATGAGAAACATCTCTGTGCTGCTTCTGTTAAGTTCCAATGTGGTCGATAGATGAGGGTTTCTTCTTTGCTGCAAGATAATGCTTTTAAATATATCCTGAATCCCAAGGAACTGACAAGGAAAAATTTGTTTCTCAATTGTCCTAATGTGCTCTGCCGTACTAATAAGGGTAACTGATAAACACCTTCAAGGAGGAGAGGAGAGTGGTCAGGGTTTGAGGTTAATGTTAATGACTTCCAGGATCTTTTCTCACCAAATGTATGCCATACTGCTGCCTCTTCTACCAGTGGGATAGGGTGTTCCCAAGAATTTTAATGGACAGGTCAAGTATGTTGTCTGTAAGGCACTGAGGCTGGGGAGAAAAAAAAACAGAGGTCATGGGTTAAGGGTGAAGGGTGAAAAGTTTAAAGGGAACATTGTGGGGGCTTCTTCATGCAGACAGTGGTGGGAGTGTGGAATGAGCTGCCAGATGAAGTGGTGAATGCAGGCTCACTTTTGACATTTAAGAAAAACTTGGACAGGTATATGGATGAGAGGGGTTTGGAGGGATATGGCCCAGGTGCAGGTCAGTGGGACTAGGCAGAAAAATGGTTCAGCACAGCCAAGAAGGGCCAAAAGGCCTGTTTCTGTGCTGTAATGTTCTATGGTTCTATGACACTCTAAAAACAATTTTGTTATACTGGTCTCAGACCAGTCCTCTAGATGTCTCTGAAGAGGACTTTGCAAGATTGAGTGAATGTTACAAATTTTTACATTTAAGTTCAAAGTCCAGGTTGATGCTGGTTTTTCCTCTGTTTCAGCCTCGTAGTTATGGTATGACTGCATGGCTTACTGGACCTGTTTACAGAACAATTTGAAAATCAGCTAAACTGGTTTGCTTGGAGTCACATAAAAGCCAGAACAGGAAAGCATTGTAGATTTCTTCCCCAGATTAGCTTACTGAATTTGGAGGGGTTTTATGACAATCTAGTGACCATCACCCTTTGCTTCCTACTATCAAGCCAACTGTGTATCTGATTGAACAGTTATCCCTAGATACCACACCATCTAATCTTCTAGAGCAACCTAGCTTGTTGACTCTTAACAAATGTCTAATCAAATTCATAAGACATGATCATCCATGCACAACGCCCTGCAAACTACCCCTAATCAACTCCTGTCTTTCCAGATGCATGCATATCATATCCCTCAGAATCTTCCTTTCTGTTTTCTATTTCTTAAAAATGTAATTTCTCTGGAAGAAAATTTTAAGTACAAATTGAAATTTAAGAACTACATGTGAATTATCTAAAACCAAAAGAGATTCTCAAACAACGCAATAACTATTTCCCCATGACTTTAAATTGCTGAGAAAACAAATTCACTATTTGGCAAAGGATAAAAGATAAAAAAAATACTTGGGTGGGTGGGAGCAGGAGCTGAGGTGGAGTGCACCAGTTTTGCTAAGAAACACCCCCATGTCTGCGTGTGTTATCAATGCAGTTAACTGAAAGCATTTTATTTTTCAGAACTGACATTGCTTCGCAATTCCAAAATGATCACACTTTAAGAGCTAAAATCACCACACCTCATGATTTTTTGTATCACCTCACCAATAAATTGTAAAAAAGATTCTGAATTTGTTACCTTAAATTCAGTGGTTCTACTGCGTTGAGTGACTAGCAATTGGGGAAAAAAAACTTTTTTTGTCCGTTACTCTTCAGCTCTCACGTGGCTTCTTACACCATCTTGTTTTTTTTCCACTGACTTTTCAGATTAAAAACATTTTTAGCTTCATTGAACCAATCCAGGCATGATAACTTAAATGTCCTCTTACTGTGGTGTATCATTCAATGATCCATTTAATGATTCTAAGACTCAACACTTTGGTTGTGATTACACCAAAATGCAGTTCAGCTATTCTGCACAAAACATGTGAAGTTATTTCTTCACTGATACTCAAGTGGGTGTGGACGCTCCTTCACTAGTCAGTTTTTGGAATTCTCTACTCGAGTGGGGGTGGAGGCTCCGTCACTGAGTTTTTTCAACATTCAGATCAATAACTTGTTAAAAATTAAGGGAATCATTGGATTTGAAATGATGCAAGGCTAAATACTCAACCGTGATCCTTTTAAGTGGAGCAGCAGGCATAAAGGCAAAATGATTTACTTGTGCTTTTGTGTTTCATCTGCTGATGTTTTCCCCTTCACCTTTCAACTTGGAACTTCTTTGCTGCACTGGAAATGTGAAAACGCAACGGGGCACCAGGGACTTTGTATCCAATTGTTTGCCTCTTAATATGATTAGGAATAGTTATCATGGCTTTGTCAAAGGCAGGTCAGGCCTGATTGAATTATTTGAGGATGTGACTAAACACATCGATTCGGGTAGAGCAGTGGATGAAGTGTATATGGATTTCAGCTCGCATTTGATAAGGTACCCCATGTAAGGCTCATTGAAAAGGTAAGGAGGTATGGGATCCAAGGGGACATTGCTTTGTGGATCCTGAACTGGCTTGTCCACAGAAGGTTGTTGTTGACGGGTCATATTCTGCATGGAGGTCAGTGACTGATGGTGTGCTCAGGGATCAGTTCTGGATGAAGAAGTGGAGGGATTGGTTAGTAAATTTGCTGATGAGACAGAGGTTGGAGGTATTGTGGATAGTGTGGAGGGCTGTCAGAGGTTACAGCGGGACATTGATAGGATGCAAAACTGGGCTGAGAAGTGGCAGATGGAGTTCAACCCAGATAAGTGTGTGGTGGTTCATTTGGGTAGGTCAAATATGATGGCAGAATGTAGTATTAATGGTAAGACTCTTGGCAGTGTGGAGGATCAGAGGGATCTTGGGGTCCGAGTCCATAGGACATGCAAAGCTGCTGCGCAGGTTGACTCTGTGGTTGAGAAAGCATATGGTGCATTGTCCTTCATCAGTCCTGTGATTGAGTTTAGGAGCTGACAGGTAATGTTGCAGCTAAATAGGACCCTAGTCAGACCCCACTTGGGGGTATTTTACTCAGTTCTGGTTGCATCACTATAGGAAGGATGTGGAAACCATAGAAAGGGTGCAGAGGAGATTTACAAGGATGTTGCCTGGATTGGGGAGCATGCCTTATGAGAATAGGTTGAGTGAACTTGGCCTTTTCTCCTTGGAGTGACGGAGGATGAGAGGTGACCTGATAGAGGTGTTTAAGATAATGAGAGGCATTGATCGTGTGGATAGTCAGGGCTGAAATGGCTAGCACAAGAGGACACAGTTTTAACATGCTTGGAAGTAGGTACAAAGGAGATGTCAGGGGTAAGTTTTTCATGCTGAGAGTGGTGAGTGTGTAGAATGGGCTGCCGGTGACAGTGGTGGAGGCCAATATGATTTGGTCTTTTAATAGACTCCTGGACAGGTACATTGAGCTCAGAAAAATAAAGGGCTGTGGGTAACCCTAGGTAATCTCTAAGGTGAGGACATGTTCGGCACAGCTTTGTGCTGTAGGTTTTCTATGTTTCTATGTTTTCTTTCTTTACCAGAGAATCAAGGATTCAGAAAACATAAGAAATAAGGGTATTGGAGTTAAATCTGAAGCAAAAAGGAAGTGGAAGTATTTGACTGAGGGAAGGGAAAAAAGGGAAAAGGAGCATTGGATACTGAAATGAGTGAGGCAGAATATTTTGTACAATGGTGTCTTAACACAAAATGGTACAGGCTGGCAAGGTACTAAACAGAGCGAAGTGACCCAGAGAAAGCGACTTTTGGATTTCGTTACCCAGCCTCGGGGAGCTTGGCCCAATTGGGCGGTTTTCATGGCAAGCCCTTCAAACCTGCAATGCACAGAAGTGGAAATAATGCCAAAATGCACTGTTGTGAAGAAATGATCTGCATGGAAATTAGGCCAAATGTTTCACTGTGACTTGTGAGAAGAAAAGCCAATAATGTCTTCAATCTGCCTTCCTGACAATGACAATTAAAATTTTAAAGCACATCTCTTCTAATTTTCCAAAGCACAGCTGAAGGCCCGACTAGGAAAAAGCAGATTCTGATTAGTTTGAAAATTTCTGAGGTTAGTGGCTGCTAAGGTATTTCTTCTAGGTTGAGAATTATGCTACCTCAATCAGATGCTGCAAAGAACATGAAACAGCTTGATTTTCCTGTCACGGGTGATATGTAGCAAATATAACTGCGTTAAGCAAGATCTCAAGATTCGGGGCAGACTGTGGTTGAGGCTGGTTAATGGTAAGAGGGTGGAAGATGGAGTTGTTCAGAAATTACAGAAGGATGGTGGGAGATGGAGAGAATGGTGATGAGGAGTTGAGTCAGAGGCATTAAATCTTGAGGCTATTATGGTCATCAATCATAGGGGTCTGGAATTTTCCGAAAGAGATAATGTTGATGAGTTGGGTGTGATAGTGGTAATTCAGAAAAGATGGTCAGGGAAGGCCAATGAAGAAGTGGCTGAATTAAATTTCATCGCAATCCTTTTAGTAGAAGTCCATAAATCCCTTAAGAGTCAACAATGATAATGATCTTGGAACAAGAGTAACGTATAGTTTTGATGGGAGAGAACGAAGCAGCAGACTTCAGTGTGGTCAGCTGGATCTGCTGAAAAGTGGGTTCACAGTTATAAACCGATTCAATCACTGATGCCATTCTTGAGCTTGATGGCTCAAAGACAGGGGCAGAGCAGCGGACAGAAAAGCTTGAGCATGTAGGTATTAAGAAAGAGGTTGTCCCAGGGCTGGGATGGCTAGCATGAGAGGGCACAGTTTTAAGGTGCTTGGAAGCAGGTACGGAGGAGATGTCAGGGGTAGGTTTTTTACGCAGAGAGTGGTGAGTGCGTGGAATGGGCTGCTGGCGATGGTGGTGGAGGCGGATTCGATAGGGTCTTTTAAGAGACTCCTGGATGGGGTACATGGAGCTCAGAAATATAGAGGGCTGTGGATAACCCTAGGTAATTCTAAGGTAGGGACATGTTCAGCAGAGCTTTGTGGGCCGAAGAGCCTGTATTGAGCTGTAGGTTTTCTATCTTTCTAGAGCAGTAGACAACTGAAATGGGAGACAATAGGAGTTTCAATAATGGTAAATGCTGTAAAAATAGTACAATCAAAATCAACAATCCTACACTTTGAATGGAAAGCCCAAAGCTAAGAAGTTGGAAATTGTGAGTAACTTAAGGTGTGTTGGGTAAAAAAATAAGGTTGGGTTAGGGGGTCCAACAGCATATCATTTTCCCAAATACTTTTCATTTCTTTCTGGTTCAGATACACTAAAAGGGAAAACTTCTCAATGCTAAAGATCCAAGACATATACAACACTTAAAAAGTATTTGGATATGTACAAGCACAGGAAAGGTGTAAAGTGACACAGGCTTCATGCAGGCCTGTGTATATGCATGAATATACAGGCCATGAATATGCAGCATAGATATGCATCACCATCAGCATGGATCACCTGGTTCAAAAGTATTATTCAATGATTCCTGAAGGGTGAAATTCAAATTTAATATAGATTAAAAATGAGTACAGTAACGCAGTCAACTCAGGTCAGCTTGTAACTGAGCTCAAATCATATTGAAGTAATAGCTGCAGCCTCGGTTGAACTGAATGTGCAAATATGTATTTAACAAGACACTTCATCCAGTAAATTAACTGATTAGCTGGACATAAATTGAAACAAGGCAGATTTAGTTGGGAAATATTGCATGAAAGATTTATAAACAAACAAACATAATTAATTAACAGAGAGTACAGCGAGCTTTCTGGGCAAACATAAAAGCTCTTTTATAAAACTGGACAGCAAATTTTTTCGGATGTGTTGCTTGCTCAGAATTTTTTTAAATTTATGATAGACCACTTGAAGCTGAACATAAATTTAACCAGACTACTCGTATCACATAGGAATTTGGAGAGGCAAGAAATTAACTTTTATTGAATATAATGTGCTTAATTTCATAATGGTGATAGCACTTTGCTACAGTTCAATTAAGCTAAAAATGTTTCATTGATGATCTTGTTTGTACTGTACTCTGTGTCTGAGGCTTCTCACTTAAGTGTCCAACAATAATCAGCCAGGGTTGATGGATTCCAGTTTCCCTGATACCGTTTCTCTGTGAATGAAATGCCTTGGTGAATCCTTTCACCATGTAAACAGGGTTTTTTTTTAATTTTATTTAATTGTGTTTTTAAGTAATTACAAGTGTGGAAAAAAAAATGTATATATCCCTTCCCCACTCCCCTTAACCCCTCCCCCCTAACTTCCCTATATAAAAAAAAGAGAAAGTAAGAAAGAAAAAAAAAGAAAGAGTGCCTGGTTGTTGGAAGATCTCCACATGCTCCATGGAGTTCTTAATAACTTTAGTATATATATTTATTTCTTTCCCCAAGTAACCAATTGTTTCATCTTGAGAGCACCTATATATTTAGTCCTGTCTTTTGTAAATAAGGGCACCAAATTTTCAAAAATGTTTCATATTTATCTCTTAAATTATAAGTAATTTTCTCTAATGGAATACAGCCATAGATTTCTTTCTTCCAACAATCTATACTTAAATATGTATCCGATTTCCAAGTAACTGCAATAGCCTTTTTGGCTACTGCCAGTGCAATTTTTATGAATTCTTTCTGATATTTATTTAATTTGAGTTTCAGTTTTATCCCTTCAATATCACCTAGTAAAAGTAATATTGGATTATGAGGAAGTTGTATTCCCGTAATTTGTTCCAGTAAAAGTCTTAAATTTGTCCAAAAAGGTTGAATTTTAGAACAAGACCATGTAGAATGTAAAAATGTACCAGTTTCTTGGTTACATCGGAAACACTGATCAGATAAACTTGGATTTTATTTATTTATTTTTTGTGGTGTAATATATAATTGATGTAGAAAGTTATATTGCACTAATCTTAACCGAACATTTATTATATTTGTCATACTATCAAGACATAGCCTTGACCAATTTGTTTCTTCAATTTTAATATTCAAATCACTTTCCCATTTTTGTCTTGACTTATGGACTCCTTGTCTAATTGCCTGTTTTTGAATCAAATTATACATACAAGATATAAATTTTTTAATATTTCCTATGTAAACAGGGTTGAAAAAGTACAGAGAAAATTTATAAGGATGTTGCCAGTTCTGGCGGACCTGAGTTATAAGTTTGAATAGGTTAGGACTGTATTGTTTAGAATGTAGAAAACTTTTTAAATATATATTATTTCTGTTTTTGCACTGTTTTAATCAATTTAATATATATTTAAAAACACAAAATGCCGGCAGAACTCAGCAGGCCAGACAGCATCTATGGGAGGAGGTAGTGACCACGTTTCGGGCCGAAACCCTTCATCAGGAGATGTTATATATATTTAACTGTTATTTATTTATTTTTCTTTCTGTGTTATCATGTACTGCATTGAACTGCTGCCGCTGCTAAGTTAATAAATTTCTCGACACATGCCGGTGATAATAAATCTGATTCTGACCTGGAGAAGATTTGATAGAGGTATACAAAATTATGACTGGTATGGATAAGATAAATGCAAGCAGGTTGCTACCACTAAGGTTGGGAAGGACTACAACCAGAGGTCGCGGGTTAAGGGTGAAAGGTGAGGTTTAAGAGGAGCATGAGGAGGGTCTTCACTTGGAGGGTCGTGAGAGTGTGGAACGAACTGCCAGCACGAGTGGAACATGCGAGTTCAATTTTGAGGTTTAAGAGAAGTTTGGATAGATACAGGGATGGCAGGGATATGGAGGGCTGTGGTCCCGTGCAGGTCAATGGGATTCGGCAGTTTAAATGGTTTTGGCATGGACTAGATGGGCCAGAGGGCCTGTTTTTGTGCTGTACTTCTCTATGACTTTATGCCCATCGCAGACAGCTCCAAGATTTGTGGGGAAGAAGTCTAAATGGGGATGCAAAAAATGAATCTTTAATGACATGTTGCACTTCATGGTTTTGTATACTTGAGGCATATTGTCAAGCAGCTGCACGTAGGTTGATGCTCTGTAGTTGCCAAGAAAGTTTTCAACAACATTCTTGAATGTGATTTTTCTCAGATTGTACTGGAAGTTCTTCGAGTTCCTTGTCGTTGATGATCTGTTTGATTTGTGGACCAACAAAAATGCCTTCCTTAATCTGGGCATCTAGTATTCTGACTTGAATTATGAATTGAAATAACAAATATGTTATTTCAAAGAAATGGTGCATGATTGGGAAATTTCATGGTGATTTTCATAATCAGCAGCCCAGAATCCATAAGATATACCCAAAAATGTTCAGCTGAAGTGCAAATCTGAGGTTTCATGGGATCATGGATATTTATGGCACAGAAGGAGACTGTTATTTCTGTACCAGATTTATAAAAAGATGTCTTCAAATAATCAGAAGAAGCTTGGTGTAACGCTAATGATTAGTGCCTGGAATGTAAGTGGCTGGAGCCTAGAACTAGATTTGACTGGTGGTAGTGGTGAACATATAGGCTTTAGCTGTTGCTAAATCATTTCAGCCTAGTGATAGTGTTTGCACTGTTCCAGCAAGTTGAACACACCTGCTGTGGTATGAGGCTGATATCTTTGGTTTCCATCAGAGAGGGGAAGCAATTATAACCACATTCTTCATAAACAAGTTCCATGCCCCAGTACCCACAGCACACAAGGTGTAGTCTTCCCCCTTGAAAGTTTCACTTATGTTTAGAGAAGAGTAGAATTACAGAGAAGGGTTAATTAACAGTGTTACAAGGAAACCTCAGCCTTTAAAATGCATCCATGGGCACCAACTTCTCGTGATAAACAACACAAAATATGATCTGAAGATGGTGGATGGGGGAGGGTTTAAACTAATTTGGCTGCGAGCATGGAAACAGGAGTCAAGGGATGGTAAAAAGCAAAGATAGTGCGCAGTCAGACTGTCAGGGAGGGCAGGCAGATGATAGGACAAAATTGCAGCAACCTGCAGGGTGAGTATCAGTGCATTAGGGGTGCAGAATCAAAAAGGGTAACAAATACATTACTCAATGTGTTATACCTCAGTGCACTAAGTATAAGAAACAAGGTGGATGATCTTATTGCACTATTACAGATTGAAAGGTATAATGTTGTGGCCGTCACTGAATCATGGCTGAAGGATGGTTGTAGTTGGGAGCTAAATGTCCAAGGTTACACATTGTATTGGAGGGATAGGAAGGTAGGCAGAGGGGGTGGTGTGGCTCTGCTGGTAAAGAATGGCATCAAATCGGTAGAAAGATGTGACAAAGGATCGGAAGATGTTGAATCCTTGTGGGTTGAGTTAAGAGACTGCAAGGGTAAAAGGATACTGATGGCAGTTGTATACAGGTCTCCCAACAGTAGCTGGGATGTGGACCACAGATTACAACGGGAATTAGAAATGGCATGTCAAAAGAGCAATGTTAGGATAGTCATAAAATCAGTTTGGTAACAGATCGCAAGAGAGTGAGTTTGTTGAGGGAAGAGGGCAGGAACGGGTTACTGATTGGGTATGATCAGCCATGATCACAGTGAATGGCGGTGCTGACTAGAAGGGCCGAATGGCCTACTCCTGCACCTACTGTCTATTGTCTACGAGATGGCTTTTTAGAGCAGTTTGTTGTTCAGCCTACTGGGGGATCAGCTATACTGGATTGGGTGCTATGTAATGAACTGGACGTGATTAGGGAGCTTAAGGTGAAAGAACCGTTAGGAACCAGTGATCATACAATGATTGGGTTCAACTTGAAATGTGATAAGGAGAAAGTAAAGTCTGATGTAGCAGTATTTCAGTGGAGTAAGGGAAATTACAGTGGTCTGAGAGAGGAGTTGGCCAAAGTAAATCGGAAGGAGATGCTGGCAGGGATGATGCAGAGCAGCAATGGTGTGAGTTTCTGGGAAAATGAGGAAGGTTCAGGATAGATGTATTCCAAAAACAAAGAAATACTCAAATAGCAAAATAGTATAACTGTGACTGACGAGAAATCAAAGCTAATGTAAAAGCTAAACAGGGCATACAACAAAGCAAAAATTAGCAGGAAGATAGAAGATTGGGAAGCTTTTAAAAACCTATAGAGAGCAACTAAAAGAATCATTAGGAGGGAAATGATGAAATATGAAAGCACGCTAGTAAACAATATCAAAGTGGATAGTAAAAGCTTTCTCAATAATATAAAAAATAAAAAGAGATTAGAGTGGATATAGGACCGCTAGAAAATGAGGCTGAAGAAATAATAACGGGGTCAAGTTGGTGGCAGATAAATTAAATGAGGTTTTTTTTGCATCAGTCTTCACCGTGGAAGACACTATTAACGTGCCAGATGTTGAAGGGTGTGAGGGAAGAGAAGTGAGTGCAGTTACTATTACAAAGGAGAAGGTGCTCAAAAAGCTAAAAGATCGAAGGGTACTTAAGTCACCCAGACCAGATTAACTGCACCCTAGGGTTCTGAAAGAGGTAGTGGTAAAGATTGTGGAGGCATTAGTAATGATCTTTCAAACATCATTGGTCTGTGTCATGGTGCCAGAGGACTGGAAAATAACAAATGTCACTACACTCCTTAAGAAAGGAGGAAGGCAACAGAAAGGAAATTATAGACCAGTTAGCCTGACCTCTGGTTGAAAAGGAGTTAGAGTCAATTGTTAAGGACAAGGTGATGGAGTACTTGGTGACACAGGACATGATAGGACAAAGTCAGCATGGTTTCCTTCAGGGAAAATCCTGCCTGACGAACCTGCTGGAATTCTTTGAGGAGATTACAAGTAGGATAGATAAAAGGGATGCAGTGGATGTTGTATATTTGGACTTCCAGAAGGCTTTTGACAAGATGCCACATGTGAGACTGCTTGCCAAGTTAAAACCCCATGGTATTACAGAGAAGTTACTAACATGGTTAGAGCATTGGCTGATTGGTAGGAGGCAGTGAGTGGGAATAAAAGGATCCTTGTCTGATTGGCTGCCAGTGACTAGTGGTGTCCCACAGGGGTCTATGTTGAGACCACTTTTTTTATGCTCTAAGTAAATGATTTAGGAGATGGAATAAATAGCTTTGTTGCCAAGTTTGCAGATGATACAAAGATTGGTGGAGGGGCAGGTAGCGTTGAGAAAACAGGTAGGATGCAGAAGAATTTAGACAGATTAGGAGAATGGGCAAGAAAGTGGCAAATGAAATACAATGTTGGAAAATGCATGGTCATGTACTTTGGTAGTAGAAATAAATGTGTGGACTATTTTCTAAACGGGGAGAAAATCCAAAAATCTGAGAAGCAAAGGGACTTGGGACTCCTTGTGCAGAACACCCTAAAGGTTAACTTGCAGGTAGAGTTAGTGATGAGGAAGGCAAATGCCACGTTAGCATTCATTTCAAGAGGTCTAGAATACAAGAACAGGTATATGATGCTGAGGCTTTATAAGGCACTGGTGAGGCCTCACCTTGAGTATTGTGAACAGCTTTGTGCTCCTCATCTAAGAAAATATGTGCTGGTATTAGAGAGGGTCCAGGGGCAGTTCACAAGGATGATTCTGGGAATGAAATGTTTATCATACGAGGAATGTTTGATGGCTCTGGGTTTATGCTTGCTGGAATTTAGAAAGATGAGGGGGAATCTTATTGACACTTTTCAAATGTTGAAAGGCATAGACAGAGTAGATGTAGAAAGGATGTTTCCTATGGTGGGGGAGTCTAGGACAAGAGGGCACAGCCTCAGGGTAGAATGGCATCCATTTGAAACAGATCACTAGCGATATCACTAGTCACACACAATGCATATCCTTGCTTGCTGAAATAAATTGAAATTCCATTCCTTTCCCCAAACATTCATAGTACCACATTATGCAAATGCTATGCAATTCTGTAACATTTTAATGCAGTTGGCCCACCCCTCCCCAATCCCCTCTGACTCTTAACTCAGTCACTGTAAACACTTAAATACACTTTTGTTTAATAATCTGAAGAGCATCTGCAGAAACTGAAAACCCATAGCAACAAACAACAAAATGCTGGAGGAACTCAGCAGGTCAGGTAGCGTCCATGGAAATGAATAAACAGTTGATGTTTTGGGCCAAGACCCTTCTTCAGGGTGCCTGAAACATCAACTGTTTATTCATTTCTGGAAAGGAAAGAGGAAGGCACCAGAATAAAAAGATAGGGAGAAGGGTAGGAGGACTAGCTAGAAGGTGATAGGTGAAGCCAGGTTGGTGGGAAAGGAATGAGTCTGATAGGAGAGAGGAGCCGAGCTTGGGAGAAATGGAAGGAGGAGGGGCACCAAGAGGAGTGATAGGCAAGTGAGAAGAGGCAAGAGGCCAGAGTGGGGAACAGAACAAGAGAGCAGAGGGAGGGAAAAACATTTTTTACTGGAAGGAGAAATTGATGTTCATGCCATCAAGCTGGTGACTACCCAGACGGAATATGAGATGTTACTTTCTCCACCCTGAGAGTGTCGTCATCGTGACACGAGAGAAGCTGTAGACCAACTTATCGGAACGGGAATGGGGATAGTGTTGGGCTTTAAATTCTGCCCTGTGTTCGTTTAGGAAGAGAGACAACCAACACCGGAATATTACAAAACTTGGCTTTAATGCAGAAGCGTAACTGGCACAGCGAGGAGACAAGACCCCGCTGGGAAGGCGCGTTCTGCCCTCCCCTTACATTCTTTTCTTATTTATACCCCTTTCCCTTAGCCCAACCCTCGCTACACATATTTGGTAATGCTGGACACTTGTGTCCTTGGTCCGATACCATTTCTTCACGAGTTCCCTGTTTTACTGAATCACGTGACACTAGCAGTTTCGAAACAAAGGATCCCTTGTTTCGCTCCCTCCCTTGTATTTCTGTCCGCTAATATCACGCTGACCTGAACTGGCAGTCGCAAATTAACCCTAACAATAGGATACAACTTTATAATGCTAATTGCATTGTAAATACACGTATGTATTTATACACATTTTATTCCATACCTTTACTTCTAACTTTATTATATATATTTCTTTATTCTGTATAATTGTTGAATGTTGCCATTTTTTGTTGCATGTCACACCAACACCACAGCAATGTCCTTAATATATGTAAATACATAATGCAAATGAAGTTAATCCTTGATCCTTTCAAAGAAATCTGTACAGATATTGGAAAACGACACAGCAACTTCAGAACTTATTGCAGACTATCTAAGCACCTTCCAGGTCTTGTTTAACCGAACATGGAGGGCTTTCTTCAACTGGGATATTCATACTGTGTGTGCCTCAGTAGTAACACCACTGCGAGCACACGATGACCTTCCCATGTGAGGCACAGCAGAGTCTACAACAAATGCCAAAAGCTGACAAAATTTGTGTCACTTATCTTTGCACTACCAAGGATGTTTTTTTTTCCGCCTAGATGATGAAGCATTTCAAATTTTCCTTTCATATTTAGGATCATTTGTAAAGGAAAAACATCAAAAATCCTTCAATCTTTCAATAAAATTACGTAACTTGGCGTTTCACTAATTTACACGTGGGGTTTGAACTCAGCATTTTATAAGATAGTTAAATATTTATCCAATACATTGATTAATGTTGTGTGGCCGCAGTCTGCTGCAGAAAGGTTGCCTCCTTTCACTTTGAATCCATACAGATGTCCTCACTGGAGATATTTTTTAATGACAATACTGCTGTTAAAATCAAAACACATTCCCAATAACTGTTTGTACAGTTGAACCAGTAGGGGCAGCCTTGACCTTTATCTGATGGGCATTTAATGATTTACATCTCAAGATTTTTTTCCTTATATGTTTAAAGAGCGTAAATTCTCATGAAACCAGTGGCACTGCAGTTTAAATCTATAAACCCTGTGAAATATTGTAAAATGAAAACTGAGACTTTTGAGTAAATGTTGAAATTTCAGTGATGTTATTGAAAAGGGGAGGATAAAAGAATAATCATTAACAGAGACACAGATTGCCAAATGTGTGTTCGTGTGTGGTGGAAAGCATACTTGCTTTAGAAGATATAAACAAGCTGCTGCAGACGAGAAACGAGTAATCATCTCTTGTGGCAATGGCTGACCACCAGAACAAAGTTTCATTACTGGGAAGACTGATCGTGCTGTTATGCTTCACAAGAGGTAACTTATGTAACTATAATTTAATTATCCTTTTTGTTAATTAAATAGTTTTAAAATAATTTAGCCATGAGTGCATGTATTTTTGCATATATATTACCTGACTACAATAGCTGCTATCTATCCTTGCAGAAGAAATTTAGAAGAGCAATTATGGGTGTCCCCGCCATTAGTGTTGTGGAGATTCACCCTTACAGAATACACAAATCACTATTAAAAAATTGAAGCTACAAAATAAATTTCACTCTTATGAAACGTATGTGCGAAAAGGTAAATGAATATTGATAACATTCTTTTTCGATTCACATTTCTTGATGCATGTTCAGATGATACAGCCGTGTGTTATGGAAAATTGCAGTAGGGGTCATTTGCTAGAAGTTCCATATCCTTACCCCACACTAAAAAATTGTAAATTTGGTCAGACAATATAGAAATTGAACATGAGGGTGGCATTGTGTTGAAATCACTGTGCAGAACAACATGAACAGAGTTAGAGAAGACATGCCTTTTAATGGAGTATCCTATGTAAGAAATGGAAGCTGGTTTAGACCATGAAGCTCCTCAAATCTCATCTACATTCTATAGGATCGTTACTAGTCTTATGTTTCACTTCTCACCCAATGTGGAAATACTTATCAGTGCATGAAAATCAAAAAATACTACAGATGCTGGAAATCTGAAATTAAAATGTGCAACACTCGACAGGTGAGTTAGTTTCTGTGGGAAAAGAAGCAAAGTTAACTTTCAGAAAGTTTGTGAGAAACATCTTGGACCTGAAACAGTTGCTTTTTGACCCGCTGAATGCTTCCAGCATTTCAGTTTTGTTCCTGCGAAAACTCTTGTAAGTATTCAGTAATACAGCTATTGTGAGTGGAGAATTTCAAAACTTTACAACCACCTACTTCAAAAAGTTGCTCCTTATCTCAGATCTTAATTGGTGACCCCTTATTCTGGGGCCACGTTACTTGTCTGAACTTTTCAGAAATAGGGAACAGCTTCTAGGTGTCTACGCTGTCAATTATTGTCAGAATCGTGTGTGTCAATCAGATCACCTCTCATACTGCTGAACTCCAGCAGCAATAGATCAGATGTATTCACAGTTCCTTTAGAGGACAACGCCTGATTCCCTAAAATCAGTCTACAGCCCTGGATCAGCTGCATATCAGTCCCTGCAGTCTAAAGAAAAAAGCTTTCAGATAATAATAGATTTTAAGGAAGGATAAACATTTTTGCTGGCTGTGGTGAACTAGATATACCTGCTGACTGCTCCTGTGGCTCCTCCCACAGACCCCTGTATAAAGGCGACTGTGGGCTGCTGCTCTCCCTCATTTTCCCCAGGATGTAGTGCTGTTTATTCTTCCAGTCAATAAAAGCCGATATCTCACTTCCTAAGTCTCAGCGTGAGTTATTGATGGTGCATCACTGGCCTAATTAATTCTGGGCTTCTTGTGCCTCTCTTCTATGATGAAATGATCGATTCCTAGTCATATTAAACCACTGCCCTGCGGTGTTTCTAGGAGAATGGTCATCAATACTTTAAGATTACCAGACACAGGCAATGAGCTCCAGTCTTGCTAGTTCCCAGAAGAGACAAGAAAGGCTGGGACTGTTCCCTCGCCTCCCCCCCCACCCCCCACCCCTGGAGTCTAGGAGGCTGGAGGGTGACCTTATAGAGGTTTATAAGGTCATGAGGGTTACATATAAGATGAATGGTCACAGTCCTTTTCCCAAGGTAGGGGATTCTAAAACTTGAGGACTTTGGATTCAAGTAAGAGGGGAAGATTTATAGAGGACCTGCGAGGGAACTTTATCTGACAGGTTTCTGGTCACATAAAACAGGTTGCCAGAGGAAGTGATGAACCAAATTGTGGCTATTTTGTGCCAAGTGCTATGACTGATGGCATGGCCAATCTATGCATATATGGGTAGTGCTCAAATAGTGAAATATAAAATATGATACGTGAATAAAACAATGCTTCTGTTGCCTGAACTATTCTGGAGCGGCCACAGAGTAATTGGGAGAACACTATTCAAGACTGGAGGTGGCGGAGGGTCTGTTGTGTGCTGTACTGTCTCCCATTGTGGGCCCCAGGCTTTGCCACCTATTCTGGTCTGCAGCAGAGTGGCAGCTTCATAGGGCTGAGCAAAGGGAAGGGAAGAGACATTCTAAAATGCAAAACCTGCAACTCTAAATCTTTAAAAGATTCAGTAGTCAGCTAATGGAAAGGGAAGAAGCAAGAACCCCCAAGTCTCTTCTTCTCAGTAACAAGTTTACCATTTTGGATACTGTTGTTGCGGGTATGACCTACCAATGAAAAGTCACACCAGCCACATCTCTGGCACCTAGTCTGGCTCTGTGGCTCAGAAGGGAGGTGAGGAGAACAGGAGAGCAGTGGTGACAGGGGATTCATTGGTTAAGGGAACAGACAGGAGATTCTGTGGACAAGAAATAGATTCCAAGATGGTATATTGGCTCGAGAGTGGCAGGATCAGAGATACTCTGATTGTCCAAAGCTTTCTTGAGAGGAAGGGTGAGCAGCCAGAAGTTGTAGTACAAAGACGCAGGTAGTAAAAGGGAATAGGCCCTGAAGAGTGGAGTTAGGAAGGAAGTTACAAAGCAGGAGCTTAAGGGTAGTAACCTCTGGATTGCTGCCTGTATCAAGCTCTAGTCAGTGTAAGAATAGGAAGATGTGCCAGACAAATCTGCTAAAGAGTTGGTTCAGGGTGTAGAGTTTGACATTTATGGATCATTGGGATTTCTTCAGATATGACCTGTACAAAATGGATGGGTTACGCCTGAACTTGAGAGAGACAAGTGTCCAGGCAGGGAGATCTGGTAAAGCTTTTGGGGAGGGTCTAAACTAGCGAGCAGTTGGAACCAGAGTGTTAGGTCAGATGATGGGGCAGTTGGTGCAAAAGCAGATGCAACATGTACAGAGGCTGTGAGGAAGGATAGGCGGTCGATTGGGCATAAATGCAGTCAGGTGGATGGGTTGAAATATTTGAATGCAAGAAATATTAAGAATAAAGGTGATAAACTGAGAGCATGGATTAAAGTTCAAAGTTCAAAGTAAGTTTATTATATCATATCATATTATATCATATGCCACCATATACAAACCTGAGATTAATTTTCTTGAGGGCATACTCAATAAATCTACAAAATAATAACAGCAACAGCATCAATAAAGACCGTACCAACTTGGGCATTCAACCAGCATGCAAAAGACAACAAACTGCAAATACAGAAAGAAAGAAATACTAATAATAATAATAAATAAGCAATAATTACTGAGAAGATGAGCTGAAGAGTCCTTGAAAGTGAGCACATTGGTTGTGGGAACATTTCAACGATGGGGCAAGTGAAAGTTGAGTGAAGTTTTCGCTGTTGGTTTAGTACACATAATCACAATGTTGGGTCCATTACAGAGACTTGGCTGTTGCAAGAGCAGGAATGCTTGCTGGATATTCTAGAGTTTAAGTGTTTCAAAAAGGGATAGTAAGGGAGGTATAGGTGGGATGGGGGAGGAGCATTGCTAATCAGGGACAGTATCATACCTTCAGAAAGGGAGGATGTCGTGGAGGGATTATCAATGTAGGTGGAAGTCAGAAACAAGAAGGGAGCATTCACTCTATTGAAAGGATTCTAAAGGGCCTCTAGTAGCAATAGGGACATTGGGGAGCATATCAGCAGGTAGATTTTAGAAGTGTGCAGAAATAATAGGGTTGTTGTCATGTTGACTTTAACTTCTCTAATATTGATTGATACCTCCTTAGTGCAAAAGGTTCAGATGGAGCTGAATTTGTTAGGTGTGTCTAGGAAGGACTCCTGACACATTATGTGGACAAGCCGACTAGAAGAGAGGCCCCACAGGATCTGGTACAAAGCAATGAACCTGGTCAGGTGACCATTTACCACATCTCCCTGATCTTCAGCATAGCCTTAGACAATGATAAGAGCAGATGATATGGGAATGAATTTAATTGTGATTGGGCTAACTACAGTGGTATCAGGCAAGGCTGTTGAGGATTATAAAGTAGTCAGGAAGGAGTTTAAGAAGGGACTTGGGAAAGCTGGAAGGAGACACAAGAAGGCCATGGTGAATGGAAAAAGGAAAACCCCAAGTGTTCAACACACACCTGAAGAACAGGAGGATGAATCAGAATCAGGTTTATTATCACTGGCATGTGTCGTGAAATGTGTTAACCTAGCAGCAGCAGTTCAATGCAATACATAGTATAGAAGAAGAAGAAGAAAACAAACAAACAAATAAATAAATAACAGTATATGTATATTGAATAGATTAAAAATTGTGCATAAAACAGAAATGCTGTATATTTAAAAAAGTGAGTTAGTGTCCAAGGGTTCAATGTCCATTTAGGAATCAGATGGCAGAAGGGAAGAAGCTGTTCCTGAATCGCTGAGTGTGTGCCTTCAGGCTTCTGTACCTCCTACCTGATGGTAACAGTGAGAAAAGGGCATGCCCTGGGTGCTGGAGGTCCTTAATAATGGACGCTGCCTTTCTGAGACACTGCTCCCTGAAGATGTCCTGAGTACTTAGTAGGCTAGTACCCAAGATGAAGCTGACTAGATTTGCAACCTTCTGCAGCTTCTTTCGGTCTTGTGCAGTAGCCCCTCCATACCAGACAGTGATGGAGCCTGGCAGAATGTTCTCCATGGTGCATCTATAGAAGATTTTGAATGTATTTGTTGACAAGCCACATCTCTTCAAACTCCTAATGAAGTATAGCCACTGTCTTGCCTTCTTTATAATTACATCGATATGTTGGGACCAGGTTAGATCCTCAGAGATCTTAACAGAGGAACTTGAAACTGCTCACTCTCTCCACTTCTGATCCCTCTATGAGGATTGGTATGTGTTCCTTTGTCTTACCCTTCCTGAAGTCCACAATCAGCTCTTTCGTCTTACTGACGTTGAGTGCCAGGTTGTTGCTGCGGCACCACTCCACTAGTTGGCATATCTCACTCCTGTACGCCCTCTCATCACTACCTTAGATTCTACCAACAATGGTTGTATTGTCAGCAAATTTATAGATGGTATTTGATCAATGCCTAGCCATACAGTCATGTGTATATAGAGAGTAGAGCAGTGGGCTAAGCACACACTCCTGAGATGCACCAGTGATGATCGTCAGTGAAGAGAATATATTATCACCAATCCGCATAGATTGTGGTCTTCCAGTTAGGAAGTCAAGGATTCAATTGCAGAGGGAGATACAGAGGCCCAGGTTCTGAAACTTCTCAATCAGGATCGTGGGAATGATGATATTAAATGCTGAGCTATAGTCGATAAACAGCATCCTGATGTAGGTGTTTGTATTGTGTGATCTAAAGCCATGTGAAGAGCCATTGAGATTGTGTCTACCATTGACTTATTGTGGTGATAGGCAAATTGCAATGGGTCTAGGTCCTTGCTGAGGCAGGAGTTTAGTCTGGTCATAACCAACCTCTCAAAGCACTTCATCACTGTTGACGTGAGTGCTACCGGGTGATAGTCATTAAGACAGCTCACATTATTCTTCTTAGGCACTGGTATAATCGTTGCCTTTTTGAAGCAAATGGGAACTTCCGCTCGTAGCAGTGAAAAGTTGAAAATATCCGTGAATACTCCTGCCAGTTGGTTGGCACAAGTTTTCAAAGTTTTACCGGGTACTCCACTGGGACCTTCTGCCTTGTGAGGGTTCACTCTTTTTAATGACAGCCTAACATCGGCCTCTGAGACAGAGATCACAGAGTCATCAGGTGCAGCAGGAATCTTCACAGCTGTAGTTGTGTTCTCTCTTTCAAAGCCAGCATAGAAGGTGATGGCTGGTGAATGTAGGACTGATCAGGGATAAAGGAGGGAACTAGAGAAGGTCCTTAATGAAAATGTGGGATCAGTGTAGAATAAGCTAATGTGCCAGATGGAGCATGTTGAGGTTAAGAAGAGGTTCTGTAAAACCTGTTCTTGGAGCTTCTGTAACACATTAGTTCAAATCTCAAAGTAAATTTATTATCAATATAAATATAGGTCACCATGTGCTACCCTGAGATTCATTTTCTTGCAGGCATTCACTGTAAATACAAGGAACACAATAGAGTCAATGAAAATGCACACTACAAATACAGCCAAACAACCAATGTGCAAAAGACAACAAACCGCAAAAAGTGAAAAAACATAATAATAATGGTAATAAATATCGAGAACATGAGTTGAAGCGGCCTTAAAAGTGATTCCAAAGGTTATCGATACGTAGTTATCTTCTCTGGTTCAGGGAGTGTGACTCCTCAGGCTCTTGTACCATCTCCTATTGGCAGTGAGAAGAGAGCATGGCCTGGATGGTGAGGTCCTTGTTGATGGATGCTGCTTTCCTGCGATTGAGCTCCTTATAAATATGCTCAATGGTGGGGAGGGTTTTGCCTGTGATGGACTGGTCTGTATCCACTTCTTATGGTAGGTTTTTCTGTAAAAGGATATTGGTGTTTCCGTACCAGGCTGTGAAGGAACCAGTCAATATACTTTCCACCGTGCATCTATAGAAGTTTGTCGAAGTTTTAGATGACATGTCGAATCTCCGCAAACTTCTAAGAAAATAGAGGCCATGAGGACCGACCCATGGACTTCCAGTTTCCTGGCTCTTGTAGTCAATAATCGGTTCCCTGGTCCTGCAGACATTGAGTGGACATACCTCATGTTATTACTGGAAGTGAGTGAAAAGATTGCTGGGCTATTGGTGATGAACTTTGCATCCTCCTTGGTCACAGGAGTAGTACCAGAGGATTGGAGGATGGTAAATATTATCCTGGTGTTCAAGAAATTTAAAGGGATTGTCCTGGGAATTATAGACAGCAAGTCTTAAGTCAAACGTGGGCAAACTATTGCAAATTTTTGGAGAAACATAGGGACAGTCAGTATGACATTGTCAGTGGCAGGCCATGTTTCACAAGCCTAATTGAGTTGCTCAAGGTAGAGACAAATCAAATTGATGAAGGTAGAGCAGTGGATGTGCGTATATGGATCTTAGTGAGGCGTTTGACAAGGTTTCCCATGCTGGACTCATTCAGAAAGTCAGGAGGTGTGGGATCTGTGGAAACTTGGATACATGGATTTGGAAATCTCTTGCCCACAGAAGACAGAGAATGGTGCAGATAGAGCATATACTGCCTGGAAGTCAGAGACTAGTGGTGTTCTTCTGGGATCTCTGCTCTTCATGATTTTAAAAAGACTTTGATGAGTAAGTGGAAGGTTGAATCAGTAAGTTTGCAGATGACATGAAAATTAGTGGTGTTGTGAATAACCTGAAAGTTTGTTGTAGATTACAACGGGCATTGAAGGAGGCAGAATTGGGCTGAGAAGTAGCAGATGGAGTTCAATCTGGAAAAGTGTGAAGTGATAGACATTGGAAAATTAAACTTCAAGGCAGAGCACAAGGTTAAAGGCAAAATTCTTAGCAGTGTGGAGTAATAGAGGGATCTTGGCATCCCAGTCCATTGATCCCTCAAAGTTGCTGTGCAAGTTGATAGGGTGGTTAAGATGGCATATGACGTGCTATCTTCCATTAGTCGGGGATTGAGTTCAAAAGCTGTGAGGTTATGTTGCAGATCTATAAAACTCTGGTGGTACCGTACTTGGAGTATTGGATTCATTTCTGGTTGCTTCATTACAGAAAGTATGTGAAAGCTTCTGAAAGGGTGCAGAGGAGATTTGCCATGATCATGCCTGGGTTAGAGAGCACGTTTTATCAGGAAATAATGAGCAAACTAGGCAAAGTTTGCTCTTTAGAGCAAAGGAGGATGAGATACATCTTGATAGAGGTGTATAAGATGATAGGAGGCAAAGATAGGCTGGGCAGTCAGCGTATTTTTCCCAGGGCAGCAACGGCCAATACTAGAGAATATCTATCTTGGGTAAGTGGAGAAAAATTTAATGGGACTGTCAGAGTTAGGCTTTTTACCCAGAGAGAGGCAGGTGGCTAAAATGTACTTACAGAGGTAGAGGCTGATAAAATAGAGGCACAGGGATGTAGGTAAATAGACTGTGTAGGAGATAAGGGTTCGATAGAGTAGGTTTACATAGGTTGGCACAATATTGTGGACCAGAAGCCCATATTGTGCTGTTTTATATTCTAAAGCTTACAGGTCATGAAGGGCATAGATAAGGTGAGAGTGTGCAGTGTTTATTCTGCAGGAAAAGGAGATCAAAAAGTAGAAGGCATAGGATTAAAGTGAGAGGGGAAAGATTTAAAAGGGCTTGAGGCGTCCTTCACTGAGAAGCCGTGTATATGGAACAAGCTGTCGGAGAAAGTGGTATAGGTGGGTAAGATCACAACATTTAAAAGATATTTAGCCAGTACATGGTTTGGAAAAGTTAGAAGAATATGAGTGAAATGCAGGAAAATGGGATTTGCTCATGGACAGCTTGGTTTGCTTGGATGAGTTGAGTCAAAGGATTTGTTTCTGTCCTGTATCCCTCTATGACATTAAAGACATCTTTTTAATCATTAAGTTTACCCAGTGTTCCTTTGCTGCATTGTTAAAGGTGGGTTGCATTAGACATTTTACAGTCAATTTACCGTAGGTTCAATTTCAATTTCTAAGCACAGTCCCTTCAACAACCAACCTTTTGAAAGATTGAGTCTTCCTCAGATTGAAGTAGAGTACCTCAACATGAATAAACATAAGGCAGCGTGCATGCTGAGTTAGTATCAGGCTTTGGCAGTGCTTGTTTATACTTTAACCTTGTCTGTGTTGTAATGTGTCATTAGTCAAATTTATTCTACCAGCAAGTTTTAAGAACTTGATTTGACTGTCTACATCAGTCAAGTAACGATGGAGCAAAATGACGGCTTAGAGCGTTATCAAAGCAAGGATGTAGTGCCAAGGCTTTAAAAGGCATTGGTCAGGACACAATTGAAGTATTGTGAGCAGTTTTGGGCCTCTGATTTTTAAAAAAATACGTGCTGGCATTGCAGAGGGTACAGAGAAGGTTCACGAGAATGATTCCAGGAATTAAAGGGTTAATGTATGCGGAGTGCTTGATAGCTCTTGGCCTGTACTCACTGGAATTTAGAAGAATGAGGGAAGAACTCATTGAAACCTATTGAATATTGAAAGGCCTAGATAGAGTGGATCTGGAGAAGACGTTTCCTATTATGGTGACATCTAGGACTAGAGGACACAGCCTCTGAATAGAGGGATGTCCCTTTAGAATAGAGATGAAGAGGAATTTCTTTACCCAGAGGGTGGGGAATCTCTGGAATTTGTTACCAAGTCATTGGGTATATTTAAAGAGGAGGTTGATAGGTTCTTGATTAGTAAT
The DNA here is from genome assembly GCF_048418815.1 of Hemitrygon akajei. Classification (NCBI taxonomy): domain Eukaryota; kingdom Metazoa; phylum Chordata; class Chondrichthyes; order Myliobatiformes; family Dasyatidae; genus Hemitrygon; species Hemitrygon akajei. The sequence continues at coordinate 41,824,584 of NC_133128.1, forward strand.
TGCATCAAAGGTTAAGGGAAGAAGGCAGGAGAATGGGAGTTGAGAGGGATAATGAATCAGCCATGATAGAATTGCGGAATTCAATGGGCCAAATGGCCTAATTCTGCTCAATGTTGTAAGTCTTATTTATTCTCTAAAACAGAATTACTTAAAATTGGAACAAATGTCTGATTTATTTTTGTACATTGCTTCTCAAAAGTCCTTTTGGTTCTTTTGCAAACACACACACACACACACACACACACACACACACACACACACACACACACACACACACACACACACACACACACACACACACACACACACACACACACACACACCATTCAAAGCATAATACTGAATACACTCAAAAAGAATTTTTTTAATCATTCAAGGGAAAAACTTTGTTCATATTACAGTTAATGGAGACATTTCACAGAACTGCAGTGAATTCCAATCTTACTCCTGGAGAAGTATTTTAAGAAGGTCTGAACTCAATGTCCAGTTCATGCTACTTACACGCAGGAATGCCGACTGTGCACAGTTTATCAAAGGTGACAATGACATTGAGAATTCAAACTTCAATGGGAGCCTTCCCACCAAAATAATAATGCATGGATTCAGGTAATGAAATAACTTTACAATTTTTGAGTAAAATTATGAGCAAACTTGGAAATTCATGGTTGTGTGATGATGGTACAAGATTATATAATAACATTAGGAATTACGTTTATTGCTGCCTTTGGATAATGAGAGCTGGAAATACAACTGATCTTCTCGAATGAATGACCCAGCATTGTGATATTCTATGATCTCACCTAAGTCTTGTTATGGCGGAGATAAAAGTAGGAAGAATTGGAAAACCCAGGGACTGGGATTTGACTTTAAGCAAAATGGTCTCATGGCTGGAAAGGACCTTGCAGTGTCACAGACAAAAAATATGAAAACATATTTTCCCTCAATCAGTCATCTTGCTGCTGACTTCACTGCTGGGTAAGCTGTCAAGATTTCATAAGTCTGGGCAATTAGAATTGAAACTGAATCCTACATAAATACTAAATGTGCAAAACCTTAAAGACAACTAGAAAGTTTTAGCTGAGTGCCCTTGCCACCCTTTCTCAAAAAGTCAGTCCAAGGACTCAGAAACGGAATCTAGCCAACTGTTCACGGTAGTACTGAAGGTGTATTCTACTCTTGAAGATGGTGTCTTTTGGATGAGGTGATGAATTAGTGCCCTGTCTGACCTCGCAAGTGAATAGTTAAAAAAATCTTCTGATGAAAATTGTTGGATTCTGTTTATTGTGTCACTTAAGACATAACATATTCAGGCCATGAGTTTGAATTGCAAATAGGTTTGAATTTCAAGACTGGTAGTGAGTTCTCTGCCTGGTTTTGTATAAAGAAGTGAAGAGCATTGCCTCAGCAGGAAGGAAACTGATATCATGGATTTGAGCTACTCCATTTTTCTTGCTCTGGCATGGCATCATTCACTCATTGCTTTGGGATGACTGGGCTTTCTCATGTTCAATATGGCAAGTTGTTTAAAGTGGAAGCCAATACTTTCTCAAGGAGGGCACTTGGGGCCTGTGAAAGAAGAATCGCTTCAGCAAATCGGACTGAAAAACCATCAAAGTAACTGCAGGGGCAGCGTGGCCTTTAGTGTTAAAACAGGTACAGACGAGCAAAATAGAAAGAAAGATTGGATTGTGGGAACCAAATTAATTTTAAATCTCCATCTATTAAAATTTGAAGGATTAAGACTTCACAATTGTAAGAGTTTGTTTTGAGAGATTTACTGACAGTAATTAATGAACCAGATCACTAACTGAATGCTTAAGGTGAAATGAATGAGATCTATGTTGTATATATCTATTCTGCAAGCTCATCCCATTTGCTACATATCAGTTACAGGCAGACAGCAAAATGCCTTTTTGAGAACCAACAATGAAGCAGACAACTCAGAGCAGTTTCACTGCATACAGAATCTCTCCTTTGCCTCAAGATACTGCATTACTAACAATTAAATACGGGAGATTCCCATTAACCTTGTTGTGGCCTATGATTAGAGAGTAAACCACTGATGTGTCCTGCTGAAGGATCTCGGCCCAAAAAGTCGACTGTACTCTATTCCATAGATGCTGCTTGACCTGCTGAGTTCCTCCAGTATTTTGTGTGTGTTACTAAGAAAGGACTCTGTGGCTCCAAAACTGCTCAATGAATGTACTTTCTATGGAAAACATATCCCTGCAGAAGTTTACTATAGTTAACTGCCAAAGGCAGGATCAGCCAATTTGACTAATGCATTAAATGTCCGTTGAACAAGCTTGGGTCTAGATTTGATGATTCTTGGTATTCTACTCTTTAAAATATGTTCTCTTCTTTTTTTGAGATTGACAGGGAGCAAACCCTCTTGGATTGACGATATGGCAAAAGAACTGATTAATGCAATGGATGTGAATGTTGTTATTGTCGATTGGATTATTGGTGCAACAGCTTTATATTCTAGTGCAGTGGATAATTTGGATAATCTAGGAGAGGAGATTGGTACCCTTATACAAAGCTTTGTTGTAAGTACCAAATGGGTCAATGAAACTGTATCTGCCAAGCTAAGTAGCTTTGCTAGCACTGATTAATCCCAAGGTATAAGGTTTTAATCGCACATTAAAACCACGTCCTATATTGGATGGATGTGGATTTGTTTGTAATAATGGTCTGTCTGTTCTCTGACACCACTGTTTAGATTATCTCAGCTCTGAATCTTCTTCCAACTGTGTCGTCTTCTCTGCCTCTTTCCACCAGTTCAAGCTTTCTGAAAAATGTCTTCCCACTGTTCGATATATTATCCTCTGCATCACACTTAGCTATTCAAACCTTCTTAACCACTCCTTCTTACATGGTTTTCCCTCACAGGACAGGCTGTGATATTTTCCACATTAAATGAAAGTTGCTGTCAACCATCAGGTAGCTTGGAAATGTGTTTATTTGCTAATAGTATACATAACTGTGATTATATTGTCAGTCACGTGGAAGCACAAGAGAATCGTTCCATTTGATTGGAGTCAGTCTGGGAGCACATTTGGCCGGATATGTGGGCCGTGTGTTTGATGGAAAACTAGGAAGAATAACAGGTAAGACAGATAATAATAACAGGCATTTCTATTAACGTAAAAGATCTTTTTTCTATTTCATACTTTCTGTGAGAAAGGTTTCAGTCATGATTGGATGTGTAATTTTAACTTTTTATTTGTTCAAGAATACTACACAAATTTCAGTCTGAAACAGGCCATGCATTTGAGTGTTTCCGTTTTATTTGTAGTTTAAAGTAGATCTGAAGAATATAAACATCGGCAGCAGGCTGCAGGTATTGGACACTCGGAGGATTAGGCTGGCAATCAGGAAGATCAGAATCACAAAGTTCGGTGTCAGGGGTTTTGAAAGGATCAGGGTCAAAGTATCAGGAGTTCAGTAACAGTGATTACAAAGTTACAATAGTCAATTTCCAAGTCTGCACAACCATGGGCTTCTCAGTATGGGGGGAAATCATGGCCCCTGAACAGAACTGGATGTAGGTGGCAGCACTGACCTCCTGTTGTGTGGGTCCAGGTTACTGCCTTTGGCTTTGTGATTAGCTTAGTAAATAGCTTTCCTTTTTGCAGATGGATCCAAGGACAGATTTCCCCAAAGGTAACCTCTGATGATTATGTTTGTAAGACATGGAAGGCACATAATACTCACTTCAGTCATGAATACAAAAGCACCCCCATTTTATCTCCATAGGATGTGGGGCAGCAAACTATCTGCCTGTCATTTCATAGACTCATAGAGCCACAAAATCATAGAACACTACAGAGTAGAAACAAGCCCTTTGGAATATCCAGTCTATGCTGAATTATTAACCTGCCCAGTCCCATCTGGCCCATAGCCCTCCATACCCCTACCATCCACATATCTATCCAAATTTCCCTTAAATGTTGACAACAAAGCTGCGTCCACCACTTCCTCTGGCTCTAACCATCCTATGAGTGAAGAGGTTCCCCCTCATGTTCCCCTGAAACATCTCATCTTTAACCCTTAACCCATGACCTTTCGATCTAGTCTCACCCAACCTCAGTGGAAAAAGCCTGATTGCATTGACCCTATCTATACCCCTCATTTTTTGTATATCAAATCTCCCTTCATTCTCCTACACTTTAGGGAATAAAGTCCTAACCTATTCAACCTTTCACTATAACTCAGGTCGTCAAGTCCTGGAAACAGTCTTGTAAATTTTCTCTGCACTCTCTCAATCTTATTGACATCTTTCCTGTAGGTAGGTGACCTAAACTGCACACAATACCCCATATTAGGCCTCACCAAAGTTTTGTACAACTTCAACATAACATCCTGTACTCAATACTTTGACTTATGAAGGCCAATGTGCCAAAAGCTTTCTTTATGACCCTACCTACCTTGTTCAAGGAATTATGGATCCTTGAACATAATCCTTTTATCTTTATTATCCTTGATCCATAATTCCCAGATCCCTCTGTTCTGCTGCACACCTCAGTGCCCTGTCATTCACAGTGTAAGCCCTATCCTGGTTTGTCCTCCTGAACTGCAACACCTTACACATTTGTCTGCATTGATTTCCATCTGACATTTGTCGTCCCATTTTTCCAAGTGGTCCAGATTTCAGACTACACGTTACCAGAAGAACATTAACTTTTGGATCTTTGGGTAGTCCTTTCAGGAAGGAAGTGACCAGGTTCCACCACTTATTTGAGTTGTGAGCTGGGTCAAGATGTTTTCCTTAAGAAAAGAGATGGTCTAGTGTTGTACTCTTAATCTGGGTTAAGGAGAATGCTTTCACTTGTGATATCAACCTAAAGAAGAGGCCTTTAACATGAGATGGCAGCTAGTTGGTCCAATACAAATTTGGGGATTTTTTATGTGTAGAATATAGAACTCATGTACAATTAGTGTGGGCATCTTAGATGTGTTTAAAAGGAGGCTAGATAAGCAAGAAGAGCTTGCTAATTACAAGGTAACTGCAGATGTTAGACAGAGTATAATGTAAAACAAACATAGGATATGGCTGTCCCATGTGGCACCACTTAATTAAAATCTCTCCTTTTCATGTCACTCTGAAGAATCAATAGTTTCACTTTTTTTTTAAAGAACTGTTTCCTTGATCCATTCATCAGGCTTAGATCCCGCTGGGCCCAAATTTTCAAAGAAGGCTGTGGACAGACGCCTTGATCCTGGCGATGCAGTGTTCGTTGAAGCTATTCATAGTGATTCTGACTGTAAGTGTGAAAAGTATTGACTCTCCTCAATTGTCTACTTTATGGTGTTCGTCAGCCGGTGGCCGGCCAGCCTCAGTCTGTGGCTCATCTCAATCCTGGCTTCCAAGTCTCTGCATTGCATTGTGGAAGTCAGGAGCTGGAGGTTAGCTGCCTCTTAGTTGTTGGACTCAGCAATGAGTCCATGGGTACAATGCAACTGACCTGACCAGATGCACACTATGACTACAACCTCAACTGAGGAGACAGGCGCCTTAAAATATTTCTTAAATCAGTTAAAAAATATGGTAAATCATCTGTAGAGTTTACAGTAGGTTGTATATTTGGAATGTCAGAATTGCAAGTTATTGGATTGTTAACCATCTTCCATTATCAGTTGTGGCATATTCTCTGCATCTAATTTTCTAGCTGCCAGCTGACCAGTGTTAGCTTGTTAACTAATGTTTTGATAACTGACAGACTTTGGAATTTCGCAACCAGTTGGCCATATTGATTTCTACCTAAATGATGGAAAAGATCAACCTGGTTGTACACGGAGTTCCACATCCTCAGGTAATATTTCAATAAGTTGAATATTACATAAACCTCCGTAGTTTAGCCTCACTAGCATAGCTGGCTCAAAAAGGTTATTTGCAATACGTTACTGACTTAAGATCACTGGATTATAATGAAATATTACTACATTTTTCAATTTTTAAGATAAAACTTTCAGGGATTCTCAGTTACAATAAGCTCATACATCTCTGGCAACCTTCACTTACATAATGAGAGCTAGAAAGCCAGCAATAGCTGATATGTGCATATATTCTGAATGCTGGTCACCAAAATGGAAAACAACTTCTGCATTGATGCAACTGAATCAAGTATGGTTCTGATAAATTCACTGCTTTTTTTTGCATTATTGTAATTCTCTCCTCAAAGTGACACTCTTTCTCAGATTCCCCCTAACTATTTCATCTTTCAACCAAAACCTGTGATCTCTGGTTTTATTCTCACCCAACTTGTGAGAGACAAGCCTGCTTTCTCTCTCAATCCTGTACACTTCTGTGAGATCTCCCATCATCCTCTTTTACTCCTGGGAATAAAGTCTTATTCTTTCCCTGGAATATCATAGGAAAGGACATTCCCGTTGGTTCACTTGTCCTTGCAGTGAATTTAGAGGAGTTTGAGGAGACAGCATTGTGTCAGCATTCCATTGTTTTGAGATGCCTCATCTGAATAGTTCGGCTATCAAACATCTGGGAGGGCACTGAAAACTCCAATAACACTGCATCAAAGAGTTAGGGCCAGCTGCCCAATTTCTACTCATCCCTGCAAACGGAAGAAGTGCTACACCTGCCCCCACACTTTTTCCCTCACCACCATCCTAGGCCCCAGACAGTCCTTTCAGGTGAGGCACCACTCCACCTGTGAGTCAACTGGGGTGATATACTGTATCCGGTGCTCCCGATGTGGCCATTTATACATTGGGGAGACCCGCCGCAGACTGGGAGACCGTTTCGCCGAACACCGGCGCTCGGTCCTCCAGCAGTGGCGGGATCTCCCTGTGGCCACACACTTCAGTTCCACAGACCGCTCCCACTCCGACATGTCTGTCCACGGCCTCCTCGACCGTCAAGATGAGGCCACACGCAGGTCGATGGAGCAATACCTTATCTCCCGCCTAGGTAGCCTCCCACCTGCCAGCATGAACATCCAACTCACAGACCTCCGTTGATACCCCTGCCCTCCCTTACCCCCATCCCTATCTATTTAGTCTGGTTCTCTTTCTCTTTCTTCCCCCCTCACTATAATCTCCCCCCAGCCCTACCTTTCTTTCTCTTTTATTTCCCATAATTCTCCACCTTCCCCCCCTAGCCCATTTCCCTCCAGCCTAACACTTCCTAGCTCTCTACTTTATCCCTCCCCCCACTTCTTATCCCCCCTCGACCATCCCATGTTACTTCACTCCTGATGAAGGGTTTCGGCCTGACACGTCGTCACTACCTCCTCCCATAGATGCTGTCTGGCCTGCTGAGTTCTGCCAGCACTTTGTGTTTTTATTTATCTCCAGCATCTGCGGATTCACTCGTGTTACCTTATATTCTGTCTGGGTAGCCTCCAACCTGATGGCATGAATGTAGATTGGGAGACTGCTTCGTTGAGCACCCACACTCTATCCGACAGAAGAAGCAGGATCTCCCAGTGGCCTCCCATTTCAATTTCAATTCCACTTCCCTTTCCCATTTGGACATGTCAATCTATGGCCTCCTCTTCTGCTGTGATGAGGCCACACTCAGGTTGGAGGACCAACACCTTATATTCCATTCAAGTAGCCTCCAACCCGATGGCATAAACATCAATTTCTCGAACTTCCGGTAATGCCCCCCCCCCACCCCCACCCCCACCCCCTTGACCATTCCCATTCCTTTTCCCTCTCTCACCTTATCTCCTTACCTGCCCATCACCTCCCTCTGGTGCTGTTAACCTTTTCTTTCTTCCATGGCCTTCTGTCCTCTCCTGTTAGATTCCACCTTCTTCAGCCCTATATCTCTTTCACCAATTAACTTCCCAGCACTTTACTTCACCCCTCCTCGTTTCACCAATCCGCTTGTTTTCCTCCTTCCCCTCCCCCCATCTTCTTACTCTGACCTCAGTCCTGCTGAAGGGTCTTGGCCTGAAAGGTCGACTGTATCTTTTCCATAGATGCTGTCTGGCCTGCTGATTTCCTCCAGCATTTTGTGTGTGTTGCCTGACTTACTCCTGATTATTATAGTAAAGCTTTTCCCTCTAAACTAAATGGTCTGTACCTTACTGTCTCCCACTCTTTTAGAGAACAAGAGTCTAAATTGTTCTTTTCCAATTTAGTGGAACATTCCTTGAACCTAGAGACTTTCAGAAATGTAAACCCTTATCATCCATCTCACTAGTAACTTCTTTCAAGGCCTTAGATATAGTTTCATTTTCTTCATTATATTTTTATGATGCCACTTCAATTTAGTTTGATTTATTTTCCTCTTCTAGAAACACAGACCTAGAAAACCTACAGCACAATACAGGCCCTTCAGCCCACAATGTTGTGCCGAACATGTCCTTACCTTAGAAATTATCTAGGGTTACCCATAGCTCTCTATTTTTCTAATGTACCTATTAGAAAAGGTACCTCCATGTACCTATCCTGGAGTCTCTTAAAAGACCCTATCGTATCCACCTCCACCACTGTGGCTGGCAGCCCATTCCACGCACTCACCTCTCTCTGCATATAAAACAGTAGACTTCTCATCAGTACCTGCTTCCAAGCACCTTAAAACTGTGCCCTCTCGTGTAAGCCATTTCAGCCCTGGGAAAAGGCCTCTAACTATCCACATGATCAATGCCTCTCATCATCTCTATCAGGTAAGAGCTATTCATCATTATAATTTTTTCCTATTTTCTAATTTATTTTATTTGTTTCAAATGCTCAAGCAAACTGCATACTAACTTAACGTATGAGAACAATAAGTGAAAGTGATGGATATCCTCCATTTTATGTGCATTCCTACTGAACTATTTAACTCTTTGTATCATTGTATGAATGGAAAATTTCTTGGCCAATGTAACTGAATGGGTTACGAACATTTTAATTACTTAATAGTAATTGTGGAATAAAGATCTACTAGAATTTCTACCTGCCTTTACCTGCTGGAATATTGAACCTATTTTACTATTGACTGTCCAAGAACTCTACTAAATACTCACTTTCAGGCAGGACTTCTGGAATGTAAGACAGTGTCATCCAGAATTCATACTCGCACTCTTTGCAAGTGAATGTTGGGTGAAGAGTCCCGTGGTGATTGTTCTCTATGCTAATGTGGGACTGGGCCCAATGGAAGTGTAATGGACTCTGAATTTTTACTTTGATTTTATAGGCATTTATTTCACAGCAATGAAGCAGAAAATATAATGTGATTTCTATGTCAGTAAATTTGGCTCTCGAAATAGTGGGTGAAATGGTGTAAATATCTTCCAGGTAAATGCAACATATATCATTGACAGCAAAGGTGTGACTAACCTATTAAGCGGTTTAAGATTCACGATGATGTGTCACTGCTTACAAATCTCTCCTTTTCTTACCCTAGTGTACAAACATGTAATCTGTGACCACATGAGAGCAGTCCATCTGTACATCAGTTCCATCAAGAATCATTGTCCATTGGTTGCTTTCCCTTGTCTGTCATACGAGCTATTTATCAGTGGAGAGTGTGTGGAATGCCAATACAACTCCCTGAGACACTGTCCTCACATAGGTACAGGAGCATGGATCTATTACTGCTAACAATGGTCCTCTGACATAATGAATTATTTAAAATGATTGACTAACTTTTTAATAATTGCCGTTGGAATTTGATTTGATGAATATTGGTTAAATTGTTCTTCCCCAATGTTAATGGATGAATGTGTCACATTCCGTTTGTTAGGGCCTGGAAAGTGTATGAAACGCATTTACACCTTACAAAACCCTCTCCCGGTGGGATATATAGCCAATGAGATTTATAGCCAGTTCAGCTTGGAGCTCTTATACAAATCAGGCAGGGAAACTGTAAAAGATTCTCCTGTGTCATTTTGCACTAGTTATGTATTGCAGGATCAAATGATAACATTAACGGGACAACTCTGCCTTAGGCTCTGCGACTATCCCATTTGGTCCAAGGATCCATGAAGAAAAGCTTTTGTAGACTGTTTGACATATTAACGTTTACCTCGATACACTAAATTTACTTGTTAATAGCAGGTGTCTTCTCTTCATTATAGTAGACAATGTGAATTTAATCTTTGGTTTCTTATGCTCTGATGGTGCAAATGCCAGAAGTGAAATTAATTTATTTCCTGTAACCAAAGCTACAGACCACTCAAAGTGTTGTATGCATCTGTGTAATGAAACCATCTGGTCCTTCTGTGGAGTAGAGGTAAACTAGGTGCCAACGAACTGAGTTATTTAACCTAATGCTTGGCATCTTATGCTTATAACAATACAGGACGTCATCCAGACCATCAAGTCTATGTTGGCTCTCATGAAGCAATCCCCTTAATCCCACTCATATCCATTATTTCCCTGCCACTCTCTGCACATGTCCAACAACTCCCTCTTTTAACTCATTTTGCCATTGACCTACAGAAGGCAATTTCCGATGGGCAGTAAATTTAATAGCATCAATCTGCTGAAGGAACTCCGCAGGCTGAGCAGCTCTGAGAGGAAAAAGAAATTGTTGATGTTTTTCTTCAAAAACCCTGCATCAAATTTCAGCCTGAAATATGGCAACTTCTTTCCCCCCACTGGGTTCCTCCAACAGATGGTGGCTCCAGATTCAGCATCTACAATCTCTTGTTTCCAACCTTAACAGTATGGCTGTGGGGGGGGGGGGGGGGGCAGAAACAGTGCGTTCAAGGTCAGAGAGTAACTGTGCAAATTTATCACAGACACATCTGGAGGTCAGAATGAAGCCAGAATCACTGGAGGTGGGAATCCGAAGCACCTATTACAGCCTGGGGAAGTGCTACACAGCTTAGTGGTTTATTGGAGAGGAATTTTGACCTTAAATGCCATCCGTATGTTTAACTTGCAGTCAGGTCTTAGCCTCCATTCCTAATGAAGTAATTGTACTATCAATGACAGTATTAATAATTCCTTGAACGGACAACGTCATCTCCTGTTTCCAGGATTGGACATCTTTAACATGCTTTAATGTTATTGCCCATTCCGATTTCCCTTGCCAATACGTACAAAGTCACATAGAAGTTTATGAAACAGGAGCACTTCAACCTATAACGTACATTTGACAATATTGTTCTTGGAGACAAGAGCCTGCAGATGCTGTACTCTGGAGCAGTAAGCAAACAGCTGGAGAACTCAGGAGGCCGGGCAACATCTATGGAGGGAGAGAGATAGTCAATATTTCAAGTTGAGATGATGTATCAAGACCAAGAGTGTAGAAGGGAGATAGCCAGTATGTAGAAATGAGAGGGAGGGGTGAAAGAGGAGCTGGGAAGTGGCTGGTGGAGCCAGCTGAGGAGGGGGAATGATGAGAAGATGGTGAAGGAAGGACGGGAATTGGGAAAAGGTTGGTGAGCAAACAGAAAGGGAAGTTGAACTAGTTACCATGGGAAAAATAAATAATATACTTGTAATAAATAAGGACGAAAGTGTGGAATAAGATGTAGAAATGGAATGTTGACATGAAATGTATAATACTGAGATAGTGGTTTGATTTACTCAACTGAAGTTTTTAAATGTTAACCCAGATATACAAAAAGTTGGTTCCTTAAGGTTGTTATGGACAGGAGGGGTGGGGAGTGGGGGTAAGCTTCCAATGGCCTCTGACAACCATGTCCAGCTCCTGGCCTTCACATATGGCTTAGCTGCAAAGCCTGGCGGAACCATTTCCACTGACAGGACAAGGGGGCATAGCTAGGCATCTGGTGCCTTCTGGGTAGATAAGTTTGGCAGATCAGCTAGGAGAAGGAAAACTCTGAACTCAAACTGCTGCCCTGTGGCTATACCCACTCATGGGGACGGCTTTGACAGTAAATCCTGAGGGACAATCCAGAGCTGGAGTCCCTGTGCCAGTCCTGTGTTGAGTTCAACGCTGTCTGGCAATTCCCGCAATGCTATTGCCGCCAAACTGTATCAGTCTCTCTTGTTTTTTTGGATTCATCAGCTGCACGGGAGGGAGAGCCTGTTGCATGGGCAACAGCTTCCTCTCCATATCATACTGCCGTGACTTGTGTATCAACTTAGACAGCTAGGGCGCAGCATACACAGTCGAAACAAACAAGTTGAGGCCAAGAAGAAGAAGGCGGCAAAAATATGAGGCTACCAATTTACTGCCACGTGTTTTACAAAGTCCAAGTCTATCCTTTATCTTTTTCTGAAAATACTGAGCCGAGGCCTCCGCATGGATCCCAGCTGTCTAGGTATGCAAGCCTGGGCAGTACAATTACAAGCTCCCTCTCTCTATGCATCTGATGAGCCCAATGGAACGGCAGAGACCGATACAGTTTGGCACCAGTGGCATCGCAGGAGTTGCTAGACAGCGTTGAACTTAACATAGGACTGCCTTAGGGACTCCAGCTCCGGAATTTTCGCTCCAGGTTTGCTCCCGAACCCTTCCCTATGAGTGGGTTTGACCGCAAAGCTGCAGAGGTTTGAGATCAGAGTTTTCCTTCTCCTAGAAGAGCTGCCAACCATGGCTGACGAGACCCAACTGCCCGAAGAGAGTGGTTTTAAGGTGCCAGCAACAAGCCTTTTCCCTTTCTCCTGTCAGTAGAAACAGTTCTGCTGGGCTTAGTAGCTAAGGCACACGTGGAGGCCAGGAGCTGAACTTGGTTGTCAGATGCTATTTGAGATTCACGCCACTGGGAGCATTTAATAGGTAGGGGGAGGATGTTCCCCGCTACCACCCCCAGCTATAACAACCTTAAGGAACCATAAGGAAAATAAGATCTAAAGGAAACTTGAGAAAGGTGTATAACATTAAAATATTTTCACAATCATTTAGGACTTTTGGACCAAGCAGGTTTGCATGCATCAATACAACCAAGGGAAGTTAAAGCATTCCTGATGACATCAAGTCATGCTCCTTTCTGTGGTAAGTGTCCATTGTTCCGCACTGATAGAAAACCATCTGCCTTTCTAAACATAAATCCTTTAAAGTTATGGATGGATGATGGTGCATCCCAAAGGTCATTATGGTACCAGATTGCCTTGCAGCTGGTACAGGCTCAATCTTCCCACACATGATTTATAGTGCTTTTGAACCCATCATTGTAACGTATTCCTAGTAAGGTACTGATTTACATATAACTCGGATTTTGAAGAACAAAAAAAGTGAAGGTGCTAGAGATCTTAACTGAATTATAACTCTGTCCGTAGTAGCCCATTGATTCATACTACAATGACAATGGACAAGTTGTCCTACATTTAATAGACCCCTGGTTAAAAACTTCAACTGCCTTCAGACACTTAAGAAATCAAAGTCTCCATAAATTTGTTGAAGGTTAGTATGATTCCCAATTTGATAAATAAAACGTATGTTATGTCAAAATACTTATTTTTAAAGGATTTTTGCAAGCACGCCATGGAGTGACTGCATTTATGACTGTGCTTCTAACTCCTAATATCTAAATGTAGAATGTTACAATCAGCCATGCAATGGTGCTAGAGATCTGAACTGGAACTATGAATTTTTGCATCTGCTTTTGTTGTTACAGCGATGGATGAAGGAAACACTTGTTAAACAGCAGATAGGAATAATTTAACTATTTTTCCCTTAACAGCATCCGAACAAATGAAATGTCATGATTATAATCATCTATAATTTTTCAATAGAACAAAACAATGACAGAACATTAGAGAGCCGCTTCAACAATGTTATTCTAATTTCCCTCTGGAATGCTTTTTGTGAGCCAGGATGTAACTTGTAACTTCAAAATATTACTTCTAAACATGATTGATTCCCCTGATCCACAGAGACCACCAAGCCAAGACAGATGGGTTGTCAAAACTGCCCAGCATATTTAACAGCCTATTTTTGTTGCATTCCTGCCAGCTGCCATTTTAACCATGGACATATTTGGTGACAGTTGAGATGCCCAGCAGAGAGATGAATAGATCATGACTACATACAAAGCTGGGTGCACCAACCAAGTTAGAAGGCAACATTTTAACATGGTATCTCAGAAATCCGGTCTTGGGCCTTAAGACTTTATCTTCAGGGAACTGATTCCAAAGATTGGAGTGAAATTTGGCCACACAGACGGCCAGGGTAGTTTCTAGCTTCATGCTTTTTCATTTGCAGTAATGTCACCTTGCTTACTAATAGTAGTATTTTCAAAGTGATGAAGAGCCAATTAGAAGCCGATAGGTGGGAGCTATGCTTAACAGCCTGCAATCACTTTCTTGAATCTGTCCACTAAGTAAACTGTCCAGAGACTCGTTATCTCAAGAAATATAAACCTTCCTGTAATAAGACATGAGCCTACTGGATCTTGGGGCATGCTTTGCCTTTTACAGGGCATGTTTATAACTGTGTGCAGTTCTAGTCTCCATACTTGAGGAAAGATATACTGGCTTTGGAGACAGTGCAGAGGAGGTTCACCAGGTTGATTCTAAGGATGAAGGGGTTAATCTATGAGGAGAGATTGGGTCGCCTGGGACTATACTCTCTGGAGTTCAGAAGAATGAAAGGTGATCTTATAGAAACATACAAAATTTTGAAAGGGATAGATAAGATAGAAGTAGGAAAGTTGTTTCCATTGGTAGGTGAGACTAGAACTCGGGGACATTGCCTCAAGATTCAGGGGAGAAGATTTAGGATGGAGATGAGGAGAAACTGTTTTTCCCAGAGAGTGGTGAATCTGTGGAATTCTCTGCCCAGGGAAGCAGAGGCTTCTTCACTAAATATATTTAAGATACAGTTAGGTTTTTACGTAGTAAGGGAATTAAGGGTTATGGGGAAAAGGCAGGTAGATGGAGCTGAGTTTACGGACAGATCAGCCATGAACTTATTGAATGGTGGGGTAGATTCAATGGACCAAATGGCCTACTCCTGTTCCCATTACTTATGTTCTTATGTTCTCTCAAGCACCAATTATAATGATCATTTTTCTTGAACTATCATTATTACTGGTCCTCCCCATGTTACAACAGGGTTCCACTCCCAGGAACCGTTTGTAACCTTAGAAGTCTGCCAGTCAGGAAAGCAACAGCCTAGCAATATATTTACGTAAAAACATCGGTCAACCAAGGGCAACATGCAATTCAGCCTGGGTGATTAACTCATATTCCTCTGCGAGTTGCAGTGATATTGCTGTGAAATAAGTTCCTACACGGCGGACAATTCCACAGGTATCTCTTACAATGTGATCCGTTGCACAAGGACCACTTGCAAATCCAAGAAATGATCCATTGTCAAAAAGCACAAACTGGGACCTGAGAAAACTAGGTATTCTTCCTGCTGAAGATCTCTTCTTTCCAGATGCTGTTCTTCCTTGGTCATTCTAGCCTCCAGGAAATTGTCCTATGCTCTCATCGGTCCAGAGAGCAAGAAGAAATAACCAGTTTGAACAAACGACATTAAGAAGCATCCATCAAAGTCAAGTCCAAGTACATTTATTATCAAAGTATCTATAAATTGTACAACCTTGAGATTTGCTTGCTTACAGGCAGCCATAAAGCAAGAAACCCAAAAGAGCCAAATTTTAAACAAAAGGAAGACCTACACCCAATGCATAGCGATAGAGAAAAAGAACACAAATCATGCAAATAACAGCATTCCGAACCAAATTGAGTTCAATGACATGAATCCCCCGAACAGCTTAAGTAGGCCCAAAGCCTTGATCTCAAGTTCATCCAAAAGTGGAACAAGCTTGTGGACACAAAGTGCATAGCAGCAGGAGCAGACTCATTGCCTCAGCACTGCGGAGAGAAGAGGATACATTGTGGGAGAGCGAGTGTAATCAGCCTGACTCTTGCCTCCAGTCACAGCATCTTGCCCTTCCAGTTTATCTGGGCCAGCGTTTAAATCGTCCAAATACTGGGTTGTGCCCCACTGGGCTCCGGCGCAGGGCCTGGACTGCTGCCAAGCCCGAAGCTGTTCTCAGCCTTTCCAAATCAGTTTGGCGCTTAGGGCAACCCAACCTCGCACCTGGTTTAAGGTGGACAGGCACCAGAACTTCTCGGCTTCAACTCCTCTTTGAATTGCGCGCTCCAACTCCATCTCCATCTCTGAAACTGCCTTAAATATGCTGTGTCCTGGCGTTACAACGCACCAGCACGGCTCCTCAAGTCCGCTCGCCTCTTCCTTGTTTGAGATGATAATTTACCTCATAAAGTGTTATTAATGATGGTTTTAGTCATGTTTCATGCCTCCTGAACTACAAGTGAGCAGTCACACAACTTCAGCAGGTACCATCTCAAACAGGAAGATGGTACAAATGGATTTTCTGTCATCTTTAAGCGAATGTACTTTGATTACTGAGTCCCAAATTAATTTCAGTGTATGTTTGTAGTTTTGGGGAGTTGAATGACGACAGAGAAACATGAACAAGTTTATGTTTTAGATTGGCACTATTGTGGATCTCCCTACAGGAACCAACCTCGTCTTATTTCAGTCTGATAGCACAACGGTATACTGTGGGTTTGTTTAGTCTGATAGCACAATGGTATACTGTGGGTTATTTAATCTGATAGCACAATGGTATACTGTGGGTTATGTAGTCTGAAAGCATGGCGGTATACTGTGGGTTATTCAAGTGTGATAGCATGATGGTATATTGTAGCTTTTTTAAGTCTGATAGGAGATTACTGGGAGATGTGGAGATGCTGTCAGTGGTTAAAAGAAGAGGAGTTGTGAATAACAATTATGGCTAATTTGATACCATTCTTATCTCAGTATCTGAGGCTGTGGGCTATAAAGACAAGGACAACGTCTATACTGACACTCCAGTGCAGTATAAAATCAGAAATTTGGAGCACAGGAAGAGAATATTTTATGTGATTCCTACTTCCGTTCTGTGTGGTGCTCTGTGAGTTTACTCTGTCCATGAAATATCAGCGTTGTCTGAAAAGCTTACTTTTAGCACAAAACAAAAACAAAACCACAACTACAGCAACATTATTAGGTAGATGTAAAAGATCCCAATGGCACTAATTTGAAGAGCAGCAGGCTAATTAGACCTAATGTGCAAACATTTATGCTTCAGTCACATGGTGGAAAAATAACTTTCATGCTGCTATTTGTGAGTGCCTGTGTTGTACAGCAAAGACATTTAAAATGTCCCCACTCCCAGCTGTCCGTGTGCAGTGGAAAGATCTCTTGTGATGCCCCCTGCATCTACAGTACCTCCAGTTCGCCTGCTTGATCCCACATGCTATAACCTAAGAAGAGAGAGGTCCCTGTATGGAGACACACAATAGTACCAAAATCAACACGCTGCAAAACTGACTGAAGTGCGGTAAAAGATCCAATCACTATCAGCAGAGCACAAAAATCAATATAAAGAAAAAATAGAAGCTAGCTTCAAATATGGGACATTTTTAATAACTGCCTTTTTATGCAGGTCGACAATTCTGTGGACCTAGAGTCATAGAAAAGTACAGTAGAGTAACAGGCCCTTCAGCACGTCTCGTCTGTGCCAAGCCATTTAAACTGCCTACACCCCTAGCCCTCCATACCCCAACCATCCATGTCAATTGCCTAAAGGAAATGAGTTGTGCAAAAAAATGGCAGTGAAACAAGAGGTAATATGAATCATTTTTAACCTGAATTTTATTCTGGTATTTTCTCCAACTAGTGAAACATTTTCTGGTAGAACTGATGTTGGGAGAGATTGGAACTCGTAATCAGCGTGTTGAGATTATATTTCTGAGTAATAACTACAATCAAAGATCAAAACTACAATTACTAATGTAAGTACTTCATTTTACTCTCTTTCATGACTCCTGGAAAGCAACAGAAGCTTGGTTTATCGTTCTCCCAAGAGTATTTTCAACATACTTAAGATGGTTGGATATTCAAACCAACACAATATCTCAATTCAAAAGTGATTGTTTACAGTAAAGTACATAAGCATGCAGTGAACTGAATTCAGTGGCTCATGCTATGGGCTTGTGATTATGGTCCTTAATAGTTGTCAAGTTGGAACTGAAATGTAGCAGTGGCCAAGATGTGAGATAAAGAGTTTGCAAGTATGGAACCAGCCTCCCCTCCTTCAACTCCGCCTACGCTTCTTGCTGCCTTGGAGAAGCAGCTATTATAATCAAGAACCCCTCCCAGCCCATTCACTCTCTCTTCATCCTCTCCCGCTGGGCAGAAGATACAAAAGTCATGAGCCACTGGAGTTGTCAGCTTCCATTCCACCCTTGAATGCGTCTCTCATTTGTGAAAATTTGAACTCTTGATATCCCAATCCCCCATCTCGTTGTGGCCCCTGTACTCTATTTGTCTACCTGTACTTTCTCTGGAAATACAACACTATATCCTGCATACACTTATTTTTTCACTCCCTACAATATTGTTATGTTTGGAATGCAAAAAAAAATCTTTTCAGTACCTCAGTAATGTGACAATAATATACCAATAACAATCTCTGGAATTTCCATTTTAAACCTCTATATCCCTCCTCCTTTATCATGGTCCTTTAACCCACCTTCTTAACCAAATCTTTCTTCATTAGTCTAGTTACGTGACTGTGTCACAATCGAATATTGTTTGACAAACACTGCTAGGAACTAGAAGTACAAATGCAAAATAATCTTACTGCCAGAAGTTTGATAGATAGATAGATAGATACTTTATTCATCCCCATGGGGAAATTCAACTTTTTTTCCAATGTCCCATACACTTGTTGTAGCAAAACTAATTACATACAATACTTAACTCAGTAAAAAATATGATATGCATCTAAATCACTATCTCAAAAAGCATTAATAATAGCTTTTAAAAAGTTCTTAAGTCCTGGCGGTTGAATTGTAAAGCCTAATGGCATTGGGGAGTATTGACCTCTTCATCCTGTCTGAGGAGCATTGCATCGATAGTAACCTGTCGCTGAAACTGCTTCTCTGTCTCTGGATGGTGCTATGTAGAGGATGTTCAGAGTTTTCCATAATTGACCGTAGCCTACTCAGCGCCCTTCGCTCAGCTACCGATGTTAAACTCTCCAGTACTTTGCCCACGACAGAGCCCGCCTTCCTTACCAGCTTATTAAGACGTGAGGCGTCCCTCTTCTTAATGCTTCCTCCCCAACACGCCACCACGAAGAAGTCAGTAAAATATATCATAAATGGACAATTTCAACATGGCACTGCTAGTTTCCTGCCATACATAAAAAGGCAATTAAAAAGAAATGTTATGCATTTCTTCTCATACTCTTCATGGGTAACCATAAAGGAAGTTAGAAAAAATAGAATTGAAGCATTCATTATATTAATCCAAAATATACTAACCTTCTCACAGTGATTCCGAAGAGAGCCACCAGCAAGGTGTTTCTCATTGATGTGTTCCGTATCTGTGCACTTCAGTGTGAGAACATTGAAGATCAGTCACAACTCCATGAGAACTGTCTAAACAACGTAAGCTTACAGGTCAGAAACAAAATGTTTGACCGCAACGACACCCCACCCCAAGCTTTACATCTGCCATAACTGAAATAAATGAATGGGGCTACCACACTGCACAGTAAAGGGAAGGGAAGTGGTTTTAGACACTTATCTTGAATGAGTTACTAAAAAGAGTTTACAATAATTTCAATTTTTTTAAAAATGTGTATCTTCTTTCCCCAGTAACGGACCTTGAGAAACCTTTGACAATAAGAAAGTATTAGCAGGTCGTCAGGGTGGTCTGATGCCAGGGCCTCAGGCTTCACGGCCTGACGGGTTGCTGCCACGGACAGGATTCCATTTTGTGGGAACTGGCAGCCCCACGCCCACAAAAGTTGCGCAGAGGTATCATTGCTCAAGGCAAAATCAGCATGTTGTTAAATCTTTTAATGTATGCTTTCCTCATAGAACGAATAAAAGAATATTGAAAAAAGTGATATCACATGATGTAAGCCTTGGAAACATGACAGCTGTCAATATTAAACTGTTGTCTACCTGGCGTCAGAAAGCTCACGTAATTCCTATTGAGATGTTGCGCATTACAGAACTCCCACTGAATGACAGGTAAATGATTTCTTGGGTCCAATCCATTTCTCTGAAGCTTGTTTTCTTTCCTCCAATGTGTTGATTTATCCATCAGTGCAATTCTATGTGCGCTAGTAGCCAAATGGTATACTCCTGACATGAAAATGAGTAGTCTCTTCATTTTCAAAGTCCAATCCTCTACTTTCTCCATCCATATATATTTTCCCCACTGGGGAGGAGGGGAGCTTTGCAGGAGACATAGGAACTTGGTTGATTAAGAAACTCCCTCGTCCAAGGACTCCAGTCCAATTAAGTTAAGAAAAGTCAGTACAGATAGATAGCTTAATCTTTTTCATATACTCGTAGTGAATTTCCCACAATGCCAATGCTGTTCTGTCTGGCTTGCATGGCCGTTTCTAAGGGATGATTTAATGGAACTATGCACTGAAAGATTGCTGATTATTTCAAATCGCAACGCAATAATTGTGCAAAATCTAACCTCGTGCCATACCCATTTTGTGGGGAATAGAGTTTCAACCTACAACTTGAGCTTCTGATTACATTTCATCATCAAAAACATTTATCTGCACCATTGACTCTCCTGGTCTCAGCTCACCAACTGCTGAAAGTACTGCTCCATATTATCTACCTGGCCTGCAAGCTGGCCTCCCATCTTTCACTCTGCATAAACTTAGTGCCGTGACAGGCTGCACCACTGTCTGGTAGAGGGGGCTACTGCACAGGACCAAAAGAAGCTGCAGAGGGTTGTAAATTTAGTCGGCTACAGAGTACCCAGGACATCTTTAGGGAGCGGTGTCTCGGAAAGGAAACGTCCATTATTAAGGACCTCCAGCACCCAGGGCATGCCCTTTTCTCACTGTTACCATCAGGTAGGAGATACAGAAGCCTGAAGGCACACATTCAGCGATTCAGGAACAGCTTCTTCCCCTCTGCCATCCGATTTCTAAATGAGAACACAACCTGACTTTTTTAATATATATTATTCCTGTTTTTTTGCATGCTTTTAATTCTATTCAAGATACATATACTGTAATTGTTTTTTTATTATTATTTTGTTTTTTTCTTCTATATTATGTATTGCATTGAACTGCTGCTGCTAAGTTAACAAATTTTACGACACATGCTGGTGATAATAAACCTGATTCTGATTCTGATATTCTATTCAAAGCCCTCCTACCTACGTCCTAATCTGCAGCAAGTTGCACTCACACTCTGATCCTGTGCTTGATAACCTATATTGATTACCTGTCTACAGTGTCTTTGCATAATATCTCTCAGTCTTTTAACTCACAGACTATCAGCACTCTTCTAATTCCGGTCTCTTACATGTTCCAAAACAACACACACAAAATGATGAACAAAATCAGCAGGTTGGGCAGCGTCTATGGAAATGAATAAACAGTCGAAGTTTCAGACCAAAACTCTTTTTCAGAACCAAAAAGGAAGGAGGAAGACACCAGAATAAAAAGGAGAGCGGAGGTAAAGGAGGCTAGCCACGTGGGTGGGAGAGGCAAAAGGCGGGAGATGAAGGAATCTGATAGGAGAGGAGAGTAGACCATAAGAGAAAGGGAAAGAGGAGAGGTACCAGGGGATGGTAATAGGCAGGTGAGAAGAGTTAAGAGGCCAGATTCTGGAATAGAAGAAAAGGGGAGAGGAAGGGATTATTTTCACCAGAAAGAGAAATCAATATTCATGCAACACACACAAAATGCTGGTGGAACGTAGCAGGCCAGGCAGCATCTATAGGGAGAAGCACTGCTGACGTTTCGGGCCGAGACCCTTCGTCACTTTCAGTCAGTCCTGATGAAGGGTCTCGGCCCGAAACGTTGACAGCACTTCTCCTCATAGATGCTGCCTGGCCTGCTGTGTTTCACCAGCATTTTGTGTGTGTTGTTGCTTGAATTTCCAGCATCTGCAGATTTCCTCGTGTTTGCTTTCAATATTCATGCCATCAGTTGGAGGCTACTCAGACAGAATATAAAATGTTGCTCCTCCATCCTGAGGATGGAACAACAGGAAGTCATGGACCGACATGTCAGAGTGGGAATGGGAGTTGGAATTAAATTGTTCAGCCACCAGGAAGTTCTGCTTTGGCCCGGTGGGGCAGTGGTGCTTGACAAAGCAGCACTCCAACCTCCCCGATGTTGATGAGGCCGCGTCGGGAGCACCAGACACAATAGACGACCCCAGCGGATCCACAGGCGGTGTTGCCTCACCTGGAGGGACTGTTTGGGACTCTGAATGGAGGAGAGGGAGGAGGTGAATGGGCTGAACTCGCAGAGAATGATGTGTTGGCTGCAGAGGCTCATGGGGTGGTTGGTAAAGACAAGAGGAAGTCCATCACTGTTGAGGTGGTGGGAAGATGTGGTGAGAGTGTATGTTCGGGAAATGGAGGCAATGTGGGTGAGGGCAGCATCAATAGTGGAGGGAGAGAAACCCGTTCTTTAAAGAAGGAGGACATCTCTGATGCCCCGGAAAGGAAAGCCTTGTCCTGGGAACAGATGTGGCAGAGACGAAGGAACTGAGAAGGGGAAGCAGCATTTTTACAGGAGACAAGGTGGGAAGAGGTATAGTCAAGTCATACACGTTGCAGTTTGTATTCACTCCATCATCAGTGAGCAAGGCTTCAGACCCCTCTGCCACAATCTCTGGAGCTCCCATCTTAAACCTCTATACTCTTTCACCTTTCACATCATCCTTTAGCCCACCTCTTTCACCATCTTTGTTCATTGACTCTAATATCTTGTGTGTCAAATATTGTTTGATGACTCCTTTTGAAACTAAAAGTAAGATGGTGTTACTGGCAGAATTATTCTGATTAACTGGCAACAGTGGCAAGAAAATCTATTGAAATTGACAATTTTACAAGCTATAAGATGTGTGGAACTACATGCTTGTACATAAGTTAATACAGTAATTGCCAGTTGTGGAAATTTATAAGTTGTATTACTCAGGAGTTAAATGACAAAGCAGATGGCAAGCAAGAAAATAAAAGATATAATGAGCATTTAAGAAAACACCAGACTGTACTTTAAAACTAGTGTGCCATTGTGAGGTTTAATCTGTAAGTCCCCAAATAATTCTAGAAACAACATTATCTGAGTTGCTACCCAATCTAACTCTAATTTTCCTTTATTTTTATATAGAGAAACACAATCTCGCTGCATCTACGATACGGTGATAAATAAAGTCATATTTCAGGAACTTGTTAACTGTTAAGCAAAATGTCTCAAAACCTATTGATCCAAGAATGAAACAGCCAGACAATACTTTAGTTAACAAATCAGAAAGACTTCAAATGTAATGTGCTTTAAAATAGAGGCATATTATATATAGAATGACGAAGAAACATGCTGAACTTGGTCAGTTACATTGCAGATGAAAGTTTGTTAGAACTGGTTTATACATAACATATATAATTATAAACCAAGAATGCATCTTCAGCAAGTTGAATTAATAGTGTAGTGGATGTACCATTAGAACAGATAACAAAATAAACATGCATACAGCTGTATTCTTGCTCCCACCATTGTACAAGATGTAAAAATAAAACTTCTGTGAATTATCTTTAAGCTTCACTTAATGTTGTTTTCATTTTCCACCGATGCTCCACACAGTCAGAAAATTCGGGCACTCCATTTGAATTTCCAAGAATATCACTTCTTGATTGAATTTGAGGCTATCAGTATGATATATTTGGAGAGATTTGAAAATTACTAACTGAATGTAGGTACTGTGTGTGTCATGGTATTCAGATATGGCCCTAGTGTGGAGAGAGAGACACTGAAGTGGATCAATAGTTCACAGACTTTAATGCGAACAAGATTTTAAGGGAAAGGAAAACAACAAAGTGAAAAAAGAATTCTGCTCCTGCTGGCGAGATTAACAGATGAACTAACACCAAGGCCAAGGCCTCCTTGATGTATTCTTCCATGACTGTTGTTTCAGGATGAGGGAAGGAAAAGAGCTGGTTCCAGGGACGATGAGTGTCAGGTAGGATGTCTATGGCACAGTTGTAAGGCCAGTGTGGAGACAGGGAAATGGCCTTCTTCTTTACTAAAGACCTCAAGAAGATTCCATATTTGGCCAGAATCCCAGACAGGTCCACATCCTAGCTGACAAAAAGGGGATTCATGGAACGGAGTTTGAGCATGCCGGTCCCTAATCTTGGAGTGCTCTCGGGCCAATCAATCCGTGGTATATGTCAGGATAACCGGGGAGACCAAGCACTGGTGGTAATTCAGGTGAGTCAACCACACAGAAGGAGAATTCTTCACTACGGTTGCCTTCAAGCAAAGTTGGAGGAGTTGGATGGAAATGTGGATCTGATGGTGCCCAGAGATCGACCATCCAGGGCCTTGACATTGATTTTTTTCTCTTAATTCTTGAGTTGGAAATCCCCATCTTTGAGCTGGAGTGATGTCCATGAGATTCCCAGCTGCACCGGAGTCGGTGGGTCCGAGATCCCCACGACAAGGAAGCTACTTGCATAACTTCGTCAGGACTCCCCTCCTTGCTGAAGGGTATCCTCTTTTACCAGACACTTGGGACATGCCACCCACAAATGTAAACCAGCTGGTGGCATAGTGGCATCAACACTGGACTTGGGGTTCGAATCCGGCCGTGCCTGGGTTGAGTGTCAAGCTAGCAACTCGACCTTGTAAAAAAAAGCCTGGAGAGGGATGGGCTGTGCCAGGTTTCAGATGCTGTACGATGAGCAATCACCAAAAAGATCGGTGTAAAAAGCTTGTCATGACGGCACCCCGACGACTCCACCAGGAGTTAAAGGCGTATATACACACACACACTCACACTCACACTTACACTCTCACACACACACACACACACTCTCACACACACACACACACACACACACACACACACACACACACACACACACACACTCTCACTCACACACACAAAAACACATACACACACTCTCTCACACACACACACACACTCACACACACACACTCTCACACACACTCACACTTACACTTACACTCTCACACACACACACTCACACTCACACACACACTCACTCACACTCTCACACACACACACACTCTCACACTCACACTCACACACTCACTCACACACACTCACACACACTCACACTCACACACACACTCACACACACACACTCACACACACACTCACATTCACACACACACACACACACACTCACACACACACACACTCACACACACACACACACACACACACTCACACACACACTCACATTCACACACACACACACACACACACACACACACACACACACACACACACACACACACACACACACACACACACACACACACACACACACACACACACCACAAAAGAGGCAGGCACCTGTTCTCCTGCGCTGATCTCATGCCTCCTGTGATAGGGTCCAGGCTCCTCCATGTACTGGGTGAGGGAGAAAGTGAGGTAGGATGGTGATAGGAAGATTCAGACATACTTTCCCTGTACCACTCAGTTACCTGGTTGTAAACTCGAATAGCCAGACTATCCTGACAGTGATCATGTGCCACAACTCTGCATTCAGTCCACGCTGGAAGGCAGAGATGAGAGATCTCTCATTCCTTACCGTCTCAACTGAGAACGGGCGGAATTTGGCTGCATCATCCCTCGCTGCCCCTCTGCCTTGACTCAGGTCCCCGTACTGGAAAGCCTTCCCTAACTCTGCAACGACATCTCGAAACATCTGGGCTGCTCCCTTTGAGTGTTGAACAGGCTGACTGGAGGTCCATCTAGGATGTTTGCCACGTACGCCAGTTTTTGCACATCATCACCACAACAATCAGGCTGGGCTCGGAGGTTAGCTCACCCCGGGTAATAAAATATCCGCAGCCATCGGGATCACCAGAGTGTCTGCCTGGTGGTGGAATACTCGGTTCTTGTACAGGCGCAGGAGTCAGTGCACGGGAGTGGGAGCATTAGTGGCAGAGGTTGTCGGGGCAGCAGAAAAGGAGGACCTACGAGATGATGGGAGTGGGACTGTCGCAACCAGAGGCTGCTGAGTCGCATTGGCGAGAACGCTAATGGCGGTCAGCTGGCAGTCCACGGTAAGTTCATGGACAGTGGCCGTGCGAGCCGAAATCGCAGACACCTGGCTCTGATTGTCCGCAATGAGCCGCTGAACAGCTGCTGTGAGGGGTGATACCTGTTCCTCTAGGTGAGACTAGGCTTGTCAGCACGAGATTACCTGCTTCATTGCTTCAGTAGCTTCACCCAGAACAGATCCAAGTGCCTGTAGCTCTTCCCCTACCTGACCAATGAATCTCAGGGCCAAGGTCAACTGTTCCCTCACAGCTGGGTCCACCTTCGTGTGATCGAGATTTGGTGTCACAGCATTCAGATATGGCCCAAGTGCGGAGCAGGTTGATAGTTCACCGACTTTAATGCAAACTGGATTTTAAGGGAAAGGAAAACAACAAACACTAGGCAAAGCAGGGCCGCTAACTAAAATTCTAAATGGAAGACTAAATACCAACACTGCAGCTGAAAGGGAAATTAAAGGAATATTGCTCATCTCCAGCGTCAGTCAAATCGATAGTCCACCTTCTCAGACAAGGCTGAGAAGCAGGCAGCGTAATGTTGCTGAGCCTTGCTCAAGTGTCGACAACTCTACAATGAAAAGAAGGGGGTTAAATACCGCCGCGGGGAGGCAGAAGTTAGCTGGAACGTGCATATTCAGGAGTGCAGTTGCTGAACCTGCGGCACATCCCAGCTGTGCGGGCGGGTAGAACCCCCAGCGGTGTCTGCGGTTATGACAACATGTTTTACCAAGTATTGCAATTCTTCAATAAAGAATGACAGAGTTCATCATTTCAGATAAATTCTAAATATAAAATTCTGCTAAACTTAACAAACAACCCATTTACTAGAAACAGACTCACATGTTTTGACATGAAGTGGAACCATAGGCAATTTGATCAGCCACTATCTCACAAAGTGACAGATCCGTACGGAGTGCACTGCTGATAGGGGAACCTACTTCTTGAGTTCTAGTCTTCAACTTTTTGACATTTTATAAACCGGTGCTTTTGAATTTGTAATCATAAATCAGCTCTAGATGAAAAGACAATTGCATAACTTTGAGATGCTAAGATATTTACGAACTTCAACTCATTCAGAGCGCCACTGTTAGACTTTTAACAGTCTAGAACGACATCTAGCATCCAGAACAAGGATGAGGGAGCATTTCACTCCCAGACTACCTACGCTGCATTGGCTTCCTGCATTTTTTAGAATTGATTTTAAAGTTTTAGAACATAGAACATAGAATAGTACAGCACATTACAGGCCCTTGGGCCAACACTGTTCTGCTGACCCTCAAACCCTTCCTCCCATATAACCCCCCCCCACCTTAAATTCCTCCATATACCTACCTAGTAGTCTCTTAAACTTCACTAGGGTATCTGCCTCCACCACTGACTCAGGCAGTGCATTCCACGCACCAACCACTCTCTGAGTGAAAAACCTACCTCGAAGATCCTCCTCGAACTTCCCTCCCCGCTTCCGTAAAGCCATGTCCTCTTGTACTGAGCAGTGGTGCCCTGGGGAAGAGGCGCTGGCTGTCTACTCTATCTATTCCTCTTAATGTCTTGTGCACCTATCATGTCTCCTCTCATCCTCCTTCTCTCCAAAGAGTAAAGCCCTAGCTCCCTTAATCTCTGATCATAATCTTCCTTGCTTTTAAAACCCTCAATGGTCTGGGACTGGAGTATATCATAGAATTGTTTTCATTTGATAATCCTGCTCAAGCTCTCAAGACTTCTTCCTCCAATCTCTTAAATTTAAACAATCTCCCTCAAAAGGTAATTGGCAAGTCTGCTTTTTTTGAACTATGCTCCTAAATTGTGGAATTCAATCTCCGAAACTATAAAGGATGCAGACACAGTAGACACTTCTAAATGCCAGCTCAAAATCTATTTATTAAACCTTGATTTTATTAACATCTTTTTGTCTTTTATTTACATGTTCATTTTTATTTTTATTTTCGATTTTATTTTCACGTTTGTACTTTTATCCCATTGTAAAGCACTTTGAACTACATCTGTATGAAAAATGCTCTATAAATAAAGTTATTATTATTGTGTTGCAGAGAAAGGACATATGGAGAAATTTAAAATACCCAGATATCCTGCCTTCAGCAAGAGAACAAGAATGTAGTTGGGAAGAATGGAAAATCAAATGTTGTTGTTTCACTCATTTTTTTTTGCACAAGAACTCCCAAATATTCGCTAACCACAGCCAAAGATTTAAAAGTGAAACAGCTTAAAAATGAAGACAGGGACAGTGAATGGAGTTGATGGATGTTTAAGGACAGAAGAATATTTAAATATATTCTTAATTAAATGATACAGGGGGAGAAAGGTAAAAATTAGAGAAATATTAATTGAGAGTAGTGATATTATTTTTTCTTCTCTTATATATACTTTTTTATGTTACGGGGGAGTTGGGAGAACTTTGGATCGATTGCTACGGGATTCACGTGTGTAATCATGGCGATTGCCATGACCCATACAACGGAGGGGGGTAATGTTGTGTTTTTTTTATTCACAACATTAGTAGGGGGTATTTTGTTATTTTTTTCTTTATAATCTATTTTTCTTTAATATTTCTTTCTTTGCCTGGACAATCGGGGGGGGGGGGGGGGGAGACACATAGCAACACGAAGAATTTTAAAAAGATTCCCCAAGGTACTACGGAAGTTGAAAAGTTAGGTATTACTATAGTCTGGAGTAACCCTGTTAAAAATAATGACTAATTTACTGAAATTTTTAAGTTTTAATGTTAATGGGCTTAATGGACCGGTGAAAAGAAAAAGAATTTTAACATACATTAAGAAAATGAAAATAGATATAGCTTTTAGCTGCATTCCATTTGAAAAAATTACTTATAATTTAAGAGATAAATACAAAATATTTCTGAAAATTTGGCGCCCTTATTTACAAAAGATAGGATTAAATATATAGGTGCTCCGAAGATAAAATTATTGGTTATTTGGGGAAATAAATAAATATATATACTAAAGCTATTATGAACTCCATGGAGCATGTGGGGATCTTCCGATATCCAGGCATTCTTTCTTTCTTTCTTTTTTTTTCTCTTTTTTTTCTCTCTTTCTACAGGGATATGTTAGAGGGGAGGGGGGAAGGGTTGATAATTTTATTTCCATCTGTAACCATTTGAAAATTCAATTAAAAAAAAATTATTAAAAAAAATAAAAACCAGAAAGCAAACATCTGAAAAACTGAGGCTGGTCTGGGTCAAGGAACTATCTGGATGATATGAAAGTGAGGCTAATATTAGAATAGGAGAGATTCCATCAACAGCGATAACAGTTTTCATTGGTTGTAGCAGAGAGAATATCAATATTAAATGTATCCAACTTAAAACAGAGCAGAGGTTTTGTTTTTAAAACATTTTAGGGAGGCAGTTGAATTGTACTAAGGGGAGGGGCACCAGAGGGAGGTGAGGAGAAGAGAAGGATAAGAATGGGGAATGGAAAAAGAGGTGGAGGGTGGAGAAATTACCTGGTTAGAGACTTCCAGTGTTCATGCCATCAGGCTGGAGGCCACCCAGCTGTCATTCCTTTATCTTGAGAATGGCCTCATCACAGCAACAGAAGGGACCATGGACTGATACGTTGGAATGGGAAATAGAAATATAATAGGTGACCAACAGAGGCCCCTCTGTTTCCTTTTCTCCAACGTCCACTCTCCTCTATCAAGTTCCTTCTTCTTCACCCCTTAACCCCTTCCACCTACCACCACCCACTTTCTCACTTTATTCCCCCTCCCTCGCCCACCCGCCTTCCCCCTCATCTGGCTTCACCCATTAACCTGTGCTTCAGTTTGTACTCCAGTGCGTACTCCTTCCCCTCCCTTCCTCTCCCCCCTCCCCCCCGGCCTCTAATTCTGGCGTCTTCCCCCTTTCCATTCCAGTCCTGATGGAGAGTCGCAGCTGAACCGTTAACTGTTTATTCCCCTCTCTGGATGCTGAGTCCCTCCAGTTTTGTGAGTGTGTTGCTCTGGATTCCTAGCATCTGTGGAATCTCTTGGGTTGATGTTTTTTGTTGTATTTTTATCCGGCTATCAATAGTTCCCTTTTACAGTGTCCTGTTTCTGTTAGAGAAGGATATCTTTCTGCCCATAGCTTTCAAGGTTACGATGAAATCAAGTAAAAAAAATTCTGCTTCGTGAAGAATAATAGCTCGTATCTCATAAACTCCACCTACAGAATATCTAGTGTTTACATGAAGTGTATTTTGTTCTATGTAGTGTGCACCCAGGACATCACACTCATGATTCAGAACAGGTAAAACGTAAAGGTGGAATTATAATAAAGGATTTTTAATATATGCCCTTTTGGGGAAGTGATTTTTAATAATATGCCAATAGCAAAAATGTTTATGCAACAAATAATACAGTTTCTAAAATGTTATTTCATTCAAGTTGTCAGACATTAGAGTAGGAAATGATTACAAATGAAAAAAATACAATGTAGTGTGCTGGCGTGCTTCGAAGTGAAGCAACTCACCAATGTCCTTAGTAATTGTGGAAAACATTGGGTAGAGTCGCGTTAGTGCACAAATCCTTTAAAATATACGAAAGAAAACCCAAACAACAACCATCCTTGTAAATGGAAGGTCCCACTCGGTTCTATATGGGTTGACTCAAGAAGCTTCTTACCTGATCATAATGGAAATACGGCATATGAAGGAGGAGCTTAGGAGGGTTAATGGCGCCTAACAGTGACTCCTTTGCTTGCATCTTCGGAATCAGCTCAATTTCTATCTTTAATATCTCCATTTTTCCCTTTCAGGGTTCTTTTGAAGACCCTGACCTGGAGTTACACGCTGACTATGGTTCTTTGCGGGAATGGGACCCGCTCTCGGGGTTCCATAACTGGCCGTTGTTTGGCACGCCAAGGGCTTAGCCTAAGAGTTCGGCATGAATTCGGAACCCTAGGATCTCAGGGCCCTGGAGACGGGCAGATTGAGGGTCGGTGTCACGGCAGGAGACCAGTGTGTCGTCAGGGGAGTCAGGATATGCACTGTGTGCCTGGAGACCCGGGATCTTTGCGATCTTCAGGCACAGAGCTTGAAAAAGGCGACGTAATGGACTTTTATCATCATAAACCAGTGAGTTGTTTGTTATGTCTCCCCGCTCGCTGGGAAAATGGAGACACCTCCTATCAGGGAGAGAGAGAACCTGTGGTATGGCAAATAAGATGTGAAACGTGAAGTCTTTGGGGTATCTACAAGTCTGTGTCTTTGCTGTTGCTTTGCTCATGCTTGAGTGCTTGATGGTGGTGCCAATGCTTGCTTTTTTTCAGTGGGGAGGGGTTATTGCTCCTCACTGCCACTTATGCACAAGAGGGGGGAGGTGGTGGGGGGGACCTTGGGGTTCTAACATTTAACTGTCATTCATTCTTTGGGGGTACTCCTCTGTTTTCGTGGATGGCTGCAAAGAAAAAGCGTTTCAAGACGTATATTGTGTACATTTCTCTGATATTAAATTGTACCTTTGAACCTTTTGGATTTTTCTTTTCTTTCTATACAACTCAGGGCAGCAGAGTTCTGGGTTATATCCTTGCATCCTCCATAAGGAGTTTGTATGTTCACTCATGGAATGTGTGGGTTTCCTCTGGGCTCTCCGGTTTTCTCCCATTGGTGACTGCAAATTGCCCAGTGATTAGATAGATAGATAGATACTTTATTCATCCCCATGGGGAAATTCAACTTTTTTTCCAATGTCCCATACACTTGTTGTAGCAAAACTAATTACATACAATACTTAACTCAGTAAAAAAAAATATGATATGCATCTAAATCACTATCTCAAAAAGCATTAATAATAGCTTTTAAAAAGTTCTTAAGTCCTGGCGGTAGAATTGTAAAGCCTAATGGCATTGGGGAGTATTGACCTCTTCATCCTGTCTGAGGAGCATTGCATCGATAGTAACCTGTCGCTGAAACTGCTTCTCTGTCTCTGGATGGTGTTATGTAGAGGATGTTCAGAGTTATCCATAATTGACCGTAGCCTACTCAGTGTTATATCAGGGGTTGCTGGCAGCACAGCTCAAAGGGCCAGAAGGGTCTATTGCATGCTGTGTCTCTAAGCAATGAATAAATAAACAAACAAACTTTAAAAGTTTTAATCTTAAAATTCCTTTTTCAATTCTAAACTTCATTCAGATTTGATTTCTGGAATGTAAACCATTTTAGTCATATTCTAGCAAATTCAAAAAAATTTACATCAGCTAATCTGATTTTGTCTTCAGTTTAAAACTGCAATCAAATAAGGTGCTCCCGTATATAAAAACGACAGCAGTGCTGATACAAGTCCTCCTCAGTGGATTCCATTTAATTTTTTGTATTTAGGAAGTAGAATACATACTTGAATGTAAACTAAAAAAACTCTTTGCATTTTCTCATCCTTCTGACATGATTTGCATAGAAATGCACTGCATTTAACTCACGCATCCTTCAACCAAAGCTCCCCTGCCAAGGGCAGTGAACTGCAAACTATGGGCAACAAAGAAATGGTGGACGAGTATTCTGTACTGTATTCAATATTTGAGTAATATTGTAAATATATTTGTGATTAAGGAATCTTTGTTTATTTAATTCATTCAGATGTAAGTACAGAATGTGAGGGGCATATGTCAATACACCACTGTGTTATATGTGAGCACTTTACTAAAAAGAAGTGGAGAATAACTAAGTAGACGAAATTCCCGGCTCTTGAATTTTTCTTCCAATTAGTTTCTGGAGTTATAAAATATAACAAGGGTGATAAGAAACTTACAAAACAAACCCAAGAAAACCTATTGAAACGCAGCACATTTTCCTTTGGAAGGAAGAGAGATGCCGAGTTTTAAAAAAAAGCAGAAATGGCTGGCTACATTGGAAAGGTATGCACGTTGGATTGCACAACAGATAACTGGATGATGTGTACTGAATGAATTGAGCAATAAGTTGAAGCAAGTGAAACAACCATTGAAAAATGAGTACCAGTGTTGCTGGTGCAATGGGGAGAAAAGCATAGAGTTTGCTGAGAAGTTTAACTGCTCCAACAAAACCAACCATGCTGATATCATGAATGTAATGCAGGAATATTTTGAACTGAAACCATTGTTGATTGCAGAAGCTTTAGCTTTCGTAAGCAGAATCAAAAAGAAGTGGAGTCCATTTCAGCATATGTGGCTGAATTGAAGACACTTTCTGAGTGATGCACTGAGAGATTGCTGAGTTTGTGGAATTTACAACATTTTCTAACTGAAGCACAACTCATATTTAAAAGAACAGTTGAAATTGCTGTCTCAATGGAATCAGCAGCCAGAGATGCCATTGAGTTGCAGTCAGGAATGAAAGTGAGTGTGAACAAAATTGTTATGTTTAAACAGAAACCTGCCTGGCTGGGGCAGAGCTTAGGAGGACTGATGGCGCCTAATGGTGACTCCTTTGCTTGCATCTTCGGAAACAGTTCTACTTCTACCTTTAATATCTTTATTTTTCCCTTTCCAGTTCTTTTGAAGACCCTGACCTGGAGTTACACACAGACTTTGGTCCTTTGCGGGAATGGGACCCATTCTCGGGGTTCCACGACTGGCCGTTATTTGACATGCCAAGCATTAGGCCTGAGAATCTCAATCATATTCGGAAGCCTAAGATCTCAGGACTCTGGAGACGGGCGGATTGAGAGTCGGTGTCACGGCAGGAGACTCGTGTGTCGTCGGGGAGGCCAGAAAATCTTTTGCTCTGGGCCCAAAGACCTGAGGTCCTTGTGATCTTCGGACACAGAGCTCAAAAATAGCAATGATATGGACTTTTAACATCGTAAACCGACGGCAGCATAAATGCAAAGATGGGCTCTGTTTCTATGAGGACACGATTACAAGTTTGAATTCAAGAGGATGACTAATCATGGAAATGTTGATGGATTGTCCCGTCTACCCTTGGAAAAAGAAATATCTGAAAAATTTACCAAAAAACAGACACTCCTCTGACATGTTCTCCCTAACACAAATCAAAAGTCTCCCTTTTACAGCAGAGTTGATCCAAAGGGAAACCAGAAAAGACCCCACATTTTCTCAGGTTTACATCGCAACCCAAAATGGCTGGAACATGCAACAGAAATTCCAGATCCCCCATTCTTATCAGCACCGGGAAGAATTTGCCTTTGACAGAGGTTGCCTTTTGTGGGGATTGAGGGTTGTTGTACCATCCAAGCTAAGAGCTATAGTGTTGGAGGAGCTTACATGTTGGTTATCCAGGCGTGGTCAAAATGAAAGCATGGTCTCGAAGCTTTGTCTGGTGGCCTGGGATAGATCAGCAGATCGGGCAGCTTGCCGTGCATTGATTGGATGCCAACACATCCAGAAGATGCCAAGAACAGCACCTCTCCATCCCTGGGAATGGCCTGCATTGCCCTGGCAGAGGATTCATGTGGATTTTGCTGGATCGTTCATGGGAACAAATTCTTGGTAGTCATGGTTGCAGCTACAAAATGGCCCGAAGAGCTCCCAATAGCCTCCATTACAGCCTCTGGTCAAGGACTAGCGTGCCAGAACTATTTCTTCCTTGCACATTGCAATGCAGCACACTCCACAACCCACAATGCACCAGCTATGCCGTTCCAGGGTCATCCCTTGCACTCACACTTGGGTCTCCTCGAGGCCAGTCTCAGAAGGAGGAGGCAGGACCAGCAGCTGAGACAAACTGGGGGCTCCTCAAACAAGAAGGTTCCATGTTTCACTCTTAGACAAGTAGTCCTTGTGAGGAACTACAGAGGTGATCAAAAGCAGGTACATGTAAAGATTAAGGGCAGAAATGGACCACTCTCCTGTACAGTGGAGATTGCACCTGAATATATATACTGTGCAAAAGTCTTAGACACCCTAGGTTTTTAATATAAATTCTGTTTTAGTTGTCATTTTGTGTCTTCTGCATCAGTCTGTCAGAAGAAAAGAGCAAATTTTAGATCTCTAAACATTCTTTTTCTAAAAAAAAATAATTGCTGCAGAAAATTTTTTGTATTTCATTAAAGAAAGTAATATATTAAGTAATAGCCCACTTTTCCAATAAAAACTCGAATTGCATTGTAAGTATGTAGCCTAGTGCATGATTAAACAAAGATTACAACCAGGTGCTAATGATCACTGACATAAATAGCAAAATCAATTAAACTGGGTGAAGAACAACTAAACTAGAAGGTGAGGGTGTGGTATGTGTCTAATCAATGACACACAAGGTTTTGATCCTGCATCTGCAAAGTCTCTTTCAAGCAGAAATTTCACGACAGACAAGGGCTCCAAGATGTGCTGTCCAAGCTCTTCTGCAGACACACAAGAAATGGCCAAGGTTGAGGATGCAGTGGTTGTCATGGAAACTGAGTGCAGCAGATGAGAGACACAACAAACTGACATCCCTTCTAAATCAGAAGAAGTCTAGCACTGCTATCAGCTCTGAACTCGCAGAAACCACTGGAACCCAAGTACACCCCTCTACAGTTCGGAGAAGTCTTATCAGAAGTGATCTTCATAGAACAGTTTCTGCCAAAAAACCATTCTCCCGAAGTGGAAACTAAGTCAAGAGATTCACCTATGCAAAAAAACACACAAGGATTGGGGTCCTGAACAATGGTAGCGAGTACTCTGGACTGAAGAGTCAAAAATTGAAATTGTTGGCCAAACTGGAGCTGGTTTGTCCATAGAAGAGCTGGAAAGCCCTACGTGGATGAGTGTCCACAGCCGACAGCGAAGCAAGGCAGAGATTCCCTGCAAGTTTTAGGCTGCATTTCAGCAAATGGAGTTGGTGATCTGGATGAATTAATGGAATCCTCAATGCTGAGAAGTACAAGCAGATTCTCATCCATCACACAATACCATCAGGGAGGCTTCTGATTGGTCCCAACTTCATTCTGCAGCAGGACAATGACCCCAAGCGCATGGCCAAGGTCAGAAAGAATTATCTTCAGCAAAAAGAAGAACAAGGAGTTCTGCAGCAGATGGTGTGGCCTCCACAGAGCCCTGATCTCAACATCATCAAGGCTGTCTGAGGTTACCTGGAAAGACAAACGCAAGCAAGACAGCTAAAGTCTGCAGAAGAACTGTGGCAAATTCTCCAGGACACTTGGAACAACTTACCAGCTGCTTTTCTTATAAAACTGCATGACTGTGTAACTGTCTATAAAACTGCTCTTTATAGTATTTTTTGATACTTAGAAATATTCCATTTCATTACTTTTGAAAGCATCTTTGCTTTACAGAATGTTTTACATGTGCCTGACTTTTATATATAAATGACTAGAGAGAAATACATTACATATTTGAGTTGAGATGCATTCTATATTAAAATGGAGTTTATAGCTAAGCAGGGAGTAAGCTAGCTACTAATAAAAAAGGGCATACTAAATGTTTCTTCAGATACATAAAGTGTAAAAGAGACGCGAGGGTGGATATTGGACCAGAGGAAAATGATGCTGAAGAGGTAGTAATGGGGGACAAGGACATGGTGGATGAACTGAGTAAGTATTTTGCATTAGTCTTCACTGCGGAAGACACTAGCAGTATGGTGGAAGTTCGAGAGAGTCAGGGGTCAGAAATGTGTGAAGATGCCATTACTAGGGAAAAGGTCCTTGGGGAAACTGAAAGGTCTGAAGGTCGATAAGTCACCTGGACCAGATGGTGTACATCCCAGAGTTCTGAAAGAGGTGGCTGAAGAGGTTGAGGAAGCATTAGTAATGATCTTTCAAGAATCACTAGATTCTGGAATGGTTCCAGAAGACTGGAAAATGTCAACCTGCTCTTCAAGAAAGGAGAGAGACAGAAGAAAGGAAATTATAGGCCAGTTATTA
This sequence comes from Hemitrygon akajei, assembly GCF_048418815.1. Taxonomy (NCBI): domain Eukaryota; kingdom Metazoa; phylum Chordata; class Chondrichthyes; order Myliobatiformes; family Dasyatidae; genus Hemitrygon; species Hemitrygon akajei. The sequence goes on from NC_133128.1 coordinate 41,861,387, forward strand.
TGACCTAATGGTTGGGAAGATGTTGGAGTCGATTGTTAAGGTTGAGGTTTTGGGGTACTTGGTGGCACGTGATAAAATAGGCCAAAGTCAGCATGGGTTCCTCAAGGGGAAATCTTGCCTGAGTAAACTGTTGGAATTCTTTGAAGAAATAACAAGCAGGATAGACAAAGGAGAATTGGTGGATGTTGTGTCCTTAGATTTTTAGAAGGCCTTTGACAAGGTGTCACGCATGAGGCTGCTTAACAAGTTAAGAGCCTGTGGTATAACAGGGAAGATACTAGCATGGATAAAACAGTGGCTAATTGGCAGGAGACAAATAGTGGGAATAAAAGGAGCCTTTTCTGGTTGACTGTGGGTGACCAGTGGTGCATGACAGGGGCCTGTGTTGGGACCGCTTCTTTTTAAGTTATATGTCAATGACTTAGATGACGAAATTTATGGCTTTGTTGCAATTTTTGCAGACGATAAGAAGATAGGTGGGAGGGTTAGATTTGAGGAAGTAGAAAAGCTGCAGAAGGACTTAGATTAGGAGAATGGACAAAGAAATGGCAGGTGCACAACTGTGTCAGGAAGTGTGTGGTCTTCTACTTTGGTGGAAGAAGTAAAAGGGTAAACTACTTTCTAAATGGAAAGAAAATTAAAACATCTGAGGGGCAAATGGACTTCAAAGCACATTTATAATCAAAGAATGTATAAATTATACGCCTTGAAATTTGTTTGGTTACAGGCAGCCACAAAGCCAAGAGACCCAAGTAACCCAATTTTAAAAAAGGCCAAAAACCACAGTGCAGAGAAAGAGAGAGAGAAAAACCACACATCATGCAAACAATTGAAGCAAGCCAACAGCATCCCGGACGAGACGGAGTCCCAGAGCAAACCCAAAACATCGGTGTCAGTTCATCACAGCGGTAGGGCAGCAAATCGCAGCAGCTGGATCAGTCCTCAGCTTCGGGGCTGCAGTGAAACGAATGAACAGTTGTAGGTCAGCGAGCAAAATCCACCCAACCCTCGCCTCCATACCCGACACTCGGGCTTCAAGTCTATCCGGACCGACGTTTAAATTGCCCAAGCACCGCGTAATGCCGTGTTCTAGGACCTGGGTCCTGGCACCACGGTACGCCTGGGCTGCCCAGCCCAAAGCTGTTCTCGATCTCACCAAATCGGCTTGGTGTTTCGAGCAATCCAATCTTGCACCCGGGTTAGGATGGGCATTGGAACTTCTCCGCATTGACTCCTCTCGAAATCGCTCACTCTGTCTCCGACAGCAATACGAACTCCGTCTGCTACCCCGGCTCGAACATGTTGCACCTGGCTTTGCCCTAGCACACCTCATCACCCAAACCAGCCTCACCTCCTCCAGCCTCCTCATTGTCTGCAGCAATAGTACACCACAATTTTCTTCTAAAATTATGTTAGAAATTAAGTTTTTAGTCAAGTCTCTTGCCTTATGACTTACCAGTAAGTTGTTGCATCTTAAACTCTGGGAATCCTTGTGCAGGATTCCCTAAAGGTTAATTTCCAGGTTGAGTCTGTGGTGAGGAAGGCAAATGCAATGTTAGCATTCATTTCTAGAGGACCAGAATAAAAAAGCAAGGATGTAATTTTGAGGCTTTATAAAGCACTGGTGAGGCCTCACTTGGAGTACTGCGAGCAGTTTTGGGCTCCATATCTAAAAAAGGATTTGCTGGCATTGGAGAAGGGAAGACGAGATTTCTCAGAATGATCCCCGGAATCAAATGCCATAGTTAATGTATGATGAGCATTTGAGTCTCTGTGCCTGTACTTGATGGAGTCTAGAAGAATGAGGGGGGATCTCATTGAAACCTACTGAGTATTGAAAGGCCTATGCAGTGTGGACACAGAGAGTCTAGAACCAGAGTGCACAGACTTGGAATTGAATAACGTTACTTTAGAACAGAGATGAGGAGAAATCTCTTTACCCAAAGGATGGTGATTCTGTGGAATGCATCTACACAGATGGTTCTGGAGGCCAAGTCAATTGGAACAAGGTGCCACACGTGAGGCTGCTTAACGAGTAAAGAGCCCATGGCATTACAGGAAAGGTACTAGCATGATCGGCAGGAGGCAAACAGTGAGAATAAAGGGAGCCTTTTCTGGTTGGCTGCCAATGACTAGAGGTGTTCCACAGGGATTGGTGTTGGAACCACACCTTTATACATTATATGTGAATGATTTGGATGATGGAATTGGTGGCTTTATGGTCAAGTTTGCAGATGATATGAAGATAGGCGGAGAGGCAGGTAGTTTTGAGAAAGTATAGAGGGTACAGAATGGCTGAGGCAGATTAGGAGAATTGATTAGGACAAAGAAGTGGCAGATGGAATACAGTATAGTATCAGGAAGTGTATGGTTGTGCATTTTGGTAGAAGGAACCAAAGCATTGACTATTTTCGAAACAGGCAGAAAATTCAAAGGTCTGAGATGCAAAGAGATTTGGGATTCCTCGTGCAGGATTCTCTAAAGTTTAACTTGCAAGCTGAGTCAGTGGTGAGGAAGGCAAATGCAATGTTAGTGTTCATTTTGAAAGGACTAGCACATAAAAGCTGAGGCTTTGAGGCACTGATGAGGCCTCACAGAGTATTGTGAGCAGATGTGTTGACATTGGAGAGGGTTCAGAGGAGGTTCACGAGAATGATTCTGGGAATGAAAGGGTTATCGTATGAGGGTGTTTCATGGCTCTGAACCTGTACTCGCTGGAAATTAGAAGAATGAGGGGGGATCTCATCAAAACCTATTGAATGTTGAAAGGCTTTGACAGAGTGGAGATGGAGAGGATGTTTCCTATAATTGGGGAGTCTAAGACCAGACGGCACAGCCTCAAAATAAGGGGAGGTCCATTTAGAACGGAAATGAGGAGGAATTTCTTTAGCCAGAGGGTGGCAAATCTGTGGAATTCTTTGTCACAGGTGACTGCAGAGGCCAAGTGTATTTAAGGTGGAGTTTGATGCGTTCTTAATTAGACAGGGCATGAAGGGATGCAGGGAGAAGGCAGGAGATTGGGGCTGGGAGATAAAATGGATCAGCCATGTTGAAATGGAGAGAGAAGACTCAATGGGCCAAATGGCCTAATTCTGCTCCCGTCTCTTATGGTCTTATTTAGTTCCGAATGCTATTTGCTTTCTTTTATTGTTTACATGATTTATTTTTATTTCTGCACATTAGGTATTTGAGTCTTTTTTAAATGGGTTCTATTGGGCTTCTTTGCTTTTTGCCTGCCTGTAAGGAGACAAATCTCAAGGATGCATATAGCATACAGTACAGACTTCGATAATAAATGTGTTTTTGAAATTGTGAACTGTGAACTTTATTTAAAACAGAGGTTGACGGGTTCTTGATTAGCAGGAGTGTCAAAGGTTATGGTGAGAAGGCGGGAGTATGAGGTTGAGAGGGAAAATAAATCAGCCGTGATGGAACAGTGGAAAGGCTCAATGTGTCGAATGGCCTAACCTTGCTCCTGTCTTATGGTCTTATTCCTAAACATGCCAGGAGGTGGCGCTTGCATAACAATTTTATGGTGACGGTATCTCCACAGAGGGAACTTCCAAGTGACTTCAGTACCAGGATAAGAAGGTACAGGTATGTAACTGACTGGCAAGGTATAATCAGTGATGAAAATACAGAAAACAATGGGGATCTTCTGGAAAATGCTCTGATTGCAGCTTCATTGTAGCAAATGCATTGCTTCATCACAGAGTAGAATGCAAGATGCAATGGTAAACACTGGTATCAGCCTTTGTCTGAGAACCAGATTGCAAAGCTGTGCAGATCGCTCGTGCCATGACAAATACTGATGACTGACCTTTACCTAATGATAAGACTGTCCTATCACCATCAGCTTTAAGAGACATTGGGTCAGAGATAAAGACACTGTATGACCACAAAGCTTCAATATAGTTTCAGATAGACATCTTGCTTTAAATATACAGTACTGTGCAGAAGTCTTATTTGTGTATATATATCTAGGTATCAAATATTTTTGCACAGTACTATATATTATAATTCATATGATATTTCTGCCTCATTGAAACTTAAAATTCAGTCTCCATTTTTACATTTAAATTTGGTGATATTCCCCTATATATAAGCAAAGAGTATAATTATCCATCTATAGCAAATAAATAACAGACAGACATACTTTACTTTATTGATCCCGAGGGAAATTGGGTTTCATTACAGTCGCACCAACCAAGAACAGTGTAGTAATATAGCGATATAAAACCATAAATAATTAAATAATAATGACTGCATAAATAATTTATTTTCCTTGCGTACACCTGAGAAGATTTCAGAAAGCTGTGTGGAATCAAATATTCCTGCACTCGAAACCCCTGCTATTCTGACAATCAAAGAGTCTCTGACAGCACCCTGTATTCACCAACAGAGATCTGCTCATGATTTAGATGCGTTAATGTTCTATTTTCCTTTTTCACATTTTGAAGGATGAAAGCCCATTTATGGATAAAGTTTTCCCCTTCCTACTTAAGTAAATTCATTGCAGTGATTTGTAATTGGCTCGTTGGAAAGTCAATATCTAAGGCATAAGAGAAACAGAAGTTTTAAAATAAAATATTGCTTCTGTTTATGAAATTAAACAGCACCCAAACCATTATGAACCCATCATCCTCTGTTTTAAATATACCCAATGACTTGGCCTCCACAGCCATCTGTGGCAATGAGTTCCACAGATTTACCACCCTCTGGTTGAAGAAATTCCTCCTCAAACTAAACAGAGGGAGAATGAACCACTATGACCTTTGGACCAAATCTTCTACCCTTCCTTTATTTTGGGTGAAAAATATCATTGGAAAACAGTGTCCAGCTGATGATAATGGTTTAGTATTCTCCTGTAGCTTTGTACCATCCTGTTTCAGAATCTTTCTCCAGTTCCATAACCCTTCCCCAGAATATTGTTCATTTTATTTCAGTTTCTTACAAATCTTCTCCCCTTCTGCATCACCAATGGCTGTGGTGTCTCCCGCTTATTCATTTTCTCATTTTACTAGCAATAAACAGTCTGGTGGAAGAACTCCATGGGTCGAGCAGCAATAGTGGGAGGAAAACTGTCAATGTTTCAGGTCAAGCCCTGTGTCAGGACTGAGTGTGGAAAGCCGAGATTACCAGCATAGAAACCTACCGAACGTTGAAAGGACTAGATGAGGTAGATGTGCAGAAGATGTTTCCTCTGGTGGGGGTATCCTGAACTAGAGCATGCAGCCTCAAAATTGAGGGGTGACCTTTTAGAACAAGAGTAAGGAGGAATGGTTTTAACCAAAGAGTGGTGAATCTACGGTACGCTGTGCCACAGACTGCGGTGGAGGCCAAGTCCATGGGTATATTCAAAGCGGAAGTTGATAGATTCCTAATTAGTTGGTGCTTCAAGGGATATGGTGAGAGGGCAGGTGTGTGGGGTTGAATGGGATCCAGGATCAGCCATGATGGAATGACAGAGCAGAATCGATGGGCTGAATGGCCTGATTCTGCTCCTGTGCTATATGGTCTTATGGTCATAGAGAGACAGAGAGTGGCAAGAAAGGACTGAAGCATGAAAGATGACGTGGGTGGAGTTTGAAGACCGTGGCAGGTGAATGATAGATGGAGGCAGACACAGAGAGGGAGGGAGAGAGAGAGGAGGGGAAAGAAACAACAGATGGAGCAAGGTGGTGGGTGGTGAAGAAAGTATAAAGATGGGAGAAAGCTACTGGAGGGAGATAAGCAGGAAAATAATGAGCTACTGGAGCTGGATTTGGTTAAATAAAGGAGGTGATAATGGGAACCATTTAGTTCAAAGTTCAAAGAAAAATTTATCATCAAAGTACATTTATGTCACCATTTACAACCTTGAGATTCATTTTCTTGCAAGCATACACAGTAAACACAAGAAACACAATAGAATCAATGAAATAGTACCCCCAAAAGGACAAACAATCAGTGTGTAAAAGATAACAAACGGAGCAAAGAAAAAATAATACTAATTGTTATTATTGTCAAATTATACCTTGACATACCTTCTATACATGGATGATTGGAAATCATATGCTCCTTCTAAGCTAAAGCAATTAATTTAAATAGTAGAACTATTTTCTAAAGAAATAAACATGAACTTTGGACTGGTTAAGGGCAAAAAAATTAAACATAAAGGTGCAACAGATCTAGTAGAATATAAAACAGAGCAGCAGGATACAGTACAACCGACGGATGAATATAAAACTTATAACTGTATGGGATATCAACAAGCAAAGAAAATAGATCATGGTGTGATAATGGGAAAAATTTCAACAGAATTTACTTCCAAACTTAAGAAAATCTGCCAAACAGAGCTCAATAATAAAAATATAACAAAGCCAAAAAACACTTTCACTGTACCTATATTAGCATATTCTTTTAGCATAATATCTAGATCTGAACCTGATCTGGAAAATTTACAAAGAAAAATACAAACTGAAATGACAAATTTTAGAAAACGCCACATACACTCAAACACACTTAGATTAACATGACCTAAGACAGAAGGAGGAAGAGGAACAACAGACTTTAAAAACTTACACGTCAGATAAAACTTCTGAGGATATACTTTCATCAATGAAAACAGGATTCAGCACTTCACGCAAGCATGTGCAATTCTGATAAGAAGTACACAGCATGAAACTTAAATCCCAGAAAAACGAAGAAATTATCACCAGAAAAAGTTAGCCAATGGAAGAGCATGACCCTCCATGGAAGATGTCCCCACAGCCTGTGCAGATTAGATGTCAACAAGGAAAAGTCAACCCTTGGCTCAGAGTTTGTGACTTCTTCACAGAAACAGAGGGATTCTTTGTGACAATACAGGACCAAGTGGTTAACACAACTAATTATCAAAAATACAGAGTAAAAAACCAACAAATTCAAGATGATAAATGTAGAAAATCCCAAGACCAACTGGAAACAAGCCAACATATTACAGGATCCTGCGGAGGTTTAACTCAATCTGATTACTTACACTGACACGATGAAGTAGCAAACATCATTCACCAAAATCTTGCTTTAAAACAGAAACTCATAAAAAACACCGTACCTTACTATAAAAACAAGCCTGATCCAGCTTTAGAGTCCGAGACCTACAAATTACATTATGACTAATCCATTATTACAGATAGGACAATCCATAATAATCTAATAGATATAATATTACAGGATAAACAATCAAGAATAACTTACTTAATAGATGTTGCCATTCCAACACACACAACATACAGAAATCAAAAAGTGAAAAACACCAGAAATATGCTGAATTAAAAGAGGAAATTGAAAGGCTATGGAACATGAACAGGGTATATATACATTGTCCCAAGAGTAATATCTACAACTGGTATCTCCCCAAAATCACTACACAGTAGCATTAAACAATCAAGCCTACAAAGCAATATGTTTGTTTATCTCCAGAAAGCCACAATACTAAGCACCACTAGAATAATCTGAAAGTTCCTAACAATTGAGGAATGAGCCCACTTGGCCATGCCCATACCTCAGGTTTTACCAGCTTGAGCTGAGAAAAAGTAAAAATAATAATAAACAAGTGATAAATATCAAGAACAGAGTCCTTAAAAGTTACTGCATAGGCTGTGGGGACAGTTCAGTACCGGGGCGAGTGAAGTTATCCTCTCTGGTTCAAGAGCCTGACGGTTAAGGGGTGACAACCCTTCCTGAACTTGCTGGTGTGGGTCCTGAGGCTCTTGTATCTTCTTCCTGATGGAAGCAGTGAGAAGAGGGCATGCCCTGGATGGTGGTAGAGGGGAAGGGAGAGGTGAACAATAGACTGTTTGTTTCATGTTCCAACATCTGCTCTTCACCCACTTCTCTGGCCCCTTTTGTTCCTTTAATATTTTTTTCTTCCACACTTTTATTTTGGATGCCTCTCCTAATCTGTGGCTCAGTCCCTCGAGCCTCATGGGAGTTCATACATATTTTCAGAATATAACATATATAAATTTCATGTAGCCAAAGATGTATTAGTGAATATTAAGTAGAAATGTGTGTGTGGATAATGAAAAATATTTGAGGCAGAGTGAAAATGAAGGCTGCGCAGAGAAAGCAGGTCAAGTTGCCCTCTGCTATAAACTTGTTGTGTGCAATGTTTTTGTTGAGTCAGTTGTCTTCAATGAGTCAAAAATCCCAATGTTCCCAGTGTGACCTCCTCTACGTCAGTGAGATCTGATGCAGATTGGGGGAATGGTTGTCATGCACCTTTGCTCCATCTGCAACAGGGAGGATTTCCTACTGGCCAACCATTTAAATTCCACTCCCCATTCCCATTCTGACACGTCAGCCCATGGCCTCCTCTACTGCCAAGATGGGGCTACCCTCATGTTGGAGGAGAAACACCTCATATTCCATCTAGGTCGCTTCCAACCTGATGACATGAACATGGATTTCTCCAACTTCCAGTAATTTATTCCCTCCTTCTCTCCTTTTCTAGTTCCCCTCTTACCCCTTCTCTTCTCCTCACCTGCCTATCACCTCCCCTTGGTACCTCTCCTCCTTCCCTTTCTCCCATGGTTCAATCTCTTCAGATAGCTTCTTCTTCCGTCCTTTACCTTTCCCGCCTATCATCAACCAGATTCTCACTTCTTTCCCCCGCCTCACTTATCACTTTTGTGCTTGTACTCCTTCCCCTCCCCCCATCTTTTTATTCTGGATTCTTCTCTGTCCTTTCCAGTAATGATCGAGGGTCTCAGACTGAGATGTCAACTCTTTAATCCTTTCCGTAGTTGCCGCCTGATCTGCTGAGTTCCTTCTGCATTTTGTGCGTGTTATTCTGGATTTCCGGCATCTGCAGAATTGCATATTTATTTTGTGCTGGTGATCTAATTATAGTTGCATCTATCTTGTGGAATGTAGTTATTCATCCAGTAATTAATGAGTGTAGTTTTTTGTGTCCAAGTATAGAATTTGCTCTGTCAGAACAGGCAATTATCCATGTTCCAAATTATATATAAACTTCAAACCTTGATACAAGTTCAGGATTAAGTGAATTGAAATCTGCTGACAGTGTTCGAAAGCACAGTGCCATTTACTAATGAAATTCCCATTGCTTGCTACGTATCTACCAGTGCTATTCCATTGGTTTGATCATGCTGGACCTGGTTCTCTGTCTAAATCCACCAACCAAGAAACCACCTCCTCAGACTTAATGTTTCCAGATGCTGCCAAAGGCTTTTGAACTGTTTCATGAGAGAGAGAGAGAGAGAGAGAGAGAGAGAGAGAGAGAGAGAGAGAGAGAGAGAGAGAGAGAGAGAGAGAGAGAGAAACATTAAAATCAAATAGATATAATTGAAATAATAAAAACATTTAAAAGACATGGAAAGCATTTTATTAAATCATCAAATTTGCCGGCAACTAATTAAAAAATATCAAATGAAGCAAAATTAGATCAAAATTCTGACAATGACATTGGATCTACACCTGTACTTTTGCCTCTTCCTTTCCCTAAGTTCATGCGCCCAAAGAGCTTTTCCGGGTGAAAGTACAATTCACCTGCACTTCATTCAGCTAAGTGACAGCTCCTCCCTTGATTTTGAATGCCTGACTAATGTATAGTTCAGCCATTTGGAAAACTGGTGGGTTGAATTCTCAAATTATTGCAAGCTGATCTGCTGTGTGATAACTCTATTCACGGGAATATCGTTGCATCTTGCAGAGAAATCTGAATGACTGAAGGATCACAGTTGAACTACACGTTGCCATTGGTTAGACAATGTATTATTTAACTGTACAGTTCTGAGAGGCAGCCGCATTTCCAACTTACAAGCTGTTCAGGTTACATAGAGTTCTCAGGAGTAGCACTCTGTCGTAACCGGGAATGGCCTACTTACTGTGTTCAGTGCCAGGCTGTGGGCTCCTCTGCTTGTGAGGAACCAAGTACAGATTAAGTGGTTGATTTGCAGCTCTATTCAAGCTTTTATGTTATTATCCATCTCACTCTTGATCTTTCAGCATTTTCCCTCTCACACTGTTCAAACAAAGCCCAGTGTATGACTGAGGAATTCCGTTTCCTTTCCCACCTCATCAGGTTGCAATCCTTGGGACTCTGTATTGAACTCAGCGAGTTCAGGTAATCAGCCTCCTCTCTCTGTGACAAGGCTGACCACTTCAGGTATAAGGTCATTAACCTGCAATATTCAAGTCAAGTTAAATCAAGTTTAATTATCATTCAAACCATACATTGATTCAGTTGAACAAGACAGCGTTCCTCTGGGGCCATGGTGTAAAGTATTCAAAGTAGCAAGCAAACATTCAAAAATAGAGGGTAACATTATTCAAAATATTGAGCAAAGAAGTATATTCGCTCCAAAAGAAAACATATGTAGTCCAAGAACCTGAGCAATAATGTCCAGCAATCGATGGTGCAGTCTCCCAGCAGTGTACAGATGCACACAGTCCAGCCTGTCATCCCACCATTCAAACAGAGAGGGCAGCACCGACAGGTGAGGCCAGCCCCAAACAAGCTCAACTACGCTGTAGCACTTCCACGTCTCTCACCTGGTCTGCAGTAGCAGGCAAGCCCAAGGCTTGAGGCCTAGTTCTCGCTACAGCTGAGGCTACACAGCTCCCACGTTGATCGTCCCTCCTCCAGACAAGGGTAACAGGCCTGCGACGGCTTGCGTTATCACTGTCCAACAAGTCTTGCGATTGCATGTGAAACGTCTGAGAAAACCTCCCACGGTTACACTGCACCAACGCTGATGCTTCCAAGTAGCAGGCAGCACAGTCTGCAGCCAGGTTTCACAAAGGAAAAAAAGCACCTTTGCTTGGCCCCCGAGAGGCCACTTCATTCACACATACCGTCATCTTACAGGAAGTAATATTTTCTCTCTTACACATTCCCCAGTTTTCTAAATATTTCCAGCATTCATTTTTATTTCAAATTTCAAACAGCAGCAACTTTCTGAACCTTACTATTTACTCATGCTCGTATCAGCGCCCTTTCACTACCTCATTTATGTCACTTCTGTTCTCTTGCTCTCTTCAAATATTCTTTTTGAAAATCAAAAGGGCACATTCACGTTCTCACTCCCACTTCTGATTAAAAAGTCATTAACAGGAGACATTAACTCAGTTTCTCTCTCCACAGATACTGCCAGAGCTGCTGAACCTCTCTGGTTTTATTTCAGATTTCCAGAATCTGCCCTTTATGCTGTGGGTGAAACAGGGCTTTGCTTTGCTTTGCTACCACTGGTTGGGATTTCATACTATAAATAAGTGAACATGAGAAACTGATGCTCAGACCAGAGAATATGACAAGCTGTGAATAGCAATATTACTTGTTGTTTTTGCAATTTGTTAACAAGAAGCTGATGAAATGCTTTCTCTTGCTATAAAAAAAAAAGGAAAACAGACAGTACTTGCAAACAAGTATTTGGTCACAAAGCCTTCACAATAAAATTAACATCCAAATTTTGTTGGAAGATGATTACAGGAATTCTGATGTGTTTGACAGGAATCTGAATATTATTATGCCATTGCCTAAGAATGTGTTTATTTTGAATGTGTTGACATAGCCCTGTGATTAAAAACAATTGGTTCTCCCCCCCATTTCAGTACATGCCAAACACAGAAAAACGTCATTCATCTCAATGAGTTTGGGCTAGATTATCAGCACCACCTATGCCAATATTTCCATTTCCCAACCCTTCCCCCAACAGTGCTACAACTTATTTTATCCACGAATCCAATTCACTTTTGAAAGACATAATTGAATTCAAATCCACCTCACTTTCAGGACGTCCATGCCAGATAACTACTCCTTGCCTAAAATAGGCTTTTCCTCACATCATCCCTAAATCTTATGCCATTCACTTTAAATCTGTGTTCCGCCATTTGACCTCTCTGCAAACGGGAATAATGATACATGGCTTTAGACTTCTGTACCTTCGGCCCAATCCGAGGGGGAGAGAAGAGAGAATGTCTGGGTAGATTTAATTGTAATGTTTAGGAGGCAGTTAGCCAAACAAATTAGCAGATACAAAATTGAAGGAGCTGTCTTTGATTGCGTTGGCTCCTTTACTGAGGAGTCAAGAAGTACAGATTGAATTGATGGAGGAGAGACTGGTTTCTGTGATGTATTGAGCTTCATCCATAACTCCCTGCAGTTTCTTGCAGTCTCACTCAGAGGAGTTGCCATATCAAGCACCTCCTGAGGACATAGAGGTGCCGGTTCACTTTATTGTTTGTAGTTAATTAACTGGAAAATAAAATTAAATATGATTGTAAAACAGAGACCACCTGCATGACTTCAGGTCTTCTCTCTGCACCACTGTGCGTGTGGACGCTGGGGGAAAATAAACCTTCATTAATATACATTTCAGTGAGATTTATATCATCAGGTCTTTGTTTGCAAATGTAAAGAGCACCCTTTTCAGAACACGCAGCACCCACCAGATCATCAGGCAACAGCTGTAACATCTTTGACATGTCCTTTGTAAGTAAATACCCAGATGGCCAAGACAATCACCTCTCAGCCCACCGATGCAAGAGGCATGTCTGTCCTAAATGATGCATAAAGGATCTGTTCAAAGGTTAGGTCACCACGGTAATTACAGGGCTAGCTTCTGAAGCATGGCTGTTGGCAAATGATCATCAGCAAGTTAGGCTCTTCTGCCTCCCGAGCAAAAAACAATATTTGAAAGGTCAAGACAGTTGGCAAGTTGCTACAGACTTCCAAAGCATTTGATAAAATAACATTATGTTCAGATAATGTTAAAGTCCTCAAAGGATACAACAGTTTAAACAAAATATGCAGCAAATTAATACGTATAAGGATAAACTCCAAACAACCAAATTCTCTATTATCAAAAGAGCAATTTAAAATCTGTAAGTTTTCTGGGTCCTGCTGCCGATCCAAGATTTTGTCAGAAGGCAGAAAAATGACAAAGTCCCGTCACAGAAGTCCCTGTGGGACAGATTCGGTGGGCTGTGCTGACTGAGGAGCAGCATGTTCGGTCAGACTACCAGAGCTCCAGCGAAGTTTTGCCCAACCTCAAGATCTGTTCACCAACGCCCTTCACGTGTTCCAATTTGTATTCCGTGTAGAACTTCCATGTTACAAGCTGTATGACAAAGAAATGATGGCTTAAAATCAGTTTAGTCCCCAAAGCATGTAGAGGGAACAAATGGTCATTAACCCACGTACATGCAAGACAAAGTAACTCTGTTTTCTTTGCAATGTTTCATGTTGCTTAGAATCAACATGGGACAGGAGATCATTCAGCCCATCAATTACATGTTAGTGTTGCTCCTTGGCTGCATGGACCATCATCGAGATTGATACCAAAAATTATTTTGCACCTAACGTGGAGGTGCACCGCAAATGTAAATAATGAGTTTCCTTAAAAATCAATCATGGCACTGAGGAAACAGCTGACCGTTGAAGAGACTGAAAAGTTATACTGTAGGGTAGTCATACATCCCTTTCATTTCTGTTGTGACAATGGATCTGCTAAACAATATTGGAGGAGAATAACAAGTTTCAACAATCTGAATTGGACCTTTCCTGGTACTTATGGGGAAGGGGGCAGGGTGGGTGGTGGGGAGTGAAGGTAATGGACAGACACTACTGCATAATTTGATGTTCGAAGTCTGGAATTGGAGGTTGGAAGAATACACACACCAGGCTTCATCAAGAGATCAGCAGTGGAAAGGACGAGTGGTTGCAAACTCCTGGGTGTCAACATCTCGGAAGATCTCTCCTGGGCCCCGTCTATTGATGCAATTGTGATGAAGGCATGCCTGCAGCTGTGTTCAATTAGGAATTTCATTATGTGGCCAAAGACCTGAGCAAGTTTCTGCAGATGTACCGTGAAGAGCATTCTGACTGGTTGCATCCCTGCCCGGAATGGGGGCGCCAATGCACAGGATCGTAACAAGCTGCTGAGGGCTGTAGACTCAGATAGCTCCATCACGGCCACAACCCTTCCCACCAGAGAGGACGTCCTCCACAGGTGGTGCTTCAGGCAAGCTGCATCCATCATTAAGGACCCTTACGATCCAAGACATGTCTTCTTCACATTACTACTACCAAGGAGGAACAGGAGCCTGAAGACACGCAGTCAGTGTCTGAGGAATATTTTCTTCCTCTCCCCAATCTGATTTCTGGATGGTCTATGTTAGAGCAACTTTTGCGTTCAGCACATGTAACAATTGACTTTGGCCGCTGGCCTTCAGATTCAAATAGGCATTGAAGATTAAATTTAAAATGCAGACCAGGAAACAGCTCTTATCTGATTGTCTACATATCTAATCAACATCCGATTGCATGGATAACTTTGTGTGACCCATCTTGTGGCCAGCGATCTTAGCAGTCCATGTGGGTGAGTATTTTTAAAATTAGCACTCACACTTGGATCTGTTCGGGTTGGTGGTACACGGGAGCACGAGGTATCACGAACTGGTAGATATAGAAGCAGTGTGCATGCGTGCACGTTTTGTTAATGTAAGGGATGAAACCTTGCATGTGAATTTGGTGAGACGGACCCGCCAGTTGCAAAGGGTTGTGATCGAAGGTTTGGAATGTCAGTGGGGACACGTATGCTCATTCCTGGAGCTGCATTTCAGCGATGCGTTCTGAGAGTGTGATGCAAAGGGATATAGCAGGCAACATGAGTCTAGATGCACATAAGTGTCAGATTGCAGAGTACATACCCTGCTGTTTAGTGCACACTGTTTAACTTGTATCAATTATTTATGTTTTGCATTATGTGAGAATTGGTGTGGAGATATTTCAGGGAGAGGTATTACCCAGATGAATCTATCAGAAAGGCACCTATTGAGGCCAGGCGATGTCAGGTCAAGCACCCGGATGCCCCGAGCCTGCCCGTGACTCTGATTATGGCCGTTCAAAAGCCTTTCAGCCCCCGGGGGGGAAACAGAGCATTTTGTCAGAGTTGCCCTCAATTGAAGTCACATGTGGGAATTCAGAATTCTGGCGTAAGCTTGAGGAAATAGTTGAAATTCACCAGACACACCCTGAAGATATACACGTGTTGGTAAAAGCGAAGCGTTTGAGGAATATGTGGGACAGGATGGCCCGGGGGGCGCGGGATGGTATCTGAGCAGCTACCGGGTAGGCTAGCAATAAAGAAAGATTTCACTCTTTTAAAGGGGAAGTGAGGCAGCGACTGGGGGGAGGTGAGAGTATCTGGGGAACGATAATGGCAGTGATTCAAAGAGCTGATGAGACAGCCATGGATTATGCAGAACATAGAAAATGAGTGTATGAGGAGTATTCAGGGTTGGATAATCCAGGGAGGGACGAAAATGATGAAGGAAGGCCTGACCTCAGCCCACCAGGAAGTTTTAGATTCAGACATAACGGTGGGGTCGACCTACTCTGCGATAGTTTAATGGGCCAGTGAGACAGACCGAAGAAAGTGCAAGAGAAATCGTAAAGTGGCTATAGTGACATCACAGAGGGTTTGCTTTGTGTGCCAACATCAAGGGCACCTAGCAAAGGACTGTCAGACCAGGCATTAAACAGTAGGGGAGTTGATACACTACCCCTGTGGCCTATTGGAACATGGTTGGAGGCAGTGTTCAAAAAAGAAATAAAAAACAGGTGGAAGTCATGGCAGACATGCAATCTCTCACTCCGTCAGCGACCAATCTGACCAATCTGACCAATCTGACCAATCCGACCAATCCGACCAATCCGACCAATCCGACCAATCTGACCAATCCGACCAATCCGACCAATCTGACCAATCTGACCAATCTGACCAATCCGACCAATCCGACCAATCTGACTGCTGATCAGATCATAGAGCTGGTGAGGATGGCTTCAGGGTCAGAAAAAGAGGTGGTGGCAGCCCCCACGTGTTATGGTCCGGTCCGGAGCCTGCATTCCGGGTCTTGATCCGGTCCGCGGACTCCGGACTCCGGGTCTTCTAGCCATCCCTCCTTTCACCCTTAAGCCCAAATAGGATCATCTTGGCTTAAGGAGGTGCACCTGAGACCTATTGGCTGGCAGGTGTATATAAGGGGCTCGGGGACTGAGTCTGGCTGGCTACTTTTGTACCTGCTGTTCTGTCTTGTTGTGCTGTTTGCCTGGCTTGGAGTACCCACTGTTAATTATTATCTAGTTCCATAAGTCCGTTCTTGTAGTCACCCTGGACTGAGCTCCTTTTTGATCCCTTGCCTCTGTTGGGTAAGCAGGCTGGACTGCTGTTGCCTGGTGGGGGACTCTGACCCTTTCCTACCCCTCTCATGGTTGTGCCCTGCATCCTGCCCAGGCCCCTGTGTTCCTGCCTGGGAGGCCGGGCCCTGCTCAGAAGTAAAGCAGCCTGCCTTGGGGGGGAGGCTATCCTCCCAGCATTCCTTGTCCCATAGACCCATCCTTTAGCCTAGCCAGGGTCCTGCCTTTGCCATGAACTCTCTGAACCCCAGGATCACCGTTGCAAGCCACGGTCTCCCCATCTTGTTTTGTCCTTTAGTTGTTCCTGTCCTGCCCCTAGTACTTCAGTGCCTGAGTCCTGCATTTGGGTCCGGTCTCCACGTCCCCTTGTGACACCACGGTCAGGGCCCATGACCTGCGGATGTACACAACAGCATTGTTGGGGGGGGGGGAGACTGCAATGCAATATGTTAGTGGACATGGGCATCAGTACTGATAACTGACCTACCCTTGCCAACAACCGGACAGACTATTTATGTCAGGGGTATAGGAGGGAAAACAGTGAAAGCAAAAAGAAGACAGATACTCAAAATCAGTGGGGTGCAACTTCCAGAGTATTTCTGAGACGATCCAAATAAGGAGGGCACTATCCTTGGAACAGACATCCTAAGGGAAGCAGGGACCATTATAGATTCAGGAAAGGGAGAAATAATATGGGAAGCCAGGAGCAGCGAACACCTACAACCAACAGAGTACACAACGTAGCCAGCATAGCCGCAGCCATCCCGATCTTCACAGACTGGAGCCAGGACAGTGTATCAGTTACCTTGTCAGCAGTTCCCAGCAGTGTGGACGAGACACGAGCAAGGTTGTGGTTGAGTAACAATAAACCCAGTTAAATAGAGTGGAGCCCACATAAACCCCATAAGCAGTACCCTATAAAAACTGATGCATGGACAGCTGTTCACAAGACAGTAATGATAGTTAGGGACACTGGAATGAAACCTGTGAACACCACTCTAACCGGGGGGAGGCACACGGGTGCCAAGTGGAAATAGAGCAGGAAGAAGATCAGCGTGAAGGAAACACCCCTGGAAGGGGAAGCAGGGGAAATTTTTATAGATGGGCCTCGGGTACATAGATGGGAAGCCACGGACTGCGTGGGCTGTGATGAAGGAAACAGCTGAAGAATTATCTTCAGGAGCACTGCCTGGGGGTTGCTCAGCTCGGGTGATAGAACCGCTGGCCCTGATGGAAGCCCTGCAAAGGCAGTATGGCAAATGTATAAACTGGTTGCCCTCAGGGTGGGGCGTGATTATCTGATGGCATGGGCACGACGAGGATTTGTAACCTCAACAAGGGCAGGTATTCAGCACGGGCACCTGATACAACACCGCTGGAAGCAGTGAGTCTGGCAGCAGAGGTGACAGCGATGAAAGGAAAAGCTCACCAGCAAGGAGCAGAAAGGAAATGAGTGGGCAGACATCACTGTGAAGAGGCCAGCAGAGGAACAAGAGGCAATTGAGATTGCAAGTGTGCAGAAGAAACGACTGAAGCCAGTTTAGTAAAAAGATATGAAGGGGTGGAGACAGAAGAGAAGGAGAAAGGGAGCAGAGGAGGGTGCAGGGGGGATCTGGACCCACGGGGAGGAAGGAATGGTGGTGGCTTCAGCTTGTATGAGGTAGATGCCACTGGAGTTACATCATGGGGTGATGCATCAGGGAGGACAGAGAATGAACACAACCCTCCAGCGGGACCGGTGGTGACCGGGGATGGACGGGGATGTTGGCACCGCTAACGGCGTAAAGCTACAGCTGGCAAACCAGCCACAGCCGAGGGGACCCTGGGAAAACATCCAGACAGATTTCTGTCAAAACGCAGGGGAAGAAGCGATTGCCTGGTAATTCTGGATCTCTTCACCTGGTGGGTAGAGCTTCCCCAACAAAGGGACTGCCCACCAGCACTGGTCCTGCGAAGGTGGGGAACCCCGTCCGGGTGGACTCGAAGCAGGGACCACATTTCACAGGGAAAGTGATGAAGGAAATGCGTCAACTGTCAGGGATTGGACCACGGTTCCACATACCCTACCAGCCTCAGAGTTCAGGAATGGTAGAAAGGATGAACCGAACAAACAACGAACGCCTTAGCCAAAGCTATAGCTGAGACAGGAGGGACACGGGTTGATGTATTACCAGGAATCCTGATGATACTGCGCGCAACCCCAAACTGCATGCTGGGTCCCAGCCCCTACAAATTATTGATGGGACAGGCACTGCAGCTCCCTCATGGGGTAATTACGGGTTGCAGTGGGCCTGGGGCTTACAGGGATGGAATGACACAATATGTGGAAGACCTTTTTTCCAGCTGAAAGGGTCTCCATACGATGTCTGCTGAGTCTTGCTTTGTCAAATAAAAAGGCTGATTCGTATCTACCAGTACTTTTCTCCAGTGACTTCATTCGTGCAATTACAGTCGATGGAAACTAGCTCGCTTTCTTGCACTCTGTTATACATCCTTTTTGTAATTATAGTCATTTTTATGTATTGCATTGCACTGCTGCCACTAAACAAGTTTCACAACATATGTCAGAAATAATAAACCTGACTCTGGTAGCATAAATCTCAGGCGCTGAAGTGATAAAACTTTGATCAGAGCACAGGAATCAGAGAAGTGGCAGGAGAGGGAAAGCAACGCATGGACTTGCAGAAAATTAGATAGAAACCAACACAAATTCTACTGCAAAAAAAGAGACGGGCGAGGGTTGAGGTGGGGCGAAGAGGTGGAAGCCAAATGTGTACATAACCAAATACTTGATGCATGATAGAAGTGTGCTGAATCCCAGAAGCGTAGAGGAATCTTTATATTGGCATTGGCCTTTAAAGACTTGGAAGTTATTCTTTGAGATTACATTTCAGCACATTTTTACTCTTGTGTTTACAAAGGGGGATAACATAGTCAGTGAGAGTGAAAAGGTGAGAGCATGGGATTACTGATCAACAGCAATGCAAATAATTGATCGGAAACTCAGGCAAGAAAGACTTGTGTTATTGTAGCCTAGTTTACCCTCCCCTGCTGCTTTTCCTCCACTGTTCCCTCCAGTTGCTCATGTTCCTGCTTTTTGGTTATTCTCATGCTGATCAGGGCTGTTCCTTTAATAAACAGTGTCTGCAACTAGCAGAAATCTATTATAAACCCCGGCTCCCTGCTGAAACTGAGCACATGTAGACTCGAGCTAATTTAATTCAGACAGCGAATGTTCTTCTTGAAAATGATGTAAGGTATTCTATGTAACATTCCCTGTGGCTGATTCGTTTTCCAGCGCATGCATGTGGGTGCTGGTCTTGAGCTACAAGAGCGGGTAATCCTAGTCAGCAAGTAACCAGCTTTCAGCTTAGGCATGGTAATCAAATACATGCGGGACAAAGGACAGACAAAAGAATGAAGGAGTTTTGAGTATTGACAAGCTTTTGGGCATTCACCCTGCATGGCAAGTTCACAGCCTGTGGCTGTACAACAGCTGCACATCTTGGTTCACAAAAACAATCAGGTTCACATGCAGAGCATGACGGGCAATATGCTACCGTCAAAGACACCCTGCATAATTGGGAAGTGCACAATACTCACCTCCAGCAAAAGGAAACAAAAAGTTGATTTTATTTTTAAAATTTTCTTAATATCACCAACATCCTTGTATCCAGATGCACCAACATTTATGGCCTCAGATGACTACACAACTGCAGGTAAGGCTGACTGTGTTCTGCAATAAAGCTACAGCAGTTGGTAGCTTTCAGTCAGATATTCTCATGAAGGAAGGTCTGAAATGTAATTCAGGAAACAATGTAATTACAGACAACTTGAGGATTTAGTCCCCTGCTCCTTTTGGCTTTCCTCCATTCTGCACTGCCAGAAGTCGTGCACATATTGGAACCAACGACATATGTAGAAAAAGGGATGAGGTCCTGAAGGGGGAGTTAGGTAGAAGGCTGAAAAGAAGAACCTCAAGGGTAGTAACGTCTGCATTGCTGCCTGTGCCACACACCAGTGAGGGTAGGAATAGGATGATGAATGCATTGCTGAGGTATTGGTGCAGGGGGCAGGGTTTCAGATTTCTGGATCACTGATACCCTTCCTGGCGAAGGTATGACCTATACAAAAAGCATGGGTTGCTCCTGAACCTGAGGGACACCAATATCCTTGTGTGTAGATTAATGAGAGCTTTTGGGGAGGATTGAAACTAATTCAGCGGGGGAATGGGAACTGGAGTGATTGGGCTAAGGATGGAGCAGTGGAGGTACAAGTAGATGCAGTGTGTAGTGAGACAATGAGGAAGATGATTGGGCAAAAGTGCAGTTAGTGGGATCAGTTGAATTGTAACATGGAGGCATAACTGAAAAGGGTGATGAAAACTGGACTGAAGATGTTATATTTGAATGCATGCAGTATATGGAATAAGGTAGATGATCTTACAACGCAGTTAGAGTTTGGAGGCTATGACATTGTGGGCATCACCGAGAGGTGGTTGAAAGAAGATCACAGCTGGGACCTTAACATTCAAGGGTACACATCATATCAAAAGGACAGGCAGGTAGGCAAAGGGGGTGAGGTGGCTCTGTTAGTAAAAAAAAAATGAGATCAAAATCCTTAGAAAGGCATGACATAGGGTCAGAAAATGCAGAGTCCTGGTAGGTAGCCTTAAGAAACTGCAAGGGTAAAAAGACCATGATGGGAGTTATATACAGGCCTCCTGACAGTAGCCAGGATGCGGGATACAAATCACAATGAGAGATAGAAAAGGAATGTAAAAAGGGTAATGTTACCATAGTCATACAATAGGTGAAAGGCAATACTGGATTGGGTGTTGTGTAATGAAACAGATCTGATTTGGGATCTTAAGGTAAAGAAGCCCTTAGGAGGCAGTGATCATATGATAGAAATCAACCTGAAGTTTGAGAAGTCAAATGTATCAGTATACTGTATAGTAGAGTACAGGGAATTACAGAGGCATGAGACAGGAGCTGGCTAAAGTTGATTGGAAAGAGACACTAACAGGGATGATAGTAGAACAGCAATGGCTGGAGTTTCTGGGAACAATTCAGAAGTTGCAGCATAGTTACATTCCAAAATATTCTGAAGTGAGGATGGCACAAGCATGACTGGCAAGGAGAGGCAAAGACAACATAAAAGGAAAAAGGGGCATATAATAGAGCAGAAATTAATGGGAAGTTGCAGGATGTGGAAGCATGTAGAAACCAACAGAAGGAGAGAAGAACCATAAGGAGAGAAAAGATGAAATGTGAACATAAGCTAGCCAATAATATAAAAGAGGACACAAAACATTTTTTTAGATATATAAAGAATAAAAGCGAAGTGAGAGTGGATATTGAACCACTGGAAAATGACACTGGAGAGGTAGTAATGGGGGTCAAAGAAATAGCAGATGAAGTTAATAAGTAGTTTTCATCAGTCTTCAATGTGGATGACACCAGCTGTATGCCAGAAGTTTGAGAGAGTCAAGGCACAAAAGTGAGTGTAGCTCCTTTTACCAAGGAAAAGGTGCTTAGGAAGCTGAAAAGTCTGAAGGTTGATAAGTCACCTGGGCCAGTTGAACTACACCCTAAGTTTCTAAAAGAGGTAGCTGAAGGGATTGTGGACGTATCAGTAGTAATCTTTCAAGACTCACTAGATTCTGGACTGTTTCTGGATTACGGGAAAATTACAGATATTACTCCACTCTTTAAGAAAGGAGGGAAGCAGAAAACCAGGAAATAACATGCTAGTTAGCCCAACTTCAGTGGTTGGGAAGATGCTGGAGTCCATTATTAAGGATGACGTTTCAAGATACCAGGAGACATATGATAAAATAAGCCAAACTCAGCATGGTTTCCTTAAAAGGAAACCTTGCCTGACATTCCATTGGAATTCTTTGAGGAAATAACAGGCAGGATAGACAAAAGAGAGTCTTTAGATGTTGTTTACTTTGATTTTCAGGAGGTCTTTGATAACGTATCATGCATGAGGACATTTAGCAAGATACGAGCTCATGATATCACAGATAGGTACTAGAATGGATACAAGATTGGCTGACTGGCAGAAGGCAAAGAGTCGGAATAAAGGTGCTTTTTCAGGTTGGCTGCAGGGATCAGTGTTGGGACCGTTTCTTTTCACCTTATTTATTAATGCTTTGGAAGATGGAATTGATGGCTTTGTGGCCAAGTTTGCAGAAAACATGAAGGTAAGTGGAGGGGCAGGTAGCTTTGAGGAGTAAGGGAGCCTGCTGAAAAACTCAGACAGATTAGAAAAATAGGCAAAGGTGAGGCAGATGAAATAAAGAACAGGGAAGTGGATGGCCATGCACTTTGGTAGAAGGAATAAAAGCATAGCCTCATTTCTAAATCGGGAGAAAATTCAAAATTTAGAGGTGAAAAGAACTTGAGGATCCTTGTGCAGGATTCCCTAAAAGTTACCTGGCAGGTTGAGTTTGTGTTAAGGAAGGCAAATGCAGTGTTTGCATTCGTTTTGAGAGGACCAGAATATAAAAGCAAGATGTAATACTAAGGCTTTATAAGGCATTGGCCAGACTGCTCTTGGAGCATTGGGACCAGGTTTGGGCTCATTATCTAAGAAAAGATGTGCCGGATTGGAAAAGGTCAAAGGCGGTTCACAAGAATTATTCTGGGAATGTAAGGGTTATCATATGAGGAGTGTTTGATGGCTTTGGGCATACACTTGCTGGAGTTTAGAAGAATTGGGGGGAAGGAACCTCACTGAAACCCACTGGATATTAAAGGCCCAGATAGAGTAGATGTGGAGAGGATGTTTCCTTTAATGGCGGAGTCTAGGACTGGAGAACATAGCCTCAGAATGAAAGTACATCCATTTAGAATGTAGGTGCGGAGGAATCTCTTTAGCCAGAGGGTGGTGAAGCTGTGGAATTCATTGCCACGGACAGCTGTTCAGTCCAAGTCATGGGTATATTTAAAACAGAGGTTCGCAGGCTCTTGATTAGTCAGTGCCTCAAATGTTATGGGGAGAAGGCAGGAGAATGGGGTTGGGAGGGACAATAAATCAGCCCCGATGGAATGGCAGATCAGACTTGATAGGCTGAATGACCTAATTCTGCTTCTATGTCCGATGCTCCTATTTTCATAATCACACTCAATTCCCTGAGCTAGGGACAGTGAATCAGTCAGATCTGGAAGTTAACTGCTATCTCGGCTGTCAGTTTAAAAGCAGCCAGATTACTCCCTGTAATTAATCAAAGCATAGCAAAGTACAAAAAAGGCACCTGAGATACGTACAGTGCACCGGCAGCCTGCTGAAATAATCCAGTCATTAAACCACATTATTTCATGATCCCTTTAAACCAGCTGGGATTGGGAATGGGGGAAGAACCCTGCAATCCACACAACGTAATTATCAGCTCTGCAAAGGAATGAAAAGGGTAGTCTGTAATATACAGTTTGAAAATGGCAGCACTGGCATCAGCATTAGACACAGATTAGTGTTGTGATCCCCCTCTACATTCCCTACACTGCTGGTATTCTACACTCTACACTCTGTGACTGTACTCTCTAACTCCTTTGCTAAGATAACATCCTGCATCTTTCCATCAGAAGAGCACAAGCATATCCGGTGCCATTTTCCAGCATTTGGTAGCTGATGGTGCCTGAAATAGACTCCAGAAAGCCCTTTGTGGCCCTATTGCTTTCTGTTCAGCATTATGCTTTCAGATTTTTTTAAATATTCCCCTTTATGTTATTTGTTATCCTAACCTGACATCCTGCAGTGATTCAATTTTTTTTAAAGTATTGCTGGGTCATTACCTGCAATAATGAAAATAGTCACCAATCTCCACAACATTTAACATTTTAAATGGAAAAGTTGATGTATGATTCATGGAACTATTCCTTGTCCCATCATGTATCCAGTCACAAATACCCCTCTGGGCTGTGGTTTTGCCTCTCTTGAACCCAGGAATTTGAGTTATTATTTACTGTCTGCAGGGGCATTCCCAGTGTTCACATCTGACAAGTTTAAAGTTCCAACACCAATGTTCCCTCTAATTTGTAATGACCAGTGTGTGCAAAATCTTGTGCTGTGCAATTTTTTTAGCCAGTGTCAACAACGCACTGAATAATTTATTCACTAAAAACAGTATCAATAAGCCAGTTCTAAAGTCTGCAGACAAATCATCGCAAACTCCACATTGTCAAAACCGTCTGCATCAGAAACCAGAAAAGGTAATGTGATTGCCTACGATCGTGAAAGAAATGACTATGCAGAAATGGTAACGAAATGACTATGGTTCCTGTGTATTGGGTATTTTAAATTTGCATATATTCAAATACATTTCAATTAACTTTTCGTTGTAATTTCAATGCCAATATACTGCAAAGGCAATAAAGTTTTTACATTTCAAATTGCATTTATTCTGCCATCAGCAAATTAGCCAGCAAGAATATTATCTTCGAACTATCAGTAGTAAGGATAAAGGAAGCCCCTCCGCCTATTGCTGCTGAAGTGGAAAGGACTCTGCAAGCCACCCAATTCCCATCTCGTGCTGCTGATTCCAATGACCTTCCAAACCACCAGAGAAAACACAATAGCCAATGGGTCAGTGGTGGAAAGGCTCCTGCAATCTCTTTCCTTTCACTGCTCCCAACCTGTAAGCATCCACTAATGTATTGACCCAGTTTAAGAAGTAAAAGAACAATTATGAAGTATTCTTTTGATTTATTCTTCTCTTTCCACAACTAAGTTTTATGGTGAACTGTAATAACTTTCTAGGGAGCAAGACGGTTGGTAGGTTTTCTGTTCCACTGATTTGGTGAGACTGGCTGCTTATCTAAACCAGCTAGCTTTTCTTCCTCTTCCTCCTCCTCCTCCTATGGCTGCACAGGACAGCAAAAGACCAGGTCCACATAAACAGTGTGAAACCTACAGATGATACTACCTATCCACAGATGACGCAATAGCCACAGCTCTACATACCATCCTTACACGTCTGGAGAAGAAGGATGCTTATGTGAGAATGCTGTTCTTGGACTACAGTTCAGCATTCAACACCATAATTCCCTCCAGGCTCGACAAGAAGCTCAGAGACCTCAGCCTTCACCCTGCCTTGTGTAGCTGGATCCTGAACTTCCTGTCAGATCACTGGCAGGTGGTAAAAGTGGGCTCCCTCACCTCTGCCCTCTGACCCCCAACACAGGTGCCGCTCAGGGCTCTGTCCTAAGCCCTTTCCTTTACTCATGACCGTGTTGCCACCCACAGCTCCAATCTGCTAATTAAATTTGCTGACGATACTACACTGATTGACCTAATCTCAAATAATAGAGGCAACCTACAGAGAAGAAGTCATCACCCTGACGCAGTGGTGTCAAGAAAGCAACTTCTCCCTCAATGTCGCAAAAACAAAGAAGCTGGTTGTGGATTACAGGAGGAATAGAGACAGGCTAATCCCTATTGACATCAATGGATCTGGGGTTGAGAGGGTGAACAGCTTTAAGTTCCTTGGCATACACATCAGCGAGGATCTCACGTGATCTGTACGTTTCGGGCCGAGACGTCGACAGCGCTTCTCCATATAGATGCTGCCTGGCCTGCTGCGTTCCACCAGTATTTTGTGTGTGTTGCTTGAATTTCCAACATCTGCAGATTTCCTCGTGTTTGATCTGTACATACCGGCTGTGTGGTGAGAAAAGCACAACAGTGCCTCTTCCACCTCAGATGGTTGAAGAAGTTTGGTATGGGTCCCAAATCCTAAGAACTTTCTACAGGGGCACAATTGACAGCATCCTGACTGGCTGCATCACTGCCTGATATGGGAACTGTGCTTCCCTCAATCGCAGGACTCTGCAGAGAGTGGTGTGGACAGCCCAGTGCATCTGTAAATGTGGACTTCCCACTATTCTGGACATTTATAAAGACAGGTGTGTAAAATGGACCCGATGGATCATTGGGGACCTGAGACACCCCAACCACAAACTGTTCCAGCTGCTTACATCCAGGAAATACAGGTCGACCTTCACTAATCCAGCACCACTGGGACCTGAGGCCCGATTAGTGAAAATGCCAGATTACAGAAGGATCACATTAAGCAATAGCTAACCGCCTCATCATACCTTTAAAATATCATGTATATCAGTACAAGTTAGATAATAATGAAACAGAAATATTAAATGAGTAGCAAGTGAAATTTTAATAAAGTAATATACTGTACAGGCATGGATCAAATAAAGGGTACAGGTAAATGTACAGGAATTAACTTATACAGAAAAGTTGAGCACTTCTGCTTCTAAGGTGAGATGTTTAATATACCTTCAGGCAAAGTTACATGTCTGCAAGTGTGGGGTTGTCAGGATCATCAACATCTTCATCTTGAAAAATGAGTGAAGCGTCAGGAACTGGTGCTGAAACTGGCACAACATTGTACACCTGCTCAGGGCTTAATGTTCCATCGGAGACTAACTTGGCAAACTCGTCAACAAACTCTGCTGCTGTTTCCTCGTCTGCTGAACGTTTTTCACCCCACACTGCACGAAACTGTAAGCTGTGATGCTGCTTGAACCGATGAAGCCAGACTTCACTATTGTCACACTTATAATCTAGTCCTTGTTCTTCATGAAACACTTTTGCTTGTTCCTTCACCATATCTCCAGATAGTTCAACATCTTCACTTACACGAAGGTTAAACCACGTTATCAGCACTTTATCTAGTTCTGAACTTCTTCCGTCTTTCATTGTTTTTCTTATGCACATCTGTTTCTTTCAGTCACTATCACAACAAGCAGGAATCGCCTGTCAGTGCTTACAAGAGCGCACCAACACGTGAACAGATCTAGCGCAACCAAAACAATGTGCAGCAGATTGGTACGGTGGCCCAGGAAATTTGAAATTACAGTTGCGCAAAAAATTTGAACTCAGTGCCGGATTATTGAAGGAACTGGATTACAGGTAGTCGGATTAGTGAAAGTCGACTGTGGTACCGCAGCATAAAAGCCAGGACCAGCAAGCTCCGGGACAGCTTCTTCCACCAGGCTATCAGACTGTATAGTTCATGCTGATGCAACTGAATTTCAATGTTATATTGACTGTCCTTTTGTACATACATTTATTATAAATTACCATAAATTGCACATTTTGACAGAGACGTAACGTTAAGATTTTTACTTGTAGTGTATATGAAGGATGTAGGTAATAAAGTCAATTCAATATCAGGACATTCTGTTGGAATGCACTGCATGTAACTTTGAAGCTGTTCTGGAAGTCCACTTGTTGCATCATCGTTATGAAGTCATAGAGCAATACAGCACAGATAGAGGCCCTTCAGCCCAAGACATTCATGCCCACTGCAATGCCACCAGATGGTCCCAATTTCCTCTGTTCAGCCCATATCCCAGTAAGCTTTGTCCCTCTGTGTATCTATCCAAATACTTCCTAGACGATACCATTGTACCTGTCTCAACCACTTCCTTGAGCAGCTTGTTCCATATACTCACTATGTGAAAAGGTTGCCCCTCAGGTCCTTTTTAAATCTTTCCCCTCTCACCCTCAACCTATCACCCCTAGTTTTAGACTCTTCAACACCAGGGAAGATTTCTGTGATTTATGCCTCACATGACCTTAATCGTTTCTATGAGGTTGACCTTTATTCTTCTACATTCTAGGGAATAATGACCTAAACTGGCCAACTTCTCCCTATAAGAACTCAGACCCTCTAGTCCTGACAACATCCTCATATCTTTTCTGCACTCTTTCCAATTTAACCATGTTATAGATGACCAAAGTTGTACATAGTACTCCAAGTACGGCCTTACCAACACTGTAGTATAACACCCCAATGATTATACTCTGTGACTGAGGGCCAACATGCTAAGCTCCTTTTTCACCACGCTGTCTACATGTGATGATGCTTTCAACAAAACGCATTCCCAAGTTCATTTGTGCCATTACCCTCATTGTCACCCTACCATTCCTTGTGCAAGTCCCATGCTGGTTTGATTTTTCAAAATGCATTCCTTCACATTTAGAGTCATTGAACACTACAGCACAGAAACATGCCCTTCAGCCCATCAAGTCTTTGCTGATCCATTAATCTGCCTAGTCCCATCAACCTGCACCCAGACCACGGCCCTCCATACCCCTCCCATCCATGTACCTATCCAAATTTCTCTTAAATGTTGAAGAAAAAGAATTTCAGAATGTATATTGCATATATTTCTCTGACATTAAATGTACCTTTGAAACCTATTGAACCTACATCAACCACATGTGCTAACAGCTTGTTCCACCCTCTGAGTGAATAAATCCCCCCTCATGTTGTCCTTAAACTTTTCACCTTTCACCCTTAACTCATGACTTCCAGTTGTAGTTTCCCCCAACCTCAGTGGAAAAACCCTACTTGCATTTACCCTAACTATACCTCTCAATTTTGTACACCTCTATCAAATCTCAACCTGGGGAATAAAGTCCGAATCTATTCAACCTTTCAGTGTAACTCAGGTCCTCAAGTTCGGTAAATCCTTGTAAATTTTCTCAGCACCCTTTCAATCTTATTTACATCTTTCTAGTAGGCAGGTGATCAAAACTGCACACAGGGCTTTAAATCAAGTCTTATACGACTTCAACATAACATCCCATCTCCTGTATTCAATACACAGATTTATGAATGCTAATATGCTTTGAGCAGAGACCAATCAGAGAGATCAGAAACTTGAGAGGGCAGAATTCACTCAGGTTCACTGACTGAGTATTAAAGGCAGCTGCTTCACAGCAGGTTTTTTGGAGCTTTCAGCAGCAGCCAATTGGTGTTTGGGATTGATTAGCAAGAACAATTTAAAGTAAGGCAGGGGCAAGTAGAGCAGCCATTGTTGGAGTGGACAGAGTTAGAGTGGAGATTCTGAGGCTTTAGCTCTTCAAAGCTGCAGCGAAGAGAGGTTTCAGTCAGAGAAGGTAAAATCAAAAAGCTGTAGGTAAAGCTTTTTCCCCTCCTTTACACTTGCTCAGTTAGAACAGTAGAGATGCTAGGCCAGATAATGGGATGCTCCTCTTCTGGGATATGGAAAGGTAGGGAGACCTCTGGTGTCCCTAACAACTACACTTGTGAGAAGTGCATCCAACCACAGCTTCAATTCCTTAACGTGGATTGTTAGAAGCTTTAGTTGGATGAACTCCAGATCACTTGGGAGGCTGAAGGTGCAATAGATAGGACCTATGGAGAGGTAGTTACACCTAAGGTGCAGGACACAGGAAATTGGGTGATGGTCAGGATGGGAAAAGGGGTAAAAGAACCAGTGCAAAGCACCCCTGTGGCCATTCCCCTCAACAGGTATATCACTTTGGATCCTTTTGGAGGGGATGACCGAGCAGAGGAAAGTCACAGCAGTCGAGTCTCTGGCCCTGTCTGGCTCTGTGACTCAGAAGGGAAGGGGGAAGAAGAGGTGAGCTGTGGTAATAAGGGGTTCATTAGTTAGGGGAACAGAAAAGAGGTTGTGTGGACGAGAACAAGATTCCCATTTGTATGTTGCCTTCCGGATGCCAAGGTCCAGATGATCTCAGATTGGGTCCTCAGCATTCTTAAGTGGGAGGGTTAACATCCAGAAGTGAGATCCAAGTAGGTACCAATGACGTGGGTAGGATGAGTGATGAGCTTCTGCAAAGGGAATTCAGGGAGTTAGGTGCTAAGTTAAAGGATGGGACCTCCAGGGTTGTGATCTCAGGATTGCTACCTGTGCCACGTGCTTGTGAGGCCAGAAATAGGAAGATTATCCAGTTTAACATGTGGCTAAGGAATTGATGTAGAAGGGAGGGCGTAAGATTTTAATCATTGGGCTCTCACAAGGGACGATGGGACCTATACAGAAGAGACGGTTTGCACCTGAACTGGAAGGGTTCTGATATCCTAGTGGGAAGGTTTGTTCATGCTGCATGGGGAGGTTTAAACTGGAGTTGCAGGGGAATGAGAACCAGAGCGCCAGAGGTTGTGGACACAGATGTTGCTAAGACCTCAGACAAAGTCGGGAATCAAAAGGTTGAGCATGGTGTGACTAATGTCCTGAGCTGCACATATTTCAATGCAAGAAGTATCGTAGGGAAGGCAGGAGAGCTCAGGGCACGGATCAACATCTTGAATTATGATATTGTAGCCATTAGTGCGACTTGGTTGCAGGAGGGGCAGGACCGACAGATCAATATTCTGGTGTTCCATTGTTTTAGATGTGACAGAGCAGGATTTAAGGAAAAGGGGTGACATTACTAGTCAGGGAAATATCATGGCAGTGCTCCATCAGGGCAGACTGGAGAACTCGACTAGTGAGGCATTATGGGTGGAACTGAGAAATAGGAAAGGTATGACCACATTAATGGGGCTATATTACAGACCACCCAACTGTCTGAAGGATTTAGAGGAACAAATTTGTAGAAAGATTGCAGACTGTTGCAAGAAACATGAAGTTGTTAAAGTAGGTGATTTGAACTTTCCACACACTGACCGTGACTTCCATACTGTAAAAAAGGACTAGATAGGATAGAATTTGTCAAACGTGTTTGAGAAGAGTTTCCTTAATTAGTACATAGAAGTTCCAATGAGAGAGTGTGTGATACTGGATTTGCTATTAGGGAATGAGACAAAAATTTGTGTTGAGAAACCCTTTGTATCCAGTGACCACAATGCCATTAGCTTCAAAGTAAATATGCAAAAAGTTAGGACTGGCTCGTGGGTTGAGATTCTAAATTTGGAGAGTGGCTGGTTTTGATGGTTTTAGAAATGATCTGCTAGATGTGGATTGGGACAGGCTTTTTTCTGGCAGAGGTGTACTTGATAAGTGGAAGGCCTTCAAAAGCAATAATTTGAGAGTTCAAAACTTGCATGTGCCCGTCAGAATAAAAAGTAAAGATAACAGGTGTTATGGACCCCTGGTTTTCAAGAGATATTGAGGCCCTGGTTAAGAATAAAAGGTGCCTAGCAGGTAGAGGCAGGTAGGAACAAATGAGGTGCTTGAGGAGTATAAGAAATGCAAGAGAACACTTATGAAAGAAATCATGAGGGCTAAAAGAATGCATGGAGTTTCTCTAGGATACGAGATGAAGGAGAATCCTAACGGATTCCTCAGATATGATAAGAGCAAAAGGATTGCAAGGAACAAAACTGGTCCTCTGGAAGACCAGAATGGTAATCCATGTGTGGAGAGATCTTAATTTTTTTTTTTGCATTTGTATTTACTAAGTAGATGGACACAGAGTCTATAGAAATGAGATAAAGCGGAATAACTTCATGGACTCTGTACAAATTACAGAGGAGAAGGTGTTTGCTGCCCTGAGGCAAATCAGGGTGGATAAATCCCCAGGGCCTGAAGGTGTTCCCTCCGACCCTATTGGAGGCAAGTGCAGAAATTGCCAAGGACCAGATACATGAGTATTTGGATAGGCATGGACTGATTAAGGATAGTCCGCATGGCTTCATGCATGTCTAACCAATCTTAGAGTTTTTTGAGGATGTCACCAGGAAAGTGGATGAAGGCAAGGCAGTGGAGTTTGTCTACATGGACTTTAATAAGGTACTTGACAAGGTCCCACATGAGAGGCTGGTCAAGAATGTTCAGTAGCTCAGCATTCAGGAAGAGGTAATAAATTGGATTAGACTGTGGCTGTGTGGGAGAAGCCAGAGAGTTGCCTCTCTGACTGCAGGCCTGTGTCTCATGGTGTACTGCAGGGACTGGTGCTGGGTCCTTTGTTGATTGTCATCTATGTCAAAGATCTGAATGATAATATATTTAACTGGATCAGAAAATTTGCGGATGACACCCACAACACCAAAACTGGGGGTGTAGTGGATAGTGAGGAAGGCTATCACGGCTTGCAGATGGATCTGGAGCAGTTGGAAAAATGGGCTGAAAATGGCAGATGGAAATTAATGCAGACAAGTGCGAGATATTGCACTTTGGTAGGACCAACCAGGGTAGGCCTTACACAGGGAACGGTAGGGCATTGAGCAGTGTGATAGAACAAAGAGATTTGGGAATACAGGTTCATAATTTATTGAAAGTGGCGTCATGGGTAGATAGGGTCATTAACAAAGCTTTTGGCACACTGGCTTCATAAATCAATATACTGAGTACAGGAGATGGGATGTTATGTTGAAGTTGTATATAAGATGACAGTGAGGCCTAATTTGGAGTATTGTGTATGGTTTTGGACACCTACCCACAGGAAAAATGTAAATAAGGTTGAAAGAATACAAAGAAGATTTACCAGGATGTTGCTGGGCCTGGAGGACATGAGTGACGAGGAAAAATTGAACACATTAGGACTTTATTCCTTGGATCATGGAAGATTGAGAGGAGATTTGTTAGAGGTATACAAAATTATGAGGGGTATCGATAGGTTACATGCAAGCAGGCTTTTTCCACTGAGGTTGGGTAGGAGTACAACTAGAGGCCATGGATTAAGGGTGAATGGTGAAAAGTTTAAGGGGAGCATGAGGGGAATCATCTTCATTCAGAGGATTGTGAGAGTGTGGAATGAGCTGCCGGCATAAGTGGTGCACGCGAGCCGGATTACAACGTTTAAGCGAAGTTTGGACAGGTAGTGGATGGGTGGGGTATGGAGGGCGATGGTCTGGATGCAGTTCAATGAGAGTAGACAGGTTAAATGGTTCAGCACGGACTAGATGGTCCAAAAGGCCTGTTTCTGTGCTGTATTTTTCTATGACTCTATGATGATAGATTCTACCTTATTATGACCCTGCACTTTATTG
Source organism: Hemitrygon akajei (assembly GCF_048418815.1). Classification (NCBI taxonomy): domain Eukaryota; kingdom Metazoa; phylum Chordata; class Chondrichthyes; order Myliobatiformes; family Dasyatidae; genus Hemitrygon; species Hemitrygon akajei. Next base: position 41,894,308 of record NC_133128.1, read on the forward strand.
TCTACCTGCACTTTCTGCATTGTTATTGATTTCCCTTGTACTACCTCAATGCATTATTATAAAGAATTGTTCTGTATGGACGTTAGGCAAGATAAGCGCTTCCACTGCACCTCCTCCGTGACAATAATACCAATTTACCAATTTTAGAGGCAAAAGTAGATAGTGGATTTTTTTCTCAGTTTCCAGATTTATAAAACGCCCCAGACTCAGATGTTCATTTGAAGTTATACACGGATACGTGAAATTATTAAAGGAAAATCTATGGCACAGGATGAGAAAGCAGCCCAGTCCGAACGCTGGAAGATCCTGCAAACTTTCTCCAGTTTCCGCTATCTAACCGGCCGCAACAATTTGTGACTTGGAGAATAATGTCTCTCACGCCAATGTTCGCGTCTTTAAACCGTCACGTGATCCGGGTTCCTCCAATAACAACTGCAAATTCCTACAGCTGTTCCTTCAATCTCCCTTACCCCCGACCCGTGTGGTCTGAGAAAGGGGAAGATCGCTGGAAATTCGCTGCCTCCTCGGTGGAGACATCGCGCAGTGTGAAGGACGTGTCCTCGGCTCCGCCGGCGTCCCGTCACTGTTTGATAATCTCTTGCCGATCGGGTGCTTTAGCGTTTGTTCCGCACGGCAGAGGAGGGGTGTGGTCCTCCTTTAAATCTCGGAGTGCTGCTCCAAATCCCCTTCTCCGGCTCTGTTAGCTTGCATTCTTGTCCACCACCCTTTCTCTGCTGCTCCAGCTGCGACCCCCTCAGAAATGGTAACCAGCTTTGGCTGCTTTTGATCTTACTTCCCATCCGTCTTCACCTCGTCCAACGTTTGCATTTACAATCTCTGTTTTGTTTTAAACAGGTATTCAAAAGTATTCCGTTGTTGGTCCTTTTGGCCATCGCCGTGATAAATGCTGAAGTAAGTTTGATTTCTCTGTCCCCCGCCCTCCCTTTCACTCAATTCCTGCCTCTGGCTGAAACGGGAACGGTTTTGCGTTTACAAGTTTTGGGCGTTATCGGGTTTAGGCTTTGTCATGGTAAACCTACCTCGAATCCGTACGTCTTGCGGGACTTTGTAGACAGTTACAAGTAATTTGTCCCTGTTAGAAATGTGGCAGCAAGCTGGATCATAAAAGCTGTGTGCGGATGGGAAGGGTAAAATTCGCTTTGCTTGTCGCTGATCTGAACGAGCTGTAGGTCGCGAAGGCACATTGAAAGAAGTTGCCTTTTCATGTATTAATATTTTGGGGGGAAATCTGAAAAGAGCCGGAAACTGGTGAGTAACTTGGAGCTGTTTGGGAGAATGTGCTGAGTTTTTTTCACAATAACGGGGAAAAATGCTGAAATCACGACCACTGGGAAATTCAGTGAGGACCCGGGATTTACTGGAAACTTACAAGTATCTACAGGCTCGATAAAAGCACGAAATCTCACATCTCGCTTTGATAAGGGATTACGTTCGCATAGCAGAGCGAACCTCCCCCACCCGGTTAACAAAGATCAAATTCGAAAGCGGGTCCACCACACCAGGTTCCCTGTACGTGTATTACAGTTTCATGTATTTTCAATTCAGGGGTGTCAGACTTAAATATACTGTCTCTTATTTTTCAGTTTTACCATGAAGTATATCAAATGCTCACTACTGCCCAAGATTTGTTATTTAAATCCATAGATTCAGCTTTCCAACAAGCGTTCAGCTGTTTCATAAAATAGGTTATGGTGCATATTTATTAGCAGAAGTTAAACCAGCACTGATACGCCAGTCTTTCAATTTGGAGACATTTAACAACAAAAGGAATTGATGATTAACCTAAACAACCAAAGTGCAGAATCTTACAGCCACAATTTTCACCTTCATTATCCTATTGATTTACTCTGGTTTCACAAAACTATAGATCACTTTGGTTTGAAAATGATAGTTTCAACTTTAAAAATCCTATTACTGTTAACTACAGTTCACTGATTTACTGAGTATGCCTGCAAGAAAACGAATCTCAGGGTAGCATATGGTGACATGTATGTACTTTGATAATAAATTTACTTTGAACTTTGAATTATCCATCTATAATCTGACTAAAAATACAAACTTGTTATATGTTGTAGAACCTTTTGATGTGATTTGTTAATGGAATAGGGGAAGCAATATCAAATTGAAAGATTTCGTCTCCAGATGATGGTGTTTTCCAGCAGTCTTTAGAATGGCCTTAATTTTGTTATTTTGACTGGGATGAAGGGCCAGGGAATTGGTTCCATGCAAGTGTCATCTGCAAACACTATATTGAAAGACATAATAGACTGTATGAACATAACTATGATGAAAGGAACATGGAAAGGGCTATGAAAATTCGTCCATGGTGATGAACAAACCATGCAATATTGTAGAGGCTGAAGAGTAGAACTGAAATTTTAGAAGCAGGCTACCACTAGTATATTACAAATTAAGCATAGGTGACCAGGGATGAATTTCTAACCCCCTTGATCTAAGCGAGTGGGTTAACTATGGCGAGGTGTGGGAAGTGGCGAATGAGCAAGTTAGAATATCTTCCTAATAGCAAAGAAGAAATCTCAGAAGCTGAAGTACAGATGTGAGAAAGTGATGTATAACTGGAAAAGAGTTTTGATCCGACTCTCTCTTTACCTTCACCCACCATAGTATGGCATTGATGCATTAGCCTTTGAACAAGACCAGCAGTCTACATATAAAACAAAATCAAATTACGTGAGGTTTTCAAAAGCTTCCGTGTATTCCTTTATTTAGAAGTTTGAGAGTTAATCTTGGGTGTTTAAAATGATATTTTTCAATAGAGTAAAGGCGAGGAAGTTTTGGACCAGGGTACAGTAACCATGGTTAAGTTGTGGACAAGCATCCAGAAGGTCTGGGTCATAAACCCAAAGACTGGAGTTCAATTCCCACCAAGGCTGTTGGTGAAAAATAAAACATATCTAGAATTAAAATCATTGTTAATTAGCATCATCTAGGGAAAAGAACTTGCTGAGCTCATCTGGAGTATTGGTCTATTGACTTGCAGGTGGGGTGAATTAGGGATGCAGAGCAAATGTTTAGATCCCTTGATGGAGTAAAAAAGCTAAAATAAGGAAGTTGTTTCTGAGAACAAAAGATGGTGGAGATTGGAATACATTCTTCCAAATGAATGTGGATGCCAGGTCTGCAGACCTTTCCAACACAATGTTAGATTGTTGTTGGTAATAGCAATCAGGTGATCTGCAACAAGGGAAATAGAGGTGCTGAGCAGCTATGCCCAAAATAAATGGCAAAACACTTGAGAGACTGAATGCCTTATTCCTTTTCTAATTTAATGCATGCTTTCTGATTTGTGGGTTTTCTAATTAACCTAGTTAGATTGAATTACCATTACATGATGTTTAATCATTAATATTATATTGATTTAGTAACTGAGAATTTGCAATTTGAACTTCTGGTCAAAAACTTGAATTTGGCTACCCATTTACATTAGAAAAATTTCTTCCCTGATCTATGAAATAAAAATGACCTCATGTCTAGACTGCTGGATTCAAACCTGAAACAACTTCTCTTAGACATAATAATCAGTTTGCACATGTTTTAGGCACTAGACTAAAACTTTTGAAATGAAGTGGCTCATTTGTCAAAAACAAAGAGTCAACCAGAGAATTTATTTTTTTAAAAGCAAAATTCTGAACCCACTGTTTTTGTCTGAGACGGGAGACATGGCCTGAAATGTTGATCCTCATAACTTTTACTCCTTCCGTAAATCTGAAGTTGCTCCTTAATCTCTGTAATTCTTAGAGTTTGAAACAACTAGCAATTTTGGAATAAATACGGAAATGCAGTTATGCACTTAATTTTACTTTATACCTGTGGTACCATACTGACATACTTTCTGAATTACACTTGTGCTTTAGTTAATTAATATTTGTAATAACCTGTTTTTTTTCCCCTCACAGTGTAAAGTAACTAGTGCCATAATAACAAGTTTCAATATAGACTATGTCAGGTAGATTTGGAGAGTATATGTAACAATAGAACACCATCTTCAGTGATATGAAGAATGACAAAAACTATCAGAAAAGATTGGAGAGTAACCCATTTTAGCTGTTGTCAGGGAACATTATGGATGGATTCCATTGTGGGTGGAAGAGATACTTGAAATCATGTGCTCATCACCACCACCACCTAGGCTGATACATGGTTAAAGTTGAAATTATCTACATGGAATGGGCATTGTCATAACATTTCAAAGCAAGTTGCTGACAATATCTCATGTTTGAGGTAATTGTAGCTGCTCTCTGGAGCCCTATCAATTAAATATAAAGAGTTCATAAGGATCCAAAGTTGTGCCATTGGCCAGATGCCAATATTTAAAAGGACAAGTCATAAGTGGTGATTTACAAGCATATAATTTAACCTCAGCATGATGGAGAAGAGTTGTTAGATTTACCCTGTACAACCATTGACACAGATGGGATTCTTTGAGAAGCTAGTAATTCTGCAGTGGAGGAATTTTAGTAACAACGAGAGTCAAGATTATCTGTGACTGATCTCCTCGGAGGATAAGGTCGTAATGACTTGTTGCCTGGTTTAGATTGGATAGACAGAAATAAACTTCCTCTTTACAGAGGAAAGAAGAGCCAGAGGACATACAACCTCAGAATGGTTATAACATGGAAGGAAGGCCTTTAGCTTGTGGAATCGTTACCATTTCTAATGGAAGAACAATCTAGCTACACCCTCTCCCCAGAGCCTTGTAGATTCTTTCCTTTCAGACACTCTGTTCTTTTTGAATGCTACAATTAAATCTGCCTCTTTTATTCCAGGTAGTGCAGTTTAAATCCCCAATTTAAATCGCTATCTGTCACTTTTGGTTTATTTACTTAGCATCCTCACGCTACATCTTTTGTTTTTAATCGCCCTTCTCTATCTGCTTTGTCCGTACTGTTACGTACCCCGTAACTGGGTCACTTACCAGCAAAGATAGAGAGGTCCGTTGAAGTCTGATAGTACTATTTTTAACAGTATTTATTGATAAAAATACACAAAAATAACATTGATGCAAACATACCGATAATATACGTCGTCAATACTAAATCTAAAAGCGCGGGTATAATCATAATCAATAAGAAATAGCTCTATTGTTGTCTAGGGGATAATGTATTGTCCGATGGAAATATAAAAGTCACTCAAGTTCATTCAAGCTGCAGGCTGCAGCCTTTGGTTGGAGTCAAGAGAGAGAGATTAAAACTTGCCCATTCCTTTTATAATGTCAATCCTTCGAGAGTCGTTGGGGCTGATTTCTCCTTTGTTGTTAGCTAAAGCCGTTCTTCCGTGGCAAGGCCCACCAATTCTGAGGCAAATGGAAAAGGACGCACGTGGCTTTCCACCGGCTTTCGCTATTACGCTGTTACAGGATTTCTAGCGTTTCTTCTGGTGCGTCTGAAGGGGCCGTTCCCCAGACCCTCTTTTATCCCCCACTCACGGGGTCTCAGATGTCAATCAGGGTGGAATGATGCCATCCCCCAACCAGCCCACGTTGCCTGAGGGCTTCCACGAAGCATAGTATTCAATACACAATTCCGTCTCCAAGAGACAATGGCCGTTTCCCGTAGCTTTGTATCGCCGAGGGGCCAAGACATTCCAAACATCTCTCTCTCTCATTTCCTGGGTCTCCTGACCCGAATCAATAGCGATCTTGCGATTCTCAAAAAGGAGGGGGCACAGGCGTAACACCTCCTTTCTTCAACACGTTTTTTTACCATCGGAAAAAAGAAGTAATACAGAGTCTTACAGGATTTAGAATCTAACACAATACAAAAGTTTTTTTTTCTACAGAGTAATACAATTATACATTCAATTCAGCATCTAAGCAGTTACCGATTACATTGTCACTTCCTTTAATATCTTAACATCTTGCACCTTACTAAAGTCTGGTAGCATCAGACTTCAATTTAATAACCACCTATTTTTTAGTTATTTTTCTTTAGCAAATAAAACTAAAGAGTTGTGATCCTAGCTTACAGGTATACTACAAAAGTTCATGCAAATACTAATCTTTATGTTACTTTCAAACTTAACAGGCAGGCTTCCATGGGGGTTGTCTTTTATTATTCACATGCTTTGTTGAAATCCCTTAAAACCGGCTTCTGCTATTTAAAAATGGCATCCCCATTAACCCTCGCCTCTTTTCCGGTTAATTCCCATGTGTAGAGCTTGTGCACCCTGGCGAAATAGGCTTTCGTCCGCTACTTTCATAGGAGTTATTTTATCAACAATGTGTTCCCGACTTAGACCATTTCCCGAATTTCCACCCAATTCTTTAATTTTACGCAAGTTGCTAGTTTTCTCTTCAGGACCCTTCAGGCTATTAGTTTTCAGTTTAAACTCTTTTATCAAACAGCATTTCAAATTCTGCCTTTTTACACCACACTCTGGAATAACAATAGCGTGTGGAGCCCCTTTACCTTCCAACTCAACCTGTAATTGATTCACAGGCTTTGTGGTATCGAGCCATTGTCTCTGTAGCCTGGTTGCTGCTTCTGATATCAGTCCAGCCTTTAAATTTTCTTCATTCAATTTGGGAACTACACATTCCCCTTTTCCTTCAATAATAATATTCACCCCACCACCTTTGATCTCCTCACTGACTTTTACCACACCTTCGAGCACAAACACCTGGGAACTCTCACTTCCCACTATTACCAAGGTTAACCCTTTTTTCACTGAACCAAGTCCATCTGACCCACAAGGATTGCATTCCTTTTCATCTGAATCAAATACCTTAGACTTTTTCTGAGCTCCATTACTAGGTTCAGTACCACGTGCATCCACATCTTGGACACACTCAAACGGGACATTTGCCTCTTCCAGGCTTTCAATACCCGTATCCAGTCCAAATTCTAAATTCCCCTGATCCTCCCAGCTACACTCTGGGCAACTCCCTTCCGGAGTAAACTCAACCCCACGGGCTGAAACAACCTCATCGGCCAACCCAGCAGACTTCTTCAAGGTAAGGGCACCCTTTTCATCTAGGACTGCCCTCATTTCATTATCGGGGACACCTTTAGAATTTTCCACTTCTTCAAACAGTTCTGCCAAACCAGACAGATCATCCATGTCCAACCCTGGACCTCTTAACAGCTTTATCTGTTTCTCATCTTCATTTCATGCCTCTAGAGCTTTTCTCCTCGCTAAGGGCGGGTCTACCTCCTCTCCCTTACTCTCTTTCCCTTTACTACTCTTAGTTTTACCACCCTCTAAACCCTCGTGGTACAGGGTCGGTAAAAACGTCTCAGCCAACTCGATACCGGCCGGATTTAAACTGCTCTCATTCTCAGCTGCCTTTCTCGACAGGCTGCGAGTGATCGCGCATGCGGGATAGATCTTGGACTCTAGGGGCGGGGCCTCAACACTCACAGGCGGTCGCGTCAGCGTCATTGCTGATCAAACCTTACCACCGGCTAAATCATTACCCAGAAGGACGTCCGCGTCAGTTCTCGGGAATTCTGATCGCACCCCCATTTCAACTGGTCCAGAGACTAGCTCACAATTCATAATGACCCTATGCAAGGGCACCATTTCCGTCCCTTTTGCTATTCCTTTCACAGCTACCATTCCCGTCTTGTGACCAAAATCTAGTACCTTACTGCTAATCAATGACAGTTCAACGCCCATGTCTCTCCAGATCCGCACGGGAACTGGTGGGTCTCCCTCTCTCACAGACACGGTTTCGTTTGACATACATGTCTCAGACCCTTCTTGTACTCTGTCTACCCGGGAATCTCTTGTCGATTTACTGATTACCACGGCACATCCGATAGGGACCGCTGCTTTCCCTTTTCCTGTCTCCTTCCTCGGAGCAAAGCACCTAGGTGCAATATGTCCCCCCTTTCCACAATTAAAACAGGTCAAGCCCGGAAATCTCTGGCCGTCCTGCCTCTCCTCCCCAACCTTACCACTAGCTCCCGGCGGGACCTCTGCCTCAGCCGGCGGGCTTTCTCTATCGTTCCCACAGTCTCTCTGGGAACTTTTATCCGAGGAAAACTTTGTCTTGTGGGTTAGGGCATATTCATCTGCGAACCTAGCAAATTCGGAGATGGACTTATTCGGCTTCTCATTCAAATACATCCAGATATCCTCCGAAACACCACTTTTAAATTCCTCAATCAGAATTAACTCCCTGAGACGCCAGAAATCCTCTTCCACTATTTCTGTGGTGCACCAGCGGTCCAAGAGCACACCCTTCTCATAGGCAAACTCGGTATACGTCTGATTCCACCCTTTCTTTAAATTTCTGAACTTTTGTCTATACGCTTCAGGTACCAATTCATAACTCCGGAGAATGGCTACTTTTACTTTGTCATAACTCTCCGCCTCTTCATCCTCCATGGACAACGCCGCATATGCTCGTTGTGCCTTCCCTTTTAACACACTTTGTAACAACGCCACCCACTGCTCTTTGGGCCACTTCTGATTCACTGCCACCTTTTCAAAAAGCAAGAAATAACTATCAACATCCGTCTCCTTGAACGGAGGTACTAACCTCAACTCCTGACTAACATTAAACCGCTCCTCTCGGTCTGACCCTTGATCTCTTCGCTCTTGCCTTAACTTCTCCATCTCCAAGTCATGTTTCCTCTGTTTCTCTACCTCCTCATACTCCCTCTCCTTCTCGGCTCTTTCCTTTAATTTTTCAGCTGCTTCCAGCTGTTTTAACTGAATTTCATGCTCTCTTTGCTTCTCAGCTCGGTCCTGCTCTTTTTTCACCTCTAACCCCTTTAGCTGGAGCTCATGCTCCCGTTTCACCTCTAACTCCTTTAGCTGGAGCGCCTGCTCCCTTTGTTTGTCGGCTCTTTCCTTTTCTTTCTCAGCTGCTTCCATCTGCTTTAATTTCATGTTCCAACCTTAATTTCTCCAACTCTAACTGAGCCGTCCCACTAGCTGGTACCTTTTCAGGGATATTTTCCAATACCTCAGCTGCAAACACATTCTTCTCAATATAATACTGAGTTATGGCCCTTCGCACCTCCCGCTTTTTCATTGACAACCTCACCTCTGCGAGGTTTAACCCCTTTGCCATATTTATCAAGTCTGATTTGGTGGCCGCCTCTAGCACCTCCAGAGTTGGGTTTTCTATAAATTCCTCCACGTCCATCTTTGCTGGTTTCCCGTCTGGCTACCCGCGTAACCAGATCCAAGTTTGGACTTACAAGCCCGATTCACTGGCCTCCCAATTTGGTGTCAAATCCCGGACGAGCCCCCAATTGTTACGTACCCCGTAACTGGGTCACTTACCAGCAAAGATAGAGAGGTCCGTTGAAGTCTGATGGTACTATTTTTAACAGTATTGATAAAAATACACAAAAATAACATCGATGCAAACATACCGATAATATACGTTGTCAATACTAAATCTAAAAGCGCGGGTATAATCATAATCAATAAGAAATAGCTCTATCGTTGTCTAGGGGATAATGTATTGTCCGATGGAAATATAAAAGTCACTCGTTCATTCAAGCTGCGGGCTGCAGCCTTTGGTTGGAGTCAAGAGAGAGAGTTTAAAACTTGCCCATTCCTTTTATAATGTCAATCCTTCGTGAGTCGTTGGGGCTGATTTCTCCTTTGTTGTTAGCTAAAGCCGTTCTTCCGTGGCAAGGCCCACCAATTCCGAGGCAAATGGAAAAGGACGCACGTGGCTTTCCACCGGCTTTCGCTATTACGCTGTTACAGGATTTCTAGCGTTTCTTCTGATGCGTCTGAAGGGGCCGTTCCCCAGACCCTCTTTTATCCCCCACTCACGGGGTCTCAGATGTCAATCAGGGTGGAATGATGCCATCCCCCAACCAGCCCACGTTGCCTGAGGGCTTCCACGAAGCACAGTACTCAATACACAATTCCGTCTCCAAGAGACAATGGCCGTTTCCCGTAGCTTTGTATCGCCGAGGGGCCAAGACATTCCAAACATCTCTCTCTCATTTCCTGGGTCTCCTGACCCGAATCAATAGCGATCTTGCGATTCTCAAAAAAGAGGGGGCATAGGCGTAACAGTACCCTTTAGGATTTTGAATCTCTCACTTATCTCCAAGAAACCCACCATATCCCCATTTATCCAGATAGCAAAAGTTGTTCATTGTTCTTTCCTGTCTTCTCCAAAGCCTTCAGGTTTCTCCTGAGCGCAGTACCACAGTTATTCCAGCATTTAATAAAAGATCTTCATGAGTGCCTTGCTTATGCTGGTTTTTATAAAATGCATAATCTTCAGCCATTTTCAAACCTATCCTTTTTAATGAACTATGCACTAGCATCTCCAGATATATCAATTGTTTTATCCCCTTTAGTTTATATAGTTTCTTCTCATTCTTCTTACCAAAATGTAACATTATGTATTTCTAAACATTCATATTATCTGCCACCCATCAGCCTGTTCTACTCACTTGGAGTCAATTTCAATGCTCCTTATGTAAAATAGAAAAATAGTAACTGAAGCTCCAACACTCTGGGAAATCTACTTCGCATCACCTCTGCCCCCCACCAAAATAAACTTTTTAAATTATCCAAATTATTTCTAGATTTTTCCCCACCATTGAAATTTACAAATAGAGACCATATCCTTATTCCCCATTTTGAACAAAGTTGTACAGTAATATCTGCCATTTACCAGTAATGATGAACTTACAAAGGTTTGAAAGATTATGGCTAGAGTTTCTTTACTTTCCTCCCTTACTCCTTTCGGCAAGTTGGAATCTATCCCACATGGACTTGCCCACTTAATGTGGCCAAATTTCCTGCTACCTCTTCTTTATAAATCTGTATCCCAAACAAAATCTCAATGGCATCTTCTGAATGTCCAGCACAATCTTATCTTGTCATCAAGCCCGAAGTATTAATAACACAGCTTCCTTAAAAAAAATTTCCTTTTCATTCTTGTTGACCCAATTTCTCTTAAAAACTCTCTTCCTGATCACATGCCTACATAAGATTTTTGGATCCTTCCTTTTCTTATTTTTCTTACTATTTTATTATTACATTTATTCTTGTAATTTCTAAAATTCAATAAATAAATAATAAAATAATATTAAAAAAAAGATTTTTGGATCCTTCAGTGTGTTTTTTCTTATCCCTCCATTTTCAACTTAGTTCCCTTTCGTTCAATTCCACACTGAACTTTGTCATCACCCTTGCGCTATTAAAGTTAAGTTCTTTATCTTTCTCCTTTTTACTCCATCTTTGCAGGCTCTGGTTTTTATTTTTCTCCACATTGAAATAAATTTATCTTGTAGCAGAGGCATTTCCATTTTGAAGGCTCAATTACAGTTTTGCCAGTCGAGCATTGATTGCAGCTACCCAAAAGGAGCTGTTCTTAACTCATTGCAATTGATATTTTTACCTTAGTGACTTACATCCCATTTCATCCTTCTAAACTTTCTATTTTCTATATGTTCCCCCACCACATTAATCTTTCTATGTTTCATGGCTTGTGTCCCAGAATCTCATTTCCATGAATATTTTAAAAAGCATTCTTATTTAAGTCAGGCTATGTTATTGTCATGGCACATAATCCAACATAGCTAATGCATCTGTAAATTGCTAACCTTCTTTAACATGCTTCTTGGGTTTCGAGTGCATATATTTAAATAAAACTATTGTGGACTTCGTTGCACACTGTTCTCTGGTCCTGCTTTTAAAAACTTCATCTCTCTTGTTCTGATGCTATTTATCATTCCCATTTCTGTTTGCATCTTTTTTTTTATCTGCTCAGTGTTACCTTCCTATGCCAAATTCCCTGCCACTTGGTTAATTTTACCACAACAGAAGCAAATCTTCCCAGCTCCTTTTGAAGTATGATCAGTCTGGGCAGTGCACATCCCATCTCCCCACAGATCTGATCTGGATGCCCCAGGAACCTAGAGTCTACCCTACTGTACCTCAATCCACATATCTTCCTCCTTCTGTGTTCTCTTGCAGGTCAGAAAGGAAACTAATGTTTCCTAACTCTGTAAAATATGCTTTATTCTTCTATTATTAGTACAAACATGGATCAGAGTTCCTCAATGTTCATCCTGCCATGTTAGAATTCACTGCAACAACTCTGTGCTCCTAACCTTGAAACCAGGGAGGCAGCATGCCATCCTGGAATCAGTACTACAACAAATGCCTGATTGCTCTCCTATAAATGTTACTAATCTGCTAATTTTCCACTCTCCTCATACCATTCAATTGCCCCAGTGCTGTGTTCCTGGCCCTGTCCGAATTCCAGAGAGGAAATTTCTTATGCCACCTTCACTCAGAACTGAATGCTGCTTGGAGAACAAGATACTCTCAGGGGTTTCTTGAATTACCGTGTTCTCTTTTTTTGGTCCCTTTTGCCAACAATCTCAAGCTGTGTTGCTATTATTCTCTGAAACATTCTATCTACGAGAACACTAGTGGACTACAATGACGGCAGCTGCTGCTCAGACTCCAGATGTTAATAGTTTTCTGTGTGGCTCTCTGGAATACAGAAAATCCCCTGGAGTTCCCATGTCATGCAGGATAAGCATTCCATGAGTCTCAGTGTGCTGCAGTGCCTCAATTTATTGGATTAATTTAACAGATAGGGAATGTACAGATTATAATAAATACTAATATTCACTTTTTTAAAGTTGATGTGAACAATTTTAATTCCCTTGTTTAATGTGCTCCTTTCACACATTGAGATGCCTTAATATGTTCTTTAACTTCAACATTCAGTCTCCTTTTAATAGGTTCAAAGTTATTGCCAGAAGATGGGGGGGAGAGGGTGTTGTTCAGGATTAATGTTTTAATTTCCTGAATGGTCTATAGTTCTGAACTCATTTTGGTTTCTTGTTCACCTGCTTTGATTTGCAGAGCATTACTGGGTTGTAAATTCTGATTGTCATTATTGTACTGAATTTGGTGAAAGCCAGTAAATAAGATAGAGTTGTGTGGGAGTTGTAGGATTATTTTGGGTTTCTTTCATATCGAAGGAGATTGAATTTGTTCTCCTTAAGGAGTAATTATAGATAGATTTCTGCAGTGATTATTTTAATAGTTTGTTTCTATTTCATCTGTTATTGGTAGTTTTGATGATGGCATGGAAGCTGAAAACTGCATTGTGAAGACCAATACAAAATAAGCATACTGGACCTTGGGAAGAAAATCTATTGCTGTGTAATATAGATGCAATGAACCACATTTAGCAGGCATTTTTAATATTTGGTGGTATGTTACGTAATTAATATTAGGTAATATTTGGGGGTTGGTATTTCCAGTGCTGCATCAGTTTGCAACTCAGTTCCAGAATCAGTTTTTAATTCCTTTTCTCCCTCTTCCTTCTGTTTTTATTTTGTTTCTGCTTATGTGCAGCATCTCCAGACTACAGCTAACAAGCCTTTAACACCCTCTTGCAACCAGCACCCCTACCATTCTGCTTCTCCTGGTCTCCATCCCGTCTGACTCTGCAATTTAACTGGTTTCCAGCTTTTCTCCTGAGGGATCATCGGCCTGAAACATTGAAATTGTTCTGTGTGTGTGTGTGTGTGTGTGTGTGCTGCCTGACATGCTGAATGTTAACAGCATCCTCTGCTTTCACATTTTTTTTTAAAAGAGCCATTTGTCACTATCGGAAGAGACGTGTGATATAGATCACTTGGAGGATAAATTGCTTGTTTTGGTGACAGGTAGCCACTTTCACAGGCAAATTTGTTGGTTGAACAAGTTGTTGGATTAGTGTGTAATTGCCATGATATCTCTACCCTTCAGAAATGCTGTTATTGGAGAAATATTACTTAATTCTCACTACAAAGGGGAAGATGAGAGATGACACATGACATACTGCTAGTGTTCTTTTATTGATGTGATAAAACTGAGAGGCTGTCTAATATTTTGCTCACAGCCACCAAAAGTATTTGAAATTTCAAGGTTCATATAGACCAGAGATCTGAACCATTTGCTTTTATTAAACTATATTTTGTTACACAGGGGATGTTATCCTTGACATAGCTATACTAATTGAATTTCACAAGCAGCTGCCTTCAGATTTTAGAGTTAGTAATATATCTCATTGTTCACTAATCATATTCTCCTGATAGCAGCAGTAACAATCAATAAAAGGGACAATAACTAACATAATTGAAGCATTACGTTAATTCAGAGGATAATGGGGCTTGAGGTTGATTTTTTTTCAGTGTTCCTTCCATTTTAAATTTTAAAATCCTTTTCATTGGCAGGAAGCATTTTCCAGTTTACTTTAAAATAATTTTGTCAAGGACTAAAGGGAGGTGGAAGGGATGGGTTTGTTGAGTTGGGGTGGTGGAGTTTGGGTTCTTGAAGAACTGTAGCTTATTGATGTGTGTAGGGCAGTGGATGTTTGATTAACATTGGATTGGCAATATCATCAGCACAGACATTGTGGGCTTAATAGCCTGAGCTATATTCATCCACATTCTGCAATACAAATACCCACATTAAAACAGACCTATTGGCCCAGCTTGACCATGCGATTGAATTGGCTTCCCTGAGCTGTGCTCATTCATTTGGGCTTTATTCATCTAAACCTTTCCAATCTGTGTACCTGTCTAAATGCTTTTTAAACATTGTAACTGCACTGATTTCTAACAACTCATTCCACATGTTCACTGTCCTGTGTGAAATAGTTGCCTTTCACGTCCCCTTAAAATTTTCCCTTTCTCAAACCTGTAGTTTTAGACTGCCCTACCCCAGGAACAAAACTCCCAATCGATGTCCCTCATGATTATATATACTTCTAAAGGATACTCTTCACTCTCCTGTGCCTCGGGAAAAAACATGCTAGCTTATCCAGTCTTTCCTTGTATATCCTTTTGAACCTTTTCTGCTCCTTTTCCAGCTTGTTGATTTCCTTCCTTTGGCTCAGCAACCAGAAACTCTCACAATGCTCCAAGTGTAATAACATAACTCTTGGACTCAGTACCTTGACTGAGGGCAAGCATTGTTACCACCCTTTCTACTTGCATCAATACTTTCAGGGATCTCTGCACTTACACCTGTAGGTCTGTTCTCCACTATCCAGAGCAGTAAACTTGGTTTAACTTCCCAATTGTTCTGGAGCCCTTTGCAATCTTAACTCATTTCTGAACCAGAATTGTTAGCGTCATCCACAAGCTTATGAACCATGCCAACTACATTCTCATTCAAATAGTTAATGTAAATGACAAACAACAGTGGACTCAGTACTAATCCCTGCTGGCCACAGGTCTCTAGACTGGAAAAACAAACCTCCACTCCCATCCTCTGTCTTCCACAACCAAACCAATTTTATATTCTGTTACAAAGCTCACCTTGGATCTCATCCTGGACGATGTAGGAACTTAAAGTCCTTGTTAAAGGCAAACGAGGTCATGTCTACCAATCTACCCTCAATTCTTTTGGTCACCTCTCAAGAAAAAAAATTGTGACTTGATTTCCCATACACAAAACCATGCTGAGTATCCATAATAAGACCTGATTTTTCCAAATTCAGATAGGTCCTGTCTCTCAGAAACCCTTCCGTTTTCTCACCATCTCATTGCTCTATGGCCTGATCTTGCAGCCCTTAAATACCAGCACATGCATTAGGCATCTTCCATTACTTCCGCCAAGGCTAATCATGATGCAAACATCTTAGCAGGACCTCTGCAATTTCTTCCCTCTGTCTCAGTGTCCTAAGATGCTCTTGGTCAGGCCCTTTGGATTTACGCACTTCTAAGACACCAGCATCCCTTTCGTAATGTGGAACACACTGCCGAGGGAGATGGCAGTGGCTGATACAATAGAGACATTCAAGAGACTCCTATGACATGTAGACATAAGAAAAATGGAGGGTTATAGGCTATGTAAGAGGGAATAGTTGCATTGATTGTGGAATAGGATTATACAGGTCAGCACAACATCATGTGCTGTGCTGAGATATTCTACATTCTGTGGATATCTTCTAAGACATCACTATTTTATTTCCTGAATTAACTAGCTTACACAATAAATACACATTGGAAATTGTAATTTGGACAGTAGACAGGTACATTGATCCTTAAGGGACCTACTCCCTCCATAGTTGACCTTTTACTCGTAATAGATGAGTTATTAACTTCAAACTTTCTGCATAATCACTCAGTTGACCTGCTTGTGCATCTAACGAGAGCTGTGTAACTCATCTCCTTCTACCCTTGGTCACGAACTTATCAATCACCCATCTGTGGACACTTTCTGGAGGTCTAAGATCCGTATGCTCCATGACCGCTGGACTAAGTGTGTAAATGTAGGAGGGGACTATGTTGAAAACTAAATGTGCTAGGTTTTCTAAAATTGGCTCCTTCTATCTTAGGCCATGAACTTATCAATTACCCCTCATTTGTTCCTCTAATTTCCATTGACCACTGTGGGGTGAGGATTTGGTGAAGCGTTATTATATAATCTCAAACTGATTAGCCCCTTCTCTTTTCTAAATTTCACCCATATAACCCCACCTGTCAGTCTTTGTACTGCTGTGATTTTCTCCAATCAGAAACACAACTGCCCTCCTGCCTTACTTCACCTCTGTCACACCTGTAGCTTCTGTACATTGAGTTACCAGTTGTTCTCATCCTTCAAACATAATTATGCATTAGCCCAGTCCCTAATGTCTACCCATGCTTGTTTATCTGTCGTATCCCTGACGCATTTTAGCTGCATTAAAATGCAGTTTATTCTATCATACCTTCCTTGCTCTTTGTCCTGTCTAGTGCTGTATATGCCTCAACTTTCTGATCTGCTACCCTACTGCTTTGTTTCTAACCCCCCTTTAACCCCCTCCCAAACTAGACTTTGAATACAATTAGTAAATATCCCTGTCACGATATTGTTCTCCCCCCCCCCCCCCCCCACACACACACACACACAGATTTGGTATAAACTACCCCTCTTGTATGCTGTTGCAATATTGTAGAATACAGTTGCTGGGAATTACTTATGAGCTGCAAATGTGGTTACATCATAGTATACTAGTATTAAGCAAGGATCAAAATAGTACATGCCAGATCTCAAGAGTTTGTCCTATCAGACCTGGAAACAAATTCTAATTTGACATGTTATTGCTCCTTTCATTATTATTTCACTAGGCATTTTTTGTAGGAGCATAAAATAACAGTAGTGTGCTTGCTTGGCAAGAATAGGATAACTAATCTACAGACTGAATTCCATATCTTGTGAACTTGTTTTTCCTGGTGATTAATACTGGTATTTAAGTGTAGAATTTGGCAAGCTCATATCAGCAGTGCAGAATTTGAAATCCATTCAAGTCTGCTTTGATTTTTTTTGTGTGGATTAAGTTCATTTTGGTATCATTCCTTTCAGCAGACATGCATTAAAACTAGCAAGAAATGAAAGAAGTCAACTGAAGTCAATGCCAGATGCAAGAAACAGGACAATGTTGAATCTGTCGTCTGTTTTGGAATCCCATGTGCTCTTTATTGAAACAGTGGGAAGGGAAACAGTTTACGGTGTAAAATAGCCTCAGACTTGACTATCAATCCTCCTTTTATATTAACAAAATGAAAAATTCCACCTCTGAGGCAAGGACTGAATACCAGAAAGGTTCAGATTAAAAAGCTTTAAATTACCTTGAATGCACTAGCTCGGGGGAACCTACACAGGCAGTACAATGCATCAGGACATTGCATAACTAAGCTGAAAGCAGATTCCACTCGGGTTGAAGGTAGTCTTGTGGTATTTCTTTTTTTTTTGTTATGTGGTTATAAAATGACAAATTATTTTGAGAAGCAAACTCCATCCACTACATTTAACCAGTCTATTTTCCATGACATTTCAGTGTAAAATAGCCTCAGAATTGACTATCAGTCTTCCTTTCATATTAACAAAATGAAAAATTCCACCAAGAAATCTATTTTTTTTTAAGTAAAAGGCAGATACCCATCTTCCCATGATTTCCTTATTTGTTATTAATATCTCTATAGGTTCCATTTTGAGCTATAACATTTCCTATGTCCTCCCTGTTTCTTTCATTGGGACTTTGATCACGTTTAGCACTTTGTTCCTCTTTTGCTGTAAATATTAGTCTCCCAACAACTTCAATCCTGGAGGACACCATTTGTCTCCCACGTGTAGGTGATAAGTGTCAACTTTGCAAAACACAGCTGGGTAGAATTAGTTAGCATCGCAGTTCAATTAATTGCTTGTTTAGTTGGGAAGGTAATGTTAAATAAAGAAAGCATTTCTATGAGAAGCATTTAAATATTACAATCACAAACACAAGAAATTCTGTAGACGCTAGAAATCTTGAGCAGCACACAAAAAATATTGGAGGAGCTCAGCAAGCCAGTCAGCATCTACAGAGGGAAATAAACAGTTAACGTTTTAGGTGGAGACCCTACATCAAAGCTGGAAACGAAGGGAGCAGAAGGTGGAATAAGAAGACGGTTGGGAGAAGCAGACTGAGTAGAAGCTGGCAGTTGATAGGTGAGACCAGATAAGGGGCGTGTTGCTTCTCCAATTTGAGTTTGGCCTCATCGTGGCAATAGAGAAGACCATGGGCAGTCATATCAGAATAGGAATGAGAAATTGAATTGAAATGGATAGCTACCTGGAGATCCTGCCTTTGTGGCATTAGAATTTCTTATCTCGTGTAGCTGGGTTGGCCGCCTCTGTCAATAGAAACAGATGAGTTAATTCAGTGAGTTCCAACTTTAAAAGATGTGCTTTTTCATAAATCTGCCTCTCTCTACATTGCTTCCATTTTAGTGTAATGAAGATTTTAATGTAGAAACAAGCTGCATTAATTATATCAAACATTCCTTTCATACCTACAAGCAACTTTTTAAAAAAAAACATTCAGTAAATAAAATTGTTTAGAGTTTGAAACTTGGTTCTTCCTTTTTTTTAAAAAAAACTTGAACCACAGCTGTTAGCCTAAGAGACCAATTTGGTCTAATACACCAGAGCCCAACTGAAGGACATCTTGCATCGTCATGGACCTCATCACCTCCGGAGATCTGCTGTATACAGCCTCCAATCTCAATATTCCCCAACCTTCTAATTCCTACTCAAGTTCCATAAGCCTAACTGCCCCTGTAGGCCCATTGTGTCTGTCTGCTCCTTGCTGCTCAACTCTTGTCCTTGTATTGTGACTCCATTTTATCCCCCTTGGTTTCAGTCCCTTTCCATCTACATCAATGACACTTCACATGCTCTCTACCCCTTGAACAAGGCCCTGACTGCCTCACATTCATCATGGACATCCAGACCCTGTACCCTTCTGGCCCCATCAGGAAGGCTTCAGGTCACTCTGCTCCTTTCTTGATAACAGACCCAACTAGTTCTCCTCCATTACACTCCTCTGGCAGAACTGGTACTTGCTCTAAACTTTTCAGCTGTTCCTACTTTCTCCTGACAGTAGGTCTAGCCATAGTTCAGCCTGCATTTTCATTGGTTATGTGGAAAAATGCATGTTCCAAACATACTCCCTAACTCTTTCTCCACTACATCGATGACTGCATTGGTGCTGCTTCCTGCAACCATGCAGAGCTCATCAACTTTGCCACTAACTTTCACCTTACTATCAAATTCACTTGGTCCATCTCTGATACCTCTTCTTCTTTAATCTCTCTGATTCCATCTCTGAAGACAGATTATCTCATCGACATCTTTCATAAACCCACTGACTCCCATAGTTACCTTGACTACTCCTCTTTCTACCCTGCCATTTGCAAGGATGCTGTTCTCTTCTCTCAGTTCCTCAGTCTCAGCCATATCTGTTATCATGATTGGATTTTCCATTCCAGGACGTCAGAGATGTCCGCTCTTTTTTTTTTCAGAAAATGCCATTGCCCTTACCCGCATCTCCATTTCCCACACATCTGCCTCACCCCATTTCCTGCAACATCACAGTGAGTGGAGATTCCCTTGCCTCACCTACCACCCCATGAGCCTTGGCAAACTTCGCCATCTACGAAAGGATCCTGTTGTACATCAGGCTCATTTTCCCTCTCTCTCCGCGTGTCCTTCCCAACAATCCCTTCTCCAGACACTTTGGGATATTAGAAACATAGAAAACCTACAGCACAATACAGACCCTTTGGCCCACAAAGTTGTGCCGAACATGTCCCTACCTTAGAAATTACTAGGGTTACCCCTAGCCCTCTATTTTTCTAAGCTCTGTGTATCTATCCAAAAGTCTCTTAAAAGACCCTATCGTATCCGCCTTCACCACTGTTGCCGGCAGCCCATTCCACACAGTCGCCACTCTGCGTTTCTAAAAAAAAAAACAACTTACCCCTGACATCTTCTCTGTACCTACTACTAACCACCTTAAACCTGTGCCCTCTTGTGGCAGCCATTTCAGCCCTGGGAAAAAGCCTCTGACTATCCACACGATCAATGCCTCATCATCTTATACACCTCTATCAGGTCACCTCTCATCTTTCCGTCACTCCAAGGAGAAAAGGCCGAGTTCACTCAACCTGCTTTCATAAGGCACACTCCCCAGTCCAGGCAACATCCTTGTAAATCTCCTCTGCACCCTTTCTATATATATATACAACTGCTCTCTCACCATCATTCAGGGCCTTAAATGGTTCTTCCAGGTGAGGTGGCAATTCACTTCAGAGTTCCTTGGTGTCATTTATTATACATGGAGATCCCAGTCCAGCCTCCTGTACTTTGCAGAGACTTGACACAGACTGGGGGAGCACTTCGTCGAGCACTTTTGCTCCATCTGCCAGAACAGCTAGGATATTCTGGTGGCTTGCCTTTTCAGTTCAACTTCCCATGCCCTCACCAACATGTGTGTCCATGGCTACTGTTGCCAAGTTATGACTGGATGCAGAGTAGGGGAGCAGCATCTCCTATTCCAACTTGGAAGTCTTCAACCATACAGTAACCACTCCTCTGTCTCTCCCGACTGTTCCCTCATCCCTTTGACCCCATTATCCCTTCTCTTCCCCCTCCCCCACCCTCAGAACCTGCCCATTACCCACCCCTTCCTCTTTCTGGTTCCCCTTATTTCATGGTCCACTGTCCTATCTGACACCATCTTCTTCAGTCCTCAGCTTCTCATATCATTGCCACTTCCCACCCACTTGTCTCTCCGGATTCTCACCTGGATTCACCCATCAACTTGTGCTCTGCCCACCCTTCTATTGTGTCTTCTGCCCTGCTCCTTTCCAGCCCTGATGAAGGATCTCAGTCTGAAATGTCATCTTTTCATCTCCCGTCACAGATCCTGCCTGAACTGCTGAATTCCTCCAGCATTTTGTGTGTTTGTTGCTCAGAATTTCCAGCATCTGCAGTCTTCCTTGAGTCTAGTACACCGAATGCAATTTGTAGTTAATTTTTTGTTTAAACTCTGCTGTTTAAATTTGGGTCACAGGTAAAATATATCGTCCTGCTTGGTACATCTTAATTTGCTTACACAGTGTAAAAATTAGCTCAGTGCTGGTGTTGGCTCACTCCTTATGTAGAGTGAAACCATGAACTCTTTCTCCTCAGCAACTGTTCTGTGACTTGACCATAATTTCCAGACTTTTTTTAAAAAAAAGTAATTGAGAAATAAATGGCAGATAATTGGATAACATTTGAAGAATACAACTCATGACGCTCTGAACACGTTTCAGTGATGTAACCTGGGGTCATTGAGTGTTTTCCCTGATAACATAAACACGAGAAAGTCTGCAGATGCTGGAAATCCAGCTCATCGTGCACAAAATGCTGGAGGAACTCAGCAGGTCAGGCAGCGTCCAGGGAAACGAGTAAACAGACGACATTTTGGGCCGAAGCCCTCGAAGGGCCTGACCTGCTGGGCTCCTCCAGCATTTTGTATGTGTTGCTTCGGATGCAAAATATTTGTTCAGTCTTGATGGTAAAATGCATGAAATGATTGTAAGTAATATTGGATAATAAAAAATCAAAAGGAAGCAAGGAGCTTAAATCTAAGTCTGCCAAGTGCCAGGTAAATCGATAGTACCAAAGAATGACAAGAATACCCAGAATCTGTATGCAGAACCTGACAAAAAATGGTAGGTGCATTATTTGTGACTTCCCCCAAATACCCTTTTCTCTGCAAAGTTCGATAGAGTTCGGAAACTATAAGATGTAACGGTATTCAAGAAAGGAGGGAAATAAAGGCAGGGCACAATAGTGTGTGTCCGTGTCCTGATTGGAGAATACACTCAGACCCCACTTAATGCTGAGGATGTGTTCATCGGAGGTGGAGTGCAATGTGAATTAGTGTTATGCGGGGTCATTATAACATTACATAAATGGACATGTGTCCCTGATTTTTTTAAAGCACAAACCTGAGATGTATGATATGTACAGTAATTCGTGGAGTAACAAACACGCAGATAGGCCTAACCTGTACATCAGTGGGACAGTAACACATTGTAACAGCAGCAGAGGGAATCGGGTTTTGGTTACTTCTTAGAGGGGGGGACCAGGCTGTGGGTCCCCTTATAATTTTGGCTGCTTCTTCAAGCAGGCATTGAGATTTGACGGCCTTTTCTTAAGTTTCCTGTCACGAAGTTGTTCTCGGTAGCAGGAAATCGTGTTGAGAACACCTCGTTGCCTTTTTGCTTCGCTCTCAGTCAGGGTCGTTATCCGTTGACTGGTCCATGATTTGTGTGATTGTGGTGATGCTAGTGCTGAGGAATTCTGTGGTGAGGTTTCTTGTTCGTGTTTCCTCTGCTCCATCCGTGTCCTCTGATTCATTCATGATGCGCTGGTCTGCCAAATCTTGAAGCTCTTCATTATTAAGGCTTTTGCTGTCTGCTCTAGTGGCTTCACCAGCGATATGTATGCTATGGAGATTACTGCTCTGTTTAAATCCATCAAACCAACCTTTGCTGACTGTGAATGTTACCAACTTATCTTCTTAAATATGATTGAAGATGCTTCTTGCCTTTTCCATTATTATCAGTTGGCTTGGGGGCATATTTCATTGTTTGGTCATCCACCCTTATATTTAGTTTATTTTCCATTTTTTTTCAAAGCAAATGGCTCCTTTGAACGAGTCACCTTCATTGGTAACTTTGAGGTCATTGTTGCAGAAGCTTTTATCTTGTCTGCATTTTAAATAATTGTTCTGATCATTGATGTAGCCGATTTCAAAGAGGAGCCAACATCAACCTGACACCAGTTTCCAAATGCAGATCACTTGCAGTTTCACTTCATGCTAATACTTTTCCTAGACATTATAGGCGTACTACCCTCACTGGAAATTGCAGGCCGTGGGTGAAAAAATGGAATAAATTGGCAAGGGAGCAAGAGCATTTACACGCCCGGCAGGTAGAGTGTAAACTATACGTGATCGGCTGTAAGTAAATTGGAGTGTATGTAGAACGCTCTCATTGGCTGACTGAATGTTTACTGTAATGGAAATGGAGGCTATTCTTGAGAAGTTTTAAGTGTTTAGAATGAGTTTTTGCCACTTTTAAAAAAAATTCCAGTAAAGAATTGAATAACTATGTTGTAATGAATCAGCACTATGCAGGGTAGCATCGTGGGGTCTGAATATACAGAACTTGGGAGCATAGTTTCAGAATGACAGATTGCCCATTTATGGTGGAAACAAGAGGAGTCTTTTTCTTTGAGGGTCATAATTTTTTTTTTGGAATTCTCTACCCCAGAGACCTGTGAAGACTGAGTCATTGACTATGTTCAGGGTTGAGGTAGAAATTTGCAATGTGAAAGATTCAAGGGGAGTAGTAAACAGACGGAGGTGTACTTATCGCCAAGAAAAATTTAGCCGTAATCATATCAAATTGCTGAGAAACTTTGTGGGGCCGTATGGTCTATTCCTGTATTTGAATTCAATCTACAGTTGAAGTCAGAAGTTTACATACACCTTAACCAAATACATTTAAACTCAGTTTTTCACAATTCCTGACATTTAATCATAGAAAACATTCCCTGTCTTAGGTCAGTTAGGATCACTACTTTAAGAATGTGTATAATAGTAGAGAGAATGATTTATTTCAGCTTTTATTTCTTTCATCACTTCCCCAGTGAGTTAGAAGTTTACATACACTTTGTTAGTATTTGGTATCATTGCCTTTAAATTGTTTAACTTGGGTCAAACATTTTGGGTAGCCTTCCACAAGCTTCTCACAATAAGTTGCTGGAATTTTGTTCCATTCCTCCTGACAGAACTGGTGTAACTGAGTCAGGTTTGTAGGCTTCCTTGCTCGCACATGCTTTTTCAGTTCTGCCCACAAATTTTCTGTCGGATTGAGGTCAGGGCTTTGTGATGGCCACTCCAATAGCTTGACTTTGTTGTCCTTAAGCAATTTTGCCACAACTTTGGAGGTGTGCTTGGGGTCATTGTCCATTTGGAAGACCCATTTGCGACTGAGCTTTAACTTCCTGGTTGATGTCTTGAGATGTTGCTTCAATATATCCACATAATTTTCCTTCCTCATGATGCCATCTATTTTGTGAAGTGCACCAGTCCCTCCTGCAGCAAAGCACCCCCACAACATGATGCTGCCACCCCCAGGCTTCACGGTTGGAATGGTGTTCTTCGGCTTGCAAGCCTCGCCCTATTCCCTCCAAACATAACAATGGTCATTATGGCCAAACAGTTCAGTTTTTATTTCCTCAGACCAGAGGACATTTCTCCAAAAAGTAAGATCTTTGTCCTCATGTGCACTTGCAAACTGTAGTCTGGCTTTTTTTATGGTGGTTTTGGAGCAGTGGCTTCTTCCTTGCTGAGCAGCCTTTCAGGTTATGTTGATATAGGACTCATTTTACTGTGGATATAGATACTTGTCTACCTGTTTCCTCCAGCATCTTCACAAGGTCCTTTGTGTTGTTCTGGGATTGATTTGCACTTTTCGTGCCAAAGTATGTTCATCTCTAAGAGATAAAGTGCGTCTCCTTCCTGAGTGGTACGACGGCTGCGTGGTCCCATGGTGTTTGTACTTGCATACTGTTATTTGTACAGATGAACGTAGTACCTTCTGGCGTTTGGAAATTGCTTCCAAGGATGAACCGAGCTTGACATCGTTTTCTGACGTCAATCCAATAGAAAATTTGTGGGCAGAACTGAAAAAGCGTGTGCGAGCAAGGAGGCCTACAAACCTGACTCAGTTGCACCAGCTCTGTCTGGAGGAATGGAACAAAATTCCAGCAACTTATTGTGAAAAGCTTGTGGAAGGCTACCCAAAATGATTGACCCAAGTTAAACAACTTAAAGGCAATGCTACCAAATACTAACAAAGTGTATGTAAACTTCTAACTCACTGGGAAAGTGAAAGAAATAAAAGCTGAAATAAATCATTCTCTCTACTATTATTCTGACAGTTTACATTCTTAAAGTAAAATAGTGATCCTAACTGACCTAAGACGTGGAATGTTTTCTAGGATTAAATGTCAGGAATTGTGAAAAACTGAGTTTAAATGTATTTGGCTGAGGTGTATGTAAACTTCTGACTTCAACTATACATCTCCTAAATTGGACCTACTTTGTGACATTAAGGTAGCATATTTCAGAGAAAGCATTTGTACAGAATTGCTGATGTCTTGTATTCTATTACACAAGAACATAAGAAATAGGAGCAAGAGTGGGCCATCTAGCCCATCGAGCCTGCTCTGCCATTCAATAAGATCATGGCCATGATCTGCCTTTCCCCCGTAACCCTTAATTCCCCTACAGTGCAAAAATCTACCCAACCTTGTCTTAAATATATTTGCTGAGGTAGCCTCACCTGCTTCATTGGGCTGAGAATTTCAGATTCATCACTCTGTGGGAAAAGCAGCCCCTCCTCATCTTTCCTAAATTTACTTCCCCGAATCTTGAGGCTATGTCCCCTAGTTCTAGTCTCATCTACCAGTGGAAACAACTTTCCTGCTCTATCTTATCTATCCCTTTCCTAATTTTATATGTTTCTATAAGATTTCCTTTCATCCTTCTGAATTCCAACAAGTACAGTCCCAGGCAGCTCAATCTCTCCTCATCTCTGGAATCAACCTGGTGAACCTCCTCTGCACTGGCTCCAAAACTAGTTTATCCTTTCTCAGTAAGGAGACCAGAACTGCATGCAGTACTCCAGATGCGGCCTCACCAGTACCCTGTACAGTTACAGCCTAACCTACCTGCTCTTAAATTCAATTCTTCTAGTAATGAAGGCCAACATTCCATTTGCCTTCTTGATAGTTGCTGCACCTGCAAACCGACCTTTTGTGATTCATGCACAAACACTCCCAAGTCCCTCTGCACAGCAGCATGCCGCAATCTTTTACCATTTAAGTAATAATCTGCTCTTTCACTTTTCCTTCCAAAGTGGATGACCTCACATTTACCAACGTTGTATTCCATCTGCCAGACCCTTGCCCACTCCTTTAACCTATCTATATCTCTCTGCAGACTCTCTGTATCCTCTGCACAATTTGCTTTTCCACTCAATTTAGATGTACTATACTTGGTCCCCTCTTCCAGATCGTTAATGTATATCGTGAACAGTTGTGGGCCCAGCACTGACCCCTGCAGCACACCACTCACCACTGATTGCCAACCAGAGAAACACCCATGTATCCCAACTCTCTGCTTTCTATTAGTTAACCAATCCTCTATCCATGCTAATACATCACCCCCAACTTCATGTATCCTCATCTTATGGATAAGTGTTTTATGCAGCACCTTATCAAATACCTGGAATCCAAGTAAATAACATCGTTCTGTTCCCCTCTATCCACTGCGCTCATCATATACTCAAAGAATTCCAGTAAGTTTGTCAAGCAGGGTCAGCCTTTGCTGAATCCATGCTGCATCTGCCTGATGGATCCATTACTTTCCAGATGCCTCGCTGTTTCTTTAATGATAGCTTCAAGTATCTTCCCAATCACAGATGTTACACTAACTGGCCTATAGTTACCTGCCTTTTGCCTACATCATTTTTTTTTTTTGAATCGTGGTGTGACATTCGCCGTCTTCCAATCTGCCAGAACCTGCCCGGAGTCCAGAGAATTTTAGTAAATTATCACCAAAGCCTCTGCTATAACTTCTGCCGTTTATTTCGGTACCCTGGGATGCATCCCATCAAGACCAGAGGATTTGCCTGTCTTCAGGCCCACATGTTTGCTCAGCACTACGTCTTCAGTGACTGCTATTGTATCGAGGTCCTCACCTTCCACCACATCCATATCATGTCTCTTTTGCATGTTAGACATGTCCTCCACCGTAAAAAAAAAACCAACACAAAATAGTCATACAAAGCCTCAGCTCTTTCCTCATTACCCAGTATCAATTCCTCCTCCTTGTCCTCCAAGGAACCTACGTTCACTTTAGCCACCCTTTCTGCTTTATATAATTATTTAAAAAATACTATCTGTTTGTGCTAGTTTAATCTCATAATCTATCTTCCCTTTCTTTATTGCTGTCTTAGTGGTTCTTTGTTGCTTTTTGAAGTTTTCCCAATCTTCCAGTTTCCTACTACTCCTGGTGACTTTGTATACACGAGCTTTTAGCTTGATGCCTTCTTAGTTATCCTTAGATTTCCTTAGTTATCCAAGGCTGGCTCTCCCTACCCTTACTGTCCTTGCTTTCAACTGGAATATACTTTTGTTGAGAACTGTGAAAAATCTTTGAAAGACTTCCACTGTTCCTCAACTGTTGCACCATATTTGGCCAGTCTACACTAGCCAAATCCTCCCTCATCCCAATGTAGTCTCTCTTGTTTAGGCATAATACACTAGTTTTAGATCAAACTATTGCACCCTGCATTTGTATGAGAAACTCACTCATACTGTGATCACTCTTTCCAAGAGGATCCCTAACTACAAGATCACTAATTTTACCCGTCTCATTGCACAGGACCGGATCTAAGATAGCACGTTCCCTTGTAGGTTCAGTAACATGCTGTCCCAATATCCATCTTAGAAAATAAAGTCAATGTAAAACCATGTTTGATGATGCTATCTTGAAGGATTTAATTATACAATCAGTAATACGGAGGCAATGCCTGTGGTAGGAAAGGATCCTAGCCAATGCACTCCTCATACCTTTCTATTTTCCACTGTTTATATTTAAGACCATAGCTTTAGAAGAAATAATCCCAAGCCAGTCAAATTTAAGGCAGGTATTTTCAGTGACTAACCTTTTTCACGTATTGGTCTTTTCAGTGCAGAAGATATTGAAATCTCAGTGCCAGAAAAAAAAGGTTATATTAATTTAGTTTTTTTTACATATTATTTTCTTCTGTAGGAGTTTACTTTGACCCTTGTGCTCGTCCCAAATAACCACTACATTTCTCTTCACTTCCCCCATCTTGAATGGTTCCCTGAACTACGGTGCCACAGTTTGGTTGCTCATCCTTCCTACAGCCCCCACTCTCATCCACACAGGGAGCAAGCATCTCAAACCTGTTGGACAAGCTCAAGGGCTGAGACTTCTCCAGCACTGTCTCTTGGATCCCATTACCCGCCTCACTCGTAGTCACACCCTCTTATCCCTGACCACAGACCGAATTTGAGGCAGGGTGTGATGACCTCCTGAAACAGTGTCCTGGTAACTCTCCCCCTCCCTGAAGTGTCGCAGTGTTTGAAGCTCAGATTCCAGGTCATCAGCTTTGAGCTTGAGTTCCTTGACATTTGCTGCAGAACCACAGTGTTGTCCACCACCTCCCACATCCTGCAGCTACAGCACATCACCTGATCCTGCATCATCCCTGCTTTATTTAATTAGCTGTAATTTAGTGATTTTTTTAATCAACCACTACAAAAGCCTTACCTGCTACTCACCTGTGCCTCCTCGCCAAAGCCTCAAGTTCTCGCTCCTACACTGGTCCACTCACACAATGGCCGCTCCACTTCGACCCTGCTTTACTTTAACTTGCTCCTGCTAATGAATCGCAAATTGATTGGCCTGCCATTGTTCTTTAATGAAGTCCTGGTTTGACAATTCCTCTTTAACCAGAAGCAGCCTATTGTAGAGAGCTTCCCACTCCATCTGCTCCATCTCTTTTATCATGCGGTATTGTGGGATGTTGCCTCTGTTTAGTCTCCTATTCAGTATTCCACGTGCAGGAGAGGCCACAAAGTCTGATAAAAGTACTTCACTGCCACAGTTCCTCAGGTAAGCTTTATAGAAACCTTTTAAACAGCTGTAGAGAAAGTGATACGCTTGTAGAATTGAACATGGAGACAAACATCAATCAGAATTAGCCTGCAGTCATATAATGAATAAGTACTGTGTGTGATAAAGAGGGTATTGGCTGAAATACTTGACTCTAAAATAGCAGCAGTAGGTGTTAAATCACCCAAAATCAACATGTTCCAGTGTCCTCACCAATATTTCTCCAGATGTATGCATGTTTTAAATGCCATTTTGGAACCAAATTGTTTTTGCTGATATGTATATATGCATGTTGTAGAGATTAGAATGTTGCATTTCTGGTGTAAAATCAGAAAGTATCCTCCTTAATCTGCTGCAGCAAGAGCTTGTAATACCCAAATTGAGCATTAGCAATTAGCTCAGCAAATCTTTACTGCCCTACAAGTTGGTCTGTGGCCGTCTTTGCAATCACAAAGTTCCCAATTCATAAGAAGCAAACTGTGCACGTAACTCCAGCAAGAAGTGGGCAGTCAGACTAGGAAAAAGCAAATAAGAGGTATTAATTACTCATTCACTGAGGAAGGCGTTAAATCCTTTTCATCCCCCAAAAAGGTGCTTAGATCTAGAAGTTCAAGCGTATGAACTTTTTTTTTAGTTTCAATCAAAAAGCAATTTCTTTAAAAACACCACCTCCTCTCTGCATAAAATTAAATAACAGTTATTTTTGCCTCATTGCATATCACTTCAAAATTTAATTGAGCTCTTTGTGGAATGAATCATCCTTGCATGGATGACATGGTTTATGTGTCAGTCATGCATGAAATAATATATGATTTTTGAGCATCGTGGGGAAACCGATTAAGTGACTCTGAAGGAAAATAAAGAGCCGATGATCACCCCTGATACAGTCACATTTAGTAATGTTGAAGCAGCCCTGCTGAGAGAGATGTCTCCAGCTTGCCTTTGATCCTTGGGTGCTCTATCACACTGCATCAGTGATCAATAGAGCTTTACCCAAATTGGTCACGTCTCAATGTTCACAGCTCGCTCTGTTATTGTGAATATTGTCATGATCTCACTCATGGGTGTTTTTTTTTAAAACACCATAATCAGTCACTTTTAAATTTATACCACATTGGAATCCTATTTATAGGTGTGTGAAATTAGTGAGGTGTTTATAAAATTGAATATCGGAAGCTTAGTGTCCCGTGAATTCTCGATCTCTTCCTTAGTATATCATGTAGCAAAAGTAACATTACTTTTATAAATTTAGTCATTTTGTTTGGGTGAGAAATGAATCATCAGTGATTCTAATTCAAAATACTTCAAAAGCCAACGAGTATTTCATTTGGCCCTTCAGCTTGGCCTGTATAGCTACTTCAAAGATTCAAAGTGTATTTATTAACAAAATGTATAAATTATACAACCTTGAGATTTCTTTGCTTACAGGCAGTCGCAAAGCAAGGAACCCGAAAGAACACAATTAAAAAAAATAAGACCAACCTCCAGTGCCCGTAGAGAAAGAGGGAAAAAACAAATCATACAAACAATTGAAGCAAGCAACAACAGCATTCCAAACCAAATCCCTGGCGCAGTTTGGAGTAGGCCCAAAGCCTCAGTATTCAGTTCATCATATTAGCAGGGCAAGTCGCCGTAAAGCCCAGCAGCCGGGCACAATCTCACAGCCTTTGTGTCGTGGAGAGAGGAGCCCCAGGCTGTCTGGGCTGGCATTGAAATTGTTCAAACTTCGCACTAGGACCCAGGCCCCACCATGAAGAATCATTCCGGGCCTAGGTTTCACTGCTGGAGAAGCTGTTCTCGACCTCTCCAAATCAACTCGCTGTTTACCCAACCTCACCCTACTCTCGACACCTTGCCTTTCCAGTCTATCTGGGCTAGCTTTTGTTAATGTAATATATTAATGTAATGAATAATGTTCTTAATCAAATTCCTTTGCTCTCAAGTCACCAGTAAGGTGTTGCACATGTTCGGTCGCACCATCTTAAACCGAAGTCCATCTTAAACCTGAGGACCCATCAGTAGGCGACCCCTTAGTTCGACTTCAGTGATCACTCTACTACTACGTTTTAAGTTGCACTGAGATGCCTTGCCAGCAAAAGCTTGAAATAGTCAAAACAATATTATGTCAGCAGCAAGAATGGAATTTATTTGTAAGTTACTACTGGGGTTTTAAAAGTAAGTTGAAGCTATACAAAGTACAGGATTTTGTAATTATATTTTAATAATTCATTAGCAGTTTGTGAAAACTTCCATGGATAAGTTCCATCCATAAATCACTGCAATAGAACAGTAATTAAACAAAAATGCAGTTGAATTCCCTCAAACGCAAATTGGTGTAAAAGTGCAAAGACATTGGCAGAACATGCCCACTGACAGTAAGGCCAGTGTATTGTAGGAAGAAATTATACTGTTGTTGAAATATGTTTTCCAGTAATGAACACAATACTTGTCTGTTTGGATAGCATAGGAGGGGTGATTGATAAGTTCGTGGCCTAAGGCAGTAGGAGTCAATTTTAGAAAACCTAGCACATTTATTTTTCCTACACTTACACACTTAGTCCAGTGGCCTAATGTAGAAGGAGATGAGTTATTAACTTAAAACTTTATGCATAATCATTCAAAGAGTTGAACTGCACATGCATGTAACGAGAGCTGTATAACTCATCTCCTTCTATCTTAGGCCATGAACTTATCAATCACCCCTGCTGTGGACCACTTCTGGAGGTCCAAGACACCATCTTCTACAAAGAAGGGATCTGTGTGCTCCACGACCGCTGGACTAAGTGTGTAAATGTAGGAGGGGACTATGTTGAAAAATAAATGCTAGGTTTTCTAAAATTAACTGCTTCTACCTTAGGCCTCATCCTTAGGCTGTATTTAACACCATTCTGTGCACATGACATTTAAGAGTAGATGACCAAATTCTTGTTTAAAAACAGCAGCAGTAGCATCTGCTGGGAGGTAAGAGAACTAGAGAGGATTAAGGAGGAGATTCCAGATCTTGTGGTCTTGGTGACTGACAGTATCAAGGCCACCACACCAGTGGCTAGATCATTGAATCTGGAGATGGTCAAGTGGGCATAAATCTCACAGCTGGAGAAGATTGAAGAGATGGGGAGGAATGAGACCTCAAAGGCATTTTGAAACAAAGATAAACATTTTAAAATTGAGGAACTGCATAACCACAAATTTTTCTACAACATATGGATAAGGCAAACGATAATCGACTTTCAGGTCATGAGAAGAATTTTTGTGATTTTGCTATTTACCAACACTGTACCATTTCCTGGAAGTTGATGGGTCAATGGGCAGCAGCTGTCCTTCAGCATGTTGTCCATGTAGCCATTCTTTAGATCTGAAACTAACCAGTTGGCATCATCAAGCTGATTGGCTACTAGAGCATTACAGTCAAGGAACCAAGGCCATCTGTGCACTTTTCAACAGAGTTCATTGGGTAAGTGAGCAGCAGACCCTATCCTGGGGTTGGAGGACTGTGTAGGTGCTTGGTGGGTGGGGCTTGTTTTGCTGTTGCTGATTTGTCTTCTGTGTTGTTCTCCTGAGCATTCTGGACAAGGTGTGTTGGTGCCGGGATATGTGGTGACCCCAGCACACCCTTAGCTTTATATTGGCTATGCATTTCAATGTAAATGTGATTTTTTTTTTAAAAATCTGAATCCGATTCATTTCTTCACTTGGCCATGGGTGCCGATACCAGCTATGGTATGCAAACTAGTACCAGCTAACTTGATATCCATTACATTAGAACAGAGTTGGCATCGAATGTAATATTTGACACTAAACATTATAGTTCTAAATTGCTGGATTACAGAATTTGCAGACACTTTAAAATGAAGGTGTATAATGAATAAAGCAGCAAGATGGAGTTTTTAAATTAAAGAGGAGCTACAGTGTTTTCTGCAGTCTCAAGTACTGATAAATTCTGAACACTTAAGTGTCCTACATACATTATGAGAAAATGAACCAAGATCAATATCATTGAATTGGCCTGTTCCCAGCTTTTTAAAGAATTGGCAGAAAGAAATGCATCTCTTATTTGTGTTACAGCAAGGCAACTAGGAATGTTTCCTGTGCTGTTACATAGCCTTTGGGGAAATGTTAGTTGTCTAGACAGTCCTGCTTAGCTATGCATTCTTGTAGGAAAGGACCGAATAGTTTCACTCAAAGGGGCGACATGTTAGCTTCTAGTTTTCCCATCTTGTATGAAGTTCTGCAAACTACAACTTACTTATTCCCTTTTGCAGCCCTTTATCAATTGATAAATTGTACATTACCATTTTCTGTGAAATGATGCTGAAAAGGAGCTGCCCATTGGTAACATAGCCAGATAGGAGGCATTGTCAATTTTATAATGAGGATTTAGTAGTGATGTGGAAGTAATGTGCAACTATTTCTTTAGTTTTGGTGTAAAATGTCACTGCCGAAGGCATGCGTCAGCTTACTGATAGATTGAAAGGCAAGCGATTTGACTAAAAACATTTGTTATAAGCAAATTGTGGTGAACTTTTGCCGTGGAGGCGAGGCTGGTTCAGGGGATGAACCATACTGGGGCATTAAAAGGTGCAATGTGTTTGAGCTGAGGTCATGGGTGGGGTTCATTCATACCACTGCCAGAGAGGGAGTGAGTGATTTGGAGAGGAGTCGATATGGAAGGGTTTTGATGCCCGTCCACCGAACCATCGGGTGTGAAGATGGGTAGCTCCAAATGCCGAGCCGATTTGGTGCGATCGATAATGGCTTCAGGCTGGGCGGCCCAAGCACCGGCATTGGGATTTGGGTCCGAGAGCAAGGCACTGCTACGTGCTTGGACAATTTAAATGCTGGTACAGATGGTCTAGAATCCCAAGTGTTGGGAATGGAGGTGAGGATTGGGCTCATTTTGCTTACTCTCCTGTGTATATTCATTATTTTCCCTGTGGTGCTGAGGCTGTGAACTGACTGCTTCTCTGTATTTTTGCGCCATGGTGTGATGAACTGGGAACCAGGCTTGGGCCTACTCCGGGAGTGGATCTGGGCCTCAGTCTGGCTAGGAATGCTGTTGGCTTCCTTTTATTGTTTGCATGGTTTGTGTTTTTACTCTCTCTCTTTCTCTACGTAGTTGTTGATCTTTTTTAAAAATTGGGCTTTTAGTGTTTCTTGGTTTGTGGCTGCCTGTAAGCAGACAAATCTCAAGGTACATAATTTATACATTCTTTGAAAATAAATCTGGTTTGAATTTGCTAAAAAAAAAAAAATGCTCTTCAGGGGATGTAGCCAACAGCAAATTAACAACTTTATTCCATGCAAGTTAATCCATGGCAGAAGATTAAATAAGACAGTGTCTAGAAATTCTCTTTCTAATGAGTGATTCAATTTGAAATTAGAACTCTAGAAGTGAAGCAAATAAATAATATGACTAGGATATTGTTTGTTCTGAGTGGGGTGATCTAGCATGGAACAAGTAACTTTTCCATGCATTTTGCTGTGCAGGAAGCGATGGGTGGAATCTGCACTGTGTGAGTGGGACAGAAACCAAGTATTGTTCAGTGACGTCCATCAGTGAATAGACAGGCATTATTAGATAGAAACCCTTACCATGAGGTTGGAAGTATATAATCATCTACTGCAATTTAGCTGTTCTTCCACTGCCATTACGTTAGTATGCTGCAGGCCATTAGGAGTCTTGGCTTACATTGATAAATTATTAAATGATGGAATCACATATGAAGGGTGCATAAATTGCACCAAGGAACGAAGGAATTTTTTCAGAAGTAATCCTCATACGTTCAAAGATCTGACAATCTCTGATTAATTTTTAGAAATTAATATTCTAGATGAATAAATGACATCTTCTAAAAGTTACTAATAATGATTAGAGTTTTGACATTTCAAATGAAGGAGCACAGCCTGAAATGTCTGCTGCTTATTCCCCTGAGAAGATGCTGCTTGACCTGCTGAGTTGCCCTACCATTTCATGTGTTCTTCTGAATTTGCAGCATCTCTTCTGTTTATGATTTGAAGTTTTTTTTTGGAATTGCCCTTGCGCATGGAAATACCTTCGCTGTGGAAGGGTCAGGATGATGTAATTTTACGGTGGTATTGACAATGAACTGTATTGTAGAGCTAGCAACACAGGAGATCCTACAAGCTGTCCAGGCCTTGCAAATTTAGATCGGTTTCCTGCCTCTTAAGCAAATAAAAGTGAAAACAAAGTGTTTAGTCACGGAATTCAGTTTCTGGTTTTTCAGATAGTGAAATCTCCTCATTGGGAGTGAGTTAGTTTTCTGCCATGCGCAACTGGTTAAATAGATCAAGGTTACATATTGGAACATTACATGAACTTGGTTCATCAGTAACCTTTTATATTGAAGGCCAAATAACATCATCTGATTTCTGAATACAGTTGGTTGTTGTTTTTTTTATTTTCAGACCATAAATATTTGAATTCCCACAATATAGGACCCCAAACAATCCTATGAAATGATTAATATATCACACATATCTACGTGAAAATAAAAATCCACCTTTCAGCATCTTTGCACCTCAGTTGGTTCATATTCAAGAAGGCAGAATGAAGATGGTCTTCCTTGGCTGATTACTTCAGTCACTTCATTTTAATGTGATCGAAGTAACTTGATGGCATTCGGCAACATCACTGTAACACGTACAGGCAGATAGTTTGCTCAGAAGTTGCAGTTTGTAGCAATTCTAACCCCTCTCGTGCTCTGTTACACATTTCCTTAACTGTTATATTCATATTAAAGTTCTGCTTTAACTGATTCCCATTGAGGAAAGTTTTAGTGATGTTGTCAAAAATTAGCCTAGATTAAAACTTTAGTAATACTTATTAGTTTGCTGGTAAACAATAGCAGTACAGGAATGTACAGCTACAAATAGTATGCCAACAACAACACACAAAATGCTGGTGGAACACAGCAGGCCAGGCAGCATCTATAGGGAGAAGCGCTGTCGATGTTTCGTGCCAACTCTGGTTTCACTTAAGGCCTGGGTTTATTGCAACACCAGAAGTCCCAAAACCATTTACGGCCAGTGAAGTAATTTTTGA
Organism: Hemitrygon akajei; assembly: GCF_048418815.1. Taxonomy (NCBI): domain Eukaryota; kingdom Metazoa; phylum Chordata; class Chondrichthyes; order Myliobatiformes; family Dasyatidae; genus Hemitrygon; species Hemitrygon akajei. Next base: position 41,930,430 of record NC_133128.1, read on the forward strand.
CAGGCAGTCGCTGCTTTTATTTAGAGAAAAGTTTAATTGTAGAACTTCTAAGTATAATTACTCCATTAAGTAGAACATCTCTTTTAATGTCAAATTGCCTTGCACTCCAAAGCATCACATCAAATTTATCATCACAGTTGGAGCACTTCGGAATTTTAGATCTTGAGAAACCACCCATGGATACATTTTACTGAATTTCTGCTGACAAAGGTTATTCATGTGGGTGTTGATTTTAGTGTTCCCGTGACAGTTGGCCCGGCTGAGAAATATGAGCAAAAACAAGATCAAAGAAGACAACTATGAATGGAGCACCAGGAATCATAATACTAGAGTTTCATGATTAACTTGGCATTGATTTGGCCAAGAAATAGGAGGACATGCATTAAGAAACCTTGTCAGTAATGCTCTATTCACTCATCTCAAAATTAAAAGTCCTGTCTCTTTGTTCATAGCCGGCTGGTGGCATAGTGGCATCAGCGCCGGATTTTGGAGCAAAGGCTCTCGAGTTCGAATCCAGCCGGCTCTCTTGCTCGCTTTCCATCTGAGCTGGGTTGAGCGTCGAGCTAGCAACTCGGCCTCATAAAAACAAGAAAGCCTGCTTTAAAAAAAGTTGTTGTGACGGCGTCGCGATGACTCCACTCAGAGTTAAGGGCTTTCTTCTTCTTCGTTCATACCCTTTACTGACCTGTCTCCCTTTGTCTAGCCTCCAGTCGTAGAAACATTTGAATGTTCAGCACTTCTCCAGTCCTTGCCTATTGTGCATTTCTAATGATCTTCACCCACATTAATGGTGCTCATAGCATCTGCAATTTACATCATCAGGCCACAGGACACGGGAGTGGAGTTAGGACACTCAGCCCAATGAGTCTGCTCTGCCATTCCATCATGGCTGATTTGTTACCCCATTTTCCTGCCTTCTCCCCTAAACAATCCAGAACCTATCAGCCTCTGCTTTAAATATACTCAATGACTTGGCTTCTGCAACAGTCCATGGCAAGGAGTTCCACAGATTCACCATCCCCTGACTAAAGAAATACCTTCCTATCTCTACTAAATGAATGTCCCTCTATTCTGAGGCTGTACCTTCTGATCCTAGACTCGCTCGCTATAGGAAACATCCGCTCAGCATCCACTCTGTCTAGGCCTTTTAAAATTCGATAGGTTTCAATGAGACTCCCCCCCCCCCCCCCCCCCCCCCCCCCATTCTTCTAAACTGGTCCAGGTGACTTACCTGCCTTCAGATCTTTCAACTTCCCAAAAACTCCTCCTTAGTAATAGGAACTACACTCATTTCTGCCCCCTGACATTCTTGAATTTCTGGCATACTGCTAGTTCTCTTCCATGGTGAAGACTGATGCAAAATACTTAACAAGTTCACCTGCCATTTCCTTGTCCCCCATTACTAACTCTCCAGCCCTCCAATATCTACTTTTGCCTCTCTTTTACTCTTTTTATATATCTGAAAAATCTTTTGGTATCCTTTCTTATATGACTGGCTATCTTGCATTCATATTTCATCTTTTCTCTCATGGCTTTTTTAGTTGTCTTCAGTTGGTTTTTAAAGGCTTCCCAATCCTCTAGCTTTCCACTGATTTTTGTTATATGTTCTCTTTTGCTTTTATGCTGTCTTTGACTTCCTTTCTCACCCATGTTTGCCTCAGCTTCCATTAGAATACCACTTCTGCTTTGGGATGTGTCTATTCTGCCCATTCCAAATTGCACATAGGAACTCCATGTATTGCCATTCTGCCATCATCCCTGCTGATGTCCCCTTCCACTCAACTCATGCCTCTGTAATTCCTTTTACTCGACTGTAACACTGATACATCTGACTGAAATTGCAAGGTGAATTCTATCATATTATGATTATTGCCTCCTTAGATTTCCTTTACCTTGAGCTTCCTAATCAAATGTGGCTCATTACACAGCACCAATCCAGAATTGCCTTTCCCCTAAGGGGTCCCACCACAAGCTGCTTTAAAACACCATCTCATTGGTGATTTATAAATTCCTTTCCTTCAAATACAGCATGAATCTGATTTTTCCCAATCTACCTCAATATAGAAATCCTCCATGAGTGTTGTAACATGCCTTTTCTATTTCCCGTTCAAATTTATATCCCAGATATTGACTACTGTTTGGAGGCCTGTGTATAACTTCCTTGCAGTTTCTTAACTCTATCCACAAGAATTCTACATTTTCTAATCCGATGTCACTCTTTTCTGAGGATTTGATTTCATTTTTTACCAGCAGAACACCTCACCCCTTCTGCCCACTTGCTTGTCCTTTCCAATACAAGGTGTATCCTTGGACGATGAACTTCTAACTATGATCTTTAATCAGCCACGCCTCAGTTATGTCCACATCAGGCCTGCCAATTTCTATTAAGTTCATCTGCCATTTCTTCTCCCCCACCCCCCCCATTACTAACTCTCTAGCCTCATTTTCCAGTGGTCCAATATCCATTCTCACTTCTCTTTTACTCTTTATTTATCTGAAAAATCTGTGCTACAAGATCATCTGCCTTGTTCCGTATACTGCATGCATTCAAATATATCAACTTCAGTCCTATATTCATCACCCTTTTTGATTTTTGCTCTCATGTTACATTTCGCCTCATCCCACTGACTGCAATTTTGCCCCATCATCTGCCTGTTTTTCCTCACACTGCACATTGCTTCAACTTGTATACCAACTACCCCATCCTCAGCCCTGTCATTCATGTTCCCAGTCCCTTACCAGCTTAGTTTGAACCCTACCCAACAGCTACACCAAATCTGTTTACAAGGAGATTGGTCCCCCTTGGGTTCAGGTATAACCCGTCCTTTTTGTACGGTTCGTACTTTTCCAAGAAGAGATCCCAAGGATCTAGAAATCTGAAACCCTGCCCCATGCACAACTCCCTCAGCCGCTCATTCATCTGTACTGTCATCCTATTCCTGCCTGACTAGCGCATGACACTGGGAGTAATCTAGAGAGTACTACCATGGAGGTCCTGTTCTTCAGCTTTTCCCTCACTCACTATGTGGGACCTCCTTTCCCCTTTGTGCCAATGTGCATCACGGCCACTTGAGAATCTTCTGCAGCCGCTCTGAGATATCCTGGATCTTAGCACCTGGGAGGTAAAGGCACCACCCTGGCTTCTCTTTCACAGCATCTCCTAACTATTGAGTTGCTTATCACAATCGCTCTGCCTGACTTTGCCCTTCTCCTGAGCCTCTGAGCTGACCACAGTGCCATCAGCCTGACTGCTGCTGCCAAGTCATTTCCCCCAGCAGTATCCAAAAGGGGTAAATGTGTTTGCTGAGGGGAATAGCCACAGGAATCCTGCACAGATGGCCTACTCCCCTTATGACCTCTGGTGGTCACCCATCTACTGTCTGAAGACTGCACTCTGGTTTAGCTCCTCTGTTCTGTAATTCTATTCCTTAAATCTACCTTGTTTAGTAATTCTGTTCCTTAAATATTCCTTGTTTTTTAATTCACAGCCAGTCAGTTGTTCATAATGTGCTACAAGCTAGCAACTGTATGTTGCATCTTGCTTCCAAAATTCTGTCAGGAGAGTAAATTGCCACCAGGTAAAATATTTAGAGCTACTGAACCAGAATGACATTTTATGCATCAGTTACTCTACTGCCTCTTGCTTTAATCAAAAATAATTGCTTGGTTTGGTAAGACCATAAAGAGAAGGAATTCTGGCCTTCAACTTTCTGCAGCGGATCTGAAAGAGCAATGCATTTAGTGTCAGTTTCTGCCCATTCCTCCAGCTTTGCAGTTCTCATTCTTATAAACATGGATACAATTCATTTTGGAAAGCTCCAGTTGACTCAACCTCCATTGCTGTATCAGGCAGTGTATTCAATGTGTCTTTTAAATTCTCTGTTCACTTTAATCTGTTCACACCTCAGTGGAGAACTTTGTGTTGTTTGAGTATGTCAGAGGCACAATATCTTTATTATTATTCTTGGACCCTAGTGACACGCTTGTAACCCAATGAGAGAATAAGGCATAGACTATTTAAATGGGGAGTAAATTCAGAAATCAGAGGTGCAGAGGGACTCGGGAATCCATGTGCAGGATTCCTTAAAAGTATAACTTGCAGGTTGAGTCAGTTGTAAGGAAGGCAAATGCAATTTTGGCATTCATTTGGCGAAGACTAGAGTATAAAAGTAAGGCTGTAATGCTAAGGCTTTTTAAGGCATTGGCCAGTCCACCTTTGAAATATTGTATACAGTTTTGGGCCCCACGGCACTTCTTTGCCCATTCTCCCAATTACTCTAATTGCAATCTGCAACTGCACTATCCCTTCAAGCAACATACTTTTGAACCATCTTAACGAACTAACAATCTCATGATCTTCTCGAGGCCTTGACGGACTTGCCTGTAAATCATGCAGGTAGGGCACCTTTAAGTAAATGAAGGTACATCCCCATGACCAGAGGAGGGGAGAACTCCAAGTCAGGGTGAGACACAGAGCAGTGAAGCTCTCTCTACCAGCATCTTGTACAGTCACTGGAGATCAAGATAGAGGACTTCTGTATCAGAGGAAAATTAGGAATTGCTGTATTCTGTATTTCATGGAGACGTGTCTCACTCTAGATATCCTGGATGTGTTGGTAGGACCTGAAAGCTTCTTGATACACAGGATGGGCTGAACTGCTGATTTGGAGAAGGCAAACATTGGGGGTCTGTGTTTCATTATAAATTCTTTGTTGTGCTTGGACACTGTAGTTCTGTCATACTCTCTTGTTCCCCTGACCTGGAATATCTATAACAATTAAATGCCAACTTTTCCACTTACAATGAGAGTTCTCCCCCATGATCCTGACTGCAGTTTACATACTGCCAAATCGGGCGCTCGAGATATTGCATATGCCATCACCAAACAAGAGCAGTCCATCCCGATTCATTTTAGGTTCATAGTTGAGGGCTTCGGTCAGGCGTGTTTGAAGAAATCTCCATCCATTTATCATCGGTATAAAACCTGTAGCACCAGTGATCCCAGCGAACTCTCAACCACTGCAATTCTACGACAAGGATTGCCCGTTCTGCATTTTGGGAAATATCGCTTGGCTGTCCCATCTCCCACCTGCACGGCTTCAAAGATGAGGGCGACAGAGGTGGATGCAGGAGGCAGGGGAACAGCGACGGGATCGCACAGTACAGAAGGGATGATCCTTCATGTGAATGGAGGCTTGTGATAACATCCTTTCTGAAAGGGATTTGATAGTCATTCAAACAAACGTGAAGCCATTGGATTTCATTGCTGACTGTGAATCAGGTAAATTGGAGAACGTAATCCAAAATTGCTCATCAAAATCCTGAATCAATCAGTTTTAATACTTCTCAATCAGGGTCCTCGGAGTTTTTATTTTGTTTAGAGATACAGTGCTGAACCAGCTCTTCTGGTCCAAGGAGCTGCACCAGCCACCTATTTAACCCTAGCCTAATCACAGGACACTGTACAATCTGTGGACTGTGGGAGCGATCTGGAGCACCCAGAGGCATCCCATGTGCTTATGGGGAGAACATGCAATCTCCTTATAGATAGCAGCGGGGTTTATCGACTGGCTTAGCTAGGCTGGCAGTGATAACTATTATCCTGATAGTAGGAGTTGCCGGTTCATATTCCCTCGTGTAAATCCATTTTGAGGTTGGCTGGGCTAAACCCCAGTCCAGTAGCTTCTGTAACCAAAGCAACTTCGCACAAATGGAGGAACTCAGCAGGCAAGGCATCATGGAAAAGAGTAAACAGTCAACATTTCGGGCTGAGACCCTTCTTCAGGGCTCTGTCCAAATGGTTGACTGTTTATTCTTTTCCATAGATGCTGCCTGGCCTGCTGAGTTCCACCAGCGTTTTGTGTTTGGATTTCCAGCATCTGCAGACTTCCTTGTGTGGAGTTTCCGTAGCCATTAAGGTTTGCCCAAAGCTCTATTTGAAGTTACTGCCTTCAAGGGAAAACAAGTGAGATTCAAGATTGTTTAATGTCATTTCTGGTACACGAGTGTAAAGATCCTGCACCGAAATAAAAACCCACAAAAAGGTAAATAACGCTAGAATTTTAAAAAATAAATACGTAAGATGGCTTATATACATTGATTATATGTACATAAAGTAATGCTAGTGTCTCTGTACATAAGATGTCTGAGAGGAGATGTTAAAGTAGTGGAGGTTAGGAGTGGGGAGGTGTTGATCAGCCTAGTTGCTTGGGGAAGGTATCTGTTTTTCAGTCTGGTTGTTCTGGCGTGGATACTGTGTAGCCTCCTCCCTGATGTGAGTGGGTCAGACAGTCCATAAACAGGATAGGTGGGAATCCTTCATGATGTTACTGTCTTTTTTCTGGCACCTTTCTGTATGTATGTCCTTGATGGCAGCTAGGCTGGTGCCTGTGAGGTTTGGGGCAGTTTTGACTACCCACTGTAGCGCCTTCCTGTCTGCCGCAAAGCAGTTTCCATGTCGTGCAGTGATGCAGCACCGTGTTAGAATGCTCTACTGCACGTCTGTAGAAGGCGGTGAGTATTGGTGTGCATAGCCCTGGTCTCTTCAGCCTCCTCAGAAAGCAGAGGCGTTGGTGAGCTTTCTTGTGACGGAGGGGTCGTGTGTGATATGTGCTCCCCGGCGTTTGAAAGTGCTTGCAGTTTCCACTGCTGTGTCGCTGATGTAAAGTGGAGTGTGGGTGGTGTGAGCACTCCTGAAGTCAATAAGCATCCCCTTTGTCTCGTTGACTTTGAGGAAGAGGTTATATGCCTGGCGCCAGGCCTCAATCTTCTGCCTCCTCTTTGGAGGCCGTCTCTTCATTGTTGATGAGCCCCACCACTGTCTCGTCATCAGCAAACTTGCCAATGTGATTGCCTGGGTGTTTGGCCGCGCATTTGTGTGAGCAGTCGGCAGCATGCAGCCCCAGTGGGGAGAGGGTGCTGGAGAAGAAGTGGTAAAAAGACTTTGCCGCTCTGTGATAGACATACCGGAAATGTCAGCAAAAAGCTTTAACCTGCAAATAATTATTGACAAACCCAGACAGTGGTTTTAATAGATTGCCTTGTTTATGAGATTCGCGGTGAGGTGACAGCAACTGTGGGGAGTGGTTGAATTTGAAAGTTGATGCAAGCAATCTGCTGCTCCATATAATTGATGTCACCGTTTTAAACTAGTTTCTTGTTCTGAGTTGCAGATGTGCACACTCCTAGGATAGTCAGTGTTTATAGTTTGCAGTTTAAATTCTCATGCACATGTCACAAGCTCACTCACAGACATTCTGTCTACTGAGCAGACTTTTACTCAACTTCCAAACGTTTGTCTTGTGAAGAGTTAGGAATGCGTCTGTTTCCGATGGTGTGTAATCCGAGCTCATTGTCATTATATTGGAATGTACTGTTAGACTCGACATCTGTTTCACATCAGTCTGCTAGGATAACATATGCTAAATACAGCCCCCAAAGAATCACAACTTGAACATTGTATTAGCTGTGCTACAGTGTGGAGTTAGATGAGGGAAAAAAGCTGGAGGAGGGGGATGATGGAATATGAACTTAACCCACCAGTATAAGCCAGATGGACACGTATTGAAAACGCTCCAGATTACCTTTCTGAGATCAAAGTACCAAGATACTAATTTCTACACTTTTAACACGCTTTCTTCAGCAGGTGCCAAGGACAGTCATTTAGATCTAGCACGGTCCTACTATGCAAATGATTGTCATTTTCTTAAAGATATCATCAAGACTGAAATACAATTTTAAGATGCGCCATCAAAATGCTGGAGGAACTCAGCAGGCCAGGCAGTCTCTGTGGGAAAGAGTACAGTCGATGTTTCAGCCAAGACCCTTCATCAGAACTGAGGAAAAAAGATGAGGAGTCAGTAAGAAAGTGGAGGGTGAGGGAGGAGAGTCACAAGGTGATAGGTGAAACCGGGGAGGGGTGATGCAAAGAGCTGGGAAGGTGGGGAAAGAGATACAGGGCTGGAGAAGGAGGAGTCTGACAGGGGAGGACAGAAGGCCATGGAAGAAAGGAGGGAGGTGATGGCCGGGTAAGGAGATGTGATGAGAGAGGGAAATGGGAATGGTGAAGGAGAGGTGGAGAGGCATGACTGGAAGATCGCTGCTCATGCCATCAAGTTGGAGGCTACCCAGACAAAATACAAGGTGTTGCTCCTCCCGAGTGTGGCCTCATTGCGACAGAAGTGGAGGCCATAGACTGGTATGTCAGAATGGGAAGTGGAATTAAAATGGGAAATCCTGCTCGGTGAAACGGTCTCCTGGTCTATGTCAGGTCTCACTGATACACAGGAGAGCACTGGATATTGTAGATGATTCCCACAGACTCACAGGTGAAGTGTGGCCACACCTGGAAAGACTGTTCAGGGCCCTGAATGGTGGTGAGGGAGGAGGTGTAAGGGCAGGTGTAGCGCTTGTTCCACTTACATGGATAAGTGCCAGGAGGGAGATCAGTGTGGAGGGATGAGTGGACAAGGGAGTCGCGTAGGGAGTGATCCCTTTGGAAAATGGGGGGGGGGGGGGTGAGTTGGGGTAAAGAAGTGCTTGGTGGTGAGATTTTTTAAGATAACTGCAGTATTTCATGATGAGCCACATGAGGACTGAAAGGAATTGGGCTTTGAAAAGTTGTTGATAGCACTTGTGCACTGTTCCCACTGGAATAAACTTCGTCTCCACTTCCCAAAGGAGAATCTTTCAACTCTCCTCTCCTCACTCAGCTACACCGAGAAATGCTTGTCAGCACTGTAGACATATTGAGCCATTTAAGAACTGAGCGTACCACGGCTGGTGCTTTTCAGCAACCACTGTCTAAATCTGATCTCGGATACTGTCTGTGTGGAGTTTGCATGTTCTCCTGTGACGGTGAGTGTTTTCTGGTTTCGGCTCTCATTATAATGTCCAAGTCTTTAGAACTTGCCCCTAATGTTGTGAGTAGGGTGTTGTTAACAATCAATATTCCACTGGAAACTCTGTTCTAGAATTTTTTGATATCCTAATAAGTGACAAAGACAATGTAAGTGAACCAAAGTGTATAAATAATGGAAAAATTCAGTAAACGTAATGCTGTCATCACAGGGGATTGATTCATTGTCTCTAACCTGCGTGACATTAATTTGTAGGTTTCTTATCCCTTCCTCAATATAAGATGAATGGAAGGAACTGGCTTAATGCTTCTAGGTCATGGATTAGAGCATTGAAATTAGTGGGAACAGCAAAAGTGACCTTTATCTGAACTACAGTACTTCGGAAAAGTATTCAGCCCCCCCCACAGCTAACTTTCACATTTTACTGTCTCATTTTCTAAATTTAAAATGTATTGAAGTAGGATTTTTTGAGCTAATCTACAAATCATCGTGCATCGTTTCAAATCAAAAGAAAAATTCCAAAACCTGTCAACAATTTAACAAAAATTAATAACCAAAATTGTGAGGCTGATTCATCCCCCTTTGTAGTTACTGTGCTAACTTTCCTACCTTACCAACTCACCCAGTTTGTTGATATAGAAAATTGGAGGATCACCTGTTTTCACTGAAGTCTTAAGAATAAATACCCTCTCTCTGTAAGGTCCAACATTATGGTAGATTTTCAACAGACTAAAGCAAAATGAAGACAAAAGAACATTCAAGACAAGTCAGGGAAGCACAAATTTAGCAAAGAGTACAAGACCATTTGAAAGGCGCTAAACATACCTCTGAGCACAGTGCAATCTGTTGTGAATTAATGGAAAAAGATGTGAAACCACAGCCACACTGCCTTGGTCAGGCCACCCCTCTAAGCTTAGTCACCAGAGAAGAATGGCACTTGTAAGAGGGGCTACTGTGATGCCAGCGGTCACTCAGAGCTGCAGAATTCAGTAAGTGCAACTGAAGATCAAATGCATGGCCCCACTTTCTAATGCCTTGCACAAAAAGGGTATTTATGGAAGAGTGGCGAGGAAGAAGCCCTGGCTTAAATAAAGCATATCCTTGCCCGTAAAGTGTCAATTACAAGATACTGTAAAGATGTGGAAGAAGGGCTTGTGGTCAAATGAGACTAAAGTGAAATTTTTTGACCTCAACACTTAAGTGGTACGTGTGGTGTAAAGCTTGTACGGTGCATCAGCCAGGTAATACCATCCCTACTCTGAAGTCTGGTAGAGGTAGCTTCGTGCTGTGGGGATGCTTTTCAGCAGCAGGGACTAGAAATCTGGTCAGGATTGATGGGAAGATAAATGCTGCTAAGTACAGAGAGATCTTGGATTAAAAACCTACCAGCCTCTGCCAGGAAGCTTGATCTGGGGAGGAAGTTCGTCTTTCACAACAACCCAAAGCACACTGCCAGAGCAACCATGGAGTGGCTTCAAATCAAGGAAATTGATGCCAATGCATGGCCCAGTTAGACTCCTGACCTCAACCCAATTGAGCATCTCTGGCAAGACTTCAAGACTGCTGTCCATTGTTCCTCCCCAACTAATCTGGCACAGTTTGAGCAATTTTGCATGGACGAATGGGCAAATCTTGCTCCATCACATTGTGCAAAACTCAGAGATTTATCCAAAAGCAATTACCGTAGATGTCGGATTATAAGCCGCTACTTTTTTCCCCACATTTTGAACAGCTTTGAACACTGCGGCCTTTACTACGGTGCGGCTAATGCATGATTTTTTTTCATGCCGCCAAAAACATTTTGCCTCGTAACAGTAGACCAATAAAATTGATGAGTAGTTCACAGAGGTCCAATGAAATTGTACGATAAATCAAGCGCACTTTCACAATTAAATTATTGTAAATCAGTCATTTGTACTCACCCTCATCAACATGGAAAACACTCGAAGAAAAGCATTGTGCTGCCTTTATGGCAGTTATTTAGTTTATAATATTTTCGCTTAGTAATTCATTTGTTAGTAATTTCTAGTTAAAGTTAGAAGTGTTTTAACTATATTTGTTTTCTGTACTACATCGCGGGATGCTATGACGTCACACCCGGTTTCGCCGCGTCTTGTGGGAAATACCGGTTTGCGATAAACGGGAAGGTGGGGGCGAGCGGCATTAGACCCACGCGAGAACGCTGCTTTTAAGTTAAAGGCGATCAATAACTTTTCCTGGTAGGCTGCAGTATATATATTTTTTACCAGTCGTTAGGAGATATTGGAATGTTGTTCAGTAAAAAAGTATACGCAACGTATATTTAAAAGTAGCCGCGTTACAGGCACGGTTCGAAAAAAAGCATTTGCAATATGTATTTGTTTATGTTACCATATGGATTTAATTAAAAGTTAAAAAATCCTCACGTGTAATATCTTTCTGTGTAAATATCTCATATTACAACGTGGGACACCTGCGGCCGAAAATCCGGCGCGGCCTAAAATCCGGTGCGGCCTTTACAAGTACAAAATTGATTTTCTTTCTAAAATTAGAGCCAGCGGCTTTTAATCAGGTGCGCTCTGTAGTGCGAAATCTACGGTTCTGGCTGTGATAGCTGTGAAAAGTGGTTCAACCAAGTATTGAACAAAGGGGGATGAATACTACTGACAATTCAGTTTCAAAATTTTCAGTTTTTAGTGTTTTACAATTTTCCCTGTTTTTCTCAGCTTTACATTTTTTTAAAAAAGGAATGTGATCGACAAATAAAAATTTACAATAAAAATTGATCAGAATCCCTGGTTGTAATGCTCATTTATGCGAACAAAGGGTTGGGAGCTGAATAGTTTTTCAGGGCATTGTACTGGGCCCAATTCCACAAACAGCTGGTCAACGCTTCAATTTGAGATGCAAGAGTTTGTCTTTATTCCAGCACAGGAATATTAGAATCAGGTTTATTATCACCAACATGTGACATGAAATTCATTCACTTAGCAGCAGCAGTTCAATGCAGTACATAATCTAGCAGAGAAAAAAATATAATAATAACAAATAAGTAAATCAATTATATGTATTGAATAGATTTTTTAAAACCTGCAAAAATAGAAATCAGATGGAAGAGGGGGGGAAGAAGCTGTTCCTGAATCGCTGAGTGTGTGCCTTCAGGCTTCTGTATCTCCTGATGGTAACAGTGAGAAAAGGGCATGCCCTGGGTGCTGGAGGTCCTTAATAATGCTCACTGCCTTTCTGAGACACTGCTCCCTGAAGATGTCCTGGGTACTTTGAGGGCTAGTGCCCAAGATGGAGCTGACTAGATTTACAACCGTCTGCAGCTTCTTTCGGTCCTGTGCAGTAGCCCCTCCATACCAGACAGTGATGCAGCCTGTCAGAATGCTCTCCACAGTACAAATATAGAAGTGCATTTGTTGACATTCAAAATCTCTTCAAACTTCTAATGAAGTATAGTCGCTGTCTTGCCTTCTTTATAACTGCATCGATATGTTGGGACCAGGTTAGGTCCTCAGAGATCTTGACATCCAGGAACTTGAAGCTGCTCACTCTCTCCGCTTCTGATCTCCCTATGAGGATTGGTATGCATTCCTTCGTCTGACCCTTCCTGAAGTTCCCAATCAGCTCTTCCATCTTACTGACGTTGAGTGCCAGGTTGTTGCTGCGACACCACTCCACTAGTTGGCATATCTCACTCCTTACACTCTCTCGTCACTACCTGAGATTCTACCAACAATGGTTGTATCATCAGCAAGTTTATAGATGGTATTTGAGCTGTGCCTAGCCACACAGTTGTGTATACAGAGAGTAGAGCAGTGGGGTAAGTACACACCCCTGAGGTGCATCAGTGTTGATAGTCAGCGAGGAGGATAATAGCTTGTATTATTTGAACAATCTCAAGTACAGCTGACAGTTGAATGCCAATTTTGGCCAAGAGTAACATATCTTTGTCTCATTAGTGGGAAGCAGTGAGTCCCACTAACAGTGGCAGTGGTGATCAAGCCACCAGCTCTTTGGAGATTTTGAAATGCACAGTCCATGCTCCTGTCAGAAGAAAGTCATCTAATTAGCTGCATCCCAAAAATGAGCACCTCCTCTGTCAAATCACTTTTTCACTTGGGAGAAGTGATTCCTGTGACTTAACTATAAGCTTTTACACTCCCAGCTTTTCTAAGCAGTTAAGAAGTTGCTTACTGGAATTTAAATGGTTCCCGTTTCAGATGGCACTGATGAAGCACGGTGATCAGCGAACAAAACTTCTAATTACTTTATTCATCATACTTTTTCTCAAATGATCACTGCAGCCAATAGCCTGTAACTTCCCTTTCACAGATGAGATTTTGAATTGAATGCATGACCTGGCATTGTTGCTGTATGGCGTGTATGGGCTGAATTGAGATGCAGGGCCTGGGCTGGAGAGTGAGGAATGCACCTACATTTGGCCATTGTTGGAGTGGACTTGGAGGTCATACAAAGCGGCAGATCTGAGGCGAGATGAGCTGAGGTGAGGCAGCCGGACCCGAGAATGAGGAACAAGCTGCTGTTTGACTGATATAAATGCTGCGCCAAATTAGAAAGGTTGGGTACAGGCTGAATTGAGGCAGAGGGCCTTGGGCCCGAGAGCATATCAAAGCAGCAGGGCCTGGTCCAAAAGCGAAAAAGTGTGGAACTGTGAAAAGGTCAGGCTGTCTGGCCTGGTGGTGAGGGATGGGCTGGTGTTCCACTCACTGTTCACTTGTCTCTACACTGAACTGAGGCTGTGGCCTGCAACTATAGGACTCCTAGTTTGGCTGTGACTGGCTTCATGGCTGTGAACTCACTTTTCAGGAACTTCTGTTTTGAATGTTATTTGCTTGCTTTGTTTGCATGACTTGTGTTTTTTTTTGCATATTGGTGTATGACAGATTTTTAAAATGGGTTCTGTTGGGCTTCTTTGTTTTGTGACTGCCTGTTAGGAGACTGATCTGAGGGTTTATAGAGTATACATATTTTGATACTAAATGTATTTAGAACAGTTTGCGAAATGGTTCAAGCTTCAACTGTCTTTTTGGTCAGAAAGCAGACTTGGTCCATCTACCTTTTGACTGGTGATGTGCTCAATTTGAAATTAACCACAATATTATGGGCAAGAAAATGTAGTTGAATGATATTCCTGACACTGCAGAATCCTTATAGCTCCCTCCTTTTCTGTACGTCAGAATAGTGTAGCTGATATTCGCCTTTCTCAGCTAGTCATTGCCTGTTCAGTATGTGTGGCTCACCCAGAGCAGTTGTTGGGGACTCCACGGGTGCTCAGTGTGTTGCTAGGGTTGTCAAATTGGGTAGATTCTTATTTGGTAGAGTACCTGGGAGTTGCTGGTATCTTTGAAAGGGAAGAAGTGGATATAAAATTTGGAAATGAAAGAAAATCAATGTCGTCCTCCTCCTTTATCACTTCTCTATAGAGAGATAGATAGATAGATACTTTATTCATCCCCATGGGGAAATTCAACTTTTTTTCCAATGTCCCATACACTTGTTGTAGCAAAACTAATTACATACAATACTTAACTCAGTAAAAAATATGATATGCATCTAAATCACTATCTCAAAAAGCATTAATAATAGCTTTTAAAAAGTTCTTAAGTCCTGGCGGTAGAATTGTAAAGCCTAATGGCATTGGGGAGTATTGACCTCTTCATCCTGTCTGAGGAGCATTGCATCGATAGTAACCTGTCGCTGAAACTGCTTCTCTGTCTCTGGATGGTGCTATGTAGAGGATGTTCAGAGTTATCCATAATTGACCGTAGCCTACTCAGCGCCCTTCGCTCAGCTACCGATGTTAAACTCTCCAGTACTTTGCCCACGACAGAGCCCGCCTTCCTTACCAGCTTATTAAGACGTGAGGCGTCCCTCTTCTTAATGCTTCCTCCCCAACACGCCACCACAAAGAAGAGGGCGCTCTCCACAACTGACCTATAGAACATCTTCAGCATCTCACTACAGACATTGAATGACGCCAACCTTCTTAGGAAGTACAGTCGACTCTGTGCCTTCCTGCACAAGGCATCTGTGTTGGCAGTCCAGTCTAGCTTCTCGTCTAACTGTACTCCCAGATACTTGTAGGTCTTAACCTGCTCCACACATTCTCCATTAATGATCACTGGCTCCATATGAGGCCTAGATCTCCTAAAGTCCACCACCATCCACAGGCTTTGAACAACACCTTCTTTTGCACCGGTTTTTTTTTGCCTCCAGCTATTATCTGCATTTTTTTAGATCAAGGTGAGAAATAATTTGAAGATTATTTCCCAAATTCCAGTTTTCTCAGGCCACTCCACACATGAATTCAGTTTATTTCTCACCAGATCCACACAGTCGGCAGGAAGGGTCTTTTCATTTGAGCTAGCTAGCATGATGCACCTTTTTTATGATTGGCGACAGTGGGGCTCAATAATAGTAAAACTTTTTGTCAGGGCTGGTACATCATTGTGTTACACCATAAGCTATGTAAACCGATGTTTACAACAATAAGTTTCTTTAAATTGAACTGCATGTAGAGAAGTGAAAAAAAAACTGCAGTGACTCACATTTGACTTGGAAGGATCCCACTGAGTAACAACAGGGTTAGCTTTAGATAATTCTCATTTCAATAACTCATAGGTGTTTTTAGCATGGAATTATCTGCAATGGAATTGTTTGGTGAATAAATTATTAATAGTTATGCTAATAACGAACAGATAGTTCAGAGGGGCAAGCAACTGGGAGATGGTTCCTTTTCTATACAGGTTTACATAAACCGCTCACTCAGAACACTTCAATATTGTAGTGTTTCAGTTCAACCATATGATGAATTAAATGCAACTACAGCTGTATTAAAATACAGGATTAGAACTTTATCTTTAGAGGCGAGGGCTGAATGAGGACTGTGAAGTGTGGTTATCCATTGCACTGTGGACACAATGGATAAGTTATTGTTCATCTCCACACCTTGTAGCACATCAGGCGACAACCTTGCTGTTTCTTTAGTATTTGTCTGTTTTTTTTAATGAGGCTGAGTTGCTAGCTCGATGCTCAACCCGGCACAGATAGAAACGTGTAAGGAACCAGCCGGATTCGAACCCAGGACCGCTCGCCTCAAAGTCCAGTGCAGATACCACTACACCACCAGCTAGCAATAAATATCAGGAGAGGTTTGCAACAGGGTTCTAATAATATAGCTGTGCTTTAACAAAAACACCAAAAAATTATTTCTGAAAGTAAGTGGTATATTGTTCACACGCACGCACACACACACACGCACACACAACGATTAGTTCGATAAGTGTGCATTCTTGTATTTGCTTAATTCCCACAACCAGTTAAGTAATGACGGAACAATGATCAGTACTAGCTACTGTTCCAAAGAGGGTGGCCCGATAGGGAGATATTACCAAAGCATTTTCAAAAAACACCTCCAATTAAATTCAGATCTGCTTTAGTAGATGTCTTATAGACTGCTTGCCCACTTCCCAGTGATGGGTGATGTATGCCACAGTTGCCCTGATGAAAACAGGGAGAAGAACCTATTTAATATTTAATTTTTATCATCAGACTTTATTATGTGTTACAATGTTACATCTTAAGAAAATATTTCCAAGTTTGATCTTTAAGTACATTCAGAAAGAGCAGAGAAATTATTCTTTGTTTAGGGCAAAAATTTGAAATTAAAGCAATGTGATTTACAGGAAAAGCTGGAAGCAGTGTTCCACAAATAGTTCTGGAAATTTGGAATTAACTGCACAGTTATTTTTATTTTATCTTTTTGGCGAAACCTCCAGCTTGGTCTGTACTTTGTACTTGGACAACTTTTTGACAGACCATAGGAAGACCCCTGTGTAGTAATTCACTTCTTGAAGATAATCACAATGATGTTCTTTGGTGTGTTCTCATTGGGGAAATGAGGTTTCAACAAACGATTAGATTATCGGGCAGAATACTGTGTGCCCCAGGGGTCTTCTTGTATTTCATTCTCTTGTTTATCTGGATAGCTACAAAATTGGACAAACCGTTGTGAAGTCTGTAATGGAATCATCCCAAGGGCCCTCGTCAGCTGTGTCTTTCAGAAGTCAAAGAGCTGCTTGTGGACTCCATCCATCAAGAAGCATAGTGAGCTAATATCTTCATCGTGTGACAACGCCTAGAAAAATGCGGAGAGTAACATCAACTATTGTACATGGTCTCCTTTGACCTCGGAAAAGCCTTTAATTCTATCAACTAGGAAGTACTGTTAAGACGTCTCCTCAGATTTAGCAATCCATAAAAATCTGTTTCTTTCAATGACTGCTATTTGAGAGTATGCAGTCTTATGATTTCAACCCAGTCTCTCAGAGCAAATGAGGTCATGCAAGGCTATGCCAACTTCTTTCCAACTTTTTGCACCATGACATTGCACCTTGGATTCAAAAAGATCTTTTTTAATGTCCAGGATGAAAAGGAAACTGCTGAACCTCCACTCCTAAAGAAGATCACTTTCATCTCATTCACTGGGCTGCAGAACACACATCATGCTTGTTTCTGTACACACACAGAGGACTAGCTCTGAGTCATTGTTAACACTGTCATCAGGGGAAAACAAAGCTCTTCTAACAACCTCGCCATCTCTGCAATCAAAACCCCAGTCCAGCACTCTCCATGATGTGGATCATTTCCTATATCTTGGAAGCTATCTCAATGAACACACGTTGATGGAATTTATCATCACCCCCAGTGTGTAAGCATAGCCTTGGGTCATCTAGTCTACAAGTTGACATTTACATTTGATTTCATATCCCTTGATTCTCTTGCTGTCCAAGAATCTGTTGATTTCAGCTTTGAATATGCAAATGGATGAGCACAGATCAATACTTTAATGAATTCTGACAATTAATAAATCTGCATTTTAAAAAAATCTCTTCTTCCAGCGCTTATTCTGAGATTATGCCCACTGCACCTGGATGCTGGAGTTTTTACTTGTTTATGATACAGAAGGAGACCATTCAACCCATCAGGTCTATACTGACTCCCAAATGGAGCAATCTCATCAGTCACCTTCCCTTATTTCCCTTTACTCTCACTTGCTTATTCACTTCCCTTTGATAGTTTTTGCCAGTTATGTACAATAAGGATAATTTGCAGCAGTTGCTTAATCTACAAGCACATGCAGTATTGGAGGAAACTCGTAAGGAAATGTTCAAAGCCCATGCATACAGCACCTGGGTACAGGATCAGACTTCAGTTCTGGCGCCACGAGCAGTGATCTAACTGCTATACTTTCACGCTGCTGATTTTCTTGGAGCAGTGAAAGCTGAAACCAGATCTGATGCATTAAAATAGTATTTCATTAGCTGTAAACCATGTTGGGGCCTCCTGGAAGGGACATTCAAGGCTCTGTCTAAATATCAGAAGTGTTCAAAATCATGATAAGTAGAAAATATTTTGGCACCTGTAGGACATAGGTTTATGACTGTTGAGGAAAGAACTAAAGGTGCGATTGTGGAATCTTATACAGTGAGCTATAATTATCCATAAAACTTTGCCTGAAAGGTAGTAAAAGCGGGTTTAAAAGTAACTCAGAAGAAAAATGAATAAATACGCTGAGACACAAGTTACAGGACTATGCAGAGAAAGGTGGATAAATGTGACTTATTGTCCCCTCAATGACTTGGCACAAGCACAGTGGGATAAATGACATCCTTGCTTCATATGTTATTCTTTATAGATTGAGGCAGAAGCATTTCACAGCCAAGTGTGTCAACCATCCTTCAAATCTATTGCATCTTGTGCTGGTCCTACGTTGCCATTTTGAATTCAGCGTTAATGGAAATTACACCATGTATGCAAATAACAGAGTGTTGTTGGGTTTCGTGTCATCACAGGAATATCTTGAACATTTTCTGGATGGCGTAATGGTGCGGCTGGTGAGATGCACATTCAGTCCTGTGGAGTGGAGTTAGCATATTCTCCCTGTAACCATGCAGATTTCCTCCTATATCCCAAAGATTCACGGGTAGGTTGAGTGGGAGAATATGAGAGGGGTTGATCAGGATAATACATGGGATTAATATACGATTAGTGTAAATGGATGCATTTAGTTATTGGGAGCTGTTTCTTCACCAACATAAATAACCAGGTGGAACTGGTGTGACATTAACCAAGAACAAGATGCTCCAATGGGCTCCTCTCAAGGAGGTCAGTTTCTGAAGCTTCTGCCATGAAAGAATGCATCTTATTTGGAGGACAGCATCAAGGTTTATGTGGTTTGTAAAGCCTATTTCCATGCTGTATTAAACTTTAAATCTGCATAATACCCTTTTCTTATGTTTGCAATCATTCTATTCTTTGTATTCCTTGATTTACTATTGGGGAGCACCAAGTTCTCA
This sequence comes from Hemitrygon akajei, assembly GCF_048418815.1. Lineage (NCBI taxonomy): Eukaryota > Metazoa > Chordata > Chondrichthyes > Myliobatiformes > Dasyatidae > Hemitrygon > Hemitrygon akajei. Next base: position 41,949,652 of record NC_133128.1, read on the forward strand.
AGATTTCACTCTGCGGTTATTAACAATCTATCACTGCTTCCACTCTCATGCTCTCCACTGCTTCCATAAATTGTGTGTAACCCTGACTGGATTTTTCCCCATTTCCTTACTCACAATGGGCTGTATAACTTGTAGCCTGCTAAACCTTGCATCCCAAAACTTCAAGACTAAGTTCTTCGCTGGCCTTGCTTTAACAGTTTCATCTTTTGATCCAAGCCTTTGGTTATCCTTTTGAGATTTCTCCTCTGACTCAGTGTTTTTATTTCTGATACTTATCTTTGCAGTACCTTGGCTTAGTCCTTTCAGGAAAGATGCCAGACAAATATAAATAATTTTGTTGTCCTAGTCTGGTATTTGGGAATTGGCCCTTCTCTGTGTGCTTCATTATTCATGCTTTAAAACCTGACTTTTAGAAAGAGTTTTTCTGGATGTGATATTATGAGTAAATGGTGACAAATCAAATGTTCTTGTAAGCAATAACTGTGTTGTGGTGGAGGGTGTTTCAGCTTAATTAAAATAAAGAACCCCCCCCAGATGTCTGACATAGTTCAGAGTTTCCTGTGCTGTGGTCAAGCTTTTACAGTAACATTCAACGGGGCCTCTTTCAGAAACAGTATTTGGCAATTTCCTATTGGCTAGAACCAATGCTGATTTTTTTTTTCCTCCCCAGTTCATTGCCTAAACCACCTGGATTATTTAGTCTCCAAATAGGGTCTTTCAAGTTAAGACTGCAGTTGCATTACATTTTTATAAAATGAAAACTTTGTGTCACACAAAGAAAATACCTTTTTATGAAAGTCTATTTTATTGGGGGGGAAGGTAAAATAGGGAAAGGGGTTTTAAAGAATTGTGGTAAAATAAGCACTGTTTTTTTTCGTAATTTCTCTCTTAAAATCTGGGTTGCATTTGTTAATGTGTCTCAAGGTCTTCACCAGTTTTGTGGGAGATCCTCTTCAACAGTATCCTATGCCTATTAATCAGATCCTTCAGACGCTTGGTTTTTTTACAGTCAGATGTGCCCAAGTACAATGAAAAGTTTGTCTTTCATACCCTTTATCCAGATCAAATTGTCACGCAGTGCACTGTGCTAGGATAAGGTGAAACAATAATTTAATGTGTAAAAACTACCAAAAAAGTGCGATGTAGATAAAACTATGAAGTGCATTATAATGATATGGATCATGAAGCCAAGAGTCCATCTCATTGTACAAGAGGTTCTTTATAAAGTATGGTTACAGTGGGGTAGGTAGATACTTTATACAAAGAAATGCTATTCTGCCAGCAGTAAGGATTTTCTTTCTGTACTAGCAAATACATTTAATCTCATCTCTGATTTTACAGAGAATAACTTAATGTATCCAACTATCAGATCAGTTTACAAACTCACTCAGATATACTCTGACAATAATTACACTTGGTGCTGCGTCCAATACAGTTATTACACTTTGGAATGCAGTTGATGGCAAAGCAAACTAGAGGGAACATGGGGCCCAAAAAAAATGTCAACTGATAGAAGCACTTGGCAACGCTGTACTTACTGATACCAACAACAACAGATTCCTTGAAACTACACTGAACAAAAAAGGAACATACAACGTCACTTGGTTTGGCCATATTGCCTAGTTGCTTTCCATTACCACTGCCAATATTAACAGGATGTGGCAAATAGTGAACTCTGTGGCAATATTTGCGGGAAATATGTATAGAAATTATGTAAATGCTGCTTTTATAAACATTTAGAACGTGTTGTATGGTCAATATCATAAAGAAATTGTGATGGACTGGATGTTGGCTGCCAGTGGATATCTGGAGAAAACAGCCCCAACAGTTCACATTCCTGCTTGAGTGACTGAGTTGGGTGTAGGTCATACAACCCACCAGATAAGAGATAGTGACATTCGCCAGCAGGCCATTCTGGGGGAGTGGTTTGGGAAGGAGAGCTGATGAAAGGGAGGACTACACTTTTTTTTGTGGGGCACGTGCCCAAGGCTCCACGTGGAAGGCCCGGGTCTTTATTTTTTCTTTTTAAAACATAATGCTGTTTTTTTTTTCTCTGGACCCAGTCCCCTTTTGCCATTGAGTTTGAAGCCATCCACAGCTGCATCCTTTTCAAACTGTCCAGTAGAGTTGGGTGCCGATGATGTCATCATGACCTAGTTCATGAGAAGGACGTCACAGGCTTGGGACAGGTATCTCAGTGACAGTGCAGAAGAAGCCAAAATCTTGCAGAAGATGGAGGGTGAGTCAGTAATTTTGTTGATTTTTAACTCTTCACCCATTGTACAGGTAATGTTCAAATTGTCCCCACTGTGTTTCAGAATTCACTGAATATTACAGCACAGAAACAGGCCTTTTGGCCCTTCTTGGCTGTGCCGAACCATTTTTCTGCCTAGTCCCACTGACCTGCACCTGGCCCGTATCCCTCCATACACCTCTCATCCATGTACCTGTCCAAGTTTTTCTTAAATGTCAAAAGTGAGCCCACATTTACCACTTCATCTGGCAGCTCATTCCACACTCCCACCACTCTGTGTGAAACCCCCCCCCCATGTTCCCTTTAAACTTTTCACCTTTCACCCATGACCTCTGGGTTTTTTTTTCTCCCCTAGCCTCAGTGGGGAAAAAGCTTGCTTGCATTCAGTCTATCTATACCCATCATAATTTTATATACCTCTATCAAATCTCACCTCATTCTTCTACGCTCTAGGGAATAAAGTTCTAACCTGTTCAACCTTTCTCTGTAACTCAGTTTCTCAAGTCCTGGCAACATCTTTGTAAACCTTCTCCACACTCTTTCAACCTTATTAATATCCTTCCTGTAATTCAATGACCAAAACTGCACACAATACTCCAAATTCGGCCTCACTAATGCCTTATACAACCTCACCATAACATTCCAACTCTTATACTCAATACTTTGATTTATAAAGGCCAATGTACCAAAAGCTCTCTTTACTACTCTATCTACCTGTGATGCCACTTTTAGGGAATTTTGTATCTGTATTCCCAGATCCCTCTGTTCTACTGCACTCCTCAGTGCCCTACCATTTACCTTGTATGTTTTACAAGTCTTCTACCTTGTATATCTCCCATGACTATCATAACATTGTCCCTTTGACATGTCTTTTCTATTTCCTGTTGTAATCTGTGATTCACATCCCAGCTACTCACCCTGCTGGCTGCAATTACGGTCAGCCCTCCTTATCCACGAATTCTGCATCCGTAAATTCAACCAATCGTGAAAACCCGGAAGTGCTCTTCCAGCACTTGTTGTTCGAGCATGTACAGACTTCTTTTTTTGTCATTATTCCCTAAACAATGCAGTATAACAACTATTTTGCATAGCATTTACATTGTATTAGGTATTATAAGTAATCTAGAGATGATTTAAAGTATACGGGAGGATGTGCGTGGGTTATCATGGATCAGGATCAAAAAAATCATAAGTTCTCTTACTAAGTAAGTCGGAACAGGTACATCTGGTATTATTTAGCGTCAGTCAAACATTTGCATTCGTATATGTTTTACCTTTCTATGGATATAAAACACTTAAGAACGTATGTTTCGGCACCGGGCTCGGGAAGTTCCCGAGTTCAGTCTAGTGACAGATCACTATCGAGTGCGCTCTCCACCGTGCCAGGTTGATGTGGAGGATCAAAAACCCAATAATTAAACCACTGCGTTGCTTAGTAATAATTGTAGCTTTCATCAGGGCAGAGCCTTTCACACTTTATCCTTTAAAATTGTTCCGATTGTTGATTGACGTAGCCTAACGCTTTTCCAGTGACCAATGGCGTTTCACCTCTTTCTGATCGCTTTATTATTTCCACTTTATTTTCAATCGTTATCGTGATTATTTTTGTGAACAGAAATGCTGCGGATTCAGAACTCTGCCGCCGGGTCCTAATGTCCACCGCACTGGGACGGTTAAATAAGGTCTGGGGTTCCGCTGGGTCCTAAGATCCACCGCATTGAGACAGGTTGAATAAGGGACTTGAGCATCCGCGAGGGGTCCCGGAACCAATCCCTCGCGGATAAGGAGGGCCGACTGTATGTCCTTTTCTGCCTGCCCTTTGACAGTCTGACTGCATGCTATCTTTGCTATTTTACCATCCATCTAATCCTATGTCCCTTCAACTCCAGTTCCCCCCCCCACCAAATTAGCTTAAACCCTCCAAACAGCTCTTAAAAAAACCTGTCCGCGACAATATTGATTCAATGAATAATTGAATGATAACTGATTTAGCCTTGTCAGTAAGAAAGGTTAAAATGTTTGAACCATAAGTGTTTCTTAATAGAGTGGTTGCATGTTAAGCAACCTTTAAAAACAGTGCTGTAGCTGTGGAGATGCGGTTCAGTCATTGTATCTTGTTTGGTGAGGGGCACCTTTTATCGTGAAAACTGACTTGGTACAGAGGTTAGAGATACCACAGAGGGTCAATTAGATTGTTAGAGGTTGAAGCTGTCTGAAACGTAAGAGAGCTGTGCAAACTCAAAGTATTTATCATAGTAAGTAATCCTTGGCACTTCCCAGATAAATTATGTTCACACAATTTTTCTTTCAGTTGTCATGGCAACGGGCTGAGTGTACTGGAAAATGGAATGAATTACACAATTTCATGTGTAACCATTAGATCTCTCCATTTCATCAGTTTATACTCTGGGGGGGGATTCAGATTTTTTTAAAAAAAAATCTACTTTGATTGTATGAATATCTTTTTTCATATCTCATCTCCAGAGACGTTATGCCGATGTAAACTCGATTTATTTATGTTGGCCTGGAATAATAAAGCATGGAGACAGGCCATTTGGCCCAACTCAACCATGCTGACTAGTAGGCACCCTTCCAGTCCACACCCTATATGGCTTGGCCATTCAATTGTTTGGTGTTAAGCACTTCATAAATGCTTTCAGTGACTCAATTTTAACCACTCTCTCAGGCAGTGCATTCCAGGGACTTGCCACTCTATGGGTAGAGAAGGGCTCCTTCTCTTCTCACCTACCCTAAACCTATGTTCTCTAGTTTTATATGTTCTGATTTAGGTAAAGGTTTCCTGCTCTCTATGCTGTCTATACCCCTTACAATTCTATATAGGTCAACCATGACCCCTCTTAGCTTTCTTCACTCCAGGGAGAACTGACCTTCCTTCTCCAGTCTCTCCTCAAAGCTAAACTCTTCCATCCCAGGCAACAGCTTGGTGAATCTCCAGGGCAATCTTTGTAATTTCTATTCCTTGGCAGCCAGAACTGCACACTGTTCTCCAGCTGAGGTCTGAATATGGACAGCCTCCCTGCTTCTTTATTCATTTGCCCGGCCTGTGAAGTCCGGTATCCCTTACGGTATCCCTGTGAAGTCCGGAATCCCTTACGGTATCCCTGTGAAGTCCGGAATCCCTTACGGTATCCCTGTGAAGTCCGGAATCCCTTACGGTATCCCTGTGAAGTCCGGTATCCCTTACGGTATCCCTGTGAAGTCCGGAATCCCTTACGGTATCCCTGTGAAGTCCGGAATCCCTTACGGTATCCCTGTGAAGTCCGGAATCCCTTACGGTATCCCTGTGAAGTCCGGTATCCCTTACGGTATCCCTGTGAAGTCCGGAATCCCTTACGGTATCCCTGTGAAGTCCGGTATCCGGTATCCCTTCTTAACCATGTTATCTCCCTGTGTTGGCACTTCCAAGAATTTATGGATGTACTCCAAGGTCACTCAATATTCCCTCAGACTCTTAACTCATTATGTATCCTACCCTCATTAGTGCTCCTAAAATGCATTGCCTGCATTAAACCCCATTTACTGTTCATCAGCCCACTTAACCAACCAGTTGCTGAGTACCTAACTTCCACACCATCATTATGCCACCAAACTTGGGTGTCATCTTTGAAATTGCTCACATGGTCTCCACATCCACACTTGGAGGGTTGGAAGTTGGAGATTAGTGAGGTAGGCGGCAGGAATTGGAGATCCACTTATTTAAATCTAAACTGTGGGGCCAGTCGGCTGAGGAGAAGACATGTGCAGGAATAGCTAAAGATGGGCGCTGGCTTGTGTTCCAGTAAGCTCATAAATGCTTCCTTTGTTTTGCACAGAATTTTCCCAGCAATAATGATTAAATTAGCATTGTTCTTCTGATTTGTGGTTGTACTTTCCAGTGATTACAGCCATTTAAACAAAACACATAATATTTTAAAAGCCCAATCATTCCGTAAGAATGTCCTTTTTTTTTACAGCCAGACATATTAAAATTAATTCAGTGAAATCTTTACACCACTTGAACTAAGTTGCTTCCCACTGCAAAAGTTTTCGAATTTTTTAAAAGCAGACTCCTAGTCCCTTTAGGACCAGATAAAAGCCAGATGTTGGTCCCTCTGCTGAAACATAGATGAAAAGTAATTGGAATGCATGAAGCTCACTTTGCTCCACTCCCTGTACTTTTGCTATCAAGCCTTTTGAACTACGGTACTTTTAAACGCCTCTGAATCGAGTTATGAAAATTATTTGTGGCCATTGTTAATAAACATCATTTCAGACACAGCCGGTGGCTGCTTTCAGATACATATGCCGGCCTGGGAGGAGTTGGCTATCAACCTCCATCTCATCCGACTCCGGTGGAGCAAAGCCAGCCCTGATAACAGGTCTTAACTCAAAACACCGGCTGTCCATCCTCTTTCCGCCTCCCCCCGAGATGCTGTCCAATGCATCAGGTTCCTCTAGCAGTTTGGTTTTCTTTGCTCCAGATTCTAGCAGCTGGAGTTTATTGTGTCTCTGTTTAGGACCAGTGCGTTTGAATGAATGCCAGTCATAAGAAATAGGAGCAAGAAGTGAAGAATAAGATCTTTTAGTTGAATGTTACACAATGTATTATTTAATTGATTTTCTTTATGTGTTTTTGCCCTATTCACACATCCGAGAGAATATTTTTTCACGATTAATGCAGCTTTGCTTGTTCCATTCCTGGTTGCCCCTGTCTCATCAGCCAGTTTTCCACTGCTGTTCCCAGCTCTGCAAAGGGAATTGAGTTCCTGGACATCCCCACCTAACGGTACCCCATTCCTTTGGGGTAGATGCTCCATATATGGTCCCTGGGTTACCTTTCCTTCGCTAACTCAAGCTCCATTCTCCCCAACACCTAATCTCTTAATTGTCCCCTGAAAACCATCACCCCCTCCGCCATGCAGAATCCCAATTTGTGTCCATCTTGGGGCGGTGTTAAGAGAACCGGGGGAGTGGTTAAGTGTTGCAGCAAGGTGGCGCCCTAGAGCAGCGAATAGGATGCAGTGGATTAAAAAAACCTCACGGATCTCTGGATACTCAAAGCAGTACCAGGAGATTTACTTCCTCTTCTGTTTTGATTTCATTGCAGATTCTAGCATCTGTAATGTTTTGATTATGATTTATGTTCTGAAGCTCTTAAACATATTATAAACCTGTACTATGAATGTCTGTTTGGTGTCCTTAATTCAACTGATGGAGGTCCAAATTCAATAAATTTTCAGTATTCCGACTATAAAGCTGCATCTTCTGTGTTATAGGCATTGGCATAGTACTATATGAATTTTAATAGTGCCTTTGAATGTTAAAGCTGCCAAATTTTAAAAAAATGCTCATCTTGGCACCACTAATCCTGACTGTGGAAGAAGTGTTTGAAATGCCATACTATGAAAACCTTTAGCAGAATCTCTCTCCCATCCTCACCACTCCTAACATGACAGGGAAAGGTTACTCAATTGGTTCTACTGTACTACAGCACCGTGGTAGGATACAATAGGTTACAGGGCCAGTGTTGGCTATCAAAGCAACTAGCTTCAACATAATTTGCACCAAGATCTGTTGCATTGACAAAATCTTTGCTGAAGATGAAAATTTGGTTATTGGTTAAATAATGAACATTTTTTCAAGGATCAGAACTTTAAGGGATAAATTTGGTTCCCTCCTGTTTTTCACTCGGCCATCCGGGATATTTCCCTTTTGGTGGAAAAACGGAAGAAAAAAGGGACCAAACTACAGAAACCTGTAACTGCACTATGAAAGAAGGACTGTAGGAACAGTATATATTCCTTGAGGAAACTTGGAAATATTTATCCATTTCCATGGAGAGGTTAGTCATCTCTTTGACCTGAAGACTGGAGAGAATAATTTGTTTCTGATTCCTGTAACTCTGATCCTATCCTGATTCCATCAAGACATCTGCAAATGCTAGTAAAGTGTTGCCGTCTTTGGTTAAAAGGAATTAACATTGTTCAGGCTGTGAATCTTCACTTCAGTGTCCAATTTCTAGCAGATACTCTTTTTGTGTCTTGTACTAATAAAAATAGTGGAATTGTATGTTACGGGACATCATGGTGCAAAATTCAATTATGCAAGTTACTTATCTATGCACTTGCGATGAATGGAGGTACAAAATGGATTGTTAATAGTGCACACTTCTGAATGTGCTTTGTGTATCACGGGGATTGGAATTGCATAAATGGCACTGGAGCTACAGTGGTGACATCACTTGATACAGTTAAATTATATTCACACACACAATTGTTTGTTGCTCAGATAGAACATTAGATTGGCAGCACGGTTGGAATTCGTGTTTTTCCGTTGACTCAGTTCTATTGCTAAGAGAAGCTTTGATTAAGAATGGTAGGACAAGACTAGCTTCAGCTGTACTTAAAATGGTGTTAGTTACATGTACTGCTGTAAAGAGCAGAATAGCCACAAGTTGTTTAATAGGCTATACACATTTGTACTTTGCTGTTAATGCTTTCTAATAGGGCTCATCTGTCCTAACACTTGCTCTTCTACCCTTTTCCCACCACTAGAATATCCACTAGTGTGTTGGAGAAGCAGGGTCCAGGTCCTCCTGTGAACTCATTACTCTGGATGACAATCGTCGTGTACAGCAGCAGGTCCCACTGAGTACTAATGCTGTTAGACAATGGTGGTATTGCTTGTAAAATATCCCATAATACTACCACAAAGAGTTGCAGGAGGCAGACCACCAAAATTAGAGATGGCTCATTTTCTATAGTTGGATAACCTTAGAGTGTTGAAGGCTATGAAAGAAGCATTCTAAGCATAATACTGAATTCTCAGGGTTTCACCCAGATGTGGTGATAATTTGAGGATTACTGAGACTGCTCGGACTTGTGTGTGTGTCCCAGAGATCATTCCCAAGAAGAATGCCGCCGGTCTCTTCCAGTGTTTTTGTTTGTTAGTGCTGTGTCTGTGCAGGTTGCCAGTGTGCCCAAAGCCAGGCCCAGCTAAATGCTAAGTGTTTTAAATGGATTTTTTCATTCTGTTTGTTTTCATTTGGTTTTGGTTAGATTTTATACATTTTGCACTCCATTTAGCACTCAGCTGAGGAAATGTGGCTTGCATATTTTGTACTTCCAGGATATTAGGTGCCTCTGAGAAAGAATGAATTGAACAGCGTGTACCTTATCTTCTCCACTGGGATCTGATTTAAGACAATGTATTTATAAAAGTGGGTGAATAGAAGTTTCATTGCTGACTGGGTACATTCTGCTCCCTATATAGAAATGAACTACCTACCACAGCACAGAAAATAATGTTTTATATTCAGGATTTCACCTCCTGTCTGCCTTAAAACGCATCTTAATTGAAAAGATGGTATGGCGTACAATGGTTATCTAAGGCTCCAGGATAAGAATATTTTCCATCACTTAACAGTTCCATATGTCTGGCAACACTAAGGACTAAAAGTATGGACTTATTATCAGGAAATTGTGAATGAGTACTCGTAGCAAGGCAAATGAAAGACTGGGTGATCAGAAGAATTGCATTTATCGTTTAGTGTAAGATCCATTTCTAAAACTGATTTTCATTGATTTCATATTCATGGATAGTCATTCTAAATTGTAAATTAAGACACCAACGATGAGAATTCTAGAATTGTAGTAAAATGATGATAATTTGATGCCTCATTGCTCAGAAATCTCAGTGTCTCCCCTTCCAGCTCACTGAGTGCTATTTCCTATATTCCCTTTAAGCACACTGGGGCCTCATTTTCAATTGTTCTCTAAACTCACAGGGGCCCTGTGTCCTGCACTCCCTTTAAATAAACTGCAATCCTGTTTCCTGTGCTCCAGTGGGGTTCCATTTTCCATGTTACTTCAAACTCACCTGGGACTCAGCCAGGCCTCTCTCAAATTCTCATGATTTTTTTCCTCTAACAGAAATATTAAAATGTGCTGGGATATTAATAGGAATAACTTGTCTGATATCAGAAGGCACACATTTAAGGTCAGAGGGATACGTTCGGAGGCGATGCGCAGGGCAAGGGTTTTATTTTACACAGAATGATGAATGCCTGGAATGGTGGTGGAGGCAAAACCGATCCTGTGCTGTACTATTCTGTGGTCTGTATAACATCCAATAGTCCAAGAAGTCTGGCACCACCATGACCCAGATGTAAGCCTTAAATGCTTGTATGCAAAAGTGGAAGGAGTCTAATTTCAAAGTTGAGGATAAGAGTACGGTAACTATCTTAGGCTGCGTCCACACTACACCAGATAAATCCGTAACCGAAGCTTTTTCTCTTCATTTTTACCCTCCGTCCACACTAAAACAGCATTTTCGTCCCCCGAAACCAGAGCTTTTCAGAAACGCTTTCCAGTGTGGGTATTTTTTTAAAACGCTGTTCGGGCAGATCAGTGTGGACGGGGTAGCCGGAGACTTTCGAAAACACTGTCAGACGGCAGCGTGCCATTTCATTGTTTTCTTGAACGCAACCTAACAATTTCAGAACAGACGGCAACGAGACTGACGCCAGAAGAGTTAGAAATGTACTCACCAAATACTTTGACCCATAACTTAATGAATAGGTATACCCACTTTGCCCTGTTTTGTCATTGCTCGTATAAAGGTGGTTTACCTATTTATGCAAGTACTTCTCTGACAATAGATGTGTAACAGCCTAATGTAACATTGTATGGAAATACAAGATAACACTGATGCAGACGTGTTTTATACGTTTAACAAGGTGCTTTATTAATGCAACAGAGTTGGTCAGTTTTTCAATGTTCGTCGTCAGCCGGGTCAATCTGTCCATGAACTCCCTGTCGGTTGCCTCCGTACGCTCCAGTATTGTTTTTTTTATAACTTTTAAGTTCTCCTGCACGAGAGCCAACAACTGTCCGTCGTTTTAAGTTTTTCTAGTCTGTAACTACACAAATGCGCACTTTCACACTGAGATTCAACACCAAACATGTTGCTTGTTTTCGCTAGATGTGTCCTGCGCATGCGGAGCAGGAGGAGATTCGCCGAAATCTCCGTTTCAGTGTGGACGGAGATATTTTCAAAAACGCCTGGTGTGGACGCCTATCGTTTTTACGCGAAACCGGCGTTTTCAAAATTATCCGGTCTGGTGTGGATGGGGCCTAAAACGCTTAATCATTGGTATGAACCCTGATGTAAATTATGCAGCTCTGATTGATGCTTAAAGCTATACTTTCTCGAGACTCTCGGAGCAGATGCCTCCCAGCAGGCTAAAGTCAAAGTGGTGATTACTTAAAAAGTTAACTTTGTCAACTTTAATCTGAAGAAGTTGTGCTTGGTTGAATACAAATACACCACCTTTTATTCTGTTACAATTTCTCATAGTCTTCTGGAAAAAATAGCGGTTAATTAATATTTGGGGAGGATTATGACTGCAATAATCAAAGTAAGGCTGTGCCTGCCTGATGTTGACAGAGATTAGGTGTGCAGCAGAAAGCAAATAACAATTATAGACGTGTGGACAGGAAATATGCCTTTGAAATAGGAAAGCAAAACATAGTTTTGGATGAAGCAATAAAACAAGTATGTGTAACAGCCTGGGAAAGGTTTCACTGCTAACGTAATGGTCTTTCTGTAGAAGCAGTGTTTGGGTTGTGGCTAGAGATGATGGGTGCTTTGGAATGTGAGCTGGGTCCTTTGGCGGGAGATGAGGAGGGAAGACATTGGAGAGAACCACTCATAGGATTCGACCCAGTGGGGGACTGTGATTCGATGGGGCAAGGTGCCGATTGCAACTGTGGATGAGTGAATATGTATGACATTTGGAAAAGTTGAGCTTCAACTTGTGCTCGTTTGACTTTAATTATAATGGGCCCTTTTTGTTTTTTTTCTTTACTAACCCTTTAGTTCAGTTTAGAATCATAACTACAATTCCTTTAATTATATGCAGTTGTTGTCCGCTATTTCTTGGCACTGTTGTAACAGGGTAGCAAATACACAGCATCCACACAAACCGGGGTTTGGGGTGGGAGAGCTGTCTCAGCCTCACGGGTTTGGTGGGACCGGAGTGTGTATTCCCTAGACTTAACACAGCCGAGGAAACCAGGCAGATTTCATATGCAATTAATTATCCTGATGGTCTGCAACAGTATGGAACTATAGTGCGAGAAAAAGGCCATTTGGGCAGAATGAATTGCAGTCTTAATATTATAAATTTTGTTATCAAATCATCAGGTTAACCAAATGATCATAATCAAAATTAACTTTTCATTGTTTCTTGCTGTACAAGAAGATGTTGTAATGATATTTTTAAAGCATTGGGTTGTGCCATCACATTCTCTAAAATTCACCACTGACACTCAGTACACTGCATAGATCTAAAAAATGCTTCAAACTTTTGTGGACAGGATGATTGGCTATAACTACAGTTCACAGCATTGATCAATTATTCATAGAGTCGCATTGAAAGAAATGGCTTCTATGTATCTTGTGCGTTTCTAGTCAATGTCTAAAATACCCATTGATGTTTCAGGCCTACCTCTTAGACAGACACAGCATGCGATGGGAGAAACTGGTACAAACAAGAATTTGTAGTAATTGAATATTGAACATGTTGAATGGTCATTAATTTAAAATGTCAACTTTGTTCCTCACTTGTCAACGACTGTATGACACTGGTTCTTTCTTGTTTGTGTTTGATTCCTATATATGTTTTCTAGTAATTTTTGTTGAAATAAGGTCAGAAAATTCTGGGGAAAAGCTCAGCAGATTTAGGAACCAAATGTGGAGATTGTTTCAGTGGCCTTTCAGCAAAACAAGTCTTAAGTTAGAAATCACACAAGTTTTAAGTTGCTGGTGAGGGCGAGGAATGAGGAGAATAAAGAGACTATCTATGACATAGTGGAGACCAGGAGAATGATAAAGACAGTGGTGTTCACAGTTACAAGAAGGTTTGCACCTCTGATGCATGCTTAAAGCTATACTTTCTTGAAACCCCCGGAGCATATGCCTCCCAGCAGGTTAAGTCAAAGTGGTGATTACTTAAAAAGTTAACTTTGTCAACTTACTTCAATCTGAAGAAGTTGTGCTTGGTTGAATACAAATACACCACCTTTTATTCTGTTACAATCTTCTCATAGTCTTCAGGAAAAAATGGCGGTTAATTAATATTTGGGGAGGATTATGACTGCAATAATTAAATTAAAGCTCTGCCTTAAAACCCTCACTAATTTTTATAGATGCACCATAAAAAGCGTTCTTCTAGGGTGTATCACAACCTGTTATGGAAGTTGTCCTGTCCAAGACCGGAAGAAGCTACAGAAGATCGTGAACCTAGTCCAGCACATCACACAAACCAATCTTCCATCCTTGGACTCATTTTACACCACACGCTGTGGGAGCAGTGCTGCCAGGATAATCAAGGACACGACCCACCCAGCCAACACACTTTTTGTCCCTCTTCCCTCCGGGAGAAGGTTCAGGAGCTTGAAGATTCGTACAGCCAGATTTGGGAACAGCTTCTTTCCAACTGTGATAAGACTGCTGAACAGATCCTGACCCGAATCTGGGCCATACCTTCCAAATATCCGGACCTGACTTGCACTACCTTACTTTCCCTTTTCTATTTTCTAATTATGATTTATAATTAAAATTTTTATTATACTTACTTCGATTTGTACCTCAGGGAGTGTGAAGCGCAGAATCAAATATCGCTGTGATGATTGTACGCTCCAGTATCAATTGTTTGGTGACAATAAAGTTGAGTAAGTTTGTTCAATGTGCAGTTGGCCTGGCCGGAGATGCAAGAAGATGACGGGAAGAGTTTGGGGGGGGGGGGGGGGGGGTGGAATGTAATGTTGGGACCATGAGATAATGAAAACTATAGTTTCTATAAGTCTGAAATAAAAGAGAATGCTGAAAGTAAAGCCATACAGCTCCTTTTGCTCAAGTCCATGTCAAACTTGATGTTCAACCAGTTAGTCCCAATTTCCTTCTTTTGGCTCATATCCCTCTTAAGTTTCACTCCTTCCATGCAACTGTCCGAGTGGTTCTTAAATTATTTTGTTGTTTCTGCCCCACCCACTTCCTTTGCTCCTTGGGTCCCTCTTTCCCTTCTCGTGCTCACTCTATGCCCCCCTTTCCCCCAGCTTTCGACTCCCCTGTCCTGGAGAAAAGACTGCTAACCTCCTCCCTAGTTCTAAAGGTAGCCGTGCTCCAGTTTAGGACCTTTATGTGCAAGTTGCGACAGTTGACCAACCCTCGGACGTGCTTCTTCTCACTGCTGCCAACAGGAAGAAGGTGCAGGAGGCTCAGGACTTGCACCACCAGGTTCAGGAACAGTTCTACCCCTCAACCGTCAGACTGCCGAACCAGAGGGGATAACTTAATTCAACTTCTCTTGCTCCATCACTGACCTGTTCCCACAACCTGTGGAGTAACTTTCGGGGATGGTTCATCTCATGTTCTTAATATTTATTGTTTTCCTGTCTGTTTATTTTATTTTGTTGTCTCACACAGTGCTTGTCCACTCTGTTGGATACAGTCTTCCATTGATTCTGTTATGGCTATTGAAATTACTGCATATGCCCACAAGAAAACGAATCTCAGGGTTGTATATGGTGACATATATGGATATTGATAGTAAATTTACTTTGAACTTTGACTAACAAATATCTAATATGCCAGGCACACAGTTCTGATACAACTGGAAAAGCTGGTTAGCTGAAATAGTTGAAATCAGCACGGAATCCTGAGGGATATAACCTTGTTGGGAAAATATAAATGGAGGGTTTGGTATCCTGTACATTTTCACTCAAGAAGCTGTGAGGTCACTAGTCATTTGCTTCAAATCGGTACTTCCGAGGTTATGTTCATTCCTCGGGGGGGGGGGGGGGCAAGGAAGAGAGAGGGGAGGGGGGGGGAAAGAAAAATTCCTGAGAAATCCTGTGAGATGTTGGGACTATAGTTGCTGTAATACATCTTGGATACTGACAGCAACAGTTTAATTTAAAGTTTCTATAGTAATTGAGAAGCTCTCAAGAAATCTGTTCTGTCAAACTTTTTAAAAAATCTTCAAAAGTTATATTTTAAAATTAGAGAATTAATTCTTGTACTGCAGTCAGTGGGCAATAGTTCAAGCCTAGCCATTTTAACCAATAACTTTAATTTTTCTTCGATTAGGTTTATTTGATTACGATAGGACTGTTTGCACATTGATCAAACTATTTTGATTGGAACCTCATTGTCAGAATTCTCACTTTCTTGCTACTGATGGTGACTACCCTTGCAAATGAAATGACACATCTAAGGTGGTTACTTTTCAAGTCATCTTTAGCTAAAGACACCATTTGACAAAGTCCATTTTATTTCACTGTTATTATTTAAATGGCTAAACAATGTTTAGTAAATTACTTTTTTTTAAAATGGTGATGAGGCTTTTTCAGAGTATATTTATCCAGCTGTGGGCTGTAACTTGTTTAGTCACTCAGAAGGGAAGCCTTTGTCCATTGTATGTTTGTATTTGCAAGGTGTAAGAAAGGCTTACCACTCGCCTGCATTCTGCAGTGTAATTTGTACAGAGTGAAGCAAATGCCAAATATGGTGCAGAGTAAATGGTAACTTATAAAGCAAGGAGTTAAATGTCTCTAAGGTAAATTAAATTCTGCCCATTGAGTTATAAGCAGAAATTCTGATTTTAAGTAGAATACTTTTCAATTACCTTTGTCTTGTCCCTAATTTCTTTCTTTGTGTCTGAATCAAACTGCGAATATCAGCAGGCTTTTCGATCATTGCATCCAAATCTGCTTCTGTGCGCAGTTGATGGCCAAGTGTGAGTATTTCTAGCAGTTCCCACAGATACAAATAAGCGATAAAATATTTTTATGGAATAACGATACCAACTCATGTAAAATACCCCAAATGGGATTTGTAACTTGGCATAGATCACTTAGTAAACTAGGGGCCTTTCTCGTCTGTGTGACCAAATTCCATATTAAATGTGGGTGGGAGTCGATAACAAGTAACACTCTCAAAATACTGGAGGAACTCAACAGGCTAGGCAGTCTGTATGGAAAAGTGTACAGTCGATATTTTGGGCCAAGACCCTTCAGCAAGTCTCGGCCTGAAATGTCAACTGTACTCTTTTTTTTTCCCCATAGATGCTGCCTGGCCTGCTTAGTTCCTCCAGCATTTTATGCAGATTGCTTAGATTTCCAGCATTTGTAATTTTTTTTTCCTTGTTAGTGATGTGAGTCAAAAACAGGGAACTATTGAGAGCACTCTTTTAGACCTAATAGCAACAGAGACGCCAAAGAGCTGATCAGGAGACAGGTTTTGGAAAGACGCAAAAATAACAGGGTTGTTGTCATGGTGACTTTGACTTCCCTAATAATGATTAGCACTTCCTTAGTGCAAAAGGTTCAGGTGGGACAGAATTTATTGGATGTGTTCAGGAAAGATTCCTGACCCAATATCAGGACATCTCGACTAGAAGAGAAGCAATACAGAATCTGGTAAGAGGGAATGAACCTGGTCAGACATCAGATCTTTTGGTGGATGAGCATTTTGGAGACGCTGATTCTGATCTTTAGCATAGCCTTGAACAGGATTGAAGCAGGTGATAGGGGAAAGTAATTGTGGGAGGGTGAATTATGCTGTTAGGCAGGAACTTGGAACCATAAATTGGGAACAGATGTACTCAAGGGAACATGCGGTGGAAATGTGGAGGTTCTTTAGAGAGCATTTGCTTTGAGTTCTGGATAGGTTTGTTCCATTGAGGCAGGGAAATGATGGTAGGGTGAAGGAACTTTGGTTGACAAGAGAAGTGGAACACCTGTTCAAGAGGAGGAAGGAAGTATACTTAAGGTTGAGGAAGCAAGGATCAGACAGGACCCAATTGTTGTAAGGTAGCCAGGAAGGAGCTAAAGAAGAGATACAGGAAACCTGAGAAGGAGCGTGAGAAAGCCTTGGAAAATAGGATTAAGAAAAACTCCAAGGCATTCTACATATTCATGAAGAACAGGTGGATGACTAAAGTGGGGGGGGGGGGAGGTAGGACTGATCAGAGATACAAAAGGAAACATGCCTGGAGTCTGAAGAAGTAGAGATGTCCTTAATGAATATTTTGCTTCAGTATTCACCAGTGAGAGGGGCCTTGATGAATGTGCAGTCACTGTAGAAGAGACTAATATGCTGGAACATGTCAAGGTTAAGAAGAGGTATGTGTTAGATAAGTCCCTGGATCAGATGGGAAGTGAGGGAAGAGATTGCTGCACCTCTGGCAATGACCTTTACATACTTGCTGGTAGCAAGATTAGTACCAGAAAAGTGGAGGTTGGCGAATGTTATTCCTTGGTTCAGGAAAGTTAATGGGGATAACCCATGGAAATTGTAGACTGGTTAGTCTTACAGCAGTGGTGGGTGAATGATCAGAGGAGATTATTAGATTCAGGATTACAAGCATTTGGAGAAGCGGAGTCTGACTGGGGGGTGGTTAGTATCGTTTTGTGAGAGGCAGGTCATGCCTCACAGGTCAACTTTCTCAAGGAAGTGACAAACAAATTAATGAAAGTATTGTGGTGCATGTGGATTTTAGTGAAGCATTCAACGAGGTTCCCCAAAGCTCATTCAAAAAGACAGGAGGCATGGGATTCAGGGAAGTTGTGCGGATTCACAATTGCCCACGGAAGACGGACAGTCGGAATAGGTGGAGCATATTCTGTTTAGAGGCATATGACCAATATTGTTCCTCAGAGATTTGTTCTGGGATTTTTATAAATAACTTAGATGAGGCAGTGGAGGGTGGGTTAGTAAGTTTGCAGATGATACAAAGGTGAGTGGTGTGGATAATGCAAGGAGTGTTGTAGGTGATGATGGGACATTGGTTGCCCGCAGAGTTGGGCTGAGAAGTGGCAGATGGAGTTCAGAGTGGACAAGTGTGAAGTACTTTATAACTAGAGAATTAAGTAGGGTAATTCTTATTTTGATTCTACCCAAATAGTGTGGTAGTATTGTATGTGTAAAGGAGGTAGAACAACTACCACAGAATGAAAAATTTATACTTTTTCTGTTTTCATATAATCCCCAAGGTTTGTAGAACTACTTGAATTCCTGTTAAACCACCATTTGGGGAGTAACAAAGTGTGAAGTGATGCACTTTGGAAGGTCAAATTCAAAGGCAGAGTACAAGGTTAAAGGCAAGATTCTTAGAAGTGTGGAGAAACGGTGCGATCTTGGGGTCCACGTCCAAGTTGCCGCACAAGTTTATAGAGAGTGTTGCCTTCATTAGTGGGGGACTGAGTTCATGAGCTACAGGGGAATGTAGCTATGAAAGTGGCTGGACTAAGCTTGGACTACGGTGTTCAGTTCCGGTCACCTCATTATAGAAAGGATGTCGGAGCTCTCTAGAAGGTACGGAGGAGATTTATCAGGAAGTGTGCCTTTATAAGGAAAGGTTGAGCAAGCTAGGACTTTTCTCTTTGGGGGGAAGCTAAGATGAGAGGTGACGAGTACAAAATGAAATAGGCGAAGTGGACAGCCGTTGCCTTTTCTCTCCCACATAATTTTAAGGTGATTGGAAAAAAGTATAGGGGAGATGCCAAGGGCAGTTTTTATTTAAACAAAGTAGCCAAGTTTATAGAATACTGCCAGGGGCGGTGGTAAAGGCAGATACATTAGGGGCATTTAAGAAACTTTTAGATAGGCACATAGATAATAGAAAAATGGAGACTTGTATAGGAGGGAGGGACTATATTGATCTTGGAGTGGGTTAAAAGGTTGGCAAAACACCGTGTGTCGAAGGGCCTGTACTGTGCTATGTTCTATGTTGTAATGGTATGACTCAAGTCCCAGGAGTAATTAATTAAATTCTGGCATCTGTTATATATTTGCTTGGCAGGAGACATGGTGATGTCAGCACTAGACTTTCCATTCCAATTCTGAATTATATAGTGCCTAATGTCTCTATGGGAAAGCATATACCATTCTAGAAAATGAAGCTGATTTTTCTGACAAAGCAGGAATTGTGCTTTAAATTTAGAAAATAGTCTGACAGAATTCTGTATTTGAAGAAATCATATTATTTAATGAATCTTCTGCAAATAAGCTGATACTTGCAGAGGTGAGAGCCCCATAGTCCTAATGACTATGTAGCATCCTCATGTAACACAGTTAGCAAGGAAAAATAATCATCCAGAAAATCTTTTCTTTTGAATCTGTCACTTTGACCAATTGCTCTAATATTCTGCTGCTAGTTATTTCTAAGGGAAATGTATCATCTGGTACTTGTATTTATTTATGACAGTTCGACCTACGTTTTGGCTGCAGCTGTAAGTCTGAACTGAGAGGTGTGACGGCTGAAAAGTTTTGCTTTTAGTTTTACTGAACAAAAAGCAATAAAATTAATTCGCAGAATTTGGTTATTTTCCGAAGTGCTTGAACATTTACAGTAGATTTCATGTCAGATTTTTTTTTGCCTTCAGCTCTCACATTGAGATCAGTTTCATTTCATTATTGCTGTCATAAGACCATAAGATATGGAGCAGAAGTAGGCCATTTGGCCCGTTGAATCTGCTCTACCATTCAATCATGGGCTGATCCAATTCTTCCAGTCATCCCCACTCCCCTGCCTTCTCCCTGTACCCCTTGATGGCCTGGCTAATCAAGAGCCTTTCTATCTCTGCCTTAAATACACCCAATGACTTGGCCTCCACAGCTGCTCGTGGCAATAAATTCCACAGATTTACTACCCTCTGACTAAAGTAATTTCTCCGCATCTGTTCTAAATGGACGCCCTTCAATCCTGAAGTCATGCCCTCTTGTCCTAGACTCCCCTACCATGGGAAATAACTTCACCATACCTAATACCCCCTCCCCCCCCGCCATTCTCCTGAACTCCAGGGAATGCAGTCCAGGAGTTGCCAGGCATTCTTCATACAGTAACCCTTTCATTCCTGGAATCATTCTTGCGAATCTTCTCTGAACCCTCTCCAATGTCAGTGTATCCTTTCTAAAATAAGGAGCCCAAAACTGCACACAATACTCCAAGTGTGGTCTCACGAGTGCCTAATAGAGCCTCAACATCACATCCCTGCTCTTATTTTCTATACCTTTAGAAATGAATGCCAACATTGCACTTGCCTTCACCACTGACTCAGCCTGGAGGTTAACCTTTAGGGTATCCTGCACAAGGACTCCCAAGTCTTGGTGTCTCTGCCTTTGTATCTCTGCGTTTTGAATTCTCTCTTCATCTAAATAATAGTCTGCCTGTTTATTTCTTCCACTGAAATGCATGACTGTACACTTTCCAATATTGTGTTTCATTTGCCACTTCTTTTCCCATTCCCCTGAACTATTTAAGTCTCTCTGCAGGCTCTCTGTTTCCTCAATACTACCTGCTTCTCCACCTATCTTTGTATCATTGGCAAATTTAGCCACAAATTCATTAATCCCATAGTCCAAATCATTGATATACATAATAAAAAGCAGCGGTCCCAACACCGACCCCTGTGGAACTCCACTGGTAACCAGCAGCCAGCCAGAATAGGATCCCTATATTCCCACTCTCTGTTTTCTGCCGATCAGCCAATGCTCCACCCATGCTAGTAACTTCCCTGTAATTCCATGGACTCTTTTCTTGCTAACCAGCCTCCTGTGTGGCACCTTGTCTATGGCCTTCTGAAAATCCAAGTATACCACATCCACTGGATCTCCTTTGTCTACCCTGCTTGTAATTTCCTCAAAAAAAATTGCAGTAGGTTAGTTGGGCAGGATTTTCCTTTCAGGAGACAATGCTGGCTTTGGCCTATCTTGTCACGTGCCTCCAGGTACTCCGTAATCTCATCCCTAACAATCAATTCCAACTATTTACCAACCACTGAGGTCGGGCTAACAGGTCTATAATTTCTTTTCTGCTGGCTCCCTTCTTAAATAGCAGAGTATAGCGGAGTAATATCTTTCAAGCGGAAAATGGTTTCAGAATTCCAATACAGCAAAGTACTTTATAACAAGAGAATTAATTAGGATAATTCTTATTTTGGTTCTACCCAAATAGTGTGGTAGTATTGTATGTGTAAAGGAGGTAGAACAACTACCACAAAATGGAAAAATTTATACTTTTTCTGTTTTCATGTAATTTCCAAGGCTTGTAGAATTCCTTGAATTCCTGTTAAACCGCCATTTGGGGAGCAACAAAGTGACTCTGATATCAATGCAAAGTGTTATGGAGTATGAGAAATGAAGCCACAACTAATGTGAACTTTTGGACCACCCAAAGCTTTTTCAAAACTACCTTTTAATTTCAACAAAGGGCTGGGCTGAGTGTCATGTTGGCTCTTGGCTTACATTAAAGGTTTAGCTTGGATTAAATGAAGGTTTGCCTGTTTGACTATTTGAGCTCCAAGCTCTATATGCAGAGTGGTGTGGCTGGTGTTTTAAGTCAGCACTGCCACCTGCCTGTTTCTATGAAGAAATGTCTCAGATCAGCACCTGGTGTGTAACAGCGCCATCTGCCTCACTGTTTGTTCAGTTGACTTGATGTTAAAGGCAAAAGCTGAATTTCCAAACATCTAGATTTCACACAGTAAAGCTTTCAGTGAATTCATAATGGATAAGATACTAAGCATTAACATGCTCAGTTATTTTGGTGAAACACATTTTTGTGGAGTCCAGATGAAAGCTCTTGCTTTGAGCTTGGCTCAATCATAGGTTGCTAAAAATTATCCTAAAAGGTTGTCTCTAAAGATCTTCAATAGCCTTGTGCAAGTACCCAATGCAGATTGAAATTTGACACAGCAAACTTATCACTTGGCATTGAATCTTGAATTGTCTTAGCCAATGAAGGTGGAACGGAGTCTGGAATATGCGACAAATAACTTGGAGGAAAACGTCTGCATTTCTCTAAGTTATTCAGCATTCTACACCTATTGACGTGGAACCTGTCAGTTGTATTTAATGAATCTGCTGGTTTTAATTGATTTAACTCTAATTTATTAAGTAAGGGTAACTTTAGCATCATGGCATCTATAGCAGACGAACTCTGAACACTGAATAGTTACAAAACAATCCAAATTAAACTTTTTGGCCAATACTAGGCATTTCAAAGTTCACAAAGTATTATCAAAGTACATATATGCCACCATATACCACACTGAGATTCGTTTTCTTGCTGGCATATTCAATAATCCATAATAGAATAATAACATAATAGAATCAATGAAATATTGTACCAACTTGGGTGCTCAACTAATGTGTAATTAGAAAAAGAAAGAAGTAATAAATAAATGAACAATAAATATCAAGAGCATGAGATGAAGCGTCCTTGAAATTAGTCCATGGGTTGTGAGGACATTTCAGTGATAGAGCAAGTGAAGTTGAGTGAAATTATCCCGTTTGGTTCAAACACCTGGTGGTTGAGGGGTAATAACTCTTCCTGAACCTGGTGGTGTGAGTCCTGAAACTCCTGTACCACCTTCCTGATGGCGGTAGTGAGAAGAGAGCATATCCTGGGTGGTGGATGCTGCTTTTCTGCAACATTGCTCCATGTAGATTGCTGAATGTCAGGGAGAGCTTTACCCATGATGCATTTGGCTGTATCCAGTACTTTTTGTAGGTTCAAGGACATTGCTGTTTCTATTAAGAAAGCCTTGGACTTCAAGTACCTCGGGTCAAGAATGATGAGTTTGGAGAAGGACATAAAGATACGGAAGGCGCTGGCGTGGAGGGCTATGAACGACATGAAGGAAATCTGGAAGTTGAACCTGACCAGAGGGCTCAAAAAGATGATCTTCATAGCAGACATAGAATCATGAATCATGCAAGACACGGACACTCACCAAGACCATGCGAAAGTCACTGGATGGTTGGTATACACGAACGCTCCGGATGGCTCTTGACGTGAGTTGGCAACAGCACATGACGAACGTCGAGCTCTATGACGACCTACCGATGCTCACTACTAAAATCGGGGCGAGAAGACTGCAACCAGTGGGGCACTGTCTACTCCACCTGAGCTACCTGCCAGCCTAGTCATCACATGGGAGCCCAAGCATGGGAGGATGAACCCCGGGCGCTCTCCCAAGACCGTGGTTAACACGCTCCTAGAAGATAGCAGCACGGCTAATGTAGATGAACTGAACACACTGATGAGGGAGAGGGAGGAGTGGAGAGTCCGTCATCGTGCCTGATGCCTGCCCCCTAGGCCTGAGTCAACGTAGTTGTAGTAGTAGTTGTTTCCATACCAGGCTGTGATGCAGACAGTCAACATACAGTACTCCCTGCCATGCATGAAGTTTCTACTGTCATCATTCCCCTATCTTTACAGAAGCTCTCTATGAGATGGGTGTTTTAAATCCGCTGGAAGTTGATGTGGTTACAGTGGAAGGCAGTTCTTTACATGAAATGGCTTCATGGGCAGTCAGTAAAAGTCAGGTTCAGTGTGATACTTTCTATACCTTGGGTGAAGGCATCCAGCTAAAACTCTACTGAAAGACGGTGAGTTCAGCTGAAACCCTACACATCTAGGTGCCAATTTCACATGTCTTGGAACTCATAATGGTGGATGAATTCCAGGGCTGGTTGAGATCTATTCCAAGTTGCCATGGGGGGAAAAAATGAATCTGATTGTTGTGCTCCTTTCAGAGCTTTTTATTCACAGGCCAAGTACCAGAAAACTGGAGCATAGGTAACTAGTTCTTTTATTTGAGAATGGCAGCAGAGATCAGCAAAGTAGTTACAGAGCAGTGAGTCTGCATCACTGGTTGGGAAGTTCTAAGAGATAAGAGTTACCTTTATCCAGAAAGGCAGAGATTCATTAGGGATAATCGGTATAGCCTTGTCTAGGGGATTCCCTATTTGATGAATTTCTTGAAGAGTACTAAAGAAAATGTGTGTGAGCAAGCTGGTGGTGTTTGTGGAATTTAGCAAGTCTTTGGGGAGGGTCCACATGATAGGCTGATCCAGAAGGGAAAGTCAAATGAGCTCCAACACAAACTGGCTAATTGGATCCACAATTGGCCAATTGACATCTACATCATTTATTATTATATTGTAATTTGTCCTCTACTGTGCCTATTGTCTTGTTTATTAATTATTGTACCGCCCTGCACTGTTTTGTGCACTTTATGTAGTCCTGTGCAGGTCTGTAGTGTAGTGCAGTTTTTATGTTGTTTTACGTGGTCTAGTGTAGCCTTGTGCTGTCTCATAGTCTAGAGTAGTTTTGTGTTGTTTCCTGTAGCACCAGTGTCCTGGAGGAACGTTGTTTCATTTTTACTGTGTACTGTACCAGCCATCTATGGTTGAAATGACAATAGACTCGACTCGACACAGAGCGTAGAGGTGGAAGGATAGATTTTCTGATCGGAGTGGTTTACTGCAGGTATCGGTGCTGGGACCTTTGCTGTTCCTGATATAATGTATGGTATACTAATGACATGAATGTGAAAATGGAAGGTATGACCAGGTTTGCAGTTGGGGTAAAGATTTATGGTGTTACAGAAATTGAGGAAGGTTCTCTAAGCCTACAGTAGGATATTAGTCAGATGCAAAGTTTGGGCAGGGCATTGCCAGATGGAATTTAATCCAGACTAGTGAAAGGTGATACATTTTGAGTAGGGGCTAAGACATATTCTGTAAGGAATGTTGAAGAACAGAGAGAGCTAAAGGTCCAAGTCCATAGTTCCCCGAAAGTGATAACAGGAGAAAATGAAGAAAGCTTATGCCCTGCATGCCTTTATAGGTCAGGGCATAAATCTTAAGAGTCGGGAATTGTGTAGCCATGTTACAAAATACGGGTTGGGCTGCACGTGGAGTACTGTGTGTTGTTCAGGTTGCTGAAATATAGGAAAGGACATGGTTATGCTGGAGTGAGTGCAGAGATTTATCAGGATGGTGCCTGGATTTGAAAACATGAGTGACAGAGGCTTAGGGATGATCTGATAAAAGAATAAATGATTATGAGAAGCATAGGTAGGGTAGATGGTCAAAATATTTTTCTCATGGCAGGTGTATCAAAAACAAGAAAGCATACATTTGTTGTGTGTGTGTAAGGAGTTTTAAAGAGATTCAAGGGGAAGGTTCTATTTTAATAAAGGAAGCGATTAATATTTGGAACGTGCTGCCATAAGAGGTAGTGGAATTGGGTAAAGTTACTACATTTAAAAAGTGTTTATACACTTAAATGGGCAAGATCTTGTCCTAATGCAGGTAAATGGGATTAGGTTGGCTTGGACATTTTTAGATACAATACCAGATGACAATGTATAACGAATTAACCTATACCAATCCGTATGCCTTCAGAATGTGGGAGGAAATTGGAGCACCTGGAGGATGATGGTCACAGGGAGAATGCACTCACCGTGGCATAGAGCTGAACTGGGCTCACTGGCACTGTTAATAGTGTTACACTAACTGCTACACTGCTGAGCCACACCAAAACGGTGGACCAAAGTTGCATGCCATCTTGGACAATGTCTCCTATCCACTCCATAATGTACTGGTTAGGCACAAGAGTACATTCAGCCAGAGACTCATTCCACCGAGATGTAACGCTGAGTGTCATAGGAAGTCATTCCTGCCTGTGGCCATCAAACTTTACAACTCCTCCCTCAGAGTGTCAGACACCCTGAGCCAATAGGCTGGTCCTGGACTTATTTCTACTTGGCATAATTTACTTATTGTTATTTAATTATTTATGGTTTTATATTGCTATATTTCTGTACAATTCTTGGTTGGTGCGACTGTGACGAAACCCAATTTCCCTCGGGATCAGTAAAGTCTGTCTGTCTGTCAAAGGGCCAAATGACAAGGGTCACAGAGCAAGTCTTAAACGATGGAACAGCGTGTGGTGGAGGACTGGACTGAACTGAAAAGCTTGGGTTGAGAAATAACCGAAATGAGACCAATAGCGAAGCTTCTTCATTATGCTCCAAATGGCCACTCTTTTGATGTGCTTCTCATTCACCAAAATTGTGGAGGCTGTATTTCAGTGATCTTTAAATGTCATGGCACGATCTGTAAGATCAAAAGGATTTACATTGTCCATCTGTTCCTCATTTAATCATTGTGCCTTTTAAATTACCATCACCCTGTATTTTACAGATCCTCATTAACAAGCACAGAATTGTCTATTTGGTCATAAACTGGGGACTAATTTGCAGTGACGAAGACTATAAAATTTAAGATGCAGTTCTTCTGTCAAGTCTCAGTACCTGCTCTTACAAAATTAGTCGCATATTTTATTTGGAAGTCCTGGTTCCCAAAAAGCTGTTCAAGCTATTGGCAGCTCTATACAATTGTAAAACATAGAGGGGGAAAAGTACAAACCAGAATGGTTGCTCCTCGTTATTACCTATCAATAAAAACATGATACAATAATGTGAAATGAATTTCCTTGACTACTGAGGATACAAGTGGGTAATCCTTTCTGGAGCAAGCGTCAGTCTCTATTGTAGAGCAGTTGCTACCTGGGCTTGTATGTTACATGCCAATGATTTGCTGTTCAGTAAATGATTTCCTTATAAAGCTTATAATCAAGATAAAGCTCATCTTGATTTAATCAGGATATTTAAGATGTTAATAGAGACATATTTTATTGTTCAAGAGGTAACCCCAACCCATCTTCTTTCAAGCTTCCCTGTAACAATTGGAGCTGTTTCCTGATACTGTGGATTCCGGTTAATTGGAACACATTGGAAGCAGTACATTTTGACCCAATTAAGTGGCTGCCCCAATTAAAAACATAGAAAACCTATAGCACAATACAGGCTCTTCGGCCCACAAAGCTGTGCCGAACATGTCCCTACCTTAGAACTACCTAGGCTTTACCCATAGCCCCCTATTCTTCTAAGCTCCATGTAGCCATCCAGGAGTCTCTTAAAAGATCCTATCGTTTCTGTCTGCACCACCGCTGCCAGCAGCCCATTCCAAGCACTTGCCTCTCTCTCTGTTTTTAAAATAAAACACTTAACCCTGACATCTCATCTGTACCTACCTCCAAGCACCTTAAAACTATGCTCTCTCGTGCTGGCCATTTCAGCCCTGGGGAAAAGCCCCTGACTATCCACACGATCAATGTCTCTCATTAGCTTGTACACCTCTATCAGGTCACCTCTTATCCTCCATCACTCCAAGGAGAAAAGGCCAAGTTCACTCAACCTATTCTCATAAGGCATGCTCCCCAATCCAGACAACATCTTTGTAAGTCTCCTCTGCACCCTTTCTATGGTTTCCACATCCTTCCTGTAGTGAGGTGACCAGAACTGAGCACAATACTCCAAGTGGGGTCTGACCAGGGTCCTATAGAGCTGCATCATTACCTCTCAGATCTTAAACTCAATCTCATGATTGATGAAGGCCAATGCACTGTATGCCTTCTTAACCACAGAGTCAACCTGTGTAGCAGCTTTGAGTGTCCTATGGACTCAGACCCCAAGATCCCTCTGATCCTTCACACTGCCAAGAGTCTTCCCATGAATGCTATATTTTACCATCATATTTGACCTACCAAAATGAACCACCTCACACTTACCTGGGTTGAACTGCATCTGCTACTTATAGCCCAGTTTTGCAACCTATCAGTGTCCTATTGTAACCTCTGACAGCCCTCCACACTATCCACAACACTCCCCCAACCTTCATGTCATCAGCAAATTTACTAACCTATCCCTCCACTTCCTCATCCAGGTTTAGCTGAGGTTTCATTGAAATAGTTAAACAAGTATTATTTTTTAAAAAAGATTAACTGTCTTTTAAGTGGGTGACAAATTTGTGTATTAAGTGAAATATGAAACAAATTAGAACACTACCAACACGTACATTTATTGTACGTTCATTTATAGTAGTTGCTAATAGATATTGACGGAGTTCATCCAGATTACACTATTGTGTTCTTTTCATTGACTGTAAATGAACAAAATCAGTGTAGACACATAATACAGATAATGGATTGCCTTCATACATTCCAAATCTTTTTATTGTAATATTGAAGACAATTGTTGATACCTTTAAATTCTTTGTAATTCCTAATTTGTTGAAATAGTGAAATTATTTCATTTTCATTGCTGGCTGTTTCTGGCATCTCTAAGCCTGAGCATAACAGTCCTTTAAAAGTTGTGCCAAATAAATGACTGCCCCAATTAAACAATGGTTCAATTGACCATAATGCACTATTTCCATTCCTACTCAGTGGAGTAATAAACTTGGCAAAGTTCATTTTCTTCCGGGCATACTCAGCGACCCTATAGAATAGTGGCTATAACAGGATCAATGGAAGATCAACCAGAGCGCAGAAGAAGACAAACTGTTCAAATGCAAATATAAATTAATAGCAATAATTAATGGAAAACAAGATAAAGAAAATGAACTTAACCTGAAGTATAAATATCAAGGATAGAAAGAAAAGCCTGAAGAAATCATAATCATACTGAACTATTGTTTGGGGGGGGGGGGGGGGAAGTAATGGAGTTACACAATCTAAGCATTTTTTATCATGAACAGAGCAGCTTGCTCATTAAGCAAGATATAAAGTAAACAGATTTATCTGGAATTGTGTGTGCAGCCTTTTTTTAGGGCTCTGACTTGACAAATTACATAACAAACGAATGAGCAAGCCTCACTGATGTAGAGGTCATCAGTTGTACCAACATGGTCCTTTGAGGTGAGTGACACTACGACGGATCGCCTCGCTCTCCAGCTTGTGTGTAGTAAACAGGCAGCAGAATTTGTTCGTACTAAATGTTACCTCAAATGCTGTCAAGGCAAACAGTCATCACTGTGAGTGATTAGACTGCTCAGTAGTGAGAAATAATGACATATTCAGTCTGCTTAATGAATATTTAGTATTCACAACAGTATTCTCAATGTTACTGAATGTTAATTTTAAGAACTCTACATTCAGAAATCTCCTCCATTTAATTTTCTAAACTCAATTATATTGCCCACCACATTGTTAGTCAATAATGAAGTAAAAAAGGTGCTATTTATATTGTATCCAAACTGTTTTTGGGTTTTAATCCTACAAACGTCCACATTTCTTGCAGTAAAATATTATCATTATAAACTGAGTCATATTGCAAAGCTTGGTGCGTGTTGGCTAATGGATTTTAAATTATCTAAAGTCCATATTTACTGAGCACTGTTGTAAAGTGTACAATCAGATATATTCTGCATAGATCTATGTTACGACAAGCGCCATGGCCAATTTGTCAGTGCTTGTACCAAGCAATACATTTTAGACAAATTTGCAGAAGTATTTGAAAACACTGGTTTAGGGTGACCATAAATATAACAAAATTTTCTTAATATTCTTGCTTTATTCTTTAGTTTCAAATAGAGCTGATGAATTTCTTCTGATTAACTATTAAAATAATATTAGATAATTTAAAATCAGGGTAAGTTTCAACAGTTAAGAGAAATTTGGATCAGTACGTGGATAGGAAGGATGTGGAGGGCTATGATCCAGGTGCAAGTTGAGGGAACTAGGTGGATTAATGGTTCAGCACAGACTAAATGGGCAGAAGGGCCTGTTTCTGTGCTCTAGTGTTCTGACTCTGATACTCTCTCTCTCTATTCAGGGAATCTTAATTCTGCACCCAACATTATCACACCACACTTTGCATCGATATATCAGACTGCTACGATAGTCCAAGGCATGATCCAAGCTCTCTAAACTGGTAGCTGAACAATTAGAAGATTAGCGACGCACACAAGATGCTAGAACAACTCAGCAGGCCGGCCAAAAGGGTAAACAGTCGACGTTTTGGGCTGAGATCCTTCATCAGGATTAGAGAAGGCAGATAAGAAGTCAAAGTTAAAAAGGTGAGGGGAAGAGGAGGAAGAAATACAGGGTGGCAGGTGAAAGGTGAAACTGGGAGAAGAGGAGTAGGTAAAGAGCTGGGAAGTCGATTGCTGAAAGAGATAAAGGGCTGGAGAAGGGGAAATATGGTAGGAGAGGGCAGAAGGCCATGGAAGAAAGAGAAGGGGGAGGAGCACCAGGAGGTGTTGATGGACAGGTAAAGAGATAAGGTGAGAGAGGGACATGGGAATGGGGAATGGTGAAGGAAAGGAGGAGGTACAATTACTGTAAGTTTGAGAAATTGATGTTCATGCCATCAGGTTGGAGGCTACCCAGACAAAATACAAGGTGTGCTCCTCCAACCTGAGTGTGGCCCCATCTTGCCAGTAGAGGAGGCCATGGACTGACATGTCAGATTAGGAAGTGGAATTGAAGTGCGTGGCCACTGGCAGATCCCGCTTTTTCCAGTGGATGGAGAGTAGGTGCGTAATGAAGCGGTCTCCCAATCCATGTTGGGTCTCACCGATATACAGAAGGCCATACAGGGAGCACCAGGTATTGTAGATAACCCAACAAACTCACAGGTGAAGTGTCACCTCACCTGGAAGGACTGTTTGGGGCCCTGAATGTTACTGAGGGAGGAGGTGTAGGGGCAGGTGTAGCACTTGTTCCGTTTGCAAGGATAAATTCCAGGAGGGTGATCAGTGGGGCGGGATGAATGGATAAGCGAGTCGCGTAGGGAGCAATCCCTGTGGAAAGCAAAAGTGGGGGGGAGTGCTTGGTGGTGGGATCCCATTGGAGATGACAGAAGTTTCAGAGAATTGTGTGGCTGGTGGGATGGTAGGTGAGGGCAAGAGGAAACCTATCCCTGGTGGGGTGGCGGGAAGACAGGCTGAGGGCAGACGTGTGCGAAATACAAAAGGTGTGAGTGAGGGCAGTGTTGATGGTGAAGGAAGGAAGGCCCCTTTCTTTGAAGGAGGACATTTCTTTAGTTCTGTCATGAAAAGTGTCATCCTGAGAGCAGATATGGCGGAGATGAAGGAATTGAGAAAAGGAGACGGTATTTTTATAAATAACAGGGTGGGAAAAGGTATAAACAAGAGAAAATCTGCAGATGCTGGAAATCTGAGCAACACACACAAAATACTGGAGGAACTCAGCAGGCCAGGCAGCATCTATGGAAAAAGCACAGTCAATGTTTCGGGTCGAGACCCTTTGGCAGGACTGGAGATAAAAAGCTGAGGTGTCGCTTTGAAAGGTGGGGGGAGGGGAGAGAGAAACTCCAGGCGACAGGTGAAACCTGGAGGGGGAGGGACGAATGAAAGAGCTAGGAAGTTAATTAGTGAAACAGACAGGTCATGGAAGAAAGAAACAAAACCGGGGGGAGGAACGTCAACTGTTTTTTTTGCCACAGATGCTGCCTGGCCTGCTGAGTTCCTCCAGTATTTTATGTGGGCAGAGGTATAGTCCAGGTAGTTGTGACAACCTCCGGAGAAAGAGAGATCAAGAAAGGGGAGGGAGGTGTCAGAAAAGGACTACATAAATTTAAGGGCAAGGTGGAAGTTAGAGGCAAAGTTAATGAGCTTTGCATGGGTGCACCAATGCAGTCGTTGATGTAGCGTAGGAAAATTTGGAAAGTGACACCAGTGTAAGCTTGGAACATGGACTGTTCCACGTAGCCAAAAGCCAGGCATAGCTGGGACCCATAGACTACACCTTTTGAAGGAAATGGGAGGACACAAAGGAGAAATTTAAAGAGTGAGGACAAGTTCTGCTAGACAGAGGAGAGTGATGGTGGAGGGGGAACTGGTTGGGTCTGGTGTTCAGAGAGAAACGGAGAGCTTTGAGGCCTTCCTGATGGAGGTTTATAGGGAGTGGACATCCATAGTGAAAATCAGATGATAGGGGTCAGGGAACTTGAAATCATTGAAAAGGTTGAGAGTGTGTGAGGTGTCACAGATGTAGGTAGGAAGGGACTGAACCAGGGTGGTGGCGGGGGGAATAAAACTGAATTGAGGAAAGCAGATACAAGTTCAGCGGGGCAGAAACAATGGGGTCTAACCTGACGGGTAGGTTTGTAGATCTTGGGTAGGACTAGTACAGCACCCCCCCCCCCCCCCACAATCTGCGGGTTTTATGGTGAGGTTAGGATTAGTGCAGAGAGAGTGGAGAGCAGTGTGTTAAGAAGGAGTGAGGTTGGAATTGGAGAGAGGAGTGGTGAAGTCAAGCCGGTTGATACCTTGTCAGCAGTTGGCAAAGCAGGCAGAAGAACAGAGCAGGGTGTCCAGGAAGAGGGGAAGGGGTCATCGGTGAGTGGTGGGGAGTCCTTGCCAAAGAAATGGGTATGGAGATGGTGGAAGGAGAGTCTAGCATTAGGGTGGGTGTGGAACCCACTTGAGGTGTGGGCATGGGGACAAAGGTGAGGTCCTTACCAAGGACAGATAAGGTCTCTGTGGACCCAAGAGCTGCTGGTGGGACCTGAGAGACATGGGATTGCAGAGTGGTGGTGGGCAAAGAGGAGACTGGGGTTCCAGCGACAGCATGTAAGGTCCCGCCCTGGAGGTGCCGTCGGTCAAGGTCCAGGCTGGAGTCAGGGTTGGAGATGGTGCTGACGGCACTTTGAAGGTGCCCGAGGTTGTTGGAACCAGCATTGCTGGCCATGGAGCCTAGGTTCTGGATCTGCTCGGGATCGTTAGAACTGTTGAAGTCAGCAGCAGGGATCGCAGTCTGGAGTCGTCCGTGCCTGCCAGCGTTGGAGATAGCAGGTTCTGGTGTCTGTAGGCGGGCGATCCTTTGATCCTTACAGGATGTGAGAAAGGTGAAGAACCGGCGGTTGGAAGTGTGGAATTAGAAGATTAATTGACATCATGAAGAGCAGCCACAACTTTGAAGGGTTAGCCTTTTCTGATCATCAGAGGTTCCAGGTGTCACTGTTAACAATTGTACTGCCATTCTGTCATTATCTTGATTGACAGGTCAGGAGCTAGAAACTGACTGCACCTGGAACAAATAAAAATATTCCTGTCAACTTAATTAATTCCCATGATTCAATGGGCTTGGCCTGTGCCTCACCTTCATCCCTCAGGACGGATCATCAGGTTCACTGGTCTGATGGATGCAATTAGATACAGGTATCCCTCAGAGAAAGCAGATTAGATTACAGTCAGTCTTGGGTTAACAGGTTTGGCATTCTGCCGTTTTCGCCTCCATCCACGTGATCGGACTGCTAGGGTTACTTTTTCACAATACTCGAGATGATGTGGAAGTCAAAGGCTCAGCTTCCTTCTCACCCTCACATGGTATTTCAAGAACAGAGTTATTGAGAATGATCAATCTCCAGCAAATAACTTGCAGCAGCCACAAATTTGTGTCCAAAATAAAACCACGTGCTGGAAGTGAGGTAATATTTGGGAAGCCCAGGGGTAACGTTCAACCAAATTGGTAGTAATCCTGTACCACCAATCTCTAGGGAAAAGTCAATCTGGCAAGTCTTCATTCCCTAAGTTAGTTTTCCTCATTCCCACTCTGCCTTTAGTGCTGTTCTTCCAGAGGAACGTCTGCAAAGTCTGACTGAATTCAGATAAGTTATCTCCTCTTTCTCACCCGTCCAACTGTGAAAGAAATTAGGCAGAATACACCCAGTGGCTACTTTTATCAGGCACCTCCTGTACCTAATAAACTGGTCACTGACTGTCTGTTTGTGATCATCTGCTCCTGTAGCCCACCCACTTCAAGGTTTGACACGTGGTGCATTCCAAAATGCTCCTCTGCTACAACACTTCCTGTCAGCTTGAGCCAGTCTGGCTGTTCTCCTCTGACTTCTCTCATTTACAAGATGTTTTCACTCACTTGATTTTTTTTTTGTTTATTGCACCATTCTCTATAAACTTTAGAGACTGTTGTACAGGAAAATCCTGGGAGATCAACAGTTTCTAAGATACTCAGACCACCTATCTGGCACCAGCAGCCATTCCGCGGTCAGAGCCACTTAGATCACATTTCTTCCCCCATTCTGGTGTTTGGTCTGAACAACAACTGAACCTCTTGACTATTCCTGCATGCTTTTATGCATTGAGTTGCTGTCACATGATTGGCTGATTAGATATTTGCATTATGAGCAGATGTACCTAATAAAGTGGCCATTGTGTGTATCTCCTTTATGAACACATGGCTTTCCTTAATGTTATTTTTATCTACAAACTTCATTATGTAATTTTTACATAACTTCAATAACTTTATTCATAACAGTGTTAACCTCCCTGGTTTGTAACTTCCTGGAACATTTTAGTTATCGATTCAAAATATAAGTGTGATAACTGTTGTTCCTCTATATTACATGTGAAACGTTGGACGGCTGATGAAATTCTTTATGACAATATGACCTTGGGGAAAATGCTGTACAAATACCAGCCATTTTGTTTCTTTTGCTGTCAACAATTATTCCAATAGAGGGAATCTGAGCTGATCTTAAATACTGTTGTCTACATCATTCCCATTCACAGGTGATGCAATGATTTCTGTTGTTATAATGTGCACATCTGATCTGTGGAATTCTCAAACGATAATATTGAAGATTCCCAAACTTGGCTTTCTGATGCTACGCTTTAAGCTGTCCAAACTTTGCCAAATTACCGTAACTCACAGATATGTTGATTTTTTTTCACACAGGAAGTGAGAAGCAAGTCCAAGATTTGTGCCAATGTGTTTTGTGGTGCTGGACGGGAGTGTGCTGTGACAGAGAAGGGTGACCCCACATGCCTGTGCATTGAAGTAAGTTCACTGTCCGACCTACAGATTGTAAAATTAATTCTCAACTGCCACGTACGCAAATATAATATTTATCTTCATCCAAAATTTATCTTTCTGGTTTTCCCAAATACACTCAGCTGAGAGTGACGTTGCTGCCACTAAGACTTGCAAATGATTAACTATATATATAAAACACTATTAGCTTAAAACTTCTCAACCAGCAAGGAAGGTCATTATCCCAGATTTACATTACTTGCTGTAGAACAGGATTCAGATGAAGTGACATATTCCAGTCACTGCTTGTAACTCATGTCACCCATCTATCATAGATGCATCTATCACTGACTGTTGAGGGCCATCTCATAGAAACATTGAAATTGGTGTAGAATTTAAACATTCTGCCCTTCAGTCCTGCTGTGCCATTGAATGGGATCACAGTGCACAGATCGAGCAACCATCCTTGGTTCTATCCCATGCTCAAGTGATGTTAGTGTAGAATTTGAGTTTTCTCCCCCAGATTCCTCGGGTTCTGGTTTTGCTCCCACTTAGAAAAGACGTCTGAGTTGTTGGTCTAATGGTAACTCTCACAGTAATAGTGATGCAAATGTAATGAGGATAAATTACAGGGGACATTGAGTGGGATAATAGCTGGAATAGATCTGGATCAATTGGCCGCCTCCTGCTTCACGTGGAAATAAGTCTGATTATTCCTGTTCATGCTTTCTCCCCATATCCATCGATCTTTTCAGTACCATATCTTAACTCTGTCCTGAATATACCTAATGACGACGTAGAAGGAACAAGGAATCACAATCAGGTTTATTATCACCGGCATGTGACGTGAAATCTGTTAACTTAGCAGCAGCAGTTCAATGCAATATATAATCTAGCAGAGAGCAAGAAAAAAATAATAAATAAAATAAAATATAATAAATAAAAATTAAATCAATTACGTGTATTGAATAGATTATTTTTAAAAATGTGCAAAAACAGAAATACTGTATACTAAAAAAGTGAGGCGATGCCAAAGCTTCAATGTCCATTTCGGAATCAGATGGCAGAGGGGAAGAAGCTGTTCCTGAATCGCTGAGTGTGTGTCTTCAGGCTTCTGTACCTCCTACCTGATGGTAACAGTGAGAAAAGGGCATGCCCTGGGTGCTGGACATGCTTAATAATGGACGCTGCCTTTCTGAGACACTGCTTCCTAAAGATGTCCTGGGTGCTTTGTAGGCTAGTGCCCAAGATGGAGCCCCTCCATACCAGACAGTGATGCAGCCTGTCAGAATGCTCTCCACGGTACAACTATAGAAGCTTTTGAATGTATTTGTTGACATGCCAAATCTCTTCTAACTCCTAATGAAGTATAACCATTGTCTTGCCACCTTTATGACTACATCAATATGTTGGGACCAGGTTAGATCCTCAGAGATCTTGACACCCAGGAACTTGAATGAGGTTTGGTATGTGCTCCTTCGTCTTACCCTTCCTGAAGTCCACAATCAGCTCTTTCATCTTACTGACTTTGAGTGCCAGGTTGTTGCTGCAGCACCACTCCACTAGTTAGCCTATCTCACTCCTGTCACTCCTGTACGCTGTGTCGTCACCACCTGAGATTCTACCAACAATGGTTGTATCGTCAGCAAATTTGTAGATGGTGTTTGAGCTATGCCTAGCCACATAGTCATGCGTATACAGAGAGTAGAGCAGTGGGCTAAGCACACACCCCTGAGGTGCGCCAGTGTTGATCATCAGCGAGGAGGATATGCTATCACCAATCCACACAGACTGGTCTTCCATTTAGGAAGTCGAGGACGCAGTTGCAGAGGGAGGTACAGAGGCCCGGGTTCTGCAACTTCTCAGTCAGGATTGTGGGAATGATGGTATTAAATGCTGAGCTGTAGTCGATGAACAGTATCCTGACGTAGGTGTTTGGGTTGTCCAGGTGGTCTAAAGTCGTGTGGAGAGCCATTGAGATTGCGCCTGTCATTGACCTATTGTGATGATAATCAAATTGCAACGGGTCCAGGTCTTTGCTGAGGCAGGAGTTCAGTCTAATCATGACCAACCTCTCAAAGCATTTCATCACTGTCAATGTGATTGCTACCGGGCGACAGTCATTAAGGCACCCTTCTTTGGCACTGGTATAATTGTTGCCTTTTTAAAGCAATTGGGAACGTCTGCCCGTAGCAGTGAGGTTGAAAATGTCCTTGAATACGCCTGCTAGTTGATTGGCACAGGTTTTCAGAGCCTTACCAGGTACTCCATTGGGACCTTTTGCCTTGCGAGGGTTCACTCTCTAAACACATCGGCCTCTGAGACAGAGATCACAGGGTCATCAGCTGCAGCAAGGATCTTCACAGCTGTAGTTGTATTCTCCCTTTCAAAGTGGGCATAGAAGGCATTGAGTTCATCTGGTAGTGAAGCATCGCTGCCATTCATACTATTGGGTTTCGCTTTGTAGGAAGTAATGTCTTGCAAACCCTGCCAAAGTTGCATTTGATATCACCTCCAACCTCGTTCGAAATTGTCCCTTTGCCCTTGAAATAGCCCTCTGCAAATCATACCCGGTTTTCTGGTACAGGCCTGGGTTGCCGGACTTGAATGCCACAGATCTAGCCTTCAGCAGATGACGTACCTCCTGGTTCATCCACGGCTTTTGGTTTGGGAATGTACTGTAAGTCTTTGTGGGCACACACTCATCTACACAGGTTTTAATGAAGTCGGTAACAGTAGGGAAGAGGTCCTACTGAAAGAATTTGAGCAGTAGGGGACCAAATTAAAACCCCAAACCAAAAAGGGTAATCACCTCTAGCTTGTTATCTGAGCCATGTGCAAAATGACACAGGGTTAATAAGATCAAAGAGCTAAATGCATGGCTCGAGGATTAGTGTGGGAGAAGTGGGTTTAAGTTCATGGGACATTGGCATCAGTATTGTGGATGAAGAGGAAAAGCAAGGGAAAATCTGCAGATGCTGGAAATCTGAGCAACACACAAAATGCGGAGGAGCTCAGCAGATCAGGCAGCATTTGGAACAAGTGGGATCTCCCAGTGGCCTCCTATTTTAATTCCACCTCCCATTCCCATTCCAGTATGTCCATCCATGGCCTCCTCCACTGTCGTGATGAGGCCACACTTAGGTTGGAGGAACAACACCTTATATTCCGTTAGGGTAGCCTCCAACCTGAAGGCATGAACATTGATTTCTCTAACTTCTGGTAATGCTCCCCAAACCCCACTCCCTCCACTTCCTATCCCCTTTTCCTATCTCTCATCTCATAACCTTGCCGGCCCATCACCTCCCTCTGGTGCTCCTTCCCCCTTTTTAATGGCCTTCTGAACCTTTCAACAATTAATTTCCCAGCTCTTTACTTCATCCCTCCCCTTCCAGGTTTCACCTATCACCCGGTGGTTCTCTCTGCTCCATCCCCACATCTACTCCTTAGCATTTTTTCTCCAGTCCTGCCAAAGGGTTTCGGCCCAAATAATCGACTCTACTCTTTTCCATAGCCTAGCCTGTTGAGTTCCTCCAGCATTTTATGTGTGTTTGGGATGAAGGGAGCTGTTCCAATGGGACAGGCTCCCCCGAACCATAATGGGACCAGGATCCTGGCAAATACAGAACTAGAGCTGTGGATGGGACTTTAAATAGTAGGAGGTTGGATTCAACAGCTTGGAAAAGTAGGGATAAAAGGGAAGGAAATTGCAGGAGAGATTGTGGAAGTCTTCGGAATAAAAAATAAGACAAAGTTTAGGAAGGGATAAGAAGTAACTTCAGGCAACATGGAGGCAAAACTGAAAAGGATGGTGAATGCAAGACTGAAGATGTTACATTTGAATCATGCAGTGTACATAAAGTAAGTGATCTTGTGGTGCAGTTAGAAATGGGCTTGTATGACGTTGTGGGCATCACAGAATTATGGTTGGAAAAAGATCACAGACAGGAGCTTAACATCTAAGGTTATATATCATATAACAGGCAGATGGCCAAAGTAGGTGGGGAGGCTCTGTTGGTTTAAAATAAAATGAAATCAAATCCTTAGGAAAAAGTGATGTAGAGTCAGAAGATGTAGAATCCTTGTAGGTAGAGTTGAGAAACTGCAAGGGTAAAAAGACCTTGATGGGAGTTGGATACAGGCCACCAAACAGTAGCTAGCTATGACGTGGAGAACAAATTGCAACAGGAGATAGAAATGACATGTAAAACGGGCAGTGTTACAATGGGCATGGAGAATTTCAAAATGTAAGTAGATTGGGAAAATGAAGTTGGTGTTATATCCCAAGAGAAGAAATTTGTAGAATGCCTAAGAGATGGCTTTTTAAAGAAAGCATTTCTGGATCAGGTGTTGTGTAATGAACAAGATTTGATTAGGGATTGCAAGGTAAGCGGGTCCTTAGGAGGTAATGATCATAATATGATAGAATTCACCCTGTAGTTTGAGAGGGAGAAGCTAAAATCATGTATCAGTTGAAAGGGAACTAAGAGGCAGGAAAGAGGAGCTGTCCAAGTAGATGATACCAGCAAGGACGACGGTAATACAAAATAAAGTATAGCTGACATTCTTCAGGAACAAAGGGTGAAACCTCCCTGGATCCCATCATTTCAGTCCTTTACCACCAACAGATTTCTCCAAATTGTAATTTTAAAGTGACATTGTTGAAATCTAAGGAATGAATCAGAAATAAGAGAGCATTTGTTTACACTGGCTTGGGGGTTGCAAGGTATGTTTAAGAATTCGGAAGCTTCTTTCATAAAGTGTAACATAAATATGATGATAGATGTTCTCCCTCGCATCGCATATCAAAACAAGTGATTTGTGGTTTTTGAAGATCATAATCTCCCGTGGAGAGGTTTATTAAAATTCCATTCACCAGAACTTTAAAGAATTAAACAAGTAATGATTAGATTAGGCATCAGAAGGAAACAAACAAGGTCCATATTCTATATTTTTCAAGAGGGTACTATGCCTGACATATTACCTGTTATTTTAAAGAGCCATTTTTCAGCTTTATTGTCCAGTGAGGTGTGAACTGTACATATAAGTTATGAAAAATCTGGACCGTAAAGTGTGATGTGCAACAGTCACTGCAGAAGTTATTGCTAAAGCAGCATTTGATACATTTGCATAGTATTATTCTGTCTGTATCCTTCAGAAGAAGGTAGTATCTGAACACTTAGAAAGTTGTCAGTGATTTTGAGAAAGAAAAACTATTTGTTAAATGTATTAGAATTCTTTGAGGATATAACTAGCAAGGAACTGGTGACTAAAGTCTGTACAGATTTCCAAAGGACAAAAAGTTTCTGCAAAAAAAACATGGTGTAATGGTGTTGAGGTTAATAAAGTATGAAAAGAGAATTCATTAAGTGATAAAAAGTGGTAAGGGGTCAGTGAGTTACATTCTGTACTTATTTTTAAGATGAAAAATTCAGTATAATGTATTCTTGGTTTACTAAAGATTCAGACAATGGGGAAGTAAGTTGTGAACATAAATTTATGGAGGGATGATGGTAAAGTGACTAAATTCCTGAGTAGTGGACTAACAGTGCAGAAATACAAGTTTAAATCCCACATGGCCACTGGGGAAGTTAAATAATTTAATAACCTGGAATTCCAAAGAAAACTAGTAATCTCTGGTAATGATGAAACTTGAGTTAATTCAGAATCAGATTTATTATAGTTGAATTACATCAGGGTTCCCCAGTTAGTTTTCCACAAGGGCCAAATTATGTCAAGCACGCCAAGTCAAGGGCCAAAACGTCCAGGGTTTTTTTTCTCATTGCGCCGGTAAGTTGTTTTATGGGCAGATGTTGTTGCTGTTATTACCATTATTATTATTAGTAGTAGTAGTAGTAATAATTTAGGCCTGGGATTCTCAAAGCCTGTGCTGTGGGTCACACAAGAATAAAGAATGCACTCTTTGAACAAAATAAGTCCAAAACCAACCATTTAATTATGACTCTAGCTATCACAACTGTCAGCTGTCACATTGAGACCTCATCTGGGACTTCAAACGCGCACGCACGCACACACGCACACGCACGCACACACACGCACGCACACACGCACACACGCACGCACACACACACACACACACGCACACACACGCGCACGCACGCACGCACGCACGCACACACACACACACACACACACACACACCCACCCCTCACTTCTCTCCCACACAAAGAGTTTTAGTAGTCTTGCCTTTTCCACTGTTTCTGTTCCCTCATTTAATCTATTTGTTCTTTTTAATTAAGCTATGTAGCATTTGAAGTATGAAGTGTAGCTATAAATAAAATTATCAGTATTATTGTTGTACTATTATTATACCACAATAAGATTGCCAAATGAACAAAAAAAATTGATTCACTCACCACTCAGTGAGAGAAGTGTCAGTGACGGGATGAGGCAATCCTTCTGATGTCAGGCCTGTATTCTGTTGTGGCAATCCTGAGGCACTGGCCAAGATGTGCATTGGAGAGTCTGTTTCTGTCCTGGTTCTTGATAGAGTTCATTGAAGAAAACGATGACTCGTGTACATGGAGGGGAACAGTGTGAGTAGGAGCATTGCAATAGCTATCATGTTTTTGAATTGAGCTTGGGGAATTACGTTGATCCAAAAGTCACTCACCCCAACGTCCTTGTGTTGTGCTTTGAGCAAATCAGATGTTCCCATTTCCAAGACCTCCATCTGAAGAGTTGCTTCATCTATGGAAAGCACCAGCCTTTTGGCCTCTGCAGTCCACTGGTTGTCAGCGGAAACGGAGAACAGCTGTCTCAGGAAGAGGAGGATGTCACCGGACCTGGGCCTGTGGTCCGCCTATTGGGGTTCTCTGACCTATGTGATGTGAAATTTGTGAGGTGGTGAAGTTAAAATCAATAAGCATCATGTGGTGAATGTTCCAGTGGTCAAGTAAAGGATGATGAGTATGCTTTGTGGAGGTTAGTTATCTCAACACTGAGACATCGTATTAGGTGTTTTTCTGGCGGTATCATGGACCTAATCATTATTGCCTGTTTCATCAGAGAATGTCCTTGCATCATAAAATCAGAACTGTGGATGGTCTCTGATATTTGTACAATATTCAATTGCATTCACACCTTCTTAGCAATTGGAGCAGTCCCTGCCTGCATATAACAAGAGCCAGACAACATGCAGGTATGTACTGATGAGTGGTAACATTTGTGCCATTAAAATGCTAGTCGAGGATGTTCTCCAACAAGAGAGAATCTAACCACTTGCCCTCAGTTTTCAGTGGTGCTACTTCTGATGAATGCCCATCATCCACAGTGTCACCATTAACCAGCAACTCAACTGAACTAACCAGGAACATGCCAGAGGTTCAGTGCCCTATTGTAAGTAACCCACACCCTGATGTCCTGTACCTTTATGAGGCGCAAATCAGGAGCCTAATAGAACAATCTCCACCTGCCTAAAAAAAAGTGCAGCACAATTTTGGAGAAGGAAAACACATCAGTCACCCAAAATGTTAATTCCACCAGTATCTGCCACCTGGATAATGTGCCATCTACAAAAGGCGGTGCTGTTACGTGCCAAATTTACTTCAACACCACTTCCCTGACCAGTAAGTCTGCAGCTCAGGAGGATACATAAGTAACTAAGTAATTAGAGAGAGAATCAGGAATGGACCACTCAGCCCATTAAACCTGTTCCACCACTTACTTACTTACACTATAGCACAGAACAGGCCCGTCCGGCCCACCGAGCCACTGATTTAACCCTAGCCTAATCACAGGACAATTTACCCTACTGACCGGTACATCTTTGGCCTGTGGGAGGAAGCTGGAGCACCCATGCCCACGCAGGGAAAACGTACAGACTTTCTTACAGAGAACATTGGAATCAAACTCTGAACGCAATGCGCCTCAAAATGCAATAGCATTGAGCTGCCTGCTACATTACTCACCATGATCTAATTGTAACTACCTGCCTGCCTGCAGTACTCTTTCACTTCCTTGGTGATCGGTATTTACCACCTTCTGCCTTGAGCAAATAAGAGAGTTTCAAAGATTCATGACCTGAAATGAAATTCTGCCCTGTCTGTCTTCAGTTGGTATGCTCTTATTATTAAATAGTGACTCCCAGTTGAGTTTCTCTCATGAGAAACATTGACTGACTGACCCTCCAAGTCCTCTGCAGTCTTGCATCTTTCTAACATCCCCTCACACTGACTTAAATTCCAGCTGGTACAAGCTAGGCTGTCCACTCCTGTGATACTGGTGTGTACAACGCTCCAGACGTACCCTCACAAATACTGACTGTAACGGGATTATCACTTAGATTTGAGATTTAAGAGACCATGCGTGGGCTCCTGTCATTCATAAGCAGTGGGTCAAGATTCTAGGATTGTCCAAGCAACAGCATTCTGCATGTAGCTTCCCCAGAAAGTCCACAGCAGTTCAAGAAGATGGTCCCATGTGCGTTAAATGTGGTAATGCACAGATCCTGACGGGTAAATGATGAGCAAAATTAAGGTGGCTGGCATACCATTGGGGATCTGTGAGTTTGCCATTTTGGTCGGAAGAATAAAAAACGGACATTTTTTAAGTGGTAAAAAAATACTAAATGCTAGTGCTCAGAGACATAATATTCAGACTAAACAAATTACTTAGATGGTAGATGGAATTTTGCCCTGCATTGCCAGAAGAATAGAGTAGATTAAGGCAATCTTGCCACAGTGGCATATGGGACATTGTCACCTTTGGTCACTGTATTTATGGACTGCCTTAAATGTTAGTACTTTGTTAGATAGGTAGGACCAAAACCAGAGGCAGTATTCCTGATATCTCCTCACACATGTCTTGTAAAATTGTAACAAAACGTCCCTGTTCTTAAACTCTGAACCTTTAGCAATGAAAGGCAACATTTGCTTTGTTTATAATAACTCATCTCATCTGAAGACTGCATAGGTTGGGATCTAGAACACAAACAGAGGATTGGGATTTAGAAGTAAAACAGGTGTCTGGAAGTACTCAGCAGATCGAGCAACTTCAGTCGTGACAAACGATGCAGGGTCTCAACGCTAAACGATGGCTTACACCTTAGCTGCTACTTGACCTGTCCAACGTTTTGTTTTTGTACATGTTGGACCTGCCCCTTAACCTTTTGTGATTCATGTACAGGAACACTTCTAAGCTGTTCCTGTACTTGTAAGTAAAATTCATGGTGGATTATAGCTAAACTAATAAGAAGCATTAACTTATACATTTAAATGATGAAGCGGATTAAATGAGTGTTTCAGAAGTGTAATCATGCTGCTGAAAATAAGTAGGTTCACTGGAGGACGAGGTAAGAACTTAGAATTGAAAGATGATCGTGAAACAGGAATTCTGCTTTCTCAAAAGTGACATTGCAAGAGTAAGCATTATTTCTAATTTGCATTTTTATTCCTTATTTCCAATACCTGTAATATTTTGATTTTATTTCAGAAGTACACTTTTAAAAATGCACAATGCTGTAATCTCAGTTATGTTTCTGGACGTTGGTCTTGCTAACAATTACACAGTAAGCTTAATACATGCAAATAGTGGAAAGGGCCACCACAGCTTTCTAATGCAGTTTGATATTCCTTTCATTTGCTCCAGGAATGCAAACATCACAAGAGGGTGGTGTGTGGAAGCAATGGGAAGACTTATCGTAACCACTGTGAGCTTCATCGTGATGCATGTCTGACCGGGATGAAGATCCAGGTTTCTCATGATGGGCATTGTGAAGGTAAATCTGAGACCACTTTGTCAAACATTGAATAATGTCACCTGGTGATAACTTGTGTATTTCTCCTTTCACCAATTGCCCACTCTCCCCTCCTATCAGATCCTTTCTTCTCCAGCCCTTGACCTTTTCCACCTAACTGGCTTTACCTATCAACTTCCAGTTAGTCTATTTCCTCTCCAAGCATCTTTTAAAACACAGAACATAGAAAACCTACAGCACAATACAGGCCCTTCGGCCTACAAAGCTGTGCTGAACATGTCCTTACCTTAGAACTACCTAGGCTTTACCCATAGCCCTCTATTTTTCTAAGCTCCATGTACCCATCCAGGAGTCTCTTAAAAGACCCTATCGTTTCCGCCTCCACCACCACTGCTGGCCGTCCATTCCATGCACTCTGTAAAAAAAAAA
The DNA here is from genome assembly GCF_048418815.1 of Hemitrygon akajei. NCBI lineage: Eukaryota > Metazoa > Chordata > Chondrichthyes > Myliobatiformes > Dasyatidae > Hemitrygon > Hemitrygon akajei. The sequence goes on from NC_133128.1 coordinate 41,994,553, forward strand.
CTTATCGCTCTCATCTCATCTCTTTTAAGCACCTTAAAACTATGCCCTCTCGTGCTAGTCATTTCAGCCCTGGGGAAAAGCCTCTGACTATCCACACGATCAATGCCTCTCATCATCTTGTACACCTCTATCAGGTCACCTCTCATCCTCCGTCACTCCAAGGAGAAAAGGCCAAGTTCACTCAACCTATTCTCATAAGGCATGCTCCCCAATCCAGGCAACATCCTTGTAAATCTCCCCTACACCCTTTCTATGGTTTCCACGTCCTTAATGTAGTGAGGCGACCAGAATTGGGCACAGGCATTTCTTCCACCAACCCCTCCCTCCCCACTTCCTTTGCAGTCCTGATGAAGGGTCTCAGCCCGAAATATCAATTTATTTATTTTGTAATTTTTTGATTTTTTTAACTCTTTTCCACAGACGCTGAGTTCCTCCAGCATTTTGTGTGTCTTTCTAATACATTCCTTGTGTTTCCTTTACAGAAAAAAAGAATGACAAGGCCATAGCCAGCAGTCCAGGTGTGGGATAAGTAAATGAGTTCAGCAATTGTGGAGTTTTGATGTCTGTGTGTATGATTATCTGTACACTGAGCTATGACTTTAATCATGTTATGGCATCTGTTAATTATAGAGAGTGGAGAGGAAAACAATGTTGCCTCATTTCAAGTCAAGAAGTTCAAGCACGGCCATGGAACCAACCTGAGAACTTAGAATATGGATAGCCTCTTCAGATTCCAGTAATAAAATTATTGCCCTGCCTCAAGAACGTCACCTAGTTATATTTTCCGTATAAACAGTCTATAGATATCCTTAGTTCAGTAAGACTGGAATATTTAGATATCTCGATTCTCTAACTGGGTAGCCATCATTAATGTCCTCAACATGGGATGGAAGAATGTTCATCATGTGTCCTACGATGGCTTAATTCATATCGTCATACACTCACCTAGAGCAGCAGATTGGCATAACATGAACAAAAGGCACCAATGAGTTTTATTGACAGGTCCAATTTCTAGCAGCTGTTGAAAGTTTTGCAAAATCCATCTTAACATTCAAATCAGTTGTATTTTGTGAGTGTTATGCGCTCCTGCTTTGTAGGACACTGCTGGCATGTCTCAGTGTCAGTGGAAAACAGACGAACCCCCTGCATTGCCAAAGTCTTAAGCTCTGCCTGTAAGATCCTGGCTATGTCCATCGGATTCCACAGAAACCTGCTGAGACTCCCCAGTATTTATGCAACAGGATTGGCTCTCAAATCCAGCTACAGATTAGACCCGTCAGCCGTCTCTATGGAAATGATGGCTATCTTTGTGAATATGAGAAGAATTTCTTCCTGCTGAGCCATGTGTAGAAAGCTCGTTGTAATAATTACAGCTCATACTTCCTTTCATACCGATTGACAGAACATTCTGTTGACTTCCAACAAGCTTTAAGAAGTTTGTTGTGGATACGAAATAAAAAGTTAAACGATTAGTGTCACTCACCTAATTATGGTGGCTGCAGTTATTTCATTATTCTGCAAAGTTAAAAGAAAAAGAAATATGAGAAGGCTTCTTGGTTTTGGATTCCAACATTAAATGATTGTTATGATGTGACATTTGAAGTATTTAATTATGTTTTATTACATTATTGCAATTATACAAGAAGCAGCAATGTTGCATTATTATAAGTACAGATTAGAATTAAGGGTAAGGGTTGTGGAAAAATTCACCGGATAGTTCAGTAACTGGAAGGCTTTCGAAGGCGAAATTTTGAGAGTGCAGAGTCTGCATGTTCCTGCCAGGATTAAAGGCAAAGTTAACAGGCATAGGGAACCTTGGTTTTCAAGGGATATTTGCGATCTGGTTAAGAAAAAGAGAGAGGTGTATAGTGGGTATAGGCAATAAGGAACAAATGAAGTACTTGAAGATTAAAATCATGCTAATACCTTTCCTCAAACCACTTTGCTGAAAATTATCTTTTGATCTTTATGACATTTAGACTGAAGTCTCAAGATGATGCAAAAACTGTTTTCGCAGTAATTTTTGAAGTCCAGAGTACAGTAGATTTTGTTTTAACACACTGGGCTATAACTCAATCTTGTACATAAAGATTACTGATATTAGATTGAAGTATGAAGTAATCTGTAGATTTTATGGTATTCTACATGTTCCACTGGGACATTGAACAGGCCTACTGAGCAATGTAAAACGATTTCTCTTCTAGTTGTTTGCTATCAGTCAGATCGGGATGAGCTTCGACGCCATGTCATGGAATGGCTGGAGACAGAAATTGTTCCTGATGGCTGGTTCTCCAAGGGCGTCAACTATACAAACATTCTGAATAAATACTTCAAGGTAGGCATGGCCTTATCTGCAGTACAACAAAAGTAAAGCTGAGAATGTGGTTATCACTATGAGCGTGAGTTCTGAAGTGTTATGGGAAAAAGAGGCACAAGGCATAGCCACAGGGAGTATAAAAGGAGCATGGAAATTGTACCTGTTACTTTGGTTGTTCTAAATACAGAGAGGCATGGGAGGCCTACTCAGATTCCTTGGGAGGGAATTTTGCTTAACAGAAACTCGAAGGTAGTTTCTGGATTAGTCCATGTCCTGTATATCAGTAAGTAAAGAATTAGGGGAGAAGATTATTTTATGCTGTGAGAGGTTTAAACTCTTTCGGTTAGGGGATGGCCAGAGAAGTATAACCTGGAAAAGAAGAAAAAACGTAATGAAATTTAAAAAGCACCAGATGAAGGAATAATAAGCCTTAATTCAGGATCAGGCCAAGACAAAGTACCAAAGATCCAAGAGAAGTTTACACTGTATGTATGTAAGCGCAAGAAACATATCAATATTGAGGTCTAATTAATCACTAGTGACTATAATTTGTGAGAGTAAGAGACTTGGGGGGGGGGGGGAAGGGTTCAGAAAAGGTTTGAGGCATTTCACGGCTATTAAGATGTTACAAAAAAAAAGATCAAGAAGGAGAATCAGTGTTACTGATTAAGGAGAGCCTTTACCTTTAGTGAAAGAGAGAAAGGGTTTCTCAAGTGAGGGTGTCATGGTGCACTTTCCAAAGACGTATGGTTAGGATTGGTAAGCTGTGGGCATGCTATATTGGCACTGGAAATGTGGCAACACTTGTGGGCTGCTTTGCTCAGTCCTCATTGATGTGATTTGTTGCAAACAATGCATTTCACTGTAGGTCTGGATGTACATGTGACAAATAAAGTTAATCTTTAGTGTTTTATCCAAAAAGCAATACTAATAATGATCTTAAAAGTATTACAGGTGCCTTTCGTTAATTTTAGTTTGTGATACGATGAAGTGAAAGACAGCGGCAGTCAAAATTTTGAAACTGCCGTTGGCACAGGGCAGCTAATGCACCTGTCAGAGCGAGTTTTGTAATTGAAAGTTGATGGTTGTGAACTCTGTGCAATGGAATTCACACTGTTAAATCATAAAGGATGAAGTGAAGGGATTTCAATATACATGTATTTGTACTGTGAGCACTGGCAACATGAAAAAGAAGCAAGACTTAATGCTTATGTACAGTCTGGAACAGTGTAGATAGCAGGTTTTCTATCCGAGTTTGGGCCTTTATATTTAAAACCTGAATTCCATTCTGTTTTTGCTGAATGTTTTTGAGTGGTTTTGAATGTGTTTTTTTTTTGGACTTGAAAAGGGTAAATTTCATAAGTAATGATGGTCACATGTATGTTTGAAAGGCAAGAAGAAATTAGTGTTGATGTGGGGAAAATGCAGGAAAGAAATGTTTGTTTTCATGTAATGGATTGAAAATGTTACTTCGACCAATTTTCCTGAGAAATACTTAACAGTTCCATGCAGAACCCCCCTGTATGTCAAGGAAATCAGAATTCCCATGTAAATAAGAAGACCCAGTCTTCCTTAGAGATGCTGAGTGGCATGTTGTGAACGATGCTGGAATGATGAAATCCAGCACCAATACCATGCAGATAGCCAGCAGCTATTCAGCAATGTACATTCACTTCATTGGAGAAGAATAGCTGGAATGAAAATAGACCACATTTCTAATTTGATTGTAAGTGTTTTATTTTTAATTTTTCAAATACTTTTTATACTTTTTGAATGACTGGATCTTTCAACCGTGTTTGATAGCTGACGTAAGTTATAAGACAAAGCTTGGCTAGTTCTCAAAGACTTCTTGCAGATGCATAGAAATCATTCACATGTTGCAGATGTTATTTGTAGCTAGAAACCCTGCGCTGCAGAGAGCCTCACTCACTAGGTTGGAGCTGACTTTGTGCAGGAAATTTGAAGATACTTAAAAGACAAATGTAGAGGTGGCAGAAGGGTGAACAATTGACCGAGGTGGCTTACTCCTCCCAAGAGATTACGGGGCAATATTTTGTAATACATATTCATTGGTGTGGAGAATATTGCAGGAATTTGTATCTTCAGCTACTTTGCTTAGAAGTTTTCTAGTCTACAAGAGACTTAAGTATGCATTTTCATTAGGTTAACACTCACTGCATATGGAAGTCAAATTCGCAAACTCCCAAAATTAGGAATTTAGAAGGATGAGAGGGGATCTGATTGAAACATATAAGATTATTAAGGGATTGGACACACTGGAGGCAGGAAGCATGTTCCCGCTGATGGGTGAGTCCAGAACTAGAGGCCACAGTTTAAGAATAAGGGGTAGGCCATTTAGAACAGAGATGCGGAAGAACTTTTTCACCCAGAGAGTGGTGGATATGTGGAATGCTCTGCCCCAGAAGGCAGTGGAGGCCAAGTCTCTGGATGCATTCAAGAGAGAGTTAGATAGAACTCTTATAGATAGCGGGGTCAAGGGATATGGGGAGAGGGCAGGAACAGGGTACTGATTGTGTATGATCAGCCATGATCACAGTGAATGGCGGTGCTGGCTAGAAGGGCTGAATGGCCTACTCCTGCACCTACTGTCTATTGACATAACATCTGCTTGGCTTTCATAAGGGGTGTTACTCAGGAAAAAGAAGTGGGTTGCAGTTGGATTCTTAAATTGGCATTTAGGTCTCCCACCTGCAAAACTACCGTGAAAATTTGGAAGCTAAAGGAAAAAAAACTTACTATTCCATAGATGCACAGTGTGCATTTCAAGAAGTATTTATGAAGTACACTGGCGTCCCTGAAAATGATCTGCTAGGAAAATGCTAGGATGCTTAATGTGAGCCAAAGTATTCAATGCCAAATTGTATTTTGAAGGTATGACATCCTGGGACATTACAGAGAACAAACTATATGTTGTATTGGAGCTGATGTGGGTTAGAATTTGTAACAGGAACAAAGTGGCAATTAACTTCTGGGCAATCAACAAATTAACTAGTTATTGTTGGATCATGTGGTGAAATTATTTTGGTACCAGGAGACTTTTAATATAAAAGAAACATTGCTTGGGGGCATTGCTGGAACCCGGAGTTGATTGTCTTACATTCTGTGGAAGCCTCATATCCACATCCCACAAAATCATCTCCACTAACACACTTCTGAATGACAAAGTAATGCACAACAGCAGGTAGCTGGAATTAACAAGAAGTGATGGGCTGCCTCTGGGACCTAACTCCCAAAGTAATCAGGAACGACCCTAATTCAGAGGGTCCATTACTGAGGATCCTGCTGGTGACCTCAAACCGACACTTTCTCCATTTCCCATCATTTTTTTAATTTTCGAGATGCGGATAGTGTAATCGCGTATTTCTCGCTTACTTGTCCTTGGTTCCAGTATTAATTTTACTCTTTTTCACCCAGCCTAATAGGAGCCATATACACGAATGTTTCTTACCATAATGACCCCAGCAGACATTGCCTGTGCAAGTCCTTGCCAGCTCTGCGCTTGAAACCGTGGCTGCAGTAGGTGTCAGATATCTCTGTTGAGGTGGAGACATCTCACATGTCATGCCGAATCTTTACAAACTTCTAAAGAAGTAGAGGCACTGCCATGCTTTCTTCATAGTTACACTCACGTGCTGGGCCCAGGACAGGTCCTGCAAAATAATACCTTGAGGAATGTAAAGTTGTTGACCCTCTCCATCTCTGATCCTCCAATGAGGACTGGCTCATGGACCTCTGGTTTCCTTCTCCTGAAGTCAATAATCAGCTCCTTGGTCTTCCTGATTTTGAGTAAGAGGTTGTTGCAATGTCACCGCTCAGCCAGAAGAACTTTATTGATGTACTACATCAGCATCCTGCCCCCGTCAGCCAACAACTTCCTTTTAAAACATCTTGGCAGCTCTTTGTGTCCTTGCTCATGCCATACTGCAAAAGGAATGCCTACCAATCCACCCATGTCTAGGAGTAACCAGTTAATGGAGTAGCTTTGAAGTCAGGTCAAAGTTCTTCACGCTCCCTGAAGATTTCAGTAACTCTGAAGCAGTACAGAAAATCAGCAAGTGTTTGTTGAGTTATGGCAACAGAAAGTAAAAGTATTGAAGCAAATGCATTCTTGTAAACTAAACTGTCAGGTTTAACATTGATTTAAGGAGATGACAGAGGAGTGGGCCTGTGGAAGAGATGACATTGCAGATTATCAGCTGTAACTTTGATATTCTGCCAAACATCCACAGTGGCTGTCATACCTTTTAGATTATAGCTGCATATTTGTATAGAACATAATATTGTGTGGAACTAGTTAAAGTAGAATTTAAATACAAAACTAAACCAATCACTTCATTGTTTTGCACATTCATATGCCTGCGTAAGAGGTTGTTTTTTTTAAAATCACATTTGCCTCCAATACCAGCCCTAGTAGTGCATTCCAGGCATTCACCATTCTGTGTATATAATCAAATCTTGACAGCACATCTCCTTTGAACGTACCCCCATTCACTTTAAATATATGCCTTCTGGTATTAGACATTTGAATTGAATTGACCTTATTACTTACATCCTTCATATACATGAGGAGTAAAAATCTTTACGTTACGTCTCCATCTAAATGTGCAACGTGCAATTTATATTAATTTGTGATAAATAGTATGTACAACAGGATAGCAATAAATACAGTTGTGTCTACATGAGTTAAGCAGTCTGATGGCCCGGTGGAAGAAGCTGTCCTGGAGCCTGTTTGTCCTGGCTTTTATGCTGCGGTACCGTTTCCTGGATGGTAGCAGCTGGAACAGTTTGTGGTTGGGGTGACTCGGGTCCCCAATGATCCTTCGGGCCCTTTTTACACACCCATTTTTGTAAATGTTCTGAATAGTGAGAAGCTTGGCTGTCACACCACTCTCTGCAGAGTCCTGCGATTGAGGGAAGTACAGTTCCCATACCAGGCAGTGATGTAGCCAGTCAGTATGCTCTGAATTGTGCTCCTATAGAAAGTTCTTAGATTTTGGGGGTCCACACCAAACTTCTTCAGCCATCTGAGGTAAAAGAGGCATGATTGTGCCTTTTTCACCACACAGCTGGTATGTACAGACCACGTGGGATCCTCAGTGATGTGTATGCCAGGGAGCTGTTCACGCTCTCAACCCCAGATCCATTGATATCAACAGGGGCTAGCCTGTCTCCATTGCTCCTGTAGTCCACAACTAGCTCCTATGTTTTTGAGACATTGAGGGAGAGGTTGTTTACTCGACACCACTGTGTCAGGGTGATGACTTCTTCTCTGTAGGCTGCCTCGTTATTATTTGAGATTAGGCCAATCAGTGTAGTGTTGTCAGCAAATGTAATTAGCAGATTGGAGCAGTGGGTGGTGACACACTCATGGGTATACAGAGAGTAAAGGAGGGGGCTTATTACACAGCCCTGAGGGGCACCTGTGTTGAGGGTCAAAGGGGCAGAGGTAAGGGAGCCCTGTTTAACCACCTGTCGGCGATCTGACAGGGAGTCCTGGATCCAGCTACCCAAGGCAGAGTGAAGGCCGAGGTCTCTGAGCTTCTTGTGGAGTCTAAAGGGAATTATGGTGTTGAATGCTGAACTGTAGTCCAAGAACAGCATTCTCACATAAGCATCCCTCTGTTCCAGATGTGTAAGGATGGTATGTAGAGCTGTGGTTATTGTATCATCTGTCAATTGGTTGTATCGGTAGGCAAATTATAGGGGGTCCAGTGTGGGTGGTAGCAAGCTGCAGATGTAGTCCTTGACCAGCCTCTGAAAGCATTCACTTACTATTGAGGTGTGCATTTCCCCCCTCAGCCTTGGCCGCTGCAGCAAAAACATCACATCTGTCCAGCCTCTCCTTAAAGCATGTACTTCCTAATAAGAACATAAGAAATAGGAGCAGGAGTAGGCCATCCGGTCCATCGAGCCTGCTCCACCATTTAATAAGATCATGGCTGATCTGTCTGTAAACTCAGCTCCATCTACCTGGCTTTTCCCACAATCCTTAATTCCCCTGCTATGCAAAAAAAAAATCTAGGCAGCATCCTGTTAAACTTACTCTGCACCCTCTTCAAAGCGTCTATATCTTTCCCCTAATGGGGCGAGCAGAACTTTATCAATACTCCAGTGTTTTATGAAGCTGAAGCATAACTTCTTAAATGTGGAGCTTAGAAGAATAGAGGGCTGTGGGTAAAGCCTAGGTAGTTCTAAGGTAGGGACATGTTCGGCACAGCTTTGTGGGCAGAAGGGCCTGTGTTGTGCTGTATGTTTTCAATTTTCTATGTTCTTAACTCTTGAACTCAGTACCTTAACAAATAAGGGCAATATGCTTTCTTTACCACCCTATCAACCTGTGTAGCCCGTTTCTGGGAGCTATGGATTTGGATCTCAAAATCCCTCTGTACACCAACAATGTTAAGGCTCCTGCCATTACTGTATACTGTCCCCTTACATTTAAAGATTTAATGCTGACATTTAAAATTTACTGCACCACTCCTGTGGATATTTTTAAACCACGTTCCCCACAGGTCTTTCTCCTGCCAAACCAGCATATCACTGCTCCTCATCCTGTCTTACATATCAGTGCGGTTACAGCAACCAGAAATGCTGAGCTGCAGAACATATGAAATACTTCATACACACAATGTAGATCATTTCTAATGATGACCTCCACCTCAATAAAATGAATACAAACCTTTCAAGCTACAAGATCTATTAAATTGTCAAAACCCCTTTCAGCTGCTACAGGTACTTCATAAAATTGAATTTAATTCTTTTTTAATTTCAACAGAGAAACTCCATCGGAGTTCTCAAGGGTTATGGTGTTGGTACAGGGGTCGGGCACTAAGATGGAGAGTTGGAAATTTCAGCTTGCTGGTATTCCACAAACACATTTACGATATGGTTTTGCTTTCAGCATGATCTGTGGGTACAGCCAGATTTCAGAGAAGTGAAGTCTGGAAGATCAGGTTGATTTTAGCCATATGCTCCTTACTACATACAGATGCCTCGAGTGCAAAAATACCGGTGCCCTGGCTGCCCTGTTTAAGTTTACCGAGACTGACTCTGCCACCATTCTTTTCCACAGGTTTTCTATTGATCATCTCCCATATTTTTTTTACAGATCTGCAGATGACCCATTTTTACAGAGTTAGGAAGGTTGATCAGGAGAACGCATCACATCTGTTCTATCCCAACATTTTTTTTTAGGTCATTTGGGTTTCTTCATGTTCTGCTTTTGAAAGAACCTTAATTTTATTTTTGACAGAGTTACGATGGTGGCGACTCCTACTTAGATTCTAATGAGTTCCTGAAGTTCATCGAGCACAACGAGACTGCTATCAACATTACCTTACGTGCCGAGGAAGACGAGACCAAACTTCTTCGGTAAGGCAGGAAGTGAGAGGAATTTTTCAATTGATACACTGTCTTCAGTTGGTTGTAGAACTAAACAATCTGACTAATTATGGGACAGTGTAGTAACTAAAAAACAGACAAAGGACCAAGTCTGCTCCAGCTACAGGCCCACAAGGTCAAAGGCTAATGATAAACAAAGTTTGTCTACATTGTGTGTATTAAGTACCTGTAGCAGCTGAGGGTTATTGTAAAAAAAATCTGATTAACGTTAAGAAACTCGTTTGATTGAAACCTGGAGATAAGAAGTCTAACTCTCTGTCCTTTGTTCCTCAGGAATCTCTTTGAGGTAGAACATTCATGGTTTCACATGATTGATAAGGGATGAATGAGCTGGTATTCTTGTCTAGACAGTTCGTTTACCCACACCCTCTTGGCTTTACCACATACAGTACAATAAAGTTCCAACAGTCCCCTATGCAATATTTTGGCAATATCCCAGTTGTTAAGCATCTGTTTCATATTGCTCCCAATAAAAACGCCAAAACTCTGTTTCCCATGATTCCCTGTTGTCCACGTTCCCCTTAAGTTCATTGGGGCTCCATTTTGCATGCCCGCTTGCTTCATCTTTTACTCACTGAGACCCTATTCCACTGCTCCACTTGACTTACTCTGAGCACTATTACACCACTATGAAACATTTTAAAAAAATAAACTAAAAGTGTGTTGGGGTATCCACATGAATAACATCCAATAGAATGTGAGTCTTCTAGTCTAAACCACCAAAGTCCCAAGGGTGCCAGAGTTCTATTGTATGAAATCAAACACATTAGCCAATTAAATAGACGACCCCATACTCCTCTGGCAAAGGCAGAGTTTAAAAACCAATATCTTTAGGTGACATCTTGTCAGGAGATTGCTAAGGTCTGTTTGAGTAGACGCATTTGACACAAACATCTACAACTAATCTCAGTTGAAATATAACTATCGTGGCACTAGATTTATGTAAAGTGAATGAGACTCTCTTCCTCTTTCCAGATTGCCTTCAGGGTGGGCAGGAAAAGTCCTAATGAGCTATGAGGGCACTTTTATCAGGATAAAAGACTTGGATATTTATTTAAACCAGGGATTCCCAGCCCTATCTTTTGCCATGGGCCAATACCATTAAGCAAGGACCCAGGTTGGGAACTCCTGATTTAGACCATAAGACATAGGTGCAGAATTTGGCCATTTGGCCCATCGAGTCAGATGAGAATTAAGGGCAAGTGACAAGTCTGTGGAAAAAAGTTCACCTGAGTACAAAATGTATTTTTAAAAACATGTTCTTACCAAACCACTTTGCTATTATGTGATATTCCGTAGGGGTCTGTGTGTGGATGCATTGATTGAGCTGTCCGACGAGAACGCTGACTGGAAACTCAGCTTCAATGAATTCCTCAACTGCCTGAATCCTGGTTTTATCCCTCCTGAGAAAAGTAAGTATAAACTGCAAACACCAACTAGTTTTTGACACTTTTACCTTTCTCTCCATGCTTTCATTTCCCCATTTATTCCCTTCTATCGGTACTCTTTCTACATTTGGCAATATTTCCTGATCTGAGTCTGATTGTTATTCTTCATATGAAAGTCAGGAGCATGAAATTGTTAGTACTTCTCACAACTAATCCTGATCCTGTGCTTGCGGGCTGTTCATATCAATTAAGAGCTTTGTAAAAGTGAAAGACCAATAAGCTAGTTTAGCTAACTTAGCCTCTGAGAGGATGATGGTTCTAGGCAGTTTCACATTCCCAAATAGTTAACTCCAGTGAATGTAGAACAAGAATTAGTTCTGCCATCAATAGTTCAGCACCTGTGTACAATGAATTTACCCAGTCTATGATCAGGAGAGTCATGTCCTTGAAAAGGAAATATTTGTTGTAAGAAAATTAATCAAAGACAACTGTTTGTGCTTCATGAGGACATGGTATTGACATGTTAAATGGTCTACTGCAGGAAACCTTTGAGTGGCTCGTGTCCCAGTCTGGCTCATTGCACTCAAACATTATGTGGTAGATGGAGCCCCACCATTCCCTCCCCTACCCGCCCCGATCCCTCCGTGTCAATATTTCTCTGGGATTTGGGAGAATCAAAGGCTATGGGGATATTGCACAAAAGCAGCAATTGAGCTGAAAGATCAGCCATGAATAGCAGAGCAGACAATAATGGGCAGCATGTCCTACTTGCTCCTCAGTCATATGATTTTGCTATGGTCCTTCTCTGATATGATGTCAATACAGTGCTTTCACAGCTCGATACGGCGGGCCAGCACAAAGCTGGAATTCATTGCTCTAGCATGACTGCGTTTTGTTCATACTATAAGATGTAGTTTTTAAATAGAACTTTTTACGCAAGCCTTTCATCGAGACAAACTGGATAAACTCCAAAACTGACTTTTGACTGCAAGACAAAACATTTGAACAGAGAATCTTACAAAAAGTAGTGGATACAGCCCAGTCTATCACGGGTAAAGCCCTCACAACCATTGAGCACATCTACGTGTAACGCTGTCGCAGGAAAGCATCATCCAACATCTGGGACTCCCACCACATAGGAAATGCTCTCTTCTCGCTGCTGCCATCAGGAAGAAGGTACAGAGCTTCAGGACTCGCACCACCAGGTTCAGTAACAGTTACTACCCCTCAACCGTCGGACTCTTGAACCAAAGGGGTTAACTTCACTCGACTTCACTTGCCCCATCATTGAAATGTTCCCACAACCAATGGATTCACTTCCAAGGACTCTTCATCTCAAGTTCTCAATATTTATCGTTACTGTTTCTTCTTTTTGCTTTGCACAGTTTGTTGTCTTCCGCACTCTGGTTGAACACTCAAACTGGGTGGTCTTTCATTGTTTCCGTTATGGTTATTATTCTATAAGTTTGTTGACTATGCCCTCAAGAAAATGAATCTCAGGGTTGTATGTGATGACATATGCGTACTTAAATATACTTTGAACTTGAACTCAGTCTGTTCCAGAAAGTGACTGACCAGTGTGAGTGTGCACGTGCGCATATCCCTGGCTCTGGATGCACGTGCAGCATCCAGTTCCTGCCACACGTCTGGCCAGAGTATTCGACCTGGCTCCTGGCTCTCATGCAGTCCTACCCAGGTACCCCCACATAGAACTACATTTGAGGTGACTTACAGATCCAGTTAATGCATCATCCGGCATGTCTTTGAGATGTAGGGGAGATCCAGGGGGTCACAAGGAGAACATGTAGTGTAAAGTCCATACAACAGCAACATTAACTGCACTGCTATACTGTTCCAATTCTTCAGATATAATGGGGAGCTGTTCAAGCTACACTGAATACTGTCCTGAACCAAGATCATCCCCAACCTAGTAGACCAATTATTATTGTAGTCTGCATGCTAGGTTTTGAATTGCAAGCCTTCATTAACTCATTTATGAGAATCAGTTTTACATTCAATGTCTGCAAGATAGAAGTCCTCCATTAACCTGTCACACTGCATAACACTGACCTATGACAATGAATGTCTATGGTAAGACCCAAGAAAAAATGGGCCTTTCTGTATCATGGGAGCCACCTTTCAGGTAAGGCAGGCATCAATAATGAAATACATCAGCTTCTATGCATTGGTAGAAACTTTCATCAGTTGAGGATAATGGTATATGGAGATCAGGACCTTAGACCGAGCACAGAACTCATGGTCCACTCAACAGCAGTGCTTCCTGCCCCCTTGCATGCTTGTGAGACCTAGACTACTAGTTGCCAAGTAACCGACTCGCTTCTGCTCAAGCAATTAAAGTTGGACTAGCTGCCTGTAATTTAAACGTTTATAGCTTTCCGAGCATAACTGTTACACTACGAGCACTGGAAAGCTATTGGCAAAGTTGGCTTCTCAAAACCTCCAAATTTACTTGAAAGTCCAACCATCCAACAACATTGCCCTCTTTCACATGAACAATCCCAGAATTGAGCCTCGGGTTACACTTACTTGGCAGTTTCGGGCAGGCCATAATGTTCATGTGCTCCATATCCTAATAATAAATACTTCACTGAGCCTGAGGGAGAAATTCTTTTGTTACAGCAGCAACATTTGAAAACACACTTAGCAGTGTGCAGACTTAACTAATGTACAGAATAATAATATACACACTAATAATGTACCAATGTGCAATAATGAGGTACATAATAATAAAGTAGCGACTATTGTACTATGATGTGTGCTCTCCTGTCACACAAAGATGAAATGTTGTAAATGCTTATTGCATTTGGTAGGAAAGATTTTCTGTAATGATCCTTGTGACAGTGGAGCTGAATGAGTCTGTTTGAAAAGGTACTCCGCAGCTTTTTCAGTGGGTCATGGAGAGGATGTGCCAGATGGTCCATAATGGATAACAGTTTGTTTAGTGACCTCCTCTCCACCACCGACTCAATTTTGAGTCTGGGTTGTAGCCAAGGACGGATCCAGCTTTTTTGATGTGTTTATTTAGTCTTTTTTGCATTTCCAGCACCGATGCTGCTTTATGTTAGGGGAGCAGCAAAGAAGACTGCACCCACTACGATAGACTGATAAAAGATCTCCAGTCTCCTGCCGCACACGTTGAAGGATCTTAGCTTCCTTAGTCTGCTTGTTCATGCCCTTCTTGGAAATAGCCATGGTGTTGGTTTTACCAGTCCAGTCTGTGACGAGGTGAACACCCAGCATCCTAAAGAATCTTTGACCCACCCAAAATGTTCATACTGCTTCTCTGTGCACAGCAGTTGCCTGACTTAATTTTTTTTCCCCCAAGCATTTCTGGTTTTAATTTTAGCAACAAGTTGCTATTTCTTTTTCTTGTACCAAATTGTAGTAAAACAGAGTTTGTGCAGTGTTTCTTCTTTTCAGTAATTGAACTGCACGGTACAGAACACCGAGGACACGTGCCCACTTTCATAACTTTTGTTTCGCTGAAGAGACCAACATTGATTAAGTTTTACATGGAAAATATTCTGTTTATTGCAGCAGTCTGGTCATCGGTGAACAACACAAATTTTACCTCCTTTTTGATGGCTTGTTGTGCACAATCTGAGGATAACACTGAAATAAAAATGATTGTTTGATTTGTTATAGAATGTGCCTTGGAAGATGAAACCTATGAAGATGGAGCTGAAACTACAGTGGAGTGTAACCGATGTGTCTGTGCCTGTGGCAACTGGGTGTGTACTGCCATGACCTGTGATGGTAAGTGAAAATATTTCAGCAGGAATAATACTAATACGGTTCCACATAGAATTCTGAGGGAGGAGGGTTATCAATTATCCACTTTTCTCCTCATGTACACCTGACAATGTTAAATGGTCAGTGGCTTTTATAGGTGGAACAGGGAATAAAAACCATTATATTGCTCTGGCAGAGGTAAAGTACAAGTTAGCATCCTTTGTGCTAGTACTTAGGGCTTGAGTACAGATGTGTTTGTTAATTCTCTGCATAACATCGTACAACCAAGTAATAGTAGAAAAACCAAGGGCAGAAATAACTCCCTCAAAAACTCCAGAGAAATTTTAAAAAAGTTCTAGCTTCAAAAGCAACTGCTACTTAGCTATTCCCTTCAACGATTCAGGAAACCCACGGCCTTTGAGGACTTTGTTACAGGAACAAAAGGTGTGACACTTCACAGTACTGCAGAATTCAGGACAAAGAACTTTTAAACAAGTTTCTGAAATAAAACTTGGAAGGATTGATGTTTAAATCGTTCTTTGGTGCATTGGAAACTCCAGGCACCCAAAGAGTGCCAAGAAGGAATTTTTGCTACATTAAGAAACAGTCTAGAAGACTGTTGATTAAAGAAATCACATTTAAAATAAAGAGCATTGGTAATAGCAGTTTATCTGGAACAGTTTACCGACGTATTAAGAGTTTTGAAAAGCCTTGTACTATCATCAATGGAATGGTGTACAGTACCAGTTTTATCTGTTTTTGTGAGTTATCCTAATTTTCTCATTGTACATCCAGAATGTAGGAACTTCTGTTTAATACCCAGGAGCTTTAAAAGGATAATCCATACTGCAGAATTATTTCATGGTCTTTTCCATACAAATACAAGATATTCTTAATTAACTGTACTAACTATAAAGTTAACATTGCTCTGACAATTAATAACAATTAATCCAGTTGTTATTAACTAATTGTGTGGAACAGGTTCACCATAAGTTACTAGTCATACCATTTTTATCAAACATATTTCTTGGACAAACTGTAGGTTATGTGCACAGTTAATCTCTATATAGCCATGTTATTGTGCTTTACTTTTGTACTGATGACTCATTTCTATTTTGTATTCTGTCTCTAGTAACTATTGCTTTATGTTCTTTCATTGAAGGTAACAATAAGAAAATCCCTGGGGCGCAGTCACAGGCAACTGAAGATGATGTAATGACTGAAGAGGAATGGACAAAATATGTTCAAGAGCTCAACAAACATCAGGTTAGTACAAAATCACTCTGTGACTTAAGGGTCCTGACGAAGGGTCTTGGCCCGAAACGTCGACAGTGCTTCTCCCTATAGATGCTGCCTGGCCTGCTGTGTTCCACCAGCATTTTGTGTGTGTTGTTGTTTGAATTTCCAGCATCTGCAGATTTCCTCGTGTTTGCTGTGACTTAAGGGCCAGCTGAGTCATGGTGATTGTGCACTTAAGGGAGGAACAGTTTCTTCCCCATGTATTTCAAATCCTGTTTTCACATATACTTGCTTGATTTACATCTCTACCAGACATTTCCAGATCTGTGTTTAAGTATTAAATTTATATGTATCAATGTGAGAAATAATAGAATTATAAAATAGCATACTTTACCAAATTGTATCAAATAAGGACATTCAGGTTTGAGTAGATAAGAATTTGACATTTTTTTTATTAAAGTGCAGTGCAAGCTTTTGGCCTTCAAACTACAATGCTGTTTATATATAAAGTGAAAACCGATGCAATGCAAGCAATAAATAAATTAATGTAAGTGGCCAAAATAATGTATCAGAAGCATGACTTTAATAGCGATCTTAAGGTTGTCATAGCCAGGGGGTAGTGGGGAATAAGCTCCCACCACCTTTTAAATGCTCTCATTGATGTGCATCTCAAATAGCCTCCGGCAACCAAGTCCAGCTCCTGGCCTTCATGTGTGGCTTTGCTACTAAGCATAGTGGAAGCATTTCCACCGACAAAAGGGGCAAAGGCAGGTTGCTACTGCTTTAAAACCAGTCGCTTCAGGCAGATGAGGCTTCTCAGCCATGATTGGCAGCTCAGTTCAAAGAAGAAAATCTCTGATCTCAAACCTCCATTGCCTTGTGCCATACCCACTCATGGGAAATGTGGTAACTTCTACTTTACAAAAGACCACTTGACAATTTTATGGCCAAAAGAACATCTTTATCTGGGACGGCAAATGATATTTACAATACAGAGGTTTCCAGGTACCTCGTGCGGCATGGGTGGAGGAACTATATAAAATGCATACCCGGAGTAAAAAGAGCGGAAGTAAAAACCCCGCCAACCCCAGAACCTGCCTCTTGTTACCAACAGCTTCCCAATTAGTATTAACTTAATAATACTCACATTACAACAGGAAAGGCTTCCGGAGTAAGTCCCCGAGGAAGAGTCCAGGCCTGGACTTTCTAAGGCAGTCCTACGTTGAGTTCAACACAGACTGGCAACTCCCCCAATGCCACTGGTGCCAAACTGTTATCCGTTTCTGCCGTTCCTTTTGGATTCTTCAGCTGTGTGGAGACGAGGAGCCTACTGCATGGGGAAAAGATTGCTCTCCATATCGCACTGCCCTGACTTGCGTATCATGTAGGCAGCTAGGACACAATACCGATGGTCAACCCAGACCAACAGAGGGCCTCAATGGCAATTTCTCTCTGAATATAATCTATTAAAAATCAGACACTTCGTTTATGTTTGATGACTTTATGTAAAACTTGCAATAAATTGGTTGCTTCATGTTGTAATTGACCAGTGAAATTCAATTCCATTGGTTACAATGAAACTAAATCTTAGAATTCAAACAAAACAAGCCAACTCTGTATTGTGCATTTAATGTGTGATGCAAAGGAGAGATTCTTGCTTCTTCATCTCCATTTTGTACTCTGAGTAATGATTCATTTATTATAGTTGGTCTCCTTTGTTCCTGTGTATCAAGTTTTAAAATCCAAGTCTTAAGTAGTGCATGTTAGTCTGCCATTCAATTTGAAATTTACAATCACATTTTTTGGATGAAATTATCTAAATACATATATTACTTACATTGAAAGCAAATTGCCTTTTTATTCAAGGTTAATTTATTATGTTTTGATATTTCTCAGCAGGCAGCTCACAATTTTAAGCTTATTTTTCCATTTCATTGCAGGAGACTGCTCAGAAGACGAAGAAGGCAAATGTCAAAGACATCTAAAAAAAGCCGAGATTGGCAGAGAAACAAAGTTGATTTTTTTTTTTCCCCTCAACATGTTTCTCTACATTAAGTCAACCAAAAAAATACTTGGAACTTCCACAATCACTACTAAATATATACATGCACATTACAAGCAGCATTTTTTTGGTTTTTTGCTGGGGATGGAGGGAGTCCTTGGTGTTATTCATGGGTGTTATTCAAACAGACTTCTTATAAATGTACTGTAACTTTAAAAAGAGCTGGCCATAAATGATATACTGTTGGTTTCAGTTGCTAGCTATATAGTCCTGTGATGGTGGGAAATATCTCACACTTCTCTGCATTTTAATTACCCACGTTCTTGTGCCTTGCACATGCAACTAGAAGTGGAGTTTCCTGAGGCAGCACTCCAGATCAAAATTGTAGATATTAAAGCTCTCCAGCAGTCTAAACCAATGTATGTAATTTTGGGTAGAATGATGGAATAAGATGAATGATATTTTAAAATTTGAACACACAAAATGGTGATCTTAGTCTAATGTAGTTTAAGGACTTGGAGCTAAAGTTGTGTTGTTCCTTGGTGCTCTTTGATGACCAAAGCTTTCAAAAGACCCAGAATTGGTGTGTCGGGAAGAAAACATTTGGTGTTGTAAGCAAAAATAATAATAATCTAAAATATTAGGTAGTCTTTATAATATGTTTAATGCATATTTATAATGTGGTTCAAAAAACTGCATGTCTTTGTGATTGTGGCTGTGCGCCAGTTCAGAAACTTCCCAATTTCTCTTGTTGGTAATTCTTCCATCATCAAAGTGGGAAGGATTGTTTTTACTTGACAACTGGATCAAATTTACATTCTTGAGCATATGTTATGAGGTCAGTCTTTTTTTTTTGTGTTTTCAAGGGGGCCTCTGTCTGTGCAGTGAAGCACCAGGTGATGACAAGAAACCAGCCACTGCAAGTTTGAGTCCTGTTGAGTCTAAAGAGACCTTTGAACTCCATACAGAGTAAATCTAGTTAACGTGTCAAGTGGCATCAATCTCTACCATTCAGTAAGGGCCATTCTTAATATTTTAAAGGCTTCTACCATTCCAAGCAAAACTTGATACAAGTAAGATCCCAGCGTTACCAGCAGTTAATGTTATCGCACATTACATGACTTTACTGCAACATTTGGATCCTGCTGGATGCCTTTGGATGTGGTCTTTGGTATCCGCAGTTATTCGATTAGAATTAGTGTCAACAGAAGATGTTACTCAAAGTTAGATCCACTCAAGTGGTCTGTAGATCATGCAGAGGAAACAGGATTACAGGCATATCTCCCCCAAAAGTTTACAAGCACTCAATTAACATTTCAAGAAGGTGCTACATTCCTTATTTCTTTTTATTTTATATATGAATTTTATGATATATGCAGCTTTTTTTAAATAACCTGGAGTGTCTTATTTTTATTTAAACTCTTGCATATTAAAAAGATCTACAATGTTGAGCATAAAAGTTGGATTACCTGAGGGTAGATTGAAAATCCTGTGCAAGTTGGTGGTGGCAGGGTTTTCTAACCTGGGATCCCTCAGTTAATGTTAGGGGTCCATGATATAAAAAAAACGTTTGGGAACACCTATTCTAGTAGGCATCAGCAGAATGAAACTCCTTTACATAAATATGTTTTGGAACTGCTGAAACCCACTTATTGATAAGCCTATAAAGGCAAATTGTATGTCAGCAACAAACAAGAGAGGATCTGCAGATGCTGGAAATCCAGACAACACACACAAAATGCTGGAGGAACTCAGCGGGCCAGGCAGCAGCTATGGAAGTAAGTACAGTTCACGTTTCGGGCCGAGACCCTTTGAAGTCCAAAATGGTCTCGGCCCAAAACGTCAACTGTACTTTTTTTTTCCCCCATAGTTGCTGCCTGGCCCGCTGAATTCTTCCAGCATTTTGTGTGTGTTGTATGTCAGTAAAATCATTTGGGAGATTATCCAGCATTATATAAAACTGATTAGAATAAAAAAAGTCAAATTAAGTTTTATTATTGGTGTGAAGCAGTGACATTAAACACTTGTCATTCTAAATATATTTCACGGCCAAATAAAGTATTTTGTTAACAAAGAATTAATTTTTCTGGCCTCTAGTATCGAGAGCTATACTGCTCCATCCAAACAATAATTAACAAGGTGATTTCAGTGACTTTGATTGCTATAGAGTTCACCGTGCAAAAATTAGTGGTGAAGGAAAAAAGCAAATGAGGTGGCTGAGAACAATTCCAAAAACCCTTAGAAGTAATGTGCAGGTGACCCGACAGGTACGACGAGAGCAGATCAGTATCTGCATGCAGAACCTTTGAGATGATCCTAAAGAATCATGACCCATAAGCGGGCAGATGCTTTAAGTGAGAAATGTCATAGTTCACATTTGACTTTACAAATTACAGTGGGTAAATACTATGACACAGTTTGTTTTCCATCTTATCCTCTGAAACTGCTTCATTGTATCAATTAATCTAATTAAATAAGCCAGACAAACCTCTGCTCCCCAAACTAGATCAAAGAAATAAAGATCAAACCCAAATGAAATACTTAATCACTTTCTGCACCCCAACATCGGCATTAGAACATTATGAAGTATTAACTGGTCTGGTTGTTTGCATAGTGTATTTCTTATTTTCACTGTTGTTATTGTTATAGGCTTAGACTGTATTTCTTCTACCTTCTACCTTGAAACACAAGTGGAACTGTGTATACGCATCACTGAACTATCTTAATAGGTTGCATTATCATAGTTTTTTTTGTATTTACCACCATCTTTGGATATCATGTCAATAAATTTTCCAACAAAATTTTAAACTTTCTAATGTTATTTTAAAAAACTGAAGTTTCAAAGGTTTCAAAGGCACATTTAATGTCAAAGAAGTGCATATAACACACATCCTGAAATGCTTTTTCTTCGCAACCATCCACGGAAAACAGAGAAGTGCCCCCAAAAAATGAGCGGCAGTTAAATGGTAGAACCCCAAAGTCCCCCGTCCCCGCCCCAGCTCCCCTCCCTCCCGCACGTAAGCATCAGCAAGCAACGACCCCACCTCCCCCCACCGGCAAAAAAAAAACATCGGCACCCGCTACCAAGCACTCAAGCATGAGCAAGGTAACAGCAAAGACACAGACTTGCAGTAGCCCCAAAGACTACATTGTTCACCCGGCATTCAACATTCCACCGGCTCGCTCTCTTTCCCTAATAGGGGAGAAAGAGATGTCACCATTTCACAGCAAGAGGGGAGACATAACAAATAACTTGCTGGTTTACGATGTTAAAAGTCTGTTGCATCGCTTTTTCCAAG
Source organism: Hemitrygon akajei (assembly GCF_048418815.1). NCBI lineage: Eukaryota > Metazoa > Chordata > Chondrichthyes > Myliobatiformes > Dasyatidae > Hemitrygon > Hemitrygon akajei. The sequence continues at coordinate 42,015,973 of NC_133128.1, forward strand.
CTCTGTGCCCAAAGATCTCGGATCTCTGGGCACACGGTCTTAGATCTCCCATCTCACTGACACACTGGTCTTCTTCTTGGACACCGACTTCTGATCCCCCTGTCTCCAGAGCCACAAAAACCCGGTTCTCCAAAGGCGACTGGAGCTCTTAGGCCGAGCCCTTGGTGTGCCAATCAATGGTCAGTTGTGAAACCCCGAGAGCGGGTCCCATTCCCACAACGAACCATAGTCAGCGTGTAACTCCAGGTCAGGGTCTTCAGAAGAACCCTGAAAGGGAAAAATAGAGATAATTGCAATTGCCCTGCAATGCATTCTTTCCTACACGCCCATCAGGGTCCCTTTGATCCTTTTGCCACTTATCTACACAGGTAATTTACCTACTTTACCACTTAACCTACCAGAATGCCAAATGATCATTTGGAGAAGATCCGACTTTACATAATAGCTCTGCCTTCTCACACCTATTAGATTCCCAACTTTTGATGCTAACTGCTGAACAATTGTGCCGCTATTCAAATAATAGGCAGAGCCATGAGTTGTCCATTGTTGTAAGCATGAACAATAGACTAATGCAGGATCTGCTGCTTCACTATATTACAGATTGAGGGAGCAAGAAAACATTTCACAGCAATACAACTTAATAAATTACCTGACAGGTCACAGATTACTAAGAGGCCAAATACTGATAATAAAATGCAGCTTGATGTCCTACGTTTTCAGAGAACAAAATATATTTGATTGGCCACTAAACAGTAATGGGTCCCGTGACAGGAGTAACCCCCACTTGATGCCGCATGCTCATCTGCATTGCAACTTGTTGCTTCTTGCTAATTTGCATGTATATAGCCAAGGTGAAGTCTGCAGGTTTGATGTTATACCTCAACAGGGTGCCAATATAATTACAATCAGCAGCCACCCTGTCAGGACCACTTAATTTTGAATTAGCCAATCACATGGTAGTAACTCAATGCATAAAAGATTGCAGACATTCTCATGGGGTTCAGTTGTTCTTCAGACCAAACATCAGAATGGGGAAGAAATGTGATCTCAGTGACTTTGACTGTGGAATAATTGTTGGTGCCAGGCTGGGTGGTTTGAATATCTCTAAAAGTGCTGATCTCCTGGGATTGTCATGCATAATGGGACATGAAAGTAAGCTAGCCAATAACATTAAAGAGGATACCAAAAATATCTTCAGATACATGAAGTGTAAATGAGAGGCAAGAGGGGATATCAGGATGCTGGAAAGGGAGTAATGGGAGAAAAGGAAATGGCAGACAAACTGAATAAGTATTTTGCATTAGTCTTCACTGAGGAAAACATTAGCAGTATGGTGGAAGTTCCAGGTGTCAGTGTTATGAAGTGTGTGATGTTACCATAACCAGAGAGAAGTTTCTTGGGAAACTGAAAGGTCTGAAGGTAGATAAGTCACCTGGACCAGATGGTGTACACCCCAGAGTTCTGAAAGAGGTGGCTGAAGAGATTGTGGAGGCATTAGTAATGTTCTTTCAAGAATCACTAGATTCTGGAATGGTTCTGGAAGACTGGAAAATTGCAAATATCAGTCTACTCTTCAAGAAGGGAGAGAGGCAGAAGAAAGGAAACTATAGGCCAGTTATTCAACCTCAGTGGTTGGGAAGATGTTGGAGTCCATTATTAAGGATGTGGTCTCAGGGTACTTGGAGGCTCATGATATAATAGGCGGAAGTTAGCATGGTTTCCTCAAGGGAAAATCTTGCCTGATGAATCCTTTGGAATTCTTTGAAGAAATAGCAAGCAGGATAGAGAAAGGAGAATCACTTGGATATTGTGTACTTGGATTTTTAGAAGGCCTTCGACAAGGTGCCACACACGAGGCTGCTTAACAATCTGTGAGCCCATGTTATTACAGGAAAGATTCTAGCATGGATAAAGCAGTGGCTGATTAGCAGGAGGCAAAGAGTGGGAATAATGGGAGCCTTTTCTGGCTGGCTGCCAGTGACTAGTGGTGTTCCACAGGGGTCTGTATTGGGGCCGCTTTTTATGTTATATGACAATGATCTGGATGATGAAATTGGTGGGTGGCAGTTGATAAAAATGCCGTATTATTGAGAGTGGTCAGAGAAGAATGGTCAGACTGGCTCAAGCTGACAGTAACACAAATAACCATGCTTCAGGACAGTGGTGAGCAGAAGAGCATCTCCAAATGCACAGCATGTTGAACCTTGAAATGGATGGGCTACAGCAGCAGATGACCACATACCTCCTGTAACTAATTAAGTATTCACTGAATGTTCTGTTGATTTTTGTACATTATACATCACATCGCCAGGGAGTAGTTTTATTTAAATCCACTCCAATAGGCAAACCTCATTGACAACATAATCTGCCGTGTTTCATGTGAATAAGTATAATCTTCTTTGTTTATCTGGTAGATGGGAATTGTAGGTGTACTGGAATAATTGGCTGAAAATCCGGTATATTCTGAAGCACAAACCATGAAGATTACAGCTGGAAAGCTAGTGGCAGTTTTTTGCCGACATTCCTGCAGGTAATTTACAGTCATTTAAGATGATTTGAATTGCCTGAAAATTCTTGTCCATGATGGTCAAAAAACCGGGATTATCTACCTCCTCCCAGTCGCTCCATAATTGACCGTCATCTTTCACAACTGTATGTGGTAGAATGACAGAACATCGACTGGATCTGTCGTGAGGAGAATCTTTTAGATCTTATAGCTTTACTCCGTGCAGCCAGATGGGTCCTCAGTGCAGTGTGAAAGGGAGCTCTGTACCTCTTAGTAGCGCTTGTAGTGAGCACCAAATCAGCACATCAGCATCTGCACACTCTCCTACTGTACTGAAGTGGGCATCACATTGATGGAGGAAAACAGTATGCTGAACACTCACAAGTAATGTGCAGACTAGGAGATCATATCAATTACCTAAAACTTCTATTTAAATTCAAAACAGATTTGAGGGCAGAGCTGCCAATTTGAAACTCAAAGCTCCAGCCAACTTTCTCTGTAAACTGAATTAACTGAACAGAAGTTCAACGGCAATAGGAATCCATAAGAATATTATTTAAAAGGTTAATCGAGCTCTAACAAGATGGTGACTGACTCAGTTCCTCCAGCTGTTGCTATGTTTTAAGTGCAATTTAACCTATCAAGTCTACATCCCAATGTATAGTCAGTCCCATTCCACAATTCTTTCCCTATTGTACTGCAAATAATTTTCCCACATATACTTAAAAGTTCAAAGTAAATGTTATTATCAGAGTACATACATTGTCACCACACACAGCCCTGAGATTTATTTTCCTCGGGCATATTCCCCAAATCTATGGAATAGTAACTGTAAGCAAGATCAATGAAAGATCAAGTAGAGCATAGAAGACAACAAACTGCAAATGCAAATATAAATAAATAGCAATAAATAACGAGAGTATGAAATAACAAGATAAAGTGTCCTTAAAGTGAGATCATTTGTTGTGGGAACATCTCAACATATGAGAATAATTATCCTCTTTTGTTCAAGAGCCTGATGGTTGAGGGGTGGTAAGTGTTCTTGAACCTGGTGGAACAAGTCCTGAGGCACCGGTACCTTCTACCTGAAGGCAGCAGCGAGAAAAGAGCATAGCCTGGGTGGTGGTGATGGAAGCTTCTTTCCTATGGCAGTGTTTCATGTAGGTGTGCTTAATGGTTGGGAGGGCTTTACCCCTGATGTACTGGGCCGAATCCTTTACCTTTTGTAGGACTTTCCACGCAAATCCTACAAAATTTGGAGTTCCCATACCAGGCTATGATGCAGCCAGTAATCCACTTTCCACCACACATCTATAGAAGTCTGTCAAAGGTTCTGATGTCATGCTGAATCTCCACAGACTCCTAAGGAAGTAGAGGCACTGTTGTGCTTTCTTTGCAATTGCATTTATATGATGGGTCCACGACAGGTCCTCTGAGATAGCAACACCCAGGAATTTAAAATTACTGAGCCTTTTCACCAACAGATTCTCTTTTGAAAATCACTATCTTCACTTCTACAAATCAGGATTATTCCCTGTGTGAGGAATCATTTTCCCTCTCATTCCCAGTATCACTTGGCTATTGCTTTAAATCTGTGTCCACCATTCCTTAATCCACTTGCTCAGGATAACAGCTTCCGTCTATTTACGTATGTAAACTAGTCATGATCTCCAGAAGTCTCTCCACATCCTTCTTTGCTCCAAAGAGAACGCAACTTCTTCAACATAACTTTATAACTGAGATGCCTCATCCCGAGACCATTCAAGTAAACAGTTACTGCTAACTGCCTCGAAGTTTCACTTCCATACAGTGGATGTGAGAGGTTAACTACAATGATACTGACATTCTTCAGGGCTCCCTCTCCTGCCTCTAGCCAACTGATAATGACATTCCAATAATGGCCTTCAGGGAGCTGAGAAATATTCTGCATACTCCTTCTCGTTTTACATTTGCTGTGGAGAACCATATGATCTTAGGAGGTCAAATATCCTTGAGTAAGTGTAATGTGACACATTAGCATGATGAGGCTCTCAAAATTGGATAGCCAGCCAAGCGAAAGCCGAATCCCTTTTCAGGAAAAGAACTTCCAACCTACTTTCTTGTGGCAGCACTCACTCGGTTAAAAATGTACTCGGTAGTCAGGGGGACTTCGCTTGTTTTAGACTAAAAATCTGCCTCTTTCTGCAGCCGCTTCCATTGCTGTTTCCATATGCAACCATGATACAAGCGGTTAGGATACTCGCCAGTGTGCAGCTGTAAAAGTTTTTGATGACATGCCAAATCTACGCAAACTTTGAGAAAGAGGGGAGAAGTGATAATACTTATGTGGACAGATCCTCTGATATGTTAACATGAAGGAACTTCTCTACTTTCAATCCCCTAATGAGGACTGGTTCACGGACATTCAGCTTCTTCCTCCTTCAGTCGATAATCAGCTCTTTAGTTTTGCTGATGTTGAGGAAGAGAATGTTGTGGCACCACTCAACCAGATTTTCAATCTCCCTCCTTTGACTCAGCCAACAGTGGTGACGTCAGCAAACTTAATCAAGGCGTTGGAGCTGTGCTTAGCCACACAATCATAGGTATGAGTAGAGCAGGGGGCTAAGCTCTCGGCCTTGTGGTGCACCTGTGCAGATGGTGAGTGTGGATGAGATGTTGTTGCCAATCCATACTAACCTGGGTCTTTCAGTGAGGAAATCAAGGATCCAGTTGCATAGGGAGGTATCGTCGCCCAGGTCTTGGAACCTAGTGATGGTATTCGAGGGGATGATAGTATTGGATGCTGAACGGTAGTCAATGTAGTGTAGTGGTTTGCACAATCGCTTTACCATGCCAGCAATCACCAAGCGGGGTTCAATTCCCACCACGGTCTGAAAGGAGTTAGTACTTTCTCCCTATGACTGTACGGGTTTCTTCCCGTTTCTTCTCACATTTTAAAGACATATGATTAACATTCGCGAGTTGTGTGCCCACTATATTGGCACCGGAAGCATGGTGACATTTGCAGGCTGTGTTCCCCCCCCACCACTTCACAAAAACAATAACCCAGAAGATGCATTTCTCTGTGTTTTGATGCTTCTTTGTGACAAATAAAGCCAATCTCTATCTTTCCTGACGTAGGCATCATTGTCCAAGTGTTCCAGAGCTGAGTGAAGTGTCAATGAAATAGCATGTGCTGGTTTCCAGTTGTGACACTCGGTAAATTGAGGTGAATGCAGGTCACTCCTCGGCAAGGAGTTGATACCCTTCACTCCAACTTCCCTCACCAACTTAAATCTAACTGAGTTATGATCAAACGCAAAATGCTGAAGGAACCCAACAGGTCAGGCAGCATTAATGGAAAGGAATAAACAGTCAACATTCCAGGCTAAGATCCTTTGTCAGGACTGGAAAGGAAGGGAGAAGAAGCCAGAGTCTGCATCTAGCTTCAACTTGGCAGGAGAGGAACGTTCATGTGGAATGGGAAGTGGAATTAAAATGACTAGCCATCTGGCTGTTAGGGCGGTCGGAGCAAAGATGCTGAACTAAGCCATCCCCCAGGTCATGTTGGGTAACACCGATAAAGGGGAGTTGGACTAGGAGCACCAGAAACAATGACACTGATGGATTCACATGTGAAGTGCTGCCTCACCTAGAATTCTTTAAGCCCTGAATGGTGGTGAGGGAGGAGATGCAGGGCAGCTGTAACATTTAGGATAGTTGCAGAGCTAAGTTCCTGGAGGGCGATCACCAGGGAGGGATGTGTCACAGAGAATCCATAAATCCGTAGCTGCTGAAAAAGTCCTAACCCAATTCCCAACTCTTGCTCATTCATCCCTTTGGTGACAGTATTTCAAGAATTCATCCAACAACATTTCAAACATGGTGCTGGTTTACCTCAGCCAAGTTTTTGGGCAGTGGGTTCCAGACTCCCTTTATAATTTCAGAAGGAACATTTTTGTGTTCCCCTCTAATCTTTAAACGTGTGGCGTTCTTTTGCTGACACCTCTATTAGAATACGTTTCATCGCACTTCTATGAGCCACCTGCCTTCAGAACATTCAAAAGTGCCGAATGTTTCCTACCACTCTTGTTATCTTGTACAATGTCCCACATCGCTCTTCCTCAAGTTTCACCTTGTATCATTAGTTTAACCTTCTCACAAAGCTACTTATTTGATGCCCAACAGGCTTCGCTTTGTAATTTACGACCCTTGTACGCCTTTCTATGTTTCATTATTTCAAAAGCCTTAGGTAAACTTGTTTCAAATCCTGGAACAGCCGCATGTTTTCTGAAAAAAAAATGCTTTTGAAAGGCTGTTATTGCAAACGCGGAGACAAAATGAAGCGATAATGCAAACCACCAAGGTTATATTGTAAAAAGCCACACCACTCGAACTTGAGAAATGTTAATTTAACCGCAATTTCACTGAATTTAGCAACTTACAATGCGCACGCCCCTTCGTTATACGTGCGTCATTGCGTAACGCCTGGTCACGTGATCGCCATGCTTGCTATTTCATTTCGTGGCCGGTAACCGCGCAGCCGTGGTTCCAAACACACCCGAATTGAGGCGGATTTAATCAGAATTACGATTCCGGGGCGTCAGGTTTCTTAGTTTGGTCAGCGCCAGCAGAGCGAACCGGAGGAGTAGCTGTGTGTGTGTGTGTGTGGGGTCGGTAATCGCCGAAGTGCCACCCTTCGCAAATTAAATTTGGTGTTCCAGGCCAAGTTGAAAATGTTTGCTTTGCCAGGGTCCGTTATGGATGTTTTAGAAAATATGGGAGGGGACAATGTACTAAACTTGTCCAGGATGAATCTGGAAACGGTGGCTTTGGAAGACATCAGTGAAGAAAAGAAAAACGAGACTCACCAATTACTGTTGGCGCACAACAGATTTACCGTTTTCCCCCAAAATATTGCTTATTTAAGAAATCTGTTGTTCCTAGATATCAGTTCCAATGGGCTCGCCCACATCTGCGATCAGATCTTGAAACTTACCAAACTCAAGACTTTGATAGCCAAAAACAACAGAATGGACGAGTTCTCGCTGCCTAAAGATTTTGGAAAGATGAGTTTGGAAGTTGTCAATTTCAGTGGCAATCGCTTTGAAGAAGTGCCTTTTCAGCTTTTAGAATTGCAAAGACTCAAATCTCTTTCACTCGGAGGCAACAGACTGAAAACCATTCCACCAGAAATAGAGAATTTAACCAGGTAAAACGCTCTTTTCTCTCTCTGGGTTTACTGTAACCAGAAACCGCGAACCTGGCTTTTCGTTCTGAGAACTTGGTTATATAAAACTCGTGTTTCTAGGAAGTTCATTGACAGTCATGCTATATGCGTCGAAGTTATGAAGCCCACTTATCACATTTTAAAAAGGATACAGTCGACAGTGTCAGGATACGTTGTTTGATGTGGTATTGATGGTCCATTTTTGAATAACCCAACCCTAAAATGACAGTCTGAGATAAGTCATAAATAGAGAAGATTGTAATACGTTCTACTTAAATGAGTGGCAATTTTAATAATTTCTAGTTCGGTAATTTAACGTGTTTGACCTTGGTATTTTTTTCTAATGCCTCAGAAAGGTAGTTGTTTTACAGATTCAGTGCTGCAGCTGAGGTTAATAAATTTGTGGCTGATGCCAAAATTTACAACAGGATCTAAATCAGAAATCAGTTGGGAATTGGGCACAGGAATGGCACAAGAGTAAAGTGATGCATTTTTGGAAGTTAAACTAGGGTAAGACTTACACAATTAATGAGAAACCAAGGACTACGGGTACACAGTTCCCTGAAAGTTTCCACACTTGCAGACAGGGTGGTGGATGAGCATTGAGTTGTTTGTGATTTGTTTTGAAGGTGCACCCTGTTCCGGAGGAACTTTGTTTAATTTGGTTGTATATATGTACAGTCACATGATAATCAACTTGAACTTGAATTCTGGATCACAGGCAAGATCATATGGATTTGTGGTCATGTGCTATTTGGGCATTAAGGCCTTTGTTTGTGCCTTCGTTGGATGAGCATTGAGTCCAAAATAAGGGATGTCATGGGATTGAGTACAAAGCGTGGGATGCACCCGGAATATTGTGTTCATTACTTGCTGCCGCACTGTAGCAAGAATGTACTAAACTAGGGAGATTCCCAAGGAAGCTGCTGGAGCGGAGGGCTGGAGTTATGGGGAGAGATCAGATAGGCTGGAACTGTTTTTTCCTGGGGGGAGAAAAAGGAAGATGAGGGGGTTTATAAAATCTTAAGGGGCAGAGATAAGGTCGATGATCACCACTATTTTTTCAGGACATGGGGAGTCTTAACACTAGACAATGGAAAATTGAAGTGACCAGGGAAAGATTTAAAGTGGGTATAGGGATGAGCTGCCAATTGAAGTAGCAGATGCAGGTATAGTTACAACTTTTAGAAGATCTTTAGACAAGTTCATAGATGGAAAAGGTTTAGAGAGATGTGGGCCAATTACAGGCAAATGGACTAGCTTAAGAAGGAATCTTAGTGAGCTTCCCCTCTGCCACCTGATTCCTAAACAGACATTGAACCCATGAACACTACCTCACTTTTTACACATATATTCTGATTTTGCATTTTGATTATTCTATATATATATATATATACTGTAATTGGTTTACTTTTTTCTATATTATGTATTGCATTGAACTGCTGATACTAAGTTAACAAATTACACAACAGGTGCCAGTGATAATAAACCTGATTCTGATTCTTAAATTAATTGGACTAAAGGGCCTGTTTCCATGCGGTATGACTAATTGCATTAGTTTCTTATGACATTATACCTGTTCCTGTCATAAAGGAAACTGATGATTTAATTTAATTACGTAAATATTTACTTGTTTCACTGATGTAATCTAGTTTTTGAAAATTATATTTACCTTAAATAAGCTCTGCTTTGATCACAACCTTTGGAACATTTTGCCCTGCTGTCAGAAATGATCAGACATGATTGCATTTCCAATTGTTATCTTTGTTCTTTGCTACTTTGTATTTATAAGCTGCCCCATGGCCAGAAGCACCACAAAAACCTGTCTGTCTCCAAGTATATGCTGATTGCACTCAGTTCATCTCTCCTTCAGCTCTTAATTAGAAAAGTTCTACATTAATAGTGACAACTATGTGTGCACATCTGACGCCCAGTGCAGAAATTTCCTCACATAAGTATTAAGAAGCCCAAAACCTCATGCCTTAATGCCCAAATAGCACATGACCACAAGTCCATATGATCTTGCCTGTGATCCAAAATTCAAGTTCAAGTTGATTATCATGTGACTGTACATATATACAACCAAATTAAACAAAGTTCCTCCGGATCACGGTGCACCTTCAAAATAAATCACAAACAGCAGTTAAAACAAAATATTCCGACAAATAAGTTAATAAAATATAAATCAAAGTGTATGTGGTGCGCAACACAGGTACATAGTACAGTAAGTAGCTCGCTGTGCGAGTGGTAAGACCTCAGTGGTGGCAGGGTATTCATTAGTCTTGCAGGTTGAGGGAAGAATCTGTTACCCAGTCTGATGTCCTTATCCTGATGCTCCTGTACCTCCTTCCTGATGGTAATGGGTCAAAGAGATTGTGGGATGGGTGGTTGGGATCCTCAACCCAAGGGGCTTCCATATTCTTATTTGCCCAAGATCTGATATCCTCTCCCTCCACCTCAACTCACCAAAGTGTTTACTTACTTTGTTGAACAATGCTAAATCTTTTCATCAACTCTCCCATTCTGTCTTTCTCGCTTCTCCTCTTCATCATACAATCCACCAAATTATTTGTGAATTCCAGCTCTACCTCTTGTGTTCCTGGTTTTAAACATTTTACCTTCAGTAACCAAGATTGAGTTCACAGAAGCGCCCAATTTGGAGTTTATTTTCCGATACCTTTGTTTTCGTTACATTCTTTACTATTTTAGCATGCTGTTTAGAACTAGCCCCTTTGATTAAGCTTATTGTCATTTGTACTAATATTTTCCTGTTGTGACAAAATCTCAAACTTTATTTGCTTTTGTTCCCAAAAAAATGCCATTAGTGGATTAGTCGCTGATTGGCGTATATCAGCATATTAGAGGGAGATTGAAAATCTGGCTGAGTGGTGCCACAACAGAAACGTCTTACTCAACCATCGAGCTCTTGAACCAAAGGGGATAACTTGATTCAACCTCACTTGCCCCATCATTGAACTGTTCCCACAACCTATGGACTCACTTTCAAGGACCCTCATCTCATGTTCTCGATATTTATGGTTTATTTATTTATTATTGTTATTTTCTCTTTTTTTGTATTTACGGTTTGTTTTTTTTTTGCATACTGGTTGAATGCCAAAGTTGGTGCAGTCTTTCATTGATACTCTTATGGATTTATTGAGTATGCCTGCAAGAAAATGAACCTCAAGTGACATGTATGTACTTTGATAATAAATTTACTTTGAATGTCACCAATGCACTTGAGCAGAAAATCCAACAAATCATTTATTTAGGACACTGTCAGTTAATTCGGACAGGAGACATTTGCCGAACAGTTTCTAGCTGCTGTCTGTCACAAGTACTTGTATGGCCATTAGACACTACTCTGTGCTAGAGTAAACAGTTTTTAAATAGCATTAGTTGTGTATGCTTGTGTTATTTTATCCATTTGTACCAACAGACACTGTTCCAAAAAGCAGTGATTTTGGTCATTACGTTTGACTCTAAAAATAAATTCAGATCATTGCCAAGATGACATGAAAATACTTGAATAGCTGGGGAAAAATATTACCCTGACTTACACTGATTTTATTAATTTACAGTTAGTCAAAACAACACGGCAGAGTACACTTGTTGAATTCTTCAGTCAATAACAGCTAGGAACTAATGAAGTTTTATAATACTGTAGTAGTATTGGTAATGTTCTACCTTGTTCTGTATTTCATTTATATAGATAATTTGTAACTCAGTTAAATGTTAGTTTGTCTTTTTTTAAAATACCTTTTTAACTATTTCTTTGTAAGTTCGGCTATTTGGGGCAGCTGCTTATTCGGGCCAAAATGTGCTGGTCCCAATTAACTGGAATACACTGTATTAGTAAAAGACAAATTAGTTGATTGTTTTCAAAAACGAATCTGGTTTACTAATGTCCCTCAAGGAAGGAAATTGCCATTCATAACTGGCCTATTGATAATGAGAGATTCCAACACCATTCTGAGCAGGAGCAGTTCAGGATGTTTTGAAGACATCCCTAATCTGTGAATTATTTAGGTAAAGATCCAATTCCTGCCAGTTCCTGATGACAGGTGTATGGGGTTGAGTGGGATCTGGAATCAGCCATGATAGAATGGTGGTGCAGAATTGAAGGGCTGAATAGCCTCATTCTGCTCCTATGTCTTATGGTCTTCCTACCATCAGAGAGCCAGCATTCAGATAATTAATTAATGCATGTAATATTTAGCAATGATTGAATTAATCTAATATAGAGACTATGGACACCAAAACCATTTAAGCTCCAACGAAGACTGGAGGCACAGCATCATCTCCAGTCAGATTGCTTTGGTGCAGTACAAGTACAGTTTAATTCTTTTCATTAAAAATGGTAAGTTAAAATGTATCTGGCTAATTCTTCCATCAACTGTAAATAAAGTGATGGAAGAAGTCTTCTAAAGTTCTGATTTGCATTTAGTTTGGGTTCTGTAGGGATCCCTCTAGTCTCATTTCTTTTTAAATATTTTTATTGATTTTAAACAAACATAAATGAAACATGAATACAGAGAGTTTGAGAGTACATAGTTAATAGTTTAAGTAGACATTCAAATATATAATAATCAATATATATAACCTCCCAAACTCATAGTATTTATGAACAAAAGAAATTTTTTTTAAAAACCCAAAAAAAGAAGAAAAAAATCCACTAACCAATATGGGCCATTGCGTAATGTCAGATATATACAGTAGTGCCAATAACTCCGAACTTCCATCCAAATAATTAAGGATAATAAAAGTGAGGTTTACGAAAAGACAATTTAACTCATATGAAAATGTTGAGTAAATGGTCTCCAAGTTTCTTCAAATTTAACTGAAGGATCAAAAACAACACTTCTAATTTTTTCTAAGCTCAAACGAGATAGTTTGAGAAAACCATTGAAATATAGTTGGAGGGTTAATTTCTTTCCAATTCAATAAAATAGATCTTCTAGCCATTAATGTAACAAATGCAATCATTCGTCGAGATGAGGAGGATAAACGACTATTATCCACCATTGGTAAACCGAAAATTGCAGTAATAGGATGCGGTAGTCTCATTTTCGTAATGGCCTTGGGTCAACCATGGATAAAAAGACATGAACCCAGAGGTGTAATGAGAGGAGCTGACTCTGAGAAAGCAATTAAGCAGGTGTTGCATCAGGGAGTCTTGGTAAATTGATATCCATGTAAATCAGTGACAAATCCTTAGTGATTGGATTCATATCTAACAGAAAGGGAAATAGTTGTGGTCATTGGAGGTGACCATCCCAGCTTCAGGGTGTTGCTGTGGCAGTTGCTCAGGGCAGACACACAAGAGATTCTGACATGCTGAAAACCTGGAATCTCAGCCCAAAACAGTCAACTGTTTATTTACCTCCATAGATGCTGCCTGACTTGCTGAGTTCCTCCTGCATTTTGTGTGAGTTGCTCTGGGCAGTTGTTTCAACAATTCTCAGCTCAGAAGTTTGCTGGTAACTTCAGTGTCTGTTTCCATTTGCAATTCCTCAGACTATGAAGCAGCCGGCGTACATCAAGAGCTTGACAGTGTTCAGATTTGGACTAGGTACTGTCAAGAAACATTCATGTTGCACGTTATTAAGTTGTGAATAACTTCAGCTAAAGGAAGTTGAGCCACTACTCCTTGAGGTTCAATAATATTGCCATCTATGAGCCATCCAGCATCACCGTTCTGACAGCAATCAGCTAGAAAGTAAACATAGTAAGCAAATGCAGGAACTATAGGAGTTTTTGGAGTTTGGGTGTTCTGCATTGCATAACCTGCTACACACTTCTCAGATTCTTTCCATTATCTTGCCTGGATGAGAGCATCCAATAACATATAAAGAACTTATACCATCCAGAGTTAAACAACCTTTCCCACCAATACATCCTGGTTACTTTGCACCTTAACCCAACTTCTATATAGGACCCTGGTCAGACCCCACTTGGAGTACTGTGCTCAGTTCTGGTCGCCTCACTACCGGAAGGATGTGGAAGCCATAGAAAGGGTGCAGAAGAGATTTACAAGGATGTTGCCTGGTTTGGGGAGCATGCCTTATGAGAATTGATTGAGTGAACTCGGCCTTTTCTCCTTGGAGCGACGGAGAATGAGAGGTGACCTGATAGAGGTGTACAAGCTGATGAGAGGCATTGATCGTGTGGATAGTCAGAGGCTTTTTCCCCAGTGCTGACATGGTTGCTACAAGAGGATACAGGTTTAAGGTGATGGGGAGTAGGTATAGAGGAGATGTCAGGGTATGTTTTTTACTCAGAGAGTGGTAAGTGTGTGGAATGGGCTGCCAGCTACAGTGGTGGAGGCAGATACCAAAGGGTCTTTTAAGAGGCTTTTAGATAGGTACATGGAACTTAGTGAAATAGAGGACTATAGGTAAGCCTAGTAATTTCTAAGGTAGGGACGTGTTTGGCACAACTTTGTGGGCCGAAGGGCCTGTATTGTACTGTAGGTTTCTATGTTCCTATGTAAGATTGAGTGGGCTGTAAGTGCTGATCTTGCCAGCATTCTAACATTCCATGAGTAGAAAGAAAGATGTAGTAAATTTTCCCATAATAAGGCACGAAATGTGTGAGAGCCATTCAAAATAAAATCCTATGTCAGCCATAGAATTAGAATTGTTTGTGTTTCTTTGTCAAACAGGCATCCTTAGGGTCAAGATGGCTGCAAGATGACATGCCTGGTTATAGCAGTTCAGAACCATGTCAACTCTCTACGACAGGCTCAGTACTCAGTACTCATATAGGTTTGCAGTACTTGAGGACGCTGCTCCTGATTGAACAGCCAGCATGATCCAAGTAGACCCATTACTGGAGCTGGATTCTCAAGTCCAGATAACCAGCAAGGAAATGTCCTAACTTGTTTGGTGATCTTGGCTGAACAAGCAACAGGAAACCTATCTGTACTCTCCTCCGGTAAGTCGCATGGTTTTATTGGTTGAATTCCAATATTGCTTTGCACATTTTGGGAGAGTCTCTACACTCTACCAAGCAGCAAATACAGTGGATTCTAGACCTAAATAAGCAGGGTCATACACACAAGAGATTCTGCAGACGATTGAAATCTTGAACAATGCACACAAAATGCTGGATAACTCGGCAAGTCAGGTAGCTATGGAGGGGAATAAAGAGTCGAACTTTATTCCCCTCCAATGATGCTGGCATGACTTGCTGTGTTACTTCAGGATTTAGTGAGTTGCTTAAGTATGCACAAAATGTACCACAAGATCATTGTCACACAAGTTTAGGACTATCATGAGTGTGTATTTTCTAGTATGATGTTTAGGAAACTCCAATGATAGGTTCCTGTATATAGATGGTCAAAGTAAAGATTTCTCTTCCCTTGAGAGTGAATAGCAAACCTTATCTTTCTCAACTTTGACTTCTGCAGTTTGAGTTACAGTGGATTCTGCATGATTGGGACCACTACATTTTTGCCCAGAAAAGCAGCTGTCCCAGTTAGCTGAAGTTTCATGGGAATGGTTACAAGATATAAAAAAGACAAATTACTATTTAATTATTTATATGAAATTTATGTATTTATATGAAATACTGAACAAATTAGAACACTACCAATACCTCTACAGCACTATAAAACAGTATTAATTCCTAATAGTTATTGACAGATGAATTCATTGTGTATTCTGTTTTATTCTTTTGACTGTAAATGAACAAAATATACATCTAGCCTTCCTACAATGCTTTAGATGACTGCATCCTCCAAACCTTTTACATTGTAACATCAATTTTCATTGTAACATTCAAGTTGATAGTTAATACCTTCATAACTCCCAACTTATTGAAGTAGTGAAATTGATTAATTTTCACCCTAGCTGCTTCTGGCATCTCCACACCTGAATGCTTGAAACCGCAGTGATTAAAACAGTTCCAAATTTTCTTACTGCTTATTTCACATGCATACTAAGCATGGTGTAATGTCTAATGGCCATGCAAATGCATGTGACTGACGCTAGTTAGAAATTGTTCAAGAAAAGTCTCCCACCCCAATTAAGCACCATATTCTCCCAAATAAATTAAGGGAATCTTGTCTATTTTCTTGATTTGGTTTTTGTTCTTTAAGAGTTGTCACAAATACATGACTGCCCTGATTAATCAATAGCCCAAATAACTGGAATCCACTGTATTTAAATAGTACTGATTTCACTATCGGAAACCATCTGGAACTGGGAAGAGGGAAATAGCTGTGCTTAACTTTCGCCTCTTAAAAGTTCTTAGAATTTGTTCAGTTAGATATTTTATTGGATTGGGTGTTAATAAATGTTAAAACTTATATTTGTGAACGTAGGTAGCTACCATCAAATGTAACCAAAGTTTAAAGTAGATTGAGATGAATACAAAATCCTGCTGTGCTTATATTCTTTCATTGGCACTAGTTCAAATAGAGACTAAATTTATTCTGTTAATAGATGAATTCACAAACATTAGTTTTGTTTCTGGTGTATGTTGCGATATCTGAAACAAAAATTTATGATTTAGCTTGTGTGGAAAGTACCTGCCGTGATACTTCATAAACCTGCTGCGAGAAATTTTCAGCAAATGTTACAGTCTTAGATCAGTGGAATAATCAACAAGCTTCAAAACCAAGGCCTCTGTGCCTCCTCTAGCAACTGGGTCCTTGATTTCCTCATCAGGAGACCACGGTCAGTGCAGATGGGAAATAACATCTCCTTGCTGGCAGTCAACACTGGCACACTTCGAGGATGTGTGCTTGGCCCGCTGCTCTACTCTCTCTACACTCATGACGAAGCACAGCTCAAGTGCCATCTATAAATTTGTCGATTTCACAAGTTATTGTTCACAATTTATCATATCAGGTGGTGATGAGGTGGAGTACTTCATTGAGGTAGATTGGCTAATTGAGTGGTGTTGAAACAACAACCTTGCACTCATTGTCATTAAGATCAAGGAATTGATTGTTGACTTCAGGATGGCAGAATCAGGAGAACACACACCAGTCCTCACAGTTTATGTGGTGAGCAGCTTTAAGTTCTTGGGTAGCAACATATAAGATGCTGGAGGAACTCAGCAGGCCAAGCAGCACCTATGGGGGATAAAAAAAGTACTGTCAACATTTCGGGCTGAAACTCTTTGGCAGAACTGGAGAAGTATAGGTGAATAGATTAATAGATTTTAAAGGGGAGGATGAGAGAGAGAGAGAGAGAAACAAAAGGTGATAGGTGAATCCAGGAGGGAGAGAGATGAAGTAAAAAGCTGGGAAGTAGATTGGTGAAAGAGATACAGGGCTGGAGAAGGGGGAATCTTTAAATGTCCAACAAAGGTCATTTTTGGGACAATCTGAACAAATTCTCTGGCAGTAGCGGACACCCACCAGTAAGTGCACGGTTATCAGAATAACAGAAAACAACTTGGAAATGATCATTGTTATATTTCACTCTGGAGGAAACTGCTTTTCAGTTGCAGAGTGCTGAGCAAATATCATGCAGCCAAATTTCTAGATGTGTCTTGTATTTTTAAAAAAAAGCCTTCCTTCAAATTGTCTACATATATTAACATGCATATATTAATCCCATCATCATACTGGGATTGGGTGACGTATAATTTACAAAAGCTAGTGGACCAGCCAGAAATTATAAAGACGAGAAAATCTGTAGATGTTGGAAATCCAAAGCAGCACACACAAAGTGCAGGAGGAACTGAGCAGGCCAGACAACATCAATGGAAAAGAGTAAACGTTTGTCATTACCATGCAGAGGAGGTTCACCAGGTTGATTCCAGAGACGAGGGGATTAGAGTTTGAGGTGAGATTGAGTCGCCTGGGACTGTACGTGCTGGAATTCAGAAGAATGACAGGAGATCTGAATGACAGGAAAGTTGTTTGCACTGACAAGTGTGACTAGAACTAGGGGACCACAGCCTCAAGATTCGGGAGAGTAGGTTTAGGATGGAGATGAGGAGGAACTGCTTTCCCCAGAGAGCAGTGAATTTATGGAATTCTCTACCCAATCAAGTAATGGATATATTTCCCCCATAATCCTCAGTAAATGTATTTAATACATGCTTGGATAGTTTTTTGCATAGAAGGGGAATTAAGCGTTATGGGGGTGGGGGGAAGTCAGGTAGGGGAAGATGATTCCATGGTCAGATCAGCCATGATCTTATTAAATGGCGGGGCAAGCTTGATGAGCTAGGTGCTTGGGTTCTGGACCTTGACTGTTCAGGACTGGAAAGAAAGATGAGAAGTCAGATTAAGAAGGTTGGGGGAGGGGCGAAAGAAGTACAAGGTGGGGAGGAGGCGAAATATAGAACTGGGAAGCTGTTTGGTGAAAGTGATAAAGGGCTGGAGATGGGGGAATCTGATAGGAGAGGACAGGAGACCATGGAAGAAATAGGAGGAAGAGGAAAAATAGTATTAGTCAGGTGCTGGGTGTCCTGCAGTGCTTGAATTGCTTGCAAACAATACCTTTTCACTGTCTACAAGGCATAAATCAGGAGTGTGTGGAATGTCCTTCATTTGCTCCAATGAACATAGCTTAAAGTTTTGATAACATGTGCCGTTACTCAGCTAAGGCAGCACACAGATTGCCTTCCAAATGTATGACCACTTCCATATTATATTGCTGTTCCATCATTGCTAGGTCTGAATCCTGGAAATGTCTACTGCACAACATCAGAAGTGTGATATTACCAGAAAGACTGCAGCAATTAAAGTAAATCCCTCTCTGATACTTGGGCAATTTGGAATCAGCAGTAAATTTCAGCCTTGCTGATGATGACCGCATCCTGGTGAATGAAAGATTAACGTAGACACAAGTCATCTGAGTGCTTAGTTTATTGTTACATTGAGATTGTCCTTGCAGAATTTACGTAGCATTTGCTTTTTGTTATTAAAAGCTTCAGCAGCAGAAATGTGAACTTATTGTTTATAATGTTGATATTTTCTTGTTCATGGCAATAATTCCATGATCTTTGTCCTGAATCCTTTATCTGCTCCATGTCTGTGTACTACGGTTAATTTTAACAATCTAGTTTTTTTTTAGTAATTGATATTATTGTGACTCCTGACAGTTGCTCCGAATTCTGTTCCTTATAAGGGGCTTCAAACTTTGTTCTATTCTTTCACTACACTAAGTGGCCAGGAGCCAATGAAATCTGTGCATTCTTCAACACTGTACCAAGTATAAATTATTTGAAGTTTGTAATGTGTTATAAATTAGTACAAATTTATTTGCAACACTGTAATTTCAATTTCTTTCTATTTTCAATTACAAAATGCTCCCCCTACTCCTGTCCACTTTTTCCATTAGCAGATTTTTTTGTGGGTTTTGAATTTGTTGGCTGATTTTTGGGCCAGATGTGCTGTCATTGGAGAGGGTCCAGAGGAGGTTCATGAGAATGAATTTATGAGAAGCATTTGATGGCTCTAGGCCTGTACTCACTGGAATTTAGAAGAATGAAGGAGGATCTCATTGAAAAGTATCAAATATTGAAAGGCCTAGATAGTGTATTTAGAGGGGATGTTTTCCGTAGTGGCAAACTCTAGGACCAGAGGATACAGCCTTGGAATACAAGGATGTCCCTGTAGAACAGAGATGAGGAGAAATTTCTTTAGCCAGAGGATGGTGAGTCTGTGGAGTTCATTGCCACAGACTGTTGTGGAGGCCAAATCATTGGGTATATTTAAAGAAGATGTTGATAGGTTCTTAATTTGTAAGGGCATCAAAGATTATGGGGAGATGGCAGAAGAATGGGATTGAGAGGGATGATAGAATGACAGAGTGGGCTTGAAGGGCCAAATGGCCCAGTTGTGCGCGCACTTCTTATGGTCTTATTTTCCATTGATTTGAACAAGCACAACCTGAATTTGTATAGCACATGGGTACTCCAAATCACTTCATAGGAGGCTAATCAAACAATATTTAATATTGTTTTCTTTCTTTTTCAAGATCTGCAATGGGTCTTGGATCTAAAACATTAACTTTATGTTTTCACAGACACTGTCTGATCTTGTTGTTTCCAGCACTTTCTGTTTTAATTAATATTTGATACCAAGTCACATAGAAATTTTGGGACAGACATAACAAAAGCTTAGCAATAATCCAATCATTCCCATTAATTAAGTTTTTTTTAAACTCTAGCAAACAATACAACAGATATCTTAACAATTCCACTCCATTCTGCCTCCAACTAGTGTTAAACTTTGGACTTTGTAAGTAAACAGCTGTTTCAGTCACCTGACCTGCTTTAGTAAATCAAGATAGCAAATGTCTTTTAGTTCAGTTGACAGCATTGTATTTTGATGAATTGAAACCTTAATCAAATTAAGTCACTTTGATTTGTCATCCTCCAGCTTCAATTTGTATGATGTATCTCTAGTGACAAACATTACAGGTGACCCTGTTTACGACTGTTTGCCCTAATGGAATTTATGTTCAAAATAAAAGGCAGATAACCACAAAATTATTTTCTTTTTCATCTTGTATTTCTTGATGCACGTGCAATGACTGTCTCAGCTTTGAATTGCAAATTAAAGTTTAACACTTCTTGAAGAATCTTCTGCGTCTCCTGGTCGTTTGTGGGGCACAAGAAACCACAACACCACCAAGGAGGAGTAATTTCCAGCTAACAAAGCAGTTTGAACACAGATCGTTTATTTTTAGTGATACATTTAGATAAAAATTCTTAAAATTTTTAAAACTCAGCATTTCTACCTTAAAGATTTTTGAATTACGAACAATTTGTAAAACACAAGATTTCCAAAACACAGGTGCAGTTTATATCAGCTAAAAAGACATACCATCAAGTTGCAGACAAATGAGTCAACTGTTGTAACAACCGAACATGCTGGTTCACCCTGTCTTTCTGTCATTTTTTTTTTAAGTCCCATGGCCATTCCTAACAAGCCTGACTGCTCTCTTACATTTACCGTAGATTCCGGATTTTAAGCCGCTACTTTTTTCCCACATTTTGAACAGCTTTGAACTTTGCGGCCAATAATCCGAAGCGGCTAATGCATGGTTTTTTTCATGCCGCCTCGTAAACATTTTGCCTCGTAACAGTAGACCAATAAAATTGATGAGTAGTTCACAGAGGTCCAATGAAATTGTACGATAAATCAAGCGCACTTTCACAATTAAATTATTGTAAATCAGTCATTTGTACTCACCCTCATCAACATGGAAAACACTCGAAGCATTGTGCTACCTACCCTACTTAGTTTAAACTATATTTGTTTTCTGTACTACATCGCGGGATGCTATGACGACACACCCGGTTTCGCGGTGTCTTGTGGGAAAATGCCGTTTGCGATGAAACGGGACGGAGGGAGGGAGCGCATTACGCGAGCGGCTTTGGATCTGAGCGAACTCTGCTTTTAAATGCCGTTTGCGATGAAACGGAAAGGAGGGGGGGAGCGCATTACGCGAGCGGCTTTGGATCTGAGCGAACTCTGCTTTTAAATGCCGTTTGCGATGAAACGGAAAGGAGGGGGGGAGCGCATTACGCGAGCGGCTTTGGATCCGAGCGAACTCTGCTTTTAAGTTAAAGGTATCAATAACTTTTCCTGGTAGGCTGAAGTATATATATTTTTTACCAGTCGTTAGGAGATATTGGAATGTTGTTCAGTAAAGAAGTATACGCAACGTATATTTAAAAGTAGCCGCGTACGGGCACGGTTCGAAAAAAAGCATTTGCAATATGTATTTGTTTTTGTTACCATATGGATTTAATTAAAAGTTTAAAAAATCCTCACGTGTAATATCTTTCTGTGTAAATATCTCATATTACAACGTGGGACACCTGCGGCCGAAAATCCGGTGCGGCCTAAAATCCGGTGCGGCCTTTACAATTAAAAAAATGATTTTATTTCTAAAATTAGAGCCAGCGGCTTAAAATCAGGTGCGCTCTGTAGTCCGGAATCTACGGTATATTGATTTTATTTTTGGTACTTGGACAACTCCACACGCATGTGATATTTTTTAAGATACGTTGTCATGCAGATGGTGTAAAAGTTACTGGGGACAGATATCCCAGATATCCACAATTAATGCTGATGAAGGCTGACTGAGTAAACAGATCTTCCACCTGTTGATAGATCAGATATTTGATGTGCTAAGTGATGGTATCAATCTGGTCTGGAAGCTGTCTTGAACTAAATAACTTAGCCAGTCCTGTCTAGTTCGATGCAGGCCAATTAACATAATCATTGTTTTACACTGCATCTCTTGAGCAGTCAGCCCAGATACTATGGTCAGCAATCAATGACGTTTGTTTCCAAAGCTGTCTTTTTAATGTCAAACTGATTATTGCTGGCCATTTGCATTAATTACTGGTGACTGGCTCCAATTTATAGCAAGAAGAACAAAGAATATTGGTTGGAAGTTTAACTTGCTCATAAGCAATTCTCTCTTCTTTAGAGGTGTCAGCAGCTGTGTTTAAAAAGCGGAGCTTGGCAAAAAGGCCCCTTGGCCCTAGACAGTGAATATCCCTCACTACTGTTGGTCACAAGACCAGTATTTGTTCCCATTTTCTAATGGGTCTTCAGAAGTTTTATGAATCACCTTCTTCAACCTTTGCAGATCTTTGGTCATTTCTGATTTATGGCCCAGAAAAGAACATAATTTTCCTCCCTGGAGCCCCCTTTCTCTTTCCCTTTCTTATCATTTACCTGTATGCTTTTCTTTAACAAAAATTGGCCACGGTCTTTGCTTTTCTCCAACTGCCATTGGTGTCATTCTTTTGCTAAATTGATAATTCATCTCTTTTCTCTCCCTTCACCCCCCCCACCCATGCCCCCACCATCCCATTTGATAATGGCCCCTCTTAATTTCACAGGAGCAGGTGATTGTCCTTCTGTCCTGTATGGTTATTAATAACTGCTGCCAACTGCTGTTCAATTTGCAAATTTGCCTACCGCCACTGTAGTTGTAGTGGATGAAATCTCACAGGCTTTTCAATTAGCCTTGGACCACCTGGACAACAGCAAGACCTGTGTCAGGCTGCTGTTTATTGAGTAATATCGCCTCAATACTAATCAACAAGCTTCATAATCTGAGCCTCTCTGTAACTAGATCTTTGACTTCCTCATCAGGAAACCAGTCAGTGCAAATCGTAAATAGATTGGAGTGAGATCGATTGACTGGTAGAGTATTAACATACTCAGTCCTACGCAATGTCATTGAGACCAAGGAATTGATTGTGGACTTCAGGAAGGGGACATCTGGAGAACACATGACAGTCCTCATGAAATGGCCAGCAGTGGAAAGGGTGAACAGTTTCAAGTTCCTGGGTATCAACATCTCTGAAGATGTATCCTGAACCCAATGTGTTGATGCAATTACGATGAAGGCTATATTTCATTAGGAGTCTAAGGAGATTTGATATGTCACTAAAGACTAGCAAATGTCTGCAGAAGTACTGTGGAGAGCATTCTAGCTGGTTGCATTGCTGTCTGGTATGGAATGCCAGTGCACAGAATCATAAAACTATGTGCAGGGTTGTAAACTTAACCTGCTCCAACATGGGAACTAGTCTCCCCACTATCAAAGAAATCTTCAAAAGATGATGCGTCAAAAATTTGCATCCGTCATTAAGAACCCCTAATACTCAGAGCATGCCCTATTTTCATTGCTATCATCAGGAAGGTGGTACAGGAGCCTGAAGACACACGTTCCATTTTTTAGGAACAGTTTCTTTCCTTCGACTGTCAGATTTCTGAACAGTTCATGAACCCATGAACTCTACATCACTATTTTTCTCTCTTTTTGCACTAGCTATTTATTTTTTGTAGTATTGTAGCTTGTGGTAATTTTAATGTACTGTACTGCTGCCTCAAAACAACAAATTTCATGACATGCATCAGTGATAATAAACCTGATTCTAATTGTTTGACAACTTTTATTCCAGATTACTTGATTATCCCGCTAAACTAAAGAGCATTAATCTCCATGAGTGTGTGCCTTCAGGTTTTTGTACCTCCTACCTGATGGTAACAGTGAGAAAAGGGCATGTCCTGGGTGCTGGAGGTCCTTAATAATGGACGCTCCCTTTCTGAGACACCGCAACTTGAAGATGTCCTGGCTTCCTTGTAGGCTAGTACCCAAGATGGAGCTGCCTAGGTTTACAACCTTCTGCAGATTCTTTTGGTTTCTGTGCAATAGTCCCTCCATCCCAGACAGTGATGCAGCCTGTTAGAATACTCTCCACAGTACAACTATAGAACTTTTTGAGTGTATCTGTTGACATGCCAAACATCTTCAAACTCCTGACAAAGTATAGCCGCTGTCTTGCCTTCTTTATAACTGCATCGACATGTTGGGACCAGGTTAGGTCCTCAAAGACATCCAGGAACTTGAAACTACTCACTCTCTCCACTTCTGATCCCTTTGAGGATTGGTATGTGTTCCTTTGTCTTACCCTTCCTGAAGTCCACAATCAGCTCTTTCGTTTTACTGACGCTGAGTGCTAAGTTGTGCTGCGGCACCACTCCACTAATTAAACTAGCATCTATAACATCGTTAATGAACACTTTGATGAGGTGTTTTTGCTGATTTCACCATTGTTTAGTGAATACAGCACTTATTTAAATTTCATTTCCATTAATACAACGTCCAGTGTTCTATTTGGCTTTAGATTAAAAGTATGCTGTTGTATTTTTCTATGCTGTACACTAGAAATCCCATCATGTTCCGAGACTTCCAGTTGGCAGCCATATGGAGTAGTCACAGAGAACGAGCACTCCGTTTTACTTTCTATCTCCACACTCCTCCTTTCCCCCTTCTCTCAAACCAAACTGTTAGACTTTTTGCTCTTCCACCTGCCTGCGACTATGCTCGTTCACAGTGACTTCAAGGAGTATTAAGCCCGGGAAAAAAGACAACTTGGTGGCTGGCCTGACTGTGGAGGCCATCTCCACGCTACTAGACCAACATCGTGCAGCGTTAGTGGCCGATTCAAATAATCTTTCAGCCTGCTGGAAGCGAAATTTAACCAAATATAATCCAAAGTGGAGGACCATAGCCAACGCTTACCTTCTCTTGAGCTCGCCACGAATTACCTGAGCCAGTGCGTAAGTGAACTGGAAACTATCTGCTCCAGCTTGCATGAAAACAATATCAAGCTAACGGCTAAAGTTACTGACTTGGAAGGCCAGAGCAGACGGCAGAACCTATGCACCCTGGGCCTGCCAGAATCTATTGAAGGCGGGCGCCCTACTGAATTTTTTTCCACTCTGCTTTGTGAGATCTTCAGGAAGGAGACCCTCCCATCCCTGCCGGAGTTTGATATTGCCCACCGTTCACTAGCAGCCAAACCAGCCCCAGGTCAGAGACCACACCCGGTTATTCTTTGCCTCTACAGCTACAAGATTAAGGATCTCCTGGTCAGAGAGGCCCGGCGGAGAGGGAAGCCAGAATACCACGGCCAACAGATTCGTGGTGCGCAAGACTATTCTGAAGTTTTGAGCCTGTGAGCTGAGTATAGAGAAGTAATGAAGGAGCTATACAACCGAGGAAGTGGCTACGCTTGGTTGACGAAGCATGGAACTACATCAATAGCCTCCCCACTGCATGGAACTCTTCATAAAATACTTTTTTTTCCCCCCATATCCTCTGCAGGCAACGTTAGTAGTGCCTGGATAGCGAGGGCTGGTCTGACTTGGCCAGGTTAGGTACTGACTACTATGAAGGGTAGAATAATATTCGCTCAAATCTCACTCTCACTCATCTCCAATTCAATGAACTGTGCATCTTTTCGTGGGAAGAGCTCTGAGTAAAGTCTGCTTATTTTTCTAATTACTTTTTCACTTTTTTCAAATATAAGTTGATACTTCTGTTTTATGTTTTATTTTTCGGAGCCATGTTTAACAAACCTTGGGGAAATTGTTTACCTCATTAGGCACAATGTCACTTTAGAAGTGTTAAATGCTTACTGTTCCCTTTTAAATAACAGTAATGGAGTTGCAGAAGGTGCTACAAGTGACAGAAAGTTGTACTGTTGGGTGACTATTGTTCTTCAGAGCTTGCTGCTATATTCTTTGACAGGTGGGTTGTGGGGTGGGGAGAAGGTACTCCAATGCCGGTTCGGTTTTAAGATCCCTAGAAGTTCTTGCTATACAGGATTTATTTCTGCCTTATTTCTCTTTGTTTTACACTTTTGCCCCAGACCTGATACCCGAAATCTAGATACCGCTTATGCCTATCAATCTGTATCTTTTTAAAAGGAGAATGGTTAATCCGTTAAATTTTGTGAGCTGGAATGTCAAAGGGTGAATCACCCTGTTAAAAGAAGGAAGGTGTTCTCACATCTCAAACAGTTTAATACAGCAATTGCATTTCTACAAGAAACACACATTTGCAGTTCTGATAATTCCCGTCTTATGTCACGATGGGCGGGGCAGCACTTCTACTCCACTTGTTAGGCTAAAGCCAGCGATGTCTTAATTCTTATTAACCAAAACGTTCCCTTTGAGCTCCACAACACAATATCAGACACAAACAGCAGTTTTGTCATTGTCTCGGGGAAATTATATAATACGTTGGTAGTGCTGGCTAACATATATGCTCCTAACTCGGACGATGTGGGCTTCTTTGAATGTTTTTCTGCGCTGCCTGATCTGAGTTCACACACTCTCATACTAGGTGGAGACTTCAACAGTTGGTTAGATCCGGTGCTGGATCGATCATCTCCTATTCCCATAGTACCAAGCAAATCTGCCTCATTAATTCAGTCCTTCCTTTCCAATTATGGCATCTCCAATGTATGACATTTTCTCCACGCAAATAAGAGAGAATATTCTTTCTTCTCACACATTCATCACACCTTTACTAGAATTGACTAATTTTAATTAATAATCAGCTGATTCCTTCGGTCTGTTCCTGTGTTTCTCAGAGCTCAGTGATATCAAACCACACCTCGGTTGTCCTGGCCATAACTCTTCCTGGCCTTTCTCAAATAAATAAGCATTGGCGTTTCAATTCGACCTTTCTGTCAGATAATGATTTTGTAAAATTTATGGAGGACCGGATAATCTTTTTTCCTTAATACCAATATGTCACTTGAAACCTCAAGCCTGGTTGTTTGGGACGCTATGAAAGCATACCTCAAGTGTCAAATAATTTCCTACACTGCGAATATGAAAAGAAAAACCCATAAAGAACGACTAGATCTGGCCAATCAAATTAAAGAAATAGACCAACAATATGCTCAATTTAAAAATCCAGAGCTGTACAAAAAACAAGTGGAACTCCAAACCAAATTTGATCTTATTTCCACTCACCCAATTGAACGCCAACTCTTGAAGAACAAGAGCCTGTTTTATATCCACGGTGACAAATCTGGCAGATTTTTAGCCAACCAATTAAGGGGCCTCAAAGCTAAACAACACCATCACAAACCTTCGAATGGAAAATGGAAACATCACCTCGAATCACTCTGAAATCAATGACATATTTAGGAATTTTTACTCCTGACTTTATTCTTCCGAATCCCCAAATGATAACATTTCAGTCAAGAATTTTTTAAACAGCTTAAATATTCCCACGCTCTCTCCTGATTTCAAAATGAGACTGAATGAGCCAATATCATTACAGGAAATATCCTCAGCCATCTCGTCACTGCAAACTGGTAAATCTCCAGGACCCGACGGGTTCCCTGTAGAATTCTTTAAATTATTTTCATCACTGCTTTTACCTCAATTAACCTTGGTTCTATCTGATTCATTTAAACAAGGTAAATTTACAACATCATTTAATGAGGCATGCATCATTCTAGCGAAGAGAAGCAAGGATCCAACAGAGTGCTTGTCATACAAGCCAATCTCTCTGTTAAATGTCGATGTCAAATTTTTAGTTAAAGTTTTGGCCTGTAGACTGGAGAACTTACTACCCTCAATTATTTCTGAAGACCAAACTGGCTTTGTCAAAAACTGCCTCCCCTTTTTTAACATATGCCGTCTCTTTAATATTTTATACTTGCCTTCAGTTGGGATCCCTTAATGTGCCATTTCCTCAGATGCAGAGAAAGTGTTTGACCGTGTGGAATGGAATTACCTCTTTGCTGTTTTAGAAAAATTTGATTTCGGACCAAGTTTTATCAAGTGGATTAAACTGTTATATTCTCATCCCACCGCTTCTGTTTTGACCAACTCTCAGCAATCCCAACCCTTCAACCTCAAACGTGGAATCCGTCAAGGTTGCCCTTTAAGCCCTTTACTTTTCGATCTGGCCATAGAGCCATTGGCAATTGCGTTCTGCAGTTGTGCGGACCTGACGGGGATTTGGAGGGGGGGGAATTGAGCACAAAGTTTCCCTTTATGCTGACGATCTTCTACTTTTTATATCAAACCCAATCACCTCTTTACCCCCCATGTTCTCACTCCTTGACAAATTTAGCCAGTTTTCTGGATACAAACTTAACTTGCACAAGAGCGAATTTTTTTCCAATAAATAGAGAAGCACAAACGTTAGAGTTTCATAACCTCCCTTTTAAGGTAGTGAGTAACCAATTTACTTACGTTGGTGTCACAGTAACAAGGAAATATAAGTGTCTTTTTGGAGAAAACTTTATTAATTTGTTAAATCAAACAAAACAGAGCCTAGCACAGTGATCACCCCTGTACATGTCCCTGATGGGCCAAATCAACATTGTCAAAATGAACATCCTTCCTAAATGTTTATACCTTTTCCAATCCATACCAATTTTCATTCCTAAAGCCTTTTTTGACTCGCTAGACTCAGTCATATCGTCCTACCTATGGAAGGGCAAGCATCCCCGACTGAATAAAGTTCATCCTCAAAAATCTAAAAGTGTTTGGGGCATGGCTCTGCCCAACTTCTGCTTATGCTACTGGGCAGCTAACATTCTTTGTCTCGTCTTTTGGTCTCATTTTTATAATCAATCCGACTGCCCAATATGGGTGACAGTGGAGCTGAACTCTACTAAGAATGCTTTCATCTCACACTTCTTGGATCCGCACTCCCTTTTCGTACGTCTAAACCAATTGGTAATCATGTCATCAGGCACACCCTGAGAGCGTGGGCTCAGTTCAGAAAGCATAGTGGTCTCCGTGGCTTCTCTCTTTCAAGTCCTATTCTACATAATCATCTCTTCCAGCCTTCTGTACGTTATTCAACATTTCAAGACTGGTACAGAAAGGGCAGCAGGTGCTTTAAAGATCTTTTTTTAGACAACTGTTTTGCATCATTTGAATAACTGTCTGCGAAGTTTAATCTACCCACCACTCATTTCTGTAGATATTTGCAAATTAGACATTTCATCTGCCCTCTGATACCAAACTTTCCTGAGACACTGGACACAAATGTCATTGATATGTTTCTCTGTTTGAATCCATTGCGCAAAGGTCTAATATCTTTTATCCGTGACAAGCTAGCGGCTCTGAGGTGATCCTGTCTTGACAAAATTAAAACTGCCTGGGAGCAAGATTTAAATTTTTCAATGTCAGATGAGATATGGGATGAAGTCCTCAAATTAGTTAACTCAACCTCTTTATGTGCCCACTACTGCCTGTTACAGTTCAAGGTCGTACACAGGGCCCATATGTCTAAAACTAAATTATCTCGCATTTACCCAGATGTTAATCCCTGATGTGACAAATGCAAAAGGGGCGAGGCTTCCCTTATCCATATGTACCAGACATGCCCTAGTTTGGAAAAATAGTGGAAAGATGTTTTCTAAGCTCTATCCCAAATACTTAATTACAATCTGGAACCCAACCCTTTGTTTGCTCTTTTCGGCACCTCCGGGAAGGGGGACAATGTCCGACTAAACATCGCACACTTTCTTTTGCTTCTCTGTTGGCCAGGCACGCAGTTTTGCTCAAGTAGAGGGAACACTCACGCTCCTCCCACCCACACTCAGTGGCTCAGGGACATCATGTTCATTCTACACCTTGAGAAGATCCACTACTCAATCCGGACATGAAGTTCCAAAAGGTGTGGAGACCCTATTTTTAAATATTTTCAAAATTCCCAGCCAGACTGTAGGTCCATTTTCTCTCCCTTTCCTCAGTACATAAGTCCCTGACCTCCAGCATTTTCTGGTAAAACTCTTTGGACTCAAATTTGTTATCATACGACAGCCTATGTATTAGAAAAATACACCTCTATACCAATGCAGCTCTGTGGGGACAAAGGTTCTGTTTAACCTTTTTTGCCGATACATTGATGGCTTGGAGTTGGGGATGGGGAGGGGTGGAGTGATTATCAAAGCAAGTTTGTTCTATGGGTGCATCTTTTTCATAAATGTGAATTGTACATTTGATACATTTGTTATGCACTGCACAATTCTCCTTTATACTATGTTCTCTTTATTTAAAAAACAATTTAAAAATGTTGGAAAAAAAAGAAATCCCATTTTGTTTAACTAATTTGAATGACTTTATTGAAGAAAACTCAATGCACTAGAGTTTGTGTGTGTGTCTGTATATATTTATGTGTGTATATGCATATGTGGATTTAGAGCAGGTGATTGTCAAGACAACTTCTGTGATTGGCTTGTTCATGAACTTGAAACCCAGCTATTTCTGTTGACCACAGTGAAAATGGGAAGACAGCTGGTACTCTCAAACATGCTCATCGTGTGACAGCAGTGATGATTTTCTCTCCCCTGTGAATCCTACAACTGAGCAGCACATTGGAAATCCTAAAACTTGCAAAAGACTTTTTATAATCTGTTTTTTTGTTTTGTATTAAGGGTTTAGAATCAATTCAGAATCAATTTCCTACATAATACTGGAAACATTTTCATTAAGAAAAAATGAAAGTTATAACTGAGCACAGGATTTCCCTTTACAGAAGCAGCACTGACTTTTATGGTATCATTCCAGAAGTTTTTGTGTAAAGTGTATGCTTTCCAATTACTTAAGCAATGGTTTTACATTGTGTATTTGAGACGTTTCAAATAAGCGATGCTTAGGGACGGAACATTCCAGCTTCAATTCATGTTTGTTGATCTCCACAGATGTTGGGATGCCTAGGCCCAAAGGTAGAAAATAATCAGCCCTGGTTTGCACTCCTAACCGTTATTCCCATCCGAGTTATTAATATGTTGACAGCTGAAGGTGTCCTTAATTGTGCAATACATTAACTGTTACTTGCTATCCAGCCTGACACAAGTGCTGTATCTAAACGCTGCTGTTGTCCATGGAGTTACATCTCAACTTTTGACCCTGCATTTACTTGAGAACTATGGTAGGGAAAGAGTGAGTGGGTTGGGTGAATGTAGAGCATGACGTGCACTGGCTGAGGGAAAACTAAAAGTTGTAAGCCTCCTTATCAGTAATGAACTGACTGACTTCCCATGTGAGGTAAGTAAATATCTTTTCTTTCTCAATCTTTTTATTATTATTATTAATATCAGCAAAATAAAATAATACATAGATAATGGGATTACAAACATACACTTTCAAACTAAACATAAGAGAATACATAAGCAATAATTACAATATAAATGAGTATTCCCAAATCATAAACAATACAATATACAAATAAACAAGTCAAACCTAGGTATATCATAATATATTTTTTAAAAAAGAAAAAAATTATGCAAAAAACTAATCTAATAATCTAATAGCTAATAGAGAAAAAAACAAAAAAGAAAAAAGAGAAAAATAAAAAAGAAAAAGAAAAAAGAAAAGAGAAAAAAAGGGCTGTTTATAATATCTCACAACAATAGAAATTCATCAATGTCGTCAACTCCGATCCTCTCAACATATATACAATCGAAACTGGAAAAACAAATAGGCTTGGAACAGGGTCATTTACATCATATGAAAATATTGAATAAAAGGTCTCCATATCTTATCAAATTTAATAGAAATATCAAATACCACACATAATTTTTTCTAAATTTAGACATAACATAGTTTGAGAAAGCCAATGAAATACGATAGGAGGATTAATTTCTTTCCAATTCAACAAAATAGATCTTCGAGCCATTAATGTAAGAAATGCAATCATTCGACAAGCGGAAGGGGATAAATGGAGTGAGTCCATCATTGGTAAACCAAAAATTGCAGTAATAGGATGAGGTTGTAAATCAATGTTCAATACCGCAGAAATAATATCAAAAATATTTCCAATATTTTTTCAAAAGCGGACATGACCAAAACATATGAGTTAAAGACGCTATCTCAGAATGACATCTGTCACAAATAGGATTTATATAGGAATAAAAATGAGCCAATTTATCCTTGGACATATGAGCCCTATGCACAACTTTAAACTGTATTAATGAATGTTTAGCACATATAGATGATGTATTAACTAATTGAAGAATTTTATCCCAATTCTCAATAGGGATAATAAGGTTAAGTTCTCTTTCCCAATCATTTTTAATCTTATAAAAGGGCTCTGAACGTATCTTCATAATTATATTGTAAAGTTTTGATATTAGCCCTTTCTGAAAAGGATTTAGTTCAAACAAATTTTCCAAAATACCTGAAGACACAAAATTTGGAAAAGTAGGAAGTACAGTATTTAAGAAATTCCTAATCTGTAAATATCTAAAAAAAAATGAATTCTAGGCAAATTATATTTATTAAATAATTGCTCAAAAGACATAAAACAATTATCTAAAAATAACTCGGAAAATCGTAGTAATCCTTTAGTCTTCCAAGCTGAATAAGCTTGGTCTATAATAGAAGGATTTAAAAAAAGCAATTGGATACAATAAGAATATTTAGAACAAACTGAGTCAACCCAAAAAATTTCCGAAATTGAAACCATATACGTAAAGTATGTTTAACTATCAGGTTGTCAATTCGTTTCGGCAATTTGGAAAGAGCGAAGGGAAGAGAAGTCCCTAAAATAGAACCCAATGCGAATCCTTGTACAGAATTAATTTCCAAGTTCACCCAATGAGGACTAAAAGATATATCCCAATCCTTTAACCGACATATCAAATATCGGATATTAACTGCCCAATAATAAAATCTAAAATTAGGCAATGCCAATCCAACTTCCTTCCTTGCCTTCTGTAAATATTTTTACCTAATCTAGGATTTTTATTCTGCCATATATATGAGGAAATTTTTGAATCAACATTAGAAAAAAAAGATCTCGGAATAAAAATTGGTACTGCTTGAAATATATAAAAACTTGGGTAAAATAACCATCTTAATGGCATTAATCCGACCTATCAAAGATAGAGATAATGGTGACCACTTAGTAAACAAACATTTAATTTGATCAATTAAGGGTAAAAAATTAACCTTAAATAAGTCTTTATAGTTTTTTGTGATTTTAATCCCTAAATAAATAAGAGTCATTAACTAATTTAAAAGGTAAATTTCCATAAATTGGAACCTGTCTCTTTGAAGGAAACAATTCACTCTTATTAAGATTTAATTTATACCCGGAAAAATCACTAAATTGAACCAACAGTGATAAAACTGCAGGAATGGATTTCTCAGGATCAGAAATAAATAATAATAATAAATCATCTGCATATAAAGATAACTTATGTATATCTGTCCCACGCTTAATGCCAAAAATGTTCTGTGATTCTCTGATAGCAATAGCCAAGGGTTCTAAAGCAATATCAAATAATAATGGACTAAGAGGACAACCTTGTCTAGTACCCTGAAATCAACGAAAAAAAGGAGATCTTAGATTGTTAGTAAGCACCGAGGCTACTGGAGTATGATATATCAGTTTAATCCAGGAAATGAATGTCGGACTAAAATTAAACTTCTCAAGCACATAAAATAAGTATGGCCATTCAACTCTATCAAATGCTTTCTCTGCGTCTAATGAAATAACACATTCTGAAGTGCTATGTGAAGGAGTATAAACAATATTCAATAATCTCCTAACATTAAAAAAAAATAGCGATTTTTAATAAAACCGGTTTGATCTTCCAAAATAATTTGGGGTAATACTTTCTCCAACCTGGATGCCAGTAACTTGGAAAAGATCTTGAAATCTACATTCAATAAAGATATTGGTCTATAGGATGCACAGTCAGTAGGGTCTTTATCTTTCTTCAGTATTAAAGAAATGGAAGCTCTATAAAAAGATTGTGGCAAATTGCCCAATCTAATTGCTTCTTCAAAAACCCTGCATAACCAAGGAGAAAGAGTAGCGGAAAAACATTTAAAGAATTCTACTGTATACCCATCTGGACCTGGTGCTTTCCCAGAATTCATAGAAGAAATAACCCCTTTAATTTCTGCATCTGTAAAAGGAGTTTCTAATATTGAAAGATCATCTGATGATAATTTTGGAAAATTCAATTTCCCAAGAAAATCACACATGGTATTACGATCATTAGGGAATTCGGAATGATACAGGGAGGTATAAAAATCTTGAAATGATTTATTTATCTCATCATGGTTAACTGTCAGATCCCCATTCTGCTGACGGATCTTAGTAATTTGACGTTTAACCAAAGCATTCTTCAATTGACTAGCTAACAGTTTACCCGATTTATCACTATGTATATAAAAATCAGATCTGGTTTTTGTTACTTGATTTTCAATCGAAGATGTAAGTAATAAACTATGTTCCGTTTGAAGTTCAACCCTTTGTTTGTAAAGCTCCTTGCTAGGAGTAATCGAATATTTCTTGTCAATCTCTTTAATTTTATCAACCAATAAGAGTTTCCATCTTGATGCGTTTTCTCAGACCAACAGAATAGGAGATAATCTGTCCACGTATATATGCTTTAAAAGTGTCCCAAAGTGTTCCGCAAGAAATATCATCCGTGGAATTAGTTGAAAAGAAGAAATCAATCTGTTCCTTCATAAATTTAATAAAATCCGGATCTTGCAATGAGGTAGAGTCAAATCGCCATTGTCTAGCTCTAGAAGCTGTATCCGTAAATTTAATAGAAAGTTTTAATGGAGCATGGTCAGAGATAGCTATAATATCATAATTACAACCAATTACCGATGGAATAAAACAAGAGTCAATAAAAAAATAATCAATTCTCGAGTAGGAATGATAAACATGTGAGAAAAATGAAAACTCTTTGTCCTTAGAATGCCGAAATCTCCAAATACCAAAAATTCCATTATCAGTCAAAAAGGAGTTAATACAAGTGGCCGACTTATTAGGTAAAGTCTGAGTAGATAAAGATTTGTCCATTAAAGGATTTAAACAGCAATTAAAGTCACTACCCATTATTAACTTATATTCATTTAGATTAGGTAAGGAAGTAAATAAGGACTTTAAAAAATCGGGACTATCAACATTTGGAGCATAAACATTAACCATAGCAACGTTTTTGTTGAAAAGTAACCCAGTAATTAACAAAAATCTACCATTCGGATCCGAAAAGATATCATGTTGCACAAATGCAATAGAGGAGTCAATAAAAATTGAAACTCCCTTTACTTTGGCATTCGAATTCGAATGATACTGTTGACCCTCCAAAACCTAAAAAAGTGATATTTGTCCTCTTTCCTCACATGAGTTTCTTGTACAAAAATAATATGAGCATTAAGTCTTTGGAATACTTTGAAAATCTTTTTCCGTTTAATCGGATGGTTTAAACCATTAGTATTCCAAGAGACAAAATTAATATTCTGAGCCATATTTCTGAAATCAACCCTTTGGTATATAAAGGGTTAACCAAATTATGACCTCATGCACCCGGAAGAGGAACAAAAATGAGGGGCGGGCCCGGAAGTGACGACATAGCGGACATTTTTGTAGTTCAAAATCAGCCCAAATGAAAAAACTAAAAAAAAACTAGAAAACCATAAGATTTAGAAAAAGACCTCCCACCCCCACCCAAGAAGGAAAAAAAAGACAATCTCAGCCAGAGATAGGCCGAGAAAAAGAAAAAATGAAACTAACTCTACCCCCATGTCAGTAGAAGACAACTCCAGATATAAAGGATAAAAAAAAGATCCACCCAAACTCTAAAGAAATAATAATCACTATACTAAAACCAAATTTCTTAATATAATTAATCGTAAAAACAACCAAAAAGAATATAATCACTAATAACTTATAAATCGGGTTAAAAACCCAAACACCAAAACAAATTTAAACTGTGATAAGAGGTGCGTTATAGGAAGAAGACGAGAGACAAAAAAATGGCGAAATAAAAAAAACAAAAATATTTTAGAGAAGAAACCGCCATCTTAGTAAAAAAAAATTGACCTTCTAAGGATTAATAGTAATAACCAAAGATAAAGTACAGTGGTTGATGTAAGTAAAATAACAAGATTAGTAAGTCAAAAAAAAACTTTAACTAGAGTATAAAATATAAAGTAAACCTACACCAATAGCCAAAAACAAGACTGTTTTTGGAAATAAAAACCATCTTGCACGATCAAAATCACTCATTTATTAGGAATGAGGATCCGTAGCAGTAGGGAAGTTCTCATTCAGAAATCTTCTTGCATCAGATGTTAAAAGAAAGACCGGCCGTGGTGCATTCGGAGAGGTAAGTAAATATCTGATGACCCTCTGACTTGTCTCTCGTGTGGAGCAAACATGAAACAGTGACCAAAGAAGGTACCTCAGTATACATGCCCCCTGATCAGGCCAAGGAAGGCACACTGCAGCATTTTTTGAATTACTATCCCTTTCCCAGTGAAGGGTGAAACTGATTCTCCTAAGTGATTTTGATGCCAGGGTTAGAAACGTCATTAGTCTTCGGAAAGGCTTAATTAATGGAGAAGGAGTTGTGAAAGCTGCTTTCAGTGGAGTTCTTATAAAATTGTCATCTCAAAGAAATGTTAGTCATGATGAGTACAAACCACACACTTTTTTTTAACCTCCTGTGCAACAACTTGTGTCTCATCTGGGGTGTGGTGTCTGTGGTTCCATCTGATCTTCAGAACCTAGTCAGATGCAAATCATGCTTTCCAAAAGGGACTGCACAAGAAAAATGTCTTCACCTCCTGCCAAAGCTGAAAATAAGCCGTTTCTTACAAAATGAAAATGTACAGTGTTTGGTATTACGCACCATTTTATAGAATTTCTTCAAGTGGTCATGTAAATTTTATTACTTGCTCATTATTATCAATATTTACAGGTAATATTGTAGTTGAATGAAGCATTACAGCTTCAAATTTATTGTAAGGCATTTTATTCAGTAAAGGGTGAAGTGTATAAATGGAAATATTACAATTCTTCTGAAAGTATACTTTGATCTTTATCAACATCAAAGTATATATGGGGAAAAACAGCATGTTCACCTCTGGGAATAATCAAAATTAGTGCTCTCTCAGATGTATTAAGAAATCAATGAATATGCACAGATGTATGGAAAATCCCTTTGAGCAGCCAGTTCAAATTATCTTCATATTTTCTACTGCATACTGGGAATATTTCTTGATTTTTGAGTGTTGTGACAAGAAATTTTAATTGGCTCACTGGTTATTGGATAAGGAATATCTAAATAATGAAAATCCTACCAGTAAGCTAAATGATTGTTTACTTGGGGGGGGGGGGGGGGGGGGGGTAAGACTGCAGTCAGTCCCCAGGTTAGGACTGGACAACATTTGTGAGAACGGTTTGTAAGTTGAAGGAACAGCAGTGTGTGGGAGAGGATCATAGAAACGCTGTGATGGGAAGGCAGCTGACTCGGTTTTTGCTCCCAGCTCTGCCTGGCTGCCCCACTGTTGCGGCTGTGGGTAGTGGGTGGGGGATATTGGAGAGAAATGACGTGGAAAGTTTTTTAGCTCTTTGTGGTAATGTTCAGTTTTGTGTGATGTGTTTTGTGGGTGCACCATGGTCATGTTTCATATACAGTCTGTGCACCACAGCACCTGGTATATCCACTCCACCCACACCCCCATTCCATCCCGTTGCTTCCCCCCACCCCCAACCTTCATTTGTAACCTGGGGAGGACTTGTACTCAGTCACCACCTCACACTGCTTATCCCACCAACTTCATGATTTAATACTTACTTGAATCAAGGCCAGAGCTTTCCTCTCATAGGATACTGTTTGTGTGTATTCAAAGGTCAGTTCTGCAGAGCAAAGAATAAAGCCAACTTTTTCCATATTTTAATGAAGTGTTCATAGTAGTAAAAGTTAATAGTATGTGTGCAATAAAAGTAATTGAGCTGATTTATATCTTGCCTGTGTCCTTAGACAACCTTCACTACATACAGCTCCAATTTCCATGTCACTCACAAATCACTGGGCAGATTTAAAGAAGATTTCTTTGATAGGTACAGTACTTAATGAGTAAGGGCATCAAAGATAATGGGGTTGAGAGGGAAAATAAACCAGCCGTGATCAAATGGCAGAACAGACTCGGTGGGCTGAATGTGGTCTTAAGTGAAGGGAAACTTCAAGAATGACCACTTGCATTCTGCTCTAACTCCATCAACAGATCTGCAGATTTCACCATGATAGTGGGGCAAATCTGAAATAATGAGTTGGCCTACAGGAAGGAAATAGCAAGCCTCGTGATACATGGCAAAAACAGCAACCCTTTTCCTGAATATCAACATAACAAAAGAGCTGGTCACTGACTTCAGGAAGGTTGCAGTCGGTGCACGTGCCTCTGTTACATCAATGGTGCTCAGATCGAGAGGTTTGAGAGCTTGAAGTTCCAAGGAGTGAACATCCCCAATAAGATGTCCTTGTCCATGAACACCATGGCTTAGTACACTTGCCATCTGCCTCTATCAGTAATCAATCGTAGTGAGCATCCTATCACAGCTTGGTATGGTAATTGCTCTGCTTGTGACCACAAGGGGCTCAGCTCAGCACATAGTGGAAACTGCCTCCCCTCCATACACTTGGTCTATACTCTTCACTGCCCTTCTAAAGTGCCAACATAATCAAAGATCTCCCCCACCTCAGACGTTCTGTTCCTCTCTTCCTCCCTCTCCCCCCCCCGCCGCCCCCCCACCTTCCCATCATGCAGGACATACAAAAAACAAAGTGTGTAGTAGCAGGCTCAAGAACAAATTATATCCCACTGTTACAAGACTATTGAACAGCACCCTAGTGTGTTAAAATGGACTTTTGACTGAGCAATCTACCTTGTTACAACTTTGCTCCTTATCGTCTGCCTTCACCTCACTTCCTCTGTAATTATAACACTTTATTCTGCATTTATTTACTCCTTTCCCTTGTACAGCCTCAGTGCACTGTTGTAATGAAATGATCAGTATGAACAGAATGCAGAACAAAGTATTTCACTACACATTGGTACATGTGACTGTAATAAACCAATTTAAAGAACTTACCAAGTTTGCAAAGTTACTCCCAAATACGTATATTTTATTTATTCATTTTTATGATCCTGGTGATTTTGATTTTTCTTTTGTGGATTTGTGATTACCATCCTGGAAAAACATTGGCTTGATGTAAAGTATTTTAAAACACAAGGTTCTGGAATTCTGGAATATGGGATATGTATTAATCTAGCAAAGAAATGTATTAACAAATGTAGATTTCATTATGATGCAGTAGATTTTAATTAAACAGTTAATAATATTTGAAAGTAAGCAGTCCAATTTCCATGATCAGAAATGACAAAAGAATTACAATTTAATGTATTGTTGAGAGTATAAAGTTCAAAGTAAATTTATTGTCAAAGTACATATATGGCACCATGTACTGCCCTGTGATTCATTCTCTTGCGGGCATTCACAGTAGATGCACAAAAAACACAATAGAATCAGTGAAAGACAGCACACGCCAGACGCTGACCAACAACAACAACAAGCAGTGCAAATACAAATATAATAACAATAAATAAGCAATAAACATCAAGAACATGGGTTGTAGAGTCCTCAAGAAGGGGTCCATAGAATTAGTTCAGTGTTGGGGTGAGTGGAGTTGTCTATTCTGGTTTGAGAACCTTATGGTTGAGGGCTAATAACTATTCCTGAACCTGATGATGTGGGACTTGAACCTCCTTCCTGATTTGAGGGTCCTTAATGATGGATGTTGCTTTCCTGTGAATAGCATTCCTTATAAATAAGCTCAATGGTGGGGTAGCTTTTACCTGTGATTACCGTAACTAAGTTGTATCCACTAATTTTGTAGACTTTTCTGTTTGTTCAAGGACATTGGTGTTCCTATTCCAGGCTGTGATGCAACCAGTCCACCGCGAATCTATAGGTGTTTGTCAAAGTTCTGGATGACATGCTGAATCAACGCAAATTTCTAAGGAAATAGAACTGCTGCCGTGCCTTCTTTGTAAGGCAGTTATGTGCTGAGTGAGAAGTTGTTGTGGCACCATACAGCCAGATTTTCAGTCTCCTTCCTATATGCTGAATCATAACCACTTTTGATTTAGCCAACAACAGTGGGACATTAGCAAATTTAAATATGCAATTCAAGATGCATTCCACACTCCCACTACTCTCTGTGTGGAAAAACATCCTCTTGGTACCTATTTCCAAACACCTTAAAACGATGTCCCTTCTATTAGCCATTTCAGCCCTGGGAAAAAGCCTCTGGCTATCCACATGATCAATGCCCCTCAACATCTTGTACACCTCTTATCAGGTCATCTCTCATCCTCCGTCACTCCAAGGAGAAAAGGCCGAGTTCACTCAATCAATTCTCATAAGGCATGCTCCCCAATCCAGGCAACATCCTTGTAAATCTCCGCACTCTCTCTATAGTATCCACATCCCTCCTGAAGTGAGGTGACCAGAACTGAATTTGTCTGTATTACATCTGTTTACTTGTGTAGTTCATCTATTTCAGGCCATAACTTATAAGCATCCTATGCTGTTGTTGTTAGCTATTGAGTGATGGGTTGGGAATTACTCATCTAAAATCAGCTCCTGTGGGTAGGTTTTAATTTTGACTAAGGTGCCATTTGGCACAAGCAGGTTAACGGCTTGTTAACAACTCTCTGCTTTTTTTTGTACATGGATTTATTTGTGAAACTTGCTATCTGGATCTACATCTGCTTCAAAAGCCTATATTAACTGTCTTTTATATTTTTCATATTTTTAAAAAAATCCAGACATGTGTTCATTACATTGGATCAAAGTTAAGCTTGCAAGCCTGCTTTTATCCAATGACTCTAACAATCCAGCAGTCCTATATTTAAATAAATTTTGCATTCTGATGCAATTTTTCTCCCTTAACATAAAGCTTATCTGTCTGTCAGTGGAAACTATGTGAGCCAGTAAAACCAACCAATAAACGAGTTGGACACTCTGACCTGATTTGCTGTGCTGGATTGTTGGCACAGGGTATTTCAGTCAGCAGATTTTAAGTCAAGTTAATTGATGGTAGTTTGAACTTAACTTCTACTTTGGCATTCTTCCCTCTTATAAAGTTAGGCTGTTTTAAAACAAAATACTCTTTCTATATATTGGTTGAACTTGATTTTTTTTTAATGCATACCCAGTTTCTTTGAATCTCACATCAAGTGAATGGTCCCTTTTTCTATTGCTTGCCCCTCAAAAACTTCCACATATACATGGACGAATGGATTTTTGTTCTGTGCTGTTACATTCTACACAAAATGTTCTGGCCTTGAACTTGTATTATTGGTATTTTTTTTCAGTGTAATTCCCTGAAATTTGATTCTTTTTCTGGAGGATAGTGTGATAACCATTTCCTGGTTAATTTGTTGGTGGAGAAGAGAATTTAGCTGGGCACTTCTCTGTGTGAGCCATTTGTACCAGTGTGGGGAATTTGGTCTAAGTTGTACCAGGAGTAACCATCATTGGCTTCTCTCAATACAGCAAGTATATCCCAACAGATTTTTTTTTTTTAACCTATCCACCTCTCCTGGTGTCGCTGGTCTCCAGACTTCACATTTTACCATACCCCTATTACCTTTGGTACCCTGTCTATAGTTCTTGATTGTAATAACAGTTACATATACCAAGTGGTTGTTTTGTTACTGTAGACAAAAATATCCCAGGATGTTTGAACCCCATGCCACTGAGGAGTGCGGGTGTGCTCCAGTTCCCCCCATTAGTGGGAGCATTGTTTGATTATGTATTGTACAATGATTGTTGCAATACCGTGAACAAGTGCCTGGGTTGTGAACTGCAGTTCTAGGACACACCATGAATGAATATCCAGGTAACTTCCAGAAGCCATTGGATCCAGCACAGTTAATTTGTGGGATTGCTGCAACACGAAGGGTTTAAAGCTCCTGCTTTGATAATAGCCTTCTACAACAGTTTCTGGTCCCCTTTGACAACAGTTTTGGGCCCCATATCTCATAAAGGACTCCTCTCATAACTCCTGTCATTGGAGAGAGTCCAGAGGATGTTCATGAGGATATTCCAGGATTGAAGGAGGTTAACATCTGAGGAGCGTTTGGCAGCTTTGGGTCTGTACTCAGATGAAATTTAGAAGAATGTCGGGGGGGGGGGCGGTGGAGGAGAAATCTCATTGAAACCTACTGAATGTTGAAAGGACTAGATAGGGTGGATGTGGACAGGATGTTCCCTATGTTGGTGGTTTCCAGAACTAGAGGGCACAGCCTCAAAATGGAGGGGCGACCTTTTAGAGCAGAGCAAGGAGGAATTCTTTTTAGCCAAAGCAGTGAATCTGTGGAATGCTCTGCCACAGAGTGCAGTGGAGGCCAAGTCTGTGGGTATATTTAAAGCGGAAGTTGGTAGATTCCTGAATGAATCAAGGGATATGGTGAGAAGGCAAGTGTATGGGGTTGGGTGGGATCA
Source organism: Hemitrygon akajei (assembly GCF_048418815.1). Classification (NCBI taxonomy): domain Eukaryota; kingdom Metazoa; phylum Chordata; class Chondrichthyes; order Myliobatiformes; family Dasyatidae; genus Hemitrygon; species Hemitrygon akajei. The sequence goes on from NC_133128.1 coordinate 42,058,286, forward strand.
ATGGGCTGGATGGCCGAATTCTGCTCTATGTCTTATGTTTTTAACATCATGCAACAGCTGAACATTGAAGGAATAGGTTTACTCAGCTCTCACAAGAGACACGCCAAATCTGTGTTCAATCATTGAAGTAAACCTTCAACAAAGAGAAGCCTGTGTGCTCTGTAGCTCCTTGTACCTATGCAAGTCTGTGGTAAGAGGGAAGGAGATTGAGCTGGCTGTACGTGTAGAGAATCTTTGCACAGTACACTATAGAGTGCGAACTGTTGCTGTTATCTCTAGTAACACCCAGGGGAAAAAACATTTAAAGTTAAGTGCAATTAGCAATATGACAGTCATAGACAATGTTGGTAATCCACACTTGCTGCATCTGCAGGTTTTCTCTGGTCTGTTCATAGACCATATTGTCCTACTTTCCTGCTCATTCTTTCAGCAGTTTGTGCTTTTAATTCTCTCAAGGTATGTTCATTTGCTTGATGAAAGCCTTCCAGACTGTTCTGGAACTTGCTTCAGCACAAAAATTTGAATGACAAAGCACTATTAACAGTTACTCCCTGTATAGAATCAGATTTATGGTTACTGACTTATGACGCAAAATGTATTGGCTTTGAAGCAGCAGTACAGTGCAAAGACATAAAAATCTACAAATTACAAAATAAATTACAATTAGGTTGGCAAAGTAGTGCTTTACTGTGCCAGTGACCCGGGTTCAACTCTTGGCACTGCCTGTAACGAGTTTGTCAGTTCTCCCCATACCTGTTTGGGGTACCTGCGGCTGCTCGAGTGTGTATTTTAAGGCTTGTGTACCTCTTTCCAGATGATAGAAACAAGGGCATGGTGAGGATCTTTAATGATGAATGCCACCTTCTTGAGGCATCGCCTCTTAAAGATGTCCTCAATGGTAGGGAGAGTTGTGCTTGTCAGCTGGCTGACTATAACTTTTTAAGTCCTGAAACTTCAAGTTCTGAGTCTACAACACAAGTCCATCAGCAGCCTGAAGATCTACCCTGTAAATACTCGAAGCTCTGAAGTTCCAGGTGAGGTTAAGGTAACAGTGGTTCTGTCCTCTATGGATGGATCTTGTTTAGGAATGTAAGGTTAAGACATGAAGTTGGCTAGGTTTGGAACTTGAAATGGCAGCACAGTATCAAATCAATGTGACATGTCAAGTGCCTCATTCTTGCAACAAACACTCATAGCAAGAATGAATCACAGAAAACTCCTGTAAGAAGCATGTAGTGTGCGTGCATATCAGTGTCTGCTTTCAGTCTTTGCTCATGCAGCACATTGGTTAAAAAGACCTGTTTTCAATTTGCCTTCTAGTAAGTCATTTAAACATTCGTACTTAAACTTAAAGGAGTCAAAAGTACGTTTAATGTCAGGGAAATATATACAACATGCATCCTGAGATTCTTTTTCTTCACAACCATCCACAAAGGGCTTAGGAGGAGATGATGTTTTCATGGATGGTTGAGAAGAAGAAGCATTCAGGATGTATATTGTATACATTTCTGACATTAAATGTACCTTTGAAAATAGAGCAGTGTCCCCAAAGAATGAATGACAGTTAAATGTTAGAACTCCAAAGCCCCCCCCCCCCAGCTCTCCCCCCCCCCCCACCCATAAGCAGCAGCAAATCAATGATCCCCCCTTCCCCCACCGGCAAAAAAAGCATCGGTGCCCTCCACCAAGCACACAAGCATGCAGCAAAGCATCAATAACAACACAGACTTGCAGTACCCCAAAGACTACTCGTTCACTCAGTAATTCGATATAACTCTCTCCCTAAGAAGGGATAAAGAGGTGTCCCCGTTTCACAGCGAGAGGGGAGACTTAACAAACAACTCATTGATTTACGATGTTAGAAGTCTGTTGCCTTGCTCTTTCTGAGCTCTGTGCCCAAAGAACTCTGGTCTTGGCACCCAGCCAGCAGCCAGCTCACTGCTTCTGATCTTCCATCACCCAAGACACACCAATTTCCTGCGGAGGCACCAACCTTGAGTCCACCCGTCTCCAGAACCATGAAATCTCAGAACCCTGAAGGTATGCTAGTCTTCTAGGCTGCATCTTTGGTATATCGAATAGCAGCCAGTCGTGAGACCCCATTCCTGCAAAGAACCGAAGGTCAGGATCTCCAAAAGAACCCTGAAAGGGAAAAATAGACATATTAAAGATGGAAATAGAGCTGTTTCCAAAGATGCAAGCAAAGGAGTCGCCATTAGGCACATCATCTCCTAAGCTTACCATGTTGGGGCCTCACCATTGCAAATAAATATAGTTGGAATAGAATGATAAATATATTGGGCAAAATTTTGATTGTGATTTGGGGGAAACCCTGTGTGATATTAACAGTATGTCAATGTATTGTATTAAGGTTTTATATTTTTGAAATAAAGCACTAACCAAGGAGGGAGCTGTTTTGCTATATAAAATGTAGAAGATTTGTATGTTTTGTAGATGGTTTGTGGCATTTAAGGAAAAACAGTTTATGTAATTGGACAAACAGCAACTGCTGATTCGTGTCCAATACATTTAATGTCTATACAGTCGGCCCTCCTTATCCGCGAGTTCTGCATGCGTGAATTCAACCAACCGCGAATCGAGAAAACCCGGAAGTGCTCTTCCAGCACTTGTTGTTTGAGCATGTACAGACTTTTTTTTCTTGTCATTATTCCCTAAACAATGCAGTATAACAACTAGTTTACATAGCATTTACATTGTATTAGGTATCATAAGTAATCTAGAGATGACTTAAAGTATACGGGAGAATGTGCATAGGTTACCGTGGATTGGGATTGAAAAAAATCAGAAGTTCTTTTACTATGTAAGTCGGAACAGGTACATCCGGTATTATTTAGCGTCAGTTAGTCAAACATTTGTCTTAATATATAGTATATATCTTACCTTTCTATGCATATAAAACACTTAAGAACGTATGTTTCAGCGCCGGGCTCGGGAAGTTCCCGAGTTCGATCCAGTGACAGATCGCTCTCCATCCATGCCTGGTTGATGTGGAGGATCAAAAACCCAAAAACCCAAAACCCAATAATTAAACCACTGCGTTGCTTGGTAATAATTGTTGCTTTCATCGAGGCAGGGCCTTTCTCACTTTACCCTTTAAAATTGTTCCGATCGTTGACCAACTGTAGCCTAATGCTTTTCCACTGACCGATGGCGTTTCACCTCTTTCTGATCGCTTTATTATTTCCACTTTATTTTCAATCGTGATCGTGATTATTTTCATGAACAGGAACACTGTGGATTCAGAGCTTAGACGCCAGGTCTTAATGTCCACAGCACTGAGACAGGTTAAATAAAGTCTAGGGTTCCGCTGGGTCCTAAGGTCCACCACATCGAGACAGGTTGAATAAGGGACTTGAGCATCCATGTTTTTTGGTATCTGTGAGGGGTCCCAGAACCAATCCCTTGCAGATACGGAGAGCTGACTGTATAAGCTATAAACATTGTTGGCACCTGACATCTTTAGCTGTATTTGTCTTGTTACCTGCTGGTCAGCCCTTGGAATCAATTACCTTGAAATGTTAACTGACTCCTGCAGGCCAGATATTGTGTAATAAAACTTAGTAATGTTTGCTGTAACAGGTGAAGTCTTTGTGCCTATAACCATTTCTGTATGATTCAAGCAACTTGTTGTTTAGACATACATGAATGGTTCCTCTTCCTACACCCAGTTCAAACATTGTCTACAAATTTGCCGATGACACAACTGTATTGTTGACAAAATTTCAGATGGTGACAAGAGGTGTACAGGAGTCACCATGGAGATTGCTGTCTTCACTAGGCCTTGATGAAAAGAGCAAGAACCAAGTAGCTCACAGGAAGGGGGAGGAGGCAGAAAGAGCCTCTGCTGGATACGGAGGAGGCGAGAGGAGTTGAGCTGGAAGTCAGGAGCAGATGGACAGTGACTTGGTCACCACTGGTCCTGACAACTGGAGAGTGTAGCGGTTAAGGGTTGAAACGCTCAATGAAGTTCGGGCACCACTTGATGACATCTGCCCCTGGCCAAAGGCTATGGTTACCTCATCAGGTAACTGAAGGGAGCACCACGGGGTAGGGTGCAAGATCAGCTGGTTGAGTGGTGTCACAACAACAACCTTGCACTCAATGTCAGTAAGAGCAACAAATTAATTACGGACTTCAGGAAGGGGAAGTCAAGGGAACACACACCAGTCCTCATCAAGGGATCAACAGTTGGAAGGGTGAGCATTTTCATTTTCCTGGGTGTCAATATCTCTGAAGATCTGGGCCCATCATATTAATGCAATTGCAAAGAAGATACAACAGCGGCTGTATTTCATTAAGAGACTTGATATCACCAAAGAATCTCGCAAATGCTTATAGATGTACTGTACCAGCAGTTTGTGGTCAAAATGACGATAAACTTGACTTGAATACTCAGCACCGTCAAAAGGCCTGTTTCTATGCTGTGTAACTCGGTGATCATAAGACTAAACTGGACTCCAAGACCAACGGGCATAGCAGGTCTACCACATCAGTGACCTGTTCATTGTTTGGAATGAGCCGGCCGGGGTGTCAGAGGAGCTGGGTGGAGGAGAAGCTGACCTGGGTGCACCCCATGCTGCTGCTGGTTGCTCGAAGACATCGGAGTTGGTGTGCAAAAGCAGCATACAGTGTAACCATGAGTGACTGTCTTGGATGTTTCTCTTCTGATCGCAAGACCCTGTTAGACATTGATAACGTAAGATCCCGCAGGCCAGTTTCCCTTGCTTGGTAGGTAGACAGGCAACGAGGCAGCTGCGTGGCATCGATTGTAGAGAGGACTAGGCCTCAAGCCGCGGGCTTTTCTGCTGTCCAGGCGAGAAGACACTGGAGGCGGTGTAGCATGGCATCAGTACAGCCCTCCATTGTTCAGCTGGTGGAATGACAGGCTGCGTTGCCGGGAGCTGCACCATCAATCGACATGTCGCCCAGGGACTTGGACTATACGTGTGTTTTCTTGTGTAACAAGGCGTTTTATTCCGCTCTTGCTATTTTAAATGTACGTTACGCACCTTGGCCACAGACAAACGCCGTCTTGTTTGCCTGTATCCATGTATGGTTTGAATGATAATTAAACTCGATTTGATTTTGTGACTCCGTATCCAAGCCTTCCGTTCTGAACAGGTGCCAAGGATCCAATCAGTGGCAGGATAAAAGATTTTATTGCAAGTCACAGCACATGCAGTTGTCTGGTTTACTGGTGATATACATCATAGTCAATCTTTATGTAACTTCAAGGGTGTATTTCAAGTGTGAAGGCACACAGCTATTCTTTTCTTCTCCTGAGGTGGAAATGGCTAATACAAGGAGGCATAACTTTTTTGGAAGGAAGTATAAGAGAGAGGTTTTTTTTAAACACTTAGTAGCAGGTGCATGAAATGCACTGCCAGGGGTGGTGGTGGAGACAGATGCATTAGGGACATCTGTATAGTAGGTTATGTTCAGTGGATTATGGTTAATTTGGCCAACGGTTAATCAGGACAGCTATTTATTTGGGAGAACTCTTAAAGAACAAAAGCTAATGAAGAAAGTAGCCTAGATTCCTTCTTTTCTTTGGAACAATATGCCTGCACTCACTGGTGTCAGTTGTATGTACTTGTGTAGCTGTTAGACACTATGCCATGCTTAAAGCGATCAGCTTTTAAATAGCATTGGTCGCATGCATTTGTGTTCAAAAAGCAGTGATTTTTTTTGTCACTGATAGTTGGTGAGAGATAAACAGTAAGACAATTCAGAACTGTTTTAGTGGTTTCAAGCATTCAGGTTTGGAGATGCCAGAAACTGCCATGAGTGAAAGTGAAATTATTTCATGACTTCTGGTTAGGAGCTAAAAAGAATTTGAACATATCGACAATCATTTTGAAAGTTACAACGAAAATGATTTAGAGGATGCAATAGTTGAAAGCATTGTATGAAGGCAATCCATTATCTATGTTAAGTGTAGGCTCTGATATTGTTCATTTACAGTCAATGAAAAGAACAAGGTTGCATACACTGGATGAATTTCTCCATTGACAGGTTTTAGGAATTTACAGTTTTATAGTACTGTAATAGTATTCTAATTTGTTCTGTATTGCAGTTAAATACGTAATTTGTTACTCAGATAAATGGTAGTTTGTCTTTTTTTAAAAAAATACCTTTTTAACTATTTCCATGAAACTTTGGCTAATTGGAGCAGCCGCTTAATTGAGCCAAAATGTACTTGGCCAGATGTGTTCCAGTTAACCAGAATCCATTGTGTTTTCCTTTTGGAAAACTTTACGAAGTATGTTAGGTTATTTTCTTTGGTCCAGTCCTAATATTATTACACTTATTTCACTGAAGTCTGACTTCTTTATAAATATGTCCACTTTTCTTTGCTTATCCTTTCTCCCTTTTAGGTCTCTCAACAGGTGCCTGTAGATCAGGTTTACATAAAATATCAAGCTGGTATCATAATAGCAGTTCTCCATTTCTGTCTTGGGGAAGAAGGTGGGAAAGCAGGCCAGCAGCTGCTAAAATCTTAGTTTTAAGATGTAGCCAACAGAACTGACCTAATATCCTCAAAAACATTGGCAAACTTGGAGTATCCTAACTGGCTGCATCACCGCCTGGTATGGAAACACCGATGACCAAGAACAGAAAAGCTCCAGAAAATGGTGCATACTGCCCAGTCCATCACAGGAGAAGCCCTCCCCACGATTGAATACATTTCTATGGAGTGTTGTCACAAGCAAGCAACATCCATCAACAGAGCCTTCTACCATCCAGGCCTTGCCCTCTTCTCACTACTAGCATTGAATAGGAGGCACAATAGCTTTGGAACCCACACCACCAGGTTTAGGAACAGATTTATTTATTTAAATGTATTTATTATTGATGACATGCTCATCAAAACGTGCAGTGAGTTGTATTGCTGCGTTAACAACCAGCATGGTCTGAGAATGTGCTGGGGGTAGCCTGAACTGAACTCCAACCTCTGGCTCCTTCCCCTATTTCTCTGTTTACTGTCCCTGACCTCTCACTCCCCTCATCCCTGTCTCTACCCCTAACCTGACCCCTAGGTTCGCACGCTGTCCCTAAAAACAATCCCCATGAATCTAAAATAAAACCAAGTCAGAGCCACAAACTCAAGGGACATTACAGCTTGGTGCCATCTTTTACCCTGAGACTATCAAGCTTCTGAAATGGCGTGGATAATTTCGTTCATCACTGTTCCTAACTGCTCCTGCGATCTACAGATTCACTTCTAAGGATGCTTTACAACTCATGGTCTCAGTATTATTTTTATTTGCTGTTTGTCTTCTATTGCACATTATTTTTTTTGTATTTGCCTGTTTAATTATAGCTTTTCATAAAAATTTTGTTTTCCTGCAAATGCCTGGAAAAATTAATCTCGGTCATATATGGTGGCATGTATGTACTTTGATAATAAATTTACTCTGAAATTGGAATAAATGGTGGAAATATGGTACTAAAAATGATGAAAGAATATTGAACTATGGCAAGCCTATGGGGTTTCTTCGTTTCGTGGCTGTCTGGGAAGAGGAATCTCAGGGTTGTATACTGCATACGTACTTTGATAATAAATGTTCTCTGAATCATTCAGGAAGTGTATATGGTTTTGCTCAGTCCATAAGGTGAAGTTGTATTCCTTTTAATGATGTGTAGTTTTGGTGAATTGCTAAACTTATTAATGCTCAATATCGGGTTGCTCTTTTTTTTTTAAAAACAGAGTGCCAGCAAAAAAATTACTGCACAAGGGTATGACTAATAGTGTTAAGAGTGACATGTTAGCATAGATTAGTTTGTCGTTAGATCACATCTGGAATTTCCAGTTGGTGGATGATTTCCCTCCACGTTGCTCTGACATATTGGGAAATCGTGTACTCGACAGGTTACGGCAGTGGTTTGCCTTTGCCTTCTGCCGGGTGGGTTTAAAGAGATCACCACCTCTTGCAGTGGATGACCAGGACATCTAAGTGTCTTGTCGTGCTCTTAGCGCTCCACAAACGCCTGCTGGCCTGCTTTCTTGACCGGTGGGCCATTAATCAGTCTCCTCCACTCAATCTGCCAGGGCCAGACTTCACATGCTGGGACAGACAAACCTGCTACCTCACCCAGGGTCGAAGACCAGTCGGCTACCCTCACCTGGTTTAGCCCGTCTGCCAAGACGGTTGAGCGGGGTGTGGCCGCTGCGCGTGTTACAGCTACTTGGAACCACGGGTGAGAGCTGAGCACCAGGTGGGGACCAAAGGTGGATGAGCTGTCCTGAGAAAGGGCATGGCAGGCCCCCCAACTGAAGGTGCGACCCCTCTCTAGACACCCCATACAACCCATAGATTAGTTAAGAGACTGAAAACAGAAGTGAAGTCATTTTCAGATTAGCAAAACATTGGTTAGACGGCACTCTGATTACTGTGTGCAGTTCTAATCACTGCAGGAAGGATCTGTTGCTCTGAGGACTAATTACAGGGTGAGAACAAGTAGGCTTGTTTATTCTGAGGGCTGCTTGATAAGATTTGTTGCTAGGGGTAGAGGTATGGGGAGATTGTTCAATTGGTGCAAGAGGAATCTGGATATCCTCAGAAAACAAACAAAGTTAGCGTACAAGAACGAATGAGGAAGTTGAATGGAATGTTGCCCAAAATAAGCGCATCGATGCTGAAACGAAGAGGAAATGCTGGAAGAATTCTGCTAGTCAAGCTGCATCTACAGAAAGAAGTTCTTGGGAAGTGGTCCCTGTCCCAAAGCATTAAGTTGTTTCTCTTCCACAAATGCTTCTTGAATGTTTGAGTTCTACTAGCATTTTCTACATTTGTAATAAAGAAGGAAGTCTACAATTTTAAGGCACACAAGTGAATCTGCAGATGCTGGAAATAAATAAAAACACAAAATGCTGGCAGAACTCAGCAGGCCAGACAGCATCTATGGGAGGAGGTAGTGACGACGTTTCAGGTTTCGGGAGGGTTTCCTGATGAAGGGTTTCGGCCCGAAACGTCGTCACTACCTCCTCCCACAGATGCTGTCTGGCCTGCTGAGTTCTGCCAGCATTTTGTGTTTTTATTAAGTCTACAGTTTTACAGGGTTTTGTGGAGCATTGCATACAAGTTTGGTCTCAGTGTAGCTGGAGACAGCACAGAGCTAGCTTATTAAATCCATTCTTCGAATGTGGGCCTACACTCTCAGGACTATGAAGAATGAGAGCAATCTTCATGAATCATGCAAGATTCGGAGGGGAATTGACAAGAGTAAATGCTGTGAGGATATTTCCCCTCAAGAGAATCAAACACAGTGTGTTTATTTTCTTGAAAAGGACATAAAAGGAGTGCCTTCTCTGAAGTAGTGAATCTTTGGAATTCTGCATCTCAGAGGACTGTTAATGCTGAATATTTAAGGTTGGGATAAATCTTGTTTTAGAGACAAAGAAATTGAATTGCAAGTATGATGAAGATGGTACAGGTGAACAACGTGACTAAAGGCAACATTCTTCAGACAGTTCACTAACCTATTTTTTTTTCACATTTACTTTTTCTTCTTTTAAGTATGATTCTGCTGCTGTTGGAGCCTGTAGTCCAGCCACTGTGGGGCAACTGCCTTCATGGCTGTGCCAGTTTTGTGCCTTTGGTTGTGGTGAAGTATTTCAGCTGGTTGGGATTCAGCGAATCTTTTACTTGAGAATTCCCTAAATGTCAAAGAGAAAATGGAAAATCTTGGGTTAATCATCCAATCTAGTTATGAAGATAGAGAGAAAGAACATTGGTAGTTGTTATACAAGTTCTCCCCTTCCCTTTCTGTGAACTGTTTGTAACCCGGTCAGTTTGCAAATTGGAAATGGAGCTGCAGAAGGTAACTGCAGCCTCACAGTAGCTGGCAAATCCATTTGGCTTGTCTCTCAATTGTGTAAAAGCTGTATAAACTTAGGAAATCCTTTATGTGGAAGATGAGCTGTAAGAACAAAAATGGGAACTTGCACATGGATGTTGAGGGCCCTGTTAAGATGCTGAATGAGCATTTTTACACCCATCTTCTCCAGGGGTGATGGTGCTTCCCAAGTAATTATAAAAGAGCAGATGAGTGAGACACTGGATATGTTAAAATGGGTGGGGTTGAAGCACGTGAAGGATTTTCTAAATTTGCAATAGGTAAACCATTAGGACTGGGTGGGCTGTATCCTAGGATTTTGAAGAGAGCAGGGTAGGAAATCACAGGGACATTTGAGCATAGCCTTTCTGTGATGTTTGCATGGAGCAGTGGTACCAGAGGACTAAAAAGTTGAAAATCTTTTATATAAAAAATAAAGTAGGGAATACAATGTTTATTCATTTCCATAGAGGCTGCCTGACCTGCTGAGTTCCTCTAGCATTTTGTGTGATGCTCAGGATTTCCAGCAACTACAGAATCTCTTGTATTTATCGTTTGCTGTTCCACTGTGAAATCTCTTCAAGGGATGCCTGGCATGAAGAAGTTTAAATCTTCTGTTCAGGAATTCAGTGAGATCCTCTTTCACTGCTCCCCTTCTGTGTTTTTTGCTGTCCTCTGACTTATCGTTTAGAAAAGGTCTCGACCCAAAAATGTTGACTATGTATTGATTTCCATAGATACTGCCTGACCTGTTGAGTTCCGCCAGCATTTTGTGTGGGTAACTGTGAAATTTTGCTGACATTGCAAATAAAGCTAATCTTTACTAATCTTTACACTGCTGCATCATTATATTTGGGGTATTGCTGTCAGAACAAGCCACCCTCACAAACAATTGGAGAAAAAATGCTGGGTTGCTAAGTCTTGCCTTTGGATTAGCCAGTTGTCAAAATGCTGTAAATTGGTTTTGAAAGAATGTAATTAAAAATAATGAAATGTACTGAAGCCCATAATTAATGTTTGCTTTCTGTCCCTCTTCAGCTTAGAGCTGTTGTACTTGGGTGGAAATGGAATTCTATCAATTCCTCCAGAACTTGCTAACCTGCAGCACCTAAGTTATCTGGGACTGTGTGACAACCGCATTCAAGGCCTTCCACCACAGCTTGCTCAGTAAGTAACAGAGTAGATGTGTGTTACGTTTGTAAATGAGTCCAGGTGAAGGGCCTCAACAAGAAACATCAATGTTCATTCCTTCCATATATGCTGCTTGACCCTCGTGAGTTTCTCCTGCTTTTGTGCTTTGCTCCAGATTTCAGCATTTGCCATCTCCTGTGTCTCAATATACATTTATATCTAGATTTTTATAGCTAGAAGATTGGGTCTGTATAGATAAAGCTCTAGACTACACTTGACGAATTTTTTTTTAAAAAGGTGTGTGCCATTGAGAGAGAGTGCAGCAAAGATTGTGTAGTGACATTTCTCTCGGATTCAATTGAGGACACATTACATAGAGTGCCTATAAAAAGTATTCACACACCCCCACTTTGGAATTTTTCGTGTTTTATTGCTTTGCAACATTGAATCACAGTGGGTTTTTTGATGCTGATCAACAGTGAAACTTTCTACAAAGTGATCTAAATTACTTACAAATATAATACACAAAATAATTGATTCCATAAGTATTCAAGCCCTGCCCCCCTCAATATGACACACAAATCATCACTAATGCAGCTAATTGGTTTTAGAAGTCACATAATTAGTTAAATGGGGATTCCATGTGAGGTCAAATGTTTCAATTGATTGTAGTAAAAATACACCTGAATCTGGAAAGTCCAGCTGCTGGTGAGTCAGTATCCTGGCAAAAACTACACCATAGACAAAAGAACACTCCTAGCAACTCCGCAAAGAGGGTACTGAAAAGCACAAGTCAGGAGATGGATACAAGAAAATTTCCAAGTCACTGAATATCCTTTGGAGTACAGTTAAATCAATCATCAAGAAATGGAAAGAATATTGCACAGCTTTAAATCTACCTAGAGCAGGCCATCCTTAAAACTGATTGACCATGCAAAAAGGGCCATCAAGAGACCTATGACAACTCTGGAGGAGTTACAAACTTCAATGGCTGAGATGGGAGAGACTACACATATGCAACAACTGTTGCCTGGGTGTTACACCAGTCATAGCTTTATGGGAGAGTGGCAAAGAGAAAGCCACTGTTTTAAAAAAAACTCACATGAAATCAATAGACAATAGGTGCAGAAGTAGACCGTTCGGCCCCTCGAGCCTGCACTGCCATTTTGAGATCATGGCTGATCAACTATGATCAATACCCAGTTCCTGCCTTGTCCCCATATCCCTTGATTCCCCTATCCATAAGATACCTATCTAGCTCCTTCTTGAAAGCATCCAGAGAATTGGCCTCCACTACCTTCTGAGGCAGTGCATTCCAGACCCCCACAACTCTCTGGGAGAAGAAGTTTTTCCTTAACTCTGTCCTAAATGACCTACCCCTTATTCTCAAACCATGCCCTCTGGTACTGGACTCTCCCAGCATCTGGAACATATTTCCTGCCTCTGTCTTGTCCAATCCCTTAATTATCTTATATGTTGCAATCAGATCCCCTCTCAATCTCCTTAATTCCAGCGTGTACAAGCCCAGTCTCTCTAACCTCTCTGCGTAAGACAGTCCAGACATCCCAGGAATTAACCTCGTGAATCTACGCTGCACTTCCTCTACAGCCAGGATGTCCTTCCTTAACCCTGGAGACCAAAACTGTACACAATACTCCAGGTGTGGTCTCACCAGGGCTCTGTACAAATGCAAGAGGATTTCCTTGCTCTTGTACTCAATTCCCTTTGTAATAAAGGCCAACATTCCATTAGCCTTCTTCACTGCCTGCTGCACTTGCTCATTCACCTTCAGTGACTGATGAACAAGGACTCCTAGATCTTTGTATTTCTCCTTTACCTAACTCTACACCGTTCAGATAATAATCTGCCTTCCTGTTCTTACTCCCAAAGTGGATAACCTCACACTTATTCAAATTAAACGCCATCTGCCAAGTATCTGCCCACTCACCCAGCCTATCCAAGTCACCCTGAATTCTCCTAACATCCTCATCACATGTCACACTGCCACCCAGCTTAGTATCATCTAGCAAATCTTGGCTAGAGTTTCCCAGAAGGCGTGTGGGAGACTTTGAAGTCAGTTGGAAAAAGGTTGTATGGTCTGATGAAGCCAAAGTTGAGCCTTTTGGCCATCAGATTAAACGCTATGTTTAGCATAAGCCAAACACCATACATAACCAAATTACACAATCCCTACTATAAAGCATGGTGGTGGCTGCATCATGCTGTGGGGATGCTTCACTGCAGCAAGCCCTGGAAGGCTTGTGAAGGTAGAGGGTAAAATGAATGCAGCAAAATACAGGGAAATGCTGGAGGAAAACCTGAAGCAATCTGTAAGAGAATGTGACTTAGAAGATTTGTTTTCCAACAAGACAATGACAAACATAAAGCAAAAGCTACACAGGAATGACTTAAAAAGAACAAAGTTAATTTCCTGGAGTGGCCAAGTCAGAATCCAGACCTCAATCCAATTGAGAATTTGTGGCTGGACTTGAAAAGGTAGTTCACTTACAATCCTGTGGTAATGAATTCCACAGATTCCCCACTCTGTGGCTACAGCAATTCCTCCTCATTTCTGTTCTAAATAGATATCCCTCTATTCTGAGGCTAGTCCCTTTGGTCTTGGTCTCCCCCACTATAAGAAACATTCTCTCTACATCCATCTGTCTGGGCCTTGCAATATTCTACTGGTATTTCTGTAAAGGTATACAACATTGTAGATTTCTTTTCCTAACTGCCAATTGATGTAAGGTTAATTATTAATTTTAAATCTGAGGTTATAGTTTAGTGATAACTATTAGTACTAAGGGATATGAGTAGGATTCCAGTCAATCCTGATATTGAATGGTAGGAATGGTTTTGAGGTTTATGAATAAATAAAAAGCAATACTATTTTAGTTTGCCAGAATGTTCTATATTGTGGGCTTCATTAAATAATGACATGAATTGCCCTTCCAAACCACTGACTACAGTCACCTCTGACCTTCCAGGCTGAATTCTCTACGGTCACTCAGTCTTCACAATAATTTACTTACATATCTTCCTCAAGAAATCCTCAACCTGGTCCATCTACAGGAGCTCAGTCTACGTGGCAACCCTCTTGTTGTGCGATTTATAAGAGACCTAATCTACAACCCCCCATCTCTACTTGAACTGGCTGGGCGGATTGTGAAATCCCGCAACATTCGGTACACTAATAACGACATGCCTAGAAACTTGGTCAACTATTTGGATTCAGCCAGCAAGTGCCCAAACCCCAAGTGTGCAGGTAAGAACCTATGCTTCACATTGCTTTTAGAGGGGATTGGAAAGAGAGCGAAAATAATGCTTGGGTTGCAGTTAATTTTTATTTGTATCTTTCAGGAGTTAATGTTTTCTTATTAGAGTTAGTATGGCTCCCTGTTGGTAAGATGAACTCTTGACCTGTCATTCTATCTCGTCATAGCCTTGCACCTCATTGTCTACCTGCACTGCACTTCCTCTGTAGCTGTAACACTATTTTGCATTCTTCTGCTTTTCTTTTGTATTACTTCTGTACTGCGGTAATCGCATGCAATAACTACTGAGGTAGGTACTGCATGTGATTACCTGTGACAATAATTTACTAATTTCCAGATCTTCGAATATCAGAGTTGTATTGTACATGGATTCTTTGACAATAAAATGAGCCTTTGAACCATTTTTCCTCACTGTACGTGCTCTAGTACAGTGAGCAACATTGAGATGCAGTGCACGAGTTTATTAATGATACTTGACAATATTCTAAAACCTCTGAACCTTGCTCCCTGACAGTATACATTCCTATCACAGTAATTGATATAATTTAGAAGCTAATTTTAACTGTGTGAGTGAGGGTAAGTTTCTAGATGATAAAGAGGCACACATCCTGCTGCACTTTACAGATTATTCTCATCAAAGCACGTTGAACTAAATGATTGAATGCTGACCCATTTGGCTGCTGAGCCTCAGTTGTATCATATTTGACAGATGGAGAGGCCAACTATCTAATCAGGGTATAAAAATTTTAGAGGGATGAGTCCTTTTACTGCATATTAAAAATATGGACCAAACCTTTCTGTCCCTGCACCTGTTTCCCTGCTCCTCCACCTTCTATATGAGATGGTGAAAGCTTCCCCTCATGTTAAGGAATCCAGACACATGAAGGAAAATCATTTGGACGTTGTGAAATCTACAAGTGTAACTGACATTGGTTCTCTGGCCATGTACACGAGACTAAAATTCCCCTTTCAAAGAAGTGCATCCAATCTGAAGTTGTAACCCACAAGAACCCCAAGTCCCATAGAATCAACAATTGAGACATGGTCCCTGTACTTTCCAGCCAATACTCTCTGCAGCCTCCCAGATCCACATTTCTGTACTTGTTTCATATGACTAGTGCCTGCTGAGGAGCTGGTGTTCTGCCCCAGTATCTGTTTTAGAAAATAAAGTAAATGCAAAACCATGTTTGATAATCCTATTTTGGAAGATGTAGTTATATAATCAGTAATATAGTAATATGTGTTGGCGCGTGGCCTAGTGGGCAAGGCATCAGACTAGTAACCTGAAGGTCACTGGTTCGAGCCTCAGCTGAGGCAGCGTGTTTGTGTCCTTGAGCAAGGCATTTAAAAACACATTGCTCTGCGACGTCACCGGTGCCAAGCTTCATGGGTCCTAGTGCCCTTCCCTTGGACAACATCGGTGGCGTGGAGAGGGCAACTGCCGGTCTCCCATACAACCCTGCCCAGGCCTGCGCCCTGGAAACTCCAGGCGCAGATCCACGGTCTCTCGAGACCGATGGATGCCACCACCAATATAGAAGCAATGCCTGTGGTAGGAAAGGTTCCTAGCCAATGCACTCCTCATACCTTTCTATTTTCCGCTGTTTATATTTAAGACCATAGCTTTAGAAGAAATGATCACAAACCAGTCAAATTTAAGATGGGTATTTTCAGTGACTAACCTTTTTTCATGTATTGGTCTTTTCACTGCAGAAGATATTGAAATCTCCGCGCCAGAAAAAAAGGTTATATTCATTTAGTTACCAAAGCAAACATGAGGAAATCTGCAGATGCTGGAAATTCAAGCAACACACACAAAATGCTGGTAGAATGCAGTCAGGACTGGCAAAGGGTCTCGGTGAAACGTCGACAGTGCTTCTCCCTATAGATGCTGCCTGGCCTGCTGCATTCCACCAGCATTTTGTGTGTGTTGCTTGATATTCATTTAGTTTGTTTTTTTTTTGTGTTTTTTTTTTACACATATTGTTTTTTTTCTTCCATAGGAGTTTACTTTGACTCTCGCGTTCGTCATATCAAGTTTGTCGATTTCTGTGGCAAGTACCGCCTGCCCCTAATGCACTATCTGTGTTCTCCACAATGCTACTCACCCTGCAGCTCTAACCCTCAGAGTGACTGTGATTCTGATGATGAACTCAACATTCCTCAACACCGGATGCAGAAAGTCCTCCTTGGCTAAATGCTCATTTATGGAGATCATGAAGATTTAGATTTCTGCAGTCCTAGATGACTTGAACCTATCTTGTACAATGTGCCAGGGTTTTTTTGAATCCAGTCATGGAAGCATTTACACTAACGTTCAAGCCTTCACATCAGATTTGTAGTCTATTGGTTTGCACAGCATTCCTAATCTTTGAAGTATTATTACAGAAGTATTTGTATAAAAGGATTATATTTTTACGCCAGTAATTTTGAAATATTCTGGTATTCTTTATTGGATATGCAAAGAGCTAATTTAAATAACAATAGTCCAAACTATTATGTGAAGCACAGCTTTAATATGTTTAAAAACTTCAAACATATAATCTTTCATTTGAAATGCTAATCTTAACATGTATCAGAAAACTTTTTCTTTAAAGAAGATCTTGTTTGTAAAATTAGAATATGTACCATACCAAGCAGCAATTCTTTTTTTAATTCTGATTATTAACAGACTGGATTAAATAGTGGTGGCATGTTCATTGCTAGAATTATTGCTTCAGTGGCAGCCTATAGGTGGATAAAAGAACTCCCACTCTTCTACATTTTTATCATGTGCCAGTTCCTTATGTCCTTAAAGGAAACAATTTGACCAATCGATTCTGTGCAACTCAGAGCAATCTCATTCCCTTTTCTTTGAAAGCTCTTCTCTCAACATTCCCATCAACAGCCCACCTCCCAGATTTGCCACTCACCTGCATATTAATGGTAGGTTACTGTGACATATCAATCTACCAACCTGCTTTTCATTGTTTTGCTGGATGAGACTAGATTGTAAGCAGGAAACCCGTACACTTAAAGGAGTCTCTACAGTAAATTTAATATTAACAGCAAAGGAGGTGAAGAATACACCCAGGCCACTAGAGCTGTGAGAAAGCAGTTCTGTTAGATGGGCACTGTGCAAAATTAAGTGAGAAGGCTGTTGTGATCAGGACATTATGATTCTTCAACGGAGAAGAGATAGATTGGACATGTTTTTGCCCAATTACTCAATCAAGTTTTAATGAGGAGAGGTTTAAGGTCACGTATTTCAGCGAGAGGATTTGGAAGATGGATTATTATCTAAATGGAGAAAGAGAGACTGCAAGTGAGTCAAGTTCATAGATACTGGGTGCAAAAATCGCTATGTTATCAGGCAATGCAGTGTGTACTTAGGAAGGCAAGCAGTGTTTTGGCCTTTTTATTTTTTGAAAACAGAGTAGACTTTAATAATAGAAAGATTTTTTCCATAGCTGTACATGTTGCTGAGGCCATACCTGAAATTCTCTACACAGTTATGATCCTCTTGCCTAAAAAAAATAGTAGCATTGGAAGCGGTCTGAAGGAGATTTGCCAGATGAATTCTTGGGGTGAGAGGGTTGTCCTACCAACAGAGACTAGACAGTTTGAATGTTTATTATTTGGAGTTTAGAAGCATGACGGTGACCTTGCTCAAACATATAAAATTCTCAGGTGGCTAATCAAGATGTTTTCACTAGTAGGAAAATCACAGAGAAAGGGACGTAGCTACAAAATGAGGGGCAAAGTATTTGAAATTGCGAAATGTACAAAATACTTACCTCATTCAGCAATGAAAATCTGGCATTCTCTGCCTCGGATGATAGAGGTCAGGTCATTAGATATGCTTAAGGTAGAGATTATAAATAGTTGAAAGATTGAGGTATTGAGGGTTATAGGGAACTGGCACAGAAAGGGCTTGAAGCCAACATATAAGCCGTATTGACTGGTGTGCAGGCTTGAAAGGTCTGGTAGTCATTTTTTCTTCTCTGTTTAATTCCTCTTTGCTACTGGATAAATCGATTCACAATAAAATACAAGTAATCACAAATTAATTGATGTTGTAGTATAAAAAAGTGCCTGCAATGAAATCGTTAAGCTAAAGAAAATGGTTACAATCCATGAGGAAGCATTGGGCATTTGAGCTTCTATCTAACTTAAGCTTCCGTTCCTAATATTCAGTATTCATTCATGTGAAGGATTTGGGTTGTTTATGTTGCTGAGTTAAGTTACAGAAAACAGGAATGCTTCATGGATTCATGCAATTTGCATTGATTTGTTATGTCTGACAATCTCTGGATACATCAGTTGATGAATGGCTGGGATAGGCATCCTATTTTGCATGTAAAACTGGAAAAAGAATGTTTCCTGCTGTGAGCTCAAATACCTTAATGGAATTTATTGATTATTACAGTTTTTGCTTACGGCATTTGGAACCTCTGTTTTTAAGGAAGGATATTTGCCTTTCGTTTCATCCAATGCTGTTAAAATAAATTGAGTTCTGCCCCCCAGTTTTGCATTGACGGAAGTTTTATTACTGTTGTGCTGGAGTTATGCTATTGAAAAGAATAAATGAGACTTCCACATTTGCAAAGTATATGATATATAAACAGGTTTATTGGGATATAAACACAAAAGATTCTGAAGATGCTGGAAATCCAGAGCTACGCACACAAAATGTTGGAGGAACACAGGACTATTTGTTCATTTCCATAGATGCTGCCTAGCCTGCTGAGTTAACAGATTTATTCTAATGTAAAACCAGTTTATTAAATAACACTGGATACTAATGCGAACTATTGGTTTTAGGAAGGTGAAACCTTTAGTGTAGACAAATTTATTAGGAATTCAGGGCCTTATTTAACGCTAATTCTTTTATTCTGTTTGATTGAAAACAAGAAAATACTAACCATTGACATTACGGATGAGCAGAAAGGGCTGGAGATTCATAGCCATATTTGTAGCTGTGAATCAGCAAAATAAAAGAGGAATCTATTGTAAACTCCACCTTTGGAAGGGTCACCAGTGGTTTATCATGTTGTTCATTGTAGACATGAATAAAAATCATGAATGAATCACTTTGATACACAATGGGGTTATTCTATAAGCTTTTTCTCTTTAGAGAGATGTTATCAGAAACCGTAGATTGGAGAAATCTGCATTTATAGGGACAATGGTTTTATTTCACTAGTTTGTGCTGTTTGTCCACATTTATCTAAACTGTGGGAGAACAGGATTGTTGAATTATCTCTGGAACATTGTTATTTGATACTCATTCTATGTAAGTATCAGTAATATTGACCTAATGAATCATTTTTGATTGAACAGACAATTGAGTAGATTAATAATAAAGAAGCCTGCAAAATTGTTGCTGCTTTTTTTCCTGAAATGAAGAGTGACATCACATTGATTACTGCTTGTGGATGTTTTCCCATGTGTCATAACCAAATTATAATCCAACATTATGATTGTTATTGTACAATTGAAATGTTCTGCGTTTAATAGGTGTAGAATAATTCAAGGCATTCAACTACACATCCAGTATGTGGGGAATTGAGTACAAAGTGTATGAAAAAGCAGAGGGAGGCTTTTTGACCCCTTGCACCTGCTCTATCATTGTTTGAATCATGGCTAATCTGTTAGCTTTCCATTACTTTTCTGTATTGTTCCCATATCACTTCTTTGCCTAATATCTAAAAGTCTGACATGTAAGCTCCAATTTAATCAAAACTAGGAAAACAATTCTTTCCTATTAATGACTGCTCACTGTTTTGACATTTGGGATTTCTACTTTGAAATCTTGCCAGTCATTTTATTTTGTTACTCTGTTAGATAATTAAATCCTTTTGGTTTTTGTGTATATTTATAAAATCAGCATATTTCAGTACAAGTTGAAGTGTCACAGACTTCATTATTGACATATTTAAAAGGTTAATCCTCTCAGTGAGCCTCCTCCAGACAACTACGGTAATTCTTCCAAAAAGTGCTCTTTCAAGGGAAACATTGCTAATGTACACCATGATTTTTGAATTTAATAACTGTCATTTTTAGGTATACCTGTATCTTTGCTCACTAGTGGAAGTTCACGACAGAAACAGGCCCCTTGACACATCTAGTCCAGGCCAAATCACTTAACCTGCCACTCCTATCGACCTGTTTGGGGCCCTCCATACCCCAAACATGTATCTATCCGAACTTCTCTTAAACATTGAAATCGAGCTCCCAGATTTCTACAGCCCTTCTCAATGCCTGTTCACTGGGCAAGACCTACCCTCATTGGTCCTACTGCAGTGCAACACCTCACACTTGTCTGCATTAAATTCCATCTGCAATTTCTCAGCCCATTTTTACAACTGGTCCAGGTCCTGCCGCAAGCCATGATGGTGGTCCTCTCTGTCCACTACACCCCCAATCTTGGTGTCTTTCGCAAATCTGATCCAGTTAATCCCATCATCATCCAGATTGCTAATATAGATGGCAAACAATAACAGACCCAGCACCAGTCCCTGCAGCTCTCCACTAGTTGCAGGCCTCCAGTCAGAGAGGCAACAATTTACCACACTTTCTGGTTTCTCCCACAAAGCCAATGTCTAATCCAATTTACTGCCTCATATTGATTGCCAAGCAGCTGAACCTTCTTGACAGGGACTTTGTCAAATTCCTTGCTAGATTCTATGTAGACAAATCCACTGCCTTGCCTTCATCAACTTTCCTGGTGATTTCCTCAAAAAAACTCTTATGAGATGGGTTAGACACGACCTACCATTCACAAAACCATGCTGACTATCCCTGATTAGTTCTTGTCTATTGAAATATCATATATTCAGTCCCTTAGAATATCGTACAATAACTTTCCAACTACTGATGTCAGGTTTGCTCACCTATAATTTCCTAGTTTATTTTTAGAGCCTTTCTCAACCAGTGGAACAACATTGGTTATCCTCTGATCCCCTGGTACCTCACCTGTTGTTCAAGATGATTTAAATATATCTGCTAGGGCAATTATATATCTGCAATTTCTACATTCCCCTCCTACGGGGACCAAGGGAACTCGTTAGCAGGCCCTGGGGGTTTATCTACCTTAATTTGCCTCAAGACTGCAAACACCACCTCCTCTATAATCTGTACAGAGTCCAGGAACTTGATGCTGCTTTGCCTCACTTCTAAAGACTCTGTCTGTCTACTAAGTAAATACAGATACCAAAAAATACATTCAAGATCTCCCCTATCTCTTTTGGCTCCACGTACAGATTACCTCTGATCTGCCAGAGGATCAATTTTGTCCCTTGCAATCTTTTTGCTCTGAACATGGGATTTTCCTTCACCTTGTCCTCTGAGGCAACTTCACACCTTCTTTTGATTCTCCTGATTTCTTACTTACCGGTAATTGTTCTCTTGCATTTCTTACACTCCATAAGCATCTCATTTGTTCCTACCTATAAAAATCTATGTCCAACTTTTCGCTTTCTCTGTCCGAAGCCTGGGAGAGCTAAAGCCTCAAACTGCAAATACTTAATCTACCAATTGGGGCAGCTGCTCAATGCTTAAAAGCTAAAAGACACGGTCAAGAGGTTCTGTTGTTGTTCATGGGATTTTCACGCACAACAGTGAATTTACAAAGAATGGTGCAAAATAAAAATCCAATGAACGGCAGGTCTGTGGGTGAAAATGCCTTATTAATGAGAGAGGTCAGAAGCGAATGGCACACCGGTCAAGCTGACAGATAGGTGATAGTAACTCAGAAACCACACGTTACAACAGTGGTGTGCGGAAGAGCATCTCTGAATGCACAACGCATTGAACCTTGAGATGAATGAGTTACAACAGCAGAAGTCCATGCACATGCACTCAGTAGCCACTGAAGTGCAATGGGTTTTCTGCCACAGTTCACACCAGCACATCAGTGTCTTCATGAAGAAACCAAAGAGCATGATATTAACAGGAAACCAATATCAAACAGAAGTTCAAATTTATTTGTCATTCAACCACACACACGAATACAGGCAAACAAAACAGTGTTCCTCCTGGGATATGGTGCAAAACACAGTATCAGCAGTCATACAGAACACCAAGCATGTATTGTTACAAAAGCAGAAAAAGATGCAGTCGCAAGAAGTAAATAGCCCAACATGAGTAAATTTAAGTAACATCCACTAAAATTTTCCTTAATATTGTAATTAGGATACTAAATAAACTGGCACTAATTTCAAGTAGTTTACAGGTCATTAAGGTTTGTAAATATGGGCAGGCTGTGTTGGCACTGGAAGCATAGCAATGTTTGCAGGCTGCCTCCAGCAATTCTCGAGCTGTGTTGGTCGTTGTTGAGAAAGATATATTTCACTATGTTTTGATATATGTGATAAATAAAGCTAATCAACAGGCAATTTGGTGGCATTTATGAGGCTTTTAAATATATGTGGGAATGGATGACACACAAAAACAGGAGTTAAAATAGAAATAGGCTCAAGGTCAGCACAACATCATGGGCTGACCAGGCTGTATAGTGCTGTACTGTTTTATGTTCTGTAATTGTACCAGTTTTAAGATAGTGTTGGAAAAAGATAGGGCAGGTCCACAGATTAGGGCCCTAAACAGGCGCAGGGCTAATTTGAGGACAATAAACAGCATCTAGCAGAGGTCAATAGGGTGAACCTGTTTGAGAGGAAAGGAACAAATGGCAAGTTGGGGGCTTTTAAGACTGTGATATCTAATGTCCAGGACAGCGTGTTGCTGTTAGGGTAAAGGATAAAGATAGTGAGATGAATACTTTAGTAATCCTAAAGGAAATTACTGTGTCACAGTAGCATTACAAGTGCACAGGAATACAAATAATTGAAGAGAAGTCAGAAAGAATAAAAAAAGAGTTACCTTAAATATAAGATGTATAAGATTTACAAGTCAAAGATGACGAGATTTCAAAGTTCACACTGCCAAGACGGTAGTGCAAGAATTACCGTAATATTATACAGTAATGGTGCACATTCACGCTGTCCGAGGTTATGGAGCCTTATCCAATGAGAGCTACCGAGGCTGTCCAAGGAAAAAGAAGCAAGCGTGTACAGCATTGGGTTTAGGAGATCATGAAAATGCAAATCCCTTGATGACAATAATAAAATTAAGAATGCACAAGAGGGACATCAGGAGGGTTAAGAGAGTGTAAGAGATGGATCTGGCAGGTAAGGTTAAGGAAATTCCCAAGAGGTTCTATAGCTACTGTATGTTAAGAGTAAGTCACTTTAGGGATAAGCAGGGCCGCCTATATTTTGAGCTGCGGGAGGTGGATTGGATTTTTAATGAATTTTTCTCCTCACTGTTTACAGTGTAATATGGTGAGTGTTGTTTTGTTGTTTAAAAGTGTAACAAGGTCAGGCCAAGGAACTACAGGCTGGTCAAGCAGACATTAGAGCTGGGGAAGTTACGGGAGGGAATTCTGTGGAACAAGATTTACCAGCATTTGGATAAACAGAGTCGACTGGGAGGAGAAAGCTTGAGGTTTTGTGTAGGAAGTCATGCTTGATGAAGTTTCTACAGATTTTTAAAGAGCTAACCTAAAAGGAGGGTAGGACAGTGGATGTTGTCTACTGGGACTTTAGCAAAGCCTTCAACAAAGTCCCACATGGTAGGCTGATCTGGAGGGTTAGGCACCATGGAATCCAGGGAGAGCAGGTTAGGTGGATTCAAAACTAGCTCAAAGGTAGGAAGCTGAGGGTAGTGGTTGAAGGTTGTTTCGCAGAATGGTGACTAGTGTTGCATCACAGTGTTGAGACCTTGTTATTCATTATTTGTATAAATGGATGTATAAGGCTTCATCAATAAGTTTGCAGATGACACAAAATCAGGAAGTATTTTTGATAGTAACATAAAAACATAGAAAACCTACAGCACAATACAGGCCCTTCAGCCCACAATGCTGTGCCAAACATGTCCTTACTTTAGAAATTACCTAGAGTTACCCATAGGCCTCTATTTTTCTAAGAGGGTTATTGTAGATTACAAGGGAATCTTGATCAATTAGGGCTATGGTGGAGTCAAATGGATTTTAGTACAGACAAGGGTGAGGTGAAGTATTTTGGCAAAACCAAACAAGAGTAGGGCTATGAATGGCCGGGCACTCTGGAGTGTAATGAAACAATGGAACCTAGAAATACAAGTGTGTAGTTCATGGAAAGCAGGGTGTAGACAGGGTGGTGCAAAAGGTGTGGTCTTCTTCACACAGGGCACTGAATTATAGGAGCTTGGGACATAATGTTGCAGTTAGAAGTCACTGGAGAGGCTATACTGCGTACAGTTTTGGTCGCTCTGTCATAGGAACAATGCAGTTAAACTGGAAAGAATACAGAAAAGGTTTACAAGTATATGGTCAGTACTAGGAGATCCAAGTTATTGGGATAGGTTAGCCAGGCCAGTTCTTTATTCCAGGTACGCAAGAGAATGAGTGGACAATCATACAGAAATAATTTAAATTATGACAGGTAGATGGTAACAGTTGTTTCATCAGGGTAGAGGAGTCCAAAACTAAGGGACAGAGGTTTATGGTGAGAGGGGAAAAATTAAAAGGGATCTGAGGGACAACTTTTTCAGGCTGATGGTGATGGATATAGAGAATAGGTTGCCAGAAGTGGCTGAAGCAGATAAAATCATATCATTTAAGAAGCATTTCGACATATATGTGGAGGAGTGGGGCTTAGAGAGATACGGGCCAAATGCAGGAAATTGGGACTAGCTGGGTTGGCACTATGGTAGGCATGGTCTGTTTGGGCCAAAGGGCATGTATGTATCCATAATGCATTTCTGTATGACTCTTTAATTAAATCTAAAAGTGGGCTTTTAGGAACTTGGGTGGAGTTAATGCCGGAAGTTCTCAAATACATAGCCATATTTCCAAATCCTCTTCAAGATTACAATCACACATTAAATGTGGAAATCAGGTAGCAAGATCTCACTTCTAGCTATGGAGTATCCTGGTTGTATTTTAAGTATTCAACAAGTAGAGCAGATTTTCACGATCTGGCATTTTCGCACTATAGAAATAAACTATTCCAATTCTTTGCTGCATATCTATTTTGAGTTTTTGTTTGAATGTTAACCATTAAAAATAAGTATTTTGCAAGTAAACAAACTTTAATTATAATGGATTGTTTTACTACATTCCATACAGAAAGTAATTGTTTTTCATTGAGAGGGAATTTATGATGGAGTCAGAATCTTTAATATACCAAATATACAACAGTCACAAAGCACCCATCCACTAACACTAATCTCCTTTTAATCTTAAACACAAGATTCTGCAGATGATGGGAATCCAGCATTTTGTACAGTATGTTACAATCGTTTTAATCTCCCTGTATTTCTCTACCATTTGCCTGAAGACACAAGATGTAATTTACAGTAAGGGAATGATATATCGATCTGATTGTCTTTGGGATGTGGGGGGAAATAGAGGCCCCAGAGGAAAATGGTGTGGTGACAAGGAGAACAAGCTCCACAAAGTCAGCATTGAACCGGGCTCTCAAGTACGGTGAGGTAACAGCTTTTGTTGGGTACAGCAAGATTCA
Source organism: Hemitrygon akajei (assembly GCF_048418815.1). NCBI lineage: Eukaryota > Metazoa > Chordata > Chondrichthyes > Myliobatiformes > Dasyatidae > Hemitrygon > Hemitrygon akajei. The sequence goes on from NC_133128.1 coordinate 42,084,102, forward strand.
GCATGACAAACTTTCCTTAGTAAGAATTTCAAACCAGTCAGTGTAAACTGTGTGTAATGGAGGTGTCCTGGCAAAATTTTAATATTCAAATATTTATGTTTATGTAGATTAATATATTCTGCTTCTTTGGAAAGACTGTGCATCAAATCCCTGAATTAGGTCACCAAATCCATGATTTTCTGGGTTCTCTGTGTATGGGATACTAATGTAGGGAACCATTCAGACAAGCACATTGGGACTTAACAATGTATTGAATCCATCTATATACTAATCATCTATACACTCATCATCTCACAATCCTCGTCCTCAGACAGGGCCTGTTCCAGCCTGTGTGGACCAGTGCTGAGAATCAACTTTATTAAGTAAACACTTAACACTTAAAGCCATTCTCACTCAGAGAATTCCCTACCCAACTCATAACCACCAAACAAATTATCAAGCGCCCCAGACAAGCTTTCTTGACTCCAGCTACTGATCAGAACCTCACTGTGTTTGAGGTCTTGCAGAGGACTTGATCGATAATTGATCAAATTGATCAGGCCTCTCTGACCTGGATGTTGTCCCCCTCGTTCGATGAATGTCATTGATACCGTAGGATGGTAACGTGGTTCTGTGTTTATGGATTGGACTATTGTGTTTATTGACTGTGGGCTTTTTCAGACGGTGGGTTTTTATATTCTGCGTTTATAATCACCCATTCCTTTTCCATTTTGTTGTGCGAGGAGAGGGAGTTTGGGGGTTGATATTCTGGTGCGGTCTGTTAGTTTTTTTTGTGGGGGGGGAAGGGGTTGATATCCCTGTTCTGTTTTGTGCAGGGGGAGGGGGTTTTGGGGGGGTTGATGATCAGGATGCTGTTCTTTTAAGTTCAGGGGGTGCTTTTGATGTTTCTCTCTGAAGGACTTTCATGCTCTTTCTTGTTTCTTGGCGATCCAGAGAAGGCAAATTTCAGAGTTGTATCTAGATACATGCTTTGATAACAAGTGAACCTTTGAAGGGCAACCATCAATACACTCTCCTGGGAATACCAAATTTTACCAAGGAGCACCTGAACTACGACAACTGGCAGGCAGGTCATCAGCTCAGACCGAATCCTTTGCCCACCTCAGTGCTGCATCATTACAGGAGAACCCCAAGTCTGACCGCACAGGATACAGAAACTCGTCCTTGTGAAATTCACATTTACCCCACCCAGACATCTAAAACACAATGAAATTTCATCTTATGGAATTTATGGATTGGGGTAGGCTGAAGGAATTAAATCAATAAGTGTGAAAGAAACAGCAAATTTTGTCTATTTTTATTCAACTGTCCATAAGACCATAATAAATAGGAGCAGAATTAGGCCATTTAGCCCACTGAGGCTACTCCACCATTCTATCATAGCTGATTTATTATCCATCTCAATCCCATTCTCCTGCTTTCTGATCCACGCACAGATAATGTGGTAGTCTTTATTTTTAGCAGGGTAGGTTCAATTTGCTACCTATGAATCTTCATTTTTCCTCCTTGGAATTTTCCACATCGTCTATCCTCAAGAATTCTTAAACAGAGCCAGCAATTTTACATGCAAGTTGTAAACAAAAATGACTGCTACAATTTGTTGTGCATTATATAATTCATCTGTAGGATGTGTAACCCTTGTTCCTTTCTTTTCTCCCTTATCACTATCCAGCACTTCTAGGTGAGGCAAAAATTCATTTGCACCTCCTCCAATCTCGTCTATACATTCCATATTCCTAAATGTCCATCCTAGTCTCCCAATGACAGGCCTTCCATCTCCCCTTCCCTCTCCCACACTAATAGTCCATTCTCCACCTTCTTCACTGCCAAGGTGAGGCCAAATGAACAATACCTATTATTCCACTGGGTATGAACATTGAATTTTCCAATTTTAGGTAACCCTTTTCTCCTATGTTCCAAACCCCATACCTTCTGATCTACCCCTGGTCCTCCCATTTTTGTTACTTTTTCTATACCTCGTCCTCCAGTATACCCCACTTCACCCTTTTTACCCCCTCCCTGTCCAACTATTACCCACTCACTTCACCCACCAGGTTTCTGCACCTACACATCCCTCTCTTAAATGATTCCAGTTGTCATCATGCTTCAACAGCGATAGACTTTGTGACATGTTCATCTTGTCTTCACTATCAGTCTCCCCTCCCCCTGTTCCATCAGCTCTCCTATTTTTACCCTCTTTTCTCTCTTGTCAGCTTCCACCTATCAACCACTCTCTTCTGTCTCCCAGCTCTACCCTTCCCCCACACCCATCTGGCTCCTTCTGCCTACCATTCCTCACCCCACTTCAGACCACCTATCACCCTTAGGCCCCTGTCTCACCCCCCCACCCTTTCCTCTATATGCCTGCTACCTTTCCTCTCCACTCTCAATCCTGCTACAGGATCTCAAACCAAAAACTTGACAATTCTTTCTCTCCACAGATGCAGCTCGATCGAATGAGGTTTTCGAATATTTTGTGCTGTAGCCCCTTTGTCAGAACGGAAACCAAGTGAGATTTAAGTTGCAGAGCGGGTGGAAGAGGGGTGGATAGGTCATTGAGGTGATGGGGCCAGGATTGCCGTGGTGGTCAGCTGTTCTGTAGTTATTTGGTAGGTAAATTACTTAAGAAAGTTAGAGAGAGATAACAGAAGCAAAGGGATGTAGAAACTGGAAAATGCAGAGCTGTGGGAAATGCCCCGAGATCAGGGTAGTGGAGAGAGTGCAAATGATTCAATATTACAGGTTGATGGCCAAGAGCAGTACAGGTCAGCTGACCAAATCCAATAGAAACAGAGAAAGCAAGTTACCTGAAGCTGTTGAATTCAACACTGAGTCTGCAAGGCTGCAATGAGCCCAGATGGAAGGTGAGGACCTCAAGCTTCCATTGCACCTCATTATAACAGGGAGACAGAGGTTGGGTGGAGAATTAATACGGCATGCAACCGGATGCACTGTCACCTCTGCAGACTGAACACAGGTGCTCTGCCTAATGGTTAGTTGCTCCAGTGTAGAGGAAACCTCACCATAAGCACTATGTGTCATGCACTAGACAACATATAGGTACCATAACAGTTGATGTTGTGTACTTGGATTTTCAGAAGGTCTTTGACAAGATGCCACACTTCAGGCTGCTTATCAAGCTACGAACTCATGGCTTTACAGGAAAGATTCCAGCATGGATAAAGCAGTGGCTGATTGGTAGGACTGAAAGAGTGGGAATAAAGGAAGCCTTTTCTGGTTCGCTGCCAGTGACTCGTGGTGTTCCACAGGGGTCTGTGTTGGGACTGATACTTTTCTTTCTTTTTCAATATTTTTATTACATTTTCAAAGACAAATACATAGTGGTCATAATAGTACAAAGGGAGTGGGAGTACATTGTTGGCAATTAACACGTGTGATTAGAAACTATATGTAACACCAATATAATTGACCTCCCAAAATCTTAATATAGACAAGATACAAAAAAAAGATGAAAACAAACCCAAACTGAAAAATCAAAAACAAAGTAAACTAAACTAAATAAAACTTTAGTTATATTCTTTTTACGCTATATGTCAATAATTTGGTTGATGAAATTGATGGCTTTGTTGCAACGTTTGCAGACGATATGAAGATAGCAGGAGAGCAGGTACCTTTGAGGAATTAGCAAGGCTACAAAAAGACAGACAGGATTGGAGAATGGGCAAAGAAATGAATACAGTGTCAGGAAGTGGATGGCCATGCTCCTCGGTAGAAGAAATGAAAGGGTTGACTATTTTCTAAATGGTGAGAAAATACAAAAAAAAAACTGAGGTGCAAAGGGACTTGGGAGTCCTTGTGCAGAATTCCATAAAGGTTAATTTTCAATTTAGTCTGTGATGAGGAAGGCAAATGTAATGTTAGCATTCATTTCACAAGCACTAGAATATAAAAGCAAGGATGTAATATTGAGACTTTATGAAGCACTGGCGAGGTCTCATTGTGTATTGTGAGTCCCTTATCTTAGAAAGGATGTGCTGAAACTGGAGAGGATTCAAAGGAAGTTCACGAAAATAATTCTAGGCTTGAACAGTTTGTCATATGAAGAGCATCTGTTGGCTTTGGGCCTGTATTCACTAGAATTCAGAAGAATGTGGGTGACCTCATTGAAACCTATCAAATGGTGAAAAGCCTTGATAGAGCAGATGTGGAGAGGATGTTTTCTGTGGTGGGAGAATCTAAGACCAGAGGACACAGCCTCAGAATAGATGGGTGTCCTTTTAGAACAGAGGTAATGAGAAATTTCTTTGGCCAGAGACTGGTGAATCTATAGAATTCTTTACCACAGACAGCTGTGGAGGACAAGTCTTTATGTATATTTAAGACAGAAGTTGATAGATTCTTGATTGAGTCAGAGCATGAAGGGATGTGGGGAGAAGGCAGGAGATCGGGACTGAGAGGAAAATTGGATCAGCCATGATGAAATGGCAGAGCAGACTCGATGGGCCAAATGGCCTAATTCTGCTCCAATAGCTTATGATCTTATGGTCTTATATGAAGATGTGGGATTGGTGTACCATATGAGGATGGGAGATGAGTGGTTTTGACACCATCATTGAATCTGGTGTGTAGCTTGTTTCTACATTAAACCCCTTATTACTAAAGTGGCTATTCCTTAAACTGAAAATGGATTCTACATTCAGTTACAGAATTATTTGAGGATGTCTGCACTAAAAAGTTTCAGGTGGTAAAAGATGCAGGATCTAGATGTTGATCCTTTAGAGTTCTTGATGATAGAGACTGGATTGTCTTTAGAGTCAGTGTTCTACCCACTGCTCCAGTCAGCTGCAGCTCTAATCAAGTATTTTGGGTTGGGAAATGTCAGATGTGTAATCCACAACCAGAAGAGATTCTACAGATGCTGAAAATGTAGACAAAGTGCTGGAGGACTGTTGTGATGGAAAATAACTGGTTTTTTGAGTCTCAACAGTAGAGGCCTGGACACACACAGTTTTAATAATAAGGAATTTATTTACAAGGGGAAGTCAGGTCAACACAAGCAACTACAATACACAGGAAGCGGTGTGGGGACAGGGTACGGTTACACAAGCAAAGAACAAGGGAAAAGCACTACAACAGCTATCCCCCTTGACCTTGGATAGCTGCGGCTCCCTTACCGGGACAAACGATAAACCTTCCCAAGCATAAATCAATGCACTTACCTCCAATGTGGTGGTCTGTAAGAGAGGGCTAGCCAGGCACATGTCTCACCTTTTAAAGCATGGGGCTGGGCAAGATAATCCAATTAAGGTGACCAATAATTTAGGTGTGCATTGATTAGTTGGGAGGGACCAAATGTTGATTGGCATGTGGTGTGTCCTCCGACCAGCCAGGTGGCAGTGCGTCTGTCATTTGGCCGGTATCTCTGGATACAAGGACCTCAGCCCATCAGGCAGCATCTATGGACAGGAATAAAGAGTCGGTGTTTTGAGCTGAGACCCTCCAACAGGACTGGAAAGGAAGGGGGCAGGAGCCGGAATAATATGAGGAGAGTGAAGATTATCTTTTGCGTTGGGTGCTCTCGGTGAGGCCTCCTCTACATCGGTGACTGGGGACTGCTTTGTCGACTACTTTTGCTCTATCCACCGCAAGAGGCAGGACCTCCAGTTGGCTACCCATTTCAGTCTGACTGCCCATTCCCCATTCAGACATGTCTTTCTATGGCCTCCTCTACTGCCACGGTAGGACCAAGCTCAAGCTGGAGGAGCAACGTTCATATTCTGTCTGGGTAGCCTCCAACCTGATGGCAAGACCACCAATTTCTCTAACTTCTGGTAATTTCTCCGCCTTCCTTCCTCCTCTCTTTTTCCATTCCTCTTTCTGGTTACCTCTTCACTTCTCCCCACCTGTCCAACACCTCACTCTTGTTTCCCTCCTGCACAGTCTACTGTCCTCTCCTATTAGATTCCTTCTTCTTCAGCCCTTTCCCTCTGCCATCTTACTTCATCCCACTCCCCCATCCACTCACATCCTCCCCACTTTGATCTCATCCTATCATCTGTCAGCTTGTACCCCACCACTTCCCTCAACTTCTTATCCTAGTTTCTGCCTCCTTCTTTTCCAGACCTGATGAAGGGTCTCAGCCCAAAATATCAACTGTTTATTCCTTCCCATAGCTGCCGCCTGAGTTACTGAGTTCCTCCAGCATTGAGGAATATAATGCCATTGAGCAGCAATCAAACAACGTTACTTGCAACCTGAAAGCTCGGAATTGGGATTGAGTGTATGATGAAAAGGAATGCCAATATATTACTGGCAATACAAAGGCTAAAACTAAAAAGTACTTTGCTACTTTAAAACAGCTGAAAATTCTGAAAAAGTTATTACTCTGTAAGTACTTTATGTATCCAAAATACTCAAGACACAAATTTTGTTTGAATGTATAACTAGTTTGAAAAATTGCTTAATTTCAAATCTTTCATCAAAACTAGTTTTGTTATCTCTAGCTCCCGGGTTTAATGCTTGTTCAAGAAAGGAAAGTTGGCAGTTAACTTCATCATAAAATCTTCAATCCTTTATTCATTGTAATCTGACAAATCAGATTGAGAAGCTATTAAAATAAAGTATAAATAGTCAGCAAGGAAATTCTAGTCTTCTCCAAGTGGTGACTTGAGGCATGTGATAAGGTGCTGAACTGTACTTGACAGCAAAAAAAAAGACTCTTGTCTCTGAGCAATTTGGTAAAAAGTGTTAATTTCTCAGTACGGTCTTGCTTTGCATTCATAAACCTGAGTGCATTGAACGATTTCCAAATTTCCTAAAATTTTTAAATATTATGTATTATGTATAGAAATTGGATTTTACTTATAATTAGGTACTAACTGATAGGGATCACTAATTTAAAAATGTCACTTAAAAATTGAGGAGGGAAAAACTAGGAGAAAGTTGTTAATCGAAAAATTCATTGGAGCTCTGAAGACTTTGCCACAGAAATATCTGATACAGAAGGAAGTAAAGGATGGTGAAATGGAGAGGAGAATAAGATCTGCTTCAAATTGATACAGTAATGCGTGACACATCCATGAAACACCAAATATCCTCATTCTCTTACCATTGTCTGGTTTCCTGATCAACACATTGTATGTAGCAAATGTGGAAGAACAAATATTATTCTCTGAGAGGCATTCATAAGTACACTGAAACCTCTTTATCTACAAGTAAAATCTGCTTTTTGTCAGCACTAGTGTAATAATGTAAGACGAGGACTGAGTTATACATTGGAAATTACTTTCTCAATCACAGTCAAAGCAAATTGTAAAGCAAAAGTCAGCCGTAATAAGTTCACACAATTATCAGTCAACAATATGTAACGCACTATAATGTTTCACTGCTGAGGTAATGGTTTCTCTGTAGCAGCAATGTTTGGGTTATGACTAGAGATAATAGGGCATGTTAGCCACTGAGTGGGAAGTTCTTTCTTGTGGGTCTGGGAGAGGGATTTCAAGGTCTTTTGCCGGGGAGAGATGAAGAGGGAAGACATGAATGGAGAGAGCTGGACAGAGTGGACTTGGAGTTGAATTAATATAGTTTCTTCAGAAAATCCCTCAAAGCTTCCATTGAGAGTGTTTCTGAATTTGAGTTGGACTTTAATCCTACTCCTGATCCAAGCTTCAAATTAGTATCTCTAAATTACTTGAATTGGTTATGTTCTAGGCAAAATAAAAGAAAACAACTACTTTTTCTTAGTTTTAGAATGCTTGGAGCATGACTTGTGGTTTGCCAATGAAATACGACTGATTAAAGAGAATGAAGTTTCAGGATGTGTACACGCTTGGCTAAATCCATCTGGTCTGTCAGAATCTGTCTCTCTGGGAGGTCTGAGCAAACTATTAGCTCACAGGAGATAAACGCCTCATTAAATAACAGGTGAAGGAGGGAAATAATGCCAAAGAGTGGGGTGTGCCGATGTTTTCAAAGAAACTTCAAACGGTTGACTCAAACATTAATATGATAAAGACAGCAACATGACAATTCAGTTAAAAAAGGATTAGATGAAAATAGAAACAGTGTATGTTGGTTTTCTTTTTTTTTAAATGTTGTATTTCTTGTCTTCTTTTGTGCTGTGTTCTTTTAAGTAAATCTGTGTACTAAAGTGATGCAGGGACACAAGAGATTCTGCAGATGCTGGAAATCCAGGGCAACAAAATGTTGGAGAAACTCAGTGGTTCAGGGATCCATGGAAATGAATAAACAATTGATGGCTTGGGCCAAAAATCTTCATCAGTACTGGAACGGAAGAGGGAAGGTATCAGAATAAGAAGGTGTGGGGGGGGGGAGGAAATAAATATAAGCTAGAATGTGATAGGTGAAGCTAAGTGGTTTCACTGAAACTACTGTATGTATTGGTTCAACAACACACAGTTTGGGTGCTCAGCCTACAGAGTGAAGACAATTTGCTCGAGTATGCAGAATGCTACAGATACCTTCCCTCAGTCGAATAACACGACTCAAAGTGTTGAAAATCAAAGTAACTGCAGGTGCTGTAAAGAGCCGGAGTCATAAAGTTATGCAGCACAGAAACAGATCCTTCATCCCACTTGTCTGTGCTGACAAAGGTGCCACGTGTGCTTGGTGTGTTTGTCTGCATTTGTCCCATTTCCCTGTAAACCTATCCTATCCATGTAGCTGTCCGAATATCTTTTAAACATTGTAATTATACTCAGCGTATCACCTCCTCTGTCAGGTTGTTCCTTTCATCCACCACCATCTGTTTGGAAAGACCATCTCCTTATCCCATTCAAGTACTTATTTTCTCACCTTAAACCAATGCACTCCAGTTTTTCTCTAAGCCCTGCCTTGGAAAGAAAGACTGGGTTTACCTCTCTTAATCTATTCCCTTCCTGATTTATTAATCCTCGACAAGGTCACCCCTCAGCCTCCTTTCGTCCAGCTTATCCAGTCTCTCCTGATGACTGAAGCCCTCCGGCCCAAGAACATCCTTGTCAATCCAGCATCTTCACATGCTTCCAGTGCAGCAACCGGAACTGCACACAGTACTCCAGAAACAGTCTTACCAACATAGTCAACAGCTGAATTTATAGCATGTTTGCCCCAATTAATGAATGCCACACACCTTCTTCACTACCTCACTACCTTGTTGTCTACCTGTATCTCCACTTTCAGGGAACTATGCATTGTGACCCTTATCTTCGTCCATTTTACATCATTCCGCAAGGCCATGTTAGCCACTGTGCAGGAGCAAACGACCAGAGTGGGAGTGGGATGAGGAAGTGGTGGGCAATGGGAAACTCAGGATTACCCCTGCAGACTGAACACCAGTAAAGTGCCTGGATTTTCCAGAATAGAGGAGACTTGTGAACACCAAATGCAACACTCTAGAATGGAAGAAGTACATCTGAAATCACTTCTTTACCTGGAAAGACTGTGTCCCTAGATGGCGAGGGGAAGTGGTGTATCACACTGGGGCTCAGTGTTTTATTTTTAAGAAAAACGTTACAACTAGTATGAAGTCAGTTTCCAATTGCACTCTGATTAGTTTCAAGTTCAGTTGATTGCCTAGGGGTTGAAGCTTGAAACCTCAGTATTTACTTTTTCTCTTTCTTGCCACTGCCACTCATAATTTATGTTACTACACTACTGTGCAAAAGTCCTTGGCACCCTAGCTATATACAGCATGTGTGCCTAAGACTTCTGCACAGTACTGTATAGGCCTGTGGTGCATCTGCAAGCAAGTTTCTCGTTCTACCCGTAACTTGGTATAGGACAATAACTTTAATTCAACTTGACTTGGTACCAAGTGATGTTATGAGCAGTTTCAGCTGTTGTGCTATGAATACAATAGAAGGAATTAGCTTTACTTTGGTAAAAGCTACCGCGGCATCTGGCATTTAAGGGTTTTTGATCTCAGCAGATGAGTGTACGTGTCTAACTTTGTTTCCGCATAAATGGAACTCAAATTGATGTGTCATTTCAATCTACTCCACTGATATGGCATTAACAGGAATTTTAAATTTAGTAATTACAACATGTAGGTTAGCAAAACCAAAGCATCTTAGCAAAGTCATTTTTAGTACATCAACATAGTAAACTATATATTGACTACTTGTTGATTGCTGCTCAGCACTTCCTTCCCGCAGTTATCTAAATAAAGCAATTTCCCATACATGTTTAAGTTTTGTTAGTGACTGGAGCTGGATCTGGTGAGGGCGATTGATCCTATAATCAGCCAGAGAATATGTGTACATTTCCAAGATTCACCGAATAAAGCCAATGAACTGAGCCACTGTCTTTCCATCCCTTTAAGTGGGTCCCGGGGCTATTTGCAGAGGCCTTCCATTGTCTGCATTAGCCAACTCAGCATTGTCTGTTGAATTTCTGTGATAATGTTCCCAAGAGCAGGTTTGGATGTTTTACTGCAGCAAGTACAGTACTGTGCAAAAGTCTTAGGCAGATTATGTGTGTGTTATGTATAACACTGTACTGCTGTCGTAAAATAAAAACAAATTTCATGGCATACGTGAGTGATGATAAACTTGATTCTGATTTGCGTTCCTATTGTGGGCTGAGAGTGTGAAGGACACAGGGAGAGGGGAATCATGGTTGGGAAGAAGGGGGGAGGGAGAGGGTAAGAAGTGGGAAGCACTGGAGAGACATTCTGTAATAATCAATAAACCAATTGCTTGGAATCAAATTACTTTGCCTGGTGTCTCAGGGCTGGGTGTGTCTGCACTCGCGCCACACCCCCCTCCGCCCCTTGCACTCCGCCTCTTCCACCTGTCCCACACCCCTACCATGGTGCTCCACTCTCGTCATTCCCAATATGCTTTGCTCCTACCAGCTTTACAAACTCACTCTCTGCTCGACATTAACAAATACAGTACCATGCTAAAGTCTTAGGAGCCCGAGCTACATACTTTTGCACAGGACTAAAAATACAACTGTTTTTATTGTGATTGAATGTAGTAACTGACAATACTCAGAGAATTTCTTCAATTCAGCCACACGGGCTAAAATAGCCTCCCCATCCTTTTAATTCTGCTTATGAAACCTAAAGCATTCTGCAACCAACAATGGTTTTGGTTCTAAATTTTCCTGCATTATATCAGGATAGCTCATTTCAGCTGGTTTGGTTGGCGCAGTTAAACTAAATGGTATGCTTCCCCACCTATTGCCCTCTGTAATACTGTCACTCGCTTTTTGTTGGCTATTTCATTTGCTTCAAAATACTGCTCAGTTCCTTCAGTATACGTCATCCGTGGTGCAATCTTTCTGATGTAGCCAGCTGTTTTTACCCAGTACTCACTGTTTATGAACCCATGAATTTTGACTGTTTTCTGCCTTTTTTTGACACAAGTATCTCACTCTCCTTCCAAAGAAAAGATGTGCTGCACTTCAACAGGAAGGTAGTCGTCTTGGGTTTATTTTAAAACTTCCTCATCACCACATGTAATGTTTTGTAACTCCAGGGACTAATCAAAAGAAAAACACAGGAGCTCTGAATACTTGTGTATTTAGTTTTTCTTTTAGTGAGGCACTCAGATATGACTTGGTGATGTAATGACATATGCTGTTTATGTACTTTTACATATAACCCATAATGAATTATGTAAACAAACAAAGAATACTTAATCAAACAATATATTTACAATATTGCTCAAATATTGCTGTAATATTAAGTACACTACAATCTGGAGAAAGCGGAAGGAGGAGATGAAATCAAGAATAATTTTGATGGATTAACTTCAAGTTTTAATAGCCAAAGTTATTCCCCATTCCTGTTTCCTTCTCTCAGCTTATCTCCCTACCTGCCCATCATCTCCCTCTGGTGCTCATCCTCCTTCTCTTTCATCGATGGTCTGCTGCCCTCTCCTATCAGAACTCCCTCCTCCAGCCCTTTATCCCTTTAACTAATCTTCCCAGCTCTTTACTTCACCTCCTTCCCCTTTCCCTGTTTCACCTACCACCTTGTATTTCTTCCTCCACTCCCCCCACCTTCTCACTCTGACTTCTCATCTTTTTCTCTTCCAGTCCTGCTGAAGGGTCTTGGCCTGAAACGTCGGCTAATCTCCTTTTTAATAGATACTGCCTGACCTGCTGAATTCCTCCAGCATTTTGAGTGTGTTGCTTTGGATTTCCAGCATCAGCAGATTTTCCAGTGTTTGTTATTCCAAGGCAGGCCTGTGGGGTGTATAGCGTATTTTTATCAGGGTGTCATCTGTTCTTTGTTTGGTGCAATTTCTGCATAAAAGAAGCATTTGGGGTTTATGATGGCTGAGCTGCAGGAAGTTCTTGGAGAAAAAATTAAAATAAAACTAAAAGCAAACCACTGGAGGAACTCAACGGACTAGGCAGCATCTGTGGAGAAGGAGGGCTATTGTCAGTGGGATTGAAATCCTGCATCTTTTTGCCTCCACAGCTGCTGCCCAACCCACTGAGCTCCTCCAGCGTTTGGTTTTTGTACCCATCCCGGCATCTGCCGCCTCATGTGTCTCTCGGCAAAAATTATGTCATTAAGTGGAGAAAAATTGTTCCAACCTGACTGTGATCAGTTGTGTTTTGGACTGCCCTGTGAAAAAAACCTCTCAATGCACAAAAAAAATTGAGTATTACACTAAAATACAAGCTAAAAGTTTTGTTCTCCAAAAATAATTTTAAAGCAAGCCATATTTTTGATCACTGAAACATGCTGTGCACATCAGTTGTACTCGTGGAGCAGGAACTAAGTCCACTTTTCTTTTTTTGTATAAACAATCCTATTTTTATCACTAGATTGTTGCAAAGTTCATCATGCAAAGATAGACTGAAACTCAATGTTAAGGCTCAGACAACTTTGACCCACTGAGTTTCAAAACACCATTACAACCCATTACATGAAAAGTCTGAGGTAAGTATTTGAGTTGAGCTAGAATTTTGAACCTTGTCAGTCAAAATCGATCACTCCCAAGAAATAGCTTGGTACATGTTCATACAACAAATAAATACAGCTGCTATCATTGTGATTGTATATAAGATCTCCCTCACCTAAATGGGTCATGGACTGAATTTACAGACAGCTTAGATCAGTACTTTTACATCTTCAATCAAGTCAAGTCATTTTTTATTGTCATTTTGACCATAACTGCTGGTACAGTACACAGTAAAAATGAAACAACGTTTTTCAGGACCATGGTGCTACATGAAACAATACAAAAGCTACACTAGACTGCAGACCTACCCAGGACTGCATAAAGTGCACAAAACAGTGCAGGTATTACAATAAATAATAGTGTGGTGAACTAGATATACCTGTCTGACTGCTCCTGTGGCTCCTCCCACAGACCCCCTGCTGATTGCTCCTGTGGCTCCTCCCACAGACCCTGCTGACTGCTCCTGTGGCTCCTCCCACAGACCCCTGCTGACTGCTCCTGTGGCTCCTCCCACAGACCCCTGCTGACTGCTCCTGTGGCTCCTCCCACTGACCCTGCTGACTGCTCCTGTGGCTCCTCCCACAGACCCCTGCTGACTGCTCCTGTGGCTCCTCCTACTGACCCCCTGCTGACTGCTCCTGTGGCTCCTCCCACAGACCCCTGCTGACTCCTCCTGTGGCTCCGCCCACAGACCCCCGCTGACTGCTCCTGTGGCTCCTCCCACAGACCCCCTGCTGACTCCTCCTGTGGCTCCGCCCACAGACCCCCGCTGACTGCTCCTGTGGCTCCTCCCACAGACCCCCTGCTGACTGCTCCTGTGGCTCCTCCCACAGACCCCCGCTGACTGCTCCTGTGGCTTCTCCCACAGACCCCTGCTGACTCCTCCCACAGACCCCCTGCTGACCGCTCCTGTGGCTCCTCCCACAGACCCCCTGCTGACCGCTCCTGTGGCTCCTCCCACAGACCCCCCGCTGACTGCTCCTGTGGCCTCTCCCACAGACCCCCTGCTGACTGCTCCTGTGGCTCCTCCCACAGACCCCTGCTGACTGCTCCTGTGGCTCCTCCCACAGACCCCTGCTGACTCCTCCTGTGGCTCCTCCCACAGACCCCCTGCTGACTGATCCTGTGACTCCTCCCACAGACCCCTGCTGACTGCTCCTGTGGCTCCTCCCACAGACCCCCGCTGACTGCTCCTGTGACTCCTCCCACAGACCCCTGCTGACTGCTCCTGTGGCTCCTCCCACAGACCCCTGCTGACTCCTCCTGTGGCTCCTCCCACAGACCCCCTGCTGACTGATCCTGTGACTCCTCCCACAGACCCCTGCTGACTGCTCCTGTGGCTCCTCCCACAGACCCCTGCTGACTCCTCCTGTGGCTCCTCCCACAGACCCCTGCTGACTGATCCTGTGACTCCTCCCACAGACCCCTGCTGACTGCTCCTGTGGCTCCTCCCACAGACCCCCCGCTGACTGCTCCTGTGGCTCCTCCCACAGACCCCTGTATAAAGGCGACTGTGGGCTGCTGCTCTCCCTCATTTTCCCCAGGATGTAGTGTTGTTTATTCTTCCAGTCAATAAAAGCCGATATCTCACTTCCTAAGTCTCAGCGTGAGTTATTGATGGTGCATCAAATAGACAAGACAATAGGCACAGTGGAGGGCAGCAGGTTGGTGTCAGTCCAGGCTCTGGGTATTGAGGATTCTGATGGCTTGAGGGAAGAAACTGTTACATAGTCTAGTTGTGAAAGCCAGAATGCTTCGGTGCCTTTTACCAGATGGCAGGAGGGAGAAGAGTTTGTATGAGGGGTGTGTGGGGTCCTTCATAATGCTGTTTGCTTTGCAGATGCCGTGTGTAATGTAATTGTCCGTAATGGCGGGAAGAGAGACCCTGATGATCTTCGCAGCTGACCTCACTAACCGCTGCAGGGTCTTGCGATCCGAGATGGTGCAATTTCCGAACCAGGCAGTGATGCAGCTGCTCAGAATGCTCGCAATACAATCATTCATGAAAGTAAAGGGGGGGGAGGACTTATTGAAACAACGAATATTGAAAGGCCCAGATAGACTGCATGTGGAGAAGATGTTTCCAATAGTGAGAGAGTCTAGGACCAGAGGGCACAGCCTCAGAATAGAAGGACGTCCCTTTAAAATAGAGATGAGGAGGGATTTCTTTAGCCAGATAGTGGTGAATTTGTGGAATTCTTTGCCACAGATTGCTGTGAAGGCCAAGTCAATGAGTATATTTAAAGCAGAGATTGATAGATTGTTGATTAGTAAGGGTGTTAAAGGTTACAGGAGAGAGCAGGAGAATGGAATTGAGAGAGAAAATAAATTCAGTCATGATTGAATGGCAGAGCAGAATCAATGGGCCAAATGGCCTACTTCTGCTCCATGGTGAATGCAGTCTCATGCCAAAGAACCTATTTCAATACTTGCTGACTCTATGACAATAAACCAATTTTGACATAGAAATATGCTGTTAATCTGATTATGACTTAAAATTTGAAGATACAGTTTTATTTGAAAAAAAAAACATCTTTTGGAAAGAATTTCATCTGCTAATATTTAATCTTGCAAACCAACATATAAAAACAAATATTCCAGGTTATGCAACCAAGTTTTTTTCTGTTCTAGATTAATAATATGATTAATTATCTTAATAGCTAGCCTTTTGTATGTGTGATGTACTTCCTAAGATTAAACATGACACAATTTTAAAGCAGGTTATTTACCATCTGTCTAATGAAGCACAAAGTGGGAACATAATAAAACAATGACTGATATGGACATATTTGCCTGGGAACAGAACATGGAGACTGGAGAGTTAAGGAAGGGGTACTCTGATATTCTGGGACACATCTGTATCAGGAAAGAGAATTCTGGAAATGTTGGTGCACATTGGAGTACATAAATCCACTGGACTTGATGTGATCAAACCCAGGATACTTAACGAAGCAAGAGTGTGTGGAGTGGGGGGGGGTGAGGGGGTAGTAGATTGCAAGGGTTCTGACAAAGACTGTTGCATAAGTATCAGAAATTGTTCCCTTGCTCAAATAGGGCAGCTATAGAGGATCTTGGAAACCTCGTTTTTGAGCCTTATACCAGCTGAGAGAAGATGGCGGAGAAGATTTTCTGGAATCACAAGAGACTGCAGATGATGGA
This sequence comes from Hemitrygon akajei, assembly GCF_048418815.1. NCBI lineage: Eukaryota > Metazoa > Chordata > Chondrichthyes > Myliobatiformes > Dasyatidae > Hemitrygon > Hemitrygon akajei. The sequence continues at coordinate 42,100,145 of NC_133128.1, forward strand.
ATCTGGAGCAACCCTGTAGTCCTGGTGCAGGATTTCAACCCAAAGTGTCGACCGTTTCTTTCCTCCAAACAGATCTGCTCAACCCACCAAGTCCCTCCAACAGACTGGTTGCTGCTCATGATTTAAGTTTGTTTGGCAAAACAGGGACTGATTTAGGAGTCAAATGATCTCCAACTTGGAACAATCACTCTGTTGATCTTCCCACAGATGCAGTCCAGCTGAGTATTTCTGTTTTTGCATCAGATTTGTAAAGATATCTGTGTGGCGTGTTCTCCCTTTGACTGCCTGATTTCCTCCCATGTCCCAAAAATGTATGGACTGCTTCATCAGATAGATGGTAAATAACCTGCTTTTAGGTCTGTCTTTGAATGTAGGTGTGGTGAACTAGATATACCTGTCTGACTGCTCCTGTGGCTCCTCCCACTGACCCTGCTGACTGCTCCTGTGGCTCCTCCCACAGACCCCCTGCTGACTGCTCCTGTGGCTCCTCCCACAGACCCTGCTGACTACTCCTGTGGCTCCTCCCACAGACCCCTGTATAAAGGCGACTGTGGGCTGCTGCTCTCCCTCATTTTCCCCAGGATGTAGTGCTGTTTATTCTTCCAGTCAATAAAAGCCGATATCTCGCTTCCTAAGTCTCAGCGTGAGTTATTGATGGTGCATCAGTAGGCTTGTTGATCAATGTAGGCTGATGTCTCATGGTCAATGTGCTGCTACTTTCCCTGGACAGCTTGCAGATGCTTGCTTCATCTTGTTCTGTGACTGCACATTGGCTGTCACAACCGATGCAGAACCTTGGGTTGTATTCTAGAGTCCTAATGTCAGCAGCATACTGAAAAAGTTCAGAGTAAGTGTATTATCGAAGTACATACATACAACCCCGAGATTTCATTTTGTTGCGAGCATACTCAATAAATCCATAATAGAATCAGTGAAAGACCACACTAACTTGGGTGTTCAACCAGTGTGTAAAATTCAACAATGCAAACACAAAGTAAAGAGATAATACCAATAAATAAATAAGCAATAAATATTGAGAAAGTAAGATGAAGAGTTGAAGACGTAAAAATAGATAATGTTACACCTGCTTAGCAGGACAGACAGCAACCGTGAAAAGAGAAATGCAGTTAATGCTTCAGATTCAAGATCCTTTGTCAGAACTTCCGTCCTCTGTTGAGATACTTCAAAGTTTTTCTTGTCTTAACTTCAGGATTCCAGCAACTGTCAAATATGATTTGTATACAAAAGAAGTCTCACGCTTCTGTAAAAGTTTTAATTGGTCCCATTTTGACTAAAGACTGATGGAGAAAGTGACACTCTGCTAGTAAAATATGAAATTCATGACTGCCAGCCTATGGCAGATTGGGAGAAGCTCTTGCAATGGAAGGTAGATCGACAGAAAGCAGTCCAGATGCAGGAACTTGCAGAGGTTTGACAGATCCTGTCTGGAGGAACGCTACCCCCCAATGTATTCAGTTTCAAACAGAGACAAAAAATGAGTGCCAGAACTGGCCTCCCTGGAATATACCTTCTAAAGTGTACACCTGCTGCACCAGTAAGTTACTGTGGTTGCTATGGATACTGCATGTCTATATACATCTGTTCATCTAAAAAAATCCTGGCAATAACAGCTGCTCTAACAATGCCTCATCAAAATGCATATTTAAAATTTTTTTAAATTTCTAGACCGAAATCTTTAAGTTGGACATTCTTCTGATAAATTTGCTTTAAATGTAAGGTAGAATTAGGGGTTGAATAGGTCAAAGTCAAAGTTGAGCTTATTGTCATATGCACAAGTACATGTAAAACTTATCTGTAGCAGCACCACACACACACATACAGAGCATTATAAGCAGTGTTCACAAGAGAAACATGAATTAAAAATTATACACAAGTTTTACAAGCAAAAAATATAATTTGAAAAAGGAACGAAGTCCATTTAGTGCCAAGTAATCACAGAGGACTTGCTGATGCCAAAATGTGGTGCTGATTAGCGTTTTGCCAGTTGGTTCAAGAACCTAATAGTTGAAGAGAAGTATATGTTCTTGAGCCCAGTGGTGTGGGACTTCAAGCTTCTCCACCTCCTGCCTGATGGTAGCTATGAAAAAATGGCATCGCCTGCATGGTACAGATCTTTGATGATGAATGTGTCTTCTTAGGTAGTGAACCTAGTATATATTACCAATGGTGAGGGGGGATGTACCCGTGATTTATTGAGCAAAGTCCATGACTCTCTGCAGCTTGTTACAAACTTGCGCATTCAAACTCCTTCACAAAATCATGATGTAACCAGTCAGGATGCTTTCAACAATATGTCTGTAGGAGCTTGGTGACAAGCCAAATCTCTTCAGTCTTCTAAGACTGGGTGCGCTTTCATTATGATTGCATTATGTGCTGGGTCCAGGACAGGTCATCTAATATGTTAATGACCAGGAATGAAAGCTGCTGGTTCTTTTCATGGATGCTCAAGACCATAAGAAGCTACAAAGAATAGTAGACACTGCCCAATACATCAGGGGAACATCTTTCCCCACAACTGGTAGACCCTACAGGAGGCAACATCCAACATCAAAGATCTCTAGTAGGAACCAACAGAGAAGCCTTCTTGAACAGTTCACCAAGATCAAAAACAGTGACTTCCCTTCAAATTTGGTTCTTGAACCAAATAGGAAAATCCTAATCACAGTTTAATAGCACTATGACTACTTAAATCACTGCACATCATATGAACTTTGTTTTTTTGTTCTAATTGTGTACTTCCTTGTAAAAATTGTGTATAATTTATAATTTTGTCATGAATCCTGCTAATATATTATGTGCCTGTGACGCTGCTGAAAACATTTTTTCATTGCACCGATGGCATAAATGTACTTGTGCATACGACCTTATCATTGTCAAATTCCACTGAAGCAAACATACACTTGTGTATATGACCTTCACATTGCGAAAACTACTGGCATGGTAATAGTTAATGTATTAAACAGCTTAATTAAAGCATGTTTGGTGTAATGATTTGTCATGTGACAGGAAGAACTTGTCACATGATAATGTGTTAATGTGTTAATGGGTTAATAATGTGTATAAAAGAAGGCAATTCTATCATTGTTAGAGAGAGATTGTTCCTTTGGATTGTAGTTTGAAATTGTGTCAGTGGTCAAAGTTAAGATGATTTGGAACTTCTGTTGTCAGGACTTTGGAACAATCAAGTGATATAAGAGTAGTATCTCATTTTACAACCTAACAACAAGACAAAGGAGATGGTTATCAACTTCAGGAGAGCTTACACATTTCTTTACGTCTGCGAAGTTTCAAACTCCTAGGAGTGCACATCTCACACAACCTCCCGTGGTCCTACACAGTCAGGCAAGCTCACCAACAGCTCTACTTTCTGAGGAGACTGAGCTGAGCTTAACTATGCACATCTATACTCACATCATTCTACAGATGCACAGTGGAGAGCATCCTAACAAGCTGCATCACTGTGTGGTATGGAAACTACATTACAGCTGACAGGAAGACACTACAAAGTTCCCCAGTGCTTCAGCAGAACCAGCCCGCCACCATCAAGGATAGATATACTGAAAGGTGCCCGGAAATGGTCAGTAATTTAATGAAAAATCCCACCCACTCTGTTCATGGACTGTTTGTCCCACTCCCATCAGGGAGGAGGCGATGGATCATCCACACCAGGACCACAGACTCATAAACAGTTACTTTCCCCAAGCAGTAAGGCTGATCAGCACCTTCCCACTCGCAAGCACCACTACTTTAACATTTCCTGTCAGTCACCTTATGTACAGGCACTCCTGTGTCAAGCATCACCTTATGGATGTACAATCAATCTACGTGAGGTCAGCAGCAGACGCTCATGGAGTGAGTGAGCACTGTTTCAGATTCGCTCCATAACCTTTACTTTTTTTAACCTATGATCACCCTTATTTAACTTACTTTTACCTACACCAAAAGATTCTTGCTACTTTTCTGGACTTATCTTTAAGAGTGTACTGTGAATTTTGAAGAAATGAGTACAGAAATGGCTTTGAGATCTAAAGGGCGAGACCCTGGGAAAGATCCTAACGGCAACGGAAAGAAAAAAAAGACCGATCCTAAGCACACTGAATTGACTTATGAAATGTTATTGGAGCTCTTAAATGAAAAATTTGAAGAACGACGACAAACTTTCAAACAAGATATAAAGGCTTTTCTGGATTATATGGATAAGACTGATTCAGTAGTTAACCAGCAGAAAGCTCTAATCGCAACTTTGCAAGAGGACGCTCGGAAGCGAGACCTAATAATCGAAAAACTGGAGCAGAAATTATCTTCGACGATTAAACAGGTGGAAACACTTAAAGCCAAGAGTGTCGACTTTGAAAATCGGTCCAGAAGACAGAACGTATGCATACTTGGTCTCCCAGAAGGTATTGAACAAGGGGACCCCTCGAAGTATTTTGCTCAACTTTTAAAGGATGCTTTCCCTTCTGTATTCCCAGACAGTCCTCCGTTACTTGATCACGCCCACAGAATTATGCGCTGATCATCAAGTTCTTCATCTAAACCACCTGTTGTAATTGTTCGCTTTCATTATGTGCATGTCAAAGAGCAACTTATTCATGTGGCTCTGCGTTTAGGGATGGTCAAATTCGAAGAATTCGATTTTCGATTAGTAGAGGATTTTAGACCAGAAGTAATGAAGGCAAGGCTTCTTTTTAAACCTCTGATGTCCGAATGTTATGAGAAAAACCTAAAACCTGCGCTCTTATACCCTGCGAAGCTCAGAATCTTGCCTCTGAATGCACCACGGCGTGTTTTTCTCTCCACATCTGAAGCTCGAAGCTTTCTGGATGAGCATTATTCTACTGTTTGACTCTCGTTCTTAATAAATGAGTGATTTTGATCGTTACAAAACAGTTTTTGTTTCCAAAACCAGATTTTGTTTCTGGCTATTGGTGTAGGTTTACTCTATATTTTATATTCTAATTAAAGTTTTTTTTGACGTACTAATCTTTTTATTTTACTTACTTTAACCACTGTACTTTATCTTTGGTCATTATTATTAATCCTTCGAAGGTGAATTTTTCTTCTCTAAAATATTTTTTGCTTTTTTTTATTTCGCCATTTTTTTTCTCTCGCCTTCTTCCTATAATGCATCTCTTATCACAGTTTAAATTTTTTTTGGTTTGTTTGGGTTTTAACCCGATTTATAACTTACTAGTGATTATATTCTTTTTTTTTACTAGCAATTATATTAAGAAGTTTGTTTTAGTATAGTGATCTTTTTTTTTGGAGTTTGGGTGGATCTTTTTTTCCTTTATATACGGAGTTCCCTTCTGCTGATATGGGGGTAGATTTAGTTTCATTCCTGTTTCTTCCCAGCCTTCTCCTGGCTTGGGAGGAGCTTTCTCTTCTTGGGTGGGGGGTGGGTTTTTTTTTCTAAATCTATCGTTCTTTTTATCAGTTTTTTTTTAGTTTTTTCATTTGGGCTGATTTTAAACTACTAAAATGTCCGCAATGTCATCACTTCCAGGTCCGCCCCTTATTTTTGTTCCTCTTCCGGGCGCATGAGTTCATAATTTGGTTAACCCTTTATATACCAAAGGGTTGATTTCAGAAATATGGCTCAGACCATTAATTTTGTCTCTTGGAATACTAATGGCTTAAACCATCCGATTAAACAGAAAAAGATTTTCAAAGTATTCCAAAGACTGAATGCACATATTATTTTTGTACAAGAAACTCATGTGAGGAAAGAGGACAATCATCGTTTTTTTAGATTTTGGAGGGATCAACAGTACCATTTGAATTCGAATGCTAAAGTAAAGGGAGTTTCAATTTTTATTGACTCCTCTATTGCATTTGTCCAACACGATATTATTTCAGATCCAAATGGTAGATGTTTGTTAATTACTGGGTTACTTTTTAACAAAAAGGTTGCTATGGTTAATGTTTATGCTCCAAATGTGGATTATCCCGATTTTTTTAAGTCCTTATTTACTTCTCTACCTAATCTGAATGAATATAGGTTAATAATGGGTGATGACTTTAATTGTTGTTTAAATCCTTTGTTGGACAGATCTATATCTACTCAGACTTTACCTAATAAGTCGGCCACTTATATTAATTCTTTTTTGACTGATAATGGAATTTTTGATATTTGGAGATTTCGGCATTCTAAGGACAAAGAGTTTTCATTTTTCTCACATGTTTATCATTCTTACTCGAGAATTGATTATTTTTTATTGACTTGTTTTATTCCATCGGTAATTGGTTGTAATTATGATATTATAGCCATCTCTGACCATGCTCCATTAAAACTTTCTATTAAATTTATGGATACAGCTTCTAGTGCTAGACAATGGTAATTTGATTCTACCTTACTGCAAGATCCAGATTTCATTAAATTTATGAAGGAACAGATCGATTTCTTCTTTTCAACTAATTCCACGGATGATATTTCTTGCGGAACACTTTGGGACACTTTTAAAGCATATATACGTGAACAGATTATCTCCTATTCCATTGGTTTGAGAAAACACATTAAGAATGAAACTCTTTTATTGGTTGATAAAATTAAAGAGATTGACAAGAAATATTCGACTGCTCCTAGTAAGGAGCTTTACAAACAAAGGGTTGAACTTCAAATGGAACATAGTTTATTACTTACATCTTAGATTGAAAATCAATTAATGAAAACCAGATCTGATTTTTATATACATAGTGATAAATTGGGTAAACTGTTAGCTAATCAATTGAAGAATGCTTTGGTTAAACGCCAAATTATTAAGATTCGTCAGCAGAATGGTGAATTGACAGTTAACCATGATGAGATAAACAAATCTTTTCAAGATTTTTATACCTCCCTGTATCATTCTGAATTCCCTCATGATTATAATATCATGTATGATTTTCTTGGGAAATTGAATTTTCCAAAATTATCATCAGATGATATTTCAATATTAGAAACTCCTATTACGGATGCAGAAATTAAAGGGGTTATTTCCTCTATGAATTCTGGGAAAGCACCAGGGCCAGATGGGTATACAGTAGAATTTTTAAAATGTTTTTCCTTTACTCTTTCTCCTTGGTTATGCAGGGTTTTTGAAGAAGCAATTAGATTGGGTAATCTGCCACAATCTTTTTATAGAGCTTCCATTTCTTTAATATTGAAGAAAGATAAAGACCCTACTGACTGTGCATCCTATAGACCAATATCCTTATTGAATGTAGATTCCAAGATCTTTTCCAAGTTACTGGCATCCAGGCTGGAGAAGGTATTACCTCAAGTTATCTCGGAAGATCAAACTGGTTTTATTAAAAATCGCTATTCTTTTTTCAATGTTAGGAGATTGTTGAATATTGTTTATACTCCTTCACATAGCACCTCAGAATGTGTCATTTCATTAGATGCAGAGAAAGCATTTGACAGAGTCGAATGGCCATACTTATTTACTGTGCTTGAGAAGTTTAATTTTAGTCCGACATTCATTTCTTGGATTAAACTGATATATCATACTCCAGTAGCCTCGGTGCTTACTAACAATCAAATATCTCCCTTTTTTCGTTTATTTCGGGGTACTAGACAAGGCTGTCCTCTTAGTCCATTATTATTTAATATTGCTTTAGAACCCTTGGCAATTGCTATTAGAGAATCACAGAACATTTTTGGCATTACTCGTGGGACGGATATACATAAGTTATCATTATATGCAGATGATTTGTTATTATTTATTTCTGATTCTGAGAAATCCATTCCTGCAGTTATATCATTGTTCGCTCAATTTAGTAATTTTTCTGGGTATAAATTAAATCTTAATAAGAGTGAATTGTTTCCTTTAAATAGACAGGTTCCAATTTATGGAAATTTACCTTTTAAATTAGTTAATGACTCTTTTATATACTTAGGGATTAAAATCACAAAAAATTATAACGAGTTATTTAAGGTTAATTTTTTACCCTTAATTGATCAGATTAAATGTTTGTTCACTAAATGGTCACCATTATCTTTATCTCTGATAGGTCGGATTAATGCTATTAAGATGATTATTTTACCCAAGTTTTTATATATATTTCAAGCGGTACCAATTTTTATTCCGAAATCTTTTTTTGCTAATGTTGATTCAAAAATTTCCTCATATATATGGCAGAATAAAAATCCTAGATTAGGTAAAAATATTTACAGAAGGCAAGGAAGGAAGGTGGATTGGCATTGCCTAATTTTAGATTTTATTATTGGGCAGTTAATATCCGATATTTGATATGTTGGTTAAAGGATTGGGATTTATCTTTTAACCCTCATTGGGTGAACCTGGAAATTAAATCTGTACAAGGATTTTCATTGGGTTCTATTTTAAGGTCTTCTCTTCCCTTTGCTCTTTCTAAATTGCAGAAACAAATTGACAACTGATAGTTAAACATACTTACGTATATGGTTTCAATTTTGGAAATTTTTTGGGCTGAATCAGTTTGTTTTAAATATTCCTATTGTATCAAATTTCTTTTTTTATTCTTCTATTATAGACCAAGCTTATTCAGCTTGGAAGACTAAAGGATTACTACGATTTTCCGATTTATTTTTGGATAATTGTTTTATGTCTTTTGAACAATTATCTAATAAATATAATTTGCCTAGATTTCATTGTTTTAGATATTTACAGATTAGGAATTTCTTAAATACTGTACTTCCTACCTTTCCAAATCTTGAGTCTTCGGGTATTTTGGAGAATTTGCTAGAACTAAATCCTTCTCAGAAAGGGGTAATATCAAAACTCTACAATATAATTATGAAGATACATTCAGAGCCCTTCTATAAGATTAAAAATGATTGGGAAAGAGAACTTAACCTTACTATCCCTATTGAGAATTGGGATAAAATTCTTCAATTAGTCAATTTATCATCTATATGTGCTAAACATTCATTAATACAGTTTAAAGTTGTGCTCAGGGCTCATATGTCCAAGGATAAATTGGCTCATTTTTATTCCTATATAAATCCTATTTGTGACAGATGTCATTCTGAGTTAGCGTCTTTAACTCATATGTTTTGGTCTTGTCCGCTTTTGAAAAAATATTGGAAAGACATTTTTGATATTATTTCCACTGTATTGAACATTGATTTACAACCGCATCCTATTACTGCAATTTTTGGTTTACCAATTATGGACTCAATCCATTTATCTTCTTCTGCTTGTCGAATGATTGCATTTCTTACATTAATGGCTAGAAGATCTATTTTGTTGAATTGGAAATAAATTAATCCTCCTACTGTATTTCATTGGTTTTCTCAAACTATGTTATGTCTAAATTTAGAGAAAATTAGAAGTGTTGTATTTGACCCTTCTATTAAATTTGAAAAGATATGGAGACCATTTATTCAATATTTTCATATGATGTAATGTGACCCTGTTCCAAGCCTATTTGTTTTTCCAGTTTTGATTTTACATATGTTGAGAGGATCGGAGTTGACGACACTGATGATTTTGTATTTTTGTTAGATATTATAAACAGCCCATTTTTTTTCTCTTTTTTTTCCCTTATTAGTTATTAGGTTGTTAGATTAGCTTTTCTAGCATAAATTTTTTTTTCTTTTTCTCTTTTATTTTTTTTAAAAATATATATTATGATATACCTAGTTTTGCTTTGTTTATATGTTACTTGTATCGTCCATGATTTGGGAAGACTCATTTATATTGTAACTATTGCTTATGTATCCTTTCATGTTCAGTTTAAATTTGTATGTTTGTAATCCCATTATCTATGTATTAATCTTATTATGTTGATATTAATAATAATAATAAAAAGATTGGAAAAGAAAAGAAAAGAATCTATGTATATAAGGTATCTTCTGTATTTATATTTATTGTGCTTTTTATTATTGTAGTCTTTATCTCATAGCACTGTTTGTGCTGCATTTTATTGTGCTTTTTGTGCTGAAGTAACAGTCATTTCATTTTCCTTTACTCTTGTGTACTGGAAATGACACTAAACAATCTTGAAGATCTTGAATCTTGAGAAGACATAGCACAGTATTGCACAGTAGAAGTCTTTAGGCCCACGATGCTGTGCCAACCTTTTAAGCTACTCTAAGACCAATCTAATATTTCTCACAGAGCCCTCCATTTTTCTCCCAAAAATTTTGTTTCCTGGTTTGGTTGAGTTGAGCTGACTGTACCTTAAACTGAACGTGTGGCTGAATGGTACTGTGGGCTATTGAAGACTCAAACTACCCTATTGCCAAAAGGAGCAGAATTGGATTGTTTACTTGAATTGTGTACACTATTTATTTCTGTTACTAACTGTGTAACAAAACAAATTTTCTTGAACACTGAATCAGAGCCATATTGTAATAAACTGTTGTGCAATGTGGACATCAGTGGTACTTGTCAGTTTGATTGACTTCAGTGGAGCCAAGTGTGTGGATGTAAACGGAACTGGGGACTGGCATTTGTACAGTTAGCAAATGGGATCAAACACCAATTTATTTGCCAAAAATGTTTTTGGAGTTTCCAGACAGCATGCTGGACCCTCCAATCCTCATGGGACTCTCTGCAGCTATTCTGAAATTCTGATGGTATTAATTATATACTTGGAACAAAAATGGGACATTGCAGATTTTGAGCAATATTATGACTTGAAAATTATATTAACTGTATAGATTTTCTCTCAACACATCGGCCAAGGAAATGGATGGTAACATTATCAGTGTGACTTTTGTAGGCTACTAAATTTGCTTTACACAAGATCAGTGTGCTGAGATAGCAAAATAGTATTAGACAAAAATAGATTGATTTGGTGGTATTATTTAAACTGTTGAAATAATGATCTGCATCTATCATGTATAGTAATTTTTAACTTTAATATTGCCATGAAGCTATTAAGATCTCCAATATTGCCAACAAAAATCCTCAGTCCTGACAGATAGTGTCAAAAGAGAAACCATGATTAATGTTAACTCACTTTAATAGAAAAATTACAAAATGCTTCACAGAGGTAAAAATAAATATTCAACTGAAGAAAATATTATTGATCAGAAGACTAATTGAAGTCTCTTAAAATAGAACGTCGAGGAGAAGGAGATGAAGAAAGTATTTGTCCCACTAAAGAAGATGAAAAGAAATTAACTGTGCACAAGTTGAATGTAAGTAAATTAGAAGCCAGATTGTAATAGGACTACTAGAGGCTAAATGGGTGGAAAGATGATAGAGGAGATAAATACACGATAACATCTTACTGCAAGATTGATAGTTAATGTAGGTGAATTACGTTGGACTAGCAACATATTGCAGACAGGATATAACAAGCAAAATCTCAATAGGCAAGAGGGCTTTGCAATTGTGAAATTCAGAACTGGCAAACATCTGGATGAGAGGGGTTGGTGAGGTAGAAATAGAGAAACGGAGTAATATTATGGAAATGGAAATAGGCAAGTTTTGTGAAGGAGTTGATGTGGATTCTGACACTTGGCTCAGAAACCACCTTCCCAATTGTTGACCATTTGTCAACGGAACTAGGTTAGGAAATTCACTACACAACTCGTAATTAATCAAACATCACACTTTATGCACACACAACAACGAAACTATGTTGACTCTGGGCCAACAACTTAGAACATGAATTCTACTGTTCCCTCCATACCAGTACACACTCAGGCAACATCCAATTTGTAACACTGAATTAGGGGATCTCTGTTGGCCAGATGATCGATCCTTTCTTCTTCCATGCCCTAGCATGGGGGTTCTTCCTCGGAATGGTGATGCTCTGGGGTTATCGCTGATAGCACACTTGAAGTGTCCATTTTCATACTTGTTCCTTACCAATTTAAATATTGCATTCCAGTGTCATTGGTCGTAGGTCATCCGATTTACCTTTAAAACCTTTTTATTGGTTCTGCTCCAGGCCAGCATCCATTTCTTGTCCTCTTTCCAGCAAGTAACAATCAGTAATTTATGGCTCTTTGTTCTCTTTAGTAACCAGATCGAATCACCAACCCCAACATTAAAAACCAGCATGTTATGTCCAATCAAAGAACATCTCATAAATAACTTCTTATTTGGAAATGATCTCTAGTCCTGCAGATTACCTGAAGCATCATGTCTGCTTTAAAACACTGAAAGCAAAGCAACTTCATCTGAGAAAATGCAGGACATAATGTACAATTCCACAAAATGGCAGCCTCGATCTCTAAGCAATGGCAGGAACAAAGTCAATTGATCTGTCTGCTTCCACTGTCCTTGACCCATTTGAGTTCAACGATTTCTTCCATATTTTAAATCCACCATGGCCATCACCAACACTTTGGTTCAGCCTGACCCTGTGAGTGGGAAGGAGACAGAGTTTTATTGATAAAACTATAGAGCACTTTCAAAGGCCTTGAATGACCCTAAGTACAGGAGGATGCCAGTCTGTGCTCAATTTCTAATGGCTTTGTCATTGCTTTATATATTTATTTGTTCTTTCTCAGGGTGTTGCGGGTTATTTATTGTCCATCTACTGTACAACTGCTTCAGAACTAAAGAGTTAGAGTGTAGAGTTAGGTAAGGGAGAAATACAAAGAGATCTAGGAGTCCTTGTTCATCAGTCACTGAAGGTGAATGAGCAAGTGCAGCAGGCAGTGAAGAAGGCTAATGAAATGTTGGCCTTTATTACAAAGGGAATTGAGTACAAGAGCAAGGAAATTCTTTTGCATTTGTACAGGGCCCTGGTGAGACCACACCTGGAGTACTGTGTACAGTTTTGGTCTCCAGGGTTAAGGAAGGACATCCTGGCTATAGAGGAAGTGCAGCGTAGATTCACGAGGTTAATTCCTGGGATGTCCGGACTGTCTTACGGAGAGAGGTTAGAGAGACTGGGCTTGTACACGCTGGAATTAAGGAGATGGAGAGGGGATCTGATTGCAACATATAAGATTATTAAGGGATTGGACAAGATAGAGGCAGGAAATATGTTCCAGATGCTGGGAGAGTCCAGTACCAGAGGGCATGGTTTGAGAATAAGGGGTAGGTCATTTAGGACAGAGTTAAGGAAAAACTTCTTCTCCCAGAGAGTTGTGGGGGTGTGGAATGCACTGCCTCTGAAGGCAGTGGAGGCCAATTCTCTGGATGCTTTCAAGAAGGAGCTAGATAGGTATCTTATGGATAGGGGAATCAAGGGATATGGGGACAAGGCAGGAACCAGGTATTGATAGTAGATGATCAGCCATGATCTCAGAATGACGGTGCAGGCTCGAAGGGCTGAATGGTCTACTTCTGCACTTATTGTCTATTGTCTATTGTCTATAAAGAAGCAGTGAAGAGTCATCCACATTAATGCACTAGGAGAGAACAATATTGAACAATATGGATTTTTAACAACAACCTGGTTATTTCACAATTAGAAATACTTAAAGTGTTTAACCCAATCGTCCCAATTTAAGTACTGTAGTGGGATTTGAACTCCCATCTCTGAATTAAGGGTCTATACCTTGTGTTGCAGGTGTCAGTAACTTGTCCACTATGGCCCAAAGCCCCAAACGGATTATCACAAATTCATGAGTACAAGGGTATAAACTACTCTTTACCAAATAGTCCACGTACAGTATGTTGCACCATCAGCTACTACTGCACTCTCTGTTTTGTTTTAGGAATCTTGTGTTTTAATTAAATAGAAATGGACTTTAAAATTAATTATCAGCACCTTTCAATCTAATGTATTAGTTTTGGAACAGGACCTTCTATTGAAGAGGCAGATTGATGCCACTGTTCACTGAATATTTGAAATGCGTGTACAGTGAAGTCCTAATATAAAAAGCATTTTACAATAAGAACATTAATCTCGCCAGCTATAGGGATGGGCAAAGATCATATTTCTATTAATATAAAGTAACTTGAAGAATTAAAAAAAACAGGTGTGGCTAAATTTCCTTAACTTCTATTTATTCATGTATTTTGGGGCGCCATGGTAGCATAATGGTTAGCATGACGCTATTGCAGCTCGTAGCGCTCTGAAGTTCAGAGTTCAGTTCAGCGCTGTCTGTAAAGAGTTTCTACATTCGCCCTGTGAGCTGTGTGGGTTTCATCCAGGTGCTCTGGTTTCCTCCCGCAGTCCAAAGACGTACAGGTTAGTAGGTTAATTGGTCATTGTAAATTGTCCTGTGATTAGGCTAGGGTTAAAATAGGTTGGCTACAGGGCGTTGTGGCTCATTGCGTTGGAAAGTTATGCACTGTATCTCTGATTGAATAAATAGAGTTATGATTTCTTTAATGAGTATTGGGATAGGATGGGAAGGTTTTGTCTCTATAGTGTGATGGTTCTCAGAAGTTCCCAGGTGAATGTCTCCCATATCATGGTTTGGCTGTAATCCTTTGTGGTGAAATAAAATCTGCATTTCACTGGATTCACCAGGTTCGAACAGCTTAAGATTGCAGGGATTTTTTCTAAAAAGCAGTATTTTATTATATTATGTGCAAGATATTACTGGACGACACTTGGCGGGAGAAGACATCATATACCCTTGGAATGGAAATGGAAGACCCTGTTGACCTTAATTATCGAACTGCTCAGCCGGGACCAGTGGTGACCAAACAATGAGGAAGTAATGTTAGTTAAAACTGAATAATCCAGGTTTTGAGGCCCCTCCTATGGGTTCTGCTGCCTTCTAGTAAGTGTTTAGGAAACTCCACCCCTCATCCATAAATTTAAATTAAGCTTGTGTGGTGATTTACAATACAGTCTACTGTCTTGTTTTTGAGTCTGCACTCTCGGGAAGGTAAATTTTGTTATTCTTGTGGTGGAGGAGGTAGCCATTTTTACCATGGTATTCCCTCTGTAATGGATTCTGCTCATAATGACCATGGTAGTTTTAGCCTGGTGGTATTTTTGTGTGTGGGATCAATTCTGTTTTCTTTGATGGACATGTTATTCTTGACCCAGTATTCCCACACTGAGTCCTACTTACTGGATGTTGCCACATATTCAAGCGATGCTGTTTCCTGATATACCAGGCTAGGGTGCTCAGCAGTCAAGGAGATCATTACAGGAGTTCCAAGCATCCTTGAGCAAACTGGAATCAGCTCCTCGTAACGTAGGGAAAGTTTTCAAACGATGCTGTTTCTCTATTTTCCTCCTGTCTCAAAGGCCATGAGGGTTAGTGCTAAAAGTCAGGGAAGATCAACGAATACACCGAGATACTTTTGATGAGTATGCATCTGGGCTTGATTGTGGAAGACTTTTCATTAGCAGTATGATTATTGAGGATTGCTGTGGCTTGAACAGGTCCCATTAATGGGAGTAGTCTGCAAGTATCTTGTCAGCAAGTGTCCATGTGCAGAGACTGATGGAAAGGAAGATAAAGATGAGCTTTATTTGTCGCATGTACAGAAGAACATGGAGTGAAATGCATTGTTTGCATCAAATCAAACCTGCGAGGATTGTGGTAAGCAGCCTGCAAGTGCCTCTATGCTTCTGGCCCCAACATTGGATGGCCACAGCTCACTAACCTTTACAACTTCAGAACATGGGAGAAAACTGGAGCACCTGGAGGAAACTCACGCAGTCACGGGGAGAACAATCCCCTCACAGAGAGCAGCAGGAACTTACCTCCAATCTTACAGCTGGTGCTGAAAAGCATTGCTCTAACTGCTACACTACCACGCTGCAGTATACTGAATTGATTCTTTTTTGTGTGAAGAATGGAAGCTACACTTAGCAGTTGATGATTTATGTAGTGTGGAATTAGAGGCAGAATTTCCCCCTGTGGCCCAGAGGGTCCTCATCTCTACTGCCAAATATGTTAAATTCACAGATCAGTCAGAATAACATGGGAAAATAAGGTTAACTCCACTCCTACCCTCCTCCAGTAAAATTTTAATCAACAATGTAATTTCAATCATTGACTTGTAAGTAATTTCTTGATAAAACCAATGATTAAATAATTCATTTATGGGTGAACTGTTTTTAAATAGTGTCAGTTGCATGTGTTTGTGTTCAAAAAGCAGCAATTCTTGTCACTGATAGTAGATGAGAAATAAGCAGTAAGACAATTCAGAACTGTTTTGCTCACTGCAGTTTCAAGCATTCAGCCTTGAAGATGCTAAAAAGTGCTGGAAGTGAAAATGAAGCAACTTCACTACTTCAACAACTTAGGAACTACAAATAATTTGAAGGTATCAACAATCATTTTGAATGTTACAATGAAAATAAAAATATGGAGGACACAATTCTCACTAGCACTGTTATGCCGACAGTCCAATATCCACACCAGGTGGCTGTGCTGGTTTGTTCCTAGCGTACACTGGATGAATTCCTCTGTCAATAACTATTGAGAACTAATACAGTTTTATTGTATTGTAGTAAGCATAGAAACATAGAAAACTGACAGCACAATACAGGCCCTTCGGCCCACAAAGCTGTGCAAAACATATCCTTCCCTTAGAACTACCTAGGCTTATCCATAACCCTCTACTTTTCTGAGCTCCATGTACCTATCCAGGAGACTTTTAAAAGGCCCTATCATCTCCACCTCCACTACCATTGCTGGCAGCCCATTCCACGCACTCACCACTCTCTGCGTAAAAAAATTATCCCTGACATCTCCTCTGTACCTACTTCCAAGCACCTTAAAACTATGTCCTCTTGTGCTAGCCACTTAACTCCAATTGGTAGTGTTCTAATTTGTTCTGTATTTCATTTAAATACATTATTTGTTGTTCAGTTTGTCCTTTTTATACCTTTTGAACTATTTCCATGAAACTTTGGCTAATTAAGAACGCCCCTTAATTGGGCCAAAACATTTGAAACTCGGTTTATTGACATATGCATAAGTGTGTGCGTGCACAGGTGCAATGGAACACTTACTTGCAGCAGTGTCACAAGCATATAACATCCTGTAAGCAGCATTCACAAGAAAACATACATTAAACATTAATTATACACAATTTTTACAAGAAAGAACATAATTAGAACAAAAAACATCACTTTTAGTGCTAATTGATCAAAATGGTGCTAGTGTTGCTAAACTCTAGTGATTTAGGGTTGTGCTGGTTGATTCAAGGAGTTGGCATGTAAATATTTTTCTCTCAGTTACCAAGTGAAATATTCTACCCTATCCTTATTTATTCATCTCATTTAGTATGGATGTAGTCACATAGTTCAAAAATTACCATATTCTTTGATGTCTTAGCTAGAAGTGAGAAACTGCTTGTCATCTTTTTATACAATAGACAGTGTTTCAGGAAATTGGGTTACACAGGAATGTGAAACTGTTAATAGCCATTCCCAACAAAATCACATGCTGGTAGGATATTATCATTCTGTCGCTGGGAGGATTAAAAGGATAAGCATAAAGGTAGTTCTCAAATCACTGATACAGCTGTATATTCTGTTATGTGGATTCCAGTTAATTGGGCTATTGGGTAATTGCAGCATCCACCCATTTGGAACAACTCTTAAAGAACAAAAGCTAGTGTAGAAAATTGCTGGTATTCCCTTTGTTTATTTGGGACACTATGCTACTTAATCGGAGAGGGGGGAGACTGTTGCTGAAAAGTTTCTAACTAGCATCGGTCACAGTTAGACACTACACTGTGCTTGGAGCAGACAGGTTTTAAATAGTGTCAGTTGCATGTGCTTGAAAAGCAGCGATTCTTGTCACTGATAGTAGATGAGAAATAAGCAGTAAAACAATTCAGAACTGTTTTGCTCACTGCAGTTTCAAGCAATCAAGCTTGGAGATGCTAGAAACTGCTGGAAGGGAAAATGAGACAACTTCCCTACTTCAACAAGTTAGGAACTACAAATAATTTGAAGGTATCAACAATCATCTTGAATGTTATAATGAAAATGAAGATATGGAGGACTCAATTCTCACTAGCACTATATGCCGACAGTCCAATATCCACACCAGGTGGCTGTGCTGGTTTGTTCCTAGCGTATACTGGATGAATTCCCCTGTCAATAACTATTGGGGACTATTACACAGTTTTATAGTTCTGTAGTACGTTGGTAGTGTTCTAATTTGTTTTGTATTTTCACTGAAAGGCACAATTTGTTATTCAGTTTGTCCTTTTTATACCTTTTCAGCTGCTTCCATGAAACTTTAGCTAATTGGGGAAGCCAGTTAATTGGGCCAAAATACACTGGTCCTGATGTGTCCCAATTTAACAGAGCCCACTGTATTACAAAGCAATACAGTTTAATGTTAAACTAGGAAATCCAATGAAACAGCCAGAAAATTACAAAATGACTTTAAAATAGGAAAGGAAGTCTGTCCTCTAACACGTGCATTAAATACTTTTATGAAGGAGCAGCTCCACATTATAATCCATCACTGAAATTTGTTTCCATTGTCTTCATTGGAGCCATAGTTATGAACTATTATACCACATGGAGCCATTACTATACACGTGAACATTTAGCACGAGTGACTGAACACAAAGGCAGAAAAACGGCATGTGTTATAGACCGGTGTAAATTGCTCTGTGTGCCTTTAGCCGCTCTTTCCCCACGTCAGTTGCAGTGAGAAGCAATGCAGCAGAGGCTGGCCAAGTAAGTGGTTATATTTATATCAATACATACATAAACAATATATTTCAAAATATACTTATTTCATATAAAAATCAATACTATTTTGCCTACCTATCACGCCGAGTCTGGAGGCCCTGAGTTATAATGGAAGATTAAATTAGAATGTAGAAGACTGAGAGAAGATTTGATAGAAGTATACAACACTATGAGGGGTATGGACAGGGTAAATGCTAGCAGGCTTTTTCCACTGAGGTTGGGTGGGACACCAACCAGAGGTAATGGGGTAAAGGTAAAAGGTGAGAAGTTTGAGGGGAACATGAGGGGAAACTTCTTCCCTCAGAGCGTCATGGGAGTGTGGAATGAACCGCCAGCACAAGTGGTGCATGCGAGCTCGGTTTCAGTGTTTAAGAGAAGTTTGGATAAATACAGGGATTGTAGGGATACGGAGGGCTATGGTCCGGGTGCAGGTCTATGGGAGCAGGCAGCTTAAATGGTTTTTGGCATGGACTAGATGGGCTGAAGGGCTTGTTTCTGTGCTGTACTTCTCTATAACCTATTTCTAACACTTAACATAACATGTGATGAGGATGTTAGGAGAATTCAGGGTGACTTGGATAGGCTGAGTGAGTGGGCAGATACTTGGCAGATGACGTTTAATGTGAATAAGTGTGAGGTTATCCACTTTGGGAGTAAGAACGGGAAGGCAGATTATTATCTGAACGGTGTAGAGTTAGGTAAGGGAGAAATACAAAGAGATCTAGGAGTCATTGTTCATCAGTCACTGAAGGTGAATGAGCAAGTGCAGCAGGCAGTGAAGAAGGCTAATGGAATGTTGGCCTTTATTACAAAGGGAATTGAGTACAAGAGCAAGGAAATCCTCTTGCATTTGTACAGGGCCCTGGTGAGACCACACCTGGAGTATTGTGTACAGTTTTGGTCTCCAGGGTTAAGGAAGGACATCCTGGCTGTAGAGGAAGTGCAGCGTAGATTCACGAGGTTAATTCCTGGGATGTCCGGACTGTCTTACGCAGAGAGGTTAGAGAGACTGGGCTTGTACACGCTGGAATTAAGGAGATTGAGAGGGGATCTGATTGCAACATATAAGATTATTAAGGGATTGGACAAGATAGAGGCAGGAAATATGTTCCAGTTGCTGGGAGAGTCCAGTACCAGAGGGCATGGTTTGAGAATAAGGGGTAGGTCATTTAGGACAGAGTTAAGGAAAAACTTCTTCTCCCAGAGAGTTGTGGGGGTGTGGAATGCACTGCCTCGGAAGGCAGTGGAGGCCAATTCTCTGGATGCTTTCAAGAAGGAGCTAGATAGGTATCTTATGGATAGGGGAATCAAGGGATATGGGGACAAGGCAGGAACCGGGTATTGATGGTAATTGAGCAGCCATGATCTTATTGAATGGCGGGGCAGGCTCGATGGGCCAGATGGCCCACTCCTGCTCCTATTTCTTATGTTCTTGTACATTTCCTTTAAACTTTTCCCCTCTCATCTTAAACCTATGCCTTCCAGTATTTGGCATTTCCATCTGAGAGGAGAACTCTGGTCATTTGCAGAAAACTTGAAAGATTGTTCTGAGGCAATTGCAGCAAATTGACAACAAAGTCATCAAGTATATTGACAATAAAAGCACCCAGTACTTGGAGACCTGTGATATTACCGGCATCTCAGTATTAAGTCATTAAGAGATAGGAGCAGAATTCGCTCATTCAGCCCATCAAGTCTGCTCCGCCATTTCATCATGGCTGATCCATTTTCCCCTCACAACCCAATACTCCTGCCTTCTCCCCATAACATTTCACGCCCTGACTAATCAAGAACATATCAACTTCTCCCTTAAATACCTCCAGGGACTTGGCCACCACAGCCACCTGTGGCAACAAATTCCACAGATTCACCCCCTTCTAAAGGAATTCCTCCTCATCTCTGTTCTAAATGGACATCCCTCTATTCTGAGGTTGTGACTGCTGGTCCTAGGCTTCCCCTCTATAGGAAACATTTTCTCCACATCCACCCTTTCTAGGCCTTTCAGCATTCGATAGGTTTCGATGAGATCCCCCAATCTTTTAAATCTCAGCAAGTACAGGCCTAGAGCCAATAAACACTCCTCATATGATAACCCTTTCATTCCTGAAGTCATTCCTGTGAATGCCCTCTGAACCCTCTTCAACGTCAGCACATCCTCTTTTAGATAAGGGGCCCAAAACGACTCACAATACCCCAAATGAGGCCTCACCAGTGCCTTATAAAGCCTGAGCATTACATCCTTGTTTTTATATTCCAGTCCTCCCAAAATGGATGCTAACATTACATTTGCCTTCCGCACCACTGACTCAATCTGCAAGTTAACTTTTAGGGAATCCTGCAAGAGAACTCCTAAGTCACTTTGCATCTCAGACTTTTGAATTTTTCTGCCCGTTTTAGAAAACAGTCTTTGCTTTTGCTCCTTGACTACCACTGCATCCAGCTCTGGCTCCTGCACCCACACTATCCCTCACCCCCACCCATCTTCCCCACATCTTCAGGTCGTCAGGCTTTGGCAGGAAAGGGATCACAGGGTCAATTGAACCAGCTGCCAAAGAACCTGACAACACACAAAAAATGCTGCTGTGTTCCACCAGCATTTTTTGTGTGTTGTTTGAATTTCCAGCATCTGCAGATTTCCTCGTGTTTGCCAAAGAACCTGACCTTGCTTTTGCTGTGATTGACATTGTCATCTAGGGCCATTTCTGAATGATCTCAGGTACATGTCAATCTGCAGCCTAACAGTGGAGAACCAGTGAAGTGCTAAAGTATCAAAAGAAAGTGCACTGAACCCAACCTACATCAGCAGCGGAGGGCTGGAACCACCTTTTCTCAAGGTTGTTAAAGTCACAGTAGCTTTTGAAATTTATGACCAGCTGGTTTCAAGCAAGAGCTGGAGTTAATTGAATATTTTGCATTTGTAGCACACATTACATTAGGAATGTCACAAGAGGCCTCTGTTCCAGAAGAGGAGAATTCACTTCATTCTTTTACAAGAGGTGTTATTTTCCTGAATTGTAGATTGCAGTCACACTGCACTGTAAGATTAGCAAGTGAACCGGGAAATAAGTAAACCACAAAAGATTTCACCCTCTGTGTGGTGTACAGGGCAGTTGAAGGTCTAGCGTTTTTTACTGCATCTTCCCATCAGGAGGAATATCAAAATGAGCTAGAAACAGCAAGGCTTTAATTCAGTACCTCTCGGCTATGCTAGTAAATGGGCGGCATGGTAGCGTAATGCTTAGCACAATGCTTTACAGGACCAGCAACCCGAGTTCACTTCCACCGTCGTTTGTCAGGAGCTTGTCCATTCTCTCTGTGACAGCGTGGGTTTCCTCCCACTGTCCAAAAACATACCGGCTGGTAGATTAATAGGTCATTGTAAATTGTCCCCTGATTAGGCTTGGGTTAACTAAGTGGGTTGCTGGCCAGTGTGGCTCAGAGGGCCAGAACAGCCTGTTCTGCAGTGAATCTCAACAAATAAAAATAAATAAATATTAAGCCGCTATTTCAAATCAAAACGTGACTGCCGGAGGTTACAAATGATCCTGTTACCACATGGTTCTTGATGCCAGTGGGTTATCCAAACCAAGGTGTATTTACTGAATGTATTAGCAGATAAAATCTGAAACAGCAGACCAGTCTTGTGCTCAGGTAATTTGTCTGTTCTCTCGACTGCACCAAAGAAATCTCTAATTTTCTCAGACTGAGTCTTGAGATCAGTCATTGTGTTATTATCTTACTGAGTCATTGTTATCTGTCAAATGCTAAACAGCCTCACAGACTGTTCAAGGAACAGCTAAAGAACAAGAGAAGAGGTGGAAGGGGCAATCTAGAGGGTTCTTTTGTGGTTGAACAATCAGAGGAACTGTGATTTTATAAATACAACCCCAATTCCACAACCATTTACACTCCCTATCTTGCCTCCCTTTTCCTGATGGTCAACAATATTTCCATGGCAACAGTGCAAAAAGAAATCCAATACAAAATCAATATTCCAAATTTTTATATCCAACTATTCAAGATACCATCCAAAGTCAGCTAATTATCCTTGTACATCCTCTGATTGTCTGTCTTCTGTGTCCTTTTCTTCTGCCTTGATGTTTGTAGGCCGGAAGCTGGGACTATTCCTGTGCTGTACTACTCTAGGGCCCTAATTGTGAATGAGTGTGGCTTGGCTGATGGACATTTGTTAAATGGAGACACAAGAAATTGTATTTGCATGGTCTTGACCCAAAATGCCAACTATCCTTTTGCCTCTAGTGATGCTGCCTCACATGCTGAGATCCCATTCTAGTCACTTTTATGCTCCCACCCTAGGAGAGTTGCCTTTTTAATCCTCATGAATAGCATTAAAATGAGTGAGCGAGCCACAGGAGGGGTAATGGCAGACAGAGAGGTGAGAACATTAAGGCTGTCACCTTGAGAAAGGAAATGGATTTATTTTTTGCAGGAGGATATGGGTGGGTATTGGAGTAATGCTGGTAAGCAGATTGTTGGTGCTGTGACAACCAGTGTATTCCTTTAGTACAGCCACCATGGCAGCAAACTCACCCTGTTTGGTGAAAATTTGTGCTCAGTCAGACAGGCTTTCAAGTCCACCTAACTTCACCTTTCCTCCCCCATTTTCTGATTCTGTTATCCTTCCCCCACTTGGATCCATCCACACATCATCCCTCCCTTATTTATCCTAATTATAATCTTCCTGCCCCTGCTACTGCCACTCATTTCCTCTGCCTCTATGTCTTACTTTGCCCATTTTTATTACCTTCCACCTGCCAGCCACCAGCCTCTGTCACTAGACTGCCTCCTCTTTCACCTGCTTCCTACTGCCCATCATCCCCACGGTCTCCGGGCTCCGCCTATCACTTCCCAGCCCATCTCAACCCTCCCTCTCACCTTTTAAGCTGACTACCTTCCCTGTACACTCTCGGTCCTGAAGCAATGTCTCGTCCTGAAACATCAACCATCTCTTTGCCTCTGGAAATGCTGCCCTGCATTGTTTTCGGCTCCTGATTCCAGCACCTGCAGTCTCTTCTGCTTTTCGCTGCTTCAGGGTATTAAAGATTATTAACTCACATAAGTAAGAAAAATGTCTTACTGTTAAGTTCGTAGTACAACTTTTTTCATTATTTGCTGTACACTGATTATGCAAGGCCTTAACAGAAATTTATGGTGTGATACTACGATAATGTTATTTGGTCCTTTATATTTATACGCATGTGTGTTTAAGATTATGAATAATTACTGTCAATGAGATATTTTGATACATTGCAGAAATACAATTTCAAAAGAATGGGATTGCTCATCAGGACAAATTTTCTGAAAATAACCAATAGAGTGTTGCTACTGAGATGAGTATGAGTCAAAATGAGTATGTTATTGTAAAGCTTTGAGTAATCATGGTTCTTAGGAAGCAGTCACGAGGAAATCCGCAGATGCTGGAAATTCAAGCAACACGCACAAAATGCTGATGGAACAGATCTCTTTTGTTTAGTGTTATGAAGTTGAACCTTAATGAGTTAATACCACAGAAATATTTCTACAAATGTGTCATTGCAATGCTTATCTGGAGAAATTTTGGGGGCAGTCCTGACTTGTATTTGGACAGAACTTCAGATAGTTCAGCATCAGTGGTGGCGTTATGTGGTAGAGCTTGTTCGGTTAGGAAGTTGATTGTTGCCAACAAGGATCATCGGTGACCATTAATTGAAGCATTGGTTAAACTGGTTATGTTTCTCTTTTATGAAAAATATTCTTTACAAAATCTCTCTTGGCTACATTGGGACAGAAGGTGGACTGGAGGAGGAAGCTAAAAGTTTGAATCATTATTGAAAAAGAAAATGAGGGGGAAGATGAGAAATGACATCAGATATAACTAGAGACAACAATCTCAGTGCAGATTGTAACATCAAAGTTAGATTCAAAGTCTTGATCCCTTGCAACTTTAAACTGGCATGGACTGGCTGAAAAGGCAATACAAGCTGGTTTGCTTGTGAGACAAACTATGAAGTGGTGATGTCTTTGCAAATTTGAGAATGCCTTTGATACTGCAGGTAATGCAGAGATGAAGTCACCATCTAAACAGGCAGCCTCTTGCCGAGTAATTGAACATAAAGAAATAAAGTGTATCGTAATTAAATATTAACATGGTGTGGCTTGGTAGAGGTTTCATTCTTTGCCCCTTCCTGAAGTTTTAGAAAAATATAATGAAGCTATCCTAATTTAATATTATAGTCCAATAGGGTACACTTAAGTAACTAAAACTGATCATTAGAAAGGTGAAGTTTACAATCCAGTTGTCTGTATGGAGAATACTGTAACTTGTGTTACTGAATGTTATGCACAAACAAAATCATTTGGCTTTAATCAATTGAAACCATTTAATTCTTAACAGTTCTTTCTTCTTTGTGAAGTGTTTTACAAGTTCTAATCTCAACTCCTGTCCATATGAATTCTTCTTCTCCAGACAGAAAAAAATCTATAACTTTAGTGGCCAGGCTTAAAATTCCTTTAAAATGACACTGCGGTTGTAGATATTGGAAGGCTTAACACACCTACATGAATCATCTTTGAATTTTAACAGAAGGTTTCATCCATTTAAATTATTGATAGCTCCGCTCAACTAGGAGGCTGAAGAACTTAATATTTCTTGTTTGCTTATGGTTAGCTTGTGTTCATCGCAGCTAGGCAACATTTATAGAGGTCAAGAAGGGTTATTGGAGGGAGGGTATAGAGGAGGCTTCTGAGAACCACAGCAGCCTCTGTGGAGAGATATTGTGTTGTACACGATTTTGACTTAGAAAGAACGTTCACAGTGTTGATACATTTCAAAGTAAGGTGTGATCTTGCAGATGGTGGTGATCTCATTCACTTGCTGCCCTTATCTGAAAGACTGCGGGTTTGGGACATGTGTTGGCATGCTGATCTACAGTAGCACTTGTAGATAGTACAAGATGCAGCCTCATGTGTTGGTGATAAAGGGACTATGTGGATGGAGCATCATTCCTGTGGGCTGTTTTGTCCATCGAACTCATTGCATGTTGCGGCTGCACCTTCATGCAAGGTGTAAAAGATTTGGGGAGTCAGGAGGACAGCTGTTTGCTGCAGAACCTCCAGTCTCTTGACTTGCACTTGCATTCTCTGTACTCATCTGACTGGTTCACTTTACTTTCTCGTCAATGGTGACTTGCTGATGGGGATCTCAGTTACAGTAATGCTGTTAACTGTCTTGGGCCTATGGTTGGACAACTTGAGAGGGATGGTCATCACCTGGCACTAGTGTGGTGCAAATGTACCATCAATTCTTCATATGCATTTTGCAACATGAAGTAATTTAAAACTATCGACCTGTTCCTGGCCACTTTTACACATGCTAGACATTTAGAGATTTCCAGTCTAGTTTTAGTTCCAGAGCAAGTATGAAACTAGAAAATTGTTGCAATTACATATCTATAAAAATGGAATGCACTTTAAGTTCACCCCATCTCACTTGTATTTCAAGTAGATTCTTAAACTCACATTTATGTTAACCCTCTTTACTTTGTATAACAAAAATCAATAAAAAGTCAATATCAAAGCTGTGGTGATAACAAGTTCTAATTAACCAGCTGTTTTCTGAGCTTCTTACAGACATTTCATTAAAATTATCAGAAAAACACCATTGCCCCTTTCATGGCTGCAACTCAATCTCTGAGTGAATTTTCTACGTAGGTAATGGGCAATTAGCCCAAATTCTCATCCCTTTTTTTTTAAACTTCTTGCATTGGGTGGAAAATCTTTGGAATTCTCCAACCCAGAGAATTGGGGAGGCTAGATCATTGAAGGTACTTAAGAGGAGATAGATATATTTTTGATTGATCAGTGAATTAAGAGCTATGGGAAACAGATACAGATAGAGTTAGAGAAATAAAAAAAGGCACCAAAAAAATGTTGAGGCCTGGGGCAGATCATTTTAAATGGTGCAGCACACTGAGGGAGCCAGGTAGTTCCTCCTCCCCTTATTTTCTTCTGTTTAACATCAGATGATAAACTACTGGTAATCAGTGACAGAAAGTTCCACTTACCCATATTTGCAGACTCACCTAAAAGCTGCTGCCACTTTATTGCAGCAATAACTGCAGTATTTTTACCATGGTTTTAATCATGTTCTCAATCTTTGTCAGATATTGCTAGGTTCATTTCCTGATCCACACTTTGGACAGTTTAGGTACCATAGTTGACCGTAGAGACCCCAGGAAGTGAGATGTTCTGCTGTTGTTATTTTCTCACTGAGCTTTGAGGAAATGATCCAAGGCATGATATCAGGTCACAATTTGGTTGAATTATGAGTTCAGAGTTCAACAAGATGGTCTTCTTTAGGTTTAAATTGGTGTTTTAAAAAAGGAAGATTAGGTTTTACATTTAATTCCTTTGTACATATAATGTGTGCTATGGTGTTGTATGAAGTTTATTTTAATTAGTTGCTCAATTATTTAACAATATCATATTACACCATTGACTGAGATGTACACAAGTCACAATGTGGTCACTGATATGCTGTAACTGTAAGCGTCATGGCAGCTTAAATATCATTAAATTTTCATGAATAACCAGCCATGATGCAACATCCTAGACAATGCAATCAATATTAGCTTACAATTACAGTAAATAATCTAAAATTGTATTCAAGCGCCTTAGAATTAACTTAAGTTGCTGCAGTTCAGGATCACACACAAGAGGCATTAAAAATAAAGTTTTCCTGTCACCTCAGTATCATCATACTTAGCTATTTATTATAACTTAGTAGAAAGTCATTTGGTCCACTGCCTCCAAGCAGATCAATTTCATCAGTTCAATTGCCCGGCACATTTTTCTCTTGTGACTTATTCTCCCTCACATAATTTTCAATTCTTTTACGTCTTTTCTACACCGAGGCACAATTTACAGTGAGTCAGTTGTTACTTGTTCTGCCTTGTTCTACCTCAATGCACAGTGTAATGATCTGATCCTTATATGCAAGAAAACTTTTCACTGTATCTGTGTGTCTGATAATAATAAACCATTTCTAATTCCAGTAGATTGAATGTGGGAGGAAACTCGCACTGTAAAAGGAAGAATTTGCAAACTCCATGCAGACGTTACAAGAGATTAGGATCAGAATGTGAGTCGTTATCACTGACTTCTATGACATGAACTTTGCTATTTTGCAGCAGCACAGTGCAAAGGCACAAAATTACGATAGGTTACAAAACAGATATCAAGTTCGAGAAAGGGGTAATGAAGCAATATTCATGAGCTGTTCAGCAGACATGAAGAATCCGTTCCTGTACTTTTGTAACTTCTCCCTGGGGGTAACGAGGCGAAGAGGGCATGTTTGTGATGCTGAGTGCTCTTAATGATGGTTGCTATCTATGAGACACCGCCTCTTGAAGATGTGTTCAACCGCTGAGCAGCTTATGCCCACAATGGAGCTGGTTGAATCACTCTGTAGCTTCCTGTCATCCTGTGCACTGGAGCTTCAGGTGGTGATGTAACCAGTCAGAATGCTCTCCACTGTAAATCTATAGAAATTTGCAAGAGTCTTTGATGCCATACCAAGCCTCCTAATAAATTAGACCTTCTTTATGACTGCCACAATGTGTTGGGCCCAGGATAGATCCTCTGACATGTTGACACCCAGGAACTTCAAGCTCCTCACCCTTTCCACCACCGACCCCTCAATGAGAACAGCCACATCCTCTCCTGCCTTCTCCTTTGTGAAGTTCACAATCAGTTCCTTGGTCTTGCTGACGTTGAGTGTAAGGTTGTTGATATGACACCACTCAACCAGCCAATCTATCTTGCTCCTGTATACCTCCTTGATGCCATCTGAGACTCTGCCAACAGCAGCGGCATCAGTGAAGAATTTATAAATGGTACTTGAGCTGTGCTTAGCCACACAGTCATGAAAATAGAGAGAAACGAGCAGTGGGCTAAGCACGCATCCTTGAGGTACATCTGTGTCGATTATCAGCAAGGAGGAGATGTTACCACTGACCTGCCTTGACTGTGGTCTCCCGACGAGGAAGCTGAAAATCAAGTTGCATTGCAAGGTAGAGAGGCCCAGCTTTGGATACTGAGGGGATGATGGCATTGAACACCAAGCTGTCATAGATAAACAGCAGCCTAATGTAGATATTGCTGTTGTCAGGTAGTCCAAGGCTGAGTGGAGCCAGTAAGATGGCATCTGCTGTAGACCTGTTGTTGCTGTAGGTGAATTGCAGTGGGTCCAGCCCTTTGTTCAGACAGGATTCAAGCTATAGCCAACTTTATTACGGCAGCTGTGAGTGCTACCAGTTGGTAGTAACTGAGGCAGCTCACCCTGCTCCTCTTCGGCTCCAGTATGATTAATGTCCTTTTAGTTAGTGGTTGTGAACCGCTGACTGCAGCAGTGACAAGTTGAAGATGCCCATGAACATGCCATCTAGTTGGTTGGCATAGTTTTTCTGTACCAGGTACACTATTCAGTACACTCTTGGGGCATAATGCCTTCTGGGATTCACCCTCTTGAAAGATGTTCTGGCATCGGCCTCCAAGACAGATCAGAATGTCACCAGATGCTATGGAGATTCGCAGAGATATGCTGTTATTCTCCCTATCAAAATGCACATAAGATGGTTTGGGCAGACTCAGGATACACTCATCCACGTAGTTCTTGATGAAGTCTGAGATGGCTGTGACATACTTGTTCAGATCCAAAGATGAATCCCTGAATATGGTCTAGTCCACTTCCATTGACCATTCCTTTGCAATCCTCACCACTGGTGCTACGATCTCTGGTCTCTGCCTATCTGCTGGGTGTAAAAGTCTTGCATGGTAGGTATTCTTGATGGTGGTGTAACAGCAATTGAGTGTGGTAGTCCCTCTGGTTCCACGGGTGACGTGTTGGTGATCGTTCATCAGAGACCACTTCAATCTGCCCTGGTTCTGATGACCCCACAATGATAGGAAAGGCACCCGGATGTTCCATATCAGGATTGTTAGTCATGGTGCTCAGCTCCACCAGAGACAGTCTGACGTTTGCCAGACACGGAATGTACATTGCTAACAGATCCCCTTCAGCAGGTGCGACAGATTCGGCAAATGCTACTAAATCTCCTTCAGCAGGTTCGTCCGTCGCTACCAGATCCCCTTCGGCAGGTTTGACAGATGACACTGACTGTCATGTTTCAAGTTGGAGAAGTGGGACCAGTATGAACCCGGGTAATCCCAACAGCATTAACTGCTGTGCCACAGTGACATCCCAACCTCTGCCTCAATTCATTGTTACGACTGCACCATCCTCTGTTTTAGTCACTCTAACTCTGGAATATGGACAGCTAGTGCAGCCGCCCTAAAGTCTCAGACCTGCCCCGCTAATTGGCAGCCATGTTTTGGCGCCAAGATTTTAATATTTAAAGAACACCTGAACTGAGGCTTGGTGCTCAATCATCAGATCAACTTTGGACCTTTGTGTAGTATCGGGTTTAGAACCCTGTCTTTGTTGCAGTCTGGAATCGTGTCTCCATTCTGCACTCGGATACTCCAGCACTTGGGTCCTAACAATTGTCGCCCAGGTCTCTCGTCACAGTACAATTGGCCCAGAGGGGTATCAGAGCCTCTCATCAGCTGTAGCTAGGCACAGCTAGAAAATTTCTAGACCGAGCCTGGAGATACACGACCTCCAGGTCACCATGCGCCAACTATCGCGAGGAGGAAGCCAGAGTCGCTCGGCCGAGGCTCCTGGTCACTCTGCAGAGTCAGTCCATCTCTCAACCCCGGAGAGGTTTGCTGTCGAAGCTCTTGTCACGTCTTCCTCAGTCAGTCGTCATTGGTGTTTGAACTCCAGCTGTCTCGGTTTATGATTGGTCTCCTGAGCAGGAAAGCCCCTGGCCTGGGTCACCGCGCATTGGGAGTGAAGTTGGAGATTTGCTCGGATTCGAAGGAATTCATAGACATCATGAAGAGGGTGTTGCATCACCCCACCAAAGCAAGCAGAGCCTCGGGCTGTCTGATGAAGGTGCGTCAGGGTGGTTGGTCTCCAGCCTGAGGAGGCCTCAGCCCTTTCGTATCGCCACAGATTCCGCGGAGAAATAAAGGATGCCATTGCCTTGGGAGTGCCGGTAGAGGACTTAGAGGTTCTGATCAATCAGTCCATCCTTCTCAATGATCGCCTGGCGGAGAGAGAGTGGGACTAGCTCAAGGGGTCGAAGAGGGCTAGCCCAAGCCCAGCCTCAAGGCATCACAGTTCCACTTCCTGACCTCAGACAATGACCAGCCTGTCTCCTGCTCAGGGTCCTTTCGAGAGTGTGCAAATCGGCTGCACTAGACTCTCTGCCGATGAGAGCTCCCGGCATCGGAGTTGAGGTCGCTGCTATTACTGCGGGGAAGCAG
Organism: Hemitrygon akajei; assembly: GCF_048418815.1. Taxonomy (NCBI): domain Eukaryota; kingdom Metazoa; phylum Chordata; class Chondrichthyes; order Myliobatiformes; family Dasyatidae; genus Hemitrygon; species Hemitrygon akajei. The sequence continues at coordinate 42,131,066 of NC_133128.1, forward strand.
GTCACCTGCGAGTTGACTGTCTCAAGCTGCAGCTATCACTACCAAGACTGTCTATTGTCGGGAGGACTGTGACAGTAGTAGCCACTACTCTCAACCCTTCTGATTCTGGTATCATGCTGAAGGCAGGGATCTCCTGGGGTAACAACTGGCAAGAGGTGAATGCTTTTGTGGATTTTGGGGCAGCCGGTAATTTCCTGGATTTGGGGACCGCCCATTAGCTCAACATACCTCTGTAAGATCTGAGACAGCCCGTGCCCTCAACAGCCCTGGATGGTTGCCCTCTTGGTTCCGGGCAGATCCTGCAGCAGACATCAGGACTGCAGAGAGGAACATGCAGAGGACATTATATCATTGATCCTCCACACATACCCCTGATCCTCAGGCACCTTTGGCAGTCCCAGCATAACCCATCTGTGAACTAGAGGAATTTGTTTCAACTGAAGACTCTGGTGAACCTATGGAGGAGACTCTGAGGTCTGCCTGATCACCCCCACTAGCCTCAGGGGTCATCCTCAGAGGGAGCTTTGGGAGTAGTCGCAAAACCCAAACCAGACAAAATCCTTTGTCTACAAGGACTTAGAAGAAGTCTTCAGCAAGGAAAGACCTCGACTCTTCCACTGCGCTGACCCTATGACTATGCTATAGATCTAGTGCCCGGTCCTTGGGGTTGATTATACCCGGTCTCAGGCCAGAGAGAATGGCTGTGGAGGAGTATATAAAGGAGGCTTTTGCCCTGGGATTCATTCATCCCTCCACATCTCCAGTTGGTGCTGGCTTCTTTGTACAGAAAAAGGACGGGAGCCTGAGGCTATGCATTGGCTATAAAGGGCTGAATCACATAATGACTAAGAGTCGTTATCCCCTTCCCCTCATGAACACTGCCTTCGAGATTCTTCAAGGGGCAAGAATATTCTCGAAGCTAGACTTGCGGAGTGTGTACAATCCGGTTTGCATAAAGGAGGGCGACGAATGGAAGACAGCATTCAACACACCAACAGGGCACTGTGAGTATCTGTTCATGCATATCAGCCCCACCAGCAGTTTCCCAGGACTTTATAAACAACGTGCTTCAGAATGATCTCCATAAGTGCGCTTTCATCTACTTGGAAGATATTCTAATCTTCTCAAAGTCCACAGAGGAGCATCTTGCTCACATTAGAAAAACCTTAAAGAGGCTTCTAGATCATGGACTCTATGTCAAGCTGGAGAAATCTGAATTTCATGTAACTGTGGTTTCATTTTTAGGTTTTATTATCTCTAATGGCAATCTCAAGATGGACCCTACTAAGACATAGGCAGTCAGAGATCGGCTACAACCATCCAATGTGACACAGGTCCAACGATTTCTGGGATTTGCCAACTACTATAGGAACTTCAGCTAAGTGGAATTTCTGCTGACAGCACTAAGAGATAGAAGGGCCCTTTTGATTGGACTACCAAAATGAAGGCTGATTTTTCACAGTTCAAACTGCGGTTCATGACAGCTCCCATTTTGGTTTCACCTTCCCTTCATTGTGAAGGTGGGATGTCTCAGACGTTGGACCTGGTGCAGTGTTGTCTTAATGGATGCTTTTGGACAATAAACTGTACCTGCAGAATAATAGATCAGCCACAATGAAATGGTGGAGCAAATTTGATGGGCTGATTTGCCTAATTCTGCTCCTATGTCTTATGTCCTATGTTCACATCAGTCAGAATGAAAGTTTGGTATGACTCCCCATCATGTCCCTTGGTGCAACAGGAAATGAAAATGTTCTGCCATTGTTACAGTGATACCAAATTTGTTTTACCTTTATGACTGACCCTTCCTGGCAAGTAGCACTGGGGGCTGCCTTTTGGACTACACAGAGTGGGAAATAACGGGTGGGAAAATTTAAATTCGCAATTTTCTTGCTAACGTGGCTCTAAAACAGATAATGGTACTGAGTTATTAGTCATACTGAGCACTTTCATGTCTAACTTTCATTTATGAGAGTCAATCCAAACTTCATTATGTCTTTTATGCCTATATTTAGACTATCAGATAATTTCATTTGTCAGTAATCCCCGGCTCTATTTTCTTTCACATCCTTCTTCATCAGATGCGTTTATGAAGCTGGGCCAAGAAATTTCATATATTCACTCATGCCTAACACACTTATCCTGATCAACACGTATAAAAGCTGGATGAGCTCAGCAGGTCGGGCAGCATCCATTGAAAACACGGATGCTGCCCGACCTGCTGAGTTCATCCAGCTTTTGTACGTGTTGATTTGACCACAGCATCTGCAGTGTACTTTGTGTTTACACTTATCCTGAAGCTGGGTACTATCATATAGGTCCCTCCCTTGTTGTGACTTCCTGATATTGGGAAATCTATCATTTACATTATCCTGACCATAACACTTAACGGAATGGTTGTTTTATTATCAAGATTTTAATTTAATATTTACCATAAAAAGTAATTTACGTCCTCTCAACACTTAGTGTAAGGAAGCACTGTAAAATCATTTCTGTGTAATCCCACAAAGGAGTTATGTATCAAAATTTGTGACCACATAACCATATAACAATTATAGCACAGAAGCAGGCCATCTTGGCCCTTCTAGTCCGTGCCGAATGCTTACTCTCACCTAGTCCCACTGACCTGCACTCAGCCCATAACCCTCCATTCCTTTCCTGTCCATATACCTATCCAATTTTACTTCAAATGACAATACCGAACCTGCCTCTACCACTTCTACTGGAAGCTCATTCCACATAACTACCATTCTGAGTAAAGAAATTCCCCCTTGTGTTACCCCTAAAATTTTGTCCCCCAACTCTCAACTCATGTCCTCTTGTTTGAATCTCCCCTACTCTCAATGGAAAAAGTCTATTCACGTCAACTTTATCTATCCCCCTCATAATTTTAAATACCTCTATCAAGTCCCCCCTCAACCTTCTATGCTCCGAAGAATAAAGACCTAACTTATTCAAACTTTGTCTGTAACTTAGGTGCTGAAACCCAGGTAACATTCTAGTAAATCTTCTCTGTACTCTCTCTATTTTGTTGACATCTTTCCTATAATTCGGTGACCAGAACTGTACACAATACTCCAAATTTGGCCTTACCAATGCCTTGTACAATTTTAACATTACATCCCAACTCCTATACTCAATGCTCTGATTTATAAAGGCCAGCATACCAAAAGCTTTCTTCACCACCCTATCCACATGAGATTCCACCTTCAGGGAACTGTGCACCATTATTCCTAGATCATAAATAGTGACACACTGATCATAAATAATGCTGTTATTAGAATATAGAAATATAGAAACATAAAGAACCTAAAGCACAATATAGGTCCTTTGGTCCACAATGCTGTGCCAAACATGTCCTTACTTTAGAAATTATCTAGGGTTACCCATAGCCCTCTATTTTTCTAAGCCCTGTGTACCTGTCCAGGGGTCTCTTAAAAGACCCTATCATATTCGCTTCCACCACCGTCGCTGGCAGCCCATTCCACACACTCACGACTTTCTGCGTAAAAAAACTTACCTCTGACATCTCCTCTGTACCTACTTCCAAGCACCTTAAACCTGTGCCCTCTCGTGCTAGCCATTTCAGCCCTAGAAAAAAGCTATCCACATGATCAATGCCTCTCATCATCTTATACACCTCTATCAGGTCACCTCTCATCCTCCAACACTCCGAGGAGAAAAGGCAGAGCTCACTCAACTTATTCTTATAAAGCACACTCCCCAATCCAGGCAATGTCCTTGTAAATCTCCTCTGCACCATTTCTATGGCCTCCACATCCTTCCTGTAGTGAGGCAACCAGAACTGAGCACAGTACTCCAAGTGGGGTCTGACCAGGGTCCTATACAGCTGCAACATTAGCTCTCGGCTCCTAAATTCAATTTCACGATTGATGAAGGCCAATACTCTGTATGCCTTCTTAATCACAGAGTCAACCTGCACAGCAGCTTTGAGTGTCCTATGGGTTTAAAATTAGAACAAATATTTATTTTTAAATGTCACCAATCAACAGGAACTTGGACTGTACCAGACAACGTTCACTGTATTTGCTTTAGTGATTTCTAACATCTTACAGCTGTAATTAATCTACTTGAATGGTGCCACCCCACATTTAAGCTCTGAAAGTCTCCTTTTCACAATAGCATTTTATGAATGCTTATTAAAAATGGCTTGCTATTTAGAGAGCAAATAGAGAAACAATTATTTTGCTTCCTCAGCGAGCTCAAGGGCACACTGCTAATATGGCTCACTGTTTGCCTCTGTGGAGCATACGACTGGCAATCCAGTGGCAAACTAAGAATGAGGCATAGCTGGAAGTGTTTTCTTTAAAATGGGCTTTAATCTAGGTCTGTCTTCTTCGAAGAGCATCCTACAAAATTAGTGCAAGAGCGGGAGAACTGTAACCTGTAGGCAAATTGACTGATTATTTGTCTGTTGTTCACAGGACAGCTGCTATTGCATTTTCCTGCACTAGGATTATGACCATTTTTCAAAAAAACCCACAGTTGCTATGCAGCACTTTGTACTGAGAACTTGGAGATAACAAATAATGCAAATATTTTCTTTCTAATCATTCCATACACAACTAGTCTGTTACTTCAGTGTTCTTCAAAGGGCAGTTCTGCCGTCTTCTCCTTTCACACCATATTTTTTTTATATGAAACAAAATATACTTTATTCAAAAATAAATTTAGGTACAATAAACCATTCAATGACTCTCAGTCCTTTACAAATGTTTCCATTACAGTCTTTACGCTCCCACACTTTTGCCACCCAGGTGGCACTCTGTTATTCCATATTTACATACAGTGGTTTAGGGGCATACAACCCACCACCCACCCCTCAACTCCCACGGGAGAAGGACCCTAGACTGTGGTCCTTCCCCACCGGGCCTTTGCGGTGGCTGCACCAAGTTTGAGTGCGTCCCTCAGCACGTACTCCTGCAGCTGAGAATGTGCCTGTCGGCAGCATTCCCTCACGGACATCTCCGCGTGCTGGTAGACCATCAAGTTTCGGGCCAACCAAAGAGCGTCTTTCACCGAGTTGATGATCTGCCAGCAGCACCGGATGTTGGTCTCCGTGTGCGTCCCCAGGAACAGCCCGTAGATCAGAGAGTCCTCTGTTACGCAGCTGCTGGGAATGAACCTCGACACTGCCCCTTCCATCCTCCTCTACACCTTCTCCACAAACCCACAGTGTGCAAAGAGGTGGGTCACTGACTCCTCCTCACTGCAGTCCTCCCGTGGGCAGAGGGGTGTGGAGGCGACGTTCCGGGCGTACAGGAGGGATCGGACTGGGAGGGCCCCTCTCACCGCCAGCCAGGCGAGGTCTTGGTGCCCGTTGGTGAGGTCTGGTGATGAGGCATTTTGCCAGATGAACTGGACGGTCTGCTCAGGGAACCACCCCACTGTGTCCATCTCCTGCAGTGCCTGCAGGACCTTACGTGCTGACCACTGCCTGATGGCCCTGTGGTCAAAGGCGTTGACCTGAAAGAACTTCTCCACGAAGGACAGGTATGGCGGCAACGACCAGCTGACAGGGGTGTTGCGCGGGAAAGAGGCCAGACCCATCCTTCGTAGCCAGGGCAACAGGTAGAATCTGGGCACGTAGTGGTACTTGGTGCCCACGTACCTGGGATCCACACACAACCTGATGCAGCCACACACGAAGCTGGCCATCAGGGTGAGGGCGACATTGGGGACTTTTTTCCCCCGTTGTCCACGGACTTGTGCATGGTGGTCCGTCTGACCCGCTCCATCTTGGATCCCCAGACGAATCGGAAGACGGCTCGGGTGATTTCCGAGCAGAAGGAATGGGGGATTGGCCACACCTGCGCCAAGTACAGCAGCCCTGAGAGCACCTCACATTGTTCCAACATCCAGGAAGGGGAGGGAGGGTGAACCATACACCAGTCTACATCAAGAAACTGGTGGTAGAGAATCAGCAGCTTTTAAGTTGCGGGCTGTTAATACTTCAGATGATGTATCCTGGGCACAGATATAGATACAATTGTAAGGATGTGTATTTACTTTCTTAGGAGGTCAAGAATAAACTTCTACAGATAGACTGTTGAAAGCATCATGGGGTGGTTTGGAAATTCAAATGTGCAGGAACATAAGAAGCTGCAGAGAGCAGTGGATTCTATGCAATACTTCGCAGGCACATCCCTCTCCACCAGTGGTAGTATTTAAAGGAGGCACTGCCTCAAGATCGCAACATGTGTTGTCAAAGAATCCCACCATCCAGGCCATGCCATTTTTTCACAGCTCCCATTGGGCAGGGGATTCAAAAGCCTGAAGTTCCACCACACCAGGTTCAAAAGCAGCCATTTTCCTTCACCCATTCTGTTCTCCAGCCAACCAGCAAAGCCCTTGTAATCACATTTAGCAACACTATGAGCTCCTTTTTTGTTCTACTTGTGTTTTCATGAAATTTGTATAATTTATGTTTAATTAATGTTTTTCTTGTGAATGTCATATGTACTTGTCCGTACAAGAATGAACTCATCTTTGACTTTGACTTCAGCGTCTCCATCCTAATAATAAGCAAACTTAATACTTTATATCACAAAATCTTGTGAAAACAGAATGAAGTGATTTCACCCATCATGTTGTTTCCATGCACAACATATTCTATTATAGTCTCCTATCAATCCACTTCATCTCCTGTAGCAAGCTCATTTTATAATTCAGGGGTTCTCTAATATGGAGTCAAAAATTCAGAGCACTCAATTATTCTTATGGTCATGTTGTGTGACGCTGGTAGGTTACTAACACATTCCTTCCTGATCTAACACTAAGGAGCCATTGTGTCCTGTCAAGTACTTGATCACTCCTGTTGGTATGATTTCAAATAAACTTGAGCCTTATTCATGCCATATTTAATTAGTTCTTTTTGGAAGGAGTTAATTAACTCAGCTTGAATTACCGTTCATAGGAATTGTTTCTACTTAACTACCATTCTGCAAAGAAAGTGTTTCTTCTAATCTCTGGACTCATGTGAGGTTTATTAATTTGACAGCTAAGTATGCAGTGTATTGAAAATCTGCTGTCTGGTATGCTTTGGGACACCACTGTTATTCATTGTTTTGTATAGAAATATAGAAAATAGGTGCAGGAGTAGGCCATTCGGCCCTTCGAGCCTGTACCGCCATTCAGTATGATCATGGCTGATCATCCAACTCAGAACCCTGTACCTGCTTTCTCTCCATACCCCCTGATCCCTTTAGCCACAAGGGTCATATCTAACTTCCTCTTAAATATAGCCAATGAACCGGCCTCAACTGTTTCCTGTGGCAGAGAATTCCACAGATTGACCACTCTCTCTGTGAAGAAGTTTCTCCTCATCTCGGTCCTAAAAGGCTTCCCCATTATCCTTAAACTGTGACCCCTCGTTCTGGACTTCCCCAACATCGGAAACAATCTTCCTGCATCTAGCCTGTCCAATCCCTTTAGAATTTTATACGTTTCAATAAGATCCCCCCTCAATCTTCTAAATTCCAGTGAGTATAAGCCTAGTCAATCCAGTCTTTCTTCATATGAAAGTCCGGCCATCCCAGGAATCAATCTGGTGAACCTTCTTTGTACTCCCTCTATGGCAAGAATGTCTTTCCTCAGATTAGGGGACCAAAACTGCTCACAATATTCTAGGTGCGGTCTCACCAAGGCCTTGTACAACTGCAGTAGAACCTCCCTGCTCCTGTACTCAAATCCTTTTGCTATGAATGCCAACATACCATTTGCCTTTTTCACCGCCTGCTGTACCTGCATGCCCACCTTCAATGACTGGTGTACAATGACACCCAGGTCTCATTGCATCTCCCCTTTTCCTAATCGGCCACCGTTCAGATAATAATCTGTTTTCCTGTTCTTGCAACCAAAGTGGATAACCTCACATTTATCCACATTAAATTGCATCTGCCATGAATTTGCCCACTCACCTAACCTATCCAAGTCACCCTGCATCCTGTTAGCATCCTCCTCACGGCTAACACCGCCGCCCAGCTTCGTGTCATCCGCAAACTTGGAGATGCTGCATTTAATTCCCTCGTCTAAATCATTAATATATATTGTAAACAACTGGGGTCCCAGCACTGAGCCTTGCGGTACCCCACTAGTTACTGCCTGCCATTCTGAAAAGGTCCTGTTTACTCCCACTCTTTGCTTCCTGTCTGCCAACCAATTCTCTATCCACATCAATACCATACCCCCAATACCGTGTGCTTTAAGTTTGCACACTAATCTCCTGTGTGGGACCTTGTCAAAAGCCTTTTGAAAATCTAAATATACCACATTCACTGGCTCTCCCCTATCCACTCTACTAGTTACAAAAAATTCTATAAGATTCGTCAGACATGATTTTCCTTTCACAAATCCATGCTGACTTTGTCCGATGATTTCACCTCTTTCCAAATGTGCTGTTATCACATCTTTGATAACCGACTCTAGCATTTTCCCTACCACCGATGTCAGACTAACCGGTCTATAATTCCCCGGTTTCTCTCTCCCTCCTTTTTTAAAAAGTGGGGTTACATTAGCCACCCTCCAATCCTCAGGAACTAATCCAGAATCTAAGGAGTTTTGAAAAATTATCACTAATGCATCCACTATTTCTTGGGCTACTTCCTTAAGCACTCTGGGATGCAGACCATCTGGCCCTGGGGATTTATCTGCCTTTAATCCCTTCAATTTACCTAACACCACTTCCCTACTAACATGTGTTTCCCTCAGTTCCTCCATCTCACTAGACCCTTGGTCCCTTACTATTTCCGGAAGATTATTTATGTCCTCCTTAGTGAAGACAGAACCAAAGTAGTTATTCAATTGGTCTGCCATGTCTTTGTTCCCTATAATCAATTCACCTGTTTCTGACTGTAAAGGACCTACATTTGTCCTGACCAATCTTTTTCTTTTCACGTATCTATAAAAGCTTTTACAGTCAGTTTTTATGTTCCCTGCCAGCTTTCTCTCATAATCTTTTTTCCCTTTCCTAATTAAGCCCTTTGTCCTCCTCTGCTGGTCTCTGAATTTCTCCCAGTCTTCAGGTGTGCCGCTTTTTTTTGCTAATTTATATGTTTCTTCTTTGGACTTGATACTATCCCTAATTTCCCTTGTCAGCCACGGGTGTACTACCTTCCCTGGTTTATTCTTTTGCCAAACTGGGATGAACAATTGTTGTAGTTCATCCATGCGATCTTTAAATGCTTGCCATTGCATATCCACCGTCAACCCTTTAAGTATCATTTGCCAGTCTATCTTAGCTAATTCACGTCTCATACCTTCAAAGTTTCCCTTCTTTAAGTTCAGAACCCTTGTTTCTGAACTAAATACGTCACTCTCCATCTTAATGAAGAATTCCACCATCTTATGGTCACTCTTACCCAAGGGGCCTGGCACGACAAGATTGCTAACTAACCCTTCGTCATTGCTCAATACCCAATCTAGAATGGCCTGCTCTCTAGTTGCTTCCTCGACATGTTGGTTCAGAAAACCATCCCGCATACATTCCAAGAAATCCTCTTCCTCAGCACCCTTACCAATTTGGTTCACCCAATCTATATGTAGATTGAAGTCACCCATTATAACTGCAGTTCCTTTATTGCACGCATTTCTAATTTCCTGTTTAATGCCATCCCCAACCTCACTACTACTGTTAGGTGGCCTGAACACAACTCCCACCAGCGTTTTCTGCCCCTTAGTGTTATGCAGCTCTACCCATATCGATTCCACATCCTCCAGGCTAATGTCCTTCCTTTCTATTGCGTTAATCTCCTCTCTAACCAGCAATGCTACCCCACCTCCTTTTCTTTCCTGTCTATCCCTCCTGAATATTGAATATCCCTGGATGTTGAGCTCCCATCCTTGGTCACCCTGGAGCCATGTCTCTGTGATCCCAACTATATCATATTCATTAATAACTATCTGCACATTCAATTCATCCACCTTGTTACGAATGCTCCTCCCATTGACACACAAAGCCTTCAGGCTTGTTTTTACAACACTCTTAGCCCTTATACAATTATGTTGAAAAGTGGCCCTTTTTGCTTTTTGCCCTGGATTTGACTGCCTGTCACTTTTACTTTTCACCTTACTACTTTTTGCTTCTACCCTCATTTTACACCCCTCTGTCTCTCTGCACTTGTTCCCATCCCCCTGCCACATTAGTTTAAATCCTCCTAAACAGCAGTAGAAAACGCTCCCCCTAGGACATTGGTTCCAGTCCAGCCCAGGTGCAGACCGTCCTGTTTATACCAGTCCCACCTCCCCCAGAACTGGTTCCAATGCCCCAGAAATTTGAATCCCTCCCCCTTGCACCATTTTTCAAGCCATGTATTCTTCTGAAATATCCTCCTATTTCTACTCTGACTAGCACGTGGCACTGGTAGTAATCCAGAGATTATTACCTTTGTGGTCCTACTTTTTAGTTTATCTCCTAACTCCCTAAATTCACCTTGTAGGACCTCATCCCATTTTTTACCTATATCGTTGGTACCTATGTGCACCACGACCACTGGCTGTTCACCCTCCCATTCCAGAATGTCCTGCAACCGCTCAGAGACATCCTTGACCCTTGCACCAGGGAGGCAACATACCATCCTGCAGTCTCGTTTACGGCCACAAAAACACCTATCTATTCCCCTTACAATTGAATCCCCTATCACTATAGCTCTCCCACTCCTTTCCCTTCCCTCCTGTGCCGCAGAGCCACCCATGGTGCAATGAACTCGGCTGCTGCTGCCTTCCTCTGATGAGACATCTCCCCCAACAGTATCCAAAACAGTATATCTGTTTAGGAGGGAGATGACCTCAGGGGACTCCTGCACTACCTGCCTACTGCTACGCTGTTTACTGGCCACCCCTTCCCTTTCTGCCTGTGTAGCCTTTACCTGCGGTGTGGCCAACTCACTAAATGTGCTATTCATGACTTTCTCAGCATCGCGGATGCTCCAGTATGAATCCAATCGCAGCTCCAGATGCTCAATGCGGTCTGCCAGAAGCTGCAGCTGGACACACTTCCTGCACACATAGTCGTCAGGGACACTGGAAGTATCCCTGATTTCCCACATGCTGCAGGATGAACAAACCACGGGGCCGATCTCAGCTGCCATGACCTACCCAATAAGCCTCAACTTTTGAAACTTTCTCCTTTGAAAGGAACTTACCCGGCCTTACCTCACTTGGAGTGAAGCTCGTCCTCAGCGTCTTCGCGTCAAAGCCTCAAATCTCCACTCCTTCACTGGCCCACTCACTCACTGGCCGCTTTCCACATAATATAATATAATTTACGTTTGGTGTGTTGTTTGAACCTACATGCCTGTGAAACTGCTGCAGGTTTTTCACTATGTCTGCACCTCATCATGCCTGTGCATTAGATAATAAACTTGACATGATATTTATGGAAGGGTATTTGAGAAGTAAGCAACTGATAATATGTAAAAGGACTCCAGCTGAAAAACAATTTATTTTTGTATAGAGATACCACCTTTAACATGGAAAAATTACTCAAAGAAGACAAAAATGAAATGTAAGCCAAAAATTGGGACACAAAGGGAGAAATGCATTTTTATGGAGAGTGGAGATGATGAGTATTACAATAACTGAATTTGTAAAAGTCAAATGCTCATTATGAGCAACTGATGAATCAAGACATGATACGAGACTGAAACAAGGACAGAGTACTAAATTAGACACTAGACAAGAATCCAAAGTTGAGCTGACGATTGATCATCGAACCTCAGCTCAGATGCTCTTTAAAATTAAAATCTTATTGCCAAAACATGGCAACCAGTTAGCGGGACAGGCCTGAGTCCTTAAAGAGGCTGCACCAGCTATCCAAATTCCGGAGAGTTAAAGCGTCTAATCCCTGGAGACCGGTGCATTCCGGTGCACATCATACCAGAACCCTTTCCCCAAGGCCGACTCCTGATGGCCTGGCTGCTCAGAGAGACATTTATGGTCACCATAGATAAGCCCCAGAGCCCTGATGGCCCATTCCAGAACCCAGCAACGTTCCTTGGGTCCGAATCCTTCCCAGTCCACAAGGAATTGCTGACTACCCCAAACAGTTTGTAAATCCAGAATTCTTTTTATGGTGAAGACCTGTTTCCCATCAGCAAACCTGGGTGGCAGCAGGACTGATGGGGGTGGGGCTAAAGGACTGGTGTTTGCAGGTTTCAGTTTGGAAACGTGGATTGATCTTGAGGGTCTTGGGGAGCTGCATGGTGTAAGCCACCGGGTTTACTTTCTTAAGAACCTTGAAGGATCCAGTAAATCTGGGCACCAACTTCCTAGACTCCACCCGGAGAGGCAAATCCTGACTAGACAGTGGACCCTGTCTTCTCTTGCGTTTAGCCTTTATTTCACCCTTCTGGGTAGAGGCCGCCAAGATTTCCCTTGCCCTAGTCCACTTTTCCATACAGCATTGGATGAGATTTTCGGCCACAGAAACCCCAAAACCTCAGCCTTCTGCTCAGGGAAGAGTGGCAGAAGACACCCAAACTGGCATTCAGACAGGGACATTTCATACTCAGAATGCTGTAAAATGTTGTGGGTGACCTCTGCCCACATCAGGTTGTCGCACCACTCGTTTGTTTTTTTCTGAGGCTGGGCATCTCAATGTTTATTTCATATGAATAAAGTATCTATCTATCTATCTATCTATCCTGGTTCACCTGCTCCATCTGCCATTGGACTGTGGATGAAAACCAGAGGAAAGACTCACTGTTGCCCCAATCATTGTATAGAATGCACTCCAGAAACATGACACAAATTGAGGACCGCGATCCGACAGAATGTCCACTAGAAGTCCGTGGATCCTGAAGATCTGGTGCAGGACAATTTCAGCTATCTCACCTGCAAATGGTAGTTTGTTCGAGGCAATGGATTTGCAGGCCTTCAAAAAATGATCTACAATTACCATGATGACGGTCTTCCCTTTGAATGAGGAAGACCCATGACAAAGTCCATGGGGATGTGCACCTATGGGAGAGGTAGAGCATGGTGGAGCCCTTGAGGTTGGATACAGAGCTCCTTGTTCAGGGCGCACGCCACACGTGCCTGCACATATTGTCATACCTCCCTCGCCATTCCAAGCCACCAGTGTCTCCCCTTGATGAACTTAAGCATGTTGGCAATCCCTGGGCGAGCGGTCATTCTTGATGCATGTCCCCATTGATGCGCATCACTCTTGATGCGTGACCTGACGGACCTTGAGGACCATTCTTGGGAGTCTCCTCTTGCACCTGAATGTGTCAATTCCCCAATGAATTGGCACTGTCACCTTGGCTTGGTTCAAAATCATGATATACTGCTCCTCTCTTTCGAGTTCATTGAACTGACAGGACAAGGTATCCAGTTTCTGATTCTTTAACCCGGTTGATCGCTCAGGACAAAATTGAAATATTTAAAGAAAAGAGACCAGCTGGCAGGCCTGAAATTCAGTCTTTTGGCCTCCTGAGTATGTTAGGTCCTTGTAGTCCGTCCATACAATGAAAGGGTTCTTGGTTCCCCCAAGGTAATGACGCCGTTCCTCCAAAGCCAACCTGACCGCAAGCAGCTCTCTGTTTGTGCTGTCATAGTTCAAAAAATGAGCAAACAACTCATGGAATTCCGAACATCAAACCAGGAGTCCAGTATTAGTCAGTGTAGTTCAGCCCAGCAACGTGCTGCTAGTACACTGCAGGTCGCACAGCCATTCTTCACCAAAGCGCCCCAGTCCCCAATCAGTCACCCCAATCAAACCACTCACAAATAGCAACGCCAAACCTGCAGGCCACACGCTTCGCTCCAAACCTCTCCAAACTCCCTCGGAGACAGCAGAGCACCAGATCGCTCAGTCGGCCCAAAACCACACCATCAAAATATAAATCACAGGTTCCAATCACACACAGCTTCACAGCAGAAGCATGTTTGAAAGAAGTAATCTCGTGAACTGTATGCCGGACGTCACCGTTGGTCAGGTTTTGCGGGCGCTAGCTTGAAGATACTCAATAGCCTCGCCTCCACTGCCATCTATGGCAATGAATTCCACAGACTCACCACCCTCTGGATAAAGAAATTCCTTTTCATCTCCATCCTAAATGGACATCCCTCTATTCTGAGATTGTGCCCTTTGGTCCTGGATTCCCCCACTATAGGAAACATCCTCTTCACATACGTTCTGTTTAGGCCTTTCAATATTCAATACATTTCCCTCTTCATTCTTCTAAACTCCAGAGAGTGCAGCCCCAAGCCATCAAATGCTCCTCATATGTTAACACTTTCATTCCCAGAATCACTTCCGTGAATGTCCTCTGGACCCTCTTCAATGCCAGCACATCTTTACTAAGATAAGGGGCCCAAAACAGCTTACAGTACCACAAATGTGGTCTTACCAATCCTTATATAACTCTCAGCATCACATCCTTGCTCTTGTATTCTAGACCTCTTGAAAAGAATGCTAACATAGTCTTTGCCTTCCTCACCACCGACTCAACTGGCAAGTTAACCTTCTGGGAAACCTGCACGAGAACTCCCAAGTCCCTTTGCACCTCAGATTTTTAAATTTTCTCCCTGTTTAGAAAGTAGTCTACATCTTTATTCCTTTTGCCAAAGTGCATGGTCATTCACTTCACGATACTTTATTCCTTCTGCCACTTCTTTGCCCATTCTCCTAATCTGTCTAAGTCTTTCTGCAGTCTTTGTCCACAAACATGACCCCAAACCCATCAATTCCATCATCCAAATCACTGACATAAAACATAACAAGAGGCGGTCCCAATACTGACCCCTGCACAGCACCACTTATCATCAGCCAACCAGAATAGGCCCCCTTTATTCTGATTCATTGTCTGACTAGCAGGAGGCAAGCTTCTATCCCGTAGTACCATGGGTCTTAACTTGTTGAGCAGCACCATGTGTGGCATCTTGTCAAAGGCCTTCCGAAAATCCAAATAAACAACACCCACTGGCTCTCCTTTGTCTATTCTGCCTGTTACTCCCTTGAAGAATTTCAACAGATTTGTCAGACAAGTTTTCCCATTAAGGAAACCATGCTGACTTTGGCCTACTCTATCATGCACTTCCAAGTACCCCGAAACCTCATCCTTAATAATGGATTCCAGCATCTTCCCAACAACAGAAGTCAGGCTAACTGGCCTATAATTTCCTTTCTTCTGCCTCCCTACTTTCTTAAAGAGTGAAGTGACATTTGCAATTTTCCAGTTCTCCGTAACCATTCCAGAATCTAGTGATTCTTGAAAGTTCTTAATTCAAAATTTCAAAGCTCGAAGTAAATTTATTTGTAAGTACATATGTGTCACCATATTCAACCCTGAGATTCATTTTCTTATGGGCATAGGTTTGTGACGGGGCAGGTGAAGGTGAATGAAGTCATCTCCACTGATTCAAGAGCCTGATGGTTGAGTGGTAATAATTGCTCCTAAACCTGGCAGGGTAAATCCTGAGGCTCCTGTACCTTCTTCCTGATGGCAGCAGCAAGAAGAGAGCATAACCTGGGTGGTAGGGGGTCCCCGATGATGGATGCTGCTTTCATGCAACAGCGCTTGGAGTAATGTGCTCAATGGAGAGGGGAGCTTTACCCATGATGGACTGGGCTGCATCCATTACTTTTTGTAGGACTTTCAGCTCAAAGTCATTGGTGTTTCATCGAGATCATTACTAATGCCTCCATGATCTCTTTAGTTCCCTCTTTCAGGTCATCTGGTCTAGATGACTTTATGTATCTTCAGGTCTTTCGACTTCCCAAGTAGCAATTACTCTCACTTCCGCCCCCCTTCAATTTGTTTGCATACTGCTGGTGTCTTCCACAGTGAAGACTGACACAAAATACTTGAGTTCATCCACATTTGATCATTTTCCAGTGGTCCAATATCTACACTTGCCTCCCTTTTATTCTTTATATATCTGAAAAATACCTTTTGCAACCTCTTTGATGTCATTGTTACAGCACAGAATGAAGCTATTTGGCCCATCATGGCTGTGCAAGCTCTTCACCTTAGAAGCTACTTCCACCGACGGCTTCTTCCTTCACAATCTTGCATCTTGTTTTCCATCATATACTTAGCCAATTCTTTCTTCAAATCCAAAATGAGACCTGCTTCCATTACGTCTGTAGTTCATGCATTCCAGCTTCCAGCCACACACAACATAAAAGTTCTTCCTCGTGTCTCACTTCCTCTTTTTTCATATCTGTGACAAACAGCCCTCATCCTCATCACCATTACCAACAATACAAGCAGCCTCCTATATTTCACTCTGAACAGACCCCTTGCCATTTTACATACTTCAAATACATCTCCCCTTGGCCTTGTAAAAATAAAATAAGATTAGCCTCTAATCTAGTATTGTAACCGTGGATCCTTATCTGAAGGATGATTGATTCCCAGGAGGTCATCATAGCATTTTATGTATAGAAAGGTGCACTGCTATGCTGGGAACCTGACCTTGCTTTACGTTCTCTTCTGGGTTCTCCAATGTCTTCACATCATTTCTGTAACATAGCCCTGAACCCATGTCTCAGCACTGAACACGTACATCACTTGTCCAGGCCTGCCAACCACCAGACTCTAAACACTGAGTCTTGGAATTGCAACAGGCTCTTGATACAACTTGCAAGTTGTCAACAGGGCAGTGCTGAGAGTAATACACTTTTGTATATAACTCTACGATGACCTTTTAATGCTCATTCCTTCAGGGCTTTTATTTTTGAAATTACACCTTCTGTGGGTAGTGAGGTGCCAGTGTTGAGAGTATTTGCAGACTGACTGGTGATTTTATATCCCATGACAAAAATACTATCTTTCAGGCCATATCCATCTTTCAAACAACAGGTTTGATGTTTAGATTCATGTGATGGAGAGTTATGTGAGTTTCCATGACAAAAGAGCTATTCAGTCAGCCATCCCCTGAGACTGGAGCTTTGAACCAGATTTCTAGACTCCACTTGCTGGGAGTGAAGTTCAAACTCTTCCACCTGGAAGGTCCCTGCTATTCCATCTGGACAGATGACTGTTGAGCCAGTTTCAATCCAGTATCTTACTTGGAAGTGCAGAATGACTGAACGAATCGGATGTTTCAATCATGAGTTGATGAATGTACAAGAACAGAATTCCAAAACTGGGTAAAATTGTCGGCAACATCACTAATGGAAAGGCCAGTCTGTGAAAGATCATGGTAATTTCCAGATATCTCAAAGGCAAGGTGATTCTGTGATTAAGCAATAGCAGCCATAAGCTTGTACAGTATATATTGCAGATTAAAATGATTGAAAGTAATACCTCTTCACCAGATCAAAATTAGAGCTGGAAGAATCAGTATTCTCCTCGGATACCTGGTAGGTACCGTATAGCGTGCAGGAGACACACAGTACAGAAACAAGTCCATCAGCCCAATTACCCATGCCAACTATTGTGTGGGAATTTAGAAATGTTAGTTCCTGTGTGGTTTCATTTAGTTAATGTCAAAATAGTGAATAGATAAGTAGAAAATTCAGTAGCATAGCATGTACTTTTTAATCCATAACAAAAATGTTTTTTTTTAATGTTAGCTGACTATTCACAGTGGAGTTTCATATTGTAACATGATCATTTACTTGGGGAGCAATGGATTCATTCATACATGGGCCAGAACGGAATTCTATACTCTTAACATTAAATTTGACTCTGTTAACTTGAGTAGATTCAGCAATTTATACCTGAAGCTATTTCCTTTATTTTGACTTTAATTATTGTCTTGCCCCGATATTTGTTTCAATTTTATAAAACCTCGTTGCCGACTTAAAAAAAAGCCCGAAGGGCGAAGCTCCTTCCCTTTAATTAAACCAGTTCCTGCTGCAGTTCGGAGGGTTTTAAGGTGTTGGCGTGTTTCTATCCTGAGAAGCAGCTTTGAAATGGTCCAATTCAGGACTAACTTGGCGGAGGTCTTTCAGTGATACCAGTGCAATACAACTAGAAAATTGAGAAACATGACTCTTCCCACAGAAGCAGCACCTTTATAAATTCTGTGGACGTGCTGTTATCTGGAGATGTATCGGGCGATACTGCAGGTATTTCTGAAAGTTTTGGGAAATATTCCCGACTTTAATACAGCAATTGAAAACCTTTATCGTTATATGTTTTCTGAGAGCAGCAGTAATCAATTGTTCTACGTTTCCGAAATTGCTATTGTATCTCATTCAATTATGATATTAAAAAGATTGTGTCTAACTTTACAAAATTATAAAACCTTGAATCTTATTGCTGACAAACAGATCTTTGTAATTGCTGAATCCTGAAAAAAAAATGAACGTTATTTTGTTGTTTTTGACGCAAGTTTGTAATTTGGTGTAGTAGTTAATTGTGGAATCAATCAGAAGCAAGCTGGTTGTCTTTAAGGGTGTTACAGGGTGGGAAAGGTGAAGAGGGGAGATGAGTGGCAGATGAAATGGGAGGAGAGCTTGTGGGGAAATCTAAGGTAACGTTACTAGAAGCCCTCTTTCAGGTTGAAAACTAACAGTAGGTTTTGGAATTTTGAAACAACCAGAAAATGCTGGAAGCACCGAGTAGGTAACCCAGCATCTGTGCAAAGAGAAACAGACACCGCTTCTATCGAGACGCTTCGGACTCCAGGTCCGTCACCGAACCCTCTGAAGACGCATAAACAGGTGAAGACAACTACGTGGTGTAATCTGAGTTGATGGTAAATTCGTGCTATTGATTTCACTCTAGTTGTCTACTTCGTTATTGATGGACCATTAAAGCTTTACATCTATTGGAATTTATAATTATTAAAATTGGCTGGGCTCTCTAGTGTAAAGGTCTTCTAGTTCAAGTTGTTTGGAGGAGCGCCTTAGGACTCGGAGTAGGGTTTTAGTTCTCCAACCTGCTTCATCGTTCATGCATCCGTCACAGTCCATTCCTCTTTGTTTGTATTGACTCATTTCTCATTATTCTTGTGTGTCAAAAATGATCTGAATTTTGGAACCTTCTGTTTTCCAGACCATTCTAGGAGTTGTATCCAGATTTCTACCTTACTGCAGCCCTATTGTGGAAAAAATACTTCAATTGTCCTTCTTAAAATGGGCCTTAAAATGCTGTTGATCGTTTCCATTTGGTCAGGATAGTCCCAGTGTTTACTGTATGTGCCTGTTGTGAACTGTTAAACCCCTCCAGCAGATCAGTCTTCTATACTTGCTAGGCTATAAACATATCCCTTGACCTAGCTCCCTCAACTCTTCATTAATTTGGTGAATCTTCACTATTCCCCTTCCCCATGCAATTAATCATTATGTCATAGAAGCATACAGCATTGAATCAGGTCCTTCAGCCCTGTATGTCATTGACTGCCTGAGCTAGTCCCATTTGCCTATGGTTGGCTGATATTCCTCTGAACAAGGGGTTTCTAATCTGGGGTCCACGGACCCCTCTGTTAATGGTAGGAGTCCATGGCATCAAAAAGGTTGAGAACCCTTGTTCTGAACCGTTCCTCTCCATGTACCTTTCTAAATGTCTTTTAAATATTGTAACTGTGTTACCTGACTTCCCGACTGTGTGTGCCTAACACTGGAACACTGAACGAACGATACTTTCTATTCATTTATAATACAGATTCCTGTGATTAAGCCCGAACTCCAATGGTTCTTGATTCTTTGCTCTGGGGAAGATATTCTAATAAATCTGACATTACCTTGTTACTCTTTTTGTAATGGGCTTTTGTCTCTCTTAGCCACCCCCGATTTAAAACAACAAAAAAAAATTTCCTCACATTTCAATTCATCATAGTGTAGTGGTTAGCACAACACTTTACAGTACAGGTAACCTGGGTTCAATTCCAAAAAGCTACCTGTAAGGAGTTTATGGTTTTTCTTCTCGCAGTCCAAAGTCCAACTGGAAGGTCAGTTGGTCATTGTAAATTGTCCCATGATTAGGCTCGGATTAGATCGGGACAATGCTGGGTGGTACAGCTTGAAGGGCATATTGCACACTGTATCTCAATGAATAAATTCCTGACCACCTAGAGTGCCTATGAAAAGCATTCACCCCCTTGGAAGTTTTCATGTTTTATTGTTTTACAACATTGAATCACAGTTGATTTAATTTGGCTTTTTTGACACTAATCAAAAGAAATGACTCTTTCGTGTCAAAGAGAAAAAAATTCTATGAATTGATCTAAATTACAAATATAAAACAATTTTTCCCCATTCTTTACAAAACTGCTGAAGCTCTGTCAGATTGTATGGGGATTGTGAGTGAACAGCCCCTTTTCAAGGACATCCACAAATTCTCAATTGGATTGAGGTCTGGACTTGGCCACTCCAGGACATTAACTTTGTTGTTTTTAAGCCATTCCTGTATAACTTTGGCTTTATGCTTGGGGTCATTGTCTTGCTGGAAAACAACTTTTCTTCGAAGTCACAGTTCGCTGGCAGACTGCATCAGGTTTCCGCCAGGATTTCCCTGCGTTCAGGACTGGTGAAGGGTTTTGGCCCAAAACGTCGACTGTACTTTTTTCCATAGATGCTGCCTGGTCTGCTGAGTTCCTCCAGCATTTTGCATGTGTTCTAAAGGAAATTCAGTGGCTTGGAAATTTTCTTGTATCCAGCTCCTGACCTGTACCTTTTAATAACCTTTTTGCAGAGTTGCTTGGAGTGTTCTTTTGTCTTCATGGTGTAGTTTTTGCCAGGATACTGACTGACCTGCTCTTGGACCTTCCAGACACAGATGTATTTTTACTACAATCAATTGAAACACCTTGACTACACACAGTTCTCCATTTAACTAATTATGTGACTTTTAAAACCAATTGGCTGCACCAGTGATGATTTGGTGAGTCATATTAAAGGGGGAGTGAATACTATTTTGTGTTTTATATTTGTAATTAATTTAGATCACTTTGTAGGGATATGTTTTCACTTTGACACGAAAGAATCTTTTTCCATTGATCAGTGTCAAAAAAAGCCAAATTAAATCCACTGATTCAATGTTATAAGACAATAAAACATGAAAATTTCTGGGGGGCTTGGTGAATGCTTTTCATAGGCACTGTATGGAATGAAAGCTCCTAAGACTACTCTGTCCCTGCAAATCACTGCTCAACTCCAACCACTCTTTCCCATCCAAATCTACATATTATGGGCTGGAAACCTCACCCCTATTGTGAGCACTAAGATAATAATACATTTTGATTACTTACTTACATTGATCACATTCATTGGTTTAATTATCAACATTTTGAGTGTGATTCTAAATATTCTTATTTACCCATTGTGCTGGAACTCTGGCAACTGCTTATTGGTCCCAGCGAACGTGGGTAACTTTAGTCCATGAAATCCCAATGGGACACAGTAAACTTTTATTTGTACACATTATTAATCACACCCAAAACAACAGAAAACTACATTCTGAATCCTGACGAAGGGTCTCGGCCTGAAACGTTGACTGTTTGTTTCCACGGATGCTGCCCGACCTGCTGAGTTCCTCCAGCTTGTTGTGTGTGTTGCTTTGACCCCAGCATCTGCAGTGTACTTTGTGTTTACATTCCGAATCCATTTGAGCTCAAGGCTTAATTATGTTTTCGTTTTCATTCCCAGCAGCAAAAGAAAGACCTTGCATTTAATTAATTCCTTTAACACTTATTTGGAGGTTTTCAAATTTGTCATGACAATAAAGCACAAAGTGCCAAAAATGTGGACTAGTTGTAGAGTAGAATGATTAAAATCATGCCAACAGTTAGTTTACATTATTCTGCATGGATTTGCAGAGTGGTTGGCTACTCCTGGGTGTAAGGACATTTCTCAACAACCATGTTATATGATTATGAACTTTGAATTTATTGTAAAAAAAAAGTGGAATGAAAACATAAGCACATTCATCGAAATGCTCTGTTAGCTGCTCAATTGCCTCTGAGTTAATATCTATATTAAGCCCAAAGAGAAGGAAATTCTTGATGAATGCATTAAAAGTTTGCCCATTCTAATTTTGTAAACATATCAAGGTGGCACTGACCTTGAAGCAACTTCAGCAGCCTGTGCATGAGCTGTTAAAATTATAGTGGTAGAGGGCAATTCCTACAGAAGAGTGTAAAATGCTTGAGCTGAAAAATCACTAAGAGTTGGTCATTCAATATAAATGCAGTAGCTTGTTACCCTGTGTCTGGAGTATTTGGAAACAAATGGTTGGTAACTATAGTGTTTGACTCCGTACTTATGAAATGGGGGAAAAAATTGCAGGACAAAAGACACATTGAAAAGCTGAACAGCAGAACAAAGCAGCGACCAACTAATACACAATGAAACTCTTATACTAAATTAGTTGCTTTGTTTTTATTTTATGATGGAATAAATGTTAATTTAAAATCTTACTTGAGGACACACTAATAGCTATGTGCATTCACCTCTCTACCCAGTAATTTCGCGAAACGTTTGCTTCACATTTTCTGGCAAGAGAGCCAAGAGCATCTTAGTATCTCCAGAGATGTTAATTACCATCCACTTAAGAGCATTGGAAACACCGTGGCTTCTGCCAGTGGGGTCAGCAAGTTGTCTCAGAGGCAGTGCCAGAGAATCAGAATCAAGTTTATTATCATTTGTATGCTGTGAAATTTGTTGTTTTGTGACAGTAGTACAGTGCAAGACATAAAATTACTATGTTACAAGAAAAAAAATAAATGAATAGTGTAAAGGAGGAATAGTGAGGTAGCACAACAAACAGAAAGTGCTGGAGGAACTCAGCAAGTCAGGTAGCATTCACAGAGGGTTTATAAATAGTTGACGTTTAAGGGCTGAGGCCCTTCATCAGGACTGGAAAAGAAGGGAGCATGAAGCCAGAATAAGAAGTTGGGGGGGAGGGGTTGGCAGGTGATAGGAGAGAGTCCAAGTGAGGGGGAAAGTGGGTGGGTGGGGCAGGCTGGATGAAGTGAGAAGCTGATTGGTGGATGAGGTAAAGGGCTGAAGAAGAAGGAATCTGATAGGAGAGTTGACCATGGGAGAAAGAGGAGGAAAGAAACCAGAATGGGGAATGGAGAAAGCGAGAAGGGGGAGAGGGGTGTAATTACTGGAAGTCAGAGATATCGATGCCCATGCCATCAGGCTACCCAGACAGAACATGAGTGTTGCTCTTCTAACCTGAGTTTGGCCTCATTGTGGTAATAGAGGAAGCCCTCCTTCTAATTCTGGATTTCACCCGCCCCCCCGCCCTTTTCCTGGTCCTGATGAAGGATCCCAGCCCAAACCATTGACAGTTTATTTTCCTCCATGGATGCTGCCTGACTTGCTGAGTTCCTCCATCATTTTGTGTGTGTTGTTCAAGGCTGCCAGCATCTGCAGAATCATTTGTGTTTATTGTAATAGTGAGATAGAGTTCATGGGTCCATGGACAGTTTAGAAAAATGATGGTAGAGGGGAAGAGCAGTTCTTAAAACATTGAGTGTGCATCTTTGGACTCCTGTACCTTCTCCCTGATATTAGCAATGAGAAGAGGGCATGTCTCTGATGCTGAGGGTCCTTAATGATGGATGTTGCCTTCTTGAGGCACTGCCTTTTGAAGATGGCCTCATCGGGGTGGGGGGGGGGCATATGCCTGTGAATCGTTGGTGACGTACAAAATCTACTCAAACTCTTAATGAAGTGTAGTAGCTGGTGTGCCTTCTTCATGATTGCATCAATTAGAGGCTGACCTAATTGAATTCTATCGAATGGTGAAAGGCCTTGATAGAGCAGATGTGGAGAAGATGTTTCCTATGGTGGGAGAGTCTTAGAACAGAGGACACAGCCTCAGAATAGAGGGGTATCTTTTAGAACGGAGATGAGGAGGCATTTCTTTAGCCGGAGAGTAGAGAATTTGTTGAAATTGTTGCCGTAGTCAGCTGTGGAGGCCAAGTCTTTATGCATATTTAAGGCAGAGTTGATAGATTATGGATTGGTCAAGGCATGAAGGGGTACTGGGGGTGTGGGAGGGGGAAGGCAGGAGATTGGGGTTCAGAAAAATGGATCAGCCATGATGAAATGGTGGAGCAGACTCGATGGGCCAAATGGCCCAATTCTGCTCCTTTAGCTTATGGTCTAATAAGTTGGACCCAGGCTTGACGTTCAGGCCCAGAAGAGCTGCTTTGAGAAACTGAACTTTGATTTTCTTGCAGCAGTGTCTGTGTTGCCACTGTTGAGCTGAGGCTGGGGCCGAGCTGAGGAACATAACAATCAGGCAGTGTTCAGTCCAAGTGTTACTGTCCTACCATGACACAAATAATGCGGACATCCTTGCAGAGACAAAATGCTATGATGAGACCATTCCAAGCACTTTATCCAAGGCAGAATAAAACGTACACAGTGGGTAGAAAAAGCATAGGAGGTCCAGCTTGCTTTTAACCATGGCATGAGTGAATAATTCATTGCTATCAGGACCATCTGTCTCCAAATACTCAGAGGAGAGCTTAAGGAGTCATTACCTGCTGGAAAAAACATATTGAAAAATTCCATCGTTGACCCTGGTGTCCTTCACTCCATCCCACAATAAGATGGCTATTCCAGCTCATTAGACCAACAAGGAGTTGATAAGGACTTATGTCAATTGGAAAGCAACGAAGTCTTGGGGGCAGAAAATATCACTGCTGAAGTTCTAAAGCTTGGTGGAGAGGAACTTCAATATACATTCTCAATCTCTTACAACCCCATATCACCCCCTGGGAATCGGAGGACAAGCTAGGGGACCTTAGAGATGCTATGATAATCATGATCTTCAGAAGGACATGCATCCAGTTGCAGTTTTTCCACGGGGAAATATCATTATCTGACTTCTCCTCACAACTGTGGTTAGAGAATTGTTCGTTGGATTGGTGTGTGAACTCTGTTCATTCAGAAGTAAAGTGACGCAACAACCCAAGATTTTCAAATCTTAGCTGGGTCCATTGAGGTACCAGCTGACTGGAGGGCAGCACATGTCATGAAATGTATCAGAGAAAAGCTTTGTAACTGTAGATCTGTGATTAGAGATAGGGCAGATGCTTAACATTCTTAGGAGTAGATTAATGGCCCACTCGGGGACTAATCAGAGGTGACTTTGCTTGCGGCAGATCCTAACTGACCAACTTAGTTGAATTCTTTGAAGAGGTAAGTGTATCAGTGTAGGGTGGTGGCTGTGATTAAATGGAATTTAGAAAAGCCTTTGACAAGGTTCCACAATAATGACTGGTCCAAAGGGTTAAGGCCCATAGAATCAGTGCAAGTCGGCAAACCAGATCTGAAATTATCTTGGCAACAGGAGAAAGAGGGTAATGGTAGAACATTGTGTTTTGTGATTAGATGCCTATGACTAGTGGTGCACCACACAATTCAGTGCTGGTTGAAATATATCTAATAATTTGGTTGAAGATGTGGGAGGCACAATCAGTAAATTTGCAGATTACATAACGATGAGCAGAATTGTTCATGGTGCGGAAAATAGCCACAGAGAGATATCAATGAGTGGGTGAAAAGGGCTGAAAAGTAGATGATGGATTTTAATGTGGGGTGACACATTTTGGAAGCTTTGGAGCAATTGTCCAAGTATTTGGAAGTATTGAGGAACCGAGGGACCTTGAACTCTAAAGTCTACGGATCCCTGATGGTGGCTGTATACTGGAGATCTGAAAGTGATATGCAATGCATAGCAAGTACAGTGAGTCATAAAAAAAAAGAAATGCCAAGACCCCGATGAAACTCCTAAATTGCATGGCAATTTATGCGTATCCTGTTTACATATTGTGTTGGTGAGAATAATAATGGAAAATACTGTTATCACTGAAACTTAATTTAAAAAGCTAAATGTTTACTAAGTTAAAACTGAAAAATTCAAGCCCTAAATATAGTTCAGTTGTTGAGACCTCGATCAAAGTATTTTGTCATCTAACTTGAAGATTGATGTGTTATTTTTTAAATTTTATTTCTGCTCAGATGTGATATGTGGAGATGTAGTTAATCTGGCCCCGATGACTGTTTACATTGCCAAGGGCAATGCTGTTTCGTCTGTAATGTAGCATCAAAGGTTTAATGTGCTATTTTCAGTCTAATTAGAGACTTAGGCAGTGGTAAACAAAGCTATTTTGTAATGTCTATCAGCATGGCTGCATTTTGGCACAATTCCATGCAAAATAACATTTAATTATACTTCAGATCACATCCATTTTCGAAGCACGACCTACAACAATGATTTGATTTTAGCTACATTTTCTTCTTCACTGGAATTTTGTAATGGGATAAGATATAATTCCAGAGAATATCTATAAACTTCCCCAGTGGACTGTTTTAACAAATGAGCACCATGTAAAGTCAGTGACAAGCTAACATTTGGATTCATCATAAACTCACAGAGAAACTTTTGTACAGTTTTCTGTAATTATGAAGTATGTGATCAGGAAATGCGCTAAGAACATGTTGGGATTTCAGAATCAGAATCAGGTTTATTATCACTGGCATGTGATGTGAAATTTGTTAACTTAGCAGCAACGGCATTTCAATGCAATACATAATCTAGCAGAGAGAATAATAATAACAAATAAAATAAAACATAATTGATTTACTTGTTTATTTATTATGTATATTGAATAGACTTTTAAAAATGTGCAAAAACAAAAATTCTGTGTATTTAACAAATAGTGAGGTAGTGTCCAAAATTTCAATGTCCATTCAGGAATCAGGTGGCAGAAGGGAAGAAGCTGTTCCTGAATCACTGAGTGTGTGTCTTCAGGCTTCTGTACCTCCTACCTGATGGTAACAGTGAGAAAAGGGCATGCCCTGGGTGCTGGAGGTCCTTAATAATGGACGCTGCCTTTCTGAGACACCGCTCCCTAAAGATGTCCTGTGTACTTTGTAGACTAGTGCCCAAGTTGGAACTGACTAGATTTACAACCTTCTGCAGCTTCTTTCGTAAATATAGCTGGGAAGTTATCTTGCATTGCTATAGTAATGTCTGATTTGAGAGCTCATAACTTATAATCTTTTCAAAATTAAGATGCAGGCAAATGTAAATTGATGGAAGGTTGCGTGTCCACCTTTAGGCTCCTGTACCTCCTCCCTGATGGTAGTAGTGAAAAGGGGGCATGTCCCAGATGATGAAGGTCCTTAATGAGGATGCCACCTCTTGAAGTGCTGCCTTTTGAAGATGTCCTAGATGATGGATAGGATTGTACCCTTAATGGAGGTGGCTGAATCTACAACCTTCTGCAGCCTCTTCCAATTCTGCCCACTGGAGCCTCCATACTAGGTGGTGATGCAACCAGTCAGAATGTTCTCCACTGTAGAAATTTGCCCAAGTCACCCTTCCTACCACTGACCCCCTCAGTAAGGACTTGTGTGTGTTCCCCCGACTCCCCCTTTCTGAAGACCACAGTCAGTTCTTTAGTCTTGCTGGCATTGAGGGCAAGGTTGTTGTTGTTGTGACATCACTCAACCAGATGATCTATCTCACTCCTGACTACTGTCTGCCTGGAGATTCTGCCAACCACAGTTATGTCATCTGTGAATTGATAGATAGTATTTGAGCTGCGCCTAGCCACGTGGTTCTGAGTGTAGAGAGAGTAGAACAGTGGGATAAGCATGCATCTTTGAGCATCAGTTGAATCTGTGTTGATTGTCAGCTGTGAGGAGCTGTTTTTCCAATCTGCACTGTCTGTGGCCTCCCAATGAGGATCCAGTTGCAAACAGAGGTACAGAGCCCCAGGTTTTGCAGCTTGTTATTTGTACTGAGGAGATGATGGTGTTGAACACTGAGCTGTAACTGGGAAACAGCAGCCTGTCGTAAGTATTGCTGTTGTCCAGGTGCTCCACAGCTCAGTGGAGCGTCAGTGAGTTTACCTCTGCTGCAGACCTGTTGAGACGGTAGGGGAAAAACTGCAATGTGTCCAGGTCTTTGCTCAGGCAGGAATTAACATGACCATGAACAACCTCTCCAACCCTTCCATCACAGTAGATGTGAGTGCTAGCAGGCGATGGTCATT
This sequence comes from Hemitrygon akajei, assembly GCF_048418815.1. Taxonomy (NCBI): domain Eukaryota; kingdom Metazoa; phylum Chordata; class Chondrichthyes; order Myliobatiformes; family Dasyatidae; genus Hemitrygon; species Hemitrygon akajei. The sequence continues at coordinate 42,159,008 of NC_133128.1, forward strand.
CCTCTCCAAACGGCTGTAGTGGAGATCTGTCTTGTCCCCTGGTTTGCTGCTCGTTGTTCTGAGATGTCCCCCAGGCAATGTATTCATAAAGAAATGTTTTCATTTAGTTCACTGATTTCAATGAGGTCCAGGCTACATCTTGGTCTCCCACTTAAAATTCCTGCAATAACCTTAATGCACGCAGAATAGAGTCACGTTCTTTATACTCACAAAAACCAAATGCTTGCCACTTTTCTGAAGCTCATTGAACTTTTTTCCAGTTTTAAACTAAGCCAAATTTCACAAGTAATAACCTGATTAACATATCAAATAAGTTACCCAACAAAGCTGCTGTAGTCGGACCACTGCTTTCATGATTCCTCTGAGAAGCATGGTCCCTCCTTGGTCCAATGTGCTTTCCAACCAGAGGCACAGAGGTTGACACCAAAACCCGTTTGCCTTCTGTGGGCCAGTGGTTCATGGACACAGTTGTGGCATCATCCAGTACCAATCTTAACTTGCTTTTGGTCGGCTGTATTTCAGGCTGCATCTCCAATCAAATTGTAGTTGTCTCACAATGCTTGCCTTTCTGTTTTACCACATACAAGCCAGTGTGGCTTGTTGGTTGTTGTATTTCATTGTTACAAATGTCATTCCCACAGCTTTCAGTTTAGTATCTTTAAAATGCCGCTCAAACTTATTTTGTGGAATGACTTGAAACAGCTAAACCAGTGTCCAATTCCATTTTAATTAATTTGCTCTTTACTTCTGGCGTAAGCTACATTGCTTGTCCATTGTTAGTTTTCACATTGTAAATCTCAAGGCTAATCAGTCCTGTGTCACTCTTATCATTATCAGATTTTTTATTAGCAGCATGCAGATTAGTGCTCTTTCTGAAACTACAACTTGACTTTTTAGCTTTTTCTTGTCACTGTGCAGACCATTTAGTTTTGTCAGCCCAACATGCTCTTTGTATGTGTCCTATTTGTTGCATTTTCTGGAAGTTCAGCCTAAATCTGCATTGGTCTGGCATACATGAACCATTGCCTCAATAGTATCACACTGTGTTCATTCTCACTTTTATTCCTGACTGCAACTCAATTGCATCTCCATTTTTTTCCCATTGATACAGCTATTTCATCTGCTCTTTTAAATGTAAGTTGTGCTTCAGTTAAGAACCATTTTTAAATGCTTTCTTGTAGGATTCTGCAAACTAAATGATCTCTCAGTGCATCATTAAGGCCATCATTGAACTGATAATGCCCAGATAACTTCTTCAATTCAGCCACGTATACTGAAATTAACTACCCTTCCTTCGATTCCACTTATGAAACCTAAAGCATTCTGCAATCAACAATGGTTTCGGTTCTAAATGTTCCTGCATTACTTACACAATATCAGCAAAGCTCATTTCAGCTGGTTTGGTTGGAACTGTTAAACTTCAAAGCAAACTTTATGCCTTTAAACCCAATGCACTCAGTGAAACTGGTACTCGTTTCTCATTGGCTATTTCATTTGCTTTTAAATACTGCTCAGTCCGTTCCATATACATATTCCAGTTATCTTTTTTCTGTATTCAAACATGTCAGTCTGATGTATCCAGCAATTCCTGCTCCTTTTTAAATGACTAATATCACTCCATACTCACTGATCATGAACCCAAAAATTTTTCCATTTCAGTGATGAGGAAGTTTTTAAAAATGAACCTAGAATGACTACCTACCTGTTGAAGCACAGTGAGACATTAGAGCTTTAAAAAAGCACAGCATGTTTTTTACTTCTTCAGGGCAGTATTCTTTCTTTGCAAAAGTAAAAAACTGAAGTACAGCACCATGTTTATCTTCTGGCTCCTTGTTTTGCTTTCAACTTTTATTGGGCTGAGAAGTGGCAGATGGATTTTAGCAGGGCATTTGATGAGGTACCCCATGCAAGGCTTATTGAGAAAGTAAGGAGGCAAGGGATCCAAGGGGACATTGCTCTGTGGATCCAGAACTGGCTTGCCCACAGAAGGCAAAGAGTGGTTGTAGATGGGTCATATTCTGCATGGAGGCCGGTGACCAGTGGTGTGCCTCAGGGACCTGTTCTGGAACCCCTACTCTTTGTGATTTTTATAAATGACCTGGATGAGGAAGTGGAGGGATGGATTAGTAAACTTGCCAATGACACAAAGGTTGGGTGTCTTATGGATAGTGTGGAGGGCTGTCAGAGTTTACTGCGGGACATTTATAGGATGCAAAACTGGGCTGAGAAGTGGCAGATGAAGTTCAACCCTGATAAGTGTGAGGTGGTTCATTTGGGTAGGTCAAATATGATGACAGACTATAGTATTAATGGTAAGGTTCTTGGCAGTGTGGAGGATCAGAAGGATCTTGGGGTCCGAGTCCATAGGACACTCAAAGCTGCTACACAGGTTGACTCTGTGGTTAAGAAGGCATACAGTGCATTGGCTTTCATCAACTGTGGGACTGAGTTTAAGAGCTGAGAGTTAATGTTGCAGCTATATAGGACCCTGGTCAGACCCCACTTGGAGTACTGTGCTCAGTTCTGGTCACCTCACTACAGAAAGGACATGGAAACCATAGAAAGGATGCAGAGGAGATTTACAAGGACATTGCCTGGATTGGGGAGCATGCCTTACGAGAAAGGGTTGAGTGAACTTGGCCTTTTCTCCTTGGAACAACGGAGGATGAGAGGTGACTTGATAGAGGTGTACAAGATAATGAGGGGCATTGATCGTGAGGATAGTCAGAGACTTTTCCCCAGGGCTGAAATGGTTAGCACGAAATACTTTAGTTTTAAGGTGCTTGGAAGTAGGCACAGAGGAGATATCAGGGTTAAGTTTTTTTACACACAGAGTGGTAAGTGCGTGGAATGGGCTGCAGGCGGCGGTGGTGGAGGCGGATACGATAGGGTCTTTTGAGAAACTCCTGGATGGGTACATGGAGCTTAGAAGAATAGAGGGCTATGGGTAAAGCCTAGATAGTTCTAAGGTAGGGATATGTTCAGCACAGCTTTGTGGGCCGAAGGGCCTGTATTGTGCTGTATATTTTCTATGTTCCAATTCGTTTTAATTTTTGGAGTTACAAAATATAATAATCATAATTACCATCACTGCACACTTGTTTCCTTTCACTTTGTCTGCTTGTCGTGGCAAGGGGAAAGGAGAGGATATCTTCCAATAGCCTGCAAAGATAAAATTGAACATGGCTTCACTTTAAGGTGATGTAGTAGTGAAGACTGATGGTAAGCAGGGTGTTTACTGTCGATCGAGCCAATCAAACACTTAATGAACATGACCGGCAGATTTGTGAGTTGATCTGTCCCTCTGCCCGTTAGGAGGAACGTCTCCTCCAATTGTTGAGACACTGGTCTTGTGAGATTACTCTCTCCTGGCTGGGTGGCCTTCCTCATTTTGACTCACTGAAGGAGGTTACCCACTTCTAGGCTTTTATAATGGTAGTCTTGGCAGGTCTGATGCCTACCAGGTGCACAAAACATTCCACTTGTTTTCTGAAAACTTACATATTTAGTCATAAAAGATTAACATTCTTCTTTCTTATGTATGTTTGCACTGGGACTGAATGTAACCAAATTTCTTCTTTGAATTAGACTATTTTATTAGATCAGATGCAGAAAGTAGAAGTTCTGATTTGTTTCACAGTGCCATGCTTTCCCCCTGCTTAACCAATACAATTTAAAGGGCATGGATAAGGAATTCTAATCTTATTGGTCTGTGTAATCATTATCAAAACTGATATGACCAGCTTGTAAAAGCACTGATAGTAAATAATTACACCATTTCCATTATTAGAACCATAATTAATTTTTCTTACCTTCATATTATCTTCAAAGTTGATATGTATTAATTAGTCTCTATTACATATGATTTAATTGGCTATTAAATTACATCTTTAAATTGGCAATTGGTGACATTATTACAGTAAAGTCTATTAATTTTTTAATAATATTGCAGCAGCAGGGGTTTCTAGACAATCAAGTAAATTACATCCATTTGTCTAAAAGCCTGTCTTAAGGCACATTCCTTAGAGCTGAACATTCATAGATTTTGTGTTCACAGCGGCCAAGTATTTAATCCTATATTAGTGAGCTTCATTTCTGCTGAATCCACGGTTATCCGGCACAAGTGAAAAATGTGACAGCTGGGAGTGTCAAATATTGTCTGTCAAAGTGGGAGCAGATATCCACCTTTTCTTCCCTTTCTTGTTATTTAGTAACTGCTATCACAAGTGGACATCTGGCAAGAACAGGATTAAAGTTGTCTTGAAGAAGGGTCTCAGCCCGAAATGTCAACTGTTTGTTCATTTCCATAGACGCTGCCTGAGTTCCTCCAGCATTTTGCGTGTGTTGCTTTGGATTCCCAGCATCTGCAGAATCCCTTGTGTTTAAAATAGATAGATAGATACTTTATTCATCCCCATGGGGAAATTCAACTTTTTTCCAATGTCCCATACACTTGTTGTAGCAAAACTAATTACATACAATACTTAACTCAGTAAAAAATATGATATGCATCTAAATCACTATCTCAAAAAGCATTAATAATAGCTTTTAAAAAGTTCTTAAGTCCTGGCGGTAGAATTGTAAAGCCTAATGGCATTGGGGAGTATTGACCTCTTCATCCTGTCTGAGGAGCATTGCATCGATAGTAACCTGTCGCTGAAACTGCTTCTCTGTCTCTGGATGGTGCTATGTAGAGGATGTTCAGAGTTATCCATAATTGACCGTAGCCTACTCAGCGCCCTTCGCTCAGCTACCGATGTTAAACTCTCCAGTACTTTGCCCACGACAGAGCCCGCCTTCCTTACCAGCTTATTAAGACGTGAGGCGTCCCTCTTCTTAATGCTTCCTCCCCAACACGCCACCACAAAGAAGAGGGCGCTCTCCACAACTGACCTATAGAACATCTTCAGCATCTCACTACAGACATTGAATGATGCCAACCTTCTTAGGAAGTACAGTCGACTCTGTGCCTTCCTGCACAAGGCATCTGTGTTGGCAGTCCAGTCAAGCTTCTCGTCTAACTGTACTCCCAGATACTTGTAGGTCTTAACCTGCTCCACACATTCTTCATTAATGATCACTGGCTCCATATGAGGCCTAGATCTCCTAAAGTCCACCACCATTTCCTTGGTCTTGGTGATATTGAGATGCAGGTAGTTTGAGTTGCACCATATCACAAAGTCCTGTATCAGTTTCCTATACTCCTCCTCCTGTCCATTCCTGACACACCCCACTATGGCCGTGTCATCAGCGAACTTCTGCACATGGCAGGACTCCGAGTTATATTGGAAGTCTGATGTGTACAGGGTGAACAGGACCGGAGAGAGTACGGTTCCCTGCGGCGCCCCTGTGCTGCTGACCACCGTGTCAGACCTACAGTCTCCCAACCGCACATACTGAGGTCTATCTGTCAATTAGCTATATTAGGCTGCTAACTTTCCTAAAATGGATATGAATGTCCTTGGAATATCAAGTGAGAACTTCAAATTCACAGCTTTACTCCATTATCCACTTCTGGGGGGAGAAATCTGTACCTAGGTCCTTCTGTCTACAAGGTTAAAGAAAGGACAAGTTATGGTGCAAGGCAACAAGGCGGGTATCGAGCCTATCAAGAAGGGATGGTGCTTGCAAACATAAGAGTGTGCCTTCTATTAGAATTAATCAGGAAAAATGGTAGAGAGGCAATGATGAAACCTTCTTATCTGATTACATGCATCTTTCAAAAGAAAGTAAGTGAATTAATAGTACAAAGAATTAATTCTAACATATTAAATAAATCCATTGATAGAAGCTTGCAAGCTGATCAAGATTAGGAATTAAACATTCCAGTACACTAACCATTAAAAAGAGATGGACAAAATGGCAAAATGAAACGGGGATGAAGGCAGTGGCGAGGAACGATGTTAGCTCAGAAAATCAAGTGGAATCTGTTTGGGTGAAGGTAAGGTACATCAAAGGACAGAAAATATTGATGAGGTAATCAATGAACACCCAGACTTTAATGGTAGTGTAAGGTATTATATAATCGGGAATTTAGGGGTTCTAATGTAACAATCATGGGAGACTTTAATCTGCACAAGCACTGGATAAAACAAATTTAACACTGATAGCAGAGAGATTGAAGTTAAGCATTGAAAGAGAGGTGGTTTCATAACTCATTTTCTCAAGGAACTAATGAAGGAACACAGTAAGCAACACACACAAAATGCTGGAAGAACTCTGCAGGCCAGGCGGCGTCTGTGGATAAGAGTACAGTCGATGTTGTCCTGCCGAAGGGTCTTGGCCCAAAATGTTGACTATACTCTTTGCCATAGATGGTGCCTGGCCTGCTGAGTTCCTCCAGCAATTTGTGTGTGCTGTTTGGATTTCCAGCATCGACAGTATGTGGAAGGAACAGACTATTTAGATTCAGATGATCTGTTAACGTAGGGGAAGAGTGATAATAATATAGACAAAATTCTGTATAAGGATTGAAAATCATTCCCTTTGGTCTGAAACAATGGATTTATGTTGAATAAAACAAGCTATTAAGTTAATAATTGTCATTTCATTGTGGAAGATTGGGAAATTGAACAAAAAGGTATGCTTGGTGTAGAGTGTGTTAGCATTTCACCATTTTACTTCAATGCAAAATTGACAATTAATTTCTTTTCACTAATAAGCAGGAATTAAAGTCTTGACCCATTTATACTGATGATGCATTAGTGTGCACAAATGTTAATAGCAAAGCAACAAGATATCCGCCCACCCTCAAAGAAAGGAGTCCAAAGGCCCAGCACCTTCTGCAGATTTTCGAGGTTCATTATGGTAGTATCAAGCTAGTTGATTAATGTTAAATAATTCCTAATGAGCAAACTATCAGCATAATTTTAAATAAGACCTTAAATATAGAATGATTGAAAGGTGATTAGAATAGGCAAAGTATCAAATGTTGTAACAATGTTTAAATGCCTTATTTTTGTGAGTAATTTACAGTTAAAGTGCCATTTTATAGCACCAATTAGTTTGCTAAGCAATCATCGGGACTTTGAATACCATTTTAAAAACTCACTTATGCTTGTAACTGAGGGCAAAAGTATAAAGATATTTTACAGTAACAGTAGCATAAGCTCCTGGAATAGATCTTAGTTCAAATGATTACCCTTGACTGCAGAGGAGTAAACTTCAAAGTGTATGGGCTGAAGAGAATGAATGTTTTGTTGGCGGCAAGTTTAGGATTTTCCCTTTAATCTTTAGACAGAAATGTTTAACTCGCTGCCGGTTTCAAATATAATGATAAGAATGTGGAGTTTAGATCTATGCAATTGCAAAATCCAGGCCGACAAATTCTTGCACAGTTTAATGATGAATGTTGGCTCTTGTTGTGTATTTAATATTTCAGTAATATTTGAGTAACATTGAAATATATTGTTTTTATGAAGCATTCTTGATTGTTTACATATTTCATTATGAGTTATTGTAAAAGTATGTGAATGCCACAATGTCAAAGGTGCTAAAAGTAAAACGAAGTAAGTGTACATGTAATCCTCAGCCCCATGTCTTCCCTTTGATCAGTTTTTGGAGCTACAAGACATAGCAGTGGCAACGAGTAAGTTTTAAAAGAACTCAACACGACAACCTACCTTTGAAGCGCAGCAAGATTTTTGAGTTTAAAAGAAGCATATTTTCTTCAAAAAGGAAAGAAGCGGTCAAGTAATAAAGTGCAGCATGTGCTTTCTTTGGAAAAGCAGAGGGACAACTGAGTTTTTTTTAAAAAGGCAGGAAACAGACAAAATTCATGGGTTTGTAACCAATGAGTATCTGGCGATAATAATCAATAAGCAGAAATGTTATGAATGATGGAAGTGAACACCCCATAGTCTTTGGATCATGTTCCCTTACCACTGTAGAGAAAAATTCCACACAGATGGTCAGAGAGGCCTGGTGTCTGGTTTGGGATGTAAAACATTTCAATGGTACTATAATGGGAGACAATTTACCCTCTTTATTGATCATCAACCACTGATGTCCATCTTCAATCCACTAAAGTGTTTTCCACTAACAGCAGCAGTGTGAATGCAGAGATGGGCTCTGTTTCTTGAGGGACACAATAACAAGTTCGAATTCAAGAGGACAACTGATCACAGAAATGCTGATGGATTGTCCCATTCACCCTTGGAAAAAGAATTACCAGAAAATTTACAAAAGAAGACACTTCTCTTGACATATTCTCCCTAATGCAAATCGGAAGTCTCCCTATTACAGCAGAGATGATCCAAAGGGAAACCAGAAAAGATCCCACACTGTCTCAGGTCCACACGGCAACACAAAATGGCTGGAATATGCAGCAGAAATTCCAGTTCCTCCGCGTTTACCAGTGCCTGGATAATCTTGTTCTTTGATGGAGGTTGCCTTATATGAGAATTGAGAGTTGTTGTACCATCCCAGCTAAGAGCTAAAGTGTTGCAGCTCATGCCGGTCAATAGGCATAGTGAAAATCAAAGCATTTGCTCAAAACTTTGTCTGGAAGCCTGGGACAGATCAGACTGAGCACCAAGCACGGGATGGCAACATGTCCAGGAGATGCGGACAGCAGCACTTCTCCATCCTGGGAATGGCCTGCATTGCCTGGGCAGAGGAATTTGTGGATTTTGCCGGACCACTCACGGGCACAAATTTCTTGGTAGCAGTGGATGTTGCTACAAAGTGGCCGGAAGTGTTCCCAACGGCCCCCATTACAGCCCCACACACTGTCGATGTGTTGACAAGCCTCTTCTCAATGACTGTTGTTCCAAAACTACGGGTAACAATGAACCACAATTTGTTACCGAACAGTTTAAGTTATCCCTGAACATAAATGGAATAAGATGTATTTAATCTGCACTGTGCCACCCAGTTACAAATGTCTTGGTGGAAAGGTTTATCCAGAGTCTGCAAGCACTGTCAGCAGAACACATACACTGGCAGTGAATCAGAAGCTCGCCTCTTTCCCCCTTGCATATCACAGTGCAGCACACTCCACAACCAACAACCCACCAGTCAGTCGTCCCTGGATCACCTCAAACCCAGTCTCAGAAGGAGTATGCAGGATAAACAGCTGATACAGATTGAGGGCTCCTCAAACAAGGCGGTTTGATGTTTCACTCCTGGACAAGCAGTCCTGGCGAGGGACTACAGCGGTGATCAAAAGTGGGTACTTGGAAGGATTAAGGACAGAATTGGACCACTCTCCTGCACAGTGGAGAATGCGTCTGATATCGTCCGGAGATGACTCATCAATAAGTTGGGCAGAGCAGAGTCAACTGTTAGAGAAGAAGTACCCAGAGCTGTCAGAACCACTCTCTGCAGTCCCAGAGTCAACTGCCACAACCATAACGGTAGAGGCCCCAGAATCTGTGATTGTTTTACAGCCACAAGTCTCACCTGCCAAGCTGTTCCCCCACCCCACCTCCAGTCAGGAAAGATGTTATCCCAGAAAAGTAAGAAATCCTTCGCTGTGATTAAATCATCAGGCCCGAACGGAATGATTTAAAATGCACTATGCTGCAGATGTCTATATAGTAGTTGTATTATGTAGGGTTTTGTGTGTGTGTGAGTGAGTGTGTGTGTGTGTGTGAGATCTATATTGAGGTGAAGTTTATAGCCATGTATGGAGGAAAGCTGTGTATTTAATATTTCAGTAACATTTGGGTAATATTGTAAATATTATTTGATTAAGCATTCTTTGTTTACATAATTCATTATGGGTTGAATGCAGAATTACATGAATGGCATACGTCATTACGCCAACACATCATAAGTGCGTGCCTCACTAAAAGTAAAACAAAGTAAATATACACGTGCAGCTCCGTGTTTCACCAGTTAGTTTTTGGAGTTACAAAGCATGACATCTGTGATACTTACTGACCAGGGAAGAATATTTTTTTGGCAGCTTGAATACTAAATATTGTGAGACCATTGTTTTCCTGACTTGTACAATTATTTTCCCGGGTTTTCCCATCTTTCTTTATAGAGAACTCGTTGATTTTCTGGACATTTATTTTTCAGGCAGAGTTAAAATCATGGGGTAGAAACATTTTGCATAAATGCATCTTTAGCACAGGGAAAATTGAACATTTGAATCTTCACTAGTTTTAGAAATGGGCTTTGGACCTGACAGAAGTTTATTTTTACGCACTGAAGCAACTCTGATAGGTCCAATGTCTGCTTTTAAAGAACAACAATGGTTCGAACTTCTGATCAGTATGTTGTTACTTCATCCTCTTCTCACAAAGTGCCACCTTTGGCTATGCAAAATCGCATTGATTAACATTAAGTATTTCTATGGCACCTTCTGCTTATTGCCTGGAAGTTTAGTTTCTTGAAGCAGGTCACAATCAAAAGAACTGAAACCCTATCTACATTTGTCCGGTTTCCTGGAACGTCTAAATTCTGTGAAATATAAACTTGTTGGAAAAGCTGTCTCTGTGTGTGGTGGGGGGGAGTGTTCTTTGTGTCTATGTGAGTAGAAAATTATCAAAGCTAAAGAATTTTATTTCTGAAGAATTCATTTACTAATTCTACAATGGATAATTAATGGTTTGCCAAAGGAAGTTAATCAACAAACAATGAAACTTCTTTTATAGGAATAGGTTTTACATTCCACTGATGCTGTCTTCTCCTTTTTATTTAAAGTGGTTGCTTGCACTTTGTGTTCAGCTATATTTGTTCAAGCAGATCATTGCTCACCACTGGGCTTTGGAATCCATGTTCTGTTATCTCTTTGTACTGCTGATATTGGTATGAAAAACAAGTTTAATTATAATGTGTAGTGATCTACAACGGCCTATCAAGTTATTCACTTTGAGCTAGTATGATGCTTCTTCCGAGGATTTCAGCTACTCTATATTTTTAAAGTTTTCAAAAGGATTTGGATTAGTTCTAAAATAAGACCAGGGATAGGTTCTGCAGAATGAGAAATAAAACTGGATGTTTATCAACCTGCAAGACTACATCTGTTTCTCTTTTCAAATATATTGTCCTAACCAGTATATTTTATTTAAGATTTTCAGCATCTACAGTCTTTACCTTAAGCTTATTTCTATTTGATTACAAATCTCTTCAACTATATTCTGCATCATCTGTCCCTTTTTGCCTTTGAATGAATCACCTGCCATCATATACAACAGAACATAGCTCTTTGAACTCTGAAACACCGAGAACTAATGTGCACCATCTTGCTTCAGTGCTTCCCTTGTTACTGTGCAAGCAGGAATGGCTGAAGGCTTGATTCCAGCTTCATGTGGACTATCTTTTCTTGGTGTGGAGGCAGAGAGTGAAAACTAACTGTGGCTCATGACACATTTGTGGGCAAATACCTAGGGAAAGGTTACAAAAAAGCATGCAAAAACAGAAATACGGTATATATATTTTTTTAAAAGGTGAGTTGGTGTCCAAACCTTCAATGTCCATTTAGGAATCAGATGGCAGAGGGGAAGAAGCTGTTCCTGAATCACTGAGTGTGTGCCTTCAGGCTTCTGTACCTCCTACCTGATGGTAACAGTGAGAAAAGGGCATGCCCTGGGTGCTGGGCGTCCTTGATAATGGATGCTGCCTTTCTGAGACACCGCTCCCTGAAGATGTCCTGGGTACTTTGTAGGCTAGTACTCAAGATGGAGCTGACTAGATTTACAACCTTCTGCAGCTTCTTTCGGTCCTGTGCAGTAACCCCTCCATACCAGACAGTGATGCAGCCTGTCAGAATGCTCTCCACGGGTCAACTATAGAAGTTTTTGAGTGTATTTGTTGACATGTCAAATCTCTTCAAACTCCTAACAAAGTATAACTGCTGTCTTGTCTTCTTTATAACTACATCGATATGTTGGGACCAAGTTAGATCCATAGATATCTTGACACCCAGGAACTTGAAACTGCTCACTCTCTCCACTTCTGATCCTTCTATGAGGATATTTTGAGTGTAGGTAAATCTTAAAAATGACCAGCTGTATTTTATGTCAGGTAGACTTGAGTGTAACGGGTATAAAGATGTATGGAAAGAAGCCAAGCTGGTCAAGATCCCCTATACCCTGGTCAGGAGGGTATCAGGGTTGCATCCCCAAGCTATCTTAGATTTAATCAGACAAAGGGCTCCTTCTTTGCTAAATCATTCCTATGACTATTATTTTACATAATCCAGGAGTAGTTTTGTGCATTTTAAAATTGCCCAATCCTTGTTCCAAAAGATTCATTGAGCTAGGTACAAAAAATACATCCTGAATATTGCAAAAACCATGGTTTATGTGGAACTGTGTTTGCAACCTTAGTGAATAAACATTTTTGTGTTCAGTCTGTGCAGTAGCACATTTGTAAATATTTGCAGCCAGATAATCAAGTGGATAAAAAAAGCAAAGCAAATTAAATTTCCCAGGAAGTACATTATTGATTATTTAAAACTAATGATGAAATGCTTTTTGGAATGCATTTAGAATGTTGTTAAACTTCTTGGACTGATGAAGGCTAAAAATGAGCTGCCAAATGCATAAAAAGGCGAGCCATACTTTATAACATTATTGGTGTTATGGTGTTTGGAACAAATTCTAAAACTTTGACAAACTTCTATAGATTTGTAGTGGAGAGTATATTGACTGGCTGCATCACAGCCTGGTATGGAAATACCAATGCCCTTGAATGGAAGATCCTACTGTTACGAATGTGCCACAGCTCTGAGGGGCCGAAGGGTGCGGGGTAGCCCCCTCCTTTGTGAGAATCGCAAGATCACTATTAAGTCAGTTCAGGGGACACAGGAAATGAGAGAAAGACATGCAGAATCCACAAAGAGTTGGAATGTGTCCTGGCCTCCGAAAGGCGGACCCATTGATACCGGCTATTGTCTCTTGGAGACGGACTTGTGTATTGCATCCTGCACGATGCATCGAAACCTACCCCAGGCAATGAACCGAGGGGGAGGTTGGTGGAGGGATTGCATCATCCCAACCTGATCGACATCTGCGACCCTGTGAGTCAGGATAAAAAGAGGGTCTGGGGGAACAGCCCCTCAGACGCACCAGAAGAAACGCTAGCGATCCCATAATAGCGAAAGCCGGTGGAAGGCCACGTGCGTCCGCTTCCATTTGCCCCGGAATTGGTGGCCTTTGCCACGGAAAAACGGTTTTTAGCTAACAATGGGGAACTCAACTCCCAACGACTCTCGAGGGATTGACATAAAAGGAATGGGCAAGTTTTAACCCGTCTCTCTCTCCAACCAAAGGCTACAGCCTACAGCTTGACTGAACTAAAGTGACTTTTATATTTCCATCGGACAATACATTATCCCCTAGGCAACGATAGAGCTATTTCTTATTGATTATTATTATACCCGCGCTTTTAGATTTAGTATTGATGACGTATATTACCTGTGTGTTTTGCATTGATATTATTTTTGTGTATTTCTATCAATAAATACTGTTAAAAATAGTACCATCAGACTTCAACAGACCTCTCTATCTTTGCTGGTAAGTGACCCAGTTACAGGGTACGTAACACTACAAAAAATATTGGATATGGCCCAGTTCATCATGGGTAAAGCCCTCCCCACCATTGAGCACATCTACATGGAAAGCAGCATCCATCATCAGGGACCCCCACTACCCAGATCGTGCTCTACTGTCACTGCTGCAGTGAGAAACGGAACAGGAGCCTCAGAACTCACACCACCAGGTTCAGGAACAGTTATTACCCTTCAACCATCAGGCTCTTGAAGTAAAGGGGATAACTTCACTCAACTTCGCTTGTCCCATCCCTGAACTGTTCCCACAATCTACAGACTCACTTTCAGGGATTCTTCATCCCACGTTCTTGATATTTATTTATTTATTTTTCTTCTTGTATTTGCACAGTTTGTTGTCTTTTGCACACTGGTTGAACACCCAAGTTCACTCTTTCATTCATTTTATTGTGGTTATTATTCTCTTGTGAATTTATTGAGGATGCCCACAAGAAAACGAATCTCAGGGTTTTTACTTTGATAATAAATATACCTTGAACTTTGAAATTCTAGGCTATTTATAAACATTAGAATTTGTATCTTGGCACACAAACCTAAAATATCAGCATCTGGGTGAATGTAGTTTTAATATAATGTTTCACTTGTCTATTCGTCAGTTTTGGTTTGGCTGTCTGCTCATACCCACAGAATGCAGACATACACTACTAATGTTTTCAGGCTCCTTTGCTTCCTGTTTTTAGGTTGCTGAAGGATTTCCATTTATGACTGCATGATGTCCTAAAGAACTTTACAGTAAATGAAACATTCCAGAATAACGACAGCAAATTGTCACATAGCAGGCTCCTATTACATACTGATAATGGTGAGATAATTTGTTTTGATAAAGCTGATTAAGTGATCTCTATATCTAATGTGGAGTGGCACCTTAGTGTAGCGATTACCCCGCTTCACTGTGAGATCAGGATTCAATTCCCGCCTCTGTCTATAAAGTGTTTGTACGTTCTCTCCGTGACCACGTGCTCCAATATCCTCCCACCTTCTAAAGACGTACGGGTTAGTGTTAGTAAGTGTGTACATCCTATGTTTGCACTGGAAGCATGGTGACATTTGCAGGTGCCCAGCACAATCCCTGCTGATTTGATTTGACACAGATGATGTACATGTGGCAAATAAAGTTAATCTTTACCTCTATAATTTTTATTTACACTGAGAATAATTTCCATTCTCTTCAAAACAGTGCTTCCGGTTTTCAGGGAATTCTTGGTATAATGTCATACCTAAAATAAAGAGGAACTGAAAATAAGCCAGGATCTCTATTTAAAAATATATATCAATTGTGAGATCAAAGATATTAATCCTCTGCATTGAGCTTGATCATATGGCAGGCCTCTCCAGTCATCAGCAAGAATGCACAGGTTGACTCTGTGGTTAAGAAGGCGTACGGTGTATTGGCCTTCATCAATCGTGGAATTGAATTTAGGAGCCGAGAGATAATGTTGCAGCTATATAGGACCCTGATCAGACCCCACGGAGTACTGTGCTCAGTTCTGGTCACCTCACTACCAGAAGGATGTGGAAGCCATAGAAAGGGTGCAGAGGAGATTTACAAGGATGTTGCCTGGATTGGGGAGCATGCCTTATGAGAATAAGTTGAGTGAACTCGGCATTTTCTCCTTGGAGCGACGGAGGATGAGAGGTGACCTGATAGAGGTGTATAAGATGATGAGAGGCATTGATCATGTGGATAGTCAGAGGCTTTTTCCCAGGGCTGAAATGGCTGCCACAAGAGGACACAGGTTTAAGGTCCTGGGGAGCAGGAACAGAGGAGATGTCAGGGGTAAGTTTTTTTACGCGGAGAGTGGTGAGTGCGTGGAATGGGCTGCCGGCAAAGGTGGTGGAGGCGGATACGATAGGGTCTTTTATGAGACTTTTGAATAGGTACATGGAGTGTAGAAAAATAGAGAGCTATAGGTAAGCCTAGTAATTACTAGGGTAGGGACATGTTCGGCACAACTTTGTGGGCCGAAGAGCCTGTATTGTGCTGTAGGTTTTCTATGTTTCTAATTGCAACTACAAGAGGAAATTGCCATGAGGTAAGTGAATAATAGTTGATTTTAACTTCCCTAATATTGGCAGAGTGCATGCAAGAAAGTTTTCTGGAACAATATGTAGAAGGCCCTACTTGAGAAAGGGCTATCTATATTCAACCTCTTCTTTGGAGATGAGGGAGGGCAAGTGGTTGATGTATCAGTGTGGGAACACTTCAGGAACAGTGGCCACAGTTTCAAGATAGTTATTGAAAAGGACAGACACAAGTTAAAAGTCCCGAATTGGGGCAAAGTTTTTTTTTGGTAGCAGTAGAGGGGAACATGCAATGGTTGTTTGGGCAAGACTGTTACTGGTAAAGGGGCATCTGGCAAGTGGAAGGCTTTTAAAATTGAAGATGAAGACTTTTTGAGGCTAATTTGTTCCTGCTAATATAAAGGAAAAGGTCTCAAAGGATTAGTGAACACTGGTTGATGAGGAATAAGGAGGCTTATATCTGGTGAAGACAAGTCACCTGAGAGGTATAAGGGATGTTGGCCTACACTTAAGGAAATCAGGAAGGCAAAATGGACCAAAAGATATCCCTAGCAGATAAAATAAAGGAAAATCCTAAGAGATTCCATAAGTATAGAAATAATGAAAGGGCAACTCAGGAGAGAGTAGGTATCACTATGGTAAAATATACGTGGAGGGCCACAGAAGATGGGTGAGGTCTAAATACAGTCTGTATTTCCATGGACTGTAAGTTCAGAGAAGTGAATTGTGATATCTTTAAGCATTTTGACATGATGGAGGAGGTGATTATGGCAATCTTATAACAGATAAAGGTGGATAAATCCCTTGGGCTTTAGCAGGTGTATTCCAACCGGTGGTCCATGGACCCTTGCAAAATAATATTTGATCGTGGCATAAAAAAAGTCTTACTGTAGTTTCCCCACAGACGGGAAGATGTCCAATGCTGTGCATTTATTTAAAAAGAGCTGCAAAAAAAAGCCAGGGAACTACGGGCCAGTGAGCCTTACATTAGTGGTGGGCAAGTTACTGGTAAGAATGCTAAGTCCTTTGGAAAAGCAGCAACAGCCAGCAAAGCTTTGTGTGTGGGATATCATCAGTCACGAGTTTTATCAAGTTCCTTTTCTTTGAGGAAATGAGCAACAGAGTTGACAAGGGCAGGTCAATAAGCATTGTCAACATGGATTTGGCAAGGGCTTTGATAAGGTTCTGCATACTAGGCTGGCCAGAAGATTAGAATACATGGAATCCAGAGTGAGTCAGCAAATTGAGTAGATAGATAGATAGATAGATACTTTATTCATCCCCATGGGGAAATTCAACTTTTTTTCCAATGTCCCATACACTTGTTGTAGCAAAACTAATTACATACAATACTTAACTCAGTAAAAAAAATATGATATGCATCTAAATCACCATCTCAAAAAGCATTAATAATAGCTTTTAAAAAGTTCTTAAGTCCTGGCGGTAGAATTGTAAAGCCTAATGGCATTGGGGAGTATTGACCTCTTCATCCTGTCTGAGGAGCATTGCATCGATAGTAACCTGTCACTGAAACTGCTTCTCTGTCTCTGGATGGTGCTATGTAGAGGATGTTCAGAGTTATCCATAATTGACCGTAGCCTACTCAGCGCCCTTCGCTCAGCTACCGATGTTAAACTCTCCAGTACTTTGCCCACGACAGAGCCCGCCTTCCTTACCAGCTTATTAAGACGTGAGGCGTCCCTCTTCTTAATGCTTCCTCCCCAACACGCCACCACAAAGAAGAGGGCGCTCTCCACAACTGACCTATAGAACATCTTCAGCATCTCACTACAGACATTGAATGACGCCAACCTTCTTAGGAAGTACATTCGACTCTGTGCCTTCCTGCACAAGGCATCTGTGTTGGCAGTCCAGTCAAGCTTCTCGTCTAACTGTACTCCCAGATACTTGTAGGTCTTAACCTGTAGGAGGTTAGGTCAGTGGTAGGAAGCAGACTGGTACTGGAGGGCTGTTTTTTCAGATAGTAACCAGTACCTTGTCCTTTACTGCCACCGTATACATCAATGATTTGTCAAAGAATATAGATGGCATAATTAATGTTTGCAGATGATCCCAAAATTGGTAGTATAGTGGACTGTGAAGAAAGTTGCCTAAAGCTAGATAAACTGGGAAAGTGGGCAAGGGAATGGCTAATGGAACTTTCACTGGAGCAGTGGAGCTGGGGAGTGGCCTTATTGATGTCTATAAAGTTATGAGGAATGTAGTTAGAGTAGATGGTCACAATTTTTCCCTCAGTGCATTGGGGTCTAAAACTAAAATTTATGATGAGATGTGAAAGATTAGAGGGAACCTCAGAGGCAATGTTTTCAGACCGAGGGTGACGAGTACATGGAATACCTGCCAAAGGACATAATAGAGCCAGATATGATTTCAATATTAAAGACGTTTGAACAGGTATATAGATAGAATGGCTTAGAGAGATGAGGCCAAACAAGTGGGATTAGCATAGAATAACCATCTTGATCAGCATGGATGAGTTGGGCCAAAGGGCTTGTTTCCTCACTATAAAGCTCTGTGAACTTTTGTGTCTATGTTAAAGCAAATATATGAAGTATACAATGGTGCATTTAATCCATGGAATTAAGTTGAGCAATAAGATTGGAATGAATAGAGAGCACTGAGTTGTGAGTTGGGAGATCATGATTATTGATACCGTCCTGTGCTTTATGCTTGGCACCGAGCCACAATCAATTCTGGTATGTTTCACATATTGGCAACAAAGTGATTCTGATGTTGTGCTTGTACAAGATGCTGTTAAGGCCGCACTTGGAATACAGTGTTCAGTTTTAGTCACCCTCTTCTAAGAAAGATGTGATTAACCCGGGGAAAAGATACAAAAATTGATTTACGAGGATGTTGCTTGGACTCGGTACTGAGTTTCAGGGGAAGGTTAGACAGGCTGGGTCTTTAATCCTTGGAAGGTAGGAGACTGAGGAGTGATCCCATTCAAGTATGCAAAATCATGAGTGGCATAGATAAGGTAAGCTGTCCTTGTTTCTCAGGGTTGAGGAATCAAAAACTCGAGGACATAGTTTTGAGGAAAAAGATTTAATGAGAACCTGAAGGGAACCTTTTTACACAACGGATAGTAAATGTATAAAACCAGCTGTCAGGGAAGGTGGTTGAGGCAGGTACAATAGATGCATTTAAGAAGTATGCAGTTGGGTACATAAATGACAAGAATTTAAAGAGATACAAGCTCAGTGCTGAGGAATTAGGCTGAGCTTTGATATACATCTTGGTCAGCATGGACTAGTATGAGCCTTTTTCCTGTGCTGTACAACTAGAGCTAGCGTTCTGTTTTCTATTGACAGGGTGAAACAATATGGTATAACCTATGCTAGAAGATGTCATTGTCTCTGTTCAATTTTACAGGTTCAGTTTCACCTTTCCTAGTCTATACTATTTAATTAGTTCCTTTATTCTAAAGGCAGAAATGTCAATTCAATATTTATAATTCCTCCTAAAAGGACAATTAAAAGTTTTCAGTAAGTTTATGAAAGTCTAACATTTTTGCAAAGACAAACTTCCTGAGTAACTATTGTGCTTCCAATGTGTGTGCTTCCCTTTTGGGCTTTTATGCATTTCCCCTGCTCCTCCCACCCTTCTCTAATGTGAATGAAGTTGTATTGCAAATTATCATTGTTTTCAAAACCTGTGTTTAGTTTTTTCAATTTTTATTGACCTACTTCTGTTAAATTCCTCTATTCAATTTTATAGAAATTCAGTGTGCATTCCTTTCTTGTTTCATCTCCATCTCAAAATTCCAAAAGTGAAACAGGGTGGTAACCATTATATCTACAATCCCACCAAAGTTCTTTTACTGTAGTTAGAGTGATTCTACTTCTAATTCAGAGTTTGGGAGTGAGGTAATCCATATGCTAGATCTCAAACCTCTCTCAAATTTATTGTTTATCCCGGCATTAGAGTTAAACAGTGAGGGGTTGCAGTTGATCAGAAATTTAGCTGCTCCAGTCATACTCCTGCAGTAAACCCCTGAGCCACAATAAGAACATTTCCACATGAATTGGACTGGCTTCTGTGATAGTGTGATTTTAGGGTTATCGGGAGTCCATTACATTTTTATTAGCATTTCCAGACTTTAAATTAAGTCATAATGTCATTAATTTTTAAATTACATTAGACTATTAGTTGCATTATGTTCATGGGTTGCTGGGAATCTGTATAGGACTAGCAGTCAGCATGTTCCAGACTTTAATTCCTCTGCATTGCAGTGTGCTGGTATATAGAACATACTTGCATATAATGTCAGTTGAGCCAGTCTCCAGCTTTGACTCTTGAACTCAACACGAGTTTGGAGTAACAAACAATCTGCAGGAGGTGTCGGATGCAGCACTTCAACCCAAAACATCCACAGTTCCTTTCCTCCCACGAACGTTGCTCAAACCACTGAGTCCCTACTGTGGATTGCTTGTTGCTTCATATTCCAGCTTCTCGAGCCTCTTATGTCTCCAGAAGTTCAGGGATGTTCAGTATTGGACTCAGTTGCAGGGCCAGATAAACTGCTCTACTCCAGCGAGAGGCAGTGCATCTCATATCACCTCATGCATTTGAACAAGCCGTCAATAAAAGTGGTAAAGATAAGTCATTAAAACAAAGTTTAATAAAGTTTTAAACCATAAATTGAATGTGGTTCTAAATCAGTTTTAAATTTTATTTTTTTAACACATTAATTTAAATTGTTCAACTTCCTCTATGCCTCCATCGAATCAGAAAGATTTAGAAACAGTACAAAAGGCCCTCACTAGGGTGGAGGCTGGGCAGTGCCTTAATTTCTGCTGCCAAGGGCTTAGTCATTGCTGATGACACATTTTGCCTCGCAGATCAGTCACAGTAGCAAAGGGTGTGTGTGAGCGTAAAGTGCAGGCTTATCCAACTCCATTTCATGTGGAACACTTACGAAAAATAAATCTAGTAATTTTAGAGAATTGCTATATTATTGGCACATGATTTACAACATGGATAAATGTTAGGATTGCACTTGGGTAAGGAAAACAATGAGGTTACTCTTTAGGAATTTAAAAACTAAGTGGGGTAAAGGGCAAACTCGTGGCAAAATGGGTTAGTCAGGTCATTAGCTCTGGCACTTGCTTTACTTACTATTTCTACAGGGATAGAATTGAGAATTTAAGCTAAAGTTATCAAAGCATTTTTGTCCATACTTTAGTATTGTTTTGTTTGCCATACTATCAAGAAGGTTTTAAGATGTTAGGAAAGGATTCAAGGTATTTGGAAGTATGATTTAAAATGAGAAGAAAATAGGCTACACCTAGCAGAAAATGAACTGGTGTTGGGTGTCTTGAAAGAAAGCTGAGGAGTGGCCTTTATAAAGGTCTTTAAACGCCAGAGATTTTGCAGAAGTTGGAAATCCAGAGTAACACACAAAATAAATAAAGAGCGAACATTTCATGCTGAGACCCTTTACCAGGACAGGAAAGAAAGTGGGAGGAAGTCAGAATAATAAGTTGGGAGGAGTGGAAGGAGTTGATAACCATGAAGAAGAAAATGAGGTGGAAGTTAGGTGGGTGGGGGTGAAGTGAGAAGCAGGGAGGTGATAGATAGAAAAGGTAAGATGGAGGAATCTGATAGGAGAGGAGAAACCATGGGAGAAAGGGAAGGAGGAGGGGCACCAGGGGCAGGTGATAGGCATTTAAGAAGAAGAGAAGAGGTAAAAGGGGAGCCAGAATCTGGAATGGAAGAAGAGAGAAGGGTGTTATAGGGATCATCCCTTGTAGTAATGATTAGAGAGGCACAGAGAATCTGTATTTACTGACAATTAACCTTTATTGTCTCAACCAAAAATCATGTGGGTTCACAAACTAACTACCTGTGCACACTCCACTAGAATCCCTGACCTTCCATGAACAGTCAATGAAGATAAAAGGTATTACCCAGGAAAAGAGAACACTGGCCAGGCGCTCCTCGTGCTCCCGGTCTCCATGTGTCCATGGGACCCTCCTGATCCGCGGTGGTTGTTCTCTGGTTACTGAAGGGTCATCATCCCTAAGAGTTCCTGACTCTTGGAGTGTTCCTCATTTGTTGAACTGGTGGATCTCCATCCCATTGGCTCAAGGTCACCTGACCTAATGGGTCACCTTCTTGCTGGCTGTAGTCCAGGGCTACAACCAGCATCATTCTATGCTTTCTGCCCCCCCCCCCCACCCACCCAGCTTGTTCCTTTCAGCTTTGACTGGTTCAAACCAGTCAAACCTTGGTAATCCAGACACTGAGTCTAACAAGATGACAGGTCACTTCTGTACATAGTAAATAGCTACTCATCAGAGAATGGTCTCAGGTTTAGCAGGTCATTAGCTGAAGCTCCCTGTCCACATTCAGTTGCCCTGATTAGATTATCCCAGAGCAAGAATCAGTTCAGAGTTCACAAAATGGGGGGGAAACCGAGACAACTGGATTGTTTGCTTCCCCAGTCCTTGATTCATCTGAATCTGCTAATTTGTAGACTGTGGTTCCTTCTGGCCAACAAGGGCAACACGTACAAAATGCTGGAGGAACTCAGGAGGTCAGGCAGCATCTGTGGAAATGAATAGGTAGTTGACGTTTTCAAGATGAGTCCCTCCTTCAGGACCGAGGAGGGAGGAGGACAATGCCAGCATATCATTCCCCACTGGAGCGGAAGGAGGCTAGCTGGAAGGGCTAGAGATGAAATGAGGCTGCTCTGGGAGTACTGGATACAGCAGATGACCCCCACAGACTCGTGGGTGAAGTGTTGCCTCACTAGGAAGGACTGTTTGAGGCCCTGAATGGAGGTGGTGAGTGGACAGGTATAGCACTTCTGCTTGCAGGGTTGAATGGACAAGGGAATCACAGAGGGAGCGATCCCTCCGGGAAGCAGAGAGGGAAGGGGTAGGTGAAGATGTGTTTGGTGGTAGGATCCGTTTGAGGATGGCAGACATTGTGGAGAATGACGTGCTGCATCTGGAGGGTGTTGGGGTGGTATTAAGGACAACGGGAGCTCTATCCCTGTGAAGATGGCTGGAAGATGGGGTGAAGGCAGATGTCAGAAAATGGGGGAGATGCAGGTAAGAGTAGCATCAATGATGGAGGAAGGGAAAGCCTGACCCTGGAACGGATGGAGACGGAGGAACGGATGAAAAGGAATGGCATCTTTACAAGTGACAGGGTGGAAGAAGCCAGGAAAGCTGCTTCAGAATTATAAATTTCTTTGATGTACAGCTTTTCCACTTGGAGGGAACATCAAAGCTAAATGGTTACTTAGAAATTAAACAAGGAATGGAGAAGAAAATTGTGAAAGTGAATGTTTGGGATTAATGGATTCAACACATTTAAGAGGAAACTAGATGGACGTATGAAGGGTATTGAATTGTGCAATATATTCATTGGAAAAGATGAAAGGAGCATTAGACGCAATATAAAAGCCTGCATGCAAATGTTCAGCCCTGTTGCTGTATCTTCAGTATAAAGTTAAAATGCTGAGAGATGACTCTCCATTGCATGACTCTCTGATTCTAAATTAAAGTGGAAATATGGCCTTGGACTAACAGAACTGAAAAATAATGCTGCTTTTTTTATGCCCAATAGTTTCACAAAACTCAATCTCAGAAAGTCTATTTTGGTTTGAACTTAAAAATAAAGCTTTCAAGTTTCTGGTAAATACCCTAGTATACTCCTACACAAATTCTCAACACCAGCACTTAAATCAAACCAGTCTTTAATCCAGTTTAATTTTGAAACTGAACTTGCTGCTTAATGTGTAGCTGTTTCCAAAATGTGCCGAACAATGTCAGTCTGACGACATTTTAGAAGGCAATCCTCAGCTAAAGCTGGATGACACCTAACTTGTGCAACCCAATATATCTTCCGCTGATTAATTATTTACTAAAATGGTATCAATATAAGCGGGATATGCCTTGGAGATCAGCTCCCCATTGTTGCAGTTGGAACATATGCCAGCAAAACTAATGCTCATCTTGGAACAAATGGCTTGATCGGTTTACACATCAGCATGCCATAGGGCTGGGGGAAAAATGTGTTACAACGAAGGAGCAGCGTGTGAAGTATCAGCTGTCACTTTACTACCCTTAGATTCAAATCGTTGGCGTTAAAACAGGTCTCCATATATCCTTCCTAATAGATGGCAGGAATTTCACTGAATAACAAAAAGAAGGCAAGTGTCGAAAATGCAGTTCACACTTTCATTGGAGAACAACCATTTCCCTTTTGACACATTTCTTTTATACTTGGATCTATTCTAATGGGCTTCCTGTTTCGTTCAGCAGTCAGGAAGCTTGGCGACACTTGCGCTTTGAAGTAAGGCAATGTTGCCAGAGTGTATTTCATCTGAATTGAAACGACTTTATTCCTTAAATCCCTCACATACATGAGGAGTAAAAGATCTTTACGTTACATCTCCGTCTGATGTGCAACGTGCAAATTATAGTAATTTGTAATAAATAGAATGTACAGTAAGGTATAAAACAGAACAGTCAATATAACTTAGAAATAGAATTGTGTCAGCGTGAGTTAATCAGTCTGATGGCCTGGTGGAAGAAACTGTCCCGCAGCCTGTTGGTCCTGGCTTTTATGCTGCGGTACCATTTCTCAGATGGTAGCAGCTGGAATAGTTTGTGGTTGGGGTGACTCAGGTCCCCAATGTCCCCAATTTTTACATACCTGCCTCTGTAAATGTCCTGGATAGTGGAAAGGTCACATCGAGAGATGCTCTGGGCTGTCCGCACCACTCTCTGCAGAGTCCTGTGATTGAGGAAGGTACAGTTCCCATACCAGGCAGTGATACAGCCAGTTAGGATGCTCTCAATTGTGCCCCTGCAGAAAGTCCTTAGGATTTGAGGACTGGTGCCAAACTTCTTCAACTGTCTGAGGTGAAAGAGGCACTGTTGTGCTTTTGTTTTCTGTTTAAGTCTGCACTGTCATCTCAAACCTGGCACAAAACTCATGATCTACTAAAGAATATAGATCACATTACTAGCAGCCATATTAAAGCATAAAATACTATATCTGCAAAGTCTTCCACTCCTTTGACAGGATAAGTTAATCCACACAGATGACTCTTCCAGCTATATTCCAAGGATTGGCAATCATGCCACTCAGATGAACCACCAAACACCCAAACCAGCCATTCTGAACTCTGACACTTTGAACTCCGAAAAGAGTTGAGAATGTTCTGAAAGTCTGCTTGAATAAGCATAACATTTGCCCTGATCCACGAGTAGACTTGGCTGATGACCAAACAAAACTGAGAAGGAACTTCTGAAATGCAGAAGGAGCATACAGAACAACACATTTGGCACTGTCTGGTCCACAATGTCAGATCCCATACTGTCCTCACCAGCCACGTGAGAGGTAGCATGCCATCCCTGACTCCAAAGGTCTGCCTGAGACAACACTTAGACAGGAAATGTATCTTATTGTCATACAGCACTATAGTACAGAAACAGGCCTTTCAGCCCATCTGTTTTTCTGCCTAGTTCCATTTAAACCACACCCAGTCCTCATCCATATACCTGTTCTTAAATGTTGCATTTGAAACTGCATCCAGCGCCTCCACTTGCAGCTCATTCTGCATTCATTCACAACACACTAAGTAAAGAAAGCCCCCCTCAGATTCTCCTTAAATATTTTACTTTTCAGCCTTAACCTACAACCTCCAGTACTAGTTTCAACCAACCTCGGAAAAAGCCTGCATGTGTTCACCCTATCTATGTCCCTCAAATTCTGTATACCTCTATCAAATGTAAAGTCCTAACCTATTCAACTTTTCCCTATAACTCAGGATCTCAAGTTCTGGCAACATCCTTGTAAATTTTCTCGGTACTCTTTCAATCTTATTGACATCTTTCCTGTACGTAGGTGACCAGAACTGCACGTAGCACTCCAAATTTGACCAAACCACCTTCAACACAGCAACATCCCAACTCTGAATGGCTCACTCCATGTGCGTCGATTATGCAACCTACCAGAATGGTTCCTCCCTCGAATTCGCTTCATCTTCGCTCGCCTCATCATTGTTTGCGGTGATAATTTACTTCAGTAGAGGCGTTATTCATATTGCTTTAAGTCAAATTCCTTGCCTTTTGAGCTGCTGGTGCACTGTTGCAGGCGTTCAGTCGCGCCATCTTACACCAGAAGCAGAGGTGTCGTTCCACTAAATAGCTGACCATCAGGCTTCCCTTTCTGGATCTTGGATTAGCTGATACTGCGGGTGGCCCTTTCTCTTCAGGAACCATCCACCTCCTCCTCAACCTTTTAACTCCTTCCCCCTCAAAAAAATAACCACGACCTATCCCCAATTGTTACCTCTCCAAAGTTCTTCAATTTGTGGCAGTCTTCCAAGCTTACATCTCCTTAGAACTTGTTGTTCTCGATATTTATTGCTTATTTATTATTATTATTATTATTATTATTATTATTATTAATTTCATTTTGTATTTGCACAGTTTATCTTTTGCACACTGGATGAACGCCCTAAAGACATGGTGCTTCATTGATTCTATTATGGTTATTATTCTATAATGGATTTATTATGCATTGTATATGACAATATCTGTGTACTTTTGATTATATATTTACTTTGAACTTTGAAATTTAAATTCCCTATAATCAGGCTTCACTGAAGTGCAAAAACAATGTATGTTGAATTAACATGACATGCTCATCCTTCTTGGTTCTGGGCTTTTGATATTGTTGACCTCCAATGCTTCTCTATAGCTGTCTATCATCTGGGGGGTGGGGGGTTATTGAGGATTCTTTCCAAATTTGGCTCTCCTCAAAATTTCTCACCATCCTCCACTTATTTCATGATAACTAGTAATTGAATAGACCTATCACAGGTTCGACTACAATGTGGACTGGGGAGAGGCGAAGACTGTGGGGTGATCCTTTCACTGTTTGTGCTTGACTTTCATGTACCCCGGCCGCAGAAGTCGAAGTGTGTGTGTCTTTCTGTAAGTTTCCGTGTGAGAGTGGGTCAAGCATTCCCATAATTCATTAGGATGTTACTTGTCTTCAAGGACATTTTGAGGACATCCTTTAAGTTTCTTTCTCTGTTCTCCTTTGAAATTATTCATTGTGATGGAACTCGGTGCTTGTTTTGGGAATCTGGTGTCAGACATGAGTGATGTGGTCTGTCGCTGGAGACAGCTTTGCATGGTCAGTACTTTGATGCTGATGTTTCGCACTACCACAGAGCCGAGTGACGTAGTGGGCTAGTTCAGAGGCTATTTAAAACTCAGGAACTGGGGATCATGTTCAAGTCAGACTGGATAAAATGGAATTGACATGAGTGAACTGAATGGGTTGTTATGACAGTCTAATTGTTTCATAGTCCCATTACTGGTACTAGCTCTGCACTGCCTGCAGTTATCTTTTCCAGTTTTTATGGTGGAGTTCAAACTTGTATCATGGAATCACTATTCACTTACACACTAGTACAGGAGCTTACAAGATGTAGTACGCTGCATTTGAGGCAGAGCCTGTAGGCAAACCTTAATTTTCGGAGCTGCAGTACTTCATCTCCCCTCCAGAAAGACCCTACTCAGTTCAATCTAATCCTCTGGATGAGTAAAAACCTGTTCAAACTCCACTGCAAAACAATGTCATTCCAACCTTAGTCCAACAAACTGATGCTTGTGTTGCGCATACTCTAAGACTAAGCTCCTATCTTCCTCATTAATTGCTGTATCATGGGATCTGTGATAGGCACCTGAAAGGCACCATTACGTGTCCCCACCACTCTACTCGGCAACGCCCTCTACAACAATGGAGGTTTCCAATGGGACCCTGCCTTGGCAACTATTGGTGATGATGTTCAGCAGCGTGCCGACATGGGCTTCATTGAGCAGGGTCATAGATCTGGCACCAAGCTCAAGGTCTACTGAGCAGCAGTGATCTCTGCTTTCTGTGTGCATTTCAACTCACAAAACATTGAAAATGCATCAGCAAAATAGACGATAGGTGCAGAAGTAGACCATTCGGTCCTTTGAGCCTGCACCGCCATTTTGAGATCATGGCTGATCATCTACTATCAATACCCGGTTCCTGCCTTGTCCCCATATCCCTTGATTCCCCTATCCATAAGATACCTATCTAGCTCCTTCTTGAAAGCATCCAGAGAATTGGCCTCCACTGCCTTCCGAGGCAGTAGATTCCAGACCCCCACAACTCTCTGGGAGAAGAAGTTTTTCCTTAACTCTGTCCTAAGTGACCTACCCCTTATTCTCAAACCATGCCCTCTGGTACTGGACTCTCCCAGCATCTGGAACATATTTCCTGCCTCTATCTTGTCCAATCCCTTAATAATCTTATATGTTGCAATCAGATCCCCTCTCAATCTCCTTAATTCCATCGTGTACAAGCCCAGTCTCTCTAACCTCTCTGCCTAAGACAGTCCGGACATCCCAGGAATTAACCTTGTGAATCTACGCTGCATTTCCTTTACAGCCAGGATGTCCTTCCTTAACCCTGGAGACCAAAACTGTACACAATACTCCAGGTGTGGTCTCACCAGGGTCCTGTACAAATGCAAAAGGATTTCCTTGCTCTTGTACTCAATTCCCTTTGTAATAAAGGCCAACATTCCATTAGCCTTCTTCACTGCGTGCTGCACTTGCTCATTCACCTTCAGTGACTGATGAACAAGGACTCCTAGATCTCTTTGTATTTCTCCCTTACCTAACTCTACACTGTTCAGATAATAATCTGCCTTCCTGTTCTTACTCCCAAAGTGGATAACCTCACACTTATTCACATTAAACGTCATCTGCCAAGTATCTGCCCACTCACTCAGCCTATCCAAGTCCCCCTGAATTCTCCTAACATCCTCATCACATGTCACACTGCCACCCAGCTTAGTATCATCAGCAAACTTGCTGATGTTATTCTCAATGCCTTCATCTAAATCGTTGATGTAAATCGTAAACAGCTGTGGTCCCAATACCGAGTCCTGTGGCACCCCACTAGTCACCACCTGCCATTCCAAGAAACACCCATTCACCGTTACCCTTTGCTTTCTATCTGCCAACCAGTTTTCTATCCATGTCAATATCTTCCCCCCAATGCCATGAGCTCTGATTTTACCCACCAATCTCCTATGTGGGACCTTATCAAATGCCTTCCGAAAATTGAGGTACACTACATCCACTGGATCTCCCTTGTCTAACTTCCTGGTTACATCCTCGAAAAGCTCCAATAGATTAGTCAAGCATGATTTGCCCTTGGTAAATCCATGCTGGCTCGGCCCAATACTATCACTGCTATCTAGATATGCCACTATTTCATCTTTAATAATGGACTCTAGCATCTTACCCACTACTGATGTTAGGCTGACAGGATGATAGTTCTCAGTTTTCTCCCTCCCTCCTTTCTTAAAAAGTGGGATAACATTAGCCATTCTCCAATCCTCAGGAACTGATCCTGAATCTAAGGAACATTGGAAAATGATTACCAATACATCCGCAATTTCCAGGGCCACCTCCTTTAGTACCCTAGTGTGCAGACCATCTGGACCTGGGGATTTGTCAGCCTTCAGTCCCATCAGTCTACTCATCACCGTTTCCTTCCTAATGTCAATCTGTTTAATTTCCTCTGTTAGCCTATGTCCTTGGCCCATCCATACATCTGGGAGATTGCTTGTGTCTTCCCTAGTGAAGACAGATCTAAAGTACTTATTAAATTCTTCTGCCATTTCTCTGTTTCCCATAACAATTTCACCCAATTCATTCTTCAAGGGCTCAATATTGTTCTTAACTATCTTCTTTCTCTTCACATACTTTTGCTATCCTCCTTTATATTCCTGGCTAGCTTGCGTTCGTACCTCATTTTTTCTCCCCGTATTGCCTTTTTAGTTAAGTTCTGTTGTTCCTTAAAAATTTCCTAATCATCTGTCTTCCCACTCACCTTAGCTCTGTCATATTTCCTTTTTTTTAATGCTATGCAATCTCTGACTTCCTTTGTCAACCACTATGGCCCCTTTCCCCCCTTTGAATCCTTCCTTCTCCGGGGGATAAACTGATTTTGCACCTTGTGCATTATTCCCAAGAATACCTGCCATTGCTGTTCCACTGTCTTTTCTGCTAGGATATCCATCCAGTTAACTTTGGCCAGCTCCTCCCTCATGCCTCCATAGTTACCCCTGTCCAACTGCAACACTGACACCTCCGATCTGCCCTTATCCTTCTCAAATTGCAGATAAAAACTTATCCTATTATGGTCACTACCTCCTAATGGCTCCTTTACTTCAAGATCGCTTATCAAATCCTGTTCATTACATAACACTAAATCCAGAATAGCCTTGTCCCTGGTCGGCTCTCGTACAAGCTGTTCCAAGAATGCATCCCCTAGGCACTCTACAAACTCCCTATCCTGGGGTCCAGCACCAACCTGATTCTCCCAGTTCACCTGCATGTTGAAATCCCCCATAACTACTGCGACATTACCTTTGCCACATGCCAATGTTAACTCCCTATTCAACTTGCACCCAATATCCATGCTACTGTTTGGTGGCCTGTAGACAACACCCATTAGGGTCTTTTTGCCTTACTGTTCCTCAGTTCTATCCACACAGACTCTACTTCTCCTGATCCTATGTCCCCCCCCTTGCAAAGGATTGAATCTCATTCCTCATCAACAGGGCCACCCCACCCCCTCTGCCCACATTTCTGTCCCTACGGTAGCACATATACCCTTGTACATTCATTTCCCAGGTCTGATCTCCCTGCAGCCATGTTTCCGTTATACCAACAACATCATAGTTACCCATTCGCACCTGAGCTTCAAGCTCATCCGCCTTATTCCTGACACTTCGTGCATTCAGATATAGAATTTTTAGCCCATTTCTCCTCTCTCTGTTTAAATCGCTGCCTATTGTGCTTAACCCAGCTCCCCGAACTCCCATCGGGCTATACGCCCCTTGAATTTTGTTGTCCTTCCTAAATTTACTTATTCTTTCTGCACATTTAACTCCATGTTCCGTCAGACCATCCCTCTGTACATGTGTCCTCCTTATCACTTGTTCCGCCTCACCTTTCTCTACTACACACTTAATATTCCGGAACCGTGTAGTCCCCACCTGTCCTTTATTCTTCATCTCGCTATCCTCTCTCACATTCTGGATCCCTGCCCCCTGCAAATTTAGTTTAAACCCCCCCCCCCCCCCGAGAAGCACTAGCAAACTTCCCTGCAAGAATGTTAGTACCGCTCCAGTTCAGGTGTAAACCGTCCAGTCGGAACAGATCCCACCTTCCCTGGAACAAAGCCCAATTATCTAAAAACCTGAAGCCCTCCCTCCTGCACCATCCTCTCAGCCACGTATTAATCTGTATAATCCTTCTGTTCCTTGCCTTCCAAAATCTTCTAAATCCACTAATGGGTTAGAAGAACCAAAGTCAATATTCTCTCCCACATAAACATTATTAACACAGAAGTGCTGATCATGCACAGCCAGTTCCGGAGGCTAGTCACATTGTTTGTGTGCCAGATGCCAGAATCATGAAGCAAGCAATCTCTTCCAAACTCTTGTCATGACAAACTATTTCCAATGACGTCAGGGAAAATACTTCCTCTTAGCCTCTTTGAAGGAGTATTTCATTCTGGTTGGCTCACGAGTGGTTCAAGACCACTCAAACTGGCAGAGAAGAATCCAGGAAGGCACTTTGAGTTCCTTTAGGTGGAGTATATGGAGGTCATACAAAAAAACAGCAGAAGAAAATTCAAAGACAATTTATTATCAAAGTACATATATGAAAAAGATACAGTACTTTTCCAGCAACTATGACAAATAAACTCTTCTCGGGCTTCTAGCCAGGTACAGGTATCGACTATAACCGACATTTTGATGACAAGCTCTGCCATCTTCATCAGGGATTATGCCTGGTGGTATTTATACCTCCACAGATCATCCCTCCTGATTGGTTAGTCCTCATCCAATCAGCTTTCCACATCCCACCATGTTTATAATCAAATTCCAGTTCTTACTTGGAGTCATTATTAAAATTATCAGGGAGGCTAAGAAGCCATCTTCATATTTTAAAAGCTACTTGATTGAGCACTTGGAGTATTCTAACTTATGGAGCTCAAATTGCAAGCTGGAAAGTTGAATACATTTTCACAAGCATTTATATGAGACGTCTTTTACATCCACTTTAACTTCACCACATCTATGCTGGAACTCTCCATTATGTCTAAATGAGCGATTTAATTGAGCACTTGTTATTCATAACACCGAAGTCTTTGGGCCGACTGGTGGAAAATGGCTTTATTATAGCTACGTACTTGACAGAGACAGCTTGAACATAAAGGGCTTGCTTCCATGCTGTATGTCTTTATCATCCCGTGACCCAAGAGCCAAGGAGGCATGGTTAGCTATTTTAAAGGGCAGTTAAAACTCAACTATCTTGTTGTTTGTCTGGGGGTCACCTACAGACCAGGCAGGGCAAAGGTCAGAATCAGGTTTATTATAGAACACAGAAATCTACAGCACATTGCAGGCCCTTTGGCCCACAATGTTGTGCTGACCATGTAACCTACTCTAGAAACTGCCTAGAATTTCCCTAGTGCATAGCTCTCTCTTTTTCTAAGCTCTGTGTACCTATCTAACAGGCTCTTAAAAGACCCTATTGTATCCACTTCCACTGCTGCTGCCAGCAGTGCATTTCACACACCCACCACTCTCTGTGTGACAATCCCTCAGTACCTATTTCCAAGCACCTTAAAACTATGCCCCCTTGTGTTAGCCATTTCAGCCCTGGGGGAAAAGCCTCGGGCTATCCACACGATCAATGCCCCTCATTATCTTATACACCTCTACCAGGTCACCTCTCATCCTCCATCGCTCCAAGGAGAAAAGGCCAAGTTCACTCAACCTATTCTCATAAGGTACGCCCTCCAATCCAGACAACGTTCTTGTAAATCTCCTCTGCACTCTCTCTATAGTATCCACATCCTTCCTGTAGTGAGGTGACCAGAACTGAGCACAGTTCTCCAACAGGGGTCTGACCAAGGTCTTGTATAGCTGTAACATTACCTCATGGCTCTTGAACTCAATCCCATGGCTGATGAAGGCCAACACACCATACGCCTTCTTAACAACACTGTCAACCTATGCAGCAGCTTTGAGTGTCCTAAGGACACAGACCCCAAGAACTTTCAGATCCTCCACACTCCCAAGAATCTTACCATTTATATTATGTTCTATCTTCAAATTTGACCTATCAAAATGAACCACCTCACACTTATCTGGGTTGAAGTCCATCTGCCACTTCTCAGCCCAGTTCTGCATCCTATTGATGTCCCACTGTATCCTCTGACAGCCCTCCACACTATCCACAACACCCCCCAACATTTATGTTGTCAGCAAACTTACTAACCCACTCTTCTACTTCTTCATCCAGGTCAAAATCACAAAGAGAAGGGGGTCCCAGAACAGATCACTGCGGAACACCACTGGTCACTGACCTATTGTCACTGACATATGTCAAGAAATTTGTTGTTTTGTGGCAGCAGTACTGTTTATTTCATAAAAATTAATACAAATTACAATGAGAATATATAAAAATAAATAGTACAAAGCAAGAGCAAAATATCGAGGTACTGTTCATGGAGCATTCAGAAATTTGATTGCCGAGGGGAAGAAGCTGTTCCTAAAAGATGGAGTGTGCGTCGGCAGGCTCTTGTACCTCCTCAGACAGTAATAATAATAACAAGAGGGCATGTCCTGGATGTGAGGGCCCTTCACATTAGATGCCGCCGCCTTGAGGCACCATTTTTGAAGCTGCCCTCGATAGAGGGGCGGGTTGTGGTCCTGACGTATTGGCTGAGTCTGCCACCCTTCGCAGCTTTTTTTGATCCTGCATCTCCAAAATAGACGGTGATGCAACCTGCCCGAATGCTTACCGTGGTGTTCATCAGCAGAAATTTGCTAGAGTCTTTGGTGACATGCCAAACGTCCTCCAACTCCTAATGAAATAAAGCTATTAATGCGCCTTCTTTATAAATGCATCAATATGTTGGGTCCAGGGTAGATCTTTTGAAATGTTGGCTCCCGGGAACTTGAAGCTGCTGATCCCTTGACAGGGGCTGCTGTGTGTTCTCCCTATTTCTCCGTCCTGAGGTGCACAATCAATTACTTGGTCTTACTGATAATGAGTGCAAATTTGTTGCTGCGATCGCTCTCAACCAGCTGATCTGCCTCACTCCCATATCCCCCCTCATCATCATCTGAGATTCTGCCAACAGTTGTGTCATCTTCAAATTTATACATGGCCTTCTCCACACAGTCATGAGTGTAGAGAGAATAGAGCAGTGGGCTAAGCACGTATCCTTGCGGTGCACCTGTGTTGGTTGTCAGAGAGGAGATGTTGTTTTGTTTCCAATCCGCACTGACTGGTCTCCTGGAGAGGATGTCAAGGATCCTGTTGCAGAGGGAGATCCAGAGCTCAGGGTTTGCAGCTTGCTGGTTAGTACTGAGGGGGTGATGGTGTTGAATGCTGAGCCGTAATAAATAATCTGCAGACTGCCGTAAGTATTGCTGTTGTCCAGGTGGTCCAAGGCTGAGTGGAGAGCCAGTGTGATTGCATCTACTGTAGATCTTTTATAGTGGTTGTTAAGTTGCAGAGGGTCCAGGTCCTTGCTCAGACAGGAGTTAATTTTTGCCATGACCAACCTCTCAAGGCACTTCTTTACAGTAGACGTGAGTATTATTGGGTGATAATTATTAAGGCAGCTCACCCTGCTCTTCTTGGACCCTGGTATGATTGGTACCCTTTTGAAGCAGGTGGGAAACTTCACTGCACCAATGAGCGGTTGAAGATGTCCTTGATCACTTCAGCCAGTTGGTTGGCACTGGTTTACGGTGCCTTGCAAGGTATGCCACTGGGGCCTAGTGCCTTGATAGGGAAGATGGTCAACTTCCTTCCCTAATGGATATCAGAGAACCAGTAGGGTTTTCCAACCTGGTAGTATCATGGTCACCATTCCTTGTACTCGATCTAGAATCTCTTCTTACTCATGATAATTCATTGCAGATGTTTTAAATTACTTAAATATAAAACTCCCTCACAACTGTAGTGAGATTTAAACCCTTGTTATGTAATGAAACATTGTAGGTCTACTGAAAGAGAGGGTCAGGAGGAGTAAAGCATTCAAAGGCATAGGTTAGATTGGACTAGTAAATGGTTTGAATCCACGGTAGTCTGGGTATGATGAAGGTTGGAAATGAATGGAAGATATAATATAATGATGTGTCGCATTGGGAATGTAACCCAGTAAATCTGTGGTGGAAGAAGCTGGTGATACTGAGAAGTTCAAAATGAGATCATGGTAGTGAGGACTCAGTACCTGAAGAGAAGATAAGTAGAGAAAGAGAAGGAGAGAAAAGAGGAAGTTATATCTTTGTGGAGTTTGCATGTTCTCCTTAGGACTCTATGGGATTCTACTTAGTGCTCCGGTTTTCTAATATCACAAAGATGTGTTGGTAGTTGTTGTAAATTAGTTCTTTGTATACCCAAATTATAAAAATGTTATTGAGAGTTGATGGATTTAGGGAAAGAAGCAGAGTGAGAATATAAGCTGGCATGGACTTGATGGGCTGAAGGGCTTCCTGTGTTGTCATAAGTTCAGAGGAATTCCAGCTGTGGTTTTAAAAGAGAATTGAACATCCAATTTCTTGATTGCATAACAAAACCCTGAATTTATCTTTGAATGTATCTCTGCGCCCTGTGACTAAACGCACTGTTCAGAATGGTATGTGCCATAAGAACTGAATGTTAGATCAGCATGAAATGATTTTGATTTTGGCTAGGTTTGCAGTAAAGATGCTGCAATTTAACTCATTTTAGCTAATCTGGGAAAGAATTTAAAAAAAATACTGATCACAGTTTAGTGTCATGTGCTCAAGAATTCGCAAGGAATCAGGTTCAAGCTTGTTTGTAATGTTGCCCAATAAAAGTATTGCTGTATTATGTGATGTATTTTTGATGTTTCCAAACTGAATTCCACAAAAGTATCACTGCCAAGAGGATAAAAGAGCAGAAGAGAGGAGAAGTGAATCTGAAAAATCAGTCTGTGTGTGGTCATCTTGGGGGCTTTATGCTTTCTGTTTGCCAGGATGGATGCAGGTTTCCCTCTGGTGATAAACTGCAGTACTTCAGCACATAACGATGCCAAGAAAAGGAAAATGGTGAGCTGAAAACACTGAACTGCATACCTCACAATATGGAAAAACCTCTTAACTGCAGTGCTGTTTGCAGCTCCGCACACTGCACCGTTGATCCAGGCCTGAGGACGGAAGATGGAATGCAACTTCTACAGCAACTATGTAAATTCCAAATAGTAAGTGTAAAATACAACTTCAGTGTGAGTATTTTGGTAAATACCCTTCAGAAACCATTTCATAATTTTACACTCAAATTCTTTCACCTTTTATTTCCTGAAGGTGCTGGGCTGAGCCAACGTATAACATAGTTGGATTAAAGTTTCACGGAGACAGACCACTTTATGATAATAATGCTAGTATTAAAAATGACAGTGCAGGTGGTCAAATTGTGATGCTAGTGCTTGTTTTGTTTTATATTTATATGGGGATGCAATTAGAAATTTAATTTATTTATTAAAAATCTGTGGCTGTGGATCAGCTTGTCTAAAGTGAATCAGGTAAAGAGCTGGAGGCAGGACTAAACTTACTGCCTTTTGCTCCATTCTTACCTTAGATTAGGGGATCCCAACCTTTTGTATGCATGGACCCTTACCATTAACTGAGGAGTCCATGGACCACAGATTGGGAACCCTACCTTAGATCATGGACTTTCCCCACTCTCACATCATTACTAAGGATCCATCCTTAACTTTCCCTAACTACATTCTTCTCCTTGGCAACATCAGCTGCGAATATGATTAGCTTTCAGCGGAGGAGGGTGAGATTCACCTATGTCTATCCACCATTGCTCTTCCACTGCACTTGGGCTGTCAGAAATCTTAACTCAACATCATCTTCAGAAATTCCTTGCTCTTACATGTTTGGAAAAAGCCACCAATAGTACTTTGGATACCCCCTTACCTTGGATATTGACTGTTAACGTGCAAGCCAGATTGTTTCTAACCTATGTAACGTTTTAAGTTTGCTATCTTAAATCTTGTTCATCAGAATCCGTAAGTTCACACTGTGATTTAATTTCAACTCAACCCAGCTATGTCCCTTTATAACAATCAAGTTTAAGTACTCCAATATTCTATTTGTTCATTTTGTTTGTCTTTGCTCTCCATGTTCATCAAAAACTCTGCCAACCCATCATCATAGATCCACTTGCTTCTCACCTGAACCCTGAACTGAATTCTACTTGATAAAGTGTATTCACATTATTTTTCCATACAGATACCATTGTCTATCAAATAAAACTGATCAGTAATACATCTTTAAATTTAATCTGTTTAATGTGGATTATGTGTTGCTGTGATCATAAAGTTTGTATTAACAACTGTGATGTGTTTTTTTTTAAAGAAGATGATGTCTGAAGCTGAACATGTCTCCCCTGTATTATTTGGAATGATGGGTACTTTGTTATCATGTGGAATTCTACTGGCTCTCTTTTTTCTTCTCTTCACCATCAAATTCAAAAACAATAGGTACAAATAACGGTGTGATGTAATATTACGTGTGGTTTAAAAGTACTGAGATCGAATTCTGAAATCTTGTGGGAATGATATCTACTTGGACCTGAACAATATTGGGAAGAAAATACCCAGATTTAATTGCTGTCTGGGCTGAATTGTGTCTTTGGTTTGGGAAATGGAAGAATGTCACCTGCATCCTGAATAAAGACAGCATCAGATAGCTAGATTGCAGCAGAGAAAGAGGCCTTTTTGCCCATATTCGTACCAGCTAAAGAGAAAAACAGTCAGTCCAATTCCACTCTTGAGCAATTAACGGTGCTTTTGAAATGTCTTTTCTCACCAATCTTTCCAGCAAAAAACTCAAGAACTCCATCACCCTCTGGGATTTAAAAAAAACCTCCTCTAACAATCCTTCTGATCCTTTTATCTATTCATCTATTGACCTTCTGAAGGAACAAACCATTCTAATGAAGGTCCTCATAATTTTATGCACCTTTAATTAAATATTACCTCCGGCCTCTTTAGTTTCAAAACAAATGATACTAGCCTGGCAGATCTGCATTTACAATTACTAAAATTCTCCATTTGTGACAACATTCCCAATTTTCTGCTGTATTCCCAATCACATCTTTCCTGTCATACACTTGTTTAATGCATCACTAGTATAACTATCCAACAGACATTCTACGGAATCTCTTTTTAAGGACCCATACATTTAAATTCTCCAGAGGTTACCTGGATTTCTGACCCCTCGGCACTCTTGATCTGATCTACAGTCAGATGACAATCGACTTGAACTTGAAAATCTTACAATGAGCCGTTTTATAAAGAAACAAGCAGAAATGGATACCATTTTTAAATGTTATCATTTCTCAATAATTGCAAGTTACGCCATATGCCATGACCTCTCCAGAAGAATGGGTATCATGGGTGGAGTATCAGTGACTGAGTAAACCTCAGTGCCAACAATGGAGGATGCAGTGACTGTATCAGGATGTCTTGCCAAATTTGCATGTTTTATCCCAAAATCCCACCAACTAATAAAGCCTCATGGTTATGGGACTTCAAGAGTAATTGGGAGCAGGATTCAGTGTTGGAACTATTTTTCAGATGTGGATGTGTGGGTGTTTTGGAAAATTACAACTAAGGTAAAGAACTGGCAACATTCTGATTCTGTGAGTTCAAAGCGTCAAAATGCTGGTGTTGAGGTTCAGTGTATGGAACAATTGATCTACCCTAGGCAGATGAGGCAAGCTACTCTTAATATTAAAAATGTAATAAAATATTGTAGAATATTGCATAAATATATTCTAAAATAGTATTATTATGGAATATTGCTTAGATGTTTCGACTTTTGAAGATTTCACCTCATGCTTTGGTTTTGCTTCCATTGATTAATTTTACTAGGATTGTGAAAATGTCCAGCCCAAACCTCAACATTGTAACCATTATTGGAAGTGTTTTTACTTATGTTAGTGGTTACATGTTTGGACTTGAAGAAAGAGCAGCTACAGCAGAAATATCAAACAAGCTGATCTTTCAGGTGAGGAAATAAAAGGAAGCTTGTGCTGGTGAAGATGAGGTTCTCAACTGCCCATCTTTCGGATGTGCTGCAATTTAGTTCTGACTATATAAAAAGGAGGCTTTCTACTCCCCATTTAATCTGACCTGTCAGTGAAAACTTCTCATAAAATAACAGTCCCAGGCTTGAAAATTTTGTGCCATGAATGTTCACCAAACAATTTTAGAGGAGCAGAAGAAATAATCTTATATTCCTGGAACACAATGTGGAAATTTACAACTATATCTGGAGCTCTCACTTTGGGGTTGAGGATATCTTTTATTTACATATTGTAGAATGGAGGTTACAGATTAGAGTGTTGAATTGTGCTTTGAATAGTATCATGTCTGAGCATTAATATTTTACAGTCTGAATTTAATTCACATAAAAGAAAGATTTAATGGCGTAATGTAGAATATCTAAATGCAAACAAATTTTAATTGTCAGAAAGAAAAGTAAATGTTTATAATGGAAAAATATACATTTATATAAAATAAAGATAAACTTAATTCAGCATAATACAAATTAAAATTGTGATGTAAATATTTTGCATTGAGTTAAATCCATTCATGCATACAAGAAATAAAGACATGTACATTTTAAAAGTTTCAAATTATTCTTTTTAAAAGCAGAGGCTGCTTCAAAAAGTGAATGAATAAAAAAAATGAGATGGAGAATATTTAAATTAGAAAGGTGGTATTAATTTGCAAGACACAGAAATTCTGATCAGAATAAATGATCATCATAAATGATCATGGTTTAAGATCATAGAAAACAGGAATGGAAGTACACTGAATGACTTTTTGAGCCTGCTCTACCAGGCTAACTTGATCCTGTCTGATCTCCACAACCTGTGAATTCCTTATATATGTGTCTAAAATTTCCTTTTTCAAATTAGATATCCAGTTCCCTTTTGAAAGCTGCTAGTGAATATTTTGTGTGGTGTATACCAAATAAGTAAAGATCTGATTATCTTATGATGGAGGGTCTTGGTACAAAACACCAGCCATCCCTTTGCCTCCACAGATGCTGTTTAACCCACTGAATTCCTCTAGTAGTTTGTTTTTCTTTGCTCTGACATTGTCTATCTTTCTCCTATTGTCTCCTAACTGGTTCTATTGTCTCCTAACTTGTTATCTAAACCAATGTTCTTTGGTTACTGATCCCTCTTCACCACTAGTGAAACAATTTACTAAGGAGAAAATCCCAGTTTCTCTGCTCTCTCCTTAACCCATAAGTTTTGGTATTGTTCTGGGTAAATCCCTCCAACACTTTCAACATTTGGCATTTTTCCTAGAGCATGAATATCTGAATTAGCTCCATCGAACAGCCTGAGGCCTGACCGTTCATTTAAATAAGAAGTATAGTATACTTAGTAACTTCTGTGCTTTATGACTCTGCTTATTAAGCTTTTATCAGTTTATCCTGCTATCCTCAACTGGTATGTGAACTACCAGGTTACATTTTCTGACACCCCTTTAAGAATATATAATTTTAGAAACAAAGATAATAGGAGCAGGAATGGGCTATTCAGCACCTCAAGTTTATTCTGTCATTCAATGTCATCATGGATTATCCTTTATCTCACTATATACTCCTGCCTCTTGATGCCCTTTGTCTAGAAATTGAAACGCATCCTCTTTACCTACTTGACCTTCACTATAAAATGTTTAAATAGCTTCTTGTTCCTCCTCCCAGAAGAATTGGATAATACATAGCATCAACATGGCTCTTGGTTCTTCACCATCCAGAACACAGCAGTCTTCTTGATTCTCTCTATGCATATAAGACCATAAGATATAGAAGCAGAATTAGGCCATTTGGCCCAACGAGTCTGCTCTGCTATTTCATCATGGTTGTTCCAATGTTTCCTCTCAGCCCCAATCTCTTGCCTTCTCCCCATATCCCTTCAGGCCCTGACCAATCAAGAATCTATCAACCTCTGCCTTAAATATACATAAAGACTTGGCCTCCACAGCTGCCTGTGACAACAAATTCCACAGATTCACCACTCTCTGGCTAAAGAAGTTCCTCCTAATCTCCATTCTAAAATGTCACCCCTTTATTTTGAGGCTGTGATCTCTGGTATTTGTCACTCTCACATTATAGGAAACATCCTCTCCACATCCACTCTATCAAGGCCTTTCGCCATTTGATAGGTTTCAATGAGGTCACCCCTCATTCT
This sequence comes from Hemitrygon akajei, assembly GCF_048418815.1. NCBI lineage: Eukaryota > Metazoa > Chordata > Chondrichthyes > Myliobatiformes > Dasyatidae > Hemitrygon > Hemitrygon akajei. The sequence goes on from NC_133128.1 coordinate 42,199,940, forward strand.
TCTGAATTCCAGTGAATACAGGCCCAGAGCCATCAAACACTCTTCGTATGACAAGCTATTTAGTCCTGGAATCATTTTTGTGAACCTCCTTTGAACCCTCTCCAGTTTCAGCACATTCTTCCTAAGATAAGGGGCCCCAAACTGCTCACAACATACCAAGTGAGTCCTCACCAATCCTTTATAAAGTCTCAACATTACATTCTTGCTTTTATATTCTAGTCCTCTTGAAATGAATACTAACATCACATTTGCCTTCCTCATCACAGACTCAACCAGCAAATGAACCTTCAGGGAATCCTGCACAAGGACACCCAAGTGCTTTGCGCCTCAGATTTTAGTATTTTCTTTCCATTTAAAAAAAATAGTCAACCCTTTCATTTCTTCTACCAAACTACATGGCTATACACTTCTCAACACTGTATTCCATCTGCCACTCCCATTCTCCTAATCTAAGTCCTCCTGTAGCCTCTAAACTTCCTCAAAACTACCTGCCCCTCTACCTATCTTTTTATTGTCTGCAACCTTTGCAAAAAAGCCTTCAATTCCATCATCCGAATCATTGACGTATAATGTAAAAAGTATTGGTCCCAACCTAGACCCATGTGGAACACCACTAGTCACCAGCAGCCAACCAGAAAAAGCTCCCTTTATTCCCACTATTTCTCTCTTGCTAATCAGCCACTGCTTTATCCAAGCTAGAATCTTTCCTGTAATACCAAAGGCTCATAGCTTGTTAAGCAACCTCATGTGTGGCACCTTGTCAAAGACCTGAAGATCCAAGTACACATCAACTGATTCTCCTTTGTCTATCCTGTTTGTTACTTCCTCAAAGAACTCCAACAGATTTGCCAGGCAAGATTTCCCTTGAGGAAACCATGCTGACTATGGCCTACTTTATCGTGTGTCTCAAAGTACCCCAAAACCACATCCTTAACAATCGACTCCAACTTCTAAGGTTAGACCAACAGGCCTATAATTTCCTTTCTTCTGCCTCTCTCCCTTCTTGAAGAGAGGAGTGACATTTGCAATATTCCAGTCTTCCTGAACCATTTCGGAATCTAGTAATTCTCTAAAGATCATTACTAATGCCTTTACAAACTCTTCAGCCACCTCTTTCAGAACCCTGTGTTGTACACCAACTGGTGCAGGTGACATATCTAACTTTCGACCTTTCGGTTTCCCAAAAACCTTTTCCCTAGTTATGGTAACTTAACACACTTCATGCCCCCTGACACCTGGAACTTCCAGCATGCTGCCAGTGTCTTCCACAGTGAAGACAGATGGAAAATACATCTGCCATTTCCTTGTCCCCATTACTACCTATCCAGCATCCTTTTGCAGCGGTCCAATATACACTCTCGCCATCTTTTACACTTCACGTATCTGAAGAAACTTTTGGTACCTTTAATATTATTAGCTAGCTTGCTTTCATATTCCATCTTTACCTTCTTAATGACTTTTTATTGCTTTTGTTGGTATTTAAAATCTTCCCAATCCTCTAATTTCACACTTTTTTTGCTCTATTATAAGCCCTCTCTTTTGGCTTTTATGTTGGCTATGACTTCCCTTGTTAGCCATGGTTGTGTCATCTTGCCTCCAGAATACTACTTCTACTTTTATATATAAAGAGCCATCCAAACTGTTTCCAGAGACTCCAGCCACTGCTGCTCCTCCATCGTCCCTGCCAGTGTTCTTTTCTAATTAGTTCTGGCCAACTCCTCTCTCGTGCCTCTGTAATTCCCTTTACTCCACTATAACACTACGACATCTGACTTTAGCTTCTCCTTCTCAAATTTCAGGGTGAATTCGAACATTTTATGATCACTTGCCTCTAAGGTTTCCTTTACCTTAAGCTCTCCAATCAATTCCGGTTCATTGCACAACACTCAATCCAGACTAGCTGATCCCCGAGTGAGCTCAGCCTTGAGATGCTCTAAAAAGCCATCTCATAGGCATTCTAGAAATACCCCTCTTGGAATCCCACATCAACCTGATTTTCCTAATATACCTGCGTATTGAACCCCCCAAGATTGAAACATTGCCCTTTTTCGCATGTATTTTCTATCTCCTGTTGTAACTTGTAGACCACATCCTCACTACTGTTTGGAGGTCATGATATAATTCCCCATCCGGATCTTTTTACCCTTGCAGTTCCTTAGCTTTATCCACAATGATTCAATACCTTCCAACCCTATGTCACCTCTTTCTAATGATTTTTACAGCAAAGCCACCTCTGCTTTCCTTTCGATATAATGTGCATTCTTTGAGATTAAGCTCTCAGCTGTATTGTACTTTTCAGCCATGATTCGGTGATGCATTCAGCATCATACTTTGCCAACCTATAACTGTACTACAAAGTTCACTGACCTTATTCCATATACGTGTATTCAAATAAAATGCCTTTAGTCCTGTATTCACCCTTTGCAATTTAGTGCATTGCAACTCACCCTGTTGACTGCTATTCTGCCCTATCATCAGCCTCTCCTTGCTAGAAATCTCACTACACATTGCCTCTGTTTGTAAACCAACCACCTGATCATCTGCCCTGTCACTCCAGTTCCCATTCCCCTGCCAGATTAGTTTATTAGCACATAGAGGCCCTCTGTTAGTCAGGGTCAATCAAGGATGTTGCATCCCAGCTGTCCACGTTCAAGCCAGGTCACTATAAAATGGAGACCAAGCTGTTGTCCACACAGCAGGCTCCCGCTCTCCATGGAACTGATGAATCCAAAGGAATTGCAGAGACCGATACAGTTTAGCACCAGCAGCATCACAGGAGTTGCCAGTCAGCACTGAACTCAACATAGAACTGCCTCAGGAACTCCAGCTCCAGATTTCCCCTTGGGGTTTACTCCTGATGCCTTCCTCATGGGTGGGTATAGCCACAGGCAGCAGGTGTTTGAGACCAGACTTAAGATCAGAGAACCCTGATCTCAAAACTCCACTGTACACGTGAAACATTCACAAAAAGCCTTGCTGCCAAGCACATAACTGTTATTACCTAGAAAAATAGGTCAATAGGTGCATGGGAACACTATTGACTTGGAAATGTATTCCTGTTCTTTCATTGCATCTGCACTGAAAGTTTGGAATTTCCTAATGAATAACATCAAGAGTATACTTTCATTATAAGACTGAATTGAGAATTGCGTAACAGGCCGAAAGCAAGTGTGAGAATTGACTGGCCTTTCTCGGGCTGTAAAACAAACAGGATGCCACAGCAATTGGTACTCTGGACCCAGCTATTCACAATCTCTGTCAATAAACTACGCAGGGGGGCTATTTGACTTATTTCCATTGTTTGCAACTGCTACTAAGCTAGATAGGCCTGTGACTGGTAGAAGAATATAAAAAGGCTTCAAGGAAACATAGACAAGCAAATATGGTCAGGAAGATGGCTGTTAGAATATTATGTTGAAAAATACGAGATCATCTGCTTCAGTGCACAAAACAGAAAAGTGTTTGGAAATGTGATATTCAAAGGCACCGTGGCATGTTTACTAAAGGCCAGTGCAACATGGTGAGTTGGTCTTAATTAAAATTAAGGCAAATATTGCGTTGACCTTAATTTAAAAAAGATTTGAGTACAGGATGAAAGAAGTGAGACCACTTCTGGAGTACTGTATAACTTCCCCACCCAGAAAGGAATGACTAGGAAGAGTAATGAAGATTCACTATGCTGGTTCCTGAGATGACAGATTTGTCATCTGACATGAGAATGTATAGACTTGGCTTGTGCTCTATAGAGTTTAGAAGAGTGAGAGGTATCTTAATGAAATTTATAAGCATGTAGTAGAAAGTTGGCTGAGGAGTGTGTTATCAGCAGGCACACTCAGAACTGAGTTGAGGAGATGTATATTCACACAGAGGGTGGTATACCTTTGGAATTCTCTGTCCTAAATAGATAAATTTCAGGATATTTAAAGAACCAAGGGATATGGGGATAGTGCAGGAAGATGGAGCTGGGTAAGAATCAGTCATATTTTGATGAATGTCAGAGCAGCTGGAAGGGACAGATGTTCTCTGGATCATAATCCTTACTAAAATCACAGTAGTTAACAATCACTTTTCTGAAGGCAATTAGGAATGGGGGTTAGATATCTCACTTGCCAGTGACCCCTCCAAATCATCAGACTATAAAAACCATAATATATAGGAGCAGAAATAGGCTATTTGGCCCATTGAGTTTGCTCTGCCATTTCATCATGGCTGATCCACTTTTTCTCTCAGCCCAAGTCTCCTGCCTTCCCCCCCCGCAACCTCCCCTCCCGTATCCTTTCAAGCCAATAATGAGTAAAAATAAAAACCATACTTCTGCCCTTTTCAAAACTGAATGGCCAATTGCTCATAGAGTGAAAGGTTACAGTTAATGAAATAGAACTATGCTTCCAAAGAAATCAGCTCCTGTCACAATGCAGGCAGTGAAGTATTGTTTAATTAATATAGCCATAGCCACTTACATTTAATACATTTAGTGACAGCAAATTAAATCAGTACCAATTACTAGTAAATTAACAAACTTGTGGGAAGGTGACCAAAATCAAAATAATAGTGATCCATTGAATGTCAATCTTGCAAAATATAACAGCTGATTCACAACTTCATACAGCAGAGGAGATGTGTATATCGAAAAACCACTCCCCAAGCCTGGTCTGTTTGGAGAGAAACTGTATTTGGGCATCTTGCTGCAGGAAAGATATCAATAAGATTGAAAGAGTACAGAGAAAAATTGTGGATGTCTTAGGGATAGGTTGAATAGGCTAGGACGTTTTTCTATGGAGGGTCAGAGAATGAGGGGAGATTTGATAGAGAAACACAACATTACGACGCGTATAGATTAGCTAAGTACAAGCAGGAGTTTTCCACTGAGGTTGGGTGAAACTAGAACTAGAGGTCATAGGTTAAGGGTGAAAGGTGAAATGTTTAAGAGGAATCTGAGGAGCAACTATTTCACTCAGATTGTGGTGCAAGTGTGGAATGAGCTGCCAGCAGAAGTGGTGGATATGTGTTTGGTTGGAACAGTTAAGAGAAGTTTGGATACGTACATGGATGGGAGGGGTATGGAGGGCTATGGCCCAGGTGGGAGTAAGCAGAATAACAGGTTAGCACAGACTAGATGGGCCAAAAGGTCTGTTTTTGTGATGCAGTACTCTATAACTCTGGATGAATTGTTGAATAAGGATCAGGCTTCAGACCCATAGCATGTGTTGCCTTGGGGAGCAGTAGTTGGTTCTGAGTTTGGATAAGACAGCAGGAATGGTGCAGAAGGATGATGAGTTACAACACTCTGCTGGAGTGCAGGCTGGGGGGTAGAGCAGCTGGAGGTGGGACTCAACAATGTAACAAAATAGCAGCAACCAACGCTTGGGTAAAAGTTCCAGCATTTGGAAGCAGGGAGGTTTGACTGAGAAATAGATGTGAGAAGCTAGGTTGGACAGCACACTCAAAAAATGTGAGCATTCAGCTGAGAACAGATCGCGATGTTCCAGTGGACACACCAAAATAAGGAGGAATTTGGAAATGTACAGGTACATCACACAAGCAGGTTCTCACGGCCATCTCATCCATACCAACCATAATGCCTGCCTACACGAAACCCATTTGCCTATCCTAAACCGGTATTTGTCTACTTCTTGCTACCCAAGTACCTGCCTCAATGCTTTTTAAATATTTTAGTGGTATCTGCCGTCACTACTTCCTCTGGCAACCCATTTCAAATATTCACCAGTCCCTGTGTGGAAAAACTTATTTCTCAGTTCTCCTTTAAATTTTTCCCCTTCCAGGAGCTTGTGTCCTCTCATTTTAGACCCCCCCCCCCTGCCCTGAGAGGAGAATTCTGATTATCTATCTTCCTCATAATGTTGTAAGATCACATTTCAGCCTCCTATGTTAAACCCAGCCTATCCAATCCCACCAAACAATTGCCCTCCGTCAAAGACAACATCCTGGTGCATCTTTTATCTAATCCCTCTATTACGACTCTAACCTTCCTGCAGGTGGTGACTAGAACCATACACTATGCTCCAAGTGCGATTAACCACTGTTTTGTACATCTGCAACACGACATCCCAACTTTTATACTCAATGCCCTGGCCTGTGAATACAAGCTTAACGAATGCCTTTTTCACTACCCTATCCATTTCTGTTGCCACTTTCAGAAAGCCAAGGATTTGCAGCCCAAGGTCCCTCTCTACATCAGCTCCTAGAGTCCCTGCCATTTACTCTGAATGCCCTAAAAGAACTTGACCTCACAAAGAGCATTACTTGTCTACTGTAAATTCCATCTGCTACCACTCCTTCCAACTTTCCAGTTGACCTATGTTTCATTGTATCTTTAAACAATCTTCTTTGCTATCTATGGCCCTATCAATGTTTGTGTTGTCTGGGAACTTATTAATCAACCCCCTCTACATTCTTATCTGTCAATCATATGTACTGTATCTATCAGTATACACCAATATACATCTGTAGCACACCACTCGCTTCAGATTTCCAGTCAAAAAACACAAATCAACACACCTCTGTGCCTCCTATCACCAAGCAAATTTTGGATCATGTCCCCAACGCTCCACTGTACCTTTAAACTTATTGACTAACCTGCCAATGTAAGGCCTTGTCAGAAGCCTTAATGTAAGGCCACATGGACAACCTTTACCACCCTGCCTTTATCACCATGGTTACCTCCCCAAATCACTCAATCAGGTTTCTGAGACATGATCTCCCCTACATAAATCATGCTGATCTCTTTCATTTAGTCCCAGTCTTTCCAAGAGAATACAAATCCTATCCCCCGGAATCTTGCCAACAACTTCTCTACCACTGGCGTTAGGTTCGCCATCTCGTATCCAGGTGTAACCTTTGCTGCCCTTTTTGAACAAAGGACAACATTAACTATCTTCCAGTCTTCTGGTACCTCACCCATGGCCAATGAAGATGCAAGAGTCTCTATCAGAGCCCCAGCAATCTCCTGCAATTTTAGGTCTGCAAAAAAAAAAAGAAATATTTTTGAGCAATGTTAGTGTATTTTTTTGTGTGAAGTGATTGGGATCCAAGTGCACCACAAAAACTCAGGAATTTTCACTCACTGCCTAGCGCAACATCACCACCCAGTGGCCAGGGACCTGCAACTGCAATATTATCACCTTCAGACATTGCTTTCCACCACAAAATGTCGGCATTATTTGATTAGTACATGAGCTCCTTTCCATCGTAAATGTTAAGGTAAAAAATGACAAAGTTATTACTTGTGACCAGCAACCATAATAATTAATGAATAGATGTTTATAAATAAAGCAATGGGGGTTGGGGTTATAGTAATGTTAAATATATATTTATCAATAAAGCAATGGTGGGTGGGGGAGGGCCCCATGATATATTCCATGAAATATATTGGATTACCTTTATGCAGATAATTCACTGTTTCTCATGGAAGTGATCCATGTTAATCCAGAGTTTAACTTTGTTATCTGCTGAATCTCAGCTCTGCTGACATCATGGCCTTTGTCATATTCATAAGAGCATAAGGTATAGGAGCAGAAGTAGGCCATTTGGCCCATCGAGTCTGCTGTCTCTCATTCTCCGTCATCATCGATGTAAAGGGACGGACAGAACTTCAGCCTCAGTGCACGTAACACATGCCAATGAAATCTTGCAGTGAGAATAGTTTATTTCTATATGCCAGCTTGTATGTTTACTTTTTAGCTGTCTGAAAAAAATGTCAAGAAAAGCTACACTGGTTGAGAGATTAAAACGGTTACCTCATTTCTGAGGTTGTACATTAACTGCCTTTAGTCATAGCTATTGTTAGTTTCAGAAGATTTTGTTTGAACAGAAGCCTCAACTTAAATTACAGATTCGCATCTGGGTTCTTTGCATTGGAATCTCTTTGATATTTGGACCCATTCTGGGGAAGACCTGGCGGCTCTACAAAATTTTCACACAACGAATCCCTGAGAAGAGAGTGGTAAGCAAGCACGTCAGCACCCGTGACCCAGATTAACTGCGTGAACTTTATACCTAGGAGAAAAACTAGGAGAATTCACCTACTTCAATTTGATGTTTAATATACAACAACAATTGGAGAATGAAATGTGTCAGCCAGCAAACTTCTGGGGGGCCTTGCTAGTACAACGACAGACAGAAATAATAATAGAAATACAAGAGATGCAGTACAATATCCTCTACTTTTTGCCAACCTCAACTTGCTGTACAGAGAATTGTAAACTAGCTTCTCTTGGTGCCAAGATTCCTATGTTGTCTAACCTAAAATCAAAGTGGTGTCATCAGTTAGCACTAATTGTCAATGGCAATGGATCCCTATGTAAATAACTACAAATAAGTAAATAGGTACAGATTGCCATTACCATCTGGACATTGGCTTATGTGTCATACATTAATCTTAGAACACCGGGCTGAAAATTTATTAATAGCCATAGAGAATTCAATGTACAAATAACATTAAACATTTTTTCAAGTCAAGTCACTTTTTATTGTCATTTCAACCATAAACTGCTCTTACAGTACACAGTAAAAATGAAACAACATTCATCCAGGACCATGGTGCTACATGAAACAACACAAAACTACACTAGACTACAGACCTACACAGGACTACATAAAGTGCACAAAACAGTGCAGGACAGTACAATAATTAATAAATAGATAACTAAGAAGACAATAGGCACAGTAGAGGACAAATTTCAATATACTGTAATAATAAATGATGTAGATGACAACTATAGACTCTGGGTATTGAGAAGACGATTTACTTCAAAACTGAGTGAAATGTCACTGATAGTGAATAATGCCACGGTTTCTGCAGTCTTGGTGTGGTGCTTCTTTCCCCCTTTCTCTTTTTAAAATCTTAATCTTTAGTTTTGTGATACGTGGGAGCTGAGTAAACGAATTTCTGGCAGCAAAGGCATCATTTCATGGCTGGGATTTTGAGAGAATTGCATTCCATGAGCAGGTGGCCAGATAAAGATATTTAAAGATCCTTAAAGAAATTGCACCATCTTAAAGAAATGGGATCACTCAAAGCGGAGAGGACGCATTTGGGAGAATATTGAGGAGTTTGAAGCCACATATCAGGAGCATGCAGGACTCTACCACATCACTTCAGATATCCATCTGTCCATCTGTCCCCACCCCTGCCAAACATCTCTTGTGTCATCCATGGAAGTCCATGGTTCCAACACTAACCTCCTTTGCCACGACAGAAACACAAAATTGATGTAAGTCAACTTTGACCCCAAGGCCTACCAAAGGAGGAGCAGGCCAATGATTCTGCTGTTTTGTCTTTTCACTATATTTCACTAACAGCTTTTGTTTTCATATTTTGATATTTTTCTGGCAAATTAGAATAAAGAAAAAATCTGACTACAGTATTTTTATGATTTAGAGTTAACTTAATGGCTCTGTCTGTCTAAGTAGACAATGGACATGCCTGGTTTAGGGCTTAATTGGGTGTGAGTGACCTCTCCGGGGCGCAGTCCTGGGCGATGAATATGGAGATCCTGGGCTGCCCAGACATCAAGACCCCCCTCTTGGCCTCGCAGATGTGGTCCAAAGGAATGCGAAGCAGTACATTTGGCATCAGCTTGGCTGCAGGAGCTGCCGGGAGGTGACATGATACGTCATACAACCGCCTTAGGGGCTCCTCTCTGGATTTATGTAGGGTTTACTCCTTAGCCTTCTCTTCTCCCGAAGGTACCCACAAGGCAGTGGGATCCGTAACCCTGGATACAGGCCCATACCTATGATTTAGAGTAATTCTATCTTATATCCTCCCACACTCCTCGCCTCCAGTTTATACCATGTCCAGTGATATAAGATAAAATAAACTGTGCAAAACAGATTGCTTTAAGTTCATCCTCCCCACTATACCTTGATAATCTATCTGTATGTGTTTAATATCTTCCAACATGAAGATTGATCTGATTACTGAAAGTCTCTGCACTTTCTTTATTTCCCATTATTAGCTAAACTTGCAGCCTTGAGCATTTCTCATATTCTCTCTTTCCTTCTGCCACGATGCCAGAGCAAACCCAGCGACCCTATCCACTCACTTATTTTCAGGTAAACTACTCTCCCTTACATGACCATTGGCACACTAATTTGCCTGACAATGTCCTACACCAGGGATAATTACGGTAGCTATTTCAACAAACAATTGCAATGTCTTTGAGGTGTTGGAGCCAAAGCACGTGTAGAAGAAACGTGCGCAAACTCCACACTGAGGTTAGAATTGAACTCAGGTTGCCGGAGCTGCCACACATCTGCACTACCTGCAGAGCCAATGTGCTCCCTCATTCTGTGTGGCAAGGTACGGTAAAGAGGAGTGGCCATAATGTGAGTGGACCGGAGTAGGAGTGAGAATCTGAGGCTTCGTCTCGAGAAGCTTCAGTGAGGAGGCAAAAATGAGTATACAGGTAGGAATAGGTGATACACACAAAATGCTGGTGGAACTCAGCAAGGCCAGGCAGCATCTATAGGAAGAAGTACAGTTAATGTTTCGGGCCGAGACCTTACTTCTTCCTATAGATGCCGCCTGGCCTACTGCGTTCCACCAGATTTTGTGTGCGTCGCTTGAATTCCCAGCATCTGCAGATTTCCTCATGTTTGAGGAATAGGTGATGTTTTTTTAATTGTAGTTAAATAAAAATACACCAAATTACAATTTATTAAACAAAGTAGGGATGCTGGAATAGTTTATATGTTGTGGGTGCAAAATGTGGGAGCTGGTGGACCCTATTGTTGTTCTTGGTGACCACATCTGCAGCAAGCTTTGTTGCTCGAGGGACTCAGGCTTAAAGTCGATGGCACACACAAAAGTAGGAAATTATATGCCAGTTAGCCTGAATTCAGTGGTTCGCAAGATGTTAGTGTCCATTATTAATGATGAGTTATTGGGGTACTTGGTGGCACATGATACAATAGGCCAAAATCAATATTGTTTCCTTAAGGGAAAGTCCTGCTTGTCAAATCTATAGGAATTCTTTGAGGAAATAACAGGCAGGATAGACAAAGGGGTGTGTTTACTTGGACTTTCAGAAGGCCTTTGACAAGATGCTGAACATGAGGATGCTAAACAAGATAGGAGCCCATGGCATTATAGGAAAGATACTAGCACGGACTAGATTGGATGACTGCAGAAGATGAAGAGTGGGAATAAAGAGGGACTCTTGTTGAGTGCTGGTGTCTTTTAGTGTTTTGCAGGGGTCAGTGCTGGGTCCACTGCTTTTCATGTTATATATTACTGATCTGGATGATAGAATTGATTGCTTTGTGGCCAAGTGTGCAGATGCTGCAAGTAAGTGGGGGGGGGGGGGGGTGCAGCTAGTGCTAAGGAAGGAGGAAGTCTGCAGAAGGACTTGAACAGATTAGGAGAATGGGCAAAGAAATGGCAGATAGAATATAGCATAGGGAAGTGCATAGTCATGTTTGGTAGAAGGAAGGCGTAAACTGTTTTCTAAATGGAGAGAAAATTCGAGAGTGCAAAGGGCCTTGGGAGTTTTAGTGTAAGATTGCCTAATGATTAACTTGGTGATTAAGTCAGTACTAAGGAAGGGAAAAGTAATGTTAACATTCATTTTGAAAGGACTAGAATATAAAAGCAAGGATGTAATGCTGAGACTTTATAAGGCATTGATCAAACCACATTAGGAGTAATATGAACTGTTTTGGGCCCCAAACCTACAGAAGGATGTGCTGGCATTAGAGACGATCCAGAGGAGGTTACAAGAATGATCCCAACATTGAAAGGGTTAATATATGAGGAGTGTTTGATGGCTTGGGGCCTGGACACACTGGAGTTTAGAAGAATGAGTGGATCTCACTGAAATGTACCAAATATTGAAAGACACGGATGAATGGACATAGAGAGAACATTTTCAATAGATGGAGAATCTGGGACCAACCTCAGACTAGAAGGGAGTTCCTTCAGAACAGAGATGAGAAGGAATTTCTTTAGCAAAGTTTGGTGAATCTGTGGAATTAATTGCCACTGACAGCTGTGGAGGCCGTTGAGTATATTTAATGTAGAGATAGATAGATTCTTGACTAGGAAGAGCATCAAAGGTTATGTGGAGAAGGCAGGAGAATGGGATTCAGAGGAAAAATAAAACAACCATGATCAAATATTCAGCCGAGCAGACTCAATGGGCTGAATGGCCTAATTCTGCTCCTTTGTCTTATGGTCTAATTTGTTGGTTGCCTATATTTTACAAAAATAATTAAGGGTGAAAACTGGAAAGATTTTTACCACACAAACTGTAGGCATTGTTATAAAGAAGCCTCAAGTTTAGTAATGTTTAGATTAATTGGTATAGAAATAGGTTGGAGAAGCACTGAAAAAGCTGTAATTGGCACATGAACTAAATAAAAAACCTCACATAATTTATAGAATATTGCAGAAGGTTATCAATCTCTAACAGTGGCCAGAATTTGCTCCTCTTCAGGGAGTATGAATGTTAGGAATACACTGGAGGTCAGATGCTGTGCCTGTAACCTGCTGCTTGGTCACTGTCCCTGTCACTAGTACCATGCTTAGGGCTCCTGTGCTGAATCGAGGGTCTGGGTAGCTGAACTGGAATTATTAAAAAAAAATAATAATTTCATTTATATTAACATTTTCATCACTTTATATCAAAGAAATGTGTTTGAAAATAATTTCACTCTTTAATGTATTGCTAATTTTTACATTAATTTGCATCTATTTTAAATGTTTTATTAACAGAGACATTCACAACCAGGCACAAAGGCCTCCAGCAAAAAGCCATCCGGATGACCTAGGATAAAGGCAGATATGATCTGCAGACTGAGGCCTAATTCCCACGTGTGACAATTGCCTGGCAATGATCGTGGCCCATTAATCCTGTATACTGCTCGGTCTGCTGATTATTTCTAGCACATTCCATTCTTATTTTAGTAATAGCTTAATGCTTCTATTCCTGTTTCTGATGTAACAAATTGGGCTTTCAGGTTTTTGAGATGCAATGAGCCGAATTTGCTTTGCCTTTCAGATAATCAAAGACATTCAATTATTGGGAATGGTAGCTGGAGTAATTGGCTTGGATATACTGGTTCTGCTGACATGGGGTATTGCTGATCCACTGGAATGTATTCAGTCCTTAAACGCAGAAATAAGGGTAATAAAAACTTCTAATTTCAGTGCTCATTTAAAGAATGAAAACAAAAATTATTTTAATTGTAGTGATTCCAATTGTTTATAAAGATAAATAAGATGTCATTTGTGAAACTATTTTAATTTTGTTTCAAATTAGTCAGTCTCCTAAGTGTTGCACAGGCAGGATGGAAAACAAACAAGTCAGATTGTCTTCCATATTCCCTCATCTTTTTCTTCTGGATGATTTCTCATACCACAGGCAATTGAAAAAACTCTTTCTTACTCTGCCACAGTGATGAAAAGTTGTGCTTCTCATTACACAGACATCTGGATTATTCTCATTTCACTTCTGAAGGTAAGAATTTGTCTTTTTTTTCCCCCATTCTTGTTCTTTGAAAGCTCAAGCTCAAGATTGTTTTTTGTTTTTGTTTTGTTACCTGTCTCAGGGGTGAGGGGAGGCCAACCATGGGAATACAAACAGAAAATGCTAGAAGTACTCAGCAGGTTAGGCAGCATCTGTGGCGATGGCAATGGAGTTAAGTTCATGTCATGCAGATGTGGTTAACCCGATAAGATATGAGACACCCTCTTAGCAATCATTTGAACAATTAAGCTGTTTGCTAGGGCATTGAGCCAACAGTGTCATATGGGAATAGCATCACAGGTAGGTCAGGCAGGGTAGGGCTGGCAAGCTTTCTCTGCTGTTTGCACAGTATACAGTTTGGAATTCTATGAGATTTTAATCTGTCTGGTTTCAGTTTATAATCCCAGATTTGTTCAGCTTCACTCCCAGTGCCATTGGTGAAATAAGAATACTTTACAACAAGCTGTTACTCTGGTTCAATTACTACTTCCTAATTGATTTTACCTGGCATTCTGTTCTATCTCGACCAACCTTGTGCCACCTCTTGTTACTCAAGTTAATTGTTTATGTTGACCTTTTTTTTGTAAAATGAAAAATAAACCACACCATGTTGATTGTAATGGTTTGACCGTGACAGACCTAACATTTACCAAGGTGTTTCTGATTTTCTGATGACTTCGCAGAGCACCCCAGTCAATCTTCGGGGTGATCCTGGGCTTCCAATCGTCTGTCATTTTTATTTCTCTATTCATATCCATTGTATGTCTTTGGCATCTTGTACCATTCCAATGAAACCTTACATAAACTAGAGGAACAGTATTTCACCTTCCAATATAACACAATAAAGTCCTTAAGATTCAACAACCCTTCCAATTTGTGTCTGAATTGGCCACTTCTGATAAAATGTTAATAACCTTAAATATGAACACTTATTCTCTTGGTTCTACTAAAACTTACCCACTTGTGTATTTTTCAGCAATTTTACTTTTTATTTAGAATTTCTAGAAGCTGCCGTGGTTTGATTCTCAATCTGACAACAGCACACTAGTTTTCCTCAAACTTCCTGAAGCTTTTGAAAGTATTTGCCTACACTTCCTTCTCCTTCACCATTGTTATCTGCCATCTGACTATTTTTACACATTCTTTTTACAGCTTCTCTGTAATATGCAAAAGTCATTTTAACTATCCAAAGGCATGCCCAATATCAAGCCTGGGCTGCCTCCAAAATTTCTCCAGATAACTACTGTTATGACACATTTGTAGTAATATTTCCATGACATTACTTCATTGTTTTAACTTTCTAACCAAAAGTTATCCACTGTTTATTGGTATTGGCTTATTATTGTCACCTGTATCAAGATGCAGTGAAAAGCTTGTCCTCAATACTGTTTATACAGATCCAATCATTACACAGAGCATTGAGCTAAAATAAGGTAAAACAATAACAATAAAGTGTAAAAGCTACCAAAAAGTACAGTGTGGGTAAATGATAAAGTACAAGATCATAGGGAGGTAGATTGTAAGGTCAAGAGTCCATCTTATCGTACAAAAGGTCCATTCAAGAGTCTGATATCAGTGGGATAGAAGCTGTCCTTGAGCTGGTGGTAGGTTCTTTCAGAGTTTTGTATCTTCTGCCCAATAGGAGAGGGAGAAGAGGAAATGCCAGGGGTGAGTGGGGTTTTTGCTTTACTGAGGCAGCGAGAAGTATAGGCAGAGTCCATAGAGGGGAGGCTGGTTCTTGTGATATGCTGAGCTGTGTCCACAGGTCTCTGCAGTTTCTTGTGCTCACGTGCAGAGCAGTTACCAATCCATTATGCACTCAGAATTCTTTCCATGGTGGATCAATAAAAATTGATCAGAGCCAGTGTGGGCATGCCAAATTTCTTGATCTTTGAGAGGAAGTAGAAGCATTGGTGAGCTTTCTTTGCTGTGTCATCAACATATTTGGACCCAAAAAAGCTATTGTTTATGTTCACACCTAGAAACTCGAATCACTCACCCTCAGCACTATTAATGTACTGTAGACAGAAGCACATGCGCCATGCCCCTTTCTGAATTCAATGACCAGCTCTCTTGTTTTGTTGACATCAAGGGAAAGATAGTTGTCATGACACCATGTCACTAAGCAACACACACAAAATGCTGGAGCAACTCAGCAGGTCAAGCAGCATCAATGGAAATGAACAAACAGTCGACATTTTGAGCCGAGACCCTTCCTCAGGGGGATGACATCAGAATAAAAAAGTGAGGGAGAGGAAAGAGAATTAGCTAGAAGGTGATAAGTGGACCCAGGTGGGTGGGAAAGGTTATAAGGGCTGGAGGGGAAGGAATCTGATAGGAGAGTGGACTGTTGGAAAGAAGGAAGAAGGAGGGGCACTGGGGGAGGCGATAGGCAGGTGGAGAGAAGAGATGAGAGTGGGAAATAGAAGAAAAGGGAATAGGAAGGGGGAAAAATTTACTGGAGGTGAAATGGATGGTCGTGCCATTGGGTTGGAGGCTACCTGGATGGAATATGAGGTGTTGCTCCTCCACCATGAGTCTGGCCTCATCGTGGCAAAAGAGGAGACCATGAACCAACATGTCGGAATAGGAATGGGGATAGGAATTAAAATGGTTGACCACTGGGAAACTCCTCTTTTGGTGGATGGAGCAGTGCTGCTTGAAAAAGGGGTCCCGTAATTTATGTCAGGTCTCGCCAGTGTAGGCTGCATCAGGAGTACCAGATACAATAGACAACACCAAGAGATTTGCAGGCTAAGTGTTGCCTCCCCTGGAAGGACTGTTTGGGGCCCTGAATAGAAGCAAGGGAGGATGTAAATGGGTGGGTATAGCATACCTATCGCTCGCAGGAATATGTGCCAGGAGGGAGATTACTGGGAAAGGACAAGGGAATCGTGGAGAGAACAATCCCTGTGGAAAGCAGAGAGTTGGGCGGGAGGGAGGGCGGGGGAGGTAAAGATGGGTTTGGTGGTAGGATCCTTTTGAAGATGGCAAAAGTTGTGGAGAATGATATGTTGGATGCAGAGGCTCATGGGGTGTTAGGTGAGGGCAAAAGAAACTCTGTCCCTGTTAAGGCAGCAGGAATGTGGGGTGAGCACAGATATCCAGGAAATGGAGAAGATGCGGGTAAGGTCAGCATCAATGGTGGTGGAAAGAAACCCTGTTGTTTGAAGAAGGACATCTCTGATGTCCTGGTAAGGAAAGCCTCATCTTGGAAATAGACCCAGCAGAGACAAAAAAAACTGAGAAAAGGGAATAGCATTTTTACAGGAGACAGGATGAAAAGTCAATATAGCCATGAGAATCAGTAGGTTTATAAAAAAAAAACATGTTAGTAGACAGAGATGGAGACAGATCGAGAAAAGGGAAAGAGGTGTCAGAATGGACCAAGTGAATTTCAGAGCAGGTGGAAGTTGGAGGCAAAGTTGAAATAGACGAGCTCAGCATGAGTGCATGAAGCAGCACAAATGCAGTCATCAATGTAGCACAGGAAGAGTTGGGGAGTATCACCAGGGAAGGCTTGGAACAAGGGCTGTTCCACATCACCAACAAAAAGGTAAGCATAGCTGGGGCCCATGACTGCCCCTTGAATCTGGAGAAAATGGGAGAAGCCAAAAGAGAAATAGGAACAGTTCTGCCTGACCATGTCACTAAGCTCTCTATCTCCTTCCAGTACTTCAACTCACCATTATTTGAGATAAAGCCCCCTACAGTGGGATTAGGGAAGGGAGCTGAGGCAAAGGAACACCAGTGATGAGAATAATGGTGGCAGAGGTGTTGCTGTGTATTCTTACTAATTGTAGTGTGTCAATCAGAACGTCAAAGATCTGTTTGCAGAAGGAGGCATTAACTGAAGTTTGGTGATGAGTTTGCTTGGAATGATAGTATTGAAGACACCACTGTAGACAATAGACAATAGGTGCAGAAGTAGACCATTCGGCTCCTTGAGCCTGCACCACCATTTTGAGATCATGGCTGATCAATTACCATCAATACCCGGTACCTGCCTTGTCCCCATATCCCTTGATTCCCCCTATCCATAAGATATCTATCTAGATCCTTCTTGAAAGCATCCAGAGAACTGGCCTCCACTACCTTCCGAGGCAGTGCATTCCAGACCCCCACAACTCTCTGGGAGAAGAAGTTTTTCCTTAACTCTGTCCTAAATGACCTACCCCTTATTCTCAAACCATGCCCTCTGGTACTGGACTCTCCCAGCATCTGGAACATATTTCCTGCCTCTATCTTGTCCAATCCCTTAATAATCTTATATGTTTCAATCAGATCCCCTCTCAATCTCCTTAATTCCAGCATGTACAATCCCAGTCTCTCTAACCTCTCTGCTTAAGACAGTCCAGACATCCCAGGAATTAACCTCGTGAATCTACGCTGCACTTCCTCTACAGCCAGGATGTCCTTCCTTAACCCTGGAGACCAAAACTGTACACAATACTCCAGGTGTGGTCTCACCAGGGCTCTGTACAAATGCAAGAGGATTTCCTTGCTCTTGTACTCAATTCCCTTTGTAATAAAGGCCGACATTCCATTAGCCTTCCTCACTGCCTGCTGCACTTGCTCATTCACCTTCAGTGACTGATGAACAAGGACTCCGAGATCTCTTTGTATTTCTCCCTTACCCAACCCTACACCAATCAGATAATAATCTGCCTTCCTGTTCTTACTCCCAAAGTGGATAACCTCACACTTATTCACATTAAACGCCATCTGCCAAGTATCTGCCCACTCATCCAGCCTATCCAAGTCACCCTGAATTCTCCTAACATCCTCATCACATGTCACACTGCCACCCAGCTTAGTATCATCAGCAAATTTTCTGATGTTATTTTCTATGCCTTCATCCAAATCGTTAACGTAAATGGTAAACAGCTGTGGTCCCAATACCGAGCCCTGTGGCACCCCACTAGTCACCACCTGCCATTCCGAGAAACACCCATTCACCGTTACTCTTTGCTTTCTATCTGCCAACCAGTTTTCTATCCATGTCAATGCCTTCCCCCCGATGCCCTGAGCTTTGATTTTACCCACCAATCTTCTATGTGGGACCTTATCAAATGCCTTCTGAAAATCGAGGTACACTACATCCACTGGATCTCCCCCGTCTAACTTCCTGGTTACATCCTCGAAAAACTCCAACAGATTAGTCAAGCATGATTTACCCTTGGTAAATCCATGCTGGCTCGGCCCAATCCTATCACTGCTATCTAGATATGCCACTATTTCATCCTTAATAATGGACTCTAGCATCTTCCCCACCACCGATGTCAGGCTGACAGGTCGATAGTTCTCTGTTTTCTCCCTCCCTCCTTTCTTAAAAAGTGGGATAACATTAGCCATTCTCCAATCCTCAGGAACTGATCCTGAATCTAAGGAACATTGGAAAATGATTACCAATGCATCCGCAATTTCCAGGGCCACCTCCTTTAGTACCCTAGGGTGCAGACCATCTGGACCTGGGGATTTGTCAGCCTTCAGTCCCATCAGTCTTCTCATCACCGTTTCCTTCCGAATGTCAATCTGTTTCATTTCCTCTGTTACCCTATGTCCTTGGCCCATCCATACATCTGGGAGATTGCTTGTGTCTTCCTTAGTGAAAACAGATCTAAAGTACTCATTAAATTCTTCTGCCATTTCTCTGT
The DNA here is from genome assembly GCF_048418815.1 of Hemitrygon akajei. NCBI lineage: Eukaryota > Metazoa > Chordata > Chondrichthyes > Myliobatiformes > Dasyatidae > Hemitrygon > Hemitrygon akajei. The sequence continues at coordinate 42,219,087 of NC_133128.1, forward strand.
TTCCCATAACAATTTCACCCAATTCATTCTTCAAGGGCCCAACATTGTTCTTAACTATCTTCTTTCTCTTCACATACCTAAAAAAGCTTTTGCTATCTTCCTTAATATTCCTGGCCAGCTTGCGTTCGTACCTCATTTTTTCTCCCCGTATTGTCTTTTTAGTTAAGTTCTGTTGTTCCTTAAAAACTTCCCAATCATCTGTCCTCCCACTCACCTTAGCTCTGTCATATTTCCTTTTTTTTAAATGCTATGCAATCTCTGACTTCCTTTGTCAACCACTGTGGCCCCTTTCCCCCCTTTGAATCCTTCCTTCTCTGGGGGATGAACTGATTTTGCACCTTGTGCATTATTCCCAAGAATACCTGCCATTGCTGTTCCACTGTCTTTTCTGCTAGGCTATCCATCCAGTCAACTTTGGCCAGCTCCTCCCTCATGGCTCCATAGTTTCCCCTGTTCATCTGCAACACTGACACCTCTGATCTGCCCTTATCCTTCTCAAATTGCAGATAAAAGCTTATCATATTATGATCACTACCTCCTAATGGCTCCTTTACTGCAAGATCGCTTATCAAATCCTGTTCATTACATAACACTAAATCCAGAATAGCCTTGTCCCTGGTCGGCTCTCGTACAAGCTGTTCCAAGAATGCATCCCGTAGGCACTCTACAAACTCCCTATCTTGGGGTCCAGCACCAACCTGATTCTCCCAGTTCACCTGCATGTTGAAATCCCCCATAACTACTGCAACATTACCTTTGCCACACGCCAATGTTAACTCCCTATTCAACTTGCACCCAAAATCCATGCTGTTTGGTGGCCTGTAGACAACACCCATTTGGGTCCTTTTGCCCTTACTGTTCCTCAGTTCTATCCACACAGACTCTACTTCTCCTGACCCTATGTCCCCCCTTGCAAAGGACTGAATCTCATTCCTCACCAACAGGGCCACCCCACCCCCTCTGCCCACATTTCTGTCCCTACGATAGCACGTATACCCTTGTACATTCATTTCCCAGATCTGATCTCCCTGCAGCCATGTCTCCGTTATCCCAACAACATCATAGTTACCCATTTGCACCTGGGCTTCAAGCTCATCTGCCTTATTTCTGACACTTCGTGCATTCAGATATAGAATTTTTAACCCATTTCTCCTCTCTCTGTTTGAATCGCTGCCTATTGTGCTTAACCCAGCTCCCCAAACTCCCATCGGGCTATACGCCCCTAGAATTTTGTTGTCCTTCCTAAATTTACTTATTCTTTCAACACATCTAACTCCATGTAGTCAATAAACAATGGCCACTTGTTAACTTAATCATCTTATGAAACTTAACAGGATATAAATTTAAGATTTGCACAGGCCCATCTCAAAGCTGTCTACCCCCTCCCTTCCCTGCCCATCCCTTCTCCCAGATTCTGCTCCACACAGTTTAGATGCATCCTCAATTCACATGTCCAAACGCTAGGATAGAAGTGAAAAAAAAAACACATTTTCAAACCAGGGGATCTGTCCTGGAAGACCAACTATTTGTTTAGCTATTTGGCTGATATTTGAAGAACAGGTCAATAAAAATGTTCTGAACTTTGCCAACGCATTTCACCAATAACTTCTGTAGAGAATTTGTATCTTCCAAGGTCATGCTAACATAACTGATAACTAATTAGGTACAACCCAGGTTATAATTTAATATGTGTGTGGAAACATGTAATAAAACAATGACCTCCATGGAAGTCTCTACGTCTTGGAAGTGGTGAAGCATAAGTTAACTAGATTGAATTCCTTGAATGATTTTCATGGTTTGGGAATGTTGACTCATAAGGACAGATTGAACAGGATTGATCCACATTTGGTAAAGTTAAGAATGAGAGGTAAGTGCATGTGAAATATATAAAATTTCTCTAGTGGATTTCTATAGAACTTGTTTTTTTTTCTTGGGATAAGCCAATTAAAATTGTGATGAGGCGAAAGTTCTTTATCCAGTGTGATGTAAATCTAGAATTACTTCAGAAGAGTCTAATGTTCAGCCATCAAAAATAATCAAGGCAAAGGTCAACGGATTTTTGCACTTGAAATAAACCCAAGAGAAAACTAGGGAGAATGGGATGGGCAAGAAAATGGAATTGAGGGAAAAGAGCAGCCATAATCTTGCTGTTTGTGCTTAATTATAGGTTCACTATCTTGGTATCTGTTTGAGCTGAATTTCTCACTCCAAGTACTTCCGTCACAAAAGGTTACCTATGTCTCAGCTCATGGCCTTAATCCATCTGCTTCTGGGATTGTTATTCAAGCTGTCTCACCCTCAGACTTAACTGGTCCAATGGTCTTCTAGTCATATCATATACCTTTGAATATTTAAATGCAGCCCAGTAAAAATTCCACCACTAATAAAGACTCACACTCATTCTTCTATTGATTTTAGTTTGCCACTAGTTATTATTAAAATGTACCTCTATTACTTCTAAAAGGTACAGTTCAGTTTCTCATACCTGTTAGCATGCCTCCAGTGACTGCTGTAACTCATACTCCTGCCACCTCTCAGGTATCACTTTGTGCTGTTTCACTTCCTTTGATCTCAAGCAAATATTTCCTATCCATGAATATGTACTGTAAGTGTTTCAACTACTCTGCTTTCTTCTCAAACATGACTTTCTCTATAGCATTTGAACAGGTAATATGGAGCATGAAACATCTCACAGTCGGAATTAATTTTAACTACTCCATCCATATGTAAACATTTATTATCACGTTGTAATCTAGTCCAACTGGTTTTCATTATTTTGTAGTATTAATCAGTTTATACTATTTAATTCTGGGAGAACAATGACATGGCACTGACAACTATTTATTCTTTTTCACACAGGGAAGTCTTCTGCTATATGGCACATATTTAGCTGGTTTAACTAGCAAAGTCAGCTCTCCCCCTGTAAACCAGACCATCACCATCATGGTGGGAGTTTACTTGGCCATGTTCACTACAGGAATAATCATTCCTGTTACCAGATTCTTGGATTCTTGGCCCAATCTAACCTATGGTATTACTGCAGGTGGAATATTTGTTTGTACCTCAGCCATCAACTGTCTCATCTTCATTCCACAGGTAAGGAAAAGTCAATAAAGAAGAAGCCAATGCATCTTGTCCCCAACAAATAAAGATTGACCACTGACAGGCTCCAGCTTCATTATCCAAGTAATTAATAGAGCTGAGTTTGCCGGGCTCTCAACTGTAAGTCTCAGACCCAACATATCTCTAAACTGTGAAGAGATTAGAAAAAAGGAGGCAATCACCTCCAGAGTCACTTCTGATCTCCTGTCTCAGCTTCTGAACTTACTGCCTATTGGTGATACCATTCACATAGAATTTGCATGCATGTGCATTCTAATGACAATCAATTTACTTCCTCATCACCCGCATGTTTTTTATAATCGCTTGGTGATATCAAACATCAAGTATTTAGTGAGTTACATTTTTCTCAACTGATTGAAGAAGACCAGAGGCATTACTTTCTTCCTCTCACAGTTATTGGGTGTTAGATGAGGGTTATTTGTTTCTATTCAGTGACCATTGAATTCTTGGAATTCATCATACCAGTTGTTATTGAGTATATTCAGCTGTGACTGGTGAATATTTTGGACACTAAGGAATGAAAGATTATAGGGCTCACGTGAGAGAGCACAATTATGTTTGAGGATTTTATTGAATGGTGGACAAGCTTCTTTCTTCCTTATGATCCCTGCTGTTAACTACATCCCTTCTCAAGACACTGAAAAAGCCAATGCAAGGTCTTTGCATTGAATCTTACTCAAAACTGAGGTTTGTGCTCCATCACAAGGTCTTTCCTAATTTTCAAGCATATCCTGCGCATTCAATGCAAATCTCTATCATTACAGAATGACATGATGCATGTGTTTTTCTTTCCCCTCTTCCATTTGTTTTGTACCTATGCTCATCATGGACTGTGAAGCACAAAGGTCCATTCCCTTACATAGAACATAGAAAAGCACAGGAACAAGCCCATTTGAATTAATCCCATCTGTCTGGACATGGTCCATATCCCTCTTTTCCCTGCCTATTCACATGCCTGTCTAAATGTCTAATAAATATTGATGTTATATCTGCTTCTACCACCAATCCTGCAGGCAAGTTCCAAGCACCTATCGCCATCTGTATAAACAAAATAATCTTACCTTGGCTACCTCCTTTAAGCTTTCTCCTCTCAAATTTCAAAGTTCAAACTACATTTATTATCAAAGCATGTATACTTCAGGTAATCCAGGCAACATCCCAGTGCACGTCTTCTACACTCTTACGATTAGATCTGCATAAAATACATGTACAATGGGCTAACCTAAGTTTTGTACACCTGCAAGATAACTTCCCAACTTTTATACACAATGACTTGTGTTGGGAAATCTGTAAATCAATACTCCTAAGAGACCTGCCATACATTATAGATATTTGTATTTGCATGATCTCCTGAAACGTATGACCTCACACTTGTCCAGGTTAAGTACTGTCTTCCATTTCCTATTTTACGTGATGCCCAACTCAAGCCATATTAATTTTAGGCTATGTTGCAGCACTATGAAGAGTGAGTCAGAATAACTTCCAGCAGTCAGCCAAATTCGTAATTTTGGAAGTTGCAATCTGCCCATCTTTCTGAATTGCAAAATGTACTAATATATATATATTTAAAGCTTTACAGCAATTAATAAAATAAGTTTGTCAGCACAAACCAAAAGTAGAATTCTCTGTTATGTGCACTATCTGCAGAAATCAATGCAACTATAATAATTTTTATATATGATTAACCATGCAACATCACAATTATCTATCTGATCATCAGCTCTTGCAGGTTTTTAAATAAAGCTGTGCACTGCCCCACATATTTGTTTTTGGCAACGTTTTATGCTCCCTTTTACTACGTGCATTACAACACTTCTTGTTTCATGTATTTAATAACAGATCTTTAAAAAATTGCAGACTCACCATGTGGAAATAGGCAAACGTGATAGTATCAAACTTCCTGGCTGGCTCCAGCTAATTCCCAGCTGCACTTCAAGTCTGAATTGGAATCCAGTAGTGGAGCTAAACCTTGCTGAGATTCCCCACAAACTATGTTGGAGAATGCTGTCTGATCCTATGCCAGATTAAAACTGGCGCAAGAACTGTTAGCTCATTGATTTCATTCAGGGTTGTAGGTTTCAAAAACAGAGTAAACTAAGTTTTTTAAATTAATGGCTTGCTTTCAATGATTCAGAAGTGTTTTAGTTTGTATTTCCTTTGAAAAATGTCAGCTCTTTGTTTTTAATGTAAGTGATTCTGAATGTCAGAGACCCTTTACAACCCAAATATCTTTTGACAAATGGTAAAAATAGAGATGGGGTTTTGCCAGGAATCAAAGGTTCCCAGAAGACTTTAGTCTACGTGGCATGTTCGGGCCTGCTCCAGAGCACTCCATTATTTTATTCAAACCCTGCTGCTCTTCAAGGTCTTACTGCCTAAACCCCATAACAAGCAGCACTAGCCTTTCAGATTCGGCTGAGATGAGTTCAGTAAAGTGTCCATAGGTCGCGGGCCCATGGGGCACAAGTTGTTTGGGTTATTTTTACTGCAGAAAGAGAATCTCGATCTTAACAGTTGCTATTAGCTTTAGAAGATGCTCAGTGCTGTGGCAGCTTTATCTATCTGTGCTGTTCTAGGCAGGCTTATTGGCACAGAACTGGTGCATTGACATCACATTACCTTTTCACTGACCAGCTAAGTGCACGCAGAGAGCTTCACAGTGTACCACAAAATGATTTATTTCAGATGATGATCAGAACATCAGTTTGTCCGTTGTGTGTAACATTATATTTTTGATAAGCTAAAGGTAATATGCATGATCCTTAAATGAACACAATTGTGTAATTACAAATAGCAATATATTTTAATATTAAAGGAACAAAGAACAGTTCATACTTTCAGTCACAGTATAGTATCAGGCAAATGATTATCTGGAACTTACTGCCACATCAACTGGATGAGTAAATTATAATTGATGAATTAGAGTTGGAGAAAAGCTTAAAAGATAGCGATGTAAAATTGAGTAACTGTTTATATTTAAGTATCAGTGCAAGCATTTTACAGGAGTTTTCTTGAACAAAATTTGACACAGATCTCCACAAATGTTTGGTCAAAGAGGTATCTTTTAAGAAATACAGTATATTAATGGAAACAGAGAGATAGTGAAGCAGCGTGATCCAGACAGAAAATTCCAGACCTTGGGGCCTTGGCAGCAGAAGACACCATTACCACTGCTGCTGTAAATAAATTTGGGGCTCATTTAGAAGGTAGAAATGGTAAAATGAAAATATTTATGAGGGGTGTTAAAAAGAGGCAAGATCAATGTAATTTTGAAAGTAACAAGAATTTTCAAATCAAGTTCTTTGGGAGCCATGTAGGTAATGAGTGAATAGCCCAAGTGTACTTGGGCATATTTGTATCATGGGGAGTAGAATTTTGGTTGATCTTAAATTTAGAGAGGGGAGAATGAGGGGGAACTTACAGTGGGGAAAATGAGGGGCATGAGGGAGAATTTACAGAGGGAAGAATGAGGTTCATGAGGGGGATTTTACAGAGGGGAGAATGAGCGATATGAGGGAGAATTTACAGAGAGAAGAATGAGGGATGTGAGGGAAAATTTACAGAGGGGAGAATGAGGGATATAATCTGAAAATTCTGCTGATACTCAGCAAGTCAGACACCATCTGTGGGAGAAATTTTAGGTAAACTCTCGGAAGAAATGTGAAGAGGGAAGCTGGCGAAGAACACCATTGAGATCTGGAAGTGACAAAAACATAATAATTTCAGCAGTAGACGAGTTGAGAGAAGGAGAAGGTTGGACCATGTTGCAAGCAAGATGGGACAAACCTTAAGCATTATAAAAACCAAAGATGTATTGGACCACTTTCTGTAATATATTTCCTTGGAGATATCCAAGATGCAAACTTAACATTGCTTTCCAGAATGTAATGATAAACATTTTAGCTAAGGATCCTGTTTATTGAATGAATTAAATGAAATCCTGGTTTATGGTTTTCTCTAGAAAAGATAGCAATCAAATATGTTTTTTTTCTACATGGGCAAAATATGGCACTGTGGACCAAATCTGAGTTTATTGCTCTTACAGGAATTGAACGTGCCCATGATTTTGGCATTCTAATATTGTTTCCACTCGCGATGCGCACTTCATAATGAATGCATCATTAGCTATTTTTGACAGCTTCATTGGTAAATTTCTAAGAAATGCAGTCAATACAAATTGATTATCTGAACTCTCTTAACAGGTCAGACAGTGGAAGAAATTTGATGAAGAATTAAACCATACGCCTAATCAAATGTCGAAATATTTCAATAGTCCCAGCAAGACTTTTCGTTCCATGTACAGCGATGAGCAGATCTATCACCTGCTTGGAGAGAATAATTCCATGAAACGTCTTCTCACTGAGGTGGTGGGGTTTAAAACTGTATAATCCAGATGTTGTCACTTGTTAATATATTAATGAGAGTTGTTCAAGACAGTCCAATGTACCCAAGTAACAGCTGTCCAGCACTGGAGGTGACCTTTATTCATGTGCTAATGTTTGAAGGTTATTCACATTGATTGCAAGCTAATTTAAGAGCTAAATTTGGTCTCAGCAACCAAGCAGTTCCAGATCAGCTGAGTACCCCAGGGAGGCAACTGGAACAAGGCTTAGCGAATACTGGATAGTACAGGAAATCCAAAATTACACTCAGAAATTAAAGGGATGACTTATGATAATGACAAATACTTTTTCCTGAAAATTTATCTGCATGTAAGTCACCAAGACAATTGACAACAGAGCATTGTTTTAAAAAACTGCCTGCAAACAAACACAGTCTTGGTTAAAATGGTTATCAAAACACACAAAAAAGAAGAAAATAGATAACTTTAGGACATAGAATGCTTCTTCTCCAAACTGTAGACATATCAAAGTTTAAAGTAAATCTATTATCAAAGTACATATATGTTACCATATACAACCCTGAGATTCACTCTCTTGAGGACATACTCAATAAATCTAGTAACCATAATAAAAATCAACATAAAGCTGTACTCAACAGGGTGGACAACCAATGTGCAAAATACAACAAACTGTGCAAATTCGAGAAGAAAATAAGAAATAATAATAATAAATAAGCAAAAAATAACCAGATCATGAGATGAAGAGTCCTTGAAAGTGAGTCATAGGTTGTGGGAACAGTTCAGTGATGGGGCAAGTGTAGTTATCCCCTGTGGTTGAGGGGTAATAGCTGTTCCTGAACTTGTGGTGTGAGTCCTGAGGCTCCTGTTGGCAGCAGCGAGAGTAGAGCACGACCTGGATGGTGGGGGTCCACGGTGAAGGATGCTACTTTCCTATGACAGCTCTCCAGGTGGATGTACTCAGTGGTGGGGAGGGCTTTACCCGTGATGGCCTGGGCAGTATCTACTGCTCTATATCTGACACTGCATTCTTTCACTATTGCTTAGTTCAGTGGTTGCAAATGACAGGGTAATCTGTTTGCTACATTACCTCACCATCATTGACACTTGTTAAGGAATAAGTCCTGTGGTTTTATATTTAAATGTTTGCAGGAAAACATAATTTAGCTATTAGTAATTTATTTTTTTCTCTCCCTAGAAAAATGCAACAATTGAATGTTTACAGGAGCAGGTAAGTAAGGTGAAAGAGAGATTGATGTATTTAATGGCACCAGAATGCATCGATGGGCTTGGAGATCCGACATCACAATCTAGCACTGCTTGCTGCCCTTTGATAAATTCTGAGGTCAAGTGTCCCAACATAGCAACAGAAGATCTATTGAACGAGGACTCTTTGTCAGAGATACAGAAGAATCAAGATTGCCTCTCTGGATTACAGCAAGATAGTAAACCTGTGTCACTGCAAAGTAGTCTGGAACAAATCTTTCATGACACCAAGATTAGCCCTGAAACAGTTCTGCATTCCCAGAAGGATCTAGTAGTCTTAATAGATTCTCAAGATTTGTATGAAGAAACTAAGAACCATCCAGAACAGCAAGCAAATCCTGAGAATATTACAGGGTCTTTCCAAAAGTCACTTGATGCCTCAAAAATGAAATTAGTTAATCAGAGCAAGCCAAATGACCATGTGAAGATCATTCAGGACCCCAAAGATGAAATGCTGGCCTTTTCTACAGTCCAACCATCAATTAAAGCTGAGAAACCTTCTACAAAGGAGACTAAAACCAAATTTGTGAACAGTGAGAAACTACAAGAGATTCTGCAAGAATTGAATGTTAATGCTATCTATTCACTAGATAGAGCAAGACAGATCCTACCAGCCCGAAACCTTGAACAGTATGGTAGGACGATGCAGTGGCTGAAACACCACTGTCATAATATTTCTCCATATACAATGAGACGAAGAAGACCACCTTTTTATTCAACAAGGAGTGTACACCCTCCATATTATTTCCAATATTTATCACCTCATTATACAAAGTATATCAATGAAGAATCAAATAGGGATACAATAAAAACACTATCTACTGATCATAGTCAATTTCAAAGAACTCAACACAAAATACTAACTGATGAAAGTGAGTCCAGCGGTCTATCAACTTCATGGTTAGTGAAGAAAATGCAAATGCAGCCCAATGGCTGTAAAACACCTCAAAAAGTGGAGCAAAGAGACAGATATATCCACTCCCTGACTTCAGGAGGAGAATGCATTAACAAATCCCATTCAGGTCTGAACAAATACTTATCCTCAAAAGAAATGTGCATAGTCTGTGAAGAGGGATCTCATGAAATATACCAATATGATTACTCAGACTCAGAATCAAACAGCTCAGATGAAACATTGGGTTATTACCGCAGGCCATGTTGTGAAATGTGTTGTGAAGGCTCCTGCAATTCTAGTACTTCAGAAACTTCAGACAGCGAGGAATATAACACATTCAATTGGTCTCAAAACCATCCAATTGTTAATTTTAAAGAGGACTTAAAACCCACATTTGTATGATCTTTCTAAAAGTCTTAAAATGTTTTTAAATCTGCCAATTTGTTGTTGGTTGTCTTTAAAGAGGATGGTATTGTTTTGTTGAAATATTGAATTTATTTTCTTTTCTATCAGTAATATAGTTATATAATTGAAATGTCATCCATAGGGATTTCTGGGTAGTAGGACATCGACCTTTATATACTTAAGAAAAAGAATAACGGGGTTATTTTCCATGTACATTAATTTTCATGCATACAAATGAGATACATAACTAATCCTAAGTATTAATTACAGCACATATAAATATATCTTTCAGCTCAAACTCTTCCCACCACTAAAATATTTTGAAATCCAAACTATTTATATCTGAAGAGGAGAACTGATTTAACTTGACAGTACAGCCACCAAGTTCTATTGGATTTCAAGCATCAATTCAGCCAGTATTACTTTTTTAGTTAGCGATACAGCACCGTAACAGGTTTTACTGTTCCAACGAGCCCATATCGCTCAATTACACCCATGTAACCAATGAACCTAATAACCTGTATGTCTTTGGAGGAAACTGGAGCCCCCAGAGAAAACCCACGCGGTCACAGGGAGAATGTACAAACTCCATATAGAAAGTGGTGGAAGTGAACCCATGTCACTAGTGATGCAATAGTGTTACAGTAACCGCTATGCCAACATACCGTCCAACAATAACTCATTTTATTTACAGAAAAATAAAAAGGAGGACAGGAGCAAATACAGTAAACATTAATTCCATCTGTGATTAAGATCTGTGATTAAATGGTCTATCTTTGCACATACAGATACGTATGAGTTACCTCTCAAGTTGTTTACCTGTTGAATATTGAGAAAATAGGCATGGAATTCTCCTAATTTATGGTGATAGGAATGTAAAACTTCATGAAAGCCACGTGTTTAAATTAAAATATTGTGGGAAATTATTTTGCTTCTATATTATACGTACATATTATTTTGTTTCTGTTTGAAGTGTAATCTAAGATTTTAAAATGTTTGTTTAGAATATATTAGAATGATTTCTTCCCTATAATTAATACTATAATGTTTTTTATTTATGAATGATAACTATCAGATTTCAAGGCTAGGATCTTTGAATAATTAGTCAAAAATCCAGAAATTCACCATGACTGCATTTGTCCCAGCTGTTTACCTGGAGATCTCTAATCATATGCTCTTTTTGTTGTTCCATTTAAATATTTTTATGATTTGTTTCTAAATTTGATGAAATTTCCTCATAGTCCTAGCTGCAGATTTCTCCCTACTGCTGATTTGTCAAGACAACCAATCTTCATAATTTACCTTCCATAAGTCTGAGAATCCCTATTAACCTCTCTGCTCCATTAACTAAAACCCAGGTTCTCGGGCTTTTCTTTGTAACCAGAACCATTTACTCCCATAATAATTCTATAATGATGCCCACAGTCTCACTATCAGTCTACCTCAACAGGATTTTGTATAAATTCACTGTACTTTTTATCCTCAGTGGAGATTAAAATTCAATGTTGGAGGCATAGAATGTGGAACAAAATATTGTATTTAATGAAAGAAAAATTGTGGCAGCTAATTTGTCACCCTTTCACTGTGCACACCGCCCCAGATGATTTTCTCTTCCAATCGAGGCCCTCAGTTATTGGAGTCGGCCATGGATGTTGCATCCCAGCTGTCCACATGATATGCAAGCTAGTACACAAGCCAGGGGAGTTAAACATGGAGATCCAGCTGTTGCCCATGTAGCAGGCTCTCCCTCTCCATGTAGCTGAAGAATCCAAAGGAAAGGCAGAGGTTGACTCAGTTTGCACTAGTGGTGTTGCAGGAGTTGCCAGACAACATTGAACTCAACATAATTCAATGCCTTAGGGACACCAACTCCAGATTTTTCCTCAGGGTTTATTCCCAAAGCCTTCCCTATAAGTTTGAGATCAGAGTTTTCCTTCTCCTAGATGAGCCGCCAAACACGGCTGATAAACCCCATCTGTCCAAAGCGACTGGTTTTAAGACACCAGTAACCCGCCTTTGCCTCTTCTGTTAGAAGAGATGGTTCCATTGAGCTTAATAGCAAAGCCACACTTGAAGGTCAGGAGCTAGACTTCGTTGTCTGAGGCTACTTAAGACACATGCCATTGGGTTTATTAGGTAGTGGGAGCTTAACCCTACTACCATCCCCAGCTATGACAACCTTAAGGAACCTCTTCCAATTATTTAGCATATAAAACCCATTATATTGTTGGAATGCAATATCATTGTTTACCTGTCCAATGGAACCACCCACCTAAAATTTTAATTGTGTACCTCTATATCCAAGGTCCTTTTTGACACGCCAAGTATTTTCAGTATTCTTTACTTAAGACTACATGTGCTTCAAGTGTTTTGCTGTCTCCAGAAAATTGTGTCTTTTTAAGGCAAATTCTACTGATGATATTCTTTAGGTCAGTGTAATTACTGAGATATCTCCTGTACCTAGTAAAGTGGCCACTAAGTGTATATTGTGGTTTTCTGCTGCTGTAGTCCATCCACTTGAAGGTTTAATGTGTTGTGCAGAGATGCTCATCTGCATACCACTGTTGTAACGTGTGGTTATTTGAGTTACTGTTGCCTTCCTGTCAGCTTGAACCAGTCTGGCCATTCTTCTCCAACCTCTATCATTTTCAAGGTGTTTTCGCGCACAAAACCGCTGCTCGCTGGATGTGTTTTTTTTTGTTTATTGCACCATTTTCTGTAAACTCCAGAGACAACTGTGTGTGAAAATCCCAGGAGATTCAAGATATTCAGACCACCCTGTCTGGTACTAACAATCATTTCACAGTCAAAGTCACTTAGATCACATTTCTTCCCCATTCTGAAGATTGGTCTGAACTACAACTGAACCTTTTGACCATGTCTGTATGCTTTTATACAATTAGTTGCTGCCACATGATTAACTAATTAGATACTTGCATTAATGAGCAGATATACATAATAAAGTGGCCACTGAGTACAAGTCATTATGAAAAAACTTCTATCTTCTTTTCTTTCTCTTTCTGAAAGCATACGAATCTTGCTATTTAGGTCATGCTTTCACTATTCTTAGTATCATTGCACCTTTGCACAACTTAAATAAACAAAATAAAAGTATCAAAATAGACCACAGAAACAAAAGAATAGAGATTTTTTAAAATCTGAAAATATTGCACAAATTATCTGTACTAAGCTGTAAAACCAAAGTTTAAATTGTCTTCAAATATTTTCATTAATTTATATAATAATTATAATGTGTATTTATTGTAGGTTTTGCTTTTGTAGCCTAATGGCATCTGTGGACATTAGTGATGACCACTTGTTACAAGAAAATAAATAAGTTAGATATGATAAATTGAATAATATTCAATTGTTTGGTTCAAAGTTTCTGTGTGTTTTGCATATTGTACAATTTGTATTGATATAATGTTCGGAAAAAAAATTCATGAAAATGTTAATACGAATGTGTACAAAAACCGGTATGGAAAACGATTTGCAGTGGATTGTCACTTAGCTTCTCTACCATCCAATAACAGGTTTTAGAGAACAGTTGGCTTTTGATTTCTATCACCATCTTGTTATGTATTGTAATGGTTCAAAATAGTTTTGATTCAAATAACTTTTTACCTACTTCCACCTTATATACTGTATATCTAATCATCAGGCCTCTGTCATCCTTCAGACAGAGAATTGCAGAGATTCAGAACCTTCAGAGAAGAAATGTCTGTACAACTCAGTTTTAAATGACTTGCCTTTATTTTGACCCCTTGCTCCTGACTCTCCCACAAGTGAAAACAAGAACTGAGAACTGTTTGAGAGATTATCCCACAGTATCATTTGCTGTCTAAAGAGCAGTGGCCTTCTCTAGCCATGATGCAGCCGCTGAGGCACTGTGTAAGAGGATCAAAAACACCAAAGGGATGCACAAGTCTGGCACTTAGAAAATGTGAGTTTTGAAATGTTTTGAATTAAGTTTAGAATATTGATTTTTGTGTTGGTTTTTATTCTGGTATTGTAGTCAAGCAGGTGCAGTGATGGCTAGAAAAGGAAGATGAGAAATTGTTATTATTTATTTGAAATGCAGCGTGATGAATTGTTCTGGATCATTTGGCCATAAAGATACTTTCTGTGTTCCTTCCTGCACAGTTTCATTGAAATGTACACTATTAATGGACTTGACGGGATAGCTGCAGGGATGATATTTTGACAAGCCACAGTATCCAAAACCAGAGTTCACAGTCTCTAAAAAAAAAAGTTGGTCATTCAGGACTGAGGTATGAATAACTTCCTTCACCCAGAAAGTGGTGATTTTAAAAATTTATTCAAGAGGGTTAAACATATTTATGGTTGTGAATGGAGCATGACAATTTTTGCAGTGAGGGTTTACTGAACAGCAGCAGATTTAAGACTGAGATTGGAAGATGCATTGATGTTAAGTGAATGATTACTGTTAATGTGTGAGTATTGTGCTGAGGTAATAGATCAGTCACTATTTAATGGTGGAGCAGGCACAAGGGACCTAATGGCTGACCTCTATTTCTTACAATAAGAGGGCTACACAGAAAATGTACCTGGTGCTAATGTTAAATCTAATGACCATCATGAAATTTGAGACCCACTAATGAAATTGTAGGGCTCCTTCAAAGCCAACTGTTACCAAGCAGTTCAAAGGGCTCTTTCTCAAACTGCAGATGACACAATGACATGTTGTCTTCACAGATGGAGTGGGCACTGTAGTTAAAAGTCATCATGGAGGACTTGCATGTTCATGCAACCTGCTATACTCTTGCAAAAATGAAATCCATTTAGCTTGCTTGTGATAGCACCAATGTCTCCCTTCACATAACATTTGGATGTATTTCAATTATTTCTAGCTCTAGTCTGGAAGCAGAATGCTATTCAGAAATATATTAGCAACCCTGAGCTTAATAATTATTAGTGAAGTATTCCACATTCAGATCAGTCTCTACCACCTCCTCTTCACACATCCTCTCAGTTGTCTAGATTAGCATGGGAGCAAGCAAGTATCACAGAAATCTTGTCACCTTAAATTCCTGAACAATTGCTATTGTTCAATGAATGGAGGATATTGTATGATATACATTGTGTAAAAATATATATAATATGACAAAGAGAGTTATATCACATTGTTATTGTTATTTTTGTTATATGATATTGTTCAATGATTTCACTAGTTCAACGCATCATAGAAATCAAAGAGCACAAACTACCAACAAATGATTTGGGTCTCATTATTGAATGTTTTACCCCTCTCCTTCTTGAGCACCTAAAGTTAGCTATAATGGTGACACCCAGTTTTTCAGTTTCATTGCTATCATTTGCTGACCCCACATATGGACACGAATCAACTACATCATCATCATTGTTTAATTATTGTGGATAGAGCTAAGAAACTGCAAGGGTAAAAAGACCCAGATGGAAGTTGTATACAGACACCCCCCCTCCCCAGACAGTAATAAGGATGTTGCCTACAAATTACAACAAGATATAGAAAATGCATGCCAATAGGGCAGTGTTACAATAGTCATGGGGACTTCAATATACAGGTAGATTGGGAAAATCAAGTTGGTGCTGGTTTACAGGAGGGGAAATTTCTAGAGTGCCTACAAGATGGCTTTTTAAAGCAGCTCATGGTTGAGCTCACTAGAGGATCAGATAATCTGGATTGGGTGTTGTGCAATAACCAAAATTGATTAGAAAACTTAAGGTAAAAGAACCCTTAGGGGAAAGTAATCATAATATGATCAAATTCACCCTGAAATTTGAGAAGGAGAAACTAAAATCAGATGTTGCAGTATTACAGTGGAGTAAAGGGAATTACAGAGGCATGAGAGAGGAGATAGCTGTAATTGTTTGGAAAAGAACACTGGCAGGGATGATGGCAGAGCAGCAATGGCTGGAATTTCTAGAAGCAATTTGGAAGCCACAGGATATATACATCCCAAAGAGGAAGAAGTATTCTGAAAGAAAGATGACATAACCATGGCTAACAAGAGAAGTCAAAGCCAATATAAAAGCCAAAGAGAAGGCATATAATAGAGCAAAGATTAGGGGGGAGTTAGAGGATTAGGAAGCTTTTAAAAATGAACAGAAGGCAACAAAAAAGTCCTTATGAAGGTAAAGATGGAATACGAAAGTAAGCTAGCCAATAATATTAAGGATACCAAAAGTTTCTTCAGATACATAAAGTGTAAAAGAGAGGTGAGTGTGGTTATTGATCCACTGGAAAATGATGCTGGTAAGGTAATAATGGGGGACAATGAAATAGCAGATGAACTGAAAAAGTATTTTGCATCAGTCTTCACTGTGGAAGACACTAGCAGTATGGTGGAAGTTCCAGGTTTCAGGGCATGAAGTGTGTGAAGTTACCAGAACTAGAGAGAAGGATCTTGGGAAACTGAAAGATCTGAAGGTAGATAAGCCATCTGGACCAGATGGTATGCCACCC
This sequence comes from Hemitrygon akajei, assembly GCF_048418815.1. Taxonomy (NCBI): domain Eukaryota; kingdom Metazoa; phylum Chordata; class Chondrichthyes; order Myliobatiformes; family Dasyatidae; genus Hemitrygon; species Hemitrygon akajei. Next base: position 42,235,602 of record NC_133128.1, read on the forward strand.
AGGGTTATGAAAGAGGAGGCTGAAGATATTGTGGAGGCATTAGTAATGATCTTTCAAGAATCACTGGATACTGGAATGGTTCTAGAAGACTGGAAAATTACAAATGTCATTCCACTCTTCAAGAAGGGAGAGAGGGAGAATAAAGGAAACTATAGGCCAGTTAGTCTAACCTTAGTGGTTGGGAAGATGTTGGACTCAATTATTAAGGATGAGCTCTCTGGGTATTCTCTGGAGATACATGATTTTAAAAAAAATAGGCCACAGTCAGCATGGTTTCCACAAGGGGAAATCTTGCCTGGCAAATCAGTTTGAATTCTTTGAAGAAGTAGCAAGCAGGATAGATAAAGGAGAATTGGCTGATGTTTTGTTCTTGGATTTTCAGAAGGCCTTTGACAACATGTCATATATGAGACTGCTTAACAAGCTGCAAGCCTTTCCTGTATTACAGGAAAGATTCTAGCATGGATAAAGCAGTGGCTGATTGGCAGGAGGCAAAGAGTGGGAATAAAGGGAGCCTCTTCTGACTGGCTGCCAGTGACTAGTGTCTGTGGGTGTCTGTGTTGGGACTTATTCTTTTTACATTATATGTCAGTGATTTGGATGATGGAATTAATGGCTTCATTGCAAACTTTGCAGTTGATATGAAGATAGCTGGAAGGGCAGGTAGTTTTGAGGAAATAGAAAGGCTACAGAAGTATGTAGACAGATTAGGAGAATGGGCAAAGAAATAGATGAAATACAGTACTGGGAAGTGTATAGTCATGCATTTTGGTAGAAGAAATGCAAGGGTTGACTATTTTCTAAATGGAGAGAAAATACAAAAAACTGAGACATGAGGGGACTTGGGAGACCTTGGGATTCCCTAAAGGTTAATTCACAGTTAATTTGCAGCTGAGGAAGGCAACGGCAATGTTACCATTCATTTCAAGAGGACTAGAATATAAATGCAAAGATGTAATGCTGAAACTTTATAAAGCTCTGGTGAGGCCTCACTTGGAAGTATTGTGAGCAGGTTTGGGCCCCTTAGAAAGGATGTGCTGAAACTTGAGAGTATTCAAAGGAGGTTCACAAAAATGATTCCAGGATTGAATGGCTTGTCATATGAGGAGCGTTTGATGACTCTGGACCTGTACTCACTGGAAATCAGAAGACTGAGTAGTGACCGCATTGAAATTTAATGAATGGTGAAAGGCCTTGAAAGAATGGATGTGGAGAGGCTATTTCCTATGGTGGGAGTGTCTAAGACCAGAGGACACAGCCTCAGAATGGAGGGGAATCCTTTTAGAAAAGAGATGAGGAGGAATTTCTTTAGCCAGAGAGTGGTGAATCTGTGGAATTCTTTGCCACAGGCAGCTGTGAAGGCCACATGTTTATGTATATTTAAGGCAGAGGTTGATAGATTCTTGGTTGGTCGGGGCATGAGGGGATATGGGGAGAAGACAGGAGATTGGGGCTGAGAGTTAAATTGAATCAGCCATGATGAAAGGACGGAGTAGACTCGATGGGCCAAATGGCATAATTCTGTCCTATATTTCATGCTATTATGGTTCGTATCCTTCCCATTAGGGTGTCTGGCACAATCCATGCTCAAAAATTCACATGCTCTTCAGACTGGAAGAAAAGTGTTATCCTGTATCGCTGGTACAGTAGGTGCCCTGCAGCTAAATTTTGCTAGAACCTAATCTAATATGTCATAATAAATTATTGAATACCTTTTGCATTAAAGCTTGCATGCAAATAAGTGTGTTTGCTAACGTGTGTACTGCACCGTATCTTACTGTACATTAGCTACTGGTTATTAAGCTGAGGAATTCACTTTCTATTTGAATATTTGTAGAATGAGTCCGGTACAATAATTACCAGTCCTCTTTCCTAGTCGTTGTAATGGATAATAATATCTTTTTTTTTTTTTTCTAAATTTTATTTAAATTTTTAAATGATTACAAGTGAAGAAAAAAAGATATGTGACCCTTCCCCCCTCCCCTTAATCCCTCCCCCCTAACTACCCTATATAAAAAAAATTAAGAAAGAAAGAAAAGAAAGAAAGAAAGAGTGCCTGGTTGTTGGTAGGTCTCCACATGCTCCATGGAGTTCTTAATAACTTTAGTATATATATTTATTTCTTTCCCCAAGTAGCCATTAATTTTCTCTTCAGAGCACCTATATATTTAATCCTGTCTTTTGTAAATAAGGGCCCCAGATTTTCAAAAATGTTTCATATTTATCTCTTAAGTTATAAGTAATTTTTTCTAATGGAATACAGCCATAGATTTCTTTTTTCCAACAATCTATACTTAAATATGTATCTGATTTCCAAGTAATTGCAATAGCCTTTTTGGCTACAGCCAGCGCAGTTTTTATAAATTCTTTCTGATATTTATTAAGTTTGAGTTTTGGTTTTGTCCCTTCAATATCACCTAGTAAAAGTAATATTGGATTATGAGGAAGTTTTATTCCCGTAATTTGTTCCAATAAAAGTCTTAAATTTGTCCAAAAAGGTTGAATTTTAGAGCAAGACCATGTAGAATGTAAAAATGTACCAGTTTCTTGATTACATCGGAAACACTGATCAGATAAACTTGGATTTAATTTATTTATTTTTTGTGGTGTAATATATAATTGATGTAAAAAATTATATTGCAAAGATTTAATTTACAAAGATTACAAAGCATTTCTCTGCTCCTCGCAGAGCTTTGTTTTAACTGCCCTGCCACAAATAACCACCTATTCCTTTCCATCTTAATTTTGTTAATCTCCTTATCTTGATTGGCATCTTCTATATTATATTCAAAACGTTCATTTGTTTCAACCAGTCCATACGAAAGCAAGTTTTGCTCCATTCAAGATTTGAAGCCCTCTTCCCTATGACAATCTCAACGTCCCCACCCTCCACGTATTTCTGTAATGGTCCGTGTCAGCAACGATATGATTGGTGGGAAAGCAGGTTTTCTCTCCGTACAGTTTGCTCGGTGTACTCCCTCCTACCTTTAGAATTGATTGAACTTCGAGCTGCAGACAGTCGATGTGATTGATTGGTTTGGCCTTTAAGAAGGATCGGCGCTCGGAGTGAGGAGAATGCCCTCATCGCTGGACCGTGGAAGGAGATAAACCCAGACACCGGGCGCATTTTGTCCTGTCACAGATCCGCAAGTCTATGTAAGAGTTACAGTTCGTCAAGCGGAACTGCAAAAATAAAAGAGCCCGACAAAGCCAACTTCTATCAGAAACCAGCAGAAGCTGCCTGCTGGCAGATTATTGACGCCAGGTTTCTACGCGAGAGATGCCAACCGCATTGAATGGGTTTAATTCTTGAAGCTGTGTGACAGCGAAGGCAAGATTGAAACCTGCAATTTGTCCTCGCAGTTAGTTTCGGTGCCCCCAGCTGGAACCGAGATGTAGCAAGTTATTCTATAATAGAGTGAATTATAGGACAGCTAGGGGCGCAGTAATATACAGTATAGACTTCATTGTAAAATATGCTATTTCGACGGTCGAGTCTTTGTGCTCCCCAGCTGCGCTGTTCACTGGAAATTGTTCGACCTGACAGTTCATACGGTGACTTTCCTTTTTGGAATCAACAACATGGTTTACAGCTGGTTTTGGAACCTGAATCTAGAAGCTACCTTGCTGTCTCTTAAGCAATCTATAATATTAATCCAGCCTGAAACAGTTCTGTGGGAAACGTATATTAATATTTATCTGGTTGCAGAAATTTTCCGATCTTGCTCTATTCCATAACTTGTTAAGATGTTTTATCGCATGTGATATATAGACTATCATCGATAATGATGTCATGATGTGACATCTTGAAAAATGTATCTAAAAGGATGTATTAACTTTAAAACAGCATATCCATCTGTTTTCATTTCTTTGCCATCACTGTCCTATTACTTAGCTCAAAACTGTGAAGCAATTTCTTAATGTGACCATAAAATCATGTCAAGAGACACAAATCTTACTGAGGCAGTGTTTCAGCATTCAATAAATTAAACTCAATCACAATCTTACTTACAAATATAAATACAACAAGAGTATCTTACACAACGTTTCAATCAAAACGATTTTCCTAATTTGGAATATAATGTTATTTCTAAGGTATTTGTTTATTAATAACCTAAATGATAAAACAACACCATACTGTGTCAGGAGCAACTGATGACTTCATGTAAGATTCAGCATTATTTCACTCTGTTCTGAACTCAGCTACACCATGCTGGGGAGGGAAATACATAAACATTTCCAATCACTTACTTTTAATTCCAGCTAATGTACCAAAAATAGTATTGGACTGATTTAGAATTACCTGCTCTTTCCTCTTCTATAGGAGTGGTATCTACTAAACCTAAAAGCATAGATGAAAACACACACACACAAAACAAACACGTACTTATAAGTGTTTGTACTCCAGAGATCAGTATTTTGGAAAATTCTTACAATAATTGTTGGTTATGATGTTTCAACAAGCAGCACCAGATGGCATATGAAAGATTAGAGTTGATAGCAGATACCTGTTCATAATCTCTTTAATGACTAAAAGATCATCACTACAAATTTTATAAGGCTCATTTTTAACATCTCTCTCTCTCTCTCTCCTCTCTCTGCCTCTTGAACGATCGTATCTGAGGTACATCAGGTAGTTTTCTCTAGTATTGATGCCATGATAAACATTCAAACGAGATGGTAGAAAGATAATCATTAACACTGATTTTGTTCAAGTTTAACACTATTTCAAAAAAAATCTTTCATTTATTACCAAAGGTAAATTGAAGTATATACCAAATGGGTAAAAATTGCTTATCTCAATTACATTACTATCACAAAGAGAATGAAAAATATATTAAAATATACCCTCTGCCAATATTTGACTTGGCAATGATTGGCTTGAAAAATATATCTAATTCAATAATACATAACAATGTCAACAGGAGAAATGTTACCATGAATAGCTGCTAAATTACTGAAATAGTAATCCAAAGAGCTGAATTAACTGCCTCAGGTCATAGTTCAAATCACATCACATAAAATTTAATTCAGTTAATTAAAATTCAATTTAAAGATATCATAATGGTTAACATGCATTATCTTAAGAACCTATTGTTTGAAATCTGGTGCTTTTACCTGATGAAATCTATGTGATTCAATGTATGGTTGAATCATAATTGCCCTTTGAAATAGCCAAGCAAGCCACACAGTTCAAGGACAATTAGATGAAAGCATAAAATCTAACCTTGCCATTGACACCCAAATCCTCAGAACAAAAAAGAAAATCTCTAAACATGGTAGGTTATTTACACAAGGTATTGGCTGCTAGGCAACAATGCAGCCAATCTCAATCGTTAAAGCCCTTGGACATGAATAATTTTCATCATAAAAATAGTAGGCTGCAAAAGAACTCAAAATAGTGGGAAGTGAAGCCATCTTCTGAACGTGATCAGAGTTACAACATGGAATCATAGAAGCAGTGAAGCTTACATCACAGGAAGTCATTCAGACCATTGTTACTGTGAAGCTTCTTTAAAACATCGGCTACTTAGTAACACACATCCATTTATTTCCTGATATATTTCTCATCCTCAAATACCTGTCTAATTCCTGTTTTAATTAATTATTTTATAATTAACATCCATCACCTTTTCAGGCAGAATTGTCCAGATCCTGTTAACTTGACTTTGTAAACATGTTCTTTCAACTCTCTTTTAATCTAATTAATCTAGGTTATCAGCTCATTTGCTGTGGTGTATTAGTTACTTTAATTGAAACATTTCATCATTTTGAACATTTCTATCAAATTCTGAACCTCTTTTAAAAGTAGAACTTTGCTAACTTTGCTAACCATAGCCTACTGTATGTCCCTCATCACTAGATATAATACAATAAGCATACTTTGGACCTTATCTAAAGCTGTTATGCATTACCAGGAATCCATAATTATTTATAACATTCTCAGAATCTAACCTGTGATTTACGAATTCCCAGGATGGCCACCTTGCTTTTGAATTTTTAACCTCCATTTATAAATTATTAACCTTGTTACCAATTTGCTTCATCTCCTTTTAGGATTATGGCTAATGTGAACTTTCCAAAGCAAAATAACATTCCAATATAAACTTACAGTATGTTAGACAGTATGTATGGGGAGAAAATCTAAGTCAATAGCTCAGGTCATTTGCTCTTCAAAAGAATGATAAAGTGAAAAACAAGTGTATTGTAAATGATCTAGCAGGGGTAGTGTTGGAGAGGAAAAAATATATGATATGGTGGAAATTTAGTTTGAGTAATACATATGTATTACATGAAAGATAAAGACAGAAAGAAACATAGCAACATATTTGGACTGATACAAAGAATATTATAATTGCAAGGAATCTGAAATTGCAAGATGATTGATGTTAATTATAAAATAATTAATTTATACATGAAATACCCTAGCTGATCGGACAGTATCTGTAGAGTGAAAAAAACTTTTGTTAATGTTACAGATGGATGACTTTGCCTCAGTAAAGCCAATTCTGACACAAACTGTAAAAGCTAATTCTTTAGCTTGTAACATGCATCTACATCTTTGGTTTCCCACACAGTTTCAAAGATGTCAAATGTAGGCTTGTGAATAGCACCTTGTTTTCTGTTTGGGCAGGTTGTAGCCCTTAGAAATATAGAAATGCTAGAAATCTAGTGCTACATTTAGCAATCAACCTGGATGTATCAGACAAAACTCCTAGACAGAGGAGTCTGTTCGATCAGCAGGTGTTCAACATCTATTCCACAGCTAGTTCCTATCAAATGATGGATAGCAGCAATCTACAAACCTATCTTGTTCATCCTATCCAGAGTTTGGGGCACATGATAACAAGAACTTTAAGTTTCCTGGTAAATAATGCCCCAAACAAAACTCATTGGGAGGTTTGGATTGCAAGACATAAAATGACTTGACTGCCTGCTGCTTCCAAGTATGTCAGAAATTTGCATTTTCCATTATAATATTGTTTCTTCAAGTTCTTACAGCATTAGTACAAAGGATTTTCTTTATAATGGTGCTATTGCTAACCAATCCCAGTAACAGTTGCCACTAAAGTAATGCTCTAGTCCGCTTTGATCATCTGACAGCAAGCTCCAGGAACAGGAAAAACATCGTAACACCATTTCAACTCTATGAAACTCAAGTTTAACACAGCGAAATTTAGTAGTTTATAAATTCAATCACAAACATGTTTTAATTGTAAAGCCTTTATTGTATCCTATGTGGACCTCCAGTACAGCACAGAGGAGGAGGAGGAGGAGGGCTAAAGGAAAGGAAATTATTAAGAGGATCCAGAAAGAGAAAGGGCAGAAAGTCTCTTATTTGGAGACCTGTATCCTAATCATTTCCCCAAAGCCTTGCTCTCACCTTTAATTGTAGGAGCAACAATGATCTAGAAACTACTGTAGTATTTTCTAGGAAATTGAGACTTGTTAATTTCTTCAGGCAGAGTTCCAATTATCCATACGTTGCTATAAGCAGAGCTGCAACTCAATAAGCAGTGTTCAAGGTGCAAAGAGATTAGAGGATGGATTGCCAGGATATGAGAGTTTCATGGCCGCAGTTTAGTAATCTTGCTTACAATTGCTTGAAGAAGATTTATGTGGCATTTCAGCCAGTTGTGCTTGGATTTTAAAAAATCCCCTTTTTTGATGTTGAGTGCTATCAGTAATGATGTAGTTGCCACACAGTCATGAGAAGGCAGATAGAACCAACAGACCTGAACACCCAGTCATTTGGTTGTATGAACCTGTCACTGTCTCCCAACTTCAACCATGCTTTACTGCTCTATCTGGTTCAACTCACCTGTTACTTTACACCTTTTCTCAGTCCCCCAATCACCTCAGACTACTGTCTCCCCTTCTCCCTTTTATAGTGGCCATCTCACCTTTCCACTTTCAGTCCTTTTGCAGGGTATTGACCCAAAATATGACTATTACTTTCTTCCTACAGATGCTGCTTGACCTACTAAATTCCTCCAGCAGATTGTTTATGGCTTTGATAATCCCTGATAGATTCTGACCACCATTTCTACATGGGAGTACATCACATTCTTGTAGGCTAGAAATGTTTGCAACCACCTGAATTCATCCATGTTTTCTCATTTTGAAATGTTGAGGAGACTTATCTATTCCCTGTACACCCTGTTGAGTTCCTCCAGCATTTTGTGCGTGCTATTCTGTATTATGGGTAGGTTATTATCAGAGTATGAAAATACTAAAATTGACAACCAACTTTCTTGAGGACTTGCAGACACATTGTTTAAAATGTTGGAACTAAATGCAGAAACTGGAAGTTTCTGACCAATTATCTCATCTGGTCACCAAATTATAGGAAATGTCAACAAAATAGAGAGAGTACAGAGGAGATTTACTAGAATGTTACCTGGGTTTCAGCATCTAAGTTACAGAGAAATGTTGAACAAGTTAGGTCTTTATTCTTTGGAGCGTAGAAGGTTGAGGGGGGACTTGATAGAGGTATTTAAAATTATGAGGGGGATAGATAGAGTTGACATGGATAGGCTTTTTCCATTGAGAGCAGGGGATCTTCAAACAAGAGGACATGAGTTGAGAGTTAAGGGGCAAAAGTTTAGGGGTAACACGAGGGGGAACTTTTTTACTCAGAGAGTGGTAGCTGTGTGGAACGAGCTTCCAGTAGAAGTGGTAGAGACAGGTTCGATTTTGTCATTTAAAAAATAAATTGGATAGATATATGGACAGGAAAGAAATGGAGGGTTATGGGCTGAGTGCAGGTAAGTGGGACTAGGTGAGAGTAAGCGTTCAGCACGGACTACAAGGGCCGAGATGGCCTGTTTCCGTGCTGTAGTTGTTATATGTTTATATGATATCAATTTCCCTATATTTGAAACCCCCTCCATCCACTCCCAAAATAATACATTTGACAAAAATGAAACTTTGTTCTGTATTCTATTTCAAATGCTTCACAAATAAGGACTACATTGGATGTTGTAGATTCCACTTAACAAGAGTGGACTGCTTCATTCTTCTTCTTCTGATATTACACTTAGCATCTTCTCACCCATTTATTTATCTGTGTATGAATTTGAAACCATTTCAACATTAATCACATGTATCGAATTAATTTATTATATTCATTTTAGATATAGACAATTGTGACAATCCTCATATCACCTTTCATTTTTTATTTATGTGAAACTTATATGGATTAAACAGTAATAAACTTTATTCTAAAGTTATGTAAAACTTCTTTGAAACATTTCACATATTGATGTTACTGCACATTGCAGGTTATCACAGTGTTATGAGGGAAGGTTGAGAAAACCGAAAGATGTCTTTATTGAAAAATAAGATTCTGAAGAAGATGCTCAGTAGGTGATTTCTGTCTAGAATGGCTAGAAACAGTTTATGTAGATTGAGAGAAAAAGCACAATTTTATCTTTTAGACTTTAAAGTTTAGAGGGCCACAGATCTTTGAAATTCTCCATTCCATATAGCTATAGAGGCTGTATTACTGTATACAATATATTCAATGCTGAGATAAGCAGATTTCTTTTTGTTTCTGGGGAGTTAATGGAAAAGGAAAATCACTGTAAAGTGAAATGGAAGCCAAGATCAGATCAGTTGTGATCAGCCATGTGGTTTATTCCCATTCCCATTTCATTTACTTCCTGCTGTAGCATTGCAGTAGGCATAAAAACTGCCATGACAGATCCTCTAATCTTTTGGATTCAAGACATTTTACTTCAGTAAAATCAAGCTTTCTAAATGCTAAATATAAATTTCCCCACCAACCTTTCTCAAAGCTTTGCCCTATTAATCCAGGTCTTCAGGGATGGATTGGCTATGCATAAAGTAAAGCATCATAAACTATGTTTCTTAATTTTTGTATTTTTATAAGTACATCAGTTCAATCATTGGAAGATTACATTTGTTAACGTAGCGAATTGGAAACTTGACAAGGATGCAAACTAACTAGGAATTCAATTTCCATGCCCAGCTTCTACAGTTCTACCTGGAAATTGGGGAAGAGAAGAAAGGTCTAGGTGGTGATCTTTGACATCCATATTAAACCGGACAAGAAGAAAAAGACCAGGAAAATAATACATAAAGACAGAAGCAACTTGCCACTTCTAAGCTAGCTTATGGTTTTGGCTTTTGTACAAATGCCTGCTTTAATATACAGCTCATTACAGGAAATCTTACATAAAGTTTATAGTTCATTGTTTATGATATTGGGCTCTATTTAATATCTCTATTCCCTAGGGGTTGGCATAAGAGAAAAGCTTGCATCAAACTACAAATAAGACCATTTCACTAATTGGATTATTGGAGGAAATATTATTCATAACCAATGTACACATTCATGAAAATAGCTGAAGATCGCTCGTACACTATAATTGAGCATATCAAAAGGATGTCCAATGCTGAATCTTTGCCCTCTAGTTCCTTAACTTCCTGAAACAGAATTTACTTGTATTCTCATATTGCACCTCTTCTATCAGTAGCCAGCGTCCACGTTAATTTACATCAACACAACCTTCCTGAAAGGTGATGACATAGTGTCAACAAAAGGGTGGAAGTTCCATGTTTGTCATTTATTTTGTAAACACTGAAAATAATACAGTATATCATGATTAAATCCCTGGCATCAAAGCACATATCAAAATTGATTTAACAGATAACACCAACACCCACATCCACGACAGCTCTGTCTACTTGCATGAAAACAAACATATATCTTTAATAGAAGACCACATCCACATACAGAGAAAGAATCCATGAATCAGCCATAACTTGCTGCTGTTTTAATTAGGTTCAAAATGGAAGAGTACGAATGATGTCCTGGGTCTTATTCCAGGTAGATTGCAGTCTCTAATGTACAGGATATGTTGTCTCAGCTTTGTCTTTATCATTCCTTATCTGCTCATCTATTTCCCAATCACCTATTTACTTTCCTGTGGTTATTCCATTAGTGATCTCTTCTGTAGTCTTACTCAATTTTTTGCCTGTCACTTCTTTCATTTTTATCCACACCTGTAGATTTAATAATACATTATCTTTCACCTTTTACCCTTGTCCTGGTCATCTTCTGTTTCATACACATATTTGTGTCATTCATATGCTTTTATCTCTCTTTCCTGCACTCTCTCACCACTGTTATGTATTAACCACATCATTGGACTTTGTCTCTACACACAGAGACCATCACTGCTTTAGTGTTTTTAAGATAGAACAACTCTCATCTGGTCCATTAGCAGATGTATATGGATTAAAGCTTGATAAGAATAAAGAGGAGGCAGGTCCTCACTTACAGAACCCTTAAGGCACCAAAGTCACTGAAACACTGGCAGTTAGCTTGTATGAAACTGAACAAAAAATCAATATAATTAAATGCTGGATGCATTTTGAATTAATGAAAGTAAAGCATTTTAGTACAAATTGGGTATTCAGGCAAAATGTCTCACATTTTCAGATCCATTGTTTTAATTTTTTATTCCATAATTAAGACAATAGCAGCAAAACATGTAAAATTAAAATTATTAGTGAAAATTTCACAATGTGTGGGAGACATTTCAGGAAATCAAGGTGCTAATTAGAATTCAGAGACTTGCAATGGTCTTCTTGATCAACCAACTTATCAGTCTGTTTTAAAATTTAGATGTTAAGTCAATAGAATGTGTGTAATTCGTACAATTATCAGGTATGTGCTAATTACCAACTATCACTCAGGTAAGTGTTACAATCATCTATTACGCTCTCAAACTCCGAACAGAGCACGTTTACAACAATTTCTCATGCTATCTTCTAAATGGACTTCTCGTCCCATAAACTGAGTTGAGAACCTAAGCAACAATCTTTGCCATTACTAAATCCTTAGATGTCACTGACGGTACTTGCCTCTGTATTTGAGCAGCCATGGATAAAATGAATAGATTAAAAGGAACACTTTCCATTCAATCAATACTGATATATATTTTGGTGCCAGGAATATCATCATGATATATATGCATTAATCTTGCAGCAAGCATTACATTTTCATACTGGCTGCTTTTGCCCCAATCAAATAGTTTACTGGTGGTAGGCTGCAAACTACAGAGCATTACATATGAATGTCAGCTTCCCCTCAATTTTTTAGATTTTATACTCTGCTCTGAAACTGCAGCTTGTGACTTCTGTGTTAAATCCATACGATATCTATGCTGAAATGCACTACCAACACTAGGATAATAAGAAAAAATCATTGTTAAATTTTTAAAACTGAGGGTCCAATAACCCTACTTCAAATAAAAGAAGTAGATATAAAAAGTGTTTGAAAAAAGTGCTACCAAGTTATTCGTATGTTTCTGTGTTTAGCACTATCTACATTATTTCTTCCCCCTGAAAAATCTTAGAAAAAATAATTACAAAAACAAATCTTAAATTTTACATATTGCAGTTATTAATGAGTAGTCATGCAGCAATTTGCAATCATGCAGTCAAACTTAAAAGCATTATGTTCTCAGCCAAATATACCACTAGTGAGTTTAGTGAAGGATAAAAATGTTACAGTATCATCATGGGCAGAGATCCAGAAGCAGCTTTTATATTCACTTCCAATATGGATGGGGCCGGGTCAACACCTAAAACAACAGCTCCACAGATTCTTACTTACCTTCTCAGAGCATCTGATTGCTTTATGTTTTAGATATCCAATATCTTATTGTTTATTCTGCTTTCCCCTGGCCAAATAATTAGGCATGGTGCATGAGATAATGAAAAGAATATGTTGAGTACATTAGTTAGCTTAACAATAGTTTAAAAGCTTCCAGGAAGAAATACAACACTGCACTAATTCCTGGAAGTTCCTAGCTCATGACCACTCAATGTGGAGATGAAGCATTTGGGATGGTACAAAGGGCTGCATTGGGAGAAAACAGAAGTGGATGAAGCATAGCACCTCACAAGCTACCCAGTTGAACAACCCATTAGCCACAACTTGCCCTTATGCGGAAGGATCAGCAGTTCTCATGTTGGTATCAACAGGCTCCTATGAACCCATAAAACTGGAAGGGAAATGGGTTTTTCTCAATTCCAAATGGTAATCTAAGAAGATGAAGTTGGGCCCATCAGTATATATATTTTTGGTGGTCAGTGGTTCAGGAGGTGGTTCAATGCAAAGTGTTGAATTTATATTTTAAATGAAAACCAGGGAAATAATTTTTTCTTTCATAATCACAATATCAGATTCCAAAAAGATATGATTTTGTTTGATTATGGAAAAAAGAACACTTTTGTTACTTGGTCAATTTATTTTTGTCCCAGGATATCAATGACTTTGTCAAACCACACCTAGTTGTCCATTGCTAATTGTCCTGACAAACGACTTGGCTGCTAGACCACTTCAAAGTGTATTAAACGCCAATAAACAAATGTACAACATACACCATTCCCTATATTTCACCTTATTCAGCAAGAATTTGGATTTCCCAGTCAATACAACCCTAGATGTTTCCTGATTCACCAGTTTTCCCATCTATCATTCAATACCTTCATTTTCGAGTTAGTGCAATGACTTATGGTTTCAAACTTACTAAAATTAATATTATTAATGTTGAGTGAAGTGCAAGTATAAATAACAAAATAAAAGGGGTCAACACGGTGGCACAGCTAGTAGAGGCACATACTCTCAGCACCAGAAATACAGGTTCAATGATGTCCTCGGTGCTGTCTGTGTGAGATAGTGTCTTCTCCCTGTGGTAGCAGTGGGTTCCCCCTGACACTCTAATTTCCTCCTACATCCCAAAGACATATGGATTGATAGGTTAATTTGTTGTAAATTGCTCCTAGTATGCAGGTAAGTGGTAGAAAAGGGGGAAGGTGATGAGGATGGAATAATATAATATAGCTTATATAAGAGGATGGTTGATGGTTGCAGTTAACACCATGAGACAACAGGCCTGATTCCATGCTGTGTCTAATAGAGTAGAGTCAAAGAACACTACAGCACAGAAACAGGACCTTCGGTTCATCTAGTCTATGCCAAACTATTAATCTGCTTGGTCCCATCAACCTGCAACCAGACCATAGCCCTCTATACCTTTCCCATCCATGTACCTATCCAAATTCCTCTTAATTGTTGAAATTGTACCTACATCCACTGGCAGCTTGTGCCACACTCTTATGACCCTCTGAGTGAAGATGTTTACCCTCATGTTCCCCTTAAACTTCTCACCTTAATCCATGACCTCTAATTGTAGTCTTACCCAACCTCAAAGGAAGCCTGCTTCCATTTATCTTCTCTATACTCCTCATAATTTTAGATACTTCTATCAAATCTTCCTCTAGGGAATAAAGTTTTAACTTATTCACCCTTTCCCTATAACTCAGGTCCCCAAATCCTAGCAACATCCTTCCAAATTTTCTCTGCATTCTTTCAATCTTATTGACATCTTTCTTGTATGTAGATGACCAAAACATGCACACAATAGGCAAAATTAGGTCTCACTAATGTCTTATACAACTTCAATGTAACATCCCAAGTCCTGGACTTAATACTTAATTCATGAAGGCCAATGTACCAGAAGCTTTTATCTACCTGTGACAACACTTTCAAGGAATTATGGATCTGTATTCCCAGATCCCTCTGTTCCACCACACTGCTTAGCGCTCTACCACTCACCATGTAAGTCCTACCCTAGTTTGTCCTCTCAAAGTGCAACACCTTACACCTGTCTGCATTAAACTCCATCTGCCAGTTTTTTCAGCCTATTTCTCAAGCTGGTCCAGATACCACTTCAAGTTCTGATAGTCTTCCTCACTGTCCACTACACCTCCAATCTTGGTGTCATCCACAAATTTGCTGATATAGTTTACCACATTATCATCCAGCTTGTTGATGCAGATGACAAACAACAATGGACCCAACATTGATCCCATTGACACATCATTAGTCACAGGCCTCCAGTCAGAGGAAATCATCTACTACCACTCTCTGGCTAATCCCATTTACTACCTCATCTTGAATGCCAAGCAACTGAAATGTCTTGAGCAACATCCCATGTGGGACCTTGTCAAATGCCTTGATAAAGTCCGTGCAGGCAACATCCACTGCCTTGCCTCCATCAGCATTCCAAGTAACTTCCTCAAAAAACTCTATAAGATTGGTTAGACATGACTTACCATGCACAAAGCCATGCTAACTATCCCTAATCAGTCCCTGTTTGTCCAAATACTTATATTTCCAATCCCTTAAAATATTTTTGAATAATCTACCCACAACTGACATCAGGATCATTGGCCTATAATTTCCTGGCTTATTCTTAGAGACATTCTTAAACAGTGGAGCAATATTAGCTGTCATCCAATCCTCCGGTACCTTACCTATTGCTAAGGCTGATTTAAATATCTCTGCTAGGGCACCTGCAATTTCTGGAATAGCTTCCCACAGGAAGGCTATCCCACAACTTCTCAGTGCCTGGGGATTTATCCACCCTAATTTGCCTCAAGACAGCAAACACTTTCTCCTCTGTAACACGTATGCGGCTCATGACCTCTCTGCTACTTTGCTTCACTTCTATAGACTCTGGTCCAACTTCTGAGTAAATACAGATGCAAAAAAATCAATTTAAGATCTCACCCTTTTCTTTCAGCTCCATGCATAGATGACCACTCTGATCTTAAAGAGGACCAATTTTGTCCTTTACTATCCTTTTGCTCTTAATATATCTGTGAAGCCATTGGGATTCTCCTTCATGTTGTCTGCTAGAGCAACTTCATGCCTTCTTTTAGCCTCCCGATTTCCTTTTAAGTGTTCTCTTGCATTTCTTATACTTCTCAAGTACTTCATTTGTTCCTGTCTAACTATACCTGCACCTTCTTCTTCTTAACCAGGGCCTCAATATCTCTCAAAGACCAAGGTTTCCTAAACCGGTTATCTTTACCTTTTATTCTGACAGCACATACAGAATTGATACTCTCAAAATTTCACTTTTGAAGTCTCCCACTTGCCAAGTACACTTTTGTCAGAAAACAGCCTGTCCTAAACCACACTTGCCAAATCCTTTCGATTACCACCAAAATTGGCCTTTCTCCAATTTAGAATCTCAGCCTGAGGACCAGGCCTATCCTTCCTCATAATTACCTTGAAACTAATGGCACTATGATCACTAGATGCAAAGAGTTCCCATACACAACTTCTGTAACCTGCCCTGTCTCATTCCCTAATAAGTGTTCTAGTATCGCATTCTCTCTAGTTGGGACCTCTATGTACTGATTAAGGAAACTCTATCCCATCCAGTCCTTTCACAATGTGGTAGTCCCAGTCAGTAGGTGGAGAGTTAAAATCACCTATATCACAACTTCATGTTTCTCGCAACAATCTGCGATCCTCTACAAATTTACTCCCCTAAATCCTGTGAACTGTTGGGTGGTCTGTACTGGGTCCAGTGTTGTTTGTCATATACATCAATGATCTGGATGATGGGGTGGTAAATTGGATTAGTAAGTATGCAGATGAAACCAGGATAGGTGGTGTTGTGGATAATGAAGTACAAATGTTTGTAGGTTTTCAAAGCTTTCAGAGATATTTAGGTCAATTAGAAGAGTGGGCTGAAAGATGGCAGATGGAGTTTAATGCTGATAAGTGTGAGGTGTTACATTTTGGTAGGAATAATCAAAATAGGATATACATGGTAAATGGTAGGGCATTGAAGAATGCAGTAGAACAGAGTTCTACTATGGTGCATAGTTCCCTGAAGTTGGAATCTCTTGCGGATAGGATGGTGAAGAAAGCTTTTGATATGCTGGCCTTTATAAATCACAGCATTGAGTATAGGTGTTGGGATGTAATGTTAAAATTGTACAAGGCATTGGTAAGGCCGAATTTGGAGTATTGTGTACAGTTCTGGTCACCGAATTATAGGAAAGATATCAACAAAATAGAGAGAGTACAGAGAAGATTTACTAGAATGTTACCTGGGTTTCAGCACCTAAGTTACAGAGAAAGGTTGAACAAGTTGGGTCTTTATTCTTTGGAGCGTAGAAGGTTGAGGGGGGACTTGATAGAGGTATTTAAAATTATGAGGGGGATAGATAGAGTTGACGTGGATAGGCTTTTTCCATTGAGAGTAGGGGCATGAGTTGAGAGTTAGGGGTCAAAAGTTTAGGGGTAACACGAGGGGGAATTTCTTTACTCAGAGAGTGGTAGCTGTGTGGAACGAGCTTCCAGTAGAAGTGGTAGAGGCAAGTTCGATATTGTTATTTAAAGTAAAATTGGATAGGTATATGGACAGGAAGGGAATGGAAGGTTATGGGCTGAGTGCAGGTCGGTGGGACTAGGTGAGAGTAAACGTTTGGCACAGACTAGAAGGGCCGAGATGGCCTGTTTCCGCGCTGTAATTGTTATATGGTTATATGGTCCAAAAAAATCCCATTCCTGTAGTTATCCCTTGCTTATTCATCAGTTTCACCCACATAGCCTCAGTAGATGAACTCTAAGGTCTGTCATGTGTGAGCACTGCCATGACACTTTCCCTGACTAGTAATGCCACCCCTCCACCTTTAATCCCTCCCGTTCTATCACGTCTAAAGCAATGGAAACCTGGAACATTGAGCTACCTCTCCTCTAACCAAGTTTCTCTAATGGCCACAATATCATAATTCTACCAAATGATCCATACCCTAAGCTCATCTGTCTTTTCTCCATAACTCCTTGTATTGAAATGCACAGAACTTAGAACATTAATCCCACCATATTTAATTGTTTGATTCCCGACTTTGTATGTAGCTTAATGACATCTTTCCCCACAACCATTCCATTATCTGCTCTGGCATTCTGGTTCCCATCCCCCTGCAACACTAGGTTTAAACCCCCCCCCCCCCCAAGGATATTACCGTAGTTTTCTTGCAGTTCAGGTGCAAACTGTCTTTTCTGTACAGGTCCCACCTTCCCTGTATGACAGCCCCAAGGATGTGAAAACCAATGGAGTAGAAAGCTCAAGAAGAGATCATACAGTATGGCCAAGTGAAGTAGGAATTGATATGAAAAGAGAGGGGAGTAACGAATTAAAAGTATATATGAATGCACGAAGTATAAGGAATAAAGTAGATGAGCTTGAGGCTCAGTTGGAAATTGGCAAGTACGATGGTGTGGGAATAACAGAGACATGGTTTCAAGCGGATAGGGCCTGGGAAATGAATATTCAAGGATATACATCTTATCGAAAGGACAGACTGACTGGCAGAGGGGGTGGGGTGGCTCTGTTGGTGAGGAATGATATTCAGTCCCTTGCGAGGGGGGACATAGAATCAGGGGATGTAGAGTCAGTATGGATAGAACTGAGAAATTCTAAGGATAGAAAGACCCTAATGGGAGTTATCTACAGGCCCCCAAACAACAGTCTGGATGTAGGGTGTAAGTTGAATGAAGAGTTAAAATTGGCATGTCACAAAGGTAATGATACAGTTGTCATGGGAGATTTCAACATGCAGGTAGACCGGGAGAATCAGAATGGTACTGGACCCCAAGAAAGGGAGTTTGTGGAGTACCTCCGAGATGGATTCTTAGAACAGCTTGTACTGGAGCCCACCAGGGAGAAGGCAATTCTAGATTTAGTGTAGTGCAATGAACCAGATTTGATCAGGGACCTCGAGGTAAAGGAACCATTACAAGGTAGTGACCATAATATGATATGTTATAACCTACAATTTGAGAAGGAGAAGGGAAAATTGGATGTGTCAGTATTACAGTTGAACAAAGGGAACTATGGAGCTATGAGGGAGGAGCTGGCCAAAGTTCAATGGAACAATACCCTAGCAGGGAAGACAGTGGAACAACAATGGCAGGTATTTCTGGGAATAATGCAGAAGGTGCAGGATCGGTTCATTCCAAAGAGGAAAAAAGATCCTAAGGGGAGTAAAGGGTGGCCATGGCTGACGAGGGAAGTAAAGAGCAGTATAAAAATAAAAGAGAAGAAGTATAACATAGCAAAGATGAGCGGGAAAGCGGAGGACTGGGAAGCTTTTAAAGAGCAACAGAAGATAACAAAAAAGGCAATACGCCAAGAGAAAATGAGGTACAAAGGTAAACTAGCCAAGAATATAAAGGAGGATAGTAAAAGCTTCTTTAGGTATGTGAATAGCAAAAAAATAGTTAAGACCAAAATTGGACCATTGAAGACAGAAACGGGTGAATTTATTATGGGGAACAAGGAAATGGCAGATGAGTTGAACAAGTACCTTGGATCTGTCTTCACTAGGGAAGACACAAACAATCTCCCAGATGTAACAGTGGTCAAAGGAACTAGGGTAAAGGATGAACTGAAGGAAATTTATATTAGGCAAGAAATGGTGTTGGATAGACTGTTGAGTCTGAAGACTGATAAGTCCCCGGGACCTGATGGTCTGCATCCCAGGGTACTTAAAGAGGTGGCTCTAGAAATCGGGGACGCATTGGTAATCATTTTCCAATGTTCTATAGATTCAGGAACAGTTCCTGCTGACTGGAGGGTGGCTAATGTTGCCCCACTTTTCAAGAAAGGAGGGAGAGAGAAAACAGGGAATTATAGACCGCTTAGCCTGACGTCAGTGGTGGGAAAGATGCTGGAGTCAATTATAAAAGATGAATTTATGACACATTTGGATAGCAGTAGAAGGATCAGTCTGAGTCAGCATGGATTTATGAAGGGAAAATCATGCTTGACTAATCTTCTGGAGTTTTTTGAGGATGTAACTATGAAAATAGACAAGGGAGAGCCAGTGGATGTAGTGTACCTGGACTTCCAGAAAGCTTTTGATAAAGTCCCACATAGGAGATTAGTGGGCAAAATTAGGGCACATAGTATTGGGGGCAGAGTACTGACATGGATTAAAAATTGGCTGGCTGACTGGAAACAAAGAGTAGCGATTAACGGGTCCCTTTCAGAATGGCAGGCTGTGACCAGTGGGGTACCGCAAGGTTCGGTGCTGGGACAGCAGCTGTTTACAATATACATTAATGATTTAGATGAAGGGATTAAAGTAACATTAGCAAATTTGCTGATGACACAAAGCTGGGTGGCAGTGTGAAATGTCAGGAAGATGTTATGAGAATGCAGGGTGACTTGGACAGGTTGGGTGAGTGGGCAAATGTATGGCAGATGCAGTTTAATGTGGATAAATGTGAGGTTATCCACTTTGGTGGCAAGAACAGGAAGGCAGATTACTATCTAAATGGAGTCAAGTTAGGAAAAGGGGAAGCACAATGAGATCTAGGAGTTCTTGTACATCAGTCAATGAAAGCAAGCATGCAGGTACAGCAGGCAGTGAAGAAAGCTAATGGCATGCTGGCCTTTATAACAAGAGGAATTGAGTATAGGAGTAAAGAGGTCCTTCTGCAGCTGTACAGGGCCCTGGTGAGACCCCACCTGGAGTATTGTGTGCAGTTTTGGTCTCCAAGTTGAGGAAGGACATTCTTGCTATTGAGGGAGTGCAGCGTAGGTTCACAAGGTTAATTCCCGGAATGGCGGGACTGTCATATGTTGGAAGATTGGAGCGACTGGGCTTGTATACACTGGAATTTAGAAGGATGAGAGGGGATCTGATTGAGACATATAAGATTATTAAGGGATTGGACACGCTGGAGGCAGGAAGCATGTTCCCGCTGATGGGTGAGTCCAGAACTAGAGGCCACAGTTTAAGAATAAGGGGTAGGCCATTTAGAACTGAAATGCAGAAAAACTTTTTCACCCAGTGAGTGGTGGATATGTGGAATGCTCTGCCCCAGAAGGCAGTGGAGGCCAAGTCTCTGGATGCATTCAAGAGAGAGTTAGATAGAGCTCTTATAGATAGCGGGGTCAAGGGATATGGGGAGAGGGCAGGAACGGGGTACTGATTGTGCATGATCAGCCATGATCACAATGAATGGCAGTGCTGGCTAGAAGGGCCGAATGGCCTACTCCTGCACCTATTGTCTATTGTCTATAAAATCTGAAGCCCTCTTCCCTCCTGCACCATCTTCCTAGCCACCAGTTAGACTGTATGATCTTTCTACTTCTGGCCTCACTATGGTACACGTAGCAATCCTGAGATCACATTCCTGAAGGTCCTATACTTTAAATGAACATCTAACTCCCCGAACTCGCTTTGTTCTACCTCTTCACTCTTCCTACTCATATCATTGGTACCAACATGGACCATGATCTCTGGTGTTCACTCTCCCACTTAAGAATGCTGTGGACTCTATCAAAGATTTCCTCACCCTGTCACCTAAGAGACAACTTACCATCAGGAATCTCATTGTTTTCCATGGAACCTCCTATCTGTTCCCCTAACCAATGAATTCCCAATCACTACAGTTCACCTCATCTCTCCCCTCCACCTTCCTTCTAAGCCATGTCAGATTCCGTGCCTAAGACCTGACTGCTGTGGCTTTCCTCTGCAAGCTCATCACCACCCACCCCCAATAGTATCCAAAGGTGTATAACAGTGGTTGCAGGGAGTGGCCACAGGAGAACTCTGTACTAGTCACCTATCCCCATCCCCCTCCTGATCACCCAGTTACCTGTGTCCTGCACCTTGGATGTAACTACCTTGTTTGTCCTGTCAATCATCCCCTCAGCCTCCTGAAAAATCTGGAGTTCATCCAGCTCCAACTCCAATTCCTTAACAAGGTCTGAAAGAAGCTGCAATTGGATGCACATCAGGGACACTGGAGGTCTCCCTGCACCCCCACATCCCACAAGAGGAGCATTCCACTATACTGCTTGGCATCCTTGCTCTAACTATGCAATAAGAAAAAATAAACAAAAATAATCCTATCTACGGCCTTCACCTCTCCTATGAGCCAAAGCCTGAACTCCTGACTCTAGTACTAGCCCACTCACACAACAGCCGCTCCACTCAAACCTAACCTTTTTATGGGCCCTTAATAAGTGTATAATTATGCACAATTCAATAACTCCTTGAGAACTGTGGTGCGCAGAATATCTCTATGACTAATTTGTTAAAATTATTTTACTTTTGCTGTGGAATATGTCCTAAGGATTTTCTGCAACAAAAAAAAGAACAAAACACTGATGGATCATTTCCATTGAGAAGTCTATTTTTGTCTACAAGGATGGAGTGAATTGCTTGTTATCAAATGTATAGTGAATACATCCATTACATGCATTATTAACTATGGATTGATTGACTACTCACCAACCTGTTTATAGTCAGAGCTATACAGCATGGAAATAGGTCCCTCACCCAACTCATCCAGGCCAATCATGGTTCCTTCCTGAGCTGGTACATTTACCTGCATCTAGCCCAAACCTTTCCTCAAGAAGGCAACATCCATCATTAAGGACCGTCACCATTCGGGCCATGACCTCTTCTCATTACTATCATCAGGGAGGAGATACAGGAGCCTGAAGATCCACACTCAACACTTTAAGAACAGTTTCTTCCTTTCTGTCATCAAATTTCTGAACAGTCTATGTATTCACGAACACTACCTCACTACAGTATTACTATTTTGTATTACTTATTTACATATACTTTATTGTAACTTATAGTAACTTATTATGCCTGACTGTTATCGCTGCCACAAAATAATAAATATCACATTTCATGCCACTAACAATAAACCTGGTTCTGATTTAATGTACTAGTATGCCTCGGTCTATCTGATCTACAATAATCCTAATGGCCCTGTCATTTACTATACAAGTCCTACCTTGGATTAACTTCCCAAAGTGCATAACTATATACTTGTTAAGTTCCAACTGCCATTCCTTGACCCACTTTCCCAGTTGATCTAAATCCTGTTAGAACTTTAGGCAACCTTTGTTACTACTCATCACACCATCAATTTTGGTGTCATTTAGAAGCCTACTAATCATGCCACTGCATTTTCATCTAAACAGAGGGAGGTAATTCAAAAGTGATGTGCAGGCAGGCTACAGAGAGTGCTAGGTATTTGGAATGTGCTGCTATGAGTGGTAGTGGAGGCATTTAAGATGCTCTAGGATAGACACATGAGTACTGTATGCAGAGTACAGAGCAATATGTAATCTTGTACAGGCAGAAGAATGGATTAGGCACCATTAGCTTAATGAGTTTGGCACAACATCGTGGACCGAAAGGCCTGTCCCTGTGCAGTCTTGTTCTATGTTCAAAATGTTAAATTGCATGTTTATATGCAGAACCTGCCTAGGTTTTTCTTTGTGATGTATGAGTGACAGCAATATTTACTTGCACGTCAGACGTCTGCCCTATGGTTCATAAGATAGAAATAAAATATAAAATTAAAATCAATTCAAATATATAGTTATATTTAAATAAGGCTTTGGGCTGGACATAATAAAAATATTCCCAAGGAGGCAGATGCCTTTTCAATACTTATAAAAACTTCAGTAATTATAAAAAGGAACCAGTACAGCTACATTCACACCTGAGGTTGTTGAGAACTATTTGCAAATAATGCATTAACTCTGCACGTTTTTGTTTTCACTCACCTAAAGAGCTCATTTACACTTTTTAGGATCTATCACTACACCTAAGCCATTATGATTTTCTTGTTAACTGGCTTCCAAGTGGCTGAAAGCAGCCAGGTGTTGTTTTGCCATTTGATCATTCCTCTCCTCATACATGACAGCACTTAATCATGGCTGGCTTCTGAAACATACACTCCTCAGAGAATTCCAGATATGGAAACATGTTTTCCCATTCCAACATGTGCTTTCTATCCTCTTAAGTATGTTAATATTTTTCAGGCATCATATAAAATAATTGCACATGAAAAATAGATGAAAATGGGACAAAAAGAAAGCTGAGCACATCTTTTGCATTCTTATTCACTTAATCATATTATCTAATCATTTACAATTTTTAAAAGGTTTCTTCAATATATTTCCACAATCCCCATAATTTCAGTGGTGTTAGTTGTTAGTGAATTTATAGAGGCTCAGCCTTCACCATAACACCTTCAAACATAGGAGCATAATTAGGCCACTCGGCCCATTGAGTCTGCTCCACCATTCCATTGTAGCTGATTTACTATCCCTCTCAACTCCATTCAACTGCCTTCTTCTCATAACCTTTGATGCCCTGGCTAATCAAAAACCTATCACTTCTGCTTTAAATATACTCAATGACTTGGCCTCCACAACTGATCAAGACAATGAATTCCACAGATTCACCACCCTCTGCATAAAGAAATTCTTCCTAATCTCTGTTATAAATGGACATTCCTCTATTCTGAGGCTGTGCCCTCTGGTCCTACAATCACCTACTCTATGAAACATCCTCTCCACATCCACTCTATCTGGACCTTTCAATATTCAATAGGTTTCAATGAAATTCCCCCCCTCATTCTTCTAAGCTCCAGCAAGTACAGACCCAGTGCAATCAAACGCTCCTCATAAATTAACTCTTTCATTCCCAGAATCATTCTCGTGAACCTCCTCTGAATCCTCTTCAATGTAAGCACATCCTTTCTTAAATCAGCTCACAATACTCCAAGTAAGGCTTCGCCAGTGCCTTATAGAACCTCAGCAACACAACATTGTTTTTATATTTTAGTTCCCTCAAAATGAATGTTAACAGTTCTTTACAAGTGGCTCAACCCGCAAATTAACCTTTAGAAATCCTGCACAAGAACTCCCAAGTCCCTTTGCATCTCTGATTTTGAATTTTCTTCCCATTTAGAAAATAATCTGGACCTTTATTCCTTCTACCAAAGTGCATGACTATTCATTTCCCTACACTCCATTCCACCTGCCACTACTTTACCTATTCTCCCAATCTGTCAAAGTCCTACTGAAGATTCCCTGATTCCTCAGCATCACCTATCCCTCCACCTACCTTTGTAACATCTGCAGACCTGGTCACAAAGCCATCAATTCTGTCATCCAAGTTGTTGACATATACTGTGAAAAGAAGTCTCCCCAATACAGACCCCTACTGAACACCACTAGTCACCATCAGTCAACTAAAATAGGCCCCTTTGTTCCTACTCTTGCCTCCTGCTAGTCAGCCAATCTTCTATCCATGCTAGTATCTTTCCTGTAACACCATGGGCTCTTCAGCCTCATGCACAGCATCTTGTCAGAAGCCTTCTGAAAGAAACAACACCCACTGACTCGCCTTTGACTATCCTGTCTGCTATTTCCTCAAAGAATTCCAGCAGCTCTGTAAGGCAAGGTTTCCTCTTGACAAAACCATGTTGACTTTGGCCAACTTTATCATGCATCTCCAAGTACCCTAAAACCTCATTCTTAATAATGGACTCCAGCATCTTCAAAACCACTGAAATCAGGCTAACTGGCCTATAATTTCCTTTCTTCTGCCTCCCTTCCTTCTTAAAGAGTGGAGAGACATTTGCAATGTTCCAGTCCTCTGAACCATGCAATAATCTAGACATTCTAGAAAAGTGTGTATGGAACCGGAGGAGATAGCAGAGGTACTTAATGAATACTTTGCTTCAGTATTCACTACAGAAAAAGATCTTGGTGATTGTAGGGATGACTTACAGCGGACTGAAAAGCTTGAGCATGTAGATATTAAGGAAGAGGATGCGCTGGAGCTTTTGGAAAGCATCAAGTTGGATAAGTCTCTGGGACCAGATGGGATGTACCCCAGGCTACTGTGGGAAGCGAGGGAGGAGACTGCTGAGCCTCTGGTGATGGTCTTTGCATCATTAATGAGGACGGGAGAGGTTCCGGAGGATTGGAGGGTTGTGGATGTTGTTCCCATATTCAAGAGAGGGAGTAGAGATAGCCCAGGAAATTACAGACCAGTGAGTCTTACTTCAGTGGTTGGTAAATTGATGGAGAAGATCCTGAGAGGCAGGATTTCTGAACTTTTGGAGAGGCATAATATGATTAGGAATAGTCAGCATGGCTTTGTCAAAGGCAAGTCTTGCCTTACGAGCCTGATTGAATTTTTTGAAGTGTGACTAGACACATTGATGAAGGTAGAGCAGTAGATGTAGTGTACATGAATTTTAGCAAGGCATTTGATAAGGTACCCCATGCAAGACTTATTGAGAAAGTAAGGAGGCATGGGATCCAAGGGGACTTTGCTTTGTGAATCCAGAACTGGCTTGCCCACAGAAGGCAAAGAGTGGTCATAGACAGACCATATTCTGCATGGAGGCCGGTGACCAGTGGTGTGCCTCAGGGATCTGTTCTGGGACCCCTACTCTTTGTGATTTTTATAAATGACCTGGATGAGGAAGTGGAGGGATGGGTTAGTAAATTTACTGATGACACAAAGGTTGGGGGTGTTGTGGATAGTGTGGAGGGCTGTCAGAGGTTACAATGGGACATTGATAGGATGCAAAACTGGGCTAAGAAATGGCAGGTGGAGTTCAATCCAGATAAGTGTGAGGTGGTTCATTTTGGTAGGTCAAATATGATGGCAGAATATAGTATTAATGGTAAGACTCTTGGCAGTGTGGAGGATCAGATGGATCTTGAGGTCCAAGTCCATACGACCCTCAAAGCTGCTATGCAGGTTGACTCTGTAGTTAAGAAGGCATATGGTGCATTGGCCTTCATCAATCATGGGACTGAGTTTAAGAGTCGAGAGGTAATGTTGCAGCTGTATAGGACCCTGGTCAGACCCCACTCGGAGTACTGTGCTCAGTTCTGGTCGCCTCACTACAGGAAGGACATGGAAACCATAGAAAGGGTGCAGAGGAGATTTACAAGGATGTTGCCTGGATTGAGGAGCATGCCTTATGAGAACAGGTTGAGTGAACTCGACCTTTTCTCCTTGGAGCAACAGAAGATGAGAGGTGACCTCATAGAGGTGTACAAGATAATGAGAGGCATTGTTCATGTGGATAGTCAGAGGCTTTTTCCCAGGGCTGAAATGGCTAGCATGAGAGGGCATAGTTTTAAGGTGCTTGGAAGTAGGTATAGAGGAGATGTCAGGGGTAAGTTTTTACTCAGAGTGGTGAGTGTGTGGAATGGGCTGCCGGTGGAAGTGGAAATGATGGGGTCTTTTAAGAGGCTTTTAGATAGGTACATGGAGCTTAGAAAAATAGAGGGCACAGCTTTGTAGGCCGAAGGTCTGTATTGTGCTGTAGGTTTTCTATGTTCTAATCTACCGATTTTTGAAAGATCATTAGTAATGCCCCCACAATCTCTTCAGCTACCTCTTTCAAAGCCTTGCAGTGCAGTCCAGCTGGTCCAAGTAACTTATCTATCTTAAGACCATAAAAAGACCTTCAGACCTTTAAGCTTCCCAAACACCTTTTCCTTACTAACAGCAACAACACTCATTTCTGCCCCTGACATTCTCAAATTTTTGGCATACGGCTTGTGTCTTCCACAAAATACTGATTAAGTTCATCCACCATTTCTTTGTCTTCATTACTACCTCTCCAGTGCAATTTTCCTGTGGTCCATTATCCACTCTCACCTTTCTTTTACTCTTTGTATACTGTATCTGAAATATTTCTGGTATCCTCTTTTATTTTCTTGACTAGCTTACCTTAATATTTCATCTTTTCTTTCCTTCTGGTTTTTTTTAGTTGCCTCTGTTGGCTTTTAAAAGCTTCACAATCCTCTAACTTCTCATTAATTTTTGCAATATTATATGCCCTCTCCTACTTTTTTGCCATCTTTCATATCCCTTGACAACCACAGTTGTTTCATCCACCCTGTAAAATACTACATATCTGGGGTATATCTATCCAGCACTTTTCAAATTGCCCCCAGAAACTCCAGCTATTGCTGTTCAGCTGTCATCCCTGCTGGTGTTGCTTTCTAATCAACTTCAGTCAGCTCCTTTCTCATACATCTGTAATTTCCTTTACCCCACTGTAATACTGATATATCTGAGTTTAGCTTCTGCCTCTTAAATTGAAGGGGGAATTCTATCATGTTATGATCACTGCCTCCTAAGGGTGCCTTTACACTAAACTCCCTAATCAAATCTGGTTCATTACACAACACCCAATCCAGAATTGCCTTCCCCCAAGTGGGCTCAACCACAGACTGTTCTAAAAATCCTCTCATAGGAATTCTACAAATTCCATCTCTAGGGATCCAACACCAACCTGATTTCCCCAATTTATCTGCATATTGAAATTCCCCATGACTATCATAACATTGCCCTTATTACATGCCTTTTCTATTTCTAGTTAAAACTTATATCCAACATCCTGACTACCGTTCTGGGACCTATATGTAACTGCAATCAGGGTCTTTTCACACTTGACTTTCTTAACTCTACCTACAAGCTTTCGGCATCTCTTTCTCACAGAATCTGCTGTGCATCCTCCTATCTATCGAGTCTCCTTACTCTATTGTTCTGCCTAACTTTACCCTTCCCTGCTGAGCCTCAGAGCCAACCACAGTGCCGTTGACCGAGCTGCTGCTGCTGCTGCTGTCCCCTGACAGGTCATCCATCCAGAAGTTTCCAAAGTGGTATACTTGCTGCTGAGGGGAATAGCCATGGGGAAACTCTGCACTAACTGCTTACTCTCCTTACTTCTCTTGATGGTCACCCATCTACTATCTGAAGCCTGCACTCTGGGTGTGACCACCTCAGTAAAAGTCTTATCTATGAGGTTTTCAGCCTCCCAGATGGTCCTGAGTACATCTAGCTCCAGCTCTAGTTCCTTAATCTTGTCAGTCAGGAGCTGAAGTTGGGTCCACTTCCTGCAGATTTAGTCATCAGGGAGATTGTTAGGTACCCTGAAACCCCACATCTCATGGGAGGAGAACTCCACTGTCTGAACTACCATCCTACCTACATTTGTTATATCTCTAACTTCTCAAGCTTAAGTTCTAACTGGTGCCTGTTCTCACCCAAGCCTGTTGAGCCAAAGCCTGACCAGTGTCTACTCTAACATTGGCTGCTCCACTTACACCACGCCTCTTTTTATTGCCTCTGGCCAATACCTAATGATTGCAGGTGCCAAAATGTTCTGAAAAACCCAGAGCTCTTTTAGAACCTTGCATAGCCTCACCAATGAATGACCACTCGTGATGATTGCAGCCTGCCATAAGAAAACATGATTTAAAGTAATATATCAAAATTATTTTACATCCAATGGAAAGTGCTATTTTGTCAATTAACTAATCTGGTTGATAAAATGAAGTATAGCTGTGTTTTGCTCTCAGCTTTGATTCTGAAACAGGATAATCAGGGAAGCAATGGCAATTCTATGTGGCTTTTTCTCCATAAATTGCCACCTACCTTTGCACATTTCAATTAACCTCACTTTAAAGCACTACATAGAGCAGCTTATTGATTTTCTCTACCTAAAAAGCAGATGTTCATCCATGCCTCTCAATCTAGCCTTCAAACACTTAATTCTGGATATTTCCTTTTCTTTCTAATTACTCTAGCCTTGTTTATCTCCAACCAGCCTCTTCAGACCTTATATCTCTAATCGCCTAATTTTTTTGATCCCTGACTCGTGAGAACTGATCTTTGTTTTGGCACCCATCCATGTCCTATGTAGCTCCATTTCTTTTGTGTCTACGCCATATTGGTTGACATAGACAATCCTATTGTTTTCCTATGAAACCTTTATGCCCTTCAAAACTCATATCATAAATATCTTCTTGAATAAAACAGCAACTTTCAAAATCACATTATTGTTAGTAACTCTCCCAAAATTTCCCAGAATCTTTCAGTTTGGTTTATAGTCTTCACATGGAACAGAAACACTTACCTATTGTCACAGAGTTCTACTGTGGTTAATATAATGGTGAAACGTCTTTTGCTGATATTTTTATGTTGTACGACATTTTATAATGTCCATGCCATCATTTTGTGGCAGCTCTCAGTTTCTCTCCCAAATCACGGGTGATATAAATATATCTTAGCTGAGGCCACTGTTTATTGATTTAATGCTCCCCTAATGACAGGGCAATTCAACCCAGTCTCCTGAGCTTTTGCTTTTAATTAGTTGGATCTAACACAGGACAGTGTGTAGATGTAATACAAAAATTAAAGCAGTTGTGTTACAAAGGTCATGAGGATATGGGCAATAAAGACTCAAAAAGTAAGAAGACAAAGGGAAAATATTGGCAAATGGTGAATTCCTCAGAGAAATTTAAATACTGCTCATGATACAGAAAAAAGCAAAAAGCAAATATAAATTGTTACCATACGAGAGAATAAACACAAGAAAACCTCCAAATCTCTTCCTCATCTATTTCCAAGGAACACAGAACCAAATAGTGACATTTTCAAAAGTCTTGCTTGTAGGTTAAAAAGGACTTTGAATGTAAAACAAAATCACCCAAAAGAAACTGAATATAATTCCAATAATGAATGCCAAGACCTTGCTACTTTTTATAAGAGCGAACTATTTCCCCAAATCAATCCCCATAACTCTTGTTCTTCTCCCTTTCAGCTAGTTCCTCTCTGAAAGTTGTAGTTCCAGCATTCTTTCACACGCGTCCAGATGATATGCACTCATGATATATAAAAAATTTTCCTTAGTCTGCTTGTGGAAAGATTTTTAAATAATTATTTACTGGAGAAAATTAATAAAATTTTAAAAAGATGGAGACTCTATTGTCAGACTCTACTGGGTCATTTGAAGTGTACTGCATGATCTCATCCAAGTCAACCACAAATGGACTGGAAAGCCAAAAAATAATTGCTGTTCCAACTGGAATGTGTGGATCTATGATGAGTACAGGATGAATATGTGAGCTAGAAAAGTCTGACAATATTCACAATGTTGGCTCACACTTCAAAAATAGTCAAGAATTAGAGGCAACCAAGTGTCCATTAAACTAAAAACACAAAATGCTGGCAGAACTCAGCAGGCCAGACAGCATCTATAGGAGGAGGTAGTGACGACGTTTCAGGCCGAAACCCTTGGGTTTATTTATTTATTTCCAGCATCTGCAGATTCACTCGTGTTGCCTGTCCATTAAACTGTTCACTCGGGAAGAAACAACGTTTTCAAAAAAAGGAAAAAATAGGAGGAAAATAGTCTATTAGAGAATAAACAAATTGAGACATTCTTACTTTCATGATATATTTTGGAAGTTAAAACAGAGTAATTTCAGAGCAAGATGTTTATCTGGAGATGCAGGAGCTAAGTGCACTAAGAATTAAATCTGTAAAACTAACTAGAGTGGATTAATTTTCACAGTGCAGTATTACTGTTATATCACAAAATGAAAATTAATCTACTATAGTCAGTAGTCAGTATATTTAAGAAAATTGATCAAATAAACAGACCAATATGATTACCAATTTACATACAAGCATAACATACACATTGGCATTTTTAAGTAATATTCTACAGTTCCACCATAAGAATAGGTCAAATTCATAGGTAAAAGAGTAATTAAACCAATGTAAGTGCGACTATTGTGTTAGCACTGAATCTCAGCTTTCAATGTAAATTTCACATTGCTGGAAATATGATTCACTTTCCTTATCTCAAATGTTGCATAATGCTAAAAACAAAGTTAATAGGTAAGGGGAATCTACCTTATGAGCAGACATATTTTTCTTCTAGTTCTTTGTTTTAATTGCATTTTATACAGCATTTGGACTAGAAGTGGTAAGTGCCTGTTTCATCTCATTCGGTAACAAGAAAGACTATGGTCTAGATTTGCTGGATTGTGGCATCAAAATCATCTCCAATTCTTTGTTATTTTTAAGAGACAAATGCAGATATAGTCAGAGGGAATGGGCTGCCTCTCTGGGGTTAAGATGCTTCAAAATTCAAAGTAAACTTATTATTAAAGTAATAAACCATGAGATTCATTTTCTTGCGCGTATTTACAGAGAGAAAAATGAATTACAAAGGAACTTATAAAAAAAGCATGTAAACAGACAAAGACTGACAAACAACCAACGTGCAAAGACAAACTGCAATTAAAAATAATACTGAAAATATGAGTTATAAATGCCAGTTCAGGAGCCGATTGGTTGTAGGGTAATAATTGTTACTGAATTTGGTGGTGTGTCTAACTTCTGTACCTCTGAAGGTAGTAATGAGATGAGAACATGACCTGGATGGTGGAGGTCTTTGACGATGGATGCTGCTTTCTCCAGGAGTGTTCCATATCAACAGCGGGAGGGCCTTGCCTGCAATGGCTGTGTTGTGTCCACCATCTTCTGTTCAAGTGACAAGCAAGTGTCAGGATCCTTTCCGTATTTCTGAAATTGTATAACTCTTGACAAGCAATAGAAGATAAAAGAAGTTGAAGAAAAAATGATGGGCTCTGATTAGAAATGGAATAGAACATTTACAGCCTCTAGCCATCTGATTATTTGAAAGGATTGTTATCACTGTCACATGTTTTATTTCATGGGTCTTAATGCATCTTCCCAAATGTAATAGTCCTTGCGTTCTTCATACCTTCTAAAGTGTACTGACTCCTTTAAAATTTTCACTAAAATGCTTTGTTGCTTATAACACACCTCCAACATCTCTGAGTTCCTCCAAATCAGGCCTGTTGACAATCTCTAATTTCTTTACTAGTATTCAGCTGCTTAGACTATAAGCTTTGGAAATGTCTCCCATAAAATATAATTCATCTTGCTCTCAACTATTTCAGGATTTGCATCCTCTTATTAAGACCAGCAATAAACCTTCACGGATTGATAATTAGCTTTGCTCAAGTTCCACAATGCTTTAAAAATTGCTCTGATTGATAAATGCATAAAGTACTCCTTTTTTATTCAACTGTCTCAATAGTTCCATTTAATATCAGAGAATGTATACAATATACAACCTGAAATTCTTGTTCTTCACAGACATCCACAAAAACTTCAGAAGAGTACCCTAAGGAATGGGCAACAGTAAAACCATTAGAACCCCAAAGCCCCCTTCTCCCCCCATGCACAAGCAGCAGCAAAGCATCAACCCTCTCCCATTTATTTCAGCAAAAGCACTAGCGCCCACTGTCCAACAAGCAAGCAACAGCAAGCCCCCAATGGAGACCATGATCTGCAGTATAACAAAAACTAATTGCTCACCTGACAATTCGACATACCACAGGCTCTCTCTCTCTAACTAATAAAGGGGCAGAGAGGTGTCATACAGCAAAAAGGGAGACCAACAAAAACAAAACAACTCGCAGATTACGGTTAAAGTCAGCCGCGTCACTTTTGTGTCGGGTTTTCTGACTCCAGAATTAGCAGAAACTTTCCCCCACCAACAAGAGAAAGAGTGTTTTGATGAGTACAGAGACCTCCGACAGTTGATCCGCTGTTCCCAATATTTTGCCTTTTATTCTAATTTGCTCCTCTCAGCAAGTTCATACATTGAGTATCACTGTTATTTTGCTCTCTACAAAAATGAGCGCATTGTATTAATCTGTTGATTTCTATTGTAGTCATGGAACAGTTACAGCACTGAAGCAAGCCCTTCAGACTATCTATTCCATGCCAAACTACTATACTGCCCAGTCTCATTGACCATACCTCCCCATCCATGTATCTTTCCAAATTTCTCTTAAATATTGAAATTGACCAGAAGAATTCTGATTTTGATCTGAAATGGAGTTTCAAACTCTTTGTAAAATCTAATGACAGCCAGCTATCTATGCTTCAGTTCACTCAATTCCACCTATTTCAGAGTTGACAAATTAATAATAATTGGCATGAGTGTTTCTCTGGCATTTGTTTTAATCCAAGGGCATAATAGATATGGGAGCATAAACATGAATGTGCCTGTACTGTTGGCAATGTGACTAATTCTGCAGTTATATCACTATCATATTCTCAGTTAATACGTTACTTGGAAATCAATAGTTACTTCTGTAGGGCCAAGTCTACATACAGCATGTTAGTAACACTTAAATTATGGTTTGATGAACAGGTTACTAATCATCACACATTCCTTGGAGGACAAGGTTCACCCCATTGTTATGAACCCCGTAACTGGGTCACTTGCCAGCAAAGATAGAGAGGTCCGTTGAACTCTGATGGTACTATTTTTAACAGTATTTATTAGTAAAAATACACAAAAATAATATCAATGCAACCATACAGATAATATATGTCATCAATACTAAATCTAAAAGTGCGGGTATAATAATAATCAATAAGAAATAGCTCTATCGTTGTCTAGGGGATAATGAATTGTCTGATGGAATTATAAAGTTCGTTTCAGTTCATACAGGCTTCAGCCTTTGGGGACCGCTGGGTTTTCAATTGTTGGAGAGAGAGAGATTTTGAGAAAAGAAACTTGCCGGCTTTCCTTTATCCGATCTCGATCCGTATTCGTCCTTTAGCGAGGCCGTTCCGTGGAGGACTTGTCATCCAGGCAAGGATGGACACACACACAAGCCCCCACCGGTCTCATACGTTTCTCCTGGTGTGTCTAAAGGGGTTGTTCCCCAGACCCCAGACTCACGGGGTCTCAGATGTCAATCAGGTTGGGATGATGCAATCCCTCAACCAGCCCACTCTGGTCATCTCCTGAGGGCTTCAATGAATAGTACAGTACTCAATACACAATTCCGTCTCCAAGAGACAATGGCCGTTATCAGTGGCTTTGTTTTCGCTGAGGCCAGGACACATTCCAAAACCTTGTGGATTCTGCATGTCTCTCTCTCATTTCCTGGGTCCCAGACCCGAATTAATAGCGATCTTGCGATTCTCAAAAAGGAGGGGGCTACTTTGTACCCTTCGGCCCCTCAGAGTTGTGGCACATTCGTAACACCACGTACTGACAAACATCTGTAATGAGACTTTTTTTATTCAGTGTAGCATCTTATGGGACTGCTATTACTTTATTTACTTCAATGGACTGGATTTAGCTCTTTAAAGTTGTTATAGCCAAGGGCGGTAGTGGGGATAAGCTCCCACTACCTATTAAATGCTGCCAATGGTGTGTGTCTCAAATAGCCACTGACAACCAAGCCCTGTTCCTGGTCTTCACACAGCAGAACCATTTCTACTGACAGGAGAAAGAAAACTCTGATCTCAACCTCTGCTATACCCACTCATGGGTGAGAGCAAACCCTGAAGAAAAATCTGTATCTGGAGTCCCAACGTTGAGTCAACTACATTGAGTTCAACACTGACTGGCAACACCTGCAATGCCACTAGTGCCAAATTGTATCGGTCTCTGCCGTCTCTTTGGATTCATCAGCTTTCTGTAGAGTGGGAGCCTGCTACATGGGCATCATATTGTACTGTCCTGGCTTGGGTATCACATACACAGCTGGGACACAACATCCATAGTCAATCATGACAATGGAGTGCCTCAGGAAGGATGGGATTTATTTATACAGAAAAGGAAGCAACTGTATTTTTATCTGAAAGATTGCTCCAAACAGAAGTTAATATGTTTAATGTGGTAAACATATTAAGATGTTTCACATGCTTGACATCTAAACAGAAGGGAAAACCAGGGGCAATGATCAAGAACATGATTAAAGAGGTTAGTTTGAAGGGAAAAAAACAGTAAGTAAAGAGAGATATAAAGATTTAAGAAAAGCATTCAAAACTATGGATCTTCCAGTAGTGGAAGAGGAAACACTGCTATTGCTCGAGTTATTAAATTCAGAGGCCCGAACTGGAGAGACGAAGACATTTTGGTGTGTTCTAGGTTCAAAGGTAGCAAGAGAGAGAGAAAGGGCTGTCGGATTTGAAAAATCAGGTCAAGAACTTGAAAACTGAAGGGTTGTTTAAATGGGAGCCACGGCGAATCAACAAACGTAAAAACAGAAACAGCAATATGCCGACCCTAACCCTGTTATGACCGAGTTTTTACCTCAGTGCTACTGCGTAATACCTCCTGTGTAAACATTCTCTCGATTACATCTGAAAGTCAATAGGCCAATTCCTTGTGAGCCTCCACAAATTCTAAATATTTCTTCACATCCCCAATCCGCATTGTTGATTCCTTAACTTTGTACCGTGATCGCTAGTTCTGGTCATTCCTGGGCGAAGAACATCCTCAAACCTGCCCCATCAAGCCCCCTGAGAACCTTGGGGTTATTCCACTTTATACAAGTTGAGTCATAGGTATCGATATGAGTCTGCCTTAAATTCACTGGGACGACCGCACCTCGCCACGCTATGGTTAACTCTAGATCTTACTACTGTGTTTTGTTAATTCTGACTGTCAAACCCCGCAGACTACACCTGTGGATTAAGGAGTGCCACCAGGTCCTCCCAGCCTAGAGGCCGCTTTCCACTGCCCAGCACAACATTCTCAAGACACCGTCTAATCACCGTTTCGCTCGTCGTCAGGGCGTATAGGTCCCTCCAAGGATTCCGATTGGTTTGAGTCAGCGGCACTTCGCGGAGCTCGTGCCTTTCCATCATCGCTTCGTATGACCGATCGCGGAATTTCATTGGCTGGCGAAGACAAACGAGGAGGGGAAGGGCAATTCGAGGCTGACGGACAGTTTCCCCGTCGCTGTCAGTCAACCGAACTTGATAAGCCCCTTAAGCAACACCCACCCTCACCAATTGGCTGCGAGCGCAGCTAGAGTGACGCTAATGTCTCCGACGCTTTCTGTGAATGGTTACTCCCTAAAGTCAATCATAACGCCCCGGCACCAAGTTAGATTGACCAAGAGGTTACAGCTGCAGTAAGAGGGAGAAAGAGCCAGGCAAAAAAATAGTACAAAGACAGCCGAGTGAATTAGGGAGGGGTTTTAACCGTTTTAATTTGGGTAAGAACACGGGTTCCCCCTCCAGAAATCGTTTTAATTTTTTATCGTCTGATAAATGAGGTGCGAATGGGCTTTTAAAGTCTGAAAAAGATAAGTCGAGAAATTAAAAGAAAAAAATTACCTCAGGATTGAATTGAACTGAAGGATCCGCCATGGCAGGAACCACCACCACCACCACCACCACCATCATCATCATCACCACCATCCTGCATTGAGCTCAGTCAAGATCAATGTGGAGTTCTGAAATTATTCAGATTTATTTCTGGCGATTCGTTTTGTAAGACGAATAGAAAAAAATATACACAACTAATTTGTCTGGGGAAAAATATCGCGATGAAACCTGGTGGACAGGATTAAAATTAAGAAAGAGGGGAAAGAAACTAAAGGATCATAGAAGAGTCTTTAAAAAATATATGTTTGAAAAATTAGATGTCGCTTTAAAGTAATCATGAGTGGTCGACCCAGGACAACGTCTTTTGCTGAGAGCTGCAAACCTGTGCAGCAGCCGTCTGCTTTTGGGAGCATGAAAGTCAGCAGTAAGTACATTTTAACGAAATGATTTTCTTTATATTTTAGCTTCATCATCTTGGAAATATTATCAATCGAGCGAATAATCGATTTCGTGATCAGTATTAGGTTGATTAATTGAGTAACATGCTATGTTAATTTAGAAAAATAAAGACTGGCCTGGTTTGGCCTGGTCTGCCTGCCTCCGATCATAAAGATTTCTGACCACAAGCCATTATTCATATACATTTTATTTCTGTCTATTTAAAATCTGTACAAAAGTTTAATCTGTTCAACGATGTGTTGAAACTAGTAGTGGACTTTTTCATTTAACTTGGTGAACAATTAGAGTTCCATTAACATTAATGTCCATTTCACATTTCTCATTATTCCTAAAGCTGTTGGAATGGATTTCTGACATTGCTGACGGGTAGACGGGAGGCAAGTATTAGAATAACTTTATTGAACAACCAATCAATTTTGACCATTTTGATGATCCATTTTCAGGTTTTGCTATATCTACACATCTACTGGATTGGTTAGAACAGCAATAACTTAATATAATTATTAAGAATTTAATAATCATGTGCCATTCAGTTCTTTTAATCAACCATTATTTGAGTTGATTTATTTCGGTGAGTTACCATTTGAAATATAATATTTTTGGTTAGGTTTGAGTTTTGTTTGATATATTAACTAGGTTTTACATTGCAAGCATGTTAAGTTTAAGGAATTTCTCATTTTATTTGAGAAAACGCAATGTATTGTAAGGACAGATTAGTAAATTATTGCACTAATTTTCTACAATTCACCATTTCACTATTTTTGTTAACCCAGTAGAAGAATTTAATAAAAAGTTGACTACTTAATTGATGAAGCATCATTGGTAGTATCCATGCTATAGATGTGCAACCCACATATTCCCCATCATGAATGTTAAGGAAACATTTGAGGCTTATGTGAGGAGTGGGTGTGTAAGAATGATCTCTCATAACTGTAAAGTTGAAAAGTTGTAAAATTTCCACTGTTCATATTTCATAGTATTTTTATAAGGGGTTGTCTCTGATTTCATATGTCCAGAAACAGATAAAAATCTAGTTTTTCATAATTTTAATGAAAATAGTTATATATTGCTATTTTATAAACTACTAGTATATCGCTTCTGAAAGCCTATAAAGTAGCAGAATGCAACTTTTGTGAAGATATACTATATATCGCAAATACTCATTTCTATACGAGAGCTTAATTCTCAATTGCATTTCTTTATAAATTTTAAACAGTAGGCTGAATTTCTTCTAAAGGAAGATAATAGTGGAAAAACAATATTGTCAAATATTTTCAGATACAAGAGTCCTGCTCAAAGTATTCATCTTTTATCTCTAGGCTTAAAAGCAGGGCATTTTATAGAAAAGCATATAAAATTACCTAATACCATGTAGCTGAGTTAAATAAAGCCAAGAGACAAGCTAGATCCATGGTCTATGTTACTTTATAATCTTGGCCAAGAAGCTGCTGTATCTATGACTATTAGGTGATGTGGGAAAAATGGTTTCCTGTAATCCTTTTTGTAAGTACTTAACTTTCAGCACTTTGACTTCAAATCTGATATCAACAGAGCATAGTTGACACCATTGCTCTTTCCCCAACTCCTTTATTTCCCTCATTTTTTTTCCTTTAAGGAGTTGCTTTGCTTTCCTAATACCTCCAGTGGCGATCAGGGAAATGCTCAAACCAACATGTCCCAAACTATCCTTGTAATAAAGCACTTGTGATCAGTGAGTTTGATGTACAAATGGTTATGCTTGTTTAGTATTTGAGTACAGTTTCTGAAACATGAATTCGCTACCTATTTTTCAGAAATTGCTAATAGCTAATTGATAAGACAATGTAAAATGCGCTATTAACAGATTTTCATACATATTTATCAAGTGGGGACTGTTTAACTTCATTTTTAAGAAATAGTAATCACTCAGTGGAAATCTATAATAAGCTATAATAAAATGTGTATCTCACCTTATTTCTCTTTTACTGGTATATAAGCAAGAAAGAGGAGGTTATGCTGATTTTTAAATCTTTTAAGCTGTTTGAACCTGCCTCAATTCACTTAATAGATTTTGTGTTTTTTTTTGTTGCAGAACCAGTGAAACTAAAAAAAGGTTGATTATCAAATGAACAGCGAAGTATTATTTTTAGGGTAAATACAGTGAACTTAATGAGGCATATTAGAGTATTAATGTTTTTAGTTAAGAACAGTTTTGAAGAAAATGTTATTTAATTCATCATTTCCAGTAGGATTAAGCAATACAAATGCAAAGGTTGGAGGTTGATTGCAGATTTCATTTGAATGTTCTGATGTTTGGCAATGCAGTTGCCATTAGAACTCTCAGATTGACCAAGCTTCCGGGTCTTAATCAGTCTGCGTGAATCCAGTTCACTCTCTCTGGAGGTGCATATGCAAGGATGAAATTGCACTATATCACTTCTTAACTAGCACCTGGTGGTCTGGAAGCAGGAGTAAAACAAATGGCCATGAATGTGTTGGAATTGAGTGGAAATTTGGAAGTTAGCAATATTAAATATAATGCTAGTATTTTAAAATGAGATTTCAGTCGGCAAATCAGTTATGTCTGTATTCAGTTAATTGCCACGTCTTCAGAAGTTTGCAAATACTGCTGTACTTCATGTATTTTCTGTACAATTTATTGGATCAACTTTCACTTGATATCTTGTAGTTCATGTTAGTTACGTATGTGCAAAAATGACAAGCGCTCAATGTTTCAATACATTGTTTATTTTTGCAAACTTCCATTTGTCTTTCTGTTAACTAGTTTTATTGGGATTCCTGTCTACAGGTTAATTTGGTTTTAAAGTGGTTGGCTAATTTCATTTGAAATTTAACATGATTTAAAACAGATTAATAACAAATGGGGTGGTAATTGAATATTCTAATACTTTTTGTCTTGAGAAAAAATGAACTTTCCTTTCTATTGCCATTGAATGACCTTTACTTAAAAGTCCATGAACTTGGATATTAGGTAAGAAGATCATTTTAAGCTTTCATTGCTTACTTGGTTAGATAATTTCAGAGGACATTTTTAAATTGTTGGATGCTTAGGTTCTGCTTCATTGAAGGTAGTCATTATCTGATGAGTGGTGAAAATGTTACTTGGTACTTACAGCCCAGCTTGAATGTTCCATGGAATTTGTTGCATGTGGGCATGAGCTGCTCTTGTTACCTGAGGAATTGTGAATAGAAAAGGGTACTGTGATGAACTTTGAGATTCCACATCTGAAAAAAATGGAAGGAAGTTGAAGCAAGTGAAGATGGAAGAAGCTTCAAGGAATTTGTGCAGCAGTACCTTGAGTCTGAGATAATTGGGATCCAACTGCCAGTATTATCTTTATGGCAGCCATAAAGACATTCGGTGGAAAGTTGGAGTAAAAGAATATTTGTAAAACCATTCAACTCATTATGTCTGTCCTGGTCGAAAAAGAGCAATCTTGACTAATCCTACATTTAAGCAGTTGGTCTACATCCAAGTACTTTTAAAATGTGATGATTGTCTTTGCCGTTACTGTTCAAAGTTCAAGATCCTTATCCTCTGGTAAATATTCTTCTTGTTTTCTTTCTAATTCTAATACACTTAGAGCATAGATTTAAAATAATTAAACCCCTTGTGAAAGGAAATGGTCCTTCCAACTTGTACTTTCTATGTCCTTGATTCTTATACACCTCAATCAAATCTCTCCTAGGTTATTCAAAATAAATCAGTACCTGCTGATCGAAACTTTTATCATCTTCCAGACTTGGAAATGCCCTCATAAATTTGTATTGCCCCGTTTCCAGTGCACTGACGTCTTTCTTGCAATGTGGTTACCAAACTTTGTGCTTTATGCAGTTCTGGCACAAACGCTGAAAGAGTTAATTGGTGTTTGACAGAGTCTGGCATGATGCCTTATGCGCCACCATGAAGAAATTCAACATGGGGCAGAAGCTGATTCATACAATCCATCAGCTTTACGCCAAGGCAACCAGTGCAGTACTCGCTCAGGGCACCATTGGGAAGTGGTTCCATACCTCTGTAGGAGTCCGTCAGGGCTGCCTCCTCTCCCCCATTCTCTTCATCGTCTTCCTGGAACAGATTGAGTGATGCCCTTGAAGATCATGTGGGCACAGTCAGCATCGGACGGAGGAACATCACAAACCTAAGATTTGCTGACGACATTGATGAACTTGCAGGAAAAGAGGACGAACTGGCCAACCTGGTCAGCCATCTTGACAGAGCCTCCACAAAGTTTGGAATGGAAATAAGTGCCGAGAAAACCAAGCTCATGGCCAATGCCAATGGTGCCATCACAACAGACATCTCAGTCCATGCTCAGAAACTTGAGACAGTGCAGCAGTTCAAATAAATGGAGGCAATCATCAGTGATGAAGGATCAAGACCAGAAGTCCTGGCAAGAACTGCACAGACAATGACTGCACTATCCAAACTCAAGGCAATATGGAGGGAGAGCAACATCACCATGAAGTACAAAATCAGACTCCTGTGTGCATTGGTATTCTCCATCTTCCTGTACCCTTGCAAGACACGGATCCTCACAGCAGAGCTACAGAGGAAGATGCAGGCATTGGAAATGAGATGCTATCACAACATCTTGGGCATCTCATACATGGACCACATCACAAATGAGCAGTCCACAAGACCATCCAGCACCACATTAGCCCTCGTGAAGACCTTCTCACAACAGTAAAGAGAAGAAAGCTGAGATGGTACGGCTGTGTAACAGGATCCAGTGGCCTTGCAAAGACCCTTCTACAAGGAACTGTGGAGGGGAAATGAAGGAGAGGCAGACAGAGGAAAAGATGGACAGACAACATTAAAGAATGGACAGGGAAAACATTTGAGGTGACCCAGGCTCTGGCACACAACCGTGACAGATGGAACAGACTGATGCAAAGCTTGTCATGATGGCGCCTGAGGACTCCACCAGGAGTTAAGGGTACAAGGCAAGGCATGAACACTATGCTTTTATATTCAATCTTGGCTAATAAAGGAAAGCATTCTGTATGCCTTGTTACAGTGCCCATTTTAAAACAAAGGTATTCATCTCCTTTGGAAGTTTTCATGTTTTATTGTTTTACAACATTGAATCCTGGTGGATTTAATTTGGCTTTTTTGACACTGATCAACAGAAAAGACTCATGTCAAAGTGAAAACAGATCTCTAGAAAGTGATCTAAATTAATCACAAATATAAAACACAAAATAATTGATTGTATAAGTATTCACCTCTCCCACCTTTAATATGACACATCAACTCATTACTGGTGCATCCACTTGGTTTTAGAAGTCACATAATTAGATAAATGGAGATCAACTGTGTGCAGTCAACGAGTTTCAATTGATAGTAAAAGTACACCTGTATCTGGAAGGTCCAACTGTTGGTAAGTCAGTATCCTGGCAAAAACTACACTATGAAGACAAAAGAACACTCCAAACAACTCCACAAAAAGGTTATCCAAACAACTCCACAAAAAGGTTATTGAAAAGCACATCTGGAGATGGATACAAGAAAATGTCCAAGTCACTCAATATCCCTTAAGAGTACAGTTAAGTCAATCATCAAGAGATGGAAAGAAAATAGCACAGCTGAATACCTGCCTAGTGCAGGCCATCCTCAAAAATTGAGTGACTGTGCAAGAAGGGGTCCAGTGAGGGAGGCCATCTAGAGACCTATGACATCTCTGGAGGAGTTACAAGCTTCAGTGGCTGAGATGGGAGGGACTGCACATCCAACAACTGTTATCCGGGTGCTTCACTAGTCATAGATTTATGGGACAGTGGCAAAGAGAAAGCCACCGTTGGGGGAAAAACGCAGATGAAGTTTTGGCTCGAGTTTGCCAGAAGGCATGTGGGAGACACTGAAGTCAGCTGGAAGAAGGTTCTTTTGTTTGATGAAACCAAAATTGAGTGAAACAATGCACATAATCAAAATCACACCATCCTTGCCATAAAGCATGGTGGTGGCTGCATCATACTGTGGGAATGCTTCAGTGTAGCAGGCCCTGGAAGACTTGTGAAGGTAGAGGGAAAAGTGAATGCAGCAAAATATTGGGAAATCCTGGAGGAAAATCTGTTGCAGTCTGCAAGAGAACTGTGATTTGGGAGAATAACCCCAAGCATAAAGCCAAAGCTACACAGGAACAGCTTAAAATAGCTTAAAAGTTAATGTTCTGGAGTGGCCAAGTCAGAGTCCAGACCTCAATCCAATTGGGAATTTGTGGCCGGCCATGAAAAGGGCTGTTCACTCCCAATCCCCATGCAATCTGACAGAGCTTCAACAGTTTGGGGGGGGGGGGGAGAAAATACAGTGTCCAGATGTGCAAAGCTGTTAGAGATCTATCCCCACAGACTCAAGGCTGTAATTGTTGCCTAAGGTGCTTCTACTAAATACTGACTTGAAGGGGGTGAATACTTATGCAATCAATTTTTTTGTGTTTTATATTCGTAATTAATTTTGACCAATTTGTTATCTCTTGACACGAAAGAATCTTTTCTGTTGTTCAGTGTCAAAAAAGCCAAATTAAATCAACTGTGATCCAATGTTGAAAATAATGAAACATGAAAACTTAAAACTAAATAGCTTATTGACCTGCTCTGATAAAGTGTCTATAGACAAGCTTTCCGACGTCCTTTTGTTCTTTCATACCTCTCAATTGCTTCCATGTATTGTGTATTTCCTTGACTTGTATCTCGACATTGCATTTCCTTGCATAATTTCTGATTAAGTTCCCCTTACCTCTTTTCTATCCAACTGACCAGACTATGTAGAGTCCAAGAATTTGCAGCTGAACAATGGGCCCTTTATCCCAACACAAACTTACTGAGCCTTTTGTCCAAATAATAATCCCATTTACCCACAATAGGGCCATGACCATTTCTGTTGCCTATTTAAGTGTTATAAGTGTACAGTGTAGACAGGCCCTTCAGCACACTGCATCTATGCTGAATAGCGTGCCTATCTATACTAATCCTACTTGCCTGCATTAATTCCATTTCCCCTTATTCCTTGTTTGTTCAAGTACCTGCTCAGATACTGCTTATATGTTATTACTGTTCCCATCTCCAGCACCCCTTCTGGCATCTCATTTCAGATAGCGTCTACTCTTTGTATGAAACATTTACATTTCTGATATATAGCCCTCTATCTTGGTTTAAACCTTTGCCTTCTACAGTTTAGACACTTATGCTATGGGAAAGTTTATTCTGGCTATCTATATCTCTCATTATTTTATTTGTC
Source organism: Hemitrygon akajei (assembly GCF_048418815.1). Lineage (NCBI taxonomy): Eukaryota > Metazoa > Chordata > Chondrichthyes > Myliobatiformes > Dasyatidae > Hemitrygon > Hemitrygon akajei. The sequence goes on from NC_133128.1 coordinate 42,279,979, forward strand.
CTCTCAGCCTCTTTTGCTCTATGGAAAATGGACTCAGCCCATATAGTCTTTCCTTATAACTCAAGCCCTCGAACATTTTTGTTCAGACAACATTCTTGTGAATCTTTCCTGCAGCTTCTCTAGCATAATCAAGTTTCCTATAGTGTGGCAATCCAAGCACAACCTAACTCAACATTTTGAATATCTGTAACATGATGCTCCAACCAGTGAATGCAGGCTTGCCAGATCCACCTTTGCCCTACCTACCTGCATTGCAACTTTCAGGGATCATGTATTGTTCCCCTAAGGCCTTTCCACTTAACTACACTCACCAGAGCCCTGTCTTCCCAAAATGCATCAGTTTGCACTTATCAGAGTAAAAACTTGTATTTGCACAGTTTTGTTGTCTTTTGTCTTCTGGTTGAGTGCCCAAGTTGTTGTGGTCTTTCATTTGATTCTATTATAGTTATTCTATTACGGATTTATTGAGTATGCCCATAAGAAAATGAATCCCAGGGTGTATATGGTGACATGTATGTACTTTGATTAAACAGTTACCTTGAACTTTTAATGATAGGACCCAGCTGTGGCATGCCAAAATATATTTAAACAAGTTCATAGATGGGAAAGGTTCAGAGCAGTATTTCCCAACCTTTTTTTTTAGCTCAACACCCCCCCCCAAAAGTACTTTCATACTTGCCAATGCACTCCCCCCCCCCCCCCCCCCCAAGGACTTTCATACTTGCCAACACCCCTCTTAGGCACTATATACTATCCACTTCTCCCATGAGAAAAATTATGCTTTAAGTTTTTATTTGTCTTTAAACCCAGCTTACACAGTACCTATGCACTGTATAAGAGCTTTGATATCAATATGATCCTTGATGGTTTTTAGTAAGAGTTGAAATATCTGGTTCAAGTTCTGGCAGCAAAAGCCTTAAGTCGTCGTGCATAACAGTGTCCAAGAGGTTTCTGTTTTTTGTGTGTATGTGGTTCACTGCATTGAAGCCTCTTTCAACAAGGTAGGAGGATGGAAATGCAATGAAGAGCAGTTTGGCTCTTCTCCAAAGACCAGGAAACTTCATATGACATGATAGTCACATATCACAAAAGCTGATTTATTTTTTTGGAAAGGCGTTTTTTGCTTCTTCATTGTTCTAAATTTCGATAATTTCTTTTTGCAAGCTCTTTCTTCCACTTTGTAAAGAAATGGGTTAATTACCCATTCTGTAATTTCTAGATCATTCAAATCCTTGAATCGATTCTGAAAATCCTTCTTAAGTGACTGCAGATGCAAGCAATACTCTTGCAAATCACCGTCTGATAGAGAGCGCCATACTTTCCATACAGGGAAACTGAGAACATTCTTCTCCCAATGTTTTGCCTGTATATTTCCAATTTTCCAATAAAAGTGGAGACTGCACTTTCTGCATGAAATCCTCACCCTGCAGTTTCATATTTAGAATGTTCATTTTGTTATACAGGTCAGTACATCTTCACGTAGAAGTTCAATCTCTTTTCCCAAGCTCGAGTTGAGCAAAAATTCAACCACGGTGTCAAAAAGATCAAGAAACATTTTAAGCAGCAGGCTTTTGACAGCCAACACACTCAGTGTGAAGAAGCAAACATTCAAACCCTTCATCATTATCTTGCCATAACTGGTGAAATATTTTGCTATTTAATGGATGAGCTTTAATTTTGTTGTTAGCAAATATTACAAGAGTCACGCTTGAAAAAAGTTGCCTGCTGAGGATTTTGACTGTGAGATGTTGATGATGAATTACACAATGGATTGCGAACAGACTTGGAATTTCTTTTTTCATAAATGCCACTGAACCAGCATGGCGACCTGTCATATATGGTGCTCCATCTGTTGCACATTAAATCATGTTCCTAATTGGAATACTTTTATCCTCAATATACATTTTGAGCTCATTGTAGATTGATTCACTGTTGATATTTGTTTTACTCTTTTTTTAAAAAAAGATAATCTCTTCATAAACTTTTCCATTTTTGATAAACCATACATATACCATTAGCAATACCTCGTTATCTTGCACAGTTGACTCATCCAGTTGTATCCCAAATTCTGTTTTTTTTTGGTAGCTCTGTACATAGTTGATACTCAATGTCTTCACTCATTTTGTCAATATGATGAGCTACAAAGCTATTACTCGGAGGAATTGATTTTAAAATTCTGGTCTCTATTTTGAGAACAGTGGTGAGCACTTCTGATTCAGCAGGCATTATTAATCTTTCACCAATTGTTTGAGATTTCCACACTGCTATCATTTTGAAAATGTTGCAAGAAGCAATGAGACCACAATCAAGGTTGCTTTTAACTTTCTTGGCAAATAACTGGAGTGTGCAAAGCTTTTCAAATGTTTCTTTCATCTTCTGGAACTGAGTAATACCATAAGTAGCCTTTTCATGGTGTCTTTTACGGAAGTGTTTGTGTAATCTTGATGACTTCTTGGCTTCATTAGACAGTACAGTATTACAAATAAGACACATAGGATGTTGCTGATCTGACTGGAACAGAATAAAAGCATACTCCAGGTATGTAACACTGTATTGACATCTGTAGTTTGTTTCTTAGCAGGATTAGAATTCAAGGCTTTAACTGCCTTCAGATGCATTGTACATATTTATCTATCATTAACGGGGCTAAATTTAAAATTAAAAATCACAAACTGGGAATGCCCATCAGATATTGACAATGACAGCGAGTTGACACAGATGGAATGATGGTAATGGCACACAAAGAAGCGACAATGGGAAGGTGAAGACAATCACAACAGTAAAAATTACGTTGATAATTCAGATTGGAATCTGAATGCTAGTCAGCATAGAGCTAGTGTTTGGCAAGCTACCTTGTACTACCTTTAGTGCGATTGACTAGTCACGTAAGGTCTCAGTCTCCAAAGATGGTTCTTAACCGCACATATAAAGCAGAGGTTGCTTTGAACACTTCAAGAGGAATCCTCGGAGTCGGCAAGTTCCCTGATCGGCTCTATTTCACAGTTTTGTTCCGGCTAGCATTGTATGGTTGCATGACCTGTTTTCAGTAGATCTATAGAGAAAATTAAGAGGGTATACTTGACTTGCCAACTGTTAAATTACATGCACTCATTCCATGCTGCAAGTTAAGGAGAGCTGTTGGGCACCCTGCTCGCTAATTTGTGCATTCCCAGTAATGTCTGTTTGTTTGGTAAGGTCAGATGAGATTGCTGAATTGTGATGACGAGTGCTCACTGCCTGCAGAGCTATGGTTCTTCCTATGTTCCAGTGCACCATCGTTTTTTTTTGGAAGTGCCTACTCTGCTAAGTCAGGTCTTAAGCCTCAAGTTAGGGTGGCAGTTACCGACCCCCCCCCCCCACCCCCCCCATATCCCCAAAAGAATCTTGAACCTCTCCCTGACTACTTCTGTTTTCCCTAATACCCCCCTTGGGGCATGTAACCAACCCCATTGAGAATCAGTCGTTTAGAGGGCTGTGAGACTAGCTGGTCTTGCATGGGTGAGTTGGCCTACTTCAGTGCAGAGCAACTCTAAATAGCTGATCACAGTTTCCCCTCATATGAGTTATCCCTTTACCTGCAAAATGTCTCAACCAATCAACTTTTGAGAGTTCCTTTTTGATGCCATTGAAATTTGCTTTCCATCGCCCCCCCCCCCCCCATCAGCTCGGCCAGGTTAGGACTAAACATCCTTTTCCTTGGGTATCTAGGAGCTATTAGAGTTACGGTCACTGATATCGAAGTTCTCCCCCACTGACTCATCAACCAGTACTTGGTTAGCATCATTTCATAAGAAAAGGTTGACTGTTGGACTTCCTATATATTGCTTTAGAAAACTTTCCTGAATGCACTGAAGTAATTCTGCCAAATCTAATCCCTTAGCACTAAGGGAGTCACTGTCAATTTTGGGGAAGTTTAAAATCACCTCGGTTACAGTCCTGCTGTTCCTACATCTATGTGTGATATTCCTAATACAGTCGATTCCGATTAACTGGGATACATCGGGACCAGTGTATCCTGGCCCAATTTAGCAGCTTCTCCAATTTGCCGAAGTTTCATGGAAACAGTTAAAATGGCATAAATGAGACAAACTGTCATTTAACTAAGTAACAATTCATGTATTTAAATTAATATTGAGCAAATTCAAGCACTACCAATACCTTAAAAGTACTATAAAACTGCATTTGTTCCTATACTTATCAACAGAAGAAATCATCCACCGTATGCTGCCTTGTTCTTTTGATTGACTGTGAATGTACAAATCAGCGCAGATACGTCATGCAAATAATGGACTGCCTTCAAACAACACTTTAGACTATTGCATTCTCCAAATCTTCATTTTAATTGTACCATTCAAAATTATCATCAATACAGTTTAATTCTTGGTAGTTCCTAACTTGAAGTAGTGAAATCATTTCATTTTCACTCCTGGCCATTTCTGGAATCTCCAAGCCTAAATGCTTGAAACCGCAATGAGCAAAACAGCTCCTATTTGTTTTTTCTGCTTATTTTTGGCCAACAATCAGTGACAAAAATCACTGCTTTTTGAACACAAGCACAAGCAACTGACACTATTTTAAAAACTGTTGGCTTCAAGTATGGTGTAGTGTCTAATGGCCACAAAAGTGCATGTCACTGACACTAGTTAGAAACTGTTCAACAACAACCTCCTGTCTTAATTAAGCAGCATAGTGTCCCAAATAAATGAATGGCATCCCTACCATTTACTCGATCAATTTTTGTTCTTAAAGAGCTGCCCCAGATAAGTTGCTGTCCCAACTAACGTGATAGCCCAATTAATCGGAATTCATTGATATGTGCTTTTCTAATTCCCACTGAGCTTGGAGCTATAATTTACTCCTTTATTACCTCTAAGTTTTATTCATGTGGCCTTGGTGGATGTTTCTGCAAGAATATCTTCCTTAAGCAGACATTCCACCCTGCAAAAACTCATTTCAGGGAGGTAGCACCCCTGCCCCGCCCCCCCCCCCCCCACCCTCCGCGACCCCATATCCTCCCCACCCCCCTGGTCGACTTCCAAGGGTGTATGTAATACTTTGTTTAGTGACTTTGTCTAATCTGTAAACCAAGTTGGGTATGTGCAGAAAATGTGACATTAAAATATGTACTTATATTATCATGGAGTCGTTTTTTATTCCATTACAACTTTAAGCAAGTCTACAGGGAGTTTGGCCTCATCACATAGGACATCAATAGAGTAGCTCCTTAGCACCTAGCCAGCTAGTTTAAATAACATTAGCTATGCTAATAAATGAATGACACCTGTTAAACTCACCTCAACATGTCTTTTACATTTTAATCCACCATGGGAAATAGAAAAGTCACTGTTGCAAACAGTGCAGCAAGCAACACTCATTATTTTTGAGGTTGACTGTAAAGCCCGCCCACAGAGAAAACTGATAGGTCTACTTAGCACGAAGAGAGACCAATCAGGATGCTCCTTCTCCCTCTTGCTCTTCCTCTTCCTCTCTCCCCCCCCCCCCCCCCTCCAAAAAATCGATTTCCGGGATATTGTATATAATTTATGGGTGTCAGGGAGCCGCTATAAATATGCGGGAGAGGTGGGATGTCTGCTTCAATACTGCCATTATGTTCTCTCTTGTAAATGGTACAACTTATTTTACCTCCAACTCTTGCACCAGTAGCATAAGTACTCTGGAACATTGAACTAATAGCCAGTCCAATCCATTTCTCAACCATGTTTCTGTAAAAGCTTGCATATGCTGTTCCTTGTTTTGAGTTCATCTGTTTTACCTGTGAGGCATCTTGCATTAAAATAAACATGTTTTAGTTTATCAGATATTTCTCATTCCCTATCCTACCCCTGCCTAGCCTACCTACTGGTCTTGCATGCATTAGCCTCTATAAATGCTTCACCTTTCTCATCTGATACACTATTGCTTTGTGTACCATAGCCCTGCTGAACCAGCTTATATCGTTCCAAGTAACATAACAAATCTCCCCACAATGGATATTGGTACCTTCCTCCTTCCCCACCACCCCCCTCAAATGTCCCTCTTGTACAGGTAATTTCTTCCCTAGAAGAGATCCAAATGGTCCAATTAGCTAAAGCCTTTCCACCTCCACCAGCACTTTAGCTGCTCAGTCATTCTTGTCATCGTGTGAGTGTGATACAGGGAATAATTTTAAGATAGCAACCTCAGAGATACTGCTTTTGACCTTCTGTCAGCTCACTATGTTTACTTTGAACTAGGCAGGAAGAGTGAAATCCTGCAAAGTTCAAAGTAAATTTATTATCAAAATATGTATATGTTGCCATATATGGTGGATTCCAGTTAATCGGGACACATTGAGACCAGTATATTTTGGCCAAATTAAGTGGCTACCCTAATTAGCTGTACTTTCATGGAAACAGTTAAAGTATAAAGAAGACAAACTGAGTAATGAATTATGTATTTAAATGAAATACGGAACCAATTAGAACACTACCAAGACTACTGCAGTACTATCAAACTGTATTAGTTCATAATAATTACATCATTGGTGGAATTTATTCATATCGCATTCTTCTGACTGTAACTGAAGAAAATCAGTGTAGTCGCCCAGTGCATATAATGGATTGCCTTCACACAATGCTGTCAAAGATGGGATCCTGCAAATCTTCATTTTCATTGTAATAAGGCAAATGCAATGTTAGCATTCATTTTGAGAGGACAAAACTTTCAGAGCAAGGGTGTAATGAGGCTTTATGAAACAGACCACACTCGGGAGTATTGTAAGCAGTTTTGGGTTCATTTATTTATTGAGTTACAGTGCGGAATAGGCCATCCAGCCATTCAAGCCGCGCCACCCAGCAATCCCCCGATTTTAGTCCTAGCCTAATCACATTCAATTTTCAATGACCAGTTAACCTAACCTACCAACTGGTATGTCTTTGGATTGTGGGAGGAAACTGGAGCATCCAGGAGAAACCCACATGGTTACGAGGAGAACATACAAACTCCTTCCAGGCAGTGGTGGAAATTGAACCTGGTCACTGGTACTGTAAAGCACTGTGCTAACCACTATGCTACCGTGCCGCCTAGCTAAGAAAAGATGTGTTGGCATTGGAGAGGATCCAGAGAAGTGAAGGATTAATCTGAGAAGTGCTTGATGGCTCTGGCCCTGTACTTGTGAGAGTTTAGAAGAATGAGGAGGGATCTCACTGAAACCTATCAAATTTTGAATGGCCTAGATAGAGTGGGTGTGGAGAGAATGTTTTTCTATAGTGAGTGAGTCTAGGACCAGAGACACAGCCTCATAATAGAGGGATGTCCATTTAGAACAAAGATGAGGTGGAATTTCTTTAGCCAGAGGGTAGTGTATCTGGAATTCATTGCGACAGATGATGTGGAGGCCAAGTCATTGAGAGTATTCAAAGCGGAAGTTGAGAGGTTCTTGATTTGTCATGGCGACAAAGGTTATAGGGAAAATACGGGAGTATGGGGTTGAAAGGGATAACGAATCAGCCATGATGGAATAGCGGAGCAGACATGATGAGACAGATGGCCTTATTCTGCTCCTGTGTGTTGTCTTGTGGTTTTATAGGCTAAATATACTCAAAGGTGGGAAGGGCTTAGCCTGTGATGGACTGGGCTTTATCCACAACTTTCTGTAGTATTTTCCATTCTTGGATATTGGCATTTCCATATCAGGGCATGATGCAATCAGTTAGGATACTCTCCATTGTATCTATAGAAGTTTGTCAAGGTTCTTGGTGACATGCCATACTTAAGCAAACTTCTAAGTGAGGAGTAGTGTGTTGCCTTCTTTGTGATGGTACTTGCATATTGGTCACATAGTAGACCCTCTCCATCTTTGATCTCCAAATGTGGACTGGGTCATGTATCTACTGCTTCTTCCTGTAGTCGATTATCAGCTTTGATTTTTCTGACATTGAATGAGAGGCAGTTGTTCTGATATCATTTAGCTAGATTTTGATTCTCTCCTATATGCTGATTTGTCCCACTTTTGATTTAGCCGACAACAGTGGTGTTGTCAATAAACATAAAGACAGCATTGGAGCAGTATTTAGCCACACAGTCATAAGTATCAATTGAGTAAAGCAGGGGGTTAAGTACGTTGCCTTGTGGTGCACCTTTGTTGATGATGAGCGTGGAGAAGATGTTATTGCCAGTCTGTATTAACTGGTGTCTGACAGTGAGGAAATCCAGGATCCAGTTGCACAGGGATGTATTGAGGCACAGGTTTTGGGGCTTAGTGATAATTTTCGAGGGAAAAATAGTATTGAATGCTGAACTGTAGTCGAAGAAGAGCATCTTGGTGTATGTGTCTTCATTGTCCAGGTGTTCCAGAGCTGAGTGAAAAGCCAATGAAAAGACATTTACTGTTGACCTTCTGTGATGAAAGGCACATTGGAGTAGACCCAAGTCTCTGCTCAGACAGGAATCGAAGCACTTCATCTCAGTGGATGAAAGTGCTGCTAAATGATAGTCAGTGAGGCAGGTTACCATCTTCTTCTTTGGCACTGGAATGATTGAAGTCTACTTTAAGCAAGTGGGTACCTGAGACTGCCGAAGGCAAAAGTTTGAAGATATCCATAAAACTCCAGTTGATTAGCACAAGTCTTCAGTACTCATAGGGTCGTCAGTGGCTATGGGAATTTGTCAAGGTACCTCCATGTTTTGTTAGTTGAAGTAAGTATAAAAGGCACTGGGCTCATCTGGAAGTGAAACTGTTGTCATTTATGGTGCTTGGTTTTGCTTTGTTGGAGGTGATGGCACTCAAGTCCTGCTGTGGTTGTTTATCCCCTTGTGTTTCAAGTTTAATCTGGAATTGGCACTTTGCAAGTGAGATGGTCTCACCACAGGAAGGCTTAGACATCTTGTACTTCACTGGATCGCCAGTCCTAAGTGCCACTGATCTAGCCCTCTGCAGATTGCTGAGGCTCATCTAGGATTTCTGGGTGAAGATTCAATGGTTTATGAGGAGACATTCGTCCACAAGAATCTTTATAAAGTCTGTGACAACCATGGTGTATTCATTCAGGTCGAACATGACCCAGTCCACTGACTTGATACAATACAGTAGCTGCTCCTCTGCTTCCCAGGACAATCTTTGTTGTCCTTGCCTCTGTCGTCTTTCTCTTTAGTCCCTGCCTATATGCAGGTAAGAGGAAGTCATCCAGATGTTACGTTACTAATATGGACCAAGACCTGTGCTTACAGTCCTCACTGTCAACAATTTGGTCAACTGTTGGCTGTAAGTAAGCTTTATTGTTCCCACTTGTATTTAAATCTAAATCATTAATACGCATAGTACAAATAGCAAGTGACTGAGTATGGAACACTGGGGAACCCCATTTTATTTATCCTCCTGTTCCTCTATTTAGAATTAAAATTGAAAATACACTTGGACCAAGATGTTAACTGTCCTGTGCTGTCACCAGTGGGATCATCAGTTGATCTGCCACCTGTCTTCAGGAGTTTTGGCCCGCTTATGATCAAAACTCCAGATAAAATATATCTGGATTTTATTGATTTGTTTTTTTTTTAACCTGATTGCATTTTTTTCATATCATCTCTTCACTTTTGTAATTACCTGTCGATTTCACTGTTGCTCTTTCTATCTAGGCATCAAATCCTGGTGTCTGAAATCGCCTTCCGGTTTTATCATGCACTTGAGGCATCTTGCCATCATGGAAGTATTTTACACTTGGTAGTTCCACACTTGATCTTCAGGAGGATCAGAAGTGAAGAGAGTGAGCAGCTTCAAGTTCCTCGGTGTCAATATTTCTGAGGATCTAACCTGGTCCCAACATATTGATGTAGTCATAAAGAAGGCAAGACAGCAGCTTTACTTTATTAGGAGTTTGAAGAGATTTGGCATGTCAACAAATACACTCAAAAACTTCTATAGTTGTACCGTGGAGAGCATTCTGACAGGCTGCATCACTGTCTGATAGGGAGGGGCTACTGCACAGGACTGAAAGAAGCTGCAGAAGGTTGTAAATCTAGTCAGCTCCATTGTGGGTACTAGCCTACAAAGTACCCAGGACATCTTTAGGGAGCGGTGCCTCAGAAAGGCAGCGTCCATTATTAGGGACGTCTAGCACCCAGGGCATGCCCTTTTCTCACTGTTACCATCAGGTAGGAGGTACAGAAGACTGAAGGCACACACTCAGCGATTCAGAAACAGCTTCTTTCCCTCTGCCATCCAATTCCTAAATGGACATTGAAGCTGTGGACACTACCTCACTTTTTTAATATTAGTTTTTTTTTGTTGCACATTTAAAAAATCTATTCAATATATGTAATTTATTTACTTTATTTATTATTATGCTTTATTATTTAATTATTTTTTTACTCTCTGGTAGATTATGTATTACATTGAACTGCTGCTGCTAACACATTTCACATCACATGGCAGTGATAATAAACCCGATTCTGATTCTGTATCTTGACCACCCCCCCACCCCCGCCTCCATACTCCCAGATCTCCTTTTTGTGTGCTTCTTGTTGTTCTGAGACTCACTTGCCTTCTGGACTGTTTCAAATCCACATATGTCAATTCATGAGCCCAGTAAAGTTGGCCTTCTGGTGAAATAAATCCAAAATTATCCTTAAACAGGAGAAAATCTACAGACACTGGAAATCCAAGCAACACACACAAGATGCTGGAGGACCTCAGCAGGTCAGGCAGCATCTATGGGTGGGGGGGGGGGGGGGGAAGCACAGTTGACGTTTTGTGTGTTGCCTTGAACTACCTCCTTGGTTTGCTACATACTTAAAAATGTCCTTTTCAATGCAATTTAGAAATTCCAGCGATCTGTACTGACTCTATCCCAACTAATATTAGGGGAATTGAACCCCTATAAGAATTATCTAAGCATTTTTCTATTTATTCAGAGAGCTCCTTCTGTCTCTTGAGTTTTACGGTACACTCGTAGAAGTGCGATTAACTCTTGGTGTCATTCACAAATGTGCTGATCTAGTTAACCACATTATCATCCAGATCGTTGATTTAGATGACAAACAACACAGACCCAGCACCAATCCTTGCGGCACTCCATTAGTCACAGACCTTCAATCAGAGAGGCAACAATCTGCCACCACTCTCTGGCTCCTTCCTCAAAGCTAACATCTAATGCAATTTGCTGCTACTTCTTGAATTCCCAGCAACTGAATCTTCTTGACCAATCTCCTATGCGGGACCTTAGTTACCTTACTCAAGTCCATGTGTCGAAAACATCCACTGTCTTGCCTTCATCGATGTTCCTGGTAACTTCTTCAAAAGTCTCTTGTGAGATTGTTTAGACATGACCTACCATGCAAAAGCCATGCTGACGATCCTTAATCAGTCTCTTTCTATCCAAATAATGATATCTGGTTCCTTAGAGTATTTTCATTTAACTTTCCCACTACTGGTGTTTGGCTCAATGGTCTATAATTTCTTGGTTTAATCTTGGACTCTTTCTTAAACAGTGAAACAACACCAGCTATCCTCCAATCCTACGGTATCTCACCTGCCGCTAAGGCTGATTTAAATATCTCTACTAGAGCCCCTGCAGTTTCTGCACTTACCCACAGGGTCCGAGGAACACTTTGCCAGGCTCTAGGGATTTGTCCTCTTTAATTTGCCTTAAGACAGCAAACACATCCTCCTCTGTAATTTGTATAGGATCCATGACTTTGCTGTTACTTTGCCTCCTCTCTAATGGCTCTGTGTCTGCCTCCCGAATAAATACAGATGCAAAAAAAAAATTAAGATCTCCCATATCTCTTTTGGCGCCACGTATAGATTACCATTCTGATCTTCCAGAAGAGAAATTTGTCCCTTGTAATCCTTGAGATTTTCTGTCATCTTGTCTGTTAGAGCAGACTTGTGCATTCTTTTAGCCCTCCTGATTTCTTAACTGTTCTCTTGCATTTCTTGTACTCTTCAAGTACGTTGTTTGTTCCTACCTGCCTATACCTGCTGTGCACTTTTTTTTCTTAACCCAGGTCTCAATATCTCTTGAAAACCAAGGTTCCCTAAAACCATTATCCTTGCCTATTATTCTGACAGGCACAAACAAGCTTTGCACTCGCAGAATTTCCCAAAATTTCACTTTTGAAGGCCTCCCACTTACCATGTACGCCTTTGCTTGAAAACTGTCTGTCCCAATCCACACTTGCCAGATTCTTTCTGATGCAATCAAAATTGTCCTTTCTTCAATTAAGAATCTCGACCCAAGGACCAGATATATCCTTTTCCATAATTACCCTGAAACTAATGAATTGACTTTATTTCTTACATCCTTCACATACATGAGGAGTAAAAAATCTTTGTTACGCTTCCATCATAACCCTACACAAACCTGTTACCTACTCTGTCTCATTCTGTAATAGGAGATCAAGTATTGTACATTTTGTCATTAGATCTCTATGTAGTGATTAAGGAGACATTTGACAAGCTCGATCCCACCTAGTTTTTTTACAGTATAGTAGTCCCAGTCAATATGTGGAAAGTTATTATTACCTACTGTCCCAACCTTGTATTTTTTTGCAACAGTCTGCGATCTCTCTACAAATTTGTTCCTCTAAATCTTGTGGACTGTTGGGTGGTTTATAATGTAGCCCTAATAACATGGTCATACCTTTCTTATTCCTCAGTTCCACCCATAAACCCTCACTCAATGAGTTCTCTAATCTTTCTTGACTGAGCACTGCTGTGAATTTTCCCTGATGAGTAACACCATCCCTCCCACTCTCTCACATCTAAAACAACAGAACCCTCGAATATTGAGCAGCTAGTCCTGCCCCCTCCTGCAAAAGTCTTTCTGAGGGCTACAATATTATAATTCCATATGTTGATCCATGCCCTGAGCCCATCTACCTTTCCTTCAATACTTCTTGCATTGATATAGACTATTGGTCACCAACCGTTTTAAGCCCAAGATCCACTACCTCGGCCTTTGTGAAAGGCGAGATTGACTCCAAATTGATTAGTCACACGCATACGCACTGGGGCAGAAAAGACTGGAAGTAAAACCCCGCAACACGGAAGTAAAAATAATGCATAAGCACCAGGGGTACCCACCCTTTTTTGCACTGTGGACCGGCCGACGGTCGGTGGGGGGGTGTTAAACACCACCTTCGCGGCTCTCGGCACTTAGCTGCTGTCCCGCCCTACTCACGTTTTTTCCGCGGAAAAAATTCAACTGGTTTGTCTTTAAGTGCAGGGTGCTTGGACTCAAGGTACCGAAGCAGTTTTGACAGCCTCCAGGCCCAAACTCCATCCTCTGCCCAACTGCAGCCAGATGCCCTGGCCAGGTGCAGCTGGTCATGGGTGGGGTGAGAGGACAAGGTCAGGGCCGGAGGTTCCCCGTGCCAGGGCCGCGGAGGTTGCAGTCCGGACAGAGTGACCAACTGAGCAAGGAGAGCGAGAGGCCCACGCCCGCCCCCCTTATAGGATCTATCAACCGACAAAAGTTTCAGCAGACCGCAGCGCGGTAGCTGCTCTGATACTTATGAAACCTTGAGCCCGAATTAGGTCGTCTGCGAATATTTTAGCATCGGGTTCCCCACAAACATTCGGTGTGCTAAATAGGTTCAGAGGCGGCGCCCATCTGGCCGCGCTCCGGGCCAGTAGCATCGGCACTCCCGCCGGCCGCGCTCCGGGCCCGTGGCATTGGCACTTCCTGCCGGCCGTGCTCCGGGCCCGTGGCATCAGCACTTCCCGCCGGTCGCGCTCCGGGCCCGTGGCATCGGCACTTCCCGCCGGCCGCGTGTTTAGGCGACTGATGACCTTGCGTGGGTTCAAGTTCAACAGTGGCCGTGACAGGGAATGAGGAAAGGTGCAACTGACTCATATTGTTTCCTCGCGGCCCGGTGGTTGGGGACCACTAAAGTACACTATGTAGTACGGGGGACCTATGCGCACGCGCACTGGGCAGAAAGAACAAAACGAAAACCCCGCAACCCGGAAGCAATCTCTCAACAGTATTTGTGTATTTATTTTTCATTTTTTTTCAGGATCTGCTGGGAAAGTCTCAAAGATTGATCAGTCGATCGAGATCGACGGGTTGGCGACCACTAATATAGACTATAAGACCATAGATATGGAGCAGAAATAGGCCATTCAGCCCATCAAGTCTGCTCCGCCGTTCAATCATGGGCTGATCTAATTCCTCCAGTCATCCCCACTCCCCTGCCTTCTTCCCATACCCTTTGATGCCCTGGCTAATCAAAAACCTATCTGCCACTGTCTTAAGTGCACCCAATGACTTGGCCTCCACAGCCGTTCATGCAACAAATCCCACAGATCTACCACCCTCTGACTAAAGTAATTTCTCCACATCTCCTATTCTAAATGGTCGTCCTTCAATCCTGAAGTCGTGCCCTCTTGTGCTAGACTCCCCTACCATGGGAAATAATTTTGCCATACCTAATCTGTTCAGGCCTTTTAACATTCTATGAGATTCCCCCCCTCCCATTGTCCTGAACTCCAGGGAATGCAGCCTAAGAGCTGTCAGACGTTCCTCATACGGCAACCCTTTCATTCCTGGAATCATTCTTGTGACTCTTCTTTGAACTCTCTCCAATGTCAGTATATCCTTTCTAAAATAAGGAGCCCAAAACTGCACACAATACTCCAAGTGTGATCTCATGAGTGCCTTATAGAGCCTCAGCATCACATCCCAGCTGGTATGTTCTATACCTCTAGAAATGAATGCCAACATTTCATTCGCTTTCTTTACCACCGACTTAACCTGGAGGTTAACCTTTAGGGTATCCTGCACAAGGACGCCTAAAGCCCTTTGCATCTCTGCATTTTGAATTCTCTCCCCATCTAAATAATAGTCTGCCCATTTATTTCTTCCATCAAAGTGCATGACCATACACTTTCCAACATTGTATTTCATTTGCCACTTTGCCCATTCCCCTAAACTATCTAAGTCTCTCTGCAGGCTCTCTTGTTTCCTCAACACTACCTGCTTCTCCACCTATCTTTGTATCCTTGGCAAATTTAGCCACAAATCCATTAATCCCATAATCCAAATCATTGACATACATCATAAAAAGCAGTGGTTCCAACACCAACCCCTGTGGAACTTCACTGGTAACTGGCAGCCAGCCAGAATATGATCCCTTAGTTTTTAAAAGCTTCCCAATCCTCTATCTTCCCACTAACTCTGGCTTCCTTGTATGCCCTCTCTTTTGCTTTTACTTTGGCTCTGACTTCACTTTTCAGCCATGTTAGTGTCCTCCTTCCATTCGAAAATTTCTTCTTATTTGGAATACAGTTGGCCCTCCTTATCCGCGGGTTCCGGGAAAACCCGGAAGTTCTCTCCAGCACTTGTTGTTTGAGCATGTACAGACTATTTTTTCTTGTCATTATTCCCTAAACAATACAGTATAACAACTATTTACATAGCGTTTACATTGTATTAGGTATTATAAGTAATCTAGAAATGACATAAAAGTACAGGCAGTCTCCGGGTTATGAATGAGTTCCATTCCTGAGTCCTCCTTTAAGTCGGATTTGAAGTTGGAACAGGTACATCTGGTGTAATTTAGCGTCAGTTAGTCAAACGTTTTTCTTAGTACGTACATATTTCAATAATTAAACCACTGCGTTGCTTAGTAATAATTGTAGCTTTCATCGGGGCAGGGCCTTTCAAATGCTCCATTAAAATTGTTCGGATCGTTGACCGACTGTAGCCTAACGCTTTTCCAGTGACCGATGGCGTTTCACCTCTTTCTGATCGCTTTATTACTTCCACCTTATTTTCAATCGCGATTGTAATTATTTTCATGAACAGAAACACCGCGAATTCAGAGCTACACCGGGTC
The DNA here is from genome assembly GCF_048418815.1 of Hemitrygon akajei. NCBI lineage: Eukaryota > Metazoa > Chordata > Chondrichthyes > Myliobatiformes > Dasyatidae > Hemitrygon > Hemitrygon akajei. The sequence continues at coordinate 42,295,795 of NC_133128.1, forward strand.
CTAATGTCCACCTCACTGAACGTGTTAAATAAAGTCCAGGGTTCTGCTGGGTCCTAAAGACCACCGCACTGATTCAGATTAAATAAGTGACTTGAGCATCCGCATTTTTTGGTATCCACGGGGAGGGTCTCAGAACCAATCCCCCGCGGATAAGGAGGGCTGACAGTACGACTGTCCTGCACTTCCTTCATTTTTTGCAGAAACTCCAGCCATTGTTTCTCTGCTTTGTATATACGCAGCTCAGAACATTAGTCTCACCATACTCAAGCTTAGGAGAATCAATGGCGCCTAACGGCAACTCCTTTGCTTGCATCTTCAGAAACACCTCTATTTCCATCTTTAATATTTCTATTTTTCCCTTTCACGGTTCTTTTCAAGACCCTGACTTTGAGTTACACACTCACTGGTTCTTTCCGGGCATGGGGCCTGCTCTCAGGGTTTCAAGACTGGCGGTTATTTGGCACACCAAGGGTGCGGTCTAAGACCTTCGTTCGCCTTCGGTGGATCAAGATTTCATGGCTCTGGAGACGGGTGGGTGTGGAAATTGGAGGGCAGTGTCCGGGCAGGAGATTGGTGTGTTGTGGGAGATGGAAGATCTAAGGCTGTGTGCCCAGAGACCCAAGTTCAGAAAAAGTGACGCAATGGACTTCTAACATTGTGATCCAGCGAGTCGTTTATGTCTCCCTTCTCACTGTGAAACAGAGAGACTTCTTTCTCATTTATTAGGGAGAGCGAGAGCATGTGGTATGTAGAATACAAGGTGAATGAGCAGTCTTTGGGGTACTGCAAGTCTGTGTCTTTGCTATTGCTTTCTCATGCTTGAGCGCTCGATGGCGGGTGCCGGTAGTTTTTTTTTACAGGTGGGGGGGGAGGGGATTTTGTTGCTTGCTGCCGTTTACGTGCGGGAGGGGAGCTGGGGGTGGGGATTTTGGTGTTCTAACTTTTAACTGTCATTCATTTTTTGGGAGCACTCCTCTGTTTTTCGTGGATGGTTAGCATTTCAGGATATACATGTATACATTTCTCTGACGTTAAATGTACCTTTGAAACCTTTTGATTCCTGACTTTGTAGACTTAATATCTGTCTCCACTATTTGTTCTGGCACTCTGGTTCCCTCCTCCTGCAACTCTAGTTTAACCCTGCCACCCACACCCCTGCCCTCCCCCCCCCCCCCCCCCCCCCATGTGCAGTCTAGCAAACCCTCCCACTCCAAAATTGGTCCCCCTCCAGTTCAGGTGCAAGTTGTCTCTTCTGTACAGATCTCAGCTTCCTTGGAAGAGAGCCCGGTGACCCAAAAACCTATGCCCTCCCTCCTATACCTTTGCTAATGAATCCTGATCTCTGATAGGCCATTGTTCAAACCTGAAACTCATGCAAAGCGCTGCATTTTAAAGCTCACTCGCCAAACTGGGTGAGTCACCTCTTCTCTCCTTTCCAATCTCTGGCTGCTGTTCAAATGCTGAAGCTGCCGTGAAGCACTGCATTTTAAAGCACATACACCATCCTGTGTGAGTTACCTCTTCTCTCTCTCCTGATCTAATTGTCCACTTGCTGACCTGTGTGAGTCACCTCTTCTCTTGTTTCCGACCTTTGAGCCGCTGTTCAAATACCACACACTAGAGATCTGAAACTTCTGAAAACTCAACCAGGATATTGCGTTGCTTATTCTGTCCGACTAGAAACTAAATCAGTAGTAACTGGTAGTATCATTAAGCTTCTGTCATCTTCAATACTTAGGAAAGGGAATTCTAGTGAAACACGAGTGGTGAGTCATAAAGAAGTTGCAAATTAGAATCAGGTTTATTATCACTGACATATGTTGTGAACTTTTTTTTTCCCTGCACCAATGCAGTGCAAAACATAAAAATTAATTAAGTTACAGTGTAAAATATATTTTAAATCAATAATGTGACAAGAAGTGTTGCTTAGTAGCATTGTCAGCAGTATCTGTTGGTGAATTGAGAGGACTAACGGGTAGTGACTGCTCAATTGGATTTTGCCCAATCTTTTCTGAACAGGACATGATATATAATTTTGTGCAAAGTCACACGTACATTCCTCTTATACATTGGTACATGTCCGCCAATCACTTAGGACTTATTTTTTTCTCACCACTTCCTTTTCTCTTCTTACTGGCCATCTTTCCTCCACTCTCAGTCTTGATGCAGGGTTTTAACCAGAAACATAGACAATTGTTTTCCTCCCACAGAACATTCTCAACCCGCTGAATTCTTTCAGCAGAGTGTCTGTTCAGAATCTTTGCTCATGTCACACAACACATTGGAAAGTATTCTCAATGTGAAGGTGGGACTTATTTACAGGACTGCCTGGTTGTCACTGATAAAGGTATCCTTAAAAGGCAGATGCATCTGGTATAGACAGACAAAAGATTATTTCATAAAATTTTTATTGGGTTGTGATTAACCCATTAACATAGATCGAAATCTTCTAAAAGGAAAAACTTTTGGGATAAATGGGTCACTTTTGGATTGCCAGTTTGTTACTAGTGGTGTACCACACAGATCAATACAGGGTACTAGCTATTTACAGTTGTTATAAATTGTAATTACCTGGAATGAAAAGAAAATAACATTTGTTGATGATGCAAAGCTGCAAACAAAAGTGATCTTTGAGAAACAGCGGAAGTCTACAACAGATTATTGAGGAATAGACACCAAGATGGCAGATGGATAACTGTTAGGAAAGTGAGAGATTTTGTATTTAAAATTTGCTTTCGTAGGATAAATAGAACGAAAATACTTTTTCAACAGTGAGCAATCAGTGAACAGGAATTTTGATCTACTGGTACATGGCATACTAGTAACTCTTGTTGAAATTATACAAGGAAGATTCTGAGAGTGTTGAGGTGAAAGTCGAAGATGCTTCCTGTTGCTGGAACATAAGGATGGGGGAATCAGCCCTTTGAGGTTGCAAAATTATTTAGATAGAATATTGTATATTTTTTGGAATTTGTACCTCAGAGGAATCAATTATTTATTGTTGTTTATTTACTCTGACATTGTATTTTTGGATTATAAAATAATTAGTGGATTTAGATGTTAGGAAGAAATATCAGGTGATCCTATTGAATGTCAACATAGCTTTGAGAGGGCACAGGGTAGCCACAACTTCTATTTATTGTATTGTTTAATGAAAATATGGGAAATCTTTTCTTTTGATTTCCTCACCATGTTGGTAAACCTAGTTTTGCAACTATGTCTTTGCTCATCAGCGATCTTTTTCAGATATGAGCATTGAAATTTCCCAAACATCGTATATTTTTGCCCTCAGTGCTGCTGTGATGTGGTGTTTAATGTGGAGGTAAACTGATTTATCCCAGAAGGAAAGGTGAGTAGGTTTCCTTGTCTGAGTTGGTCGACATTGTGTATGTGTGTGTTCAGAAACTTTGATCAAAACAATTTTTAGAGGACGTTAGAAGAATTGTAGAGATGCATGAAGCTGGAAAAGGCTAGAAAAGCATTTCTAAAGATCTGAGAGTTCATCAGTCCACAGTAAGAGAAATTGTCTACAAATGCGGGAAATTCAGTACTGTTGCTACTCTTCCCTGTGAGTGGGCATCCTGCAAAGAATACACCAAGAGCACAAAATAAGATGCTGAAGGAAGTGAAAAAGAACTCAAGGGTAACAGCAAAAGACCTGCAGAAATCTCTAGAACTTGTTAAAGTGTCTGTTCATATGTCCACAATAAGAAAAACACTGAACAAGAATGGTGTTTGTGGAAGGGCATCATAGAGGAAACCACTGCTTTCCAAAATAAAGCATTGCTGCCAAAGACTACCTGGATATTCCACAACATTTCTGGGACAATGTGCTGTGGACAGATGAGACAAAACGTGAACTTTTTGGCTGAAATGCACATTATGCTTGGAGGAAAAAGGGCACTGCTTACCAACACTAAAACCTCATCCCATCTGTGAAGCATGGTGGTGCCTCATGGTTTGGGGCTGCTTTGCTGCCTCAGGGCCTAGACAGCTTGCAATTGTTGAGGAACAATGAATTCAAAATTGCATCAAGACATTTTACAGGGGATTGTCGGGGTAGCAGTCCGTCACTTGAAGCTTAGTACAAGTTGGATGATGCAACAAGACAATGATCTGAAACACGAGTAAATCAACAACAGAATGATTTAAAAAGAACATTTGTGTTTTGGAATGGCCAAATCAGAGTCCAGACCTTAACCCAATTGAGATACTGTGGTATGATCTGAAGAGGACAGTTCGTGCAAGGTATCCCAAAAATATTGATGAACTGAAAAAGTTTTGTATTGAGGAATGGTCTAAAATTCCTCCTTGACTTTGTGCCAGTCTGATCAGCAACTACAGGAAACGTTTGGTAGAGGTTATTGCTGCTAAAAAGGGGCTCTGCCAGTTATTAAATACAATGGTTCTCAGACGTTTTCCAGCCTGGACTGTGAATGATTAAACAATGTGTTCTACATGAAAAGTACAGTTGTTTGTATGTTATTAATTTAGGCAGATTGTGTTGGTGTATTATTGTGACCTGGATGAAGATCAGAACATATTTTGAGTAATTAATGCAGAATATCAGGTAGTTGCAAAGGGTTCACAAACTTTTTTTACAGCTGTGTGTGTAATATTGTATGATTTAATTGTTTGAAAACATGGATACTTAAGCCATGTCTTTGTGGTATTGTGTCACTCTTCAAGCAGATCTAGTAAATATGTCTTACCAAAGAGATAAAGTGTGGGCAGAGATCATTAATGTGGAATCTGTGTGTTAGCTGTTGTGTATGATTGTGCTAGTATGACTGTCAGGTGCTTGCTTGCCCAATCTGTGGGGATCAGCACTTTTATTTTGATAGAAATCCTTGGATGTTTGTAAGGAATACTATGCAGAATTTGCCTAGATTAGATTTTTATTTATAATAGTTTTATTAGATGCTGAGGTTGATGCTTTTTCATCCTTTCAGTAGGTAAATTAGATTGCATGTTATGACATTTGGTAATTTCATGGTTGCATAGTGAGGTTACTTAAAATGTTTTAGATGTTGCATTTATGTGTAATGATTTTCATTTCATTAAAAAGTCATTTTCATTTTTGATTTTCTACAGGATTGATATAAAGGCAATATTCATCTGTTTTACATTGCTTTATAATGTTTTTCTGATCTGTAAATGTTGGGTGAAATTGAAGCATCAGCAGCTGCCTGGCCTTGGCAACAAAAAGGTTACCAAAGTAATCAGTGTTTATCAGTATCAACACTACAACAGGCTCCTCATTTCAGTTGTACATTATGGGAAGCAATTGTTAACTTGAAATTCACTGATATTGTGCACAGAGCTTTGGAATGAATACAAACTGCGAGAGAATTGAACTGTTGCATATAAATGTTTGTGCTGAGGCTGATTTGCTAGTAAATTGAAGGATTCAAGTTCAAGCTGTGAAATGATTGGCAATGTGGTTTTTCTTTTGTGCACCTCTCATGAGGACTACTTTTGTTTCACAATGAAATCTGGACCTCAAAACTTTGGAGTAGAAGTAAGCTGTTGCATTTCTTGAATTGGATCTAGTTAAATTAAGGCTAATTTTGTTCATTTGCCCATCTGAATTCTACATCCATTGGTATATTATTAATTTGGCAATGGTTTTACTATCTGTTTTAATATTTTCAATCAATTTGCTCAATTGTTACCCTTTTTATATTAACATTTTCCCTACAAAGAAAATAGACTTACTCATCTACCCTAACGATTGACTGTCACTTTATTATTCTTTCTCGTATGAACAGAGATGGAGTTTGTTTCGCCTATGCCCACTGAAATTTAGTAGAATGAGTGGTAATCTTATTGAAACATCCAGCCTTCTGACCAGATTGATTTTTGTGGATACTAAAAGAATATGTTTACCTTAAACAATGTGTCCAGATTTTGGAGCATAGTTTCAGGATAAAGGGGTTGCCAACTTGGAACAGATGAGGAAGATTTCTTCAGAGATCCGTGGAGATGGAGTTATTGAATGCTTTCAAGGTAGAGACCGACAGAGATCTCAACTTCAAGGTAGTGACAGTGTACTGTATGTGGAGACAGGGAGCTGGTGTTTAAGTCTGGTGTGGATCCACAATGATATTTAGTGAATTGTGCAGCAGATGCAAGATGCTGATTAGCCTAATCTTGGTTCCATTTCTTATTTTCTTAAGTAAATACAATGACTATAATGACTATTCGTGGGTAGGAGTTGATTCATATTGGTGGGATATGTCTCGTGTTCTGTCTATGGTGGGAACAATCTTTCACTACTTTTAGAATTAACTGGAGGGTGAGTTAAACAAAACAATATGCCCAAGTTTGCTGTTTACAGGAAGTGCAAAGGATTGGATTCAAAACCAAATGCAGTGTTGACTTTAGTATTCAGTCTGATCTGCATCGAAGTTCCGCAAAGCCTTGGTTCAATCACATTTGTAGTATTGTAGAATTCAGTATTGTTATTATTAAATTAACTGTTTCATAAATATTTTAAAAATATTTGAAACTAATAATCCAAATAATTAGAACAAAGTTTTCCAAATGAAACTCATCCTTCAGATGGCTGGGTCTGCACAGAGTGGACCATCTCTCTGTGCTTTTCCTTCTCATTATTTGTTGAACAAGCATAGGAAAATAAGATGTATGCTTGTTCACAGGTGCTATGACTTCCAAATAGTGACAATAGCTGAGCAGCAGGCCACAGACATGGCCACTTAGATTCAAGATTGTTTGATGTCATTTCCAGTGCACAAGTGTAAAGGAGAATGAAATAATTACTACTACAGATCCAAAGCAGAACAAAAAACACACAAGTTAAAGAACACTAATAATTAAAAAAGCACAAAAAATATAAATACATAACATGACTTGTATGCATAGTCACAGGTGACTCTGACAGGAAATGATAAAGTAGTGGAGGTTGGGGGTGTGGAGGGATGAGTTAGTGGGTGGAAATGTTGATCAGCCTTGCATTTTGGGGAAACTAATTGTTCTTATAACCATATAACAATTTCAGCATGGAAACAGGCCATCTCGGCCCTTCTAGTCCGTGCCGAACGCTTACTCTCACCTAGTCCCACTGGCCGCACTCAGCCCATAACCCTCCATTCCTTTCTTGTCCATATACCTATCCAATTTTACTTTAAATGACAATACCGAACCTACATCTACCACTTCTACTGGAAGCTCGTTCCACACAGCTACCACTCTCTGAGTAAAGAAATTCCCCCTCGTGTTACCCTTAAACTTTGCCCCCTAACTCTCAACTCATGAGTCTGGTAGTCCTGGCATGGATGCTACGTAGCCTCCTTCCTGATGGGAGGGGTTCAAATAGTCCATGAGCAGGGTGGGAATTACACTTCATGATGTTACTGTCCCTTTGCAGGCACCTTTCTGTGTATGTATGTCGTGGCGAAGATTTATTTGAAGTTTTATTTGCTTGTTGCAGTTCATCACTACATTTGACAAAATTATAATTTGGATCAAGACCATAATGGAACAATTCATAAATCAGAAAAACATAGAATCATGCAATTGACTTCAGCCTGATAAAGTAGGCACGATTACTAACTTCCAGGTTCAAGTATATTTATCTCTATACTTTGGCAGGTGATTATATAGCTATTAATAGTGTACTTTTGTCACTAAATTATCTGTCTGCACAGCCCAGTTTTTTTGCAATCTAAAAATTCAAATCTGTAAAAAAAAACCCACCAGATTCCTGAAATTAATATTGGATATTTCCTGCTTAAATTATAAAAGAATTCAAGATGACAATACCAAGGTTAAAAAAAAGAATGGTTTTGGATACACATATTGGGTCTGGAGAGAATGCAACAAATTTAACAAACTGCTGTATTGACACTAAGGGAAATTCTGTACAGTTTATTCTGATGTGGGGAAAGGTGAAATGCATGTTATAGAGATCACTAGCTGTTAACGGGTACTCTTGATCAGCAGCAAGCATGATCACTTCATTACAGGTAGTCCCTGAGTTACGAATGTCTGACTTACGGACAACTCGTACTTACGAACCGAGGAAGGAGAACACGATCCGCCATTTTAAGTTGGATCACGACACCATCCGCCATTTTAAGTCGTTGCTGTTGACACTGTTTTGAGTGTGTAACTTTGTATTTGGCTTAAATTTTTCTTTGTAAGATTCACCCTGACCACCCCCCCCCCGTTCTGATCGGCTGGTGGTGCAATGAGATTAGCGCCGGGCTGGAGAAAGGAGGTTTCCCAGTTCGATCCAGTGACAGACTGCTCCCGTGCTAGGTTAATGTCGATCCAGTGACTCCCGTACCATCCGTGCCGGGTTGATGTCGAGCTCGCAACTCAACCTCGTAAAAAAAAAAAAGCACTGCCACCTCCAGTTTAAATTCCCACGCGGAATATTGTGGATGATCAAATACTCAAACCCAGCACAGCCTCCACTTGTCCCATTTAGCCTGTCTCAATGCGGTGGTCCTTAGGACCCAGCGGAGCTCGGGACCCGCCGCCCGCAGTGTTTCTGTTCCATTGACGGGAAGTGATCGCGATTGAAAATAAAGTGGAAATAATAGTGTTTGGAAAGAGCTGAAACGCCATTGGTCATTGGAAAAGCATTAGGCTACAGTTGGTCAACAATCGGAACAATTTTAAAGGATAAAGTGAGAATAATGGAGCATGTGAAAGGCCCTGCCCCGATGAAAGCTACAATTATTACTAAGCAACACAGTGGTTTAATTATTGGAACACATACGTTTCTTAAGTGTTTTATATGCATAGAAAGGTAAAATATATACTGTTACGTTCCCCAGTAACCGGGTGACTTACCAGCAAAGATAGATAGGTCCGCTGAAGCCTGGTGCTACTATTTTCAAACATTTTTATTTATAAAGGGGCACAAACGTATGGTTAATACAAAACATTCAGATCATATACATCGTCAAAACTCAATCTAAAGCACAGGTGTAGTAATAATCAATCAAAAATGAGCTCTATCGTTGTCTAGGGGATACTGAGTCCAATTGGGTATAAGAGTCACTCAAAGTCTGCAGGCTTCCCCGTTTCGGGAACCGCTGACATTTCACGTGTTGGATAGAGAGAGAAGGAACACTTGCCCGTCGTCTTTGCGAAGCAAATCCCTGTTGTTAGTTAAAACGGTTTGTCCTTTGGTTCCAGCCACAGACTCCCGATCCGGAATCTAACGCACGTGGCTTCCTTCAAAATGGCTTCCCGCTCCGACGGGAAGCACTATCGTGTCTTCTTCGTGTGTCTCCTTGGTGCGTCTGAGGCCCCGCCTCGGCAGCCCACCTTTTATCTGGACTGGCAGGGTTGTCGATGTCCATCAGGGTCGGGGGGTGAGGCAATCTTTCCCCCATCACCCATCTCACCTTGCCCTGAGGGTCTGCACGTAGGCCAGTTCCTTATTCCACAAAGGTGTCTCCCAAGACAATGGCTATGTCCAAGGCTTTTGTCTTGTTGAGCGACCAGCCCACATTCCAAACCGTAAGGCTCTCTCTCTCTCTCTTGCGATTCTCACAAAGGAGGGGGCTGAGGTCATAACAATACTATATACTAAGACAAATGTTTGACTAACTGACACTAAATAATACCGGATGTATTTGTTCCAACTTACGTACAAATCCGACTTAAAGACGGACTTAGGAATGGAACTCGTACATAACCCAGGGACTGCCTGTAATAGCAAATCCCAAATCTGAGTACCTTGCAGTCTAACATTTCCTTGAAAGCCTAATTCATTTTGTATATTACACTCAGACCCCACTTAATGCTGAGGATGCGTTCCTCTGAAGTGGAGCGTGATGTAAATCAGCGCAATGTGGGGTCATTATAACATTACGTAAATGGACATGTGCCTGATTTTTTTTTAAAAAAGTCACCACCTGAAATATTTTATGTATTAACTGTAATTTGTGGAGTAACAACCAGCAAATAGGCATTACCTGCATATCAGTGGAGCAACAACACATCACAGCAGCAACAGGTGGAAGCGGGTTGTGGTTCCATCTTGGAGGGACCAGGCTGTGGGTCCTCCTCCAACTTTAGCTTCTTCAAGTAGGTGTAGAGATTTGATTGCCTTTTATAAAGTTTCCAGTCATGTAGCAAGAAATTGTGTCGAGCACACCTACCTCTCTTTGCCTTATTGCGTCATCCCCAGTGAGGGTCATTATTGATGAACTGGCCCGTGATCATGGTGATGTTAATGTTGAGGAATTTTGTGGTGAGTTTCCTTGCTGGTGTTTCCTCTTCTCTGTCTGTGTCCTCATTCACCCAGAATGTGTTGTTCTACCAATTCTCAAAGCTCTTCAATGTTAAGGCTGTCACCATGAGAATGCAGTAACTCTTCAAAATCACCATCATTAATATCCTCTAATCCTGCTTCATTGGCCAGTTTAACGATGTTTTAGATGACTGGTTCTGCCTGAAATCCTAGGAGTTTTATATCCATGCTAATACTTTTCCTAGACATCTTAGATATACTACCCTCACTGGAAATTGCAGGCAGTTTTACAGACATGAGTGAAAAAATAGAATAAATTGGTGAGAGAGGAAGAACATTTACATGCAGGGGAGGTAGAGCATGAACTAAATTAGTTTGTCATTTTTTAAAATTTCAAAAAAGAATTGAAACTGCATTTTTTTAAAAACTGCATTGTAATGAATCAGTGCTATGTGGGGTAGCATTGTGCAGGGTCTGAGCGTATTAACTATTTTCCCTACACTTGTTATGATATCAAATTGAAACCGATACCAATTAAAACTGTGCTTTTGAATTTCTAACATCAATTTTACATGAATCGCATTGATATAACTGATTTGTGGTTTTGATAAGATGAATTGAAACTGCAGAAGCTATCCAGGTGTATTGGATAGGTGACGGGGAAAATGATGGGTAGCAAATGTGATTAGAACTGTTTGCTCATGTAAAGGGGTAAAATAGTAATGTAGGTTGAACAGACAATTTCCATGTTGTCTCAATTTGTGTGTTTCCATGTGTCTGCGAAATTATGCCTCCTAATTTTGGATTCCCCATGAGGAAACATTCACCCAGTAGTTCTTTTTCCACTGAACTTATCTTGATAAATATTAGAGAAAACATTGGTGACAAAGCAGTAGAATTACATTACACCAATGATCAGTGTCGTTGCACATCAGGTTCCTTGTCATGGTGTGAGCCCAGGTAGCACCATTAGTGAGTTAAAAAGCAATTCCGTTTGTGTCCTATGGTCCTGCCATAATGTTACAAAATTAAGTTATTTCGATTAAGCATTAGAATTGGGCATAAATCTCTGTAAAAGAGCTTGAAATAACAGATTTCATCACTGTTCTGTAGACACTTTTTGAATTTGTAGTTCTTGACTTACATTTATAAAACACCAATTTTCTCTACAACAAGAAAAAGGTTAGATTAATGTGAATGGAAATGGGGAAAATTGAAAGACTTGATCAAGATATTTGTATAAAGAATAATCTTGGGAAATACAAGATATATGAAAGGGTAGAGATATTAGGGTAGGAAATTTCAAGTAATGGGAGCAACATTTGTCACACTTCAGCCTGTTAATGTTGTATTCATATCATTTTCTTGACAGAGAAAAATCAATAAATAATGAGTTGGCTTCATCTGAAATGCAATTGAAGATCTAGTCACTATTACTAAGCTTATTTTTGTTCTCAAGAGTGACATTAGGAAGAGTGCTAAGGTTGCAAAGACAACATGACAGCCTTTTTACCCTTGCACCCTCAATTAACTTAACATAGCGCAGAAGAAGGCTGTTCGATTTATCAGGGTCCACACAAGCTTCCAGCGGATCAATGCCGGTGAATAAAACTCTCAGTGCTGCCCGTGTCAAACAGGCAGCTAGTCCTGTGCCCCTCCACCAGAATGTCCATCATTGACCTTGCAAGCTGGTGTGGGGTGCTTTGGTCGAGGGTTACAGAGGCCAGAGTTGAATCGCCGTCTTGGTGCCCGGTAAGCACCCGTGGGTCGGAGGCGGGGCGAGGTGGCGCCGACAAAGATGGCCGCACGAGGCGGGCAGGCAAGATGGCGGCCCCCATGCCTCACACGCGGCGCTGCTCGACCCCTTTCGTGGTTCAGACTTACAGACCTTGGCGAAATGGCCCTTCTTTCCACAGCTGGAGCAGGTAGCTTCTCGGGCCGGGCAGCGTTTTCGGGGGTGTTTATCGAGTCCGCAGAAGTAACACTGCGCGGACTTGCGAGTGGCAGCAGCTGAGGTCGATTCGCTGGCGGGTGGCAGGGTCTGCAGCGTCCATGGGACCGGCGGGAGATCGCGCAGCTGGACAGCATCAGCATTGTGCAGGGCAGCCTCCAGCATGTAAACTTAAATAAGGTAAAATCGGCGTTTTCCAGCAGCTGCTGGTGCACATACACTGACCTGATCCCCGTAACGAAGGCGTCTCGTACCAGGAGTTCCGCATGCTGTTCCGCTGTCAGTCCCCTGCAGTCACAGGCCCGCACGAGTGTCTGTAGGGCCCGAACAAACTCAGCGCTCGACTCTCCGACCCGCTGCCACCGTGTCGCTAAGCGATGTCTTGTGTAGATGGTATTCACCAGCTGCAGGTACTGTCTTTTGAGGGCGTCCAGTGCCCCTTGGTAGGTCGGCAGGTCCCTGAAAAGGGAGAATACCCTTGGACTGACTCTGGAAAGGAGGATTTTGTGCATTGTGGCGGGCTCAGTCACAGGAATCTCTTCCAGGTAAGATTGGAAGCATGTAAGCCAGAGTTCAAAGGCAAGAGCTGCTTCTGGAGCTTGAGGATCCAAGTCCAATTTTTCTGGAAGTAAAATACTCTCCATGTTTTAAAATTTCAGCGAATAAAATTGATGCACCAACAATAACTCTCGGAGATGTGAGGCGAGATATAGGCTTTTATTCGCTGGAAGAGAGCAGTCAGCAGCAAGAGACCACCATACAACATCCTGGAGACTGAGGGAGGAGCAGTGCCTCCAATCGCCTTTATACAGGGGTCTGTGGGAGGAGCTACAGGAGCAGTCAGCGGGGGGGTGGGGGGGGGGGTGTCCAGACATATCAGTCCCATTTCCCTGCACCTAAATACATTTTTTTCCACAAACCAATCAAAACCTCTTTAATTAGTTTGCATTAGTGGCCATACCCAAAGAAATACATTATGTTTCACATGTTAGATTTTGGTCCCAGACAGGAGCCTTGGTTCTATGCCTCATTGTCTCCAGAAAGCCAAAAAGGGAACCAAAATAATTGTAACTATATAATGCTTTACTCTAAAATTGCTGTGTTTGATTACAGTTTTCCCAACGTAGAGTACAGGATCAGGCCTTTTGGCCCACAATGTTGTGCCAAACTACTTAAACTAGCAATTAAATGCTTAACTAAATTATTTTCTATCTGCGCAATATCCATATCCCATCATTATCTGCACACTAATGTACCTATCTAAGAGCCTCTTAAACACTTCTATTGTATTTGTCTGTGCTACCACTACATTCTTGGAAGTGGATTCAGTCACCCGCCACTCTGGGAGCAAACAGAACACTCTTACACCTCTTTTTGAATTTACTCCTCCCTCAACTTAAATGCATGACTTTCAGTATTAGACATTTCCACCCTGGGGGAGTGGAGGGGAGATACCATCTATCCTTCCTACTGTTACTTTCCTAAACCCTCAGCCTCTGCGATTCTAGAGAAAACAACACCTGTTTGCCTAACCTGTCTTTGTAGCATACACCTTCTAATCCAGTGAACATCCTGGTAAACCACTTCTGCACCCACTCTAAGGCCTTCCTATAATTGAGTGAACAGAATTGAATGCAGTATTCCAGATGCAACCTAAACAGAATTACAAAGCTGCAACATAACTTCCTGACTCTTAAACTCAGTCCCTTGAGTAATATATGGAGGAACTATTTTATTACTCATGGTGACAAAAATAGCTAGGACCAAAAGTTGCCTGCTGTTGCTTGAATTATGTGGAATTTGTATATTTATCAATCTCTAAATAAATCCAGATTTATCACCAGCATTTTTTCAACAAAATAAGGGTAAGCTTGGCAACTTTAGAGAGATACTGAAGGGTTAATGCTGAATGCCAGCTCATTCTGATTTAGCTTTAAAATCAATGAAATGCATCTTGCATATGAAAATTTAGAAAAACATATGGAAGTAAAATGGGTTCATCATTTTGAAAGTTGCATGCTGGCTTACAGGTAATATCTCCTATTTCAATCTATTACCATTCAGGTAATTTGCCGCCTTGTTGTCACTGAAATTGATAACTTCACATTTATCCACATTATTCTGCATCTCAGTTGTGCCCAGTAAATCCCTCAATGAGTCAAAGTAACCTAGAACTTCTCTGCAGGCTTCTCAAGGCTCACCCTCCTACCCTCTTCATGTCATTTGCAGACCTGGAGATGTTGCATTTAATTCCCTCATCTAAATCATTAATGCACTGATCACTGAGGCAACACCCTAATGCCTGCCTGCCACTTGGAAAAAGCCATGTCAGTCCTTATTTTCTTGTGGCCAACCACTTCTATCCATATTAACACTTTGTTCCAAGACTAGAAAAAGAGCTCAAAGATCTCTGGGTTGATTCCAGTGCCACAAGCTAGTGAGGGTACAAACAGAAAGTCAAAGCAGATGTATGGGTGGCTGAGGATCTGATGCAGGAGGGAGGGTTTCAGGTTTCTGGGTCATTAGGACAGGGGTGACCTATGCAAGAGAGAGAGGTTACTACACCTGAACTGGAGAGGAACCAATATTCTGGCAGGGATGTTACCTGCTACCAGGCAGCATTTAAACTAGCTTTACAGGGGGATGGGATCCAGATCACTAGGTCATAGAATGGAGGGATTGAAGCAAAGTTAGATAAGTTTGAGTAGCAAAACTGTTTGTAAGGATACAGGAGCCAATAAAGGAAGTTTTAAACTTAAGGGCAGTGAACTTAGACTATGGATCAGTACCTGGAACCATGATTTTATGGCAATTGCAGATATTTGGTTGGGAGAGGGCTAGGACTGGCCTTCCAGGTTTTGATGGTTTAAAGAGATCATTAACTTAGGACTTGTATGTAAGTTTTGGGAAACTGAAATCAAACGGGGCACTTGACTTCAAGGGAGCCAGAAAAGGACTCAAGAAGGGCCTTGGGAGAGCTAGAAGGCATCGTGAAAAGTACTTAGTGCGCAGGTTGAAAGAGAGTTCGAAGTATTTTACACCTATTAAGAGCAAGAGAGAGCAGGTAGAACCAATCAAGAATAAATGAGGGATCATGTGTTTAGAGGTGGAGAATGTGGGTGAGATCCTAAATTCTTTGCATTGATACTTGCCAAGAGAAAAGATGTAAAGAATAGTGAGATCAGGAATGCTAAAGCATTTTGAGATTAGGAAAAACATAGTGTTAGATCTCTTGAGAAAACATTTATGTCCATAGGGCCTGATGACATTTACCCAAGGTTATTGAGAGACATGAGATGAGATTGCTGAGGCTTTGACCAAGATCGTTGTATTTTCACTAGTGGCAGGTGTAGTGCCAGAGGACTGGCAGGTAGCTAATGTTTTTTGTTTGTTCAAGAAGAGAAATAGGGATAATAATAGAAATTATAGACCATTAAGGGCTGTGTCAATAATAGTGAAACTCGGAGAGGATTCTTAGGGGCAGGATTTATGAGCATTTGGAGAAGCATGGTCTAACCAGGAACAGTTTTGGGTGGTGCAGGTCATATCTGACTAATCTGATTGAGTTTTTCAAGGATGTGCTTGAAGCTAGAGCAATGGATGTTATATACAAAGTTCAAAGTAAATTTATTGTCAAAGTATACATATGTCACCATATGCAACTCTTGAGATTTGGTTTCTAGAGGGCATATACAGTAAGTCCAAGAAATACAATAGAATCAATGAAAGACAGCACCCAACAGGATGGATATAGATTCTTATGTGCAAAAGACAACAAACTATATATACAAGTACAAAAGTGAAAAATAACAAAATAATTAAGCAAAACTGAAATGGTAACACCAAAAAATTTAAAGTTATTGACCCTCTCCATCTTTGATATGCCAATGAGGACCTCTGGTTTCCT
This sequence comes from Hemitrygon akajei, assembly GCF_048418815.1. Classification (NCBI taxonomy): domain Eukaryota; kingdom Metazoa; phylum Chordata; class Chondrichthyes; order Myliobatiformes; family Dasyatidae; genus Hemitrygon; species Hemitrygon akajei. The sequence continues at coordinate 42,311,887 of NC_133128.1, forward strand.
CCTCCTCAGATCAATAATCAGCTCCTTGGTCTTGCTAACATTGATAAGAGGCTGCTGTTGTGGCACCACTCAGCTAGATTTTCTTTCTTCCTCCTATATGCTGATTTGTCATCATCTTTGATTCAGACAATGGCAATGGTGTCTTAACTTGTACATGGTATTGGAGCCATGCTTAGCCACACAGTTAAATGTAAAGTGAGGAGAGCAGGGGGCTGAGCACACATCCTTGTGATGCATCAGTGTTGATGGAGATTGTGTCTGTTTTTTGCAAATCCAAACTGGGGTTTGCAAGTGAGGAAATAGAGGATCTAATTACACAAGGAGGTGTTGAGGCCAAGCTATTGAAGTTTATTGATTAGTTTTGAGATACGAATTTTAGTAAGGCATTCAACATAGTAGACTCATCCAGAAAATTAGGATGTATGGGATCCACTGTGACCTGGATGATTAGATCCAAAGTTAGCTTGGCCATTGAAGATGGTGGTGGATGGGACTTAGTCTGGGTAGAGGTCTGTGACGAGTGTTCCATAAGGATCTGTCCTGGAACCTCTGTCTGTCATATAAATAAATGATTTTGATAAAAATGTGCAAGGTTGGTGATTAATAGATGACGCAAAGATTGCTGGCATTGTCGATTGAATAGAAGATTGCCAAATGATACAGCATGATATAGATCAGTTTAATCTGGGCAAGTATGAGATGCTGCACTTTGTGAAGTCCAACATTAAGAGAAGGTACCCAGGATCCATAACAGTGCTGCTGAACAGAGAGATTGTGGGGTCTTGGCACATGGCTGCACAGGTTGATAGAGTGGTAAAGAAGGCATATGGCATTCGGTTAGGTTGTGTCTTTCTAAAACTCTGGTTAGGCCACATTTAGAGTATTACATTCAGTTCTAGTCATCTCATTAAAGAGAAGATATGTAGGCTTTGGAGACGGTGCGGAGGAGGTTTACCAGGATATTTTCTGGTTTGGAGGTCTACATGAGGAGAGGGTGACAAGTTGAGACTACTCCCTCTAGCGCAGTGGAGGCTGAAGGGAGATTTGATAGTTTATAAAATTATGCGTGGTGTAGATAGGCAGCAAGCATCTTTTTCTTAGAGTTGAAATATCTGGTAATAGGGGGCATATACTTAAGATAAGTTGGGTAAACTACAAAGGAGATGTGTGACGCAAGTTTTTTTGACAGTAATGGCATGGAATGCACTGGCACAATGGTGGCAATAGCTGAAAGCATAGGAGAATTTAAGAGAGTCTTAGGCATATAAAAATGCAGAAAAGGAGGGCTGTGGTCAATGAATGAGGAAGAAGAATTAATTAGGAGTCATTGGTTTAATTAGGTTAGCACAACTTTGTGGGCCAAAGGGCCTTCCCTGCAATGTTCTGTTTAAGATTCAATCCCATGTTCCTTAATTTTGCTTATTAATTTCTTATATGGGATCTTATCAAATGTTCAATTACTATTCAGCCATACATGAATATAGCCAAAACAGCACTCCCCTGGGACCAAGGTGCAAAACACATTACCAGCAGCATATTGCACACAGCACATATGGTTACAATAAAGAAAAAAATAGCCCAAGTCCCTGAGTGGCATAGCCTGTAAATTGATAGTGTGTTGTCCTGGTCTATGTTGTTCTTCCATTGAGTGAACACCAGAGGGCAGCACTGATGGGAATGCCCAGTCCCCAACCCAGTATGGATTCCAGCATGCCCACCGAGGCCCCTGTTCTCTCCCACAGCACCTCCACATCTTCCCTCCTGGGCAGCCTCAACAGGTGACACTGTGGCTTGAGGACTTGGTCATTGCCACAACTGAAGCAATACAGCTCTCTTGCTATTAGTCTCACCTGTGAATTGGACTTGCAGTGTACTACATTAGCAATGTCCAACAGGGTCTTGTGATCACAATAAAAAAACAAGGCAATCATTCGCACCACCTTGCCACATCTATGGTACGTAGCAAGTAAGTGCAGGCAAAAACACAACAGTATGCCATGAGTCCAACTGTATCACTATCAAGCAACTTGCTGATGAGAAGATCACAAGACAAAGGAGCAGAAGTAGGCCATTCGGTCCATCGAGTCTGCTCCACCACTCCACCATGAGCTAAACTATTCTCCCATCTAGTTCCAATTTCCAGCTTTTCCCCCATATCCCTTGATACCTTGACTAATCAGATACCTATCAATCTCCTCCTTAAACACCCTCAGTGATCGGGCCTCCACAGCTGTATGTGGCAACGAATTCCATAAATCCACAACTCTTTGGCTAAAAGAAATTCTCCTCATCTTGGTTTTAAATGGGTACCTTCTAATTCTAAGACTGTGGCCTCTAGTCCTGGACTCTCACACCAAAGGAAACAGCCTTTCCACATCTACTCCGTCCAACCCTTTCAACATTCAAAATGTTTCTATGAGATCCCTCTCATTCTTCTATACTCTAATGAATACAGTCCAAGAGCTGACAAACGCTCCTCATACGTTAGCCCCTGCATTCCAGGAATCATTCTCGTAGATCTTCTCTGAACTCTCTCCAACTTCAGTACATCCCTTCTAAGATAAGGGGCCCAAAACTGCACACAGTATTCCAAATAAGGTCTCACCAGTGCCCCATAGAGCCCTCATCAACACCTCCTTACTCTTATACTCTATTCCTCTTGAAATGAATGCCAACATAGCATTTTCTACTGCTGATCCTGGTGGTTAACCTTTTGGGTATCCTGCACGAGGACCCCCCAAGTCCCTTTGCACTTCCAATTTTTGAATTTTCTCTCCATCTAAATAATAATATGCCCGATTTTTCTTCTTCCAAAATGTACAACCGTACATTTCTCAACATTGTATCTCATCTGCCATTTCTTAGCTCACTCTCCTAAACTGACCAAGTCTCTCTGCAACCTTTCCGTTTCTTCAACGCTTCATGCTCCTCCACCTATCTTGGTGTCACCTGCAAACTTAGCCACAAAACCATTTAATCCATAATCTAAATCATCAATATACAGTGTAAAATGAAGCAGCCCCAACACTGACCCCTGCGGAACAACACTAGTAACCGACAACCAACCAGAATAGGATCCCTTTATTCTCACCCTTTGCTTTCTGCCTATCGGGTCAATGCTCCACCCATTCCAATATCTTTCCTTTAATTCCATGGGGTCTCATTAAGCAGCCTTTTATGCGGCACCTTATCGAAGGCCTTTTGAAAATCCAAATACACAACATCCACAGCCTCTCCCTTGTCAATTTTATTTGAGATTACCTCAAAAAATTCCAATAGGTTGGAGAGGCAGGATCTTCCCTTCCTGAAACTATGCTGGCTTGGGCCTATTTTGTCATGCACATCGAGGTATTTCATAACCTCGTCCTTGAGGATTGACTCCTGCAGTACTTGATGTTCTTAGGATCCAGCATTTTTTTGTGATTGTAAAAAAGACATAAAGGGTGAACAATTACACTTCCAATTGGATCCGGAGTGGCCACTATGTCTGAGTGCACTACAACCAGCCAGTGTTTTAAAGTGCAGCAGTTCTATCTCATTTTCTTTTGGGCATATCCTTAAAAACTTGACTAGGTTTGACAGGCATGATTTCTCTTTCTTAAATTTGTGTTGACTTTGACCTAAGCGCATTTGCTATTAGATATTTTATAATATATCTAGCATTTTCCCCAACACTGATGTAAAGCTAACTGATCCATAGTTTCAATTTTTTCTACCTCCCTTTTAATGATAAAGTTACACTCCAATCCATTGGAATTGTTTCTAATTTTAAAGGCAAGTGGAAAATGGCAGTTTTTGCATTACTATTTCTTGGGCAACTTGCTCTGGGATGCCTATTAAGCCATAGGGATTTCATAAACCATGGGGATTTGTCAGTCTTTAATCCCTGCTATGTTCCTCGCACCATTTCGCTAGTGATAGGAATTTTCTTTAGTTCCATTGGTTTTACGGTGGCATGCAAAAGTTTGGGCACCCCTGGTCAAAATTTCTGTTACTGTGAATAGCTAAGCGAGTAAAAGATGACTTGGTTTCCAAAAGGCATAAAGTTAAAGATGACACATTTCTTTAATATTTTAAGCAAGATTACTTTTTTATTTCCACCTTCTACAGTTTCAAAATAACAAAAAAGGAAAAGGGCCCAAAGCAAAAGATTGGGCACCCTGCATGGTCAGTACTTAGTCACACCCCCTTTGGCAAGTATCACAGCTTGTAAACGCTTTCTTTAGCCAGTTAAGAGTCTTTCAATTCTTGTTTGGGGGATTTTTGCCCGTTCTTCCTTGCAAAAGGCTTCTAATTCTGTGAGATTCTTGGGCCATCTTGCATGCACTGCTCTTTTGAGGTCTATCCACAGATTTTTGATGATGTTTAGGACTGTGAGGGCCATGGCAAAACTTTCAGCTTGCGCCTCTTGAGGTAGTCCATTGTGGATTTTGAGGTGTGTTTAGGATCATTATCCTGTTGTAGAAGCCATCCTCTTTTCATCTTCAGCTTTTTTACAGATAGTGTGATGTTTGCTTCCAGAATTTGCTGGTATTTAATTGAATTCATTCTTCCCTCTACCAGTGAAATGTTTCCTGCGCCACTGGCTGCAACACAAGCCCAAAGCATGATCGATTCACCCCCGTACTTAACAGTTGGAGAGGTGTTCTTTTCATGAAATTCTGCATCCTTTTTTCTCCAAACATACCTTTGCTTATTGTGGCCAAAAAGTTCTATTTTAACTCCATTAGTCCACAGGACTTGTTTCCAAAATGCATCAGGCTTGTTTAGATGCTCCTTTGTAAACTTCTGAAGCTGAATTTTGTGACGAGAACGCAGGAAAGGTTTTCTTCTGATGACTCTTCCATGAAAGTCATATTTGTGCAGGTGTCACTGCACAGAAGAACAGTGCACCACCACTCCAGAGTCTGCTAAATCTTCCTGAAGGTCTTTTGCAGTCAAACAGGGGTTTTGATTTGCCTTTCTGGCAATCCTACGAGCAGTTCTCTCGGAAAGTTTTCTTGGTCTTCCAGACCTCACCTTGACCTCCACTGTTCCTGTTAACTGCTATTTCTTAATTACATTATGAACTGAGGAAGTGGCTACCTGAAAATGCTTTGCTGTCTTCTTATAGCCTTCTCCTGCTTTGTGGGCATCATTTATTTTAATTTTCAGAGTTCTAGGTAGTTGCTTAGAGGAGCCCATGGCTGCTGATTGTTGGGACAAGGTTTGAAGAGTCAGGGTATTTATAAAGCTTCGAAATTTGCATCACCTGGCCTTTCCTAATGATGATTGTGAACAAGCCATAGCCCTAACAAGCTAATTAAGATCTGAGACCTTGGTAAAAGTTATCTGACAGCTCAAATCTCTTGGGGTGTCCAAACTTTTGCGTGGTGCTCCTTTCCTTTTTTTCCCACTCTAAAATTGTACAAAACAAAAACAATACAGTGATCTTGCTTAAAATGTTGAAACAAATTTTTCATCTTTAACTTTGACTTTTGGAGTTTTGTTCATCTTCTACTCACTTAACTATTCACAGTAACAGAAATTTTGACCAGGGATGCCCAAACTTCTGTATGCCACTGTATGCTAGTCCTTATTGTATATGTAGAAAAAGCTTTTCTACAGCCACTTATTTTTTAAAATCAGACTGGTTCTGTTATGATTCACTGTTTTCCAGTCACACAAGATAAATCATTTTGGTAAACTGCAGCACCTGAGTTATTGGACATTCTTAAAGATTTGTAATGTCCAAAGATTAAAGAAAGGTTACCACTCATCCTTACAAAATAAGATCATCACTAGATTCATTTTTTTTTCATAAACCCGTACAGATTTTCTCATTCAGGAAATCATTCAATATCTAGATCAATAGTAGGCACCACTACTTAAAATACCCAGCTCTCCAAAAAAATCCTTAAGATATAAAGTTCTTAGAGGAGTACAGCATCGGTTTTGTAGACTGCTATCAGTGTTCTAGCAGTTTGATTAAAAGATTTTAATAAAGTATCAGTGGTTAAGTGGAGATTTGATTGAGGGTTTTAAGATTTTGTAATAATTAATAGAGTAGATGTAACAGTCTTGAAATCAGAGGCAATCATTCAGTTGAGAAAGTAACACATTTTCAAACAGTGGGATCTTGCTAAATGGATTGTCAGAGCCAGTCAGAGGAAGAGCTTTGGCTGCTCTTGTGTATTTCCATGTTGTGATCTTTTCCTTTTAAATCAATTTAAATTTCCTTTTTAGAATTTAATAGATTTGGTAAAATGGATTTGGACAAACAAGAATTGGGTATGTTGAGGGAGGTTCTAACTGTAATCATATGTAATACTGTGTCTACCAAGTTGTCTGATTTGTATTGAAAATCTTGGTCACTAGTAACTTAGATACTTAAATAGTAACTTTATAAGAAACTGTGTACAAAAGTATACCCCTGGGTTTTGATTGGTTTGGTTTAGAAGAGTTGAACGTACTGTATATGAAGGTTTTCCCCAGGTTATGGTCTTTTTCTGTGCACCACTGATAATCTGAACGGTTTATCAGTGCAAGTCAGAAATGGACCAAGTTGCCAAGTAGCTAATGATGTCTGTAGCCTGGCAACAAATGGCAGATTCACATTGCCAATCACCCAAATGTTGGTTCATTTGTATAGTGTGCAGTTGGGTGTTAGTAAGCTTGTAGCAAAAAGCAGGTCTGCACTTGAATGTAAATTGCCAAAAATTGCAGTCCAAGCTGTGCCAAGCCACCATTGGCTTTAAAAAAATTAGTATTTTGGTATTCACAGTACTTCATTAAGTGTTGTGATGTTGCTCAGAATTAAACCCACCAAAGAAATATAGGGGCTCATAATTACAAGCCTGGGGATTTGTGTTGTTAATAACACTTAAAGATTATAGATTAATTGTGCACACATTTCCAGTTTTATTCCTTAAAGTCACGAATTTCTTGGGTAGGTCCTGAAAAATACCAGTTTACAAAAACAAAATCTTGCATTTCCTTTCATTTTTTATTTTTATTTTTTTCATTTGAATTATTCCTCTTCACTCCTGCCTTTATTGAATCATGCCCATGTTTATTTCCTATTCCTTAAATCTTGTTTGTGAAGGAAGTGACATGTTGTTTGATTTGTTCAACCTGGTTTCTGGTTTGACATATTTACTTTTTCTTGGGGTGTCATTCAGAATTTTCAGCATTCAGTGGGCAAAAATGTTTTGAAATGAAGAACATATTGAACTAATGCTTTAAAATGACTAAATGTTTTATATATTGACCCATGGAGATTTAGTGTGTTATGTTTCATTGGTTTTGGTGTTGTAGCTTTTGATTTTTTTTTCATGAAACCATGCTTGTAGCTTTTAACTACAGGTAGTCCCCGAGTTACGAACGTCCGACTTACAGACAACTCGTACTTACAAACTGCATATCGCGACGCCGTCCGCCATTTTAAGTCGTTGCCATTGACACTGTGTTGAGTGTTTAACTTTGTATTTGGCTGAAACTTTTAACTTTTCTTAGTAAGGTTCACCCTGTCCTCCTCTTTCCCCCCCCCCCCCCCCCCCCCCCCCATTCTGGTTGGCTGGTGGCGCAGTGAGATCAGTGCCGGGCTGGAGAACGGAGGTTCCGGAGTTGGATTTAGTGACAGACCGCTCCCGTGCCGGGTTGATGTTGATCCAATGACTTCCATACCATCCGTGCTGGGTTGATGTCGAGCTCACAACCCGACCTCATTAAAAAAAAACACTGCCACCTCCAGTTTAAATTCCCACGTGGAATATTGTGGAGGATCAAACACTCAAACTCAGCACTGCCCCCACTTGTCCCATTTAGCCTGTCTCAGTGCGGTGGTCCTTAGGACCCAGCGGACCTTGGGAGCCGGTAGAGCTCGGGACCCATTGCCCAGTGTTTCTGTTCCGTTGATATGGTGCGGTGGTCCTTAGGACCCAGTGGACCTTGGGAGCCGGTGGAGCTCGGGACCCACTGCCCACAGTGTTTCTGTTCCGTTGATATGGTGCGGTGGTCCTTAGGACCCAGTGGACCTTGGGAGCCGGTGGAGCTCGGGACCCACTGCCCACAGTGTTTCTGTTCCGTTGATATGGTGCGGTGGTCCTTAGGACCCAGTGGACCTCGGGAGCCGGTGGAGCTCGGGACCCACTGCCCACAGTGTTTCTGTTCCGTTGATATGGTGCGGTGGTCCTTAGGACCTAGTGGACCTCGGGAGCCGGCGGAGCTCGGAACCCGCCGCCCGCAGTGTTTCTGTTCCATTGACGGGAAGCGATCGAGTTTGAAAATAAAGTGGAAATAATAAAGTGTTTGGAAAGAGGTGAAATGCCATCGGTCATTGGAAAAGTGTTAGGCTACAGTCGGTCAACGATTGGAACAATTTTAAAGGATAATGGATAAAGTGAGAATAATGGAGCATGTGAAAGACCCTGCCCCGATGACAGCTACAGTTATTACTAAGCAACTTAGTGGTTTAATTATTGGAACACGTGCGTTGCTTAAGTGTTTTATATGCATAGAAAGGTAAAATATATACTATATACTAAGACAAACGCTTGACTAACTGACGCTAAATAATACCAGATGTACTTGTTCCGACTTACGTACAAATCCGACTTAAAGACGGACTCAGGAACGGAACTCGTACATAACCCAGGGACTGCCTGTAATTTCAGTGTGTTCTGTAAAGGATTGTCACTCTTGTTTCCTTTTTAATTTAGTGTGGCAATTTGAATTAGTGCTATTTTGTTGCAATTCAGTAGCAGTAACCTGTTTAGAATTAGAAACCAGCCACTTCAATTAGCTTTATGTTTCATAGAATCTGTCTCCATAAGTCTTCGTTTCTTAATCAGCAAAATATATACATCCCATTATGACTGTTCACACTTAATGCTTGGTTTGTTGGTTATTTCCATTATCTGCCTCTTAATGTTATCTATCTGCAGTCACTCCTTGCTTTATGAAAGGAATATGTTTGTGGAAATGTAATTATTTGAAATGTAAGTGAGATCAGATGCATTGTGGGCAGGGTGATGCACCATATTACAAAATAGCTTTGTAAATCAAAGTACACCAGAAAGACTTCGGCAAAAATCTTTCATCTTTTGTTGACCCTGGAAATGCCGTGATTTACAGCTGCTGGCTCAGTTATGATTATTTGCAATGCCTTAATAACAAGTATTCAGATGTTTAATGTAACATGCAAGTAAATATAGAATTTATGTTATGCTGTTATTGCTAATGTTTGGCAATTAATTACATGGCTGCCTGTGAAAACTTAAGATCACCAATACAAAGAAAAATTCTTGTTTGGAATGATCAAGTGATGTGGTGAAAACACATTTTTTGTTACAGTCATCAGTGGTTTTTCCAATTCTCTTCTTTTGTAACTTCCATTGTTAACATTCATATTATAGAAGCTTACTTAAAAATAGATTTTAAAGCATTTGTCACATCCAGTAATTAGGAATAAAATAATCTGCTTGCAAATACAACGTTAAATATTGCAGTAACATATGGTTGAGATCGTGGTATGATATTGAAATTTCGCCACTGAAGAATAACACTCCCATGACTCAGTTTTTAATGTAAATGTTGTGTACCCCTGCTGCATCAGCAGACAACTCAGCACAAATGCTAGGAATTATGTTTGTTCATTTCCTTGTAATACTGGCTAATCAATCATTGTAATTTTAAGACCATTGAAGTGCTGTGGTTAACATATGAATTAAAAATGCAAGTTAAACGTATTAAGTGGAGGGTAAAGAGCAGGGTTAATGTTTCAGGTTGATCTATCAACAAAGTTGGACAAATGCAACATTTTATAAAGTGAGGACAGAGGTAGGGAAGATACTTAATTGGAATAGCAGGTGGGAAAGAAAAAAATTAAACTGAACATATTTGATGACAAAAGGGATTATTGTGTAATACAGAAGAATGATAATACAATATGAACTCAGAAAGGGGTAGCTCCAGCAGAGCCAGAACCAATACTGGTGCCTGCTCCAAAGTTAACTGGGTAGGTATGTGGCGATGGGGGGGGGGGGGGGTCAGATTGCAATAGTCTAAAATTGGAAGTGTAGTTGGAATTCAGTATTAAAAGGATTAAGGTGAGGGTACATTGCTGACATTTGATTTCATTTGTGGTAGAGATGGGTAGTGGGAAGTGTAACAAGTAGAAGGGAGATCTGGCAAGATCATGGGGAGGGAAAAATTGGAAGTGGGTTGCTAGTGAACATCGATGGCTCCTCGGTAGAGATCGTGAAGTGCACCAGATTTCTTGGTGTTCACCTGGCGGAGAATCTCACCTGTTCCCTCAACAGCAGCACCATAGCAAAGAAAGCACAGCAGCATCTCTACTTTCTGTGAAGGCTGAGGAAAGTCCATCTCCCATCCCCCCCATCCTCATCACATTCTATAGGGCTTGTATTGAGAGCATCCTGAGCAGCTGCATCACTGCCTGGTTCGGAAATTGCACCATCTCGGATTGCAAGACCCTGCAGCGGATAGTGAGGTCAGCTGCGAAGATCATCGGGGTCTCTCTTCCTGCCATTACAGACATTTACACTACACGCTGCATCCGCAAAGCAAACAGCATTATGAAGGACCCCACACACCCCTCATAGAAACTCTTCTCCCTCCTGCCTTCTGGGAAAAGGCACCAAAGCATTCGGGCTCTCACGACCAGACTACGAAACAGTTTCTTCCCCCAAGCTATGAGGCTCCTCAATACCCAGAGCCTGGACTACACCAACTTACTGCCCTCTACTGTGTCTATTGTCTTGTTTATTATTTATTGTAATGCCTGCACTTTTTTGTGCACTCTGTACAGTCCTGGGTAGGTCTGTAGTTTAGTGTAGTTTTTTCCTCCTGTTTTTGTGTAGTTCAGTGTAGTTTTTGTACTGTTTCATGTAGCACCATCATCCTGAAAAACATTGTCTCGTTTTTACTTTGTACTGTACCAGCAGTTATGGTTGAAATGACAATAAAATGTGACTTGACTAGTGGTTGTTTATGGTGTTTGGTCAAGTAGGATTGGTTATTTAATCTTAATCAGTGGAGTAGGGGAGCAGAAGTGAGTTGAGTTTAAAAAATTTTTTTTTAATTGAGTTTTCAAATGATTACAGAAGGAAAAAAAATTAAAAGTTGAGTTTTTGAAAATGGGTACATAATGTAAGGGTCTACTTTTAAAATTAATTTTTGAAGAATTGGGCATTGCTGGCAAGGGCAGCACTTATAGCCCATTCCTTGTTGCCCTTGCACAGAGTATGTCATTAGATGATTTCAGAGTGGACTGCAGTGATGGGTCAGTCCCTCTTATGGCTGATTTATACTTGTGCGTCGCATCTACGCCGTAGGTACCTTGTACCCTACGCCGTAGGTTGACGTGCACCTCCCCAAAAAACTCACGCGTCACGGTGATGCAGACCGCAGCAACTGTGATTGTCCACTTGGTAGCATCGCATTCCCTCCTACGCAATTCCAGTTGCTTCTTCTCTGCCATGTCTGTATACCGATGCGAAATAGATGAACCAAATCGTCAAATCTACCTGCCAACATGTGAAAATGTTTGAAATGCATTTCCTTGTCCATGTCTCTCATGAAGAAACTCAACACGGGCATAGAAACCCCACTGCCAACTAGCGTTTTGGCACACACCAACGCATGCTTGCTACGGCGTAGCGCAATGCAGAAGTGTCATAGGCTATCAGGGCTATGGTGTAGGCTGTGGCGTAGCCCGTACGCACAAGTATAAATCAGCCTTTAATATACCACAAATGAAGGATACTTGGCCTATAGAGTTCAAGCCAGTTTCTAATGCCATCAGTTCCATTTCCCCTGTTCCATGTACAAACCCCATTTCCAGAAAAGTTGGGATATTTTCCAAAATGCAGTAAAAACAAAAATCTCTGATATGTTAATTCACATGAACCTTTATTTAACTGACAAAAGTACAAAGAAAAGATTTTCAATAGTTTTACTGACTAGCTTAATTGTATTTTGTAAATATACACAAATTTAGAATTTGATGGCTGCAATACACTCAACAAAAGTTGGACAGAGTTCAAGTAAGACTGAAAAGTGCACAGAATATTCAAGTAACACCAGTTTGGAAGACTCCACATTAAGCAGGCTAATTGGTAGCAGGTGAGGTATCATGACTGGGTATAAAAGTAGCGTCCATCAAAGGCTCAGTCTCAGTCAAGCAAGGATGGGTTGTGGCTCACCCCTTTGTGCCAAAATTCGTGAGAGAATTGTTAGTTCAAAAGGAACATTTCTCAACGCAAGATTGCAGAGAATTTAGGTCTTACAACATCTACAGTACATAATATTGTGAAAAGATTCAGAGACATTTCAGTGCGTAAAGGGCACGGTCGGAAACCACTGTTGAATGTGCGTGATCTTCAAGCCCTCAGGCGGCACTGCCTAAGAAACCGTCATGCTACTGTGACAATTACAGCCACCTGGGCTTGGGAGTACTTCGGAAAACCATTGTCACTTAACACAGTCTGTCGCTGCATCCAGAAATGCAACTTGAAACTGTATTACGCAAGGAGGAAGCCATACATCAACTCTATGCAGAAACGCCGGCAAGTTCTCTGGGCCCAAGCTCATCTCAGATGGACCGAAAGACTGTGGAACTGTGTGATGAGTCCACATTTCAGCTAGTTTTCGGAAAAAACAGGCGTCGAGTTCTCCGTGCCAAAGATGAAAACAACCATCCTGATTGTTATCAGCGAAAGGTGCAAAAGCCAGCATCTGATGGTATGGGGGTGCATCAGTGTCCACAGCATTGGTGAGTTGAATGTATGTGAAGGTGCCATTGACTCTGAGGCGTATATTGGGACTTTAGAGAGACGTACGTTGCCATCAAGACGACGTCTCTTCCCGGGACGTCCATGCTTATTTCAGCAGGACAATGCCAGACCACATTGTGCATGGACTACAACAGCGTAGCTTTGTAGCCACAGAGTGCATATGCTTGACTGGCCTGCTGCCAGTCCAAATCTATCTCCTATTGAAAATGTATGGCGCATCATGAAGAGGAGAATCAGACAATGGAGACCACGGACTGTTGAGCAGCTGAAGTCTTATATCAAGCAAGAATGGACAAAATTTCCAATTGCAAATCTACTACAATTAGTATCCTCAGTTCCAAAATGATTAAAAAGTGTTATTAAAAGGAAAGGTGATGTAACACAATGGTAAACATGCCTCTGTCCCAACTTTTGTTGAGTGTGTTCCAGCCATCAAATTCTAAATTTGTGTATATTTACAAAATACAATTAAGTTGGTCAGTAAAACTATTGAAAATCTTTTCTTTGTACTTTTGTCAGTTAAATAAAGGTTCACATGAATTAGCATATCACAGACTTTTGTTTTTATTGCATTTTGGAAAATATCCCAACTTTTCTGGAAATGGAGTTTGTAGTTGTGTAACTTGTTTTCTCTTGCACATTTATCAACTCCCCTTGCTAATAACCTACCATGTGGGAGGAAATGCACAAGGTCACAGAGAACATGTAAACTCCATACAGATAACCATAAGACAAAGGAGCAGAAGTTGGCCATTCGGCCCATCGATACATCCAAGGTTGGCATTAAATCTGGGTCCTGAAGCGATGAAGTGTAGCAGTTAGCAACTGCAGTCACTTTGAATCTGGTTCTATGGTTTCTAGGCGACAGTTTCTTAAGCTGCATTGAAAAAGCGTTTTGAGGCCAAGAATAATTTATCAGTGTGTTAGGCAGTATTCTGGAGTTGTGAATATAGCAGATATTAAGTTAAGCACAAACCAGTCTTAGTTATTGTAAATTGAAGTTAAAAGCACACCTTTGCAAATGAACAATACTGTGTGTAGCACAGATTAAGAAGATGTGGGATGAAAAATAGTGACCATGATACTTTTGCATATGCAATAGCCAAATGTAAAGGCAATGGGGTTGTGTAAATTGGCCTGTGTCAATCTAGGATGGAGTAATGTATTTGGTAATTTGCAGTATTATAAACAAGTTCAAGGAAGTTTGTAATTAGTTTGTCCCTGCAAAGGTATTTGAGCATTCAGAACATGAAATTCAAAGAAGCATTGGCAACCTAAAGTATTGAAATAAACAGTGTTATTGTAACTATTGAAATTGTATTGAATTACCTTACTGTTACCTTTCATCTTAAGGATATAAGAATATGATGTACTTAGAGCTTTTGGGACTCTTGAGAGGGTCTCCTGGAGAATCTCTTTTTTTCATGGGAACTAAAGACTTTCATATCCACAACTTTTCCAGTTTCTCCAGTGACTTAGTCACAATAAGTGGATTGTGGAATCAGACTTATAAATAAATGGAAACTTGGGCTTGATCTGAAAGTTGTTGTTCAGCAAAATGATCAATAAGATATTGAATGAAATGATATATGCATTAAATGGAAAGAGGTTTTAAAAGATTGTTCAAAATTTGATGAAACTATTGGATTGTAGGTTTTAAATGCAATGCATCCAGGTGTTGAGGCAATGCCAAATTGATACACATCTTTTGTTGAATTACATGGATATACAATGTCCAGAGTTGGGCATCTTTAGAAAGTATATAAATTAAATAGTATATCCAGATTAAAAGGTCAAAGGTCTTTATTTATTGGGTCTGAAGAAACGGGAGATCTAGCTAGACCAGAAGATTCCAACAAAATGTTCAAAATTGTTAGTGTCGGGCATTGAAATGATAAGTGCATCAAGGAAAGATGATTAAATTGAGATTAATTTAGAAAGTTATGATGGTTTGCTCTTTTGCTGGAAGATACTGAATCACTTTCCAAAAACATTGGAACTGTTTTATTATTGTCACATGTACCCAAGTAACAGTGAATTACACACTATTCATAGGATCATTACACAGTGCATTGAGATGGAACAAGGTAAAACAATAACAATGCAGAATAAAGTAAACAGCTACAGAGAAGGTACAGTGCAGGTAGACAGTAAGGTGCAAGATCATAACAGTGTAGGTTGGGAGATCAAGAGACCATCTTACTTAATAGTCTTATTACAATAGAGTAGAAGCTGTCCTTGAGCCTAGTGGTTTGTGCTTTCAAGCTTTTCTGCATGAAGAAGAGAGAATGTCCAGGATGGATCGGGTCTTATTATTTGGCTGCTTTACTGAGGCATTGAGTAGTATAGACGGAGTCCATTGTGGAGAGGTTGGTTTCTATGATGTGCTGAGTTGTGTCCTTAATTCTCTATAGTTTATCTTGTTCACGTAGAGCAGCTGCCACAGCAAACTGATAATCCAAAAACAATGCTTTCTGTAGGGCATCAGTAAAAATGGGTAAGGATTAACAGGGGCATACTGTTATGCTTTAGCTTCCTGAGGAAGTAGAGACAGTGGTAGTCCTTCTTGGCCATGACATCTACATGGTTGGACTAGGACAAACTATTGATGTTGTTCACACCTGGTAATTTGAAGCTCTTAATCCTCTCAATCAAAACACTTGATTTGGGGCACTTGGGGATAAATATTAGAAAATAATGCAATTAATAAAATTTTTAGTTTGAATGGTGTAGGCTATTGTAACAAATAGATAACTTCCACTGAATCAACACAGTTTGAGATGAGCAGTATCCTGTATAATTCTTCAAAATTAGAATGTTAGTTCAAATTTATTACGACAAAGGTGTGGTTCAATTAGTAGTTTCCATAATGGCTATAATTAACTTTGTTGTTCTTGATAATGTTATGATTTACTTTTCGACAGAAGCATGTATTGCGATTAATATTTTAGATGTATACATTTACAGATTGTAATGAATTTATCATCAGTTATACACATGCGTTGCAAACCACACCTTTCTATATATTCTCTCACATTTTACAAGCTGCATATGCCTAGAATTCAAAAGGCTTTCAGTTCTCAGCAGCTTTTTGGTTTACTATTCCATGTCTGTAGAACGCTACCTGTCAGATGTAGTACAGGCAGTCCCCGGGTTACGAACAAGATCGGTTTCTAAGTCTGTCTTTAAGTTGAATTTGTAAGTAAGTCGGAACAGATACATACGGTTCCTATTTAGCGTCAGTTAGTCAAATGTTTGTCTTAGTATGTAGTATATATTTTACCTTTCTATACATATAAAACACTTAAACACTTCCAAATACACTAAAACATCTTAAATGTAATAATACAGTAATATTGAAAGTAACTACATACAGTACTGTACTGAAAAGAGAATCTGTGTATGTGTGTAGGTATACAGTACTGTAAAAAAATTAAAACAGTTTAGATGGGGGGAAAAAAGAAAAAAAATCATGATTAAGAGTTAACACTTATTCTTGTTCCATCGATGTCTTGCATACCAGAAGGGGCATTCATGAGTAACATTATGATAGTGTTAATAATTGGATGATGCAGGAGAAGATGATGGAGAGGAGGCTATTGTTGAAGATGATGGGCCTGGTGTTGGAGAGGATGGACCTGGTGCTGGAGAGTCGGGGTTTGATTCTGCTGCTGGAGAAGTGGGGTTTACTACTGGAGTCAATTTCTTGAAGTAGGCATCCAGGGAGGTTTGTACAGAGCTTTTCTTTTGTCATAACTGGCCTTGTAGCAGCTGAGGCCCTCGGTAAGTGTATGGTAAACTTTGGTGAACCTCTCTGCATTAGGATCTTGTTCTTCTAACTTTGCCATACCTGCTTCAGTGAGACGAAAGGCTTCAGCTAACTCTTTCGTCAAAAACTTTGTCTTCTTCCTCAAATGCTATCATCTGCGGCTCTAGTTCCATAAGGTCTTCACTGGTCAGTTCTTCGGCATGGGAGTTGAGTAACTCTACAACATCATTTTCACTGATGTCTAATTGCAGTTGATTACCAATATCAACCACAGCTTGCCTGGCTTCGGTGATGTCATCAGCTGTAAACCCCTGGAAAGCATGTGCGAATTGGGGTACAATTTGTTCCACACTCCTTTGATATTTGACTGCTTCACTTCTTCCCAAGAATTAGCAATATTTTTGATGGCATCATAGATGTTATAATTCCTCCAGAACTCCCTTAAGCTCATCACATCATCTTGGGTAGCCCTGACTGCTTGTGAGAAGATCCGCCATAAATAATAGACCTTAAAGGAGGCCATTGGCTGAAGTAGCGATGTGGTGTTGGGGGGGGGGGGGTAAAAATACGACTTTTACATTGGGGTGAAGGTCATCTAAAGTGCTTGGATGTCCGTGTGTGTTCTCAAGCACAAGGAGAATCTTGAAAGGAATTTTCTTGGCCAAGCAATAACATTCAACAGCAGAGACAAAATGATTCAAGAAGCAATCTTCAAACAAGGCAATTGTAACCCTAGCCTTTGCATTTGCCTTCCAAATAATGGGAAGAGATGCCTTAATGATATGGTGAAGTGCCTTCGGATTTAGGGAGTGATATACCGTAGATTCCGTACTACAGAGCGCACCTGATTAAAAGCCGCAAGCTCTAATTTTAGAAAGAAAATCAATTTTGTACTTGTACAAGCCGCACCGGATTTTAAGCCGCAGGTGTCCCACGTTGTAATATGAGATATTTACACAGAAAGATATTACACGTGAGGATTTTTTAACTTTTAATTAAATTCGTATGGTAACATAAACAAATACATATTGCAAATGCTTTTTTTCGAACCGTGCCTGTAACACGGCTACTTTTAAATATACATACGTATCGGTAACACACAAATTACGTTGCGTATACTTTTTTACTGAACAGTGCACGAACAACATTCCAATATCTCCTAACGACTGGTAAAAAAATATATACTGCAGCCTACCAGGAAAAGTTATTGATCGCCTTTAACTTAAAAGCAGCGTTTTCGCTCGGGTCTAATGCGCTCGCCCCCACCTTCCCGTTTCTCCAAACCGGTATTTCCCCACAAGACGCGGCGAAACCGGATGTGACGTCATAGCATCCCGGGATGTAGTACAGAAAACAAATATACTTAAAACACTTCTAACTTTAACTAGAAAATACTAACAAATGAATTACTAAGCGAAAATATTATAAACTAAATAACTGCCATAAAGGCAGCACAATGCTTTTCTTCGAGTGTTTTCCATGTTGATGAGGGTGAGTACAAATGACTGATTTACAATAATTTAATTGTGAAAGTGCGCTTGATTTATCGTACAATTTCATTGGACCTCTGTGAACTACTCATCAATTTTATTGGTCTACTGTTACGAGGCAAAATGTTTTTGGCGGCATGAAAAAAAACTATGCATTAGCCGCACCGTAGGAAAAGCCGCAGTGTTCAAAGCTGTTCAAAGCGTGGGAAAAAAGTAGCGGCTTATAATCCGGTATCTACGGTACAAACAAAGGCTTGAGCTTGAAATCCCCGGATGTTACCCCCGAGCAATAACGTTAGCCTGTAGCGGTGTGCTACATACAGCGCTAAAATAACGACACGGAGTTGGTGAGCTGCAGCCAAAGACTAAGTTTATTTCAACTCCACAGTCTTGCTTTAAAGCCTGTCTCCTCCCACCAGATACCTTGAGAGGCCCTACTGAAACCCCCTCAGGCTTTCTTCCTTTGGCCCTGCACTCTGGCTAATTGTCAGCCGGTTCGAGTGTGCTAGTAATTGGGTCGCCACAAGCCTATGCTTTATGCCCTGGTGCACTTTTTTCCTCTTTCGAAATGTAGGTCCGTTTAGGCATTTTTTTCCAAAATAAGCCAGTCTCATCTACAATAAATATTTGGTCTGGCAAATAACCTCCCTCAATAATTTTTTTCAACATTTTAGGAAAATCACTCGCTGCTTCACCTTGCACTTTAATGTTATGTAAACTTGCCCTCACTTTGAAACAATTGAACCAACCCCTACTCGCAACAAATTCTTCATCACAATCACCTTTACTTGCTGCACATGCAGTTTTTAAATCATTGAAAAGGCTTTGAGCCTTTTCATGCACTAAAGTAAGGCTAATAGGCATATTACACTGATTTTGATCATCTAACCAAATTATCAATAGCCTTTCCATTTCAATAATTAAACCACTGCATTGCTTAGTAATAATTGTAGCTTTCATCGGGGCAGGGCCTTTCACATGCTCCATTATTCTTACTTTATCCTTTAAAATTGTTCTGGTCATTGACCGACTGCAGCCTTACACTTTTCCAATGACCGATGGTGTTTCACCTCTTTCTGATCGCTTTATTATTTCCACTTCATTTTCAATCGTGATCGTTTTTCTTTTCTTTGATGCATCACCAGCACTTGCATTGGATTTACACTTTGGAGGCATGATTACAAGTGTAAATAAGAGAACAATTTAAGCCAAATACAAAGTTACACACTCAACACAATGTTAACGGCAACGTGATCTGTTTTCATGAGCGTCATGAAGTAGTGCGTGCGTTTGTGATTACGAACCATTATATTTAACTCAAATTTTTAATATACTTGGCTTTATGGCAGTCCGTTCGTAAGTGCGAGTTGTTCGTAAGTCGGATGTTCTTAACCTGGGGACTTTATGTGGGAATGCCCCTTTCACGATGTGGCTGTGCTTAGAAGTTGGAAATGGAATAATGTTGTTGATTCTAATGGAATTTTTCCTGGAATTGGGTGAAAAAGTTTGAACTTTAAAACCAGTTGGATTGAGCTCAAAGTTCAAAGTAAAATTTCTTATCAGAGTACATACATGTCACCATATACAACCTTGAGGTTCTTTTCCCTGTGGGCATACTCCTCCATTGAAACATATTTTAGTATGATTCATCATAAACCAATCAACCTCTATCCTCACCTAAACTGAGTATTCAAACTCTGATAATAAGCCCTAGATTGCATTCATTAGTTTCTGATCTTTTCACACTGTTCTGGGCAGCAAGTATGTAAAGGAAAATGAAATTTAGATTCTTGTGAACATGGAATTGTATTTTAAAACTTCAAAGAACACTCGACCAAATGGAATATTTAAGTGCTTCAGGATTTTTTTTTATTGAGTATGTCCTTATGTTAGAATCTGTAAAATATTTTAAAATACACTGTTAAATTTCTGCACGTACTTAGTCATTTCAAATGCCTTTTAATGAAAAGAGATGTTGCTGGCCTCTTAAAAACCCTGAAGTTTAATAATATTGAAAAAATAATTTTTTGCTAATGTTTCATGATTTGGTTCAGGGAATTGTTAAGGAGATGAATCATCTGAGAATTGCAGTATATAGGAGAAATTGCACTATTTAACATTTAGGGTGGTTTGTCTAGTGTTTATAAATAGCAATGTGGGAAAATATATAATATTGGAAAATAATAAAATATTTAAAAAATCTTATGGCAGAAAGCGATATTTTGTCTAACCCTATGAGAGAAGTAATATGGAAAATAGAAAATCTGCATTTATGAGGCTAAATTCAGTTTTTCTAGGATGCAATGTTCTTTTAATTGTGGGATGTGGGAAATGAGAATTGTTTAAACTTGTGAAAGTCATTTTGGATTTTAAAGAAGCTAATATTTCAATTCAGATTTAAATTTAAATGTCATTCAGTTATTCATTGAATACTCATGAATATGGCCAAACAAAGTTACTCTGGGCGTGCAAAACACAGTACAGGTTTCCCCTGCTATCTGAAGGTAGGGCATTCCTATGAAAGGGTTCATAAATCAAAATGGCGGAAAGCGAAGAAGCAATTACCATTAATTTATATGGGAAAAATTTGTGAGCGTTCCCAGACCCAAAAAATAACCCTACCAAATAACACACAAAACCTACACAGCCTATGTAAAGAAGAAATACTTCTCTGCAATCATTGCAGCACTGTCAAGCGTAGCGAAACTCTCGTGGAAGCACTCTGTCCAGTAACCTTTAAGCTATGAAGCTGCCATTGCCTCAAAAACCTATCAAACCACCCATGACTACCTTTAAATTCCACATTCGCAAAAATGTCTTTATTGCTTAAGGTATGGTGGCTAGAATGCAGTTCCACTGGAGGAGCCTGGCTGCTCGGGGCGCGTGCTGCCTTTTTTCGTAAAAGCAACAACACTCTTCGGGTAGCGGAAACAGGTAACTAATGTAAGTCTTTCGTAAAAGTGAGGTGTCGTAAAGCGAACTTTCGGAAAACGGGGGCTACCTGTACCAACAGTCATACACACAAGATGCAAGCACAAATAGTCGTACGGTCAAGCAAAAAGAGTCCCAAGACTTGTGCCATTGAACACTGGGGGTGAGGAGGCGGCACCAACTCCAGCCTGCAAAATGTCAAACAGGTATTAGGGGTGGCACTTTAACATAGCAGTTAGCACAATGTTTTACAGTGCCAGTTGTAAGATGGGGTTCAGTTCCCACCGCTGTCTGTAAGGTATTTGTACTTTCTACCCATGACCTTGTGGGTTTCCTCTGGGTGCTCTGATTTCATCCCTCGTTCAGAGGATGTTCAGGTTAATGGTGTGCTATGTTGGCACAGGAAGCATGGCTCCACTTTTGCGGGCTGCCCGGCACAATTTTCGCTCATTTGATTTGAAGCAAATGATGCATTTCACTGTGTTCTGATGTACATGTGGCCAATAATGCTAATCTTTATTAATTTCAGAGTAATTCCTGTGTAAGTAATAAGATCCTGAAAGTCTATAATTTAACAGTAGGCATGAGCAAACTTTGCTAACTGAGTTTAAAAAAAATGATATTTTATTAGATTTTGATATGTGAAGTATTTGAAATTCCAGCACTCCCTTTTAACTATGAAATCATATAATTTGTGGAACAAGGGAATACAAATCTTAATATCTTCATGAATGCACTATAATTTCTTTTAAAGTTGGGCATTATTGAAAATAATGGCAGAAGAATTGATAGGGTTGACTAACTGATAACTGATAGATTTCTAAATGGAGAGAAAATACAAAAAACTGAGGTGCAAAGGGACTTCGGAATCCTTATGCAGGATTCCCTGAAGGTTAATTTGCAGGTTGAGTCTATGGTGATGCAGGCAACTGCAATGTTAGCATTCATTTTATATTAGAATGCATTTTATATAGAATATAAAAACGAATGATGTAGAAAGGATGCTCTGAAATTGGAGAGGGTTCAAATCAGGTTCAAGAAAATGATTTCACGATTGAATGGCTTGTCATGTGAAGAGGGTGTGATGGCTCAGGACCTGGATTCACTAGAATTCAGAAGAATGAGGGTGACCTCATATAAACCTATCAAATATTGAAAGGCCTTGATGGAGTGGATGTGGAGAGGATGTTTCTATGGTGGGAGACCAGAGGATACAAACTCAGAATAGAGGGGCGTTCTTTTAGAACAGAGATTAGGAGGAATTTCTTTAGCCAGAGAGTGGTGAATCTGTGGAATTCTTTGCCACAGGCAGCTGTGGAGGGAGGCCAAGTCTTTATGTATATCTAAGGCAGAGGTTGATAGATTCTTGATTGATCAGGGGAAGAAAGGAATATAGGGAAAAGGCAGGAGATTGAGGCTGAGAGGAAAATTGAATCAGCCATGATGAAATGGCAGAGCAGACTCGATAGGCCAAATGGCATAATTCTCCTCCTATGGTCTAATGGAGAAGCATTATATACTTGGATTAAGTGGGTCCATTATATCTCAAAACGTTTTTTGTGGCACCTGTTCTTATTAACAATGCTGATTCATTGTATTATAACAAGTTAATTAGCAAAGTTTTTATCTATATTATAATGGAAGCGGATCTTAAAACAATTTTTCCTTCCTTCCTTCCTGCCTCCCTCTTCCCCTCCCACATACCAGAAAAGAAATTGTTCTGCAGGGAATTTTCCTCTCTCACTTATAATCATGTAGAAACTTTGAAGTTGTTGTTTGAATGCCCAGTTATTGATATTATTCTGCTTGGTCAATTTACTCAGTTGTTTGAATAGCCACAATTCACATGTCAAAGCTTCACTGTATTATCTACATAGATAAACTAAGTAGCCATAGGCATTGACAATCTCTCATAATCCTAACATGATCTGTTAGTGCATAAAATGCCACTGCTTTCAAGTTGCTCTCATTCATGCAGCATTATAATTCAGACTTGAATTGTTCTTTTTTCAGTATGGGCAAAATCCAGTGGAGGTACCTTAATTGTGCACATATCATGTAAGAAGAAACTCATAAGGCCAAAATATGCAGGCCTTGCCAACATTGGGGATAAAAACATTAAGTTGAAAATATTAACCAGCTGCCTTGATGTGGCTATCACAAAGTTGCTCAGTAATTTTTACCTTTGCTCCCTTAATTGTTTGCAACCTTCTCCATCAGAATTGAAGAAAATCATTTTAATTGATCTTAAAGAATTTATAAACTAGTCTTGGGGTAAAAGTCACTTCAAAGTGTAACCTTTCTTGCTTAAATTGAGTTTTATGGGTTTACTAAATGTCTGTTTGGAAAACTCTAGCTTTAACAAACACATTTTATGATGGATTTTAGTCCACAATGTTAAATATTTTAAACTATAATAAGTTTTAAATTTGCAAATACAAGTACTTTATTGTCACCAAACAATTGATACTAGAGCATACAATCATCACAGTGATATTTGATTCTGCGCTTTGCGCTCCCTGAAGTACAAATCGAAGTAAATATAATAAAAATTTAAATCATAAATCATAATTAGAAAATAGAAAGGGAAGGGGCAAGTCAGGTCCAGATATTTGGAAGGTACGGCCCAGATCCGGGTCAGGATCTGTTCAGCAGTCTTATCACAGTTGGAAGGAAGCTGTTCCCAAATCTGGCCATATGTATCTTCATGCTCCTGAACCTTCTCCCGGAGGGAAGTGGGACAAAAAGTGTGTTGGCTGGGTGGGACTTATCCTTGATTATCCTGGCAGCACTGCTCCGACAGCGTTTGGTGTAAAGTGAGTCCAAAGATGGAAGATTGGTTTGTGTGATGTGCTGGGCTAGGTTCACGATCTTCTGCAGCTTCTTCTGGTCTTGGACAGGACAACTTCCATACCAGGTTGTGATGCACCCTAGAAGAATTCTTTCTACGGTGCACCTATAAAAATTAGTAAGGGTTTTAAGGGACAGGCCAAATTTCTTCAGCTTTCTCAGGAAGTAAAGGCGCTGGTGGGCCTTCTTGGCAGTGAATTCTGCTTGATTAGACCAAGTCAGGTCATTTGTGATATTCACCCCGAGGAACTTAAAGCTTTTGACCTGTTCCATCTGCGCACCACCGATGTAGATGGGGTAGTGTGGTCCGCTACTCCTTCTGAAGTCAACAACCAATTCCTTCGTCTTGCTGACGTTGAGGGATAGGTTATTGTCTTCGCACCATGCCACCAGGTTCTTAATTTCCTCTCTGTACTCAGACTCATCATTACCAAAGATGCGGCCTACAATTGTGGTGTCATCAGCAAACTTATATATTGAGTTTGATGGAAACTTGGCTACACAATCATGGGTGTACAGTGAGTACAGTAGGGGGCTGAGTACACAGCCTTGTGGGGCACTGGTGCCCAGAGTGATTGTAGAGGAGAGCTTGTCCCCTATCTTTACAGCCTGGGTCCTGTCTGTGAAGAATTTGAAGATCCAGCTGCAGCTCTGAGTGCTAAGACCCAGGTTCTGGAGCTTAGGAATCTGTTTATTTGGAATGATGGTATTAAAGTCAGAGCTGTAGTAGATGAAAAGGAGCCTTACATATGCGTCTTTATTCTCCAGGTGTTCTAAGAAGGAATGTAGTGCCAGAGAGATGGCATCTGTTACCTGTTGCTCCGGTAGGTGAATTGCAAAGCGTCAAGGTTGACCGGTAGGTTATGGTTGATGTGTGCCATAACCAATCGCTCGAAGCGCTTCATAGCAATTGATGTTAGAGCCACAGGTCGGTAGTCATTCAGGCATGCCACCTTGCTTTTCTTCGGCACCGGGATTATCGTTGCCATCTTAAAACACGAGGGGATCTTAAAACACGAGGGGATCTTAGACTGAAGCAGGGAGCAGTTGAAGATGTCAGCAAACACTCCAGCTAGCTCGCTTGCACAGGCCCGGAGAACCCGTCCGGGGACGCCATCTGGGCCCGTCGCCTTCCTTGGATTTATCTTCAGGAAGGCTCTTCTAACGTCTTCCTCGGTGACAATGAATCTTGATGCCACCAGGTCCGGTTCATCCAGAGGGAGTAGGATGCTCCTCTTCTGTTCTAATCTTGCGTAGAATATGTTAAGTTCGTCCGGAAGAGAAACGCTACAGTTATTGATATTCCCAGCCTTTTCTTTGTGCCCAGTGATCTCATTTAGACCCTGCCTTAGTCTACTCACATCCCTCTGGTTAGCCTGGGCTTCCAACTTGGCTCAATATTGCCTCTTGGCACCCTTAGTGGCTTTCCAGAGTTCACCCCTGGATTCCATGTAGCAACTGGTGTCTCCAGACCTAAAAGCCACAGCTCTAGTCTTCAAAAGGGACTGGACCTCATAATTCATCCAAGGCTTCCGGTTAGGGAATACCCGGATCGTCTTGCGAGACACACAGTCCTCTGTGCACTTCCAGATAAAGTCCATGACAGCTGAGGCATATTCATCGAGGTTAGCTGCCGAGTCCTTGAATACTAACCAGTCCACCGATTCAAAGCAGTCACAGAGGATCTCAGCCATTTCCTCTGTCCAACGCGACACCACTTTTGACACCATGACCTGCTGCTTCAGTTTCTGTTTGTAAGCCGGGAGGAGGAGTACGGCCTGATGGTCCGATTTTCCGAAGTGAGGTCGTTGGATGGAACGGTAGGCATCCTTGACTGCTGTGTAGCAGTGGTTAAGTATATTTGGGTCTCTAGTGGAGCAGGAGACATGATGGTATAACTTTGGCAGCACTTTTCTGTGGTTGGCCTGGTTAAAGTCCCCGGCTGTAATGAGCAAAGCCTCCGGATACCTGGTCTCAAGTTCACTGATGTTGGCATACAGTGTATTCACAGCACACTCCACGTCTGCCTGGGGGGGGGAAATATAGACCGCTGTCAGTATTACCGAGGTGAATTCCTGTGGCAGATAATAAGGACGACACTTCACCGACAGATGTTCCAGGTCAGGACTGCAGGAGCTTGTCAGTGCCACTCTGTCTGAGCACCACGCAGTGTTGATCAGTAGGCAGACTCCACCTCCCCTCATCTTGCCTGAAGACGCCGTGCAGTCCATCCAATGGATCAAAAATCTCTCTGGTCAGAAGGCACAGTCAGGGGTGGCAGGGGAGAGCCAGGTCTCTGTGAAACAGAATACACAGCAGTTCTGCATCTCCCTGCAGTAGGTGAATCTCCTTTTAAGATCATCCACCTTGTTCTCTATGGCTTGCACATTGGCTAGTAGGATGGTGGGCAGAGGGTTCCTAAAGCCCCTCCGCTTCAATCTGACCAGCAGCCCAGCTCTTTTCCCATACTTCCTCAGTAATTTGTGCATCTTTCCAGATTTCCATCGATGCAGTGTGTTGTTGGCAGCTCTTTGAGGTTGGTGGATGTGTCCCGCGGGGATCGATCGGCGGGTCGCGTCGTCGGGAGCTCCAGGTCGGGCTGAGTGACGGGGGAGGCTCCGCTGCCACTTCCAACTGCCGGAGGCCCGGGCTGTCGATTGGGTCGGGCCCCGAAGCCAACACTTGATCTCAGAGGGCCGGGTTGCCGGCTGAAACAAGTCCATGAACTGTGTCACAGTTGCGGAGGCCTCTGCTCCAGCCGAGCCCTGGGCTAGATTTCCGAGGTCGGCAGCGGAGGCCTCACTTCCGACAGCTGTGGATAGCCACCAACGGGGCTCTATGGTGGTCACTCCGGGGAAGTGTCTGGGGTATCTTGAGGTCTCTGACATCACTTCTGTGTGCTCGTTTGCTTCGGAGAGGTGCTGGTTGTAATGGGCCATGTCTCCAGGCGCTTCGACACGGTAGCAGGCTGCAGGTCTCCGGGAACGTGGTGGACCTCGGACCAGGTCTCTACGA
Source organism: Hemitrygon akajei (assembly GCF_048418815.1). NCBI lineage: Eukaryota > Metazoa > Chordata > Chondrichthyes > Myliobatiformes > Dasyatidae > Hemitrygon > Hemitrygon akajei. The sequence goes on from NC_133128.1 coordinate 42,338,739, forward strand.
TCGGGTCCAGGTACAGTCTGGAGTTGAAGCAATTCTGGCGCGTCGCTGATCTCCAGCTGGGTCAGTAACTTCGCCAGGGTGTTGTTGATCTTGCTAGATGTAGCAAATTGGAGGTTTAGAAAGGTTTCTTGGGTATAGGATAGTGTAGAGGGCAGTTTGTTCGGCAGAGCATGCGCAGAGTCGCCAGTTACCGGCGCCATCTTCTATGCATTATTTAATATTATTATTTTATATTATTTAATATAAATACTAAACTATTTCGGCTTCTACCTTGAATCAGGTGTACATTTTCCAATATTTAATAAATGCTCTATAAATTGTTCTGTGTTCCTTAAAATGGGTTCCCCCTTGATTTGTGAGCTGACCACTTTAAATTAGAAATATTTGATATTGGAGATGTGCCTTTTTCAGCTGATCAGTAGGATTTGTGAAGAGTAGGTCATAATTAATAGAGATAATTAACACTTTTAAAAACTTAATTTGAAGTAGTCGACAAGGGAATGTTGATGCATTTACTTGGTCCTGCAGAAAGCATTTCATAAAGTCCTGATGAAATTTGTTTAAGTAAAAGCTAGTAGAACTGAAGAAAAGTTGTAGACAAGGAGATAAGAATTTTTTTAATTGGCAGGAGTCAATGGGGATTATTGGAAGAGGTTATCATTGGCATCTTCTAATGGATTAAAGTTAAAATTGGTGTCAGATTCTACAAGAGTAGGCTTATGTTATACTTAATGTTATAATATCCAAAGATTGATAATTTTAACTCATAGAAATCATTGAAGGATATAAAATAGCAAATTTTGGTCAGACAGCAGCTGTAGTAAGAGAAACACTTGCTGTTTCAAGATTGATTCTGAATATTTCTAGCATTTTCAATTTTTAATTTCAGATTTACAGCATATTTTGCTTTGATGTTAGTTATAGATCCATGGTCATGCTGATATCTGGGAGACCAACCTGCTGTTCTTGTATTCCTATTCAGTTAAAACAAAAACTCAATTTTGTTGTGGAACTCGGTGGAAGACAACAAAGGTGTTCTTCACACCTATCAATAAATTAATGTACATGTATCCGTCTGTGTAGCTTTTTGGCTACGATCTTATTTACTTATGTCACTTATCCAAAAAATCCTCTAACTTGATTTTACTGCCTTTATGCTTGCATGTGATCAACACTCCAGTGTTGCAAATAACTACAGTGAATGAATTCTAAAGATGATAGGTTGGCATTTAGCTAGGGTGACAATTGACAAGCTTTTGAGTATATTCATTTGAAGGTGTAATTATGAAAGTACGATCTTAGAAATAATGTAAATCTTAAAGCATTCAAATTTGAAATAGTTAAAATTTGACTAGATCTGATTAATGAGTTTACTGCTTACCTATGGGGTAAAGGTCTTGCAGGTGACCCCCTTGTATTAAGCTGCATGGGTAATGGAAATTCATCCTTACAGAGTTCACAGTTCACTAGATAAAAAGGTGACATATGCAATAACATTTGTTCTAAAGGAATTTATGTGAGCAAGGGAAATAGAGTAAATTTTAAACTTTTCTTTTGACTTGTATTTTTTTGACCCTTGTGCAGATGACACACCTTCACTTTATGGAAAATTGCAATAAGAACAATTTTTTAAAGAAATTATTGTGATGTAGTGCAGAATAGACCCTTCAAGACATGCTGCCCAGCATTTCTGTGATTTAGTCCTAGCATAATCATGGGACAATTGACCAATTAACCTACCAACTGTATGCCTTTTGGACTGTGGGAGAAAACCAGAGCACCCAGAGGAAACCCACATGGTCATGGAGGAGAATGTACAAACTCATTACAGGCAGTGTTGGGAATTGAATCCGGGTTGCCTGCACTGTAAAGCGTTGGTTGAACCACTAAGCTACCGTGCCAACCACCTACCATAATGCAGCAGTGACCTGTATTTTAATAGTTAAGATGGCGAGTGTTATTTGGTTATAACTTTGCAATTATGAAAATAGTTTATTGACTGAAATAAATTGTGTAGAATTTGAATATTACTTTTGAGAGCAATGATACTTCATTTAGATGGGACGAGATTTTATTGGCTTTCCTTTCCTTTAGGAACTTCAGAGAGGATGACAATTCAATTTGATGTCAAGATCGTTCATTAAGATTAATGTAGTAGCATTGCAATGTAGTAACGACAATCTAGAATAATGTCTAAAATTTTGGAAGCTGTAGAATGTAAATTTTAAATGAACATTTGTTTTTAATTGAACCAAATGAGCAGTGAAGTGGTCTTGGATTGTAATGTAGGATATATAAGCATTGATGGTCCTTGATGCTTTCCTATATTAATTTCTGATATTTCTTAATTTACAAAAACATATGGTGGAAGGCAATATTTGAGTGTACTGAGAGATGCACTGTTATCATTTGACATTTCGTTTTACATTTGTTAGTGTATTTCTCGTCTGGATTTAATTTGTCTCATTATTAGCCTAATCAAATTTTCTTCAAGATGACATCGATGCATCATGAAGCTTTGCAAAAACATTATTTGAATCCAGTTAGCCATCTATCCACCTTACTCTGCCATCCTTTTCCTTACATGTTAACAAGTATATCTTTGTTCTTTAAATTATTCTTTTCCCTGTAGCATCCAAAATTTGTCACTTTCTGCTTGATCATCACTCATCAGGAGGCAAGAAAGTTTTATTGAGCATAGGACTTAATGATTGATTCTTGCTACCATTATGTTACCTGGTGAATTTTGAGCAATTCTTCTTCATAACATTTTAGATGAATCATTCCTCTTTCATGTGCACATTCCTAAAACTGCGGTATGCTACAAAATAAGCCAATACTTTTTTTTTTGTGTTGCATACCCTGCTTTAATCAAGATAATCAAAGTTCTTCCTTGGATGAGCCACCTCCTGATTTAATCAATGCACCTTATTTTCATCAGCAGCCCACAGGACAATGAAAATTTACTTTCAGGCTTTTCATGTAATTGCCACCATAATTTGTAAGAATGATTCAGGTTCCAACTGCTGAATCTCACCTGAACTCCTGTAGATATGCCCCATCTACCTCACTTCTCCCCCTTTACGTCTTTTCCCTCTCCTACTATCTAATGTTAACTCTACAGGACCCTATTACATACCATGTCCATTACTTCATGCAAACTTTATTTCTCCTCAACTTATTCAGTCAAATTGTAAGCTAATCTTCCAATTTGTACATTCTTTGTAGTTATTATTGAACGTTACTCTGCTATTGTTAACAGAAATATGAAAACCTTTATTCTGCTGTTAGTGTTCAGTAGTCAGTCTCTTTGACATGCAATGAAGTTGTCATTCCACTGGATCTGATTGGTAGTTTATGGATGGTCAGTTTTTTCCCTTTTGCTTCACTCTGGTTCCATGCAGATTTTTGAATTTTTTTAATGAAAACATGTTATATGCAGCTTCAATATTTTTCTTGCTATACCTTCATGATCTTTGCCCAATTTCTCCTCAGTTAAAAATGACGCTTTTCCCTGCACCCCTTCCCTATCCTTTCTCTTTATAGTTCATCCCCAAGCTGCTTCAAAGTTCACAATCTCTTACAACACACACAAAATGTTGGTGGAACACAGCAGGCCAGGCAGCATCTATAAGGAGAAGCACTGTCGACGTTTCGGGCTGAGACCCTTCGTCAGGACTGTTTTTAGTGAGGTTGGGATTGGTGTGGAGGGAGTGGAGAGCAGAGCGTTTGGAAAGAGTTGGGTTGGAATTGGAACACGGTGTGGTGAAGTCGAGGCGGTTGATATCCTGTCGGCAATTAGCAATAAAGAGATCCAGAGCAGGCAGAAGACCAGAGCGGGGTGTCCATGAAGAGGAGGAGGATTAAAGACAGGAGAAGGGGTCATCGGTGGGGGTAGGAGAGTCCTTGCCAAGGAAATAAGCTCGGAGACGGAGCTGGCGGAAGAAGAGTTCAGCGTCATGGCATATGCGGAACTCGCTGAGGTGTGGGTGAAGGGGGACAAAGCTGAGGACAGAGCGCTCTGCCTCAGAGACAATCTCTTTATCTTTCTGGACAATTAGACAATTAGATCACCATTTTTTACTTGTGCTGCAATTCCACTTCTCACCTTATTTATCCAAACTATATCTGCAATAAGGCCAACAAACAACAGATTGCCTCCTTCTATCCTTACTGTTATGTTTAAAACCTTATGTTGTGTACAGTCCCTCTATACACTAGCATTTCTATTTGGAATTTGGATTCATAGAGGTTTGTGTAGGATGGAAGACTCGAGATTAGCCAGAAGTGTATTGGACTAGATTACTATATTGAACCTTGAATGAAATTTTCAGCATTCAGATGGTACTACAGAGAGGGAATTGTTCAAGTGGGGTGGATTTGTGAATCAAAGCTCACTTTGAGAAGTGTTTCTTGTACAACCCTTCATAGGCCGGCGCAGGCCATACTGCTGTCCATAGTTGAATAATTGTTCATCTGTCTGGTCAAAAGTCCTCACACCCAATATTCTGCCGTCACATAAGTGCTCCAAATAAGTGGTTCTCAAAAATCCATGTTTCAATTGTCAAATATCATTCTGTTCAAGATGAGAATAGATTTGGCTGGTGTTGCTGACTTGGAATGCTCGGTGAGTAAAGGTATCTGCCACCTTTTGGTGTCTCAAAATCAAAATAATGGTGCTATTTCAGATTTTGTGATTTTTGGTATTTGGAATGCTGAGAGTCTGCTGCAGATGTGTTTGCAGGAGGGAAAAAGAATTGAAGATCTGACCACTGACTAGTTTTTTTGCTTGCAAAGCAAATAATGGCAGTCATTGATTTGAATTTGTATGGAGCATAGCTGCACCGGTTTAGTGACCAATGTTGCAACTCAGCAGACCAGTTCTATTACCACTGTCTCAAAAGATGTGAAATTTGTTTTGTAGCAGCCCCACAGTACAAATACATAAAATTACTGTAAATTGCAAAATAAATAGTGCAATAAAAGGAATAGTGAGGTTCATGGACTGTTCAGAAGTCTGATCGCAGAAGGAAAGAAGCTTTTTCTGAATCATTAAGTGTGGGTCTTCAGGCTCCTGTACCTCCTCACTGATGGAACAGGGCATTTCCTGGATGGTGAGGGTCCTTAATGATGACTGCCACCTTCTTGAAACACTACCTCTTGAAGTTGTCCCTGATGGTGGAAAGGGTTGTGCCCTTGATCGAGCTGGCTGAGTCTGCCATCCTCTGCAGCCACTTGTGATCCTATACATTGGAGCCTCTGTACCTGGCTGTGAAACAACCAATCAGAATGCTTTCCACAGTACAGCTACAAAATTTGCAAGAGTCTTTGGTGACAGACAGAATTTCTGAATGAAATAGAGCTGCTGATGAGGCTTCTTCATGATTGCATTAATGTGTTGAACCCAGGTTCTGAATGCCCTTTCCTAAAGTCCAAAATCCAGTCCTTTCATCTTTCTGACATTGAATGTGAGGTTGTTGTTGTGATACTACTCAATCAACCAATTCTGTGCATCTCCTCATCACTGTCTGAGATTTTACCAACAATGGTGATGTAATTGGCAGATTTATAGATGGCATTTGGGTGTGCACAGCCACACAGTCATGAGTGTAGAGAGAGCAATGGACTAAGCCTTAAGGTGCACCTGTGCTGATCCTCAGCAAGGAGGAGATGTTATCACTGGTCCCTACTGACTGTGGTCTCCTGATGAGGGAGTCAAGGACGCAGTTGCAGAAGAAGGTACAGAAGCTCAAGTTTAGGGACTTGGTGATTTAATACTGAGGGGATGATGATGTTGAACAAAATAGGTAGATTTCTTGTATTTGGCCATGTTCCAGTCCATCTTAGAACTCTTAGCCACTAAGGAACAGAAGTATCAGCTCAAGAATACTCAACATATCAGCTACTGTTAACAAGTCTAAATGTATAACTTCATGTACCATAGCTGGTATGGATTATGTCAGCCAAATAAAAGAAAATGTCTTGTAACAAAGTTTTTGCACTGTCAAATGTTCACCTAGTTACCGGCAAATAACAAGCACCACACAGTCTAGATTACATGGTGATATTATTCCTATATCCCCACATTGGAAACATAGAAAACCTACAGCACAATACAGGCCCTTTGGTCCACAATGCTGTGCCGAACATGTACTTACTTAGAAATTACCTAAGATTACCCATAGCCCTCTATTTTTCTAAGCTCCATGTCATATGCAGGAGTCTCTTAAAAGACCCCATCGTATCCGCCTCCACCGCCATCGCTGGCAGTCCATTCCACGCACTCACCACTCTCTGTGTATCTCCTCTGTATCTACTTCCATGCACCTTAAAACTGTGCCCTCTCATGTTAGCCGTTTCAGCCCTGGGACGAAGCCTCTGACTATCTACACGATCAATGCCAATCATCATCAGTGCCTCTATCAGGTCACTGTCTCATCCTGCGTCACTCCGAGGAGAAAAGACCAAGTTCATTCAGCCTATTCTCATAAGGCATGCTCCCCAATCCAGGCAACATCCTTTAAGTCTCCTCTGCACCCTTTCTGTAGTTTCCACGTCAGCCCTGTAGTGAGGTGACCAGAACAGAGCATAGTACTCCTAGTGGTTCCTGACCAGGGTCCTATATAGCTGTAACATTACCTCTCTGCTCTTAAACTCAATCCCATGATTGATGAAAGTCAAAGCACTGTATGCCTTCTTAACCACAGAGACAACCTGTGCAAGTGGATTTGAGAGTTACTCAGGAACCTAATAAAAGGCATTTAAATTATTTACAAGAGCAACCCATACAGTAAACTGAAAGCAACTGACACATGTAAATCTGTAAAAAAAAAAATCCTTTTTCCTCTCCTGTAAAATTGCCGGTGCCAAATTGTATTCACAGATTATTTTTATTAAAACGCTAGTTTTTTTTTCAGTTTGTGTTGGAAAAACACACCTAACAAAATAATCATTATTGCTTTTGAAGTATAGGCAAAAGCAGGTAGGATGTTATTTGCTGACTAAGTGGCTGTGTTGATAAATGAAGGGAGTGGATTAAAGACAAACAGTTTGCTCAATTCAAATATAAATAAAGGAATGAATAAGATATCTTGTGTAATCTGTGGGCATTCAAATACAACCACTAATGTAGTTTTGTAATACAGTGGGCCATATCATTCCAATAAATGCAATCATTTTTGCAGTGATCTAATGCGCTCTACTCCATGGAAGGAAGCAAGAGTGTGTATGATTGGCTAAAAATGGAAATCCAGAACTTGCTGACTGATTCCAGTGGTGAATCTTTAAGCCTGTTCTCTTTATTGGATATGTTACAGCTTTTTGTAAATAGTGTGAAAGCAAAGTAAAATTAAGCCAAGTTATTTATTTCAGGAATCTTTTAATTGTTTTTAAATCTAGCCATTTAAAAAAGTGTCACTTTTAATGTTTGGAGTGCTTCTGACATTCAAAGTGACATTCAAAAACATTGTATAATTAAGGCCGGGTCCTCAGTTTTGCCATCTGTCAGTGGTTTCGAGAGCAGTTCCTTGGATACATGGTTTCCAGGGTTATGCATGTGTCCAAGTTACATCTGCAATGGCTTTCCTCCCTTGTCCTGGGATATAATTTGGCAGGAAGTTCAGACTTTCTGATTCTATACAAGGAAGGCGTGAGGATTCTATATAGCAGGTTCTTTTTTTAAAAATTTTAGGGGCTGACAATGCCTGGATTTACTGTCTCCCCCCACCCCCCCAAATACTCTTGGAGGTGATCAAAAAACAAGGCAAGTATACAGGATAAGCTTTTTTCCTCATACTATCTTGGTACATGTGACAATAATAAACCAATTTATCAAAAAGATTGCTGAAAAACCTTCCTTGTGAAAGTATTCCAATAGTGCTGATGGTTTGAAGGTTCTTGAGACTTTGACTTTGGTTTGATAAAGAACAACCTTGTTTCTGCAAGATTGAGGTAGTGTGTGTCTTGGAGGAGCAGTAAGAGGATGTTCTTGTGCTCTTGCTGCTTCTGTCATCCATAAGGAGGTTATTGGTACGGGCTGATGTTGGTGTAGTCATGTAACTGGGTGCTTTTTGTGGATGGTACACATCATAGCCACATTGCAGTAACTGTGAGGGGAAAAGATGTTAGGGTGGAAGATAGAGTAATAATCAGGGATTTTGTGCCAGGTAATGTTGAGTGACTTATTATTGGGAGATGAAATCCAGGCATATCCAGTTGGGTTGAGTTTTGGTCAAGAAGTCCCCAGGGAATGTGGTGATGGAAATGGCATTTTATATTGTTGTTGTGGTAGACTGCCCATTGATCAATGGTTAGAATAGTTTAAAAATGATTTTGGTCTCCAGTTGCGAAGGCAAGCACTGAAAGCTGAATTGGTACTTGAATGTTGGAAGGTGTAACTGGCAATGTCCTTGAACTTCGGGAATAATCATTTATGTACTACAGCATGTAGGTATAAGACATTTTTCTGTGGGTATATACTTACATTGTAGGATAACGTACAGATTCATAGACTAATAGGAAATAAATCGGAATCAAATTGATTAAAAGTTAAAGGTGTAAGGGACTTGCTATCTTATGGTTGAAGAAATTATTTTAGATACTTATAAAAGCAAATGATGTTATCTTGAAAATTCATTCAGGGTTTGTATTACTAAATCACAAAGCAGAAGACTGTTAGAGAATAGGCATAAAATTTCGGGACATTGTTTAAAGTGTACATAGTTCTCTGCTTTTGTGTGGACTCTAAGTGAAAGCATGTATATTTTGGACAATTTAAAAACTTTTGGGAAGAGACAAATGGCAAATCAGCTTTAAAGAGCATGGTAGCACAGCAGTTAACACAACGTTATTGCAGATCAGGACGCTCTGGATTTCGGAGTTCAATTCCGGTGTCGTCTGAGAGGAGTCTGTATGTCCTCCCCATGGAATGCTTGGCTTTTCACCAGCTCCAGTTTCCTCCCACAGTCTAAAGGCGTACCAGCTAGTTTAATTGGTCGTTGTAAATTGTCCTATGATTAGTTTAGCATTAATTGGACTTGTTGAGGGTTGCTGGGACCATACAGGCTTACTCCATGGTCTATCGCTAAATAAATAAAGATACTTTTGAGGTCCTGAGAGTAGCCATATTGTACTTTGAAATTTGATGTTTGCTATAGGAGTGAAGGGTAGAGCTTTTCTTGGAGACATCTACTCTGGAGTTTGCTCGTAACCAAGTGTGGGGAGTTGGTTGGAACATGACTGATGGGAATGAAAAAAAATGGGATTAGCATTAGATTTGTGTAAATGGGTGCTTTACATTTGATATGGACTTGGTGTGCCAAAGGGCCTGTATTATTCTATGATTTGGGGAACCTAAAATAAATTTCCCAAATAGCTTGTTGAAAATGTAAATAGATTTATAATTTACATTAGTTAACTTGGATCATTGCACTGAATTTTATCGAATCTGATAGTCTTCCCTAGTATTAATTTATCAGTGCGAAACCTGTTTTAAAACTGATATAAATATTTTAACTGGAGAAGATGGGCCAAATGGCATGTACAGTTTGTGGTTGATTAGTCATAATACGGAGAGAGCATTAGGTACTCAGTGTTCTGTTTCTAATACTGTAAAGGTTTCTTATGGAGATGCTGGATTTTACTCCATGAGAGATGCAAAGTCACTTAAACGAGAGGCTGACAAGAAGAACTTGGATTTGAGCATGGTTTTTGATTTGAGATCAGCAATGTTGTTTGAAAATTTTGTGTGTAAAGGAGCAAATTAGAGATGAAAATGTAACGTATAATAGCTATAAAATGTGAGGAAATAGCACAGAATAACATTTACGCCTTCATGCTTTTTTTGTCTTTTCCTCTCTCAAGGTCTTTGTGATAGGATACAGGATGTTATTCCAATTCTATTTTTGTTTTTGATTTAACAATATGCTTCATGGCGTAAATTTTGAGGGGAAAGTAAAATGTTACTACCAAGTGCTGGTGCACGGTTACATGTGTAAACAGAATATGAGAGATACTAGTTTATAGAAATTTGCTTGTTTTGTGGTAAGTGTAAAGCTGTTGAAAATGGAAACTTGTGTACCCAGCATTGCCAGGTTTGTTTAAGAATATGCTTCTGATGTGTATCTTAAATATTTTGGAGTGGTTTGTGATTTACATAATGTTCCTGATAGCATGATTTCCTTTTTGCTTTAGGGGACAAAGATGGCAGTAAGGTGACAACAGTAGTGGCAACCCCCGGACAGGGGCCTGACAGGCCACAGGAAGTCAGCTACACAGACACCAAGGTGATTGGTAATGGATCCTTCGGCGTTGTTTATCAGGCAAAGCTATGTGACACAGGAGAGCTGGTGGCCATCAAGAAGGTTTTGCAAGACAAGAGATTTAAGGTAAAGAATACAAATCATCTTAGCTGGAAGATTCAAAGCAATTTACAGCATTGAACAATGGAGTTCAGGTGAAAGTGACTTGTGGAAGTCAGCCAACAATGTGTGCGCAGTTTTAAATTATACATGCAGAACTTGTGCTCTTTGTATTTGCATGTACATAGAGAAATCCTGTAATACACCAATACTTACACTGTCCTGAACTGGCAACTTTACTCTGTAAGAGCTGAGCCATTCATATCAGTGTGATGAAGGGTCATACAATTTTAGTATCAACAGGAAGCGCAAGCAAAATGTGCATCCTTTTGAGTATTGTTCAAAATACTGGTATCCATTCTCGTGCTTTGGTGAAATGATTCAAAAATTGTATTATTTATATTTCAACTTCAAGTTAATTGGAGCTAGAGATCAGTGATTTTTTCCCCCTGTAATGTTCTCGCTCGGGTGTAACGTAACGCCGAGTTAAACGTCGAGATAAACCGTAGTCAATGAAACCAAGGTCGCAGTAAGATTAACCATTTACTGTTCACTCTTCACATTAACGTATGGTGAAAACTGTTGATAAAACAATACAAGATTGGTACAGTGTTTGTTTCCTTCTAAATATCACATTTACATCGTGAATACTTGCAAAGGTAAAACTACAATAACTACATTACATTAAAGTGCAGCATACAGTCAGAATCTACCTGCTCCATTGACTGCTTTAAATACACTTCAACACAAACTATCCCGACTCTTTAACTAACGAAAACATAAACCTTATCGACCGTCGTTACTTTTAACAGAATCGGCGTTAACATTTTAATTCAACATATTGATTATCTAATGACTTACAGCGTTACTTTCACCGTGTCTTTGGTGCGTAGAGAACAACCTTACTGGCGCTGAACTGCCACATGTGAGCGACCCCCACCCTTGCGTTTATCCCAAACCGGTATTTTCCCACAAGACGCGGCAAAACCGGATGTGACGTCATCGCAGCCGCGATATATTACAGACAAATGAATTTACTTAAACAATCCTAACTTTAACTAAAAAATGCTAACAAATTACTAAGCGAAAATATTATAAACTAAATAACTGCCATAAAGGCAGCACACCCCCCTTTATCATGCTGTAGATACATATAGTTTACAGGCATCACAATTGTTAAATAGTATTTTCACTTTCAAGTTAAATGTGATGGTCAACTGTTCACCCTGAGAGTGAAATTGGCAATGGAGGATAGCAATTAACTAAGTTGTGCCACTTTTAATGTTGCAGGTTATGTAGAATGCCCTTGGCTGCACAGTAAGCTGGATCCAAATGATATAATGTATCAACTATTCAGCCCAATGCAGCGCACTAGGTGTGGCACATTAGAGTGGCATAGTAGCATAGTGGTTAGCACAAAGCTGTAAGATTAGGGTTCAAATTCTGCTGATATCTGTAAGGAGTTTGTACATTTTGTCCATGACCTCACTGGTTCCCTCTGAGTGCTCCGGTTTCTTCCCACGTTCCAAGGACAAACAGAATGGCTGCAGTTGTAGGTTTTTGCAAATAAAGCAACGTGAGGCATTTTATGTTTAAGAACAAGCAGAAACATTTATTGACATCCCAAAAAAAATTGATTTTTTAAATGTAATTACGTAATCACTTCAGACACACTTCTTAAAGTGAATTCCATTTCAACGTCGGTGGTTCTGAATTCTGTACATTTCCAGCAGGCCCTACACAAGCCCCCCCTCCGAATTGACTAAAACTGGCAGTGTGAGTCTGTCCAGAGCTTGGACAAGCTACACAGCTCAGGTCCTTTGTTCCATGGGTGGAGGAACAACAGGTGCCTCTGGCTCATCCAGAGGTGTGTTGACATGCTCATTATCATATCGTGACAGCAGGGGCATGGCAGTGGAATCCTCCAAAACCTGGTGGGCTGATTTAAAGCGATCTACCAAAACACATTTGGGTTTCTCCCTCTTATCTATAAGTCTCTCTTGTTCAAAAACGTAGAACAGGCCATTTTAAGGGGAACTAAAGGGATGTAGGTGTACATCATAACAGACAAAACAAAACTAGGCAGAATATAGGTTAACAGGAAATCAAGAATGCTATATGCCATGATGGCAGGTAGGAATAGGTACAAAGAATTGAATTTACTGAGGAAGCTAGAATGCTGTTGAGAGGCCGACCAGGTGGTCGTGACATCAGGAATAAAATCACCTAACATTTATAAAAGCTGCCTGTATACCAACTCAGCCACAGAGGACTGCATGTCTTTTTTTTCTTTCTTTTTTTTTGGAGTTGTTCTGAGCCCCAGCAGAACCCACAGGAGATGATCATGCCAACACTCATCAATTAGGTAAGCCCTCAGAATAGCCTTTGAGGAGCGGTGAAACCACTCGCATAGGCCATTGGACTGTGGGTTATATGCCATGGTGTGATGTAGCCTAATGCTGAGGTTCTGGGCCATCACAGCCAAGAGCTCTCAATTGAATTGGGGACCACGGTCAGAGGAAATATCAGATGGGTTGCCAAAGCAAGCAACCCAGGTGCTGATGAACACCCGAACATATCTGTGGCTGTTGTTGATTCTAGAGGAGTGACCTCTGGTACGGTCCATTGTGGTGAACTAGATATACCTGTCTGACTGCTCCTGTGGCTCCTCCCACAGACCCCTGTATAAAGGCGACTGTGGGCTGCTGCTCTCCCTCATTTTCCCCAGGATGTAGTGTTGTTTATTCTTCCAGTCAATAAAAGCCGATATCTCGCTTCCTAAGTCTCAGCGTGAGTTATTGATGGTGCATCATCCATCATGATAAGGAGATGCGTGAAACCACTGGAGAGGGGAAAAGGACCAACAAGGTCCACATTGACGTAGTCAAACCGTCACTCACGGGACCTCGAAAGGTGTCAATGGCACCTGGATATGACGGTGAAGTTTTTGCCTGCTGGCATTCCCCCCAGTCTGCACTCCTGTCACTCACACCCTTAATAAGGCTGTGCCACATAAACTTTAGTGCAACCAGCTTCTGTGAGGCCTTTTGGCCCGAGTGCAAGAGGCCACTTATAAAGTTAAAAACAGACTGCCTTCAGTTTGCAGTCACTATAGGGTGAGGGCAACTGGTTGAGACATCGCACAGCAGAGAAATCCCAGCTTCCCCAAACAATGTCAGCCAACTGTAGGCCCGTGACTGCTGTTCGGTAAGCCTGTACCTCTGGGTCAGTAGTTTGGCAGGCTGCCATGCAGGCATGGTCAACCCGTATGTGTATGGCCTCAATCAGCCACAACATTATTTTTCCCCTTGATATGTTGCATATCAGTTGTGAACACTGCTATGTAGGCCAGGTGCCATTGCTGCTGTGCAGACCAATGGTCTGATATTTTGGCCATCGCATACACAAGGGGCTCATAGTCAATGAACTCTGAAATAGCGACTCTAGAAGAAAGGGAAATGATGGATAGCCGGATAATGACTGAGAAGCTCATGGTCAAATGTGCCGTGCTTCCTTTCATTGGGAAGGGGGTGGGAAAGAACAGAGCTGCTGGCTGAAAAAGGTGAGTGGCTGCCACTTGCCTCCAACCAACTGTTCATGTACAGCATGGTCTGTAGTGTCAGTAATAAATGACTACAGGAACGTTGGGGAGAGGGTGTGCCATTAGAAAGAACTTGTTTGTTATTAAGCAGTGCCCTGGTCCTGTCTGCTGACCAGTCAAAGATGTGGTTAGGGGTATTGCCTTTTAACATACTGTACAGGGAGGAGCATAATTTCAGCAGCTCACAGATTGAAGTGGTGATAGAAATTCACTGCACCTGTAGTTTTTCAGTAGTGCAGAGCAGTGGGAAATCCATAATAGCGACTACTTTGATGGGAGGTTGTTCGCACCTTCTGCGGAGATGTGATGGCTGAGAAAGTCAATGGTTGATGACCCAAACTGGCATTTAGCAGGCTTAATAATCAACTGGTGTTGGCTTAAGAGCTCAAAGTGTGAAGAGATGAGATGCATGTTTGGATTTGGATGCACTGGTGATAAGTATGTCATCCAGGTAAACAAAAAGAAAATCTTGGTCTTTTAATACAGAGTCCATCATGTAAAGTCTGCGCTGCATTTTTCACCCCAAATGGCATGTGCAGAAACTCAGGCCAAACAGGGTTATCACAGCTGTTTTGGGAATGTTCCCAGCACATAGGCACCTGATGGTAGCCCCTAACTAGATTGACTTTGGAAAGAATTAACTTTCTGGCTAAACATGCCAAAAAGTCCTGGATGTGTGGGTCTGTGTAGCAATTGGGGGTGGTGGCCTCATTGAGGTGTCAGTAATCGCCATATAGGTGGCACCTACCATTAGACCTAGGCAACATGTGGAGGGGCAGTGCCCAGGGGCTACTTGACCGGTGTACAATATCAGGTTTTTCCATGTTGGCAAACTCAGCCTTCGCAATTGCCAGTTTTTCTGAGTCCAGTTTACACGCACAGACGTGGACTGGCGGGCAATTTATGGGAATGAGGTGCTCGACCCCATGTTTTGCGACAATAGTGAGTAATGTGAGAGTAAGCGTTCGGCATGGGCTAGAAGGGCCGAGATGGCCTGTTTTCGTGCTGTAATTGTTATATGGTTAATGTGGACTTGGTGAGGTTTTGCAATTCACACAGCAGTCAAGTACAGGTTTTCCCCCCACTAACTGAAGGTAGAGCATTCCTATGAAACGGTTTGTAAGCCGGAATGGCGTAAAGCAAAGAAGCAATTACCATTAATTTATATGGGAAAAATTTTGTGAGCGTTCCCAGACCCAAAAAATAACCTACCAAATCATACGAAATAACACATAAACCTACACAGCCTATATAAAGTAGAAATACTTTTCTGCAATCATTGCAGCACTGTCAAGCATAGCGGAACTCTCGTGGAAGCACTCTCTCCAGTAACCTTTAAGCTATGAAGCTGCCGTCACCTCAAAAACCGATCAAACCACCCATGACTACCTTTAAATTCCACTTTCGCAAAAATGTCTTTATTGTTTAAGGTATGGTGGCTAGAATGCAGTTCCGGTGGAGGAGCTTGACTGCTCGGGGCACGCACTGCCTTTTTTTGTAAAAGCGAAACCACTCTTCGGGTGGCGAAAACAGTTAACTAATGTAGGTCTTTCGTAAAAGTGAGGTGTCGTAAAGCGAACGTTCGGAAAACGGGGGCCACCTGTATACTCGACTTGCGTGCACTTGGCGGTTGTTGTGGGGAACTTGCTAGTGTAGCAAGGTAACAACCCAAAGACCTTGATGTCCACAAGCCAGTAGTTTTTAAGATCGACTAATAGTCCTTGAGCACAAAAGAAAAATGCATCGAGCAGAGTTCGAGCCACTTCAGCCAGGACAAGGTCGTCCACTGAGGCAGAGCGTCACCCATTTGTGTCCCTTAAGTCTGGATCCTGCTGCTGTTGGTCGGTGGCCTTCAGTGAGGTTTCATTGCTCCTTGTCTTCTCATCAATAGGCTATGCTGGCAGCACTCACTTGAGCACCCTTGTCACACAGGAAGGGTCACCCTAAAAGGTGTCCATAATGAACAATCGATGTCCTTGTTCACAGACCTTTAATGTCCCAATGTACTGATACTGTCAAAGTCACAAGGTGGTTGGACTTCCTTGCCTTTGTACCACAGTAAGCATGATAAAACATTGTCTGGTTTGCAGTATTAGTTAGTAGTCTGTTTCATGTGCTTATGTTGGAGGCCTCACTGATCAGGCTTATTGAGGCAGGGAAAGAAGGAGAAATTATGCACTGCTGCCTGGCTGAGTGTAGACTTGTCAGCCATTTTAGCAAGCTCCCTATAGTCCTTCACAGGTGCATAAGTGAGGGTTATGTGATCTTGATCAGGCATTTGTTGCATGAAGAGTTCTTTAAAAATCAAAGAAGGATGGTGATTTTCCCAGGAAAGACAGCGTGTGGTCCATCAGCTCTGACAGTTTAGCATCGCCAGGGCTAGGCAAGGAGACCAACTGTTTGGCGCGCTGAGACTCCGATAGTCCAAAAGTCAGTAAAAGATAAGTTTTCAGTGATCAGTAGTTATCGTGTTCAGGCAGGTGTTCTAGTAGACTCACCATTCTTGCAGCCATGGAGTTTCCAAGCAATGCTACCATATAGTAGAATTTGAGGTGGTGCTCAAAAATTTCACTGATTTCACTTATTTGATTGTACACAAACGCTGCATTTCACTGTGTGTTTTGATGTACATGTAACAAAAATAACCTTTCTCTTCAGTCACATACCAACTACTAGGGAAACAAATTCCATTTTCTCCCTCCATAATTTCACTGTTTTTCAGAAACTTATCCTATCTTGCACATGCCCATTCCTTTTGCTTTTAACCTACATCACTGGGTTACAAATGAATGCAAGTTTTATAAGTTGTTCTATAAATGTTGTTTTTGTCCATATGTTGGAAAACACTCAAAATTACTCAATACATCAGCAATGTCTCCACAATATTATAAAAAATGACACCAAAAACACAATATAAGAAACCTAAAAATTGAGGCGGGTAAACTCAGCATGGGCTGGCTCTGGGGACTGGAAAGTCATTAGCCATAAGAGAAGTACAGTGGCAAGCAAAGGTTTGGGCACTCCTGGTCAAAATTTTTGTTACTGTGAATAGTTAAGTGAATAGAAGATGAACTGATCTCCAAAAGTCGAAAGTTAAAGATGAAACATTCTTTTCAACATTTTAAGCAAGATTAGTGTATTATTTTTGTTTTGTACAATTTTAGAGTGGGGAGAAAAAGGAAAGGAGCACCACGCAAAAGTTTGGGCACCCCAAGAGATTTGAGCTCTCATAACTTTTACCAAGGTCTCAGATCTTAATTAGCTTGTTAGGCTATGATTTGTTCACAGTCATCGTTAGGAAAGACCAGGTGATGCAAATTTCAAAGCTCTATAAATACCCTGACTCCTCAAACCTTGTCCCAACAATCAGCAGCCATGGGCTCCTCTAAGCAACTACCTAGAACTCTGAAAATTAAAATAAATGATGCCCACAAAGCAGGAGAAGGCTATAAGAAGATAGCAAAGTTTTCTCAGGTAGCCGTTTTCTCAGTTTGTAATGTAATTAAGAAATGGCAGTTAACAGGAATGGTGGAGGTCAAATTGAGGTCTGGAAGACCAAGAAAACTTTCCAAGAGAACTGCTCGTAGGATTGCTAGAAAGGCAAATCAAAACCCCTGTTTAACTGCAAAAGACCTTCAGGAAGATTTAGCAGACTCTGGAGTGGTGGTGCACTGTTCTACTGTGCAGCGACACCTACACAAATATGACCTTCATGGAAGAGTCATCAAAAGAAAACCTTTCCTATGTTCTCATCACAAAATTCAACGTCAGAAGTTTGCAAAGGAGCATCTAAACAAGCCTGATGCATTTTGGAAACAAGTCCTGTGGAATGATGAAGTTAAAATAGAATTTTTTGAATTTTTTGTTTGGAGAAAAAAGGGTGCAGAATTTCATGAAAAGAACACCTCTCCAACTGTTAAGCATGGGGTGGATTGATAGTGCTTTGGGCTTGTGTTGCAGCCAGTGGTGCAGGAAACATTTCACTGGTAGAGGCAAGAATGAATTCAATTAAATACCAGCAAATTCTGGAAGCAAACATCACACTATCTGTAAAAAAGCTGAAGATGAAAAGAGGATGGCTTCTACAACAGGATAATGATCCTAAACACACCTCAAAATCCACAATGGACTACCTCAAGAGGCGCAAGCTGAAAGTTTTGCCATGGCCCTCACAGTCCCCCGACCTAAACATCATCAAAAATCTGTGGATAGACCTCAAAAGAGCAGTGCATGCAAGATGGCCCAAGAATCTCACAGAATTAGAAGCCTTTTGCAAGGAAGAACGGGCGAAAATCCCCCAAACAAGAATTGAAAGACTCTTAACTGGCTAAAGAAAGCGTTTACAAGCTGTGATACTTGCCAAAGGGGGTGTGACTAAGTACTGACCATGCAGGGTGCCCAATCTTTTGCTTTGGGCCCTTTTCCTTTTTTGTTATTTTGAAACTGTAGAAGGTGGAAATAAAAAAGTAATCTTGCTTAAAATATTAAAGAGATGTGTCATCTTTAACTTTATGCCTTTTGGAAATCAGGTCATCTTTTTTTCTCACTTAGCTATTCACAGTAACAGAAATTTTGACCAGGGGTGCCCAAACTTTTGCATGCCACTGTATGGCTGAGGTAAAGGCAGGACTGAATACTCAAAGTTCCAGGATGTAGATGTGACTGTGGAAAGGGATATTTCCATCTCGAAGAAAGAAGACATAACAGAGGATATTCTTCGGGAATCATCCAGTGGGGTTGTATGGGAAGAACTTAATAACAAAAAATGGATAGTCACTATGAGATAGTCTTATAGTCCTTTATAATTGGTGAAACTTGAAGGAAAAATGAGTGGAGTGATTTCAACTGGTTCTACAAAGTACATGTACAAAGTAAATTTATTATCAAAGTACATATGTCACCATGTACAACTCTGAGATTCATTTTCTACCAGGCATACATAGTAAATCCAAGAAACATAATAGAATCAATAAAAGATCGCACCCAACAGGATGGACGAACAATCCATGTGCAAAATACAACAAACTGTGCAAATACAAAAAAAATAAATATATTGGTAATGAATATTGACAACATAAGATGAAGAGTCCTTGAAAGTGAGTCTGTAGGTTATGGAAGCAGTTCAGTGACGGGGCGAGTGAAGTTATCCCCTCTGGTTTAAGAGCCTGATGGTTGAGGGGTAATAACTGTTCCTGCACTTGGTGGTGTGGGTACAGAGGCTTTTGTACTACCTTCCTGATGGCAGCAGCAACAGGAGAGCATGGCGTGGATGCTGGGGATCCTTGATGGATGCTGCTTTCCTGCGGCAGCACTTTGTGTAGATGTAATCAATGGTGGGGAGGGCTTTATTTGTGATGAACTGGACTGCATCCACTACTTTTTGTAGAATTTTCTGTTCAAGGGTGTGATGCATCCAATTAATATACTCTTTTCCACACATCTAAAGAAGTCTCAAAATTTTGGATGTCATACCAATCTTCGCAAATTTCTACAGAAGTAGAGGCACTGCTGTATTTTCTTTGTAATGACATTTATGCACTGGGCCCAGTACAAATGCTCTGAAATGATAACACTGAGGAATTTAAAGTTGCTGATCCTCTCCACCTCTGATCCTATGATGAGGAATGGCCAATAGACCTCTGTTTCCTCCTTCTGAAGTCAGTAATCAGCTCCTTTGTCTTGTTGACTGACATCGAGTGAGAGGTTGTTGTTGTGGCACCACTGAGCCTGATTTTTAATCTCCCTCCTGTATGCTGAATCATCACCACCTTTGATTAAGCCCACAATTGTAGGCAAACTTAAATATGGCATTGGAGTATCTCAGTCACAAGTATAAAGTAAGGCAGGGGCTAAGCACACAGCCTTGTGGTTCACCAGTGCTGATGAGGTTATGCAGGATAGATATGTTTTTGCCAACCTAAACTGATTGGGGACTGCAAGTGAGGAAATCGAGGATTCATTTCCATAAGGAGGTAATGAGGCCAAGCCCTTGAAGCTTCTTGATTAGTTTTGAGGGGATAATAGTATTGAAAGCTGAGCTGTAGTCAGTGATGAACATCCTGATGTATGTATTTTTGCTGTCCAGAGAATGGATCCAAGTTGCTTCTCTGGCTGGAGTTGATAAATTTCAATACCAACCCTTCAAAGTACTTCATCACAGTGGATGTAAGTGCTAATGGACAATAGTCATTGAGGCATGTCGCCATGATTTTCTTAAGACACTGGTATAATTGAAGCCTGCTTGAAGCAGTTGGATACCTCGTACTGCCAAAATGAGAGGTTAAAAATATCAGTGATCAGCACAGATCTTTAGTTCTCGGCCAGATGCATTCAGTGCATCCACCCTACTAAGGATGCACTCACATTTTAACTTTCCTAATATCGACTGGGCCAACTATAGTATAAAAGATTTGGGTGGAGTGGATTTTATGAAATGTGTCAAAGAAAGCTTCTTTTATCACTGTACATAGGGACCTACTAGAGAGTGTACCTCATTCGGTGACCACCTGGGCAATGAGTTTGGGCTGTGGCAGAAGTGTCTGTCAGTGAGTATCTTGGGTCCAGTGACCATAATTATGGAGAAGGATGTGACTAGTTTGCATGTTAAAATCCTGAACTGAGGCATTGGAAATTTTAGATTCATTCGTTGCAGGTAATGGAGTGTCTGCCAAGTAGATGAGAGGATATGAAGGAGGATCTGGCAGGCAAGGTGAAACAAAATCCCTTGTGATTCATTAGGTATAGAACATAGAAATTTACAGCACATTATAGGCCCTTTGCTCACAATGTTTTGCCGACCATGTAACCTACTCTAGAGACTGCCTAGAATTTCCCTAGTAGTTAGCCCTCTATTTATCTAAGCTCCATGTACCTATCCAAGAGGCTCTTAAAAGACCCTATTGTATGCACTTCCACCACCACTTCCATGACCTGGATGAAGAAGTGGAAGGATGGGTAAGTTTGATGATGACATAAAAGTTGGGGGTGTTGTGGATAGTCTGGAGGGTTGTCAGAGGTTATAGTGTGACATCTATAGGATGCAGAACTGGGCTGAGAAGCGGCAGTGCATTCCATGCACCTACCACTGTGTGGAAAAACTTACCCCTGACACCTTCTCGACACCTATTTCCAAGCACCTTAAAACTATACCATCCTCATGTTAGCCATTTCAGCCCTGGGAAAAAGGCTATCTATATGATCAGTGCCACTCATTTTATACACCTCTATCAGGTCACCTCTGATCCTCCATCGCTCCAAGGAGAAAAGGCCAAATTCACTCAATCTTTTCTCACAAAGTACACACTCCAATCCAGGCAACATCTTTGTAAATCTCCTCTGCACTATCTCTATAGTATCCACATCCTTCCTGTAGTGAGGTGACCAGAATTGAACACAGTACTCCAAGTGGGGTCTGACCAAGATCTTGAAAAGCTGTTACATTACCTCATGGCACTTGAACTCTAACATGCGGTTGATGATTGCCAACACACCATATGCCTTCTTAACAACACTGTCAACCTTCACAGCAGATTTGAATGTCCTTTCAATACAGACCCCAAAATCTCTTAGATCCTCCACCCTGCCAAGAGTCTTATCATTTATATTATATTCTGTCTTCAAATTTGACCTACTAAAATGAACCACTTCACACTTATTTGGGGTTGAAGTCCATCTGCCGCTTCTCAGCCCAGTTCTGCATCCTATAGATGTCACACTATAACCTCTGACAACCCTCCAGACTATCCACAACACCCCCAACTCTTATGTCATCAGCAAACTTACCCACCCTTCCACTTCTTATAGACAATAGACAATAGGTGCAGAAGTAGACCATTCGGCCCTTCGAGCCTGCACCGCCATTTTGAGATCATGGCTGATCAACTACTATCAATACCCGGTTCCTGCCTTGTCCCCATATCCCTTGATTCCCCTATCCTTAAGATACCTATCTAGCTCCTTCTTGAAAGCATCCAGAGAATTGGTCTCCACTGCCTTCCAAGGCAGTACATTCCAGACCCCCACAACTCTCTGGGAGAAGAAGTTTTTCCTTAACTCTGTCCTAAATGACCTACCCCTTATTCTCAAACCATGCCCTCTGGTACTGGACTCTCCCAGCATCTGGAACATATTTCCTGCCTCTATCTTGTCCAATCCCTTAATAATCTTATATGTTTCAATCAGATCCCCTCTCAATCTCCTTAATTCCAGCGTGTACAAGCCCAGTCTCTCTAACCTCTCTGCGTAAGACAGTCCAGACATCCCGGGAATTAACCTCGTGAATCTACGCTGCACTTCCTCTACAGCCAGGATGTCCTTCCTTAACCCTGGAGACCAAAACTGTACACAGTACTCCAGGTGTGGTCTCACCAGGGCTCTGTACAAATGCAAGAGGATTTCCTTGCTCTTGTACTCAATTCCCTTTGTAATAAAGGCCAACATTCCATTAGCCTTCTTCACTGCCTGCTGCACTTGCTCATTCACCTTCAGTGACTGATGAACAAGGACTCCTAGATCTTTGTGTTTCTCCCTTACCTAACTCTACACCGTTCAGATAATAATCTGCCTTCCTGTTCTTACTCCCAAAGTGGATAACCTCACACTTATTCACATTAAACGTCATCTGCCAAGTATCTGCCCACTCACCCAGCCTATCCAAGTCACCCTGAATTCTCCTAACATCCTCATCACATGTCACACTGCCACCCAGCTTAGTATCATCAGCAAATTTGCTGATGTTATTTTCAATGCCTTCATCCAAATCGTTGACATAAATTGTAAACAGCTGTGGTCCCAATACCGAGCCCTGTGGCACCTCACTAGTCACCACCTGCCATTCCGAGAAACACCCATTCACCGCTACCCTTTACTTTCTATCTGCCAACCAGTTTTCTATCCATGTCAATGTCTTCCCCCCGATGCCCTGAGCTTTGAATTTACCCACCAATCTCCTATGTGGGACCTTATCAAATGCCTTCTGAAAATCGAGGTACACTACATCCACTGGATCTCCCCCGTCTAACTTCCTGGTTACATCCTCGAAAAACTCCAACAGATTAGTCAAGCATGATTTACCCTTGGTAAATCCATGCTGGCTCGGCCCAATCCTATCACTGCTATCTAGATATGCCACTATTTCATCCTTAATAATGGACTCTAGCATCTTCCCCACCACCGATGTCAGGCTGACAGGTCGATAGTTCTCTGTTTTCTCCCTCCCTCCTTTCTTCATCCAGGTCATTTATCAAAATCACAAAGAGGAGGGGTGCCAGATCAGATCTCTGCCGAACACCACTGGTCATCGACCTCCATGCAGAAGGCGAACCACTAATATGTATATTAAATGTATTGAGAGTAAAATTGTCATCAGGGAGAAAGTAGGTTTCCTTAAAGATCAGCCAAGTTGTCAATAGGAGAGATTTTTAAATAAATATTTCTCTTCAGTTTTTACTATAGAGAAAACAATCTAAACAAATGAAATGAGGGAAATGAGTGATCGTGTCTTAGACCATATATGAATTTACAGGGGGAGGAAGTATTGGAGGTCTTTAAAGTGCATTAAAATTTGCAGGGCATAGCCTGATGCATTATTGAACCCTGTGCAAAGTGAGAAAGGAAATTGTGATGGCCCTTGCAGAGATTTTTTGCTGCTTTTCTTGCCATAGATAAAGTTCCAGAGGACCTGGACAGTGGCAATTGAGGTATAATTGTTTTTTTTTTAAAAGTTAACAAAAACAAGTCGAAAACGACAGACCAGTAAGTACAGGCCACTATCAGTGATGGATAAATTGCTACAGTAAATTCTGAGTGATTAGATCTACCAACATATGGATAGACGGGGTGTGATTTAGGATAGTTAGTGTGGCTTTGTGCACCATGTCTAACAAACCTCCTTGGAGTTCTTTGAGGTGGTAACAAGGATAATAGATAAGGGTAGAGCACTGAAGGTTATCCATATGGCATTGAGCAAGATCTTTGACGCGGTCCCTTGTGGCAGGCTAATCTGGAAGGTTAGATTGCATGGGATTCAGGGGGAGATTACAGATTAGATTCATAACTGCTCAGTGGTAGGAAGTAGAGTGATGATTGACGGTTATTTGTCGGACTGGACACAAGTGTCTAGTACTGTGCCACGGGAGTCAGAGCTGGGGCCTTAGTTTGTTTTGTGGGTAACTTACTGGAGAGGATTCTTGGCAATAGGATTTATAATAATAACTTTATAGAGCATTTTTCATACAGATGTAGTTCAAAGTGCTTTACAATGGGATAAAAGTACAAACATGAAAACAAAATTAAAAATGAACATGTAAATAAAAGATAAACAGATGTTAGTTAAAAGCAAGGTTAAATAAATAGGTTTTGGGCTGGTTCTATAAAATATTCCCATTAGAGTGATTTCTCCCTTCCTGTTTCTGACTTCCACCCACACTGACTCAGCAGAGGATCCATGACGTTCCCCCTTTCTGAGCTGTGATTCTATCCCTGGTTAGAAATGCCACTCACACACCTCTTTTGAAATGTGTAAACTCCAGAACAATCAGCAGTTATTGGTGCCCTTCTAACAGCCAAGTTGCTGTAATGGCCACAATGTCATAGTTCCATTCTGTTAGTTCATCACCCTTGTGCCTGATACTTCTTGCATTAAAATAGATGCATTTCAACCCATCCAACTGACTGCAATTATGCTGTATCCACTACCAATCCTTCCTCTCAACCTACATGCTGTATTGACCTTCATATTGACTGCTCCATCCTCTGACATAGCACTTTGGTTCCCACACCCCAGCCAAACTAGTATATATCCTCCCCATCAGCTTTAGAAAACCTACCCACAAGGATATTAGTTCTCAAGTTCAGATGTAATCCACCCCTTTTGTACAGGTCTTACCTTCCCTAGAGAAGATCCCAAATAATTCAAAATTTTGAGACCCTGTTTTCTGTACCAAAGCTTTTTCCATACATTCAACAGCCGTATCATTCTATTCTTGCCCTTGCTGTTACATGGCACAGGCAGCAAACCAGAGATTTTTACCCTTTCTTCCTAATTCTCTACACTCTCTATCCAGGACCTCGTCCCATTTCCTACCTATGGCATTAGTACAAGGATATACAGTGACTTCTGGCTACTCATCCTTTTCCTTTAGAATGCTGGCAACCCATTCTGAGATGTCCATTATCCTGGCACTTTGGAGGCAACGTAATATCCAGAGTCTCTTTCATGTTCACAAAATCTCTCTTCAGTTCCCCTATCTATTGAATCCCCTATTACCACTAGTCTCTTCTCCCACTTTCTTTTCTGAACTACAGAGCCAGACTCGGTGCCACCAATCTGGTTGATGTGGCTTTCTACTGGAAGATTTTTGCCCTCCCCCAACAGTATCCAAAGCTGCATGCCTGTTATTGAAGGGAATGGCCAGGCTACTCTCACCATCTACCGAAAATATGCCATCCTAAAGAGAGAATATAAGGAGTTGGAAAAGAAGATAAAAAGCAGGACCTCAAAGATAGCAATCACCAGTTTGCAGCCTGTACCAATAATTCACTTTTCCCCTCTGACATTTACTCAGCCAGCTGTCTCCAGAAACTTGGGTGTGATTATCTACAAGAAAAAAATCTGCAAATGCTGGAAATTGAAGCAACGCACACAAAATGCTGAAGGAATTCAGCAGGCTAGGCAGCATCTACAGAAACATATACAGTCAACATTTTGGGCTGAGACCCTTTGGCAGGACTGGAGAGAAAAAGATTGAGTAAATTTAAAAGGTGGGGGGAGGGGACCAAGAAACACAAGGTGATAGGTGAAACCAGGAGAGATGAAATAAAGAGCTGGGACGTTGATTGGTAAAAGAGATCCAGGGTTGGAGAAGTGAAATAGAGGACAGACTGCCACAGAAGAAAGAAAAGGGAGAAGGAGCGCTAGAGGGAGACAATGGACAGGCAAAGAGATGAGGTGAGGGGGGAAAAGGGATGGGGAATGGTGAAGGGGGGCATTACCATAAGTTTGAGGAAATCAATGTTCATGCCATCAGATTGGAGGCTACCCAGATGGAATACAAGATGTTGTTCCTCTAACCTGAGTGTGGCTTCTCGTGACAATAGAGGAGGCCATGGATTGACATATGGGAATGGGAAGTGGAATTAAAACGGGTGACCACTGAGAGATCCAGCTTCATCTGGCAGGCAGAGCGTGGGTGCTCGGCAAAGTGGTCTCCCAATTTACAGCGGGTCTCACTGATATACAAGAGGCCACACTAGGAGCACACTAGGCCATAGTATATGACCCCAACAGACTCGCAGATGAAGTGTCACCTCACCTGGAAGGACTGTTTGGGACCCTGAATGGTAGTGAGGGAGAAGGTGTAGGGGCAGGTGTAGCACTTGTTCTGCTTGCAAGGATAGGTGCGAACTAGCAAGGAAGTCGCATAGAAAATCGATCCCTGCAGAAAGTGGGGGGAGAGAAAGATGTGCTTGGTGGTGGGATCCCATTGGAAATGGTGGAATCCTATCGGAAATGGTGGAAATTCTCTAGAATTATGTGCTAGACATGGAAGCTGGTGGGATGGTAAGTGAGGACAAGAGGAGCCCTATCCTTGGTAGAGTGGCAGGAGGATGGGGTGAGAACAAATGTGCATGAAATGGAAGAGATGCAGTTGAAGGCAGCACTGATGGTAGAGGAAGGGAAGCCCCTTTCTTTGAAAAAGGAGGACATCTCCTTTGTTCTGGAATGAAAAGCCTCATCCTGAGAGCAGGCAGAGATGGAGGAATTCAGAGAAGGGGGTTGCATTTTTAATAAGTGTCTGTGGGTTTATAATAGACATCAGTAGATAAGCTTTCTCCAGAGCTAGAGACAGATCAAGAAAGGGGAGAAGGTTCGAAAAGGAATCAGGTAAATTTGAGGGTAGGGTGGAAGTTGGAGGCGAAGTTGATAAGGTCTGCAGGAAGTAGCAACATTGCAGTTATTGACATAATGTAGGAAAAGTGAGGGGTGGACACCAGTGTAAGTTTGGAATATAGACTGTTCCATGGTAGCCAACAAAAAGGCAGGCATGGCTGGGACCCATGCAAGTTCTGATGGCTACACCTTTTGTTTGAAGGAAGTGGGAGGAACCAAAGGAGAAATTATTAAGAGTGAGGACCAGTTTTGCAAGATGGTGATTACCTCCTCATTTTATCTATCACCTTATTCTCCCAACTGAACCGTAGGTCCTCCAGATCAATTTCCAGTTCCCTAACCTGATCTATAAGGAGGTGTATTCAGATGCACTTCTCGCAGATGTAGCAATCGGGGAGATTAGATATCTCCCAGATCTTGCACATTGTGCTGTGATTTATTCCCACTCTGCTAGCTAGGCACTAATAAAGAAATTGGAATGTGTGAGAAACACTAACCTAGCCTTCGCCTCTCCTCTTGAGCCAAAGCCTCAGTTCCCCACTTTAACTCAGACCTGTTTCTACAGTAGTTGCTCTGCTTAAACCTAACTTTTTATTGGCCTTTGGCAAGCTCCCAGTTACCCAAATGACCTCAATCTCCTCAGAATGGCCTGTCAACCCCTGCTTACTTTTAAAATGTGATACTAAACTCCATAAGGGTAGTGCTCACTTGTTTTTAAAATCTGGCACTAAATTCCGTAGCAGTTAGATGTCAGAAACTCAAAGTTCAATTCTGGTGCTGTCTCTAAGGAGTCTCTATGCATCCACCCAAGGAATGCATGGGTTTTCTCTGGGTGCTCCAGTTTCCTCCCACAGACTCAAAAACATACCATGTAGGTTAATTGGTCATTGTAAATTGTCCAGTTATTAGGTAAGGGTTAAAATCAGAATCTATCAACCTCTGTCTTAAATATACATAAAAGACTTGGCCTCAACACCTGCCTGTGGCAATGAATTCCACAGATACACCACTCTCTGGCTAAAGAAATTCCTCCTCAGCTCCATTCTATGAAAACATACCTCCATTCTGAAGCTGTGTCCTCTAGTCTTGGACTCTCCCAGCAGAGGAAATGTCCTCTCCATATCCACTCTATCCACTGAGGTCATCCCTCATTCTTCTGAATTCTAGTGAATACAGGCCTAGAGCCATCAAACGCTTTTCATATGACAAGTTGTTCAATCCTGAATCATTTTCGTGAACCCCCTTTGAATCCTTTCCAGTTTCATCACATCCTTTCTAAGATGAGAGGTCCAAAACTGCTCACAATACTCCAAGTGAGGCCTCACCAGAACTTTATAAAGTCTCAATATTACATCCGTTTATATTCTAGTCCTCTTGAATTGAATGCTAACATTGCATTTGCCTACATCACCAAAACTCAACCTGCAAGTTAACTTTTAGGGAATCCTACACAAGGACTCCCAATCCCTTTATGCCTCAGATTTTTGTATTTTCTCTCCATTTAGAAAATAGTCAACCTTTTCATTTCTTCTATCAAAGTGCATGACTGTATTCCATTTGCTGCTTCTTTGCCCATTCTCCTATAAGACCTTCTATAGCTTTCTACTTCCTCACAGTTACCTGCCCCTCCTCCATCTTGGTATCATCTGCAAACTTTGTAGCAAAGCCATCAATTCCATCATCCAACTCATTGACATATAATGTAAAAAGAACCGGTCCCAACACAGACTCCTGTGGAACACCACTAGTCACATGCAGCCAAGAAAACACTCCTTTTATTCCCACTCATTGCCTCTTGCCAATTAGCCACTGCTTTATCCATGCTGGAATCTTTCCTGTAATACCATGGGCTCATAGCTTGTTAAGCAGCCTTATGTGCGGCACATTGTCAAAGGCCTTTTGAAAATCCAAGTACACAACATGAACCAATTCTCTTTTGTCTATCCTGCATGTTATTTCTTCACAGAATTCCAACAGATTTAGCAGGCAAGATTTTCCCTTGAGGAAAGCATGCTAACTGCAGCCTATTTTATCATGTGCTTCCAAGTACCCAGAAACCTCATCCTTAACAATTGACTCTAACATCTTCTCAACCACTGAGGTCAGACTAACTGGCTTGTAATTTCCTTTCTTCTTCCTCCCTCACTTCTTAAAGAGTGGAGTGACATTTGCAATTTTACCGTCTTCCAGATCCATTCCAGAATCTAATGATTCTTGAAAGATCATTACAAATGCCTCCACAATCTCTTCAGCCACCTGTTTCAGAATTCTGGGCTATGCACCATGTGGTCCAGGTGACTTGTATACCTTCAGACCTTTCAGTTTCCTAAGAACCTTCTCTCTAGTAATGGAAACTTCACACACTTCATGACCCTAATACCTGGAACTTCTACCATACTGCTAGTGTCTTCCTCACTGAAGACTGATGCAAAATACTTATTCAGTTCATCTGGTATTTCCTTGTCCCCTGTTACTACCTCTCCAGCTCATTTCCCAGCGGATCATTATCCACTCTTGCCTCTCTTTTACACTTTATGTATCTGAAGAAACTTTTGATATCCTCTTTAATATTAGTGGCTAACTTATTTTTGTATTCTTATTCTACCTTTACCTTTTTAATGACTTTTTAGTTGCCTTTTGTTGGTTTTTAAAGCTTTCCAATCGTTTAACTTCCCATGAATTTTTGTTCTATTATATGCCCTCCTTTTTGCTTTTATGTTGGCTTTAACTTCTCTTGTTATCCATGGTTGTGTCACCTTTCCTTTAGGAGACTACTTCCTCTTTGGGATGTATATATCTTGTGCCTTCAGAATTGCTTCCAGAAATTCCAGCCATTGCTGCTCTGCCATCATCCCTGGCAGTGTTTTTTTCCCCCTTTGTTTCTAGGTAACTCCTCTCTTGTGTTTTTGTAATTCCCTTTACTCTACTCTAATACTGATACATCTGACTTCAGCTTCTCTCTCTCATATTTCAGGATGAATTTGATTATACAATCACTTGCTCCTAAGGGTTTTTTTTACCTTAAACTTTTTAATCAACTTCAGTTCATGACATAATACCCAATTCAGAATAGTGGGCTCAACCACAAACTTCTGTAAAAAGCCATCTTGTAGGCATTCTAGAAATTCCCCTTCTTGGAATCCAGCACCAACTTGATTTTCCTGATCTACCACCATATTGAAATCTCCCATGACTATCGCAACATTGCCCTTTTGGCATGCATTTTCTATCTCCCATTGTAACTTGTAGACCACATCCTTACTACTGAATGGTAGTCTATTTATAACTCCTATCCAGGTCTTTTTACCCTTGTAGTTCCTTAGCTCTATCCACAATGATTCAACATCCTCTGACCATGTGTCAGCCCTATGCTCTTCTAGATGCGAGTAGATTGTATCTTTAGGAATCTTCTTTAATATCAAAGTTCACAGTAAATTTGTCATTGTGCATGTATGTCACCACATGCAACCCTAAGATGGACCTTGGAGAGTATTATAACTGGCTGCATTACTGTCTGTATGGGGGTGGGGATGCTACTGCACAGGATCGAAATAAACTGCAGAAAGTTGTAAACTTAGACAGCTCCATCATGGGCACTAGCTTCCATAGTATCCAGGCCATCTTCAAGGAGGGATGCCTCCAGAAGGCAGTATCTATCATTGTGGACCCCCATCACCCAAGATATGCCTCGTTTTCATTACTACCATCAGGAAGGAGCTACAGAAGCCTGAAGGCGCTGTTGTGATGGAAAATAACTGGTTCTTTGAGTCTCAACAGTCGAGGCCTGGACACACACAGTTTTAATAATAAGGAATTTATTTACAAGGGGAAGTCAGGTCAACACAAGCAACTACAATACACAGGAAGCGGTGTGGGGACAGGGTACGGTTACACAAGCAAAGAACAAGGGAAAAGCACTACAACAGCTATCCCCCTTGACCTTGGATAGCTGCGGCTCCCTTACCGGGACAAACGATAGACCTTCCCAAGCATAAATCAATGCACTTACCTCCAATGTGGTGGTCTGTAAGAGAGGGCGAGCCAAGGGCAAGTCTCACCTTTTAAAGCATGGGGCTGGGCGAGATAATCCAATTAAGGTGACCAATAATTTAGGTGTGCATTGATTAGTTGGGAGGGACCAAATGTTGATTGGCATGTGGTGTGTCCTCCGACCAGCCAGGTGGCAGTGCATCTGTCACATGGCCGGTATCTCTGGATACACTCCACCCCTCGGAAGACGCACCACATAGCCAACACACATAAGAGGGTGGAACAAAATCGCATATACCAGAAATAACCAATTTTGAGCAGCTAAGTAAATGCAGAGACACTCTTAATCAGCTGGCATGCGCAACATAGTATAGAAATGGCTATGAGTACAAGAATGAGTGCGATGGACCAGTGAATGACAGTTGCCCACCACCCCCCTAGGGACCCAAATGGCCACCAATTGCCCCATGAGGTGTTGTGCTGGAGGAGCTGGTCCCTTGATTTTTGAATTTTAGCCACCGAGTCCCGAATGTGAGCGGCCAAGTGAGTGATGTTGCTGGACTCATCGGATAAAGGTACAGCATTCCTTACCGACCACTGCACACGTTCCACCATCAGTAGCGAGTAGGTAGTCCAGTGCCATTCGGTTCTGCAGGGTGACCATCCTGACAGCTGTCAGTTCTGCCGCCGTTCGGGTGAGGGCATCCTCCGTGTGTCGCATTGCCATTGCCGTCTCGTTGGCCAGAGTCTTGAGCACACTGGTCATCTGGATCACTTCCCGGGACAGCCGGGCTGTACCATAACTGGGAAAGGCTATCATCCAGAACCTCTCTGCCTCTGTAATGGCCCTCTTGTCCTGGTGGCTGCTGTACGCCGGATGCTCCCCAAGGTCATTCAGGGGGTGGATGAAGGGCACCACATATGCTGGAAAGCAGCAGCCCTACCGGCTCGTGGGGAGCCACGGGTAGGCGCGGTGGCCGCAGATCCAGTGGGTCCCGTTTAGAGTCCAGGGAGCTCCCAGCTTAGCGGCATCGTCAGCAGTGGTCACTGGGGCACCCAGGTACCAGTTTCGCTGACAGTTGCTGTGACCAACGGAAAAGTTAGAAGTGTGCGCATTGCGGAGTCTGCACCAGCATTCGTTAGGTATACTCAGTGGGTGTGGAATAACTCTGAGGGTGGGGACTCGGGTGGAGGTCAAATTGTAGGGAGGGAAATACCAGTTCCTGAAGCACCCACCCCATCGGGGGTCAAGGGACGAGATGTTGTGGAGTGGGGAGGAGAGTGGTGGGGGACTGCCAGCAGGGCCCCCCCAAACAGATATACCAAAACCAGCAGGAGCTAACAGTCTGTGTAAACAGTTCATCTCAATGTCATCCAGCGGGATTGGCGTGAGTGGCAGCGCATCATCAGCGTGTGCTGGGGCCCGCAAGCAGATCCAGCAGTCCGATCTGTTGGCGTTGCTGGCAAACCGTAAGCGACCCTGAGGAAGGTGTTGGCAGCTGTCACGGAGCCGAGCATCGCAGCGACCAGGAGGGATGACTGGAGTCGCACCATTGTCCTGTAGAGGGAGACAGGGGTGGGGGTAGGTGTAGGAGGAAACTCATTCCCGTCTGGTTAAATGCCGGATGTGTATACAGGACAAATCAGATTTGCCCGGAATAGCAACCCAGCGGGTGTCCCTTGGACTGCATCCGACAATTTCTCCCTTTCTGGGGAGGCTCTGCGGCTGTCGGATCCATACTCTGCCCGAGTCCTCAGCCTCGGGAGGGTTCGGTGGATTCCCAGTCGGGAGATGGGGACTGTGCCAGGTGGCGGGCCAGTGGGGATCCCCCTTGGCTAGTGGGCCATGTGTTTAACTGGTCGATGGCCTGCTGAAGGACACTTAGCCACCCCTGCAGCGTGCGAGAGGGTGTCAGAGTGCGTATTTTTTCCTTGAGCAGGCCGTTCATTCTTTCAATTAAGCCCGATGCCTGGGGGTGGTGGGGTATATGGAACAGCCACGAGATCCCCGCCTCAGCCGCCCAGGTCTGGGCTTTGGTCCCAGCAAAATGTGAGCCCTGATCCGATTGTACCTCCCATGGGACCCCATAGATAGAGGAGAGGTGCTGTAATCCTCTGATGGTGCCGTTCTGGTCGGCCCTCTCACAGGGCATCACCACCAGGACACCCGAGTATGTGTCCACCGTCGTGAGGACATACTGCTTCTTATTCTGTCGCGGGAGCGGTCCAATATAGTCAATTTGTCATACCTGACCCGCTCCCATGCCGTGACGAATGTGGCCCGGTGGCCCTATCGGCCAGTCCCGTGGCTTGACTTGCTGGCAGATGGGGCAGTTATCTTCAGACGTTTTACATTGATCAAGTGTCAAGGCGACACTGAATTGTTCAGCCCAGCGCCGCGTGCCATCGGCCCCTAAGTGGCCACCTTTGCGGTGTGCCCACGCAGCTAGTGCACTGGGGTCTGTGTCAGGGGTGGAAGTGGTGGCAGATGATATTTGGGCAGCCTGGTCCACAGCTGCGTTAAACGTTGCCTCTTCATTATCTTTCCTGGTATGGGCATCCACATGGTGGACAGAAATTTTTCTGTGGGTAGCCTGGTCCCAAATGAAATGCCAGTGGTGCTGTCGCCAGAGGGGACGTCCGTGTATTTCCCACCCCATGTCTTGCCACCGGGCCATCCACACTGCAATGCCGTTAGCTACTGCCCAGGAGTCAGTATAGATGTGGACTGGTCCAGTAGTGTTTTGGAGGGTGAGGGCTACTGCCGCCAGCTCGGCAAGTTGACTGGAACCCCCCCCCCCCCCGGTGGTTAAAATTCTACCCGTGGCGGGATGAAGTGCTGCCGCTTTCCAGAATTGTTTACCCCCTTTCCAGTGGCTGGAGCCGTCTGTGAACCAGGCGCGCAGTTTGCTGTCGGGGTCGAGGGAATCGAAGGGTTGACCCCAACATGCTGGGGAAGGTTGTACCTCGGGGATGTCCGGGGCAGCGTCCTGGGACTGGGGGAAAGCCATGACTTGTTCATGGAGGCAGCTGACCCCTTCAGGACCGGGCTCAGCCCAGTCCGCAATGTACCACTTCCACTTGATAATGGAGGACCTCTGGGCACGGCCCTCCTTGTGGGTAGAATCGGGGGACTTGACCCATCGCATTATGGGGAGATGGGGGTGAAGGACGACAGGGTCGGTGCCTGTTTGGTGTTCTGTGGCGAGGAGCGCCAGGTAGCAGGCTAGCATCTGGCGCTCGAAGGGGCTGTAGCGCACTGCTGCTTCAGGTAGGGACTTAGTCCAGAAACCGAGGGGGACTCAACGCTCTGGGGTCTTCTGCCAGAGGATCCACTCGGTGACCGTCTCGCTCGCTGAGACCTGTAACTCAAAAGGCAGACCCGCCTGGCGGGAAGAAAGTGGCATGGCTTGTTCCACCGCTAGTTTCGCCATATCAAAGGCAGCCTGTCCCGCTGGCTCCCAGAGAAATGTGGATTTTTTCCTGGAGATCCTATAGAGTGGCCGGAGAAGCATGGTCAAGTGGGGTATATGCTGCCGCCAATAGCCCAGGAGCCCCACGAATCTCTGTGTGTCAGTTTTATTCGAGGGGACGGCAAAATTTAAAATTTTATTTTTGGCGGCATCAAGTATGCTTTTGTGCCCAGAGTTCCATTGTACTCCAAGGAAAATGACACCCTGGCTGGGGCCCTGTATCTTTTCCATATTAATGGCCCAGCCCCGTCCCCTGAGGGATTCGATTCGCATGTGAAGGGCCTTTGACACAATGGTCTCAGAAGGGCCTTGGAGAAGAATATCGTCTATATTATGTGCGATTGAAATCTCCGGTGGGAATTGGATGTTGTGTAAATCGCGGGAGACAAGGCCATGGCAGATTGTGGGGCTACAAATGTAGCCTTGGGGCAGGCGATTAAATGTGTATTGTCTGCTATCCCAAGTAAAGGCAAACTGGTCTTGGCTATCTGAGTGCAGGGGAATCGAGAAAAATGCATTCGCTAAATCGACAACAGCGTACCAGGGTTTATGGGGACGACCTGCGATGTCTTCAATAAGGGTGACAATGTCAGGTACAGCGGCGGTGGGGGGGGGGGGGGTGCAGCCTTGTTCAAATGCCTATAATCAACAGTCATCCGCCAGGAGCCGTTCCTCTTACGGATGGGCCAAATGGGGCTATTGAAAGGCAAAGGCAGCAGTTCTAATAATTCCCTCCTGTAACAGGGCTTGAATGGAGTCTGCGATTTCTTGGCACCCCCCCCCCCCCCCACCCCCCGGCACTCTGTACTGACTGTTACAGATGATCTTGGAGGGAGGGGGAATAACAATTGACTCCCACTTAGCCGCCTGGACGACAATAGTGGCTCGTGCGATGCCGAAGGTGAACTTGCCCCTGTTTGTTTCAAGTGATTGTCCCTTTAAAACATTGATCCCGAGGATACATTCCGGGGAGGAGGCAATAAGGACTTGTACACGTCTGGGGGAATGGTTGCCTATGGCTAGGTGAAGGGTGACCTCCCTAGCTGGTAACAGGGAGCCCCCCAATCCCTCTATCTGCATGTCCGTACCCCTCCATAAGGCAGGATTGCCTGGGATAATCGTGTGCTGGGCGCCTGTGTTGACAAGCGCCATCCACCTCTGTGTGTTTCCCTTTCCCCAATGTACTGTGACGGGTATATGTGGCCTCAGGTCCCCCGGGCGGGAAAGGGCGAGAGAGCAAATGCGCCGGGTGCCCTGGCCTTCATCCTATGGGAGGGGGGAAGAGGGCTGCCACGCTGCGGGTGAGGCACTTTGCTGGTGGAGGTGGGACATTTCCTGCCTGACGAGCTGTCTGAGTTCTGCTTCAAGGGCCTTCGAGACAGTTTCAGGCAGGGAATGTGCGGAGGGTGGCTCGGTGTGGGTGGTCTTTTTGTAAGTAGTCTTCCCCCTGCAATGCTCCTTCCACAGGGCATATAGGTTGGGGGTGGGGATGCCATCTATCTGGTTACGATCCACCCCTGCACGCAGCAGGTCCGTGTACAGCTGCCTGCATGTATATCTGAGAGGGATAGTGTCTAGGGCCCTTGTCTTGGTCTTCCAGACCTGCGTAGGTGCCCCCCCTGCATATATTCTAATCCCTCCAGGACAGTGATGGCATCCCGTACGGTCCTACTGCTGGCTGGTGCCATGAGGGGCAGGATTACCGACTTCAGATCGGGGCGTGCAGTAGTGACCAAGTATCCGCTAGGGCACCGGTCACTCATGTGTTTTCAAGGAAGTTACGGTCGCAGGCACCTTGATAGATGCCATTGACCAAGTGCCCATTCCCTGATAACCCGGGTGCCCTCACTGACCGTACCCCATTGCGGGTGCACGTGTAGATCCCACTCCAGAAGTGTGGGATCGCGAGCACATACCGCGGTCACTACCCGATCCCACAGGGTTGTGCCGTCGCGGATTTCTGCTTGTGGCACCCGCAGCGCATTGTTTATGCTCTGCTGGTCAGAGAGGCTTCTCAGGGTGCTTGCCTCCTGATGGGAGAGGCTGAGGTTGGGCCCCCCCCTCGACCCACAGCCGGAGCAGCCAGGCTGCGTGGTGCTCACCTGGTCGTTGGCAGTAGCGATCCGCCAACTGGGTCAGCTCCTTGGGGGAGAAGTCCCGGGTCTCCGTGGTCTCGGAGTGGCTAGGGGAAGGTCCGGCTGTCTCCCCCTCGTTCCTCCCTGCGGTGAACCTGGGACCGCGTGGTGACGGGTCGGGCATGTTGGAGCTCGGGTGAGAAGGGGGGAAGGGTGGTTGTGGGACCTTGGTTGCTCAGGCACCCCCTCGTCGTCACTATCCAGCCAGATGTCCCCATCCCCCAGCCATGCGTCCAGCTTGTCGCCACACTGGACTAAGGCTCGACTCTTTAATGGGTCCGGCTGCCAGCCAGACCGACGGGCTGCCCTGGCCTGCTGAAGTTTTATGAGGCGACAGGCAAGTTCAGTTCCCCTAACTTCAAGGTCATTGGCTTGGGCCTGGGCAGCCTGTGCTGCTTCCTTCAGCGTGCAACAACGCTGACTGAGGTATTCAATTTCCCTGTCCTTCTGACCACACAAGTGCTGCAGGTGATCAGTAATTCTAACCTGGCGTCTCAGCAGGGACACAAACAACCAGAAGGCACCCCTTTGACTCCCCTTGGCTTTGGGGAACCCTGATTCCTTCAGGAGGGAGACCACATGATGGCCCAGCTTGTCTCCACGGGGCTCTTAACTGCTCAGACCAGTCCACTGGTTTTCCGTGGTCTGCCAGCATGCTGGCCAGACTCTCAAATCCCTCCCTTTCATCAGCCCACCCGGGGATCTTATCCTGGGTGCCTGCACTGGCTTTCTTCCCCTTACTCCAGAACATTATCCCCTGTGCTTGTGTCCAGCCAAAACCTATGAGACCCTGATCGCAGCGCCAAATGTTGTGATGGAAAATAACTGATTCTTTGAGTCTCAACAGTAGAGGCCTGGACACACACAGTTTTAATAATAAGGAATTTATTTACAAGGGGAAGTCGGGTCAACACAAGCAACTACAATACACAGGAAGCGGTGTGGGGACAGGGTACGGTTACACAAGCAAAGAACAAGGGAAAAGCACTACAACAGCTATCCCCCTTGACCTTGGATAGCTGCGGCTCCCTTACCGGGACAAATGATAGACCTTCCCAAGCATAAATCAATGCACTTACCTCCAATGTGGTGGTCTGTAAGAGAGGGCTAGCCAAGGGCAAGTCTCACCTTTTAAAGCATGGGGCTGGGCAAGATAATCCAATTAAGGTGACCAATAATTTAGGTGTGCATTGATTAGTTGGGAGGGACCAAATGTTGATTGGCATGTGGTGTGTCCTCCGACCAGCCAGGTGGCAGTGCGTCTGTCACATGGCTGGTATCTCTGGATACAGGCGCATACGCAAGGATTTAGGAACGGTTTCTGCATCTCTGCCATCTGATTTCTGAATGGACATTGAACCTATGAGCACTACTTTATTACTTTTTTATTCTTTTTTATTTCTGTTATTTTGCACTGCTTATTTAATTTGTGTGTGTGTGTGTGTGTGTGTGTGTGTATGTGTATATATATATATATATATATATATATATATATATATACATACACATACATACATATATACACACACACGTATATTTTTAAAATTATATTATTGTATTGTACTGCTGCCATAGAGACGACAAATTTCATAAAGTATGCAAGTGATATTAAGCCTGATACTGATTTTCTTGTGGGCAATCACGGTAAATCTAAGAAAGACAATAGAATCAATGAAAGACCACACCCAACAAGATTGTCAAACAAGCACTGTGCCAAAGATAGCAAGAAGTGCAAATACAAAAGAAAAAAGCAATACATAAATAGTGATTAAATATGGAGAGTGTGAGGTAAGTCCTTGAAAGTGAGGTCCATAAGTTGTGGGCCCATAAGATGGGGTGAGTGAAGTTATTCCCACTGGTTCAAGAGACTGATGTTTGAGGGGTAATAACTGTTCCTGTGTGGGCCCTGAGGCTCCTGTACCACCTTTCTCATTGCAGCAGTGAGAAGTAAACATGGCCTGGATGATGGCCTTGGTGATAGATACCACTTTCCTGCAGCAGCACTTCATGTAGATGTACTCACCACACATCTATAGAGGTTTGTCAAGGTTTTAGATGTCATACCAAATCTTTGCAAACTTCTAAGGAAGTAGAGGCCCTGCTGTGTGTTCTTTATAATGGCACTTGCGTGCTGGACCCAGGACAGATCCTCTGAAGTGATAATACTGAGGAATTTAAAGTTGCTGACCCTATCCACCTCTGATTCCCCTGATGAGGACTGACCAGTAAGGTATTTGCATACCTTACGTGATCTATCCTCCATGTCTTTCTTCTGGAAGACCATTTGGGATCTGTAATTCCCTCCATTTCTTTTATGCCATGGTATCGAAACCATATTCTGTAGACTTGTTTTGAGTCAGAATATTTTCTTATTGATTTCTAAGATCTATATTAATTTTAATTACTTTCTTTAATCATTGAGGATTCTTGCATTACATTTTATATCAAAGATGTTGTATGTAGCTGCCACATGGTATTTATGTCATATTCACCAAGTTATTTCCAGTTGCAGTGGTGCATTAAAGTGAGACCCTCCACTTCAAGAAATCTAGATTTGTCATGAAGAATTCTTTAACAACTCTGAGTAACATTTCCTCCTTGCTGACAATCAATATATGAACTCAATGATATGTGCTTAGCCCACTGCTGTACTCTCCATACACTCATGACTGTATGGCTTGGCGCAGTTCAAATACCATCTATAAATTCACCAATGACGCAGCTGTTGGCAGAATTTCAAATGGTTCTGAGGAGGCAAATAGGAGTGAGATTGGCTGGTTGAGTGGTGTTGCAATAACAACCTTGCATTCAACATCAGTGAGACTAAGGAATGGAAAGCATAAGCAGCTTCCAAGTTCCAGGTTTCAGCATCTCTGAAGGTCTATCTTTGGCCCAACATATCGATGCAGTTGCGAAGAAGGCATGCCAGCAGCTTTATTTCAAGAGTTTGAGGTGATTTCCTATGTCACCAAAGACCTCCAGCAAATTGCTTCTGATGTACGGTGAAGTTTATCAGTGGCTGGTCTGGAGGCACAAATGCACAAGATTGGAGAGGGTTATAAACTCAGTGAACTCCATTGTGGTCATTAACCTCCCCGCCATTGAGGTCATCTTCCAAAGGTGATGTCTTAAGAAGGCAGCATCATGAAGAACTCTCATCACCCAAGATGTGTCCTCTTATTACTACTATGAAGGAGGAGGTACAGGGGCCTGAAGGTGCACACTCAACATTTTAGAAACAGCTTCATCCCCTCTGCTGTCAGATTTCTGAGTGTTCTATAAACTCATAATCACTACCTCACTATTGTGCTCTGTTGTTGCACTATTTTTATACATACTCTTGTCATTTATGGTCATTTTAGGTATTGCTTGACGACACATTCCATGACATGTCCATGATAATAAACCCAATTCTATTTCTGATATGAAATACTTTACAGATTGTGTAGCAGTTTTCCAAAGCAAGCTTTCTGCTGATATTTGACTGCTCTGCTAGTTCTCTTTATGCTGTATATAGTTTCAGTTATAGAGTTATTTTCTCCTGTACTGAGAATAATTCTGCCTTAAAAATTAGATTAAAATTTTTAGATCTAAATTTAGTATCTTTGAGCATTTGGTCATTTGACTTAGAGCTTTATAGTAAGTGTTAATGTTTGATGTCCTTCTGCTCCATCAACTGGATCTGTCACTGAGCTAAATGCCGCACTTACAGCCTGATATTTTTCAAAATCTGTTTTAAGTGTCAGGTTATGGAAAGTGTGTTTTACATCTTTGCCACTGAGTTTTGTTATTTAAAAAAGGCCTTTGCAAGCGTGTTTTTGCGAGTTGCTATGCATCTGTGGAGACCAAAGATCTTTCTTTTTTTCCCCCACGATCTTGATGCAGAAACACTGACGTACACTTCTTGCATCCATAAATGCTGCCTGACTGAGTTCTTCCAGAATTCCATTTAATGTATAAAATAATGACCTTGTTTTTTTAAGGTGAAATAAGTGAATTCTTTCAAAATAAAACTTTAAAACGTGCTTTTCAGTGCTCTGAGTGTGAAAGAAACTCTTTATATTTATTTTTAATGGTAGTGATAGATGGTCTGCTCTGAGGTTAATGCTAAATTTAGCTTGCCCAGAGACATTAAGGTTTTGCATCCTGTCTTTTAAGAAACAAAATTACTACTCATGACATGGGTGTAAATTAGCTGTTTGGTTCCAAAGTTGAATGTTTGAAGGGTCAACTTCTACCATGGGATATTTTAAACTAGTATTATCAGTATAAAATTTCACCATCCAGTAATTCCCTGAAAGGCCTTTTTAAAGGAAGTTAAGCTTTTTATTTGAAGATACCCTTTTGATGGTATATCTGTTAACTATTCTGTTAACATTTCACTAATCAATTGCCCTTGAATCCTGCCTCAAAACACTGCCATAAGTAAGTATCTAATTGAATTGTTGACATTCTGTCACTTCTTTAAGTTTAATTTCAAATGTAAATTGATTCTATAGGAATTATACTTGGTTTACAATATTTGGCCAAGACTGAATTAGTTGTTGTGACCTCCATTTTAGATTGTTGAAATGGATGAAGCCCTTTGATTTTAATTTGAACTTGTCAGGAAGAAAAAATCTTCAACTGCGCAAGCATTTTTTTAAAAACAGCATGCTATCTAGGTATATCTGAAAAATGAAAGGTGTCTTGACCAATGTACCACACACCATTCGAAAGCATTGTTAAGGCAAGCAGATGAGGAATAAAAACTATTGAATTTGACATTACAAGAAAATATGGAAGAAGTACCTTCAATGAATCCAGGAAGTTAAACTCAAGCATACATTATGATTAAATTCAGTTGTACCTTGCAGGTGTAATTGTGGATATCGTTCCCTCCTTAGTTGTGGAGACTGCACTAAACATTTGGTGGTCTGAGACTGACCACGGCATGTTATTCATCCTAGAGTGCAGCATTTGATTTAATGAATGTTTTGAATTCTGCTTGTAAAACATAATTAGAGCATCTCCAGCAATAGCTTTCATCTTGGCACTGAGCTTTCTGGAGGTCTCACTGAATTTATTTTATGCACAATTTGCTCTAGGCACCATATGCACAGATATAGCTTTCCAGTTGCAATTGTCTAGTGAACTTCTGCTTCATCTCTTAAAGAAACCGGTTCCATCATATCGCATCTTCTATCCAGTAACATAGATGAGTTGCCTTTACTTATAACTGATACATGGGAATATTGAAGCAGAAAATGCTGGAAATATTCGTTGGAAAAGGAGCATCTGCAAAAGGAGAAACTTAGAATTTCAGGTTAATGATATTTCACTGGGACTGGTGACAACTATATAGATTACCAATCAGAGATAACATTTGGGGCAGTGGGGGAGAGGGGAGTCTGCTAAAAGAACTTAAACAGGGAAAGCAGCATCTGAGGAGGCATATGAATAATGCATCACCTGCTGAATTCCTCTACCTGTTTCTTCAGTCTCGTCTCCACATTAATGCATAGCATTTTTGAATAACATTACTAAGACAATGAACAGTGAACAACCAAGATATTTAACCACAATGGCAGAAGTTCAAAAGTTCAGACTCTGCAGTCAACATATCCTTTGTATTTTCCCTAAGTTGATCTATTACTGTTTACTTGCTTAGCTTGGAAGTGCTCACCGATGCCACAAAATGTTGATACAGTGCTGAACAACTGCTGTGAAATTGCCATAGGCTCTCTTGAACCAGCCAACATGAACATTTTGGTACCCTTGCTGGAACAGTGTCATCTCACAACTGAGAGCCAAAGGCAGTAGCATTGGACATTGGGCACCCTCTGCTTGATCAAGTTGTGGCAGTTCATCTTCTGAAGTAGCACGGGAGCTCTGCCAGTTAATAATATATGAACACAATACCTTTGATCATATGTAAGGAATTATCAGCATGAGTTGCAAAACTTGAGAGTAGGATAAACATAGACAACATGAGACTTTGTCTCCATAGTCACCCTGTTGTCCATGTTTATCCTACTATCAAGTTTTGCAAGTTGCTGGTATCTGGAGCAACAGTTAGTAATGTTAATTGAGAAGGTTCTAGTAGTGGTAGCCTTAGGTGTGTGTGTGGCCTTTGTGGGTGCCATGAAATCTGTTCTGGGTTGGGGGCTGGCCCTTCCCATTGATGCTGCTCTCATTCAGTGGAAGAACTATATTTTTTCTTCTTTGTG
The DNA here is from genome assembly GCF_048418815.1 of Hemitrygon akajei. Taxonomy (NCBI): domain Eukaryota; kingdom Metazoa; phylum Chordata; class Chondrichthyes; order Myliobatiformes; family Dasyatidae; genus Hemitrygon; species Hemitrygon akajei. Next base: position 42,381,394 of record NC_133128.1, read on the forward strand.
ACTGTTATTCTGTTATCCTCCACTTGCTACTACCTTCCAATTCCATTCTACTTTCCTCCCCTACCAGGTGCAACCTGCCCACCCATCATTTCACTTCTCCTCGGTCTCAGTCCAGATGCAGGATTTTAACAAGTCTTTCTCTACATCTCCCCCCCCCCCCCCAACACCCCACAGATGCTGCTCAATCTACAGAGTTGATTCCTCAGATTGCTTGTTGCATCAGGGTGATTGTATAGTCTTATTCAGGCCTAAGAAGAGGGGGCCATAAACCATCAGTAGATAATTGTGTAACCAAGAGTTGTCATGTCAGCCTTAAAAACTCAGTCTCCTTCACTAAAACACTGCTGCTTCTACTTATCAAAGTGACATTTTTGACACTGAGTTGGGCTGCTGCTCCAGATTGGTCTTTGCAGCATATCAGTTTGGATTTAAATGCAGGTTGTCAGAGATCAAAGATTGCATGTGTCCTTAATAAGGAAGATTTCAACTTGGCCTTGTTTTATGTGGTTAGTTTCCCGTACCATAGTGTTAATATGGAGCATACTTACCAGTCACAGATAGATACTAATTAATGTACAGATGAAGCATTGTTATTTCTTTTACAGAATCGTGAACTGCAGATAATGCGAAAACTGGATCATTGTAATATCGTTCGATTACGATACTTCTTTTACTCAAGTGGAGAAAAGGTACATTTTTATATTTTTGGCTTTCCAAAATGTGAAATGGCATTTTCCATTTCTTATTCAATGGCAAATTAAATGCATGAATCAAGATTTATTCTTCAGTTTCATAGTTGGAAAAAAGTTGTATTACCTAAGTTCCTAACTTGAACTTTATGGTTAGGTTGGTCTTGCTTCCTTTTCTATTACAGTTCCATTTGTGTAAATATGCTGATTGTGAATGCAAGGACAGTTTTGATAGAAAGGGGCATGTCGGCATTTATTTGACAACATAGGATATTACTGTACACTTGAAACATTTTACTTCATTGTTTGACATGGGTTCATTTTTGTGTTATTTCATCTGTAGGCTAACATTAATTACAGTATGGTTCCATTGCTAACTAGTACGCTTTACTTAAAGCCCTCTCCCCCCACCCACCTGACATCCCCATCCCTCATCATCTCATTCTGTCTTCTTCCCTCTTCCCCATCTTCTTATTCTGTCTTTTTCCCCCTTCCTTTCCAGTCTTGACATCTCGGCCCAAAATGCCAACTGTTTATTCACTTCCATTGATGCTGCCTGACCTGCTGAGTTCCGCCAGCATTTTGTATTTTGTGTGTTGCTCTGGATTTCTAGTATCTGCAGGATCTCATGTCAATTATTCTTAATTATATAACATTACTTCAGTGCAATCATGTAATGTACCTGACATCAATAGTCTGCAACCTATATCTATAAACAAGTAGATTAATTGCTAGTGATATTTGTGTAGTCTTATTTAAAGTGAGAACAGTTTTGGTTTGCATGAATGACTTGGTTTCTGCAGAATTAATTAAATTGGTAGCACTAAGCAAATTTTTATCTTGAAACTTTTTCATGTGCCTTTTTTAAAATCTGGATGGTTATTCTACACGTTTCTTAGTAGAAATTACTATTTAATAACAGGTATAGCTAATTATGTTAGTAGAAAATGGGTTACATCTATCTACACAATACAGCTAAATAGTCATAACAAGAAGTAATTGCACTCTATCTTGCACTTGCAGCAAAAAAAGTACAAAACTGTTAAGTTTGTATTTATTGTGCAAATATTAAGAGTGAAAGTGGTGATGGTAACTATTAATCAAAACACCAATTAATTATTTCTGAGTACCTAAGTTAGCCACCTATAACATCAATGTTCCACCCTATATAATGGTTTTGGCAGTAATTAATGATTTAATTACCGTAGATTCCGGATTTTAAGCCGCTACTTTTTTCCCACATTTTGAACAGCTTTGAACTTTGCGGCCAATAATCCAAAGCGGCTAATGCAAGGTTTTTTTCATGCCGCCTCGTAAACATTTTGCCTCGTAACAGTAGACCAATAAAATTGATGAGTAGTTCACAGAGGTCCAATGAAATTGTACGATAAATCAAGCGCACTTTCACAATTAAATTATTGTAAATCAGTCATTTGTACTCACCCTCATCAACATGGAAAACACTCGAAGCATTGTGCTACCTACCCTACTTAGTTTAAACTATATTTGTTTTCTGTACTACATCGCGGGATGCTATGACGTCACACCCGGTTTCGCGGCGTCTTGTGGGAAAATGCCGTTTGCGATGAAACGGAAAGGAGGGGGGAGCGGATTACGCGAGCGGCTTTGGATCCGAGCGAACTCTGCTTTTAAATGCCGTTTGCGATGAAACGGAAAGGAGGGGGGAGCGGATTACGCGAGCGGCTTTGGATCCGAGCGAAATCTGCTTTTAAATGCCGTTTGCGATGAAACGGAAAGGAGGGGGGGAGCGGATTACGCGAGCGGCTTTGGATCTGAGCGAACTCTGCTTTTAAGTTAAAGGTATCAATAACTTTTCCTGGTAGGCTGCAGTATATATATTTTTTACCAGTCGTTAGGAGATATTGGAATGTTGTTCAGTAAAGAAGTATACGCAACGTATATTTAAAAGTAGCCGCGTACGGGCACGGTTCGAAAAAAAGCATTTGCAATATGTATTTGTTTTTGTTACCATATGGATTTAATTAAAAGTTAAAAAAATCCTCACGTGTAATATCTTTCTGTGTAAATATCTCATATTACAACGTGGGACACCTGCGGCCGAAAATCCGGTGCGGCCTAAAATCCGGTGCGGCCTTTACATTTAAAAAAATGATTTTATTTCTAAAATTAGTGCCAGCGGCTTAAAATCAGGTGCGCTCTGTAGTCCGGAATCTACGGTAATAGATTTGTAAATGTATCCTGGACGTTTGAGTGCTGTAACTTTAAAACTTTAGCAATTTCATCGGTGGGATGGTTTGTCACACCATTCATGGCCTGAGTATGTATCTTCTACCCAAGTCGTTATTACTGAATAATGGTAGTTTGAATAGTGAAATTCCTTTATGACCAGGAACATGTCTCATGCCTGGATTTCCTCCTCATTGAGGGGAGACTGGTGTTGAATTCTTTTTGTTTACTCTCAAGTTGCTTTGCTAATTAAATATAATACAGTAAAATTAATATAACATACAAGTCACAGGCATGCAAACTTCAGCCTGGTCCAGTGGATAATCCCACTGCAAAAGCACATTTCCCCTATTCCCTCTTCTACTATTCAGTTCATGGTCTTTGGCTATTCATTCTTTCTCTTTGTGATGATATTTCTGAGGACACAAAGGTCATAAGGATTCTAATAATTGAGATTGGGGTCCTTCTGAATATCCAGACTTTGCTAATAAATGTCCCATTGTTTATTTTGAGAGAGTTCCTTGTTCCTGCTTTCTTCTGCTATTCAGATGCTGAGTAATTTTAAATTTGCAAAGATAAACCTTTTTTAGATACCTTTTTTTATTTTAAATAAAAGTTAACATAATTCGAACCGCATTAATGAAACAAAACCAGGCAAAATGTTTAGCCAGATCTATGTTAGCAGCATTTCTATTACACTTCTAGTGAATTAATCATGAAATTGGGTCAAATTTATAAAATTTTCACATGTCATAGCTTAAAATGTGACTATCAGTTTTTCTCCCTGATTAATATTGTAGCAGTTACTTGAAAGCAAACCAAAACCGCTGAGAGACTAAGCCAGGGTAATCAACATTGTATGATGCACTTCCAAATAACGAATTTCCAAACTAAGAGAAGTATATTTGATCCTTTATTACAATTCCAACAAAGGCGAATGATCTTATACCGATTTTTTTTTTAAGCTAACAAAACTAAATTAGCGATCTTAGCATTCTAATTAGCGATAAAACTAAGCAAAAGGAAGTGTAATTAGCGGCCAAACTAAATTAGTGTTCCATTTAGCAAAGTTAGTGTACTTAAATGGTCAACAAAAGAACATCTTTTCCCATGGCTCATTCCCTCTGGCTAATGACTAATAAATCCCAAGCATTAATACGTAACTATACTCATTTGCTTCTACCATGCCCCAGCACCCTTGACAGATTACCATAAAATACAATGCAGGCAGAAAATGTATAGCTCTTGCATCCTAGCCCTTAATTATCATGCTATAATGATCACTACATACTACTTAAATAGGAGACATGAATTCAAGGATAAACGTAATATTTATACAGATGTCCCCTTTCTTCTTTCTTTCTTCTAGTTAAGTCATAAAACAGTCATCTAAGCCAGAGGTTACCAGCACTTAACCCAGTACAGAGTGATCTTTACCCACCACTCTGTCAAGTCAGTAAGTCAAGTCAAAGTCATGAAACTTCTAGAGCTGTAGCTCTTCGAACCTCTGCCTGCTGTAGAAGACAGACCTTGGTTATAGGCTTTTCTAGATAGCCGGTCTTGGTCTTGATGTGCACCTGCTGCACAAATTCTCATCTGTCTGGAAAGACATGGATGATTCCTCCCAAGATCCATGAGTTTCAAGGAGCTGTGTTGTCAATAATAAGCACTGTGTCTCCTGGGAGAAAATTGTTTTTTTGTATCTCACCATTTCTGATGTTCCTGTAACTGTGGTAAATACTCCTTGACCCACCGTTTCCAAAACAAGTTTGACATGTATTGGATTGCTTCCATCTATAATGAGCATAAATGTCTTCCTTTTGGAACTCTCCTGGTGGTAAGGATGCTGAGGTTTTCAGAAGCAACAGATGGTCAAGTGTTAGTGCTTCCAAATCATTGGGATCAGAGGATGCTTTAGTAGTTTGTTATCCACTGATAATAGCTTCTATGTCACAAAGGACTGTGTGGAAACCCTCTTCGTCAAGAATCTGTACCTTCATGGTGGAATTGACCTTTCGCACAGACTTGATCAGTCTCTCCCATGTTCTTCCAAGATGGAATTAGAAATCCACTTAATTCCCTTTTGAAGAGGGTCATCACTGATCCATAAATGATTCTACTTTCAGAGGCTTCTCGCAACTTTCACTCAGCTCCAACAAAGTTTGTTGCATTATCAGAGCACGGTTCACAAACCTGTCCTCATCTTTCTATCAAGCATCAAAGTGCGTTAACAAAGGAATCTGTATCTAACAAAGATGCCACTTCCATGTGAACAGTTTGTGTAGCTAGACAGGTAAATAATACCCATACTTCACTGTACTCCTTCTGCTTTTCATTTCAAAAAGGCCAAAGTAGTCTACTCCTACACATGTAAACAGAGGTTCACCTGGAGAGACCCTGTCCAGAGGTAGATCTGCCATATGCTGGCATCCTGGAGTTTCGTGCAACCATCGACAAACAACACACTTAGACGGGATTCTTCTTGTAGCTATACAAACACTGGGTATCCAGTATCTTTGGCGCAACCTGGATAACATGCGGTTATGGCCACCGTGCCCCATTTCTTGAGGTACATGCCTCACAATGAGGTCTGAGATACGAAGATCCTTTGCCAGTATAACAGAATGTTTGTATTCTTCAGGCAGCCCTACTATGCCAACAACTCAAGACAACATCTTCAAGTACTGGATTGAGCTTGAAAATATGGCTATTCTTTTTCACATTTTCCCCCTTTTGCAAACTTGAGAAGTCATCTGAAAATCTTTCTCTGGCAAAACCCAGTGGTTTCCATTTCAGCCTTCCTGACCTTCTCCACTGAGAGACAATCTTGGCTGATCTGACCTTTGGTTTTCTCAGTCTCTGTTTCCAAAGAATACCCTTGTTGTTCTTCTCTAAGTCAGATTGAGAAAAAGTGATGTTCACTTGCTTCCTCTTCTGACCAAGAATCAAAACCAGGTTCTTAAATCTAAGAATCTAAGAATCCAGGCCACTATCTTCCTCAAACGTGAATGAGACAAGAAGTGATGAATAACACATTACCACATCCACCTCCTTTTCAATCTGCATGGCATTCATTGTAACGCTCCATGAGTCTGGAGCAGAAGTTCTCCAGGAAATCAGGATTTGCGGCCCATTCACTTTAAGGCTGAAAAAGATACTGAGGCTCTGACACCTGTGTCTCATTCTTCAGGAAAGCTTTCACCTCCACCCTCTATAGGCCACATCTGCCAAGTTGCTTGAAGTGTTTACATGCCTCCATTGAGATGCTTCTGAAACCTTAAGAATTTCTGAAACTGTTTGCAATGAAGGTTCAGAACCTGGAAGTTTCATTCTTAATATACTTCAGCATAGAGGTGCTATCAGTCCAAAATCCTGAGTGCATGTGCAACTCCTTCCTCCACGATGTGTCCATATAGCTAGCCATTGTAGAAGTGGTGAGCTCCATATGAGGGATGGAAACTGACTTCAATAGAATTTTCCCATGGTAAAAGCACTGTACACCTGACAGCGTGTTCCATAGCCATCTTCACTTGCATCTGTATGATGTTGTAACTGTGCAGCAGTAACTACTCCAGAATCCAGGGGTTTCAGGCAAAAAACAATTTTGAATTCTTCCAACTGGCAGAGTTGTTCCAGCCAGATTGTCCACTCATGAGCAACTGATGTTGGTATAGTGTCATCCTAGCCAAGCCCTTTCTTACAAAGACCTTACAGGATCTCCTTAGCAGATAGCACCACTGGACTTAAGATTCTGAAAGGATCATGGATACAACAAACTGTGGAGAGGGTCCCCCTTCTGGTGAGTGGTCTATCTTGATCCTGATCTTAAATTTGGAAGTATCAGACTGAGTACACCATTATACACTGAGGGTATACCTTGATCCAAATCTAAATCTTTCAGGTCCTTCACTCTTTACTTTTCTGTTATCACAGCTAGCACACTAAGTCTGTTGCTTATCCACTTTGTGAATTGAAACCCGTCTTTATCACAAAAGGATACAAGCTCATGATAGAGAGGCGTCGATTCCTCAGTGGACACTGACTCAAAGCAGTTGTTAACAGAGAAGCAATGCATAATGCTATCTACTGCCTTGCAGCTGAATTGTTCTTCATTGTCTTCTGCGCATTTCCTTGGAGTGAAATTGGCACAGCTTGGTGACAAAGTTTCTCCTAAGAGATGTACCACCATTTTAAAGTCCACTCTATCTTGGTTTTCATCAAGCCACCAGAGCAACCTCAGCAGATCTGCATCTTCTGCCTGATGGAACATTGATTTGATATCTGTCATGATGACCACCAGTTCTTTTCTGAATCTGATTATGACTCTGATCAGTGAGCTAGTAAGATCTGGTCCCTGTAAATCTGAGCATTAAGTGATATTCTCTGAAAAGTCACTGCACAGTCAAACATAGCAAAGTTTCCCTTTTCTGGGATGATAAACACCATGATGTGGAATATATTAGACTTCCTGACCACTGGATTCCAGATCCTTTGCTGGTGCTCTTTTGGCATAACCTTTGGAGATGATGTCCTTCATGAAAGTTATGTAGTTAGTGTAAAATAACAAATATGTCTTAAACCTCTTAAGTTTAGAGCATGCTGTACAGCAGTCTTCCTATTATTTAACATGTTAACCTCCTTTCTCAAAGGTAATCTATTCTGGTAGTGACCATCCACCAGTTTGGAAGAATTTGCAACCAGCTCTGTGAATTTGTGATTGTCTCTTGACAAACCAGGTTGTTTATCCTGACTGCATTCAGGGAAGTCTACTTGACCTGCTGCCAAAGCGCATACAATTTCAAAACTGAGATCCTGCTAAGTGTCAGCTCTGGCTTTGCACAGTCTCTTCCATCACCATTGTCCATTCTCAGTCCAACCCAACATTGTTCTAATTGCATAGGATCCATCATTAACACTGCAAATCACTTGCAATGGCTCCAATGCTTTAGGCACATTTGTCTGAATCTATCTCTGGCAAATGGACATGTTTCAGTTGAACCATTGCTTTGAAATCCCTCTGTCGTGGAATGTTCCCTTTGCTGACAGGCATACTTTCCTGTGTATAGATGTTAGGTAGTTCACTTCTAATCCTGAAACAATGTAGCTACTCACTACCTTCTCTTGACCCATGGTGCATAAGAGAATGTGTGTCCTTTTTCTTGTGAGGCTGAGTTTGTTCATGAGGCCCACTGTGCAGAACACTGCTGTTCTCCCTTGATCTCTGTCTTGTTTCCCTTCTTAGACTTATTTGTACAGAACAATAGAAAGTTTACAATCTTGATCAGGCCATTAGATACCAGGGCACTGCTCACTGCTGTGTCTTATTCTTTCACTGTTTATTTTGATTTTGTCCCCTTTTCGTTAGAATATGAACTTTGCTGGGATGGTTTCCACTACATACCGTGAATGAAAGATACTTGATGTGTTCTGTACACAAACAACTAAAGCAGATACCATTTCTTTTAGGAAGGCAATATTCTCACTATGAGCCCTTTTCTCCAGCTGACAGCACGAATCCAGTTTATGTTCACCCTCGCAGAACAGACAAACCCTTTTCACTGACGGGACCATTTCCCTTCCAACTCCCTTGTCCACTCGTCCCCCCCATCCCTCCCCACCGATCTCCCTCCTGGCACTTATCCTTGTAAACGGAACAAGTGCTACACCCGCCCTTACACTTCCTCCCTCACCACCATTCAGGGCCCCAGATAGTCCTTCCAGATGAGGCGACACTTCACCTGTGAGTCGGCTGATGTGGTATACTGCGTCCGGTGCTCCCAGTGTGGCCTTATATTTATTGGTGAGACCTGACGCAGACTGGGAGACCGTTTCGCTGAACACCTATGCTCGGTCCGCCAGAGAAAGCAGATCTCCCAGTGGCCACACATTTTAATTCCACGTCCCATTCCCAATCTGATATGTCTATCCATGGCCTCCTCTACTGTCAAAATGAATCAAAACTCAGGTTGGAGGAACAACACCTTGTATGCCTGCTGGGTAGCCTCCAACCTACTGGCATGAACATTGACTTCTCTAACTTCTGTGAATGCCCCTTCTCCCCTTCTTACCCCATCCCTGACATATTTAGTTGTTTGTTTTTTCTCTCTCTCTGCCCATCACTCTGCCTGTTCTTCATCTCCCTCTGGTGCTTCCCCCCACTCTTCTCCTTTCTTTCTCCCGAGGCCTCCCGTCCCATGATCCTTTCCCTTCTCCAGCTCTGTATCACTTTCGCCAATCACCTTTCCGGCTCTTAGCTTCATCCCACCCCCTCCGGTCTTTTCCTATCATTTTGCATTTCCCCCTCCCCCCACTACTTTCAAATCTCTTACTATCTTTCCTTTCAGTTAGTCCTGACGAAGGGTCTCGGCCCGAAACGTCGACAGTGCTTCTCCTTATAGATGCTGCCTGGCCTGCTGTGTTCCACCAGCATTTTGTGTGTGTTGTTTGAATTTCCAGCATCTGCAGATTTCCTCGTGTTTGCCCTTCCATTAGTTCCAGGTTCAGTTTTAGCTTTACTTCTCACAGTGGCCACGGTAATGATAAAGCTGCTTCCTTTTAGCCTTGGAGAATGAAATTGTGACATAGTTTTGTTTACACCTTTGCTTATTGTAGTTGATGTAGTATCCTGTATATTCCCATACACCGGGTGTGTAGCAATCTTTACTTTTCTATAATATCAATTAATCTTTAGAGTTCAGAGTATCTCTTGGCTTAAAGTGTTAAGCTACTGGAAAGGATATGTAGGGTAACAGTTCAAATGGTAAAGGTAAATTATAGGATAGAGAGGTAAATCATAGGACTGGAGGGTGGAAAATGTAACATTCAGTTTTTTTAAAATAATGTAAGTGGGGGGCAAAGACTTACATAATTTTTTCCAGAAAGAGTTAATAGGATAAAGAAAATGCTGTGGGTGAATTTAATATGGATTTCAGGAAACATTATAAGCAGGAACTAAGTAGATTATAGCGCATTAATTTTTGGACTTGTTCAAGGATGTGGTCATTGCTAACAAGGCCATCTTTCATAGGCCATTGCAGATTGCCACCCCCCCCCCCCCCCACCTCAAACTTCGCTAGGTTAGACAAGATCAGGGTTGCAAAATTCCTTCACTGAAATACATTAGGGAACCAGATGGGTTTTTGCAGAAAACCAGTAACCACTGACACTGATTTTTGTTTTTATTCTGGGCTCCATTTAATTATTTGAAATTTGAATACCCTTGCTACCATGGTTCATAGTTCCTTGCTTCTGAATCTTAAGCCTGGTTACATGTTACAATAGCCACAAGGAATATGGCCAAATGGGTCAATGTGATATAAGAGCAGCAGAAAGGCAAGAAAATTAGATTCTCCGCTTCAAAGATGGCAGAGTATTTTTATTTCTGAAGCTGCTATAATTAACAAATACAGTTGAAGTCAGAAGTTTACATACACTTAGGTTGAAGTCATTAAAACTCATTGTTTAACCACTTCGCAAATTTTATATTAGCAAACTTATAGTTTTGGCAAGACGTTGAGGACATCTACTTTGTAATTTTTCCAACAATTGTTTACAGACAGATTATTTCACTTTTAATTGACTATATCAGAATTCCAGTGGGTCAGAAGTTTACAAACAAAATCAAAAGAAATCAGCCAAGACCTCAGAAAAAAAATGTGGACCTCCATAAGTCTGGTTCATCCTTGGGAGCAATTTCCAAACGCCTGAAGGTACCACATTCATCTGTACAAACAATAGTATGCAAGTATAAGCACCATGGGACCATGCAACCGCTATACACATTCTGTCTCCTAGAGATGAACATACTTTGGCACGAAAAGTACAAATCAATCCCCGAACAACAGCAAAGGGCCTTATGAAGGTGCTGGAGGAAACAGGTAGACAAGTATCTATATCTACAGTAAAACAAGTCCTATATCGACATAACCTGAAAGGCTGCTCAGCAAGGAAGAAGCCACTGCTCCAAAACCACCATAAAAAAGCCAGACTACAGTTTGCAAGTGCACATGAGGATAAAGATCTTACTTTTTGGAGAAATATCCTCTGGTCTGAGGAAACAAAAATTGAACTGTTTGGCCATAATGACTATTGATATGCTTGGAGAGAAAAGGGTGAGGCTTGCAAGCTGAAGAACACCATTCCAACCATGAAGCATGTGGGGGGGAGCATCATGTTGTGGGGGTGCTTTGCTTCAGGAGGGGCTGGTGCACTTCACAAAATAGATGGCATCATGAAGAAGGAATATTAAATGGATATATTGAAGCTACATCTCAAGACATCAGTCAGGAAGTTAAAGCTCGGTCGCAAGTGGGTCTTCCAAATGGACAATAACCCCAAGCATACCTCCAAAGTTGTGGCAAAATTGCTTAAGGACAACAAAGTCAAGCTATTGGAGTGACCATCATAAAGCCCTGACCTCAATCCGACAGAAAATTTGTCTGCAGAACTGAAAAAGCATGTGCGAGCAAGGAGGCCGACAAACCTGACTCAGTTACACCAGTTCTGTCTGGAGGAATGGAACAAAATTCCAGCAACTTATTGTGAGAAGCTTGTGGAAGGCTACCCAAAATGTTTGACCCAAGTTAAACAATTTAAAGGCAATGATACCAAATACTAACAAAGTGTATGTAAATTTCTAACCCACTGGGAAAGTGATGAAAGAATTAAAAAGCTGAAATAAATCATTCTCTCTACTATTATTCTGACAGTTCACATTCTTAACATAAAGTAGTGATTCTAAATGACCTAAGACAGGGAATGTTTTCTAGGATTAAATGTCAGGAATTGTGAAAAACTGAATTTAAATGTATGTGGCTGAGGTGTATGTAAACTTCTGACTTCAACTGTACATTTCTGCATTTGAGAAAGCAGTGAAAATTGCTGCAGCAAGGTTATTACTGCAGCTGCATGCGTATACACACGTGTGTACAAATGCGCTCACACATGTATGTGTTTGTATATGTATGTATATGTATGCACATGCATGTAGATAGAGAGACCTGCACAATTTCCACAACCAGTTGTGTGTTATACTGGTTATCCATATTGAAAGTGAGGGCTGAAAAATCTAGATGACAGCCAATGAGAGGCTGTGGCTGGTTAGAATGTAGAGTTCTAAGCCACTGTAAAGCCAGAAACATATCAGAATCGGGTTTAATATTACTGCCATATGTCATGAGATTTGTTTTCTTTACATGTGTACAATGCAATACATAATAGGAAAAAATGCATTCCTGTATGTGTTATATAATAGTTAAATCAATAAGTGTTGCAAAAATAGAAATTAAAAGAAGTAGTGAGGTAGTCTTCATGAGTTTAATGTCCATTCGGAAATCAGATGGCAGAGAGGAAGAAGCTGTTTCTGAAACATTGTCTACAAAAAAAGGTTGAAATTTAAAAAGATTGTTATTTCAGGCATTTGATGAATGAATTGGACTATCTTCATGGTGTCATTTAAGTAAAGGAAACTAAGGTTTTTTTAATATCCACACAAAGAACACAGTCCCTTGGGCTCTGCTCATCCATGCCAACCAAGATAGGCAGACTCAATGGGCCAAATGGCCTGAGTCTGCTCCTATATCTTATGGTCTTCCTGAACTACTGTAAATTCCAGTATATAAACCGAAAATTTGGCCCTAAATTTTGGTCCTAAAATTAGGGGTCGGCTTATACAGAGGGTGCCAACTTTGGAAAAACGACCTGTCACGGAAGACAGGTCGTATTTATTGGCTGTTTTCGAGTCAAATTTGTTCCACTGTCGATGCATGAATTCTTTGAATGGTTTGATTAAACTCGCATCTAGTGGCTGGAGCACGGACATCAAACCACCGGGGATGACTGCAATTACCGTATTTTCAGCTTTCAGTGCTGCTTTTGTCTCACCTGACAAGTGCGCTTTGAACATATCCCAGACAAGTAGCAACTTTTCCTTCCCAAAACCTTCGGGATGTTGACGCCTCACCTCTTTAACCTACTTCAAGCAACCCGCTTCGTCCATCCAGCAGCGTTCTTGAATGTAAACAACAACACCCCACGGGAATTTTTGGGACTCCAACACTTATGATTTTTAAAAAGACGGATGAAGAAGTGAAAGATTGGGTTAGTAAGTTTGTAGATGACATGAAGATTGGTGGTGTTGTGGATATCCTGAAAGTTTGTTGTAGGTTACAACGGGCAGTGAAGGATGCAGAGTTGAGCTGAGAAGTGGCAGATGGAGTTCAATCTGGAAAAGTGTGAAGTGATATACTTTGAAAGAACAAGCTTGAAGGTGGAGTACAAGGTTAATGGCAGGATTCATAGCAGTGGAAGGACAGATGATCTTGGGGTCTAAGTCCATAGAGTGCTCAAAGTTGTTGAAGTTGATAGGGTGGTTAAGGTGTGTTTCCTTCGTCAGCTGGGAGATTAAGTTCAAGAGTTTTGAGATAATGTTGCAGCTCTATAAAACTCCGGTTAGAATACACTTGAAGTATTGTGTCCAATTCTGTTTGCCTTAGGATGTGGAATAGAGAGGGTGGAGAGATATTTACCAGGATGTTGCCTGGATTGGAGAACATTTCTTATGAGGAAAGTTTGAGCGATCTAAGGCTTTTCTCTTTGGAGCAAAGGAGGTTGAGGGGCAACTTGGTGGATGTGTATATGGTTATGGAGGATCTAGATTGAGTGGATAGCCAGCACCTGGGCAGTAATGGCCAAAACAAGAGGATATCCTTTTAAGTTGAGTAGAGGAACGTTAAGGGGAGATGTTAGAGGTAGGTTTTGTACACAGCAAGTGATTAGTGCCTGGAACGCACAGCCAGGGTGGTGGTAGAAGCTAATACAACAGGGCCATTTAAAATACTCTTAGATAGGCACATGGGTGTAAGAAATGTGGAGAGCTATGGGCTGTGTAAGAGCGAAGGGTTAGATTGATCATAATGTAGCTTTATATAGGTGAACATCATGAGCCACTGTCCTGTACTATTCTGTGTAATTATTTTCATTGAGAGTTCAGTATACTTTATGCAAAAGGTTCAATTAACTCATACCTTTGTCTATCCTCACTGTTGAGGCTACCTGACCTGATGCAGTTTTCCAACATTTTCAGCTTTTATTTCGGAGTTCTTGCACAGTGTTTTCTTTTGCTTTTTGGTTTGATAGCTTATGCATCAAAACTTAAACCAAATAAAAACCACTGCAAATGCAGGAACTCTGAAATAAAATTTGAACTTTTTACAATTAGGCCTGTTTGCTATTCACTCTATTCCATGATAAGAGATGGATATAAATAGAGTGAGAAACAACTCCTTAATACAGGCAGTCCCCAGATTACAAACAAGTTCTGTTCCTGAGCCCATCTTTAAGTCAGATTTGTACGTAAGTCGGAACAAGTACATCCGGTATTATTTAGCGACAGTTAGTCAAACATTTGTCTTAGTATATATATATTTTACCTTTCTATGCATATAAAACACATAAGAAACGTCTGTATTCCAACAATTAAACCACTGCTTTGCTTAGTAATAATTGTAGCTTTCATCAGGGCAGGGCCTTTCACATGCTCCATTATTCTCACTTTATCCTTCAAAATTGTTCCGATTGTTGACTGACTGTAGCCTAACGCTTTTCTAGTGACTGATGAAGTTTCACCTCTTTCCAAACACTTTATTATTTCCACTTTATTTTCAATCATGATCACTTCCCATCAACGGAACAGAAACACTGCGGGCAGCAGGTCCCGAGCGCCGCCGGCTCCTAAGGACCACTCTACTGAATTCCCCGGGTCCTAAAGTCTACCGCACTGCGACGGGTTAAATGGGACAAGTGGGGGCTGTGCTGGGTTTGGGTATTTGATTCTCCACAATATTCAGCGTGGGAATTTAAACTGGAGGTGGCAGTGTTTTTTCTTTCTTTTTTTCAATCTTTTTATTAAGTTTCCAATAAACAATATTAATACTAATACATAGAGATCAGGAGTACATTAATAATGGTTAACATGTAGAAACACATATTCCAAGTAACAAATGGAGTCTAACCTCCCAATCTCTTAGTAATTAACCATGAAAAAGATAATTATAATTATAAAAAAGAGAGAAAAAGAGGGAAAAAAACCCCAAACTAACCTAAAAAACCTCGCCATCAACCCAGCATAGATGGACAGTGCGCTCGGGTGCAATCTGTCACTGGATCGAACTAGGGAACTTCCGTTCTTGAGCCAGGCACTGATCTTACTGCGCCACCAGCTGACCGGAAAAGGTGGGGGGACGGAGTTAGGGTGAATCTTGCTAAGAAAAACTTAAGCCAAGTACAAAGTCACACAGTCAACACAGTGTCAACGGCAACGATTTAAAATGGTGGATGGTGTTCTCCTTCCTCAGTTCATAAGTACGAGTTGTTCATAAGTCTGACGTTCGTAACTCGGGGACTACCTGTATTGTCCATCTCATAAATACTGTCCTTTTTCAAAAATAAATTCCATAATTTCACATCAGAAATGTTAATTGCTTCCTCAGCATTTTATAGGTTTGTAGTTCAAAATATTTTAATATATAATATTTTAGTATATAAATTTGAAAAATGGAAAAGCTTACAGAGAAGGAAATTGAGACAAAGAATCATATTGAAGGTTCTGGAGTGTTATGTAGACTCGGTAAGATGGCATATTTCTTTCCTTGAAGACATTTGTAAATTAGATGTTTTTGTTGCGAACTGCTAGTTTTAGGCTGCTGTTCCTGGTACAGAAAAACTCCAATATTCTACTATTGAATTGCTTGGAAGTCTTGAAGGTTGCACCTATTACTCCATAGGTGAAGTTTCTCACATCCTTTCTGAACTCATTAGGACTCTGTTCCCAATGCTCTCTTTACACTTGCCAGGTTTGGTTTCTTGTCTCTTTAAGCTCACCTGATTTACTACAGAAGGTATTATATAGTTGATTAATATTTAAAACAAATTAAAAAGGGGTGAGATTTTAATAACAGTAGCATCCAGTAGTCCAGAGAATTTGCCAGTCCAACACTACCAAAGGGGTGCTAGGTTATCAGCATTTTACTATATTAGTTATTCCAAATATATTAAATTACTTAAATTTCCTTGCTGTGGATAGGATTCTAGCACCTACCGTAATTAATGGTAGTGTGTTCTAATTATTGTGTTGCCATATTGTACAGGTTATACGTGAAGAGGGGATGAGTAAAGTATGTTATTTAATGTGGATTCAGGATTTTAGTTAAGGAAAGCCACAAGAATAATAAAGTAGGCAGACTGTTTACATATTTTAGACAAGAAAAGGGAAATATCATCAAATCCTATCAGTGTTAAATGATGATATCCATCTGCCCAATATAGTTGTTAGTGGTAGAGCTTTTTTGAAAAGTTGCTAATTGAATTATCCCAGGGTTGTCCTTGGACTCTGAGTATCTATTGTTGTTGGCAGAAGTAAGGCCTGATGATATTTGAAATAAAAACAGAAAACTATGGAAATTATGTCCAGTTTTGATAGATCTGAAAAGTCTTTTACAATTTTTTTCCATTTCATTCTGCCAAGTCAGAAGATAAGATGTTGATCTTCGACATCTCATTGAGATTCATGGGAGTAGTTTCACATGCCAAAGCTCGAGGGAATGGAATGGAAAGGTAAAGTGATAGACATTTAGAAACTCAAGAATACCAATTGGTTTAAACAAAACTGTCCACAAAGCAGCCATCCAGTTTGGCTTTAGTTTCCCCAATGTATTGTGATGTAAATTGTAAAAGGTACAACTGATCTTTGGAGATGTTGACCCCTAGGTAACCCAGGAATGGCAGAGACTGATACAGTTTGGCACCAGTGATGTTGCAGGAGTTGGTAGTCATTATTAAACTCAATGTATATTAGAAGGTTTAGACCTTGTATTTGTGTGTGCTCAAAAGCTTTCTTGAAGAAATACAACATCCTCTCTTACCCCTGAGAATCTTGGGTTTATAATGACTTAAGTAGAGAAAGAGCATTTGGGATGTTCAGAATCTTAAGGTCATGCATGGGAGGACATTGAGACCCTGCACAAGGAGTAAGCAATCTACAATACAGTGTAGTTATTTTATGTAAGTGTATAAGAAGTCTGACAAATGGAGAACAAAAGTTGTAAAATATGTAAGTACCAGTTCTGTAATTTTAAAAAATGTCAACTAAATGATTTCATGTTTCTGAGATGCAGGGGATCTGGCTCTTGAAAGGGAAACTAAAAGTTATAACTTATTATGAAAACTGTACACAAATATATATAAGGCATTGGTAAAATTACATTGAAAACTCTGGATGGTATTGGTATCCTTATTTAAGGAAGGTAATTAAATGCATTGTATTAGTTGTTCGTCCTTTGGAGTCAAAGACAACCACGACTTCTGTCAGGTGGAGGGTTTGTGAGGCCAATCCAGGCCCTGAAAGCTCGCCCACATGTGGGACACATGAGGTAGGTGCTGCAGTGGAAGTGGAGGTAGCTCGAGCCTTGCGCGCGGCACGTTTCCTCTGAGTCTCTGTGGTACGTCTGATTTCTGCTGCATAGGTTGGGTGGTCCAGAGCAAGCGATTCCCAGCTACTGGGATTGATGTTGAGGTCTTTGAGGGACACTTTGAGGCAGTCTTTGAAACGTTTCTTCTACCCTCCAACTGAGCGCTTGCCCTGGCTCAGCTCTCCATACAGCAGCTGTTTTGGTAGTCAACTGTCAGACATCCTGACGACATGGCCAGCCCATCTGGCTTGGGCTTTCTGTAGGAGGGTGTAGAAGCTGTGGGTGCTAGCCCGCTCCAGGACCTCCGTGTCTGGGACTTTGTCCTGCCATCGTACATGGAGAAGTCTGCGGAGGCAGCTCAAGTGGAAGTGGTTGAGCTGTTTAGCGTGTCTGCTGTAGACAGTCCAGGTCTCGCTGGCATAGAGGAGGGTGGTGAGAACCACTGCTCGGTAGACCTTCAACTTGGTGGTAAGGCTGAGTCCTCTCCGCTCCCATACATTCTCATGGAGTCTCCCAAAAGCGGCACTGGCTTTGGCAATTCTGTTGCTGATCTCTGCATTGTAAGCAGTTTAAAAAAGACGGACTACTAATAACTAGAGTGGCATGTTTCTGTTATTGTAGAAGGTTGAACAGGCTGAGCTTTTATTGACAAAATGCTCAAAGAAATCAGGTAAGGCATAATCTATGCAGGGAAATTAACAGTTAAGGTTAAATCTGAGTTTAAAGATGAAGGGGAGATGGCCAGGGAGTAAAAAGCAGATAGAAGAGGGGAGAGTTGGTCTTCCCACCCTGAATTTCTTTATTCTATTCTCCATCTTCCTTTCCTATGAGGCTCTATCTTCTTCAGCTCTTTGTCACTTCCACCAACTTGTGCTGTTTTTATACTCCCCTCCTCTAGCTGCCTGTTACTTCCTCTCCCAACCAAATCCATCAATGGGCTTGCCAGCTCTTGTTCCACCCTTCCCTCCAGCTTTTACTTTGGCCACCTCCCCTCTGTCCTTCAGTCTAAGTGAAGGGTCTTGACCCGATGGCAACTGTCCATTACCTTGCATAAATCTTGCCTAATCTGCAGCATTCCTCTAGTTTCATTCTTTCAATCCGCCCAATCGCTAGGCCCCTCCATCCCAACGAGCTGTGTCGCCCGGCAACCCACCTGTTTCATCCTAGCTTAATCACAGGATAATTTGCAATGACCAGTTAACCTAACTAATATGTCTTTAGGCTGTGGGAGGAAACTGGAGTACCTGGATGAAACCCACATGGTCATGGGGAGAAATTCTGTTGTTGCAGATTTCAGCAACGGCAATATTATCCTGTGTCTTCACTCAGCTTTTATCCAGTACCATTTAGAAGAGTGAGAGGTGATTGAAATGCAGAAGATGCTGTCTGGTCTTGATAGGTTGGAGGGACAAGCAGAAGACCTGGGTTATGCACACCTAACTTATGAACAAACATACATACAAAAAAGCTCCCTCTCTTCCCTCCCTCTCTTCCCTCCCTCTCTTCCCTCCCTCTCTTCCCTCCCGCCCCCATTTCTCCTTAGGGGAGATTACTGAGGGGGATATCACTCATGCCATTCCTTACAATTCCGCTGAGGTATGATTACCATATCAAATTGCTGTTTTTCATGTTTTCTGCAAATTTATCTTAATAGATGTGTGTATAAAATGGAACCTGTTACCTGGGGGTCATGTAATTTGGGGAATATGTTTCATTGCCTGACAGAATATAGAATAAAAGATCACTATAAATGCTCAACATTATAATTTTTTTTTCCCCCGGTGATCATGAGTCTTCATAAAATTGTTCCACAAAGCATGCCCAATCTCTGAGTATTTTGAATCTCTGAATATTTTGAAGGCAGTGGAAAGAATGAAAGGTTGGAGATGATAGATGGAGGTGCAAAGTTGAGGTTACAGTTCAGCCGTGATCTTGTTAAATGGCGGAAAGGGCTAAAATGGTGTACTTCTGCTTTTCATTCGTGTGTTTTTCATACTTTTTTCTGATCTACTGAATCATACCACTATGAGTGTTGGTGACGATGATGAATGAGTGCACTTTATGTGCAGACGGGTATTGACTCATAACTGGGTGGAAGTCTAACTGCGGGTAAAGAAACCAACCTTTAAGATGACTCCATATGATGAATTTCCACTTGGGACAATAGAGAGACTGCAAATATATTTTTACTTTAGGTTTCATGCCATTCAAATTAATCCAAATTGCTTTACAGCAAATAACATAATTTTCGAGTTGTAGGAAATACAGAGCAAAATCTACCAAACAGCAGTGAAATAATGATTAGAAAATCAGCATCTCTAAAGTAATTTTTTTCAATAAATAATAGCTGTGTCATTGGATTGATTCTCTTTGAAATGGTACTTTGAGTTTTGGATATTTACGCAGGTGGGGCTTTTAGTTGTTATGAAAAAACACACATTTCAAAGTGCATTTAGTTTCAAAGTACGTATTCAGTTTACAACCTTGAGATTCATCTTCTTACAGGCAACCACAAAACAAAGAAACAATAGAACCTCAAAGAAAAACCCCAACAAAAGGCCATCAAACACCCAGTGTACGAAAAAAGAACAAATCCTGCAACAATAAAAAGTAAACAAATAACATAAACCGCAGAATCCCCAAAAGTGAGTTCTCAGTGCTGTGCCTATGGCCACAGCTGTTAGTTCTGAGCTGAAGTGCCCTGATCATATCACAAAAATAGTTTTAAAAAAAGTAAAAAGACACAAGAAACATGAACTGCAGAGTTCCTGAAGCGAGTCCACAACTGTGGAGCACGTTCAGTGCTGAAGCTAGCTGTCCAGAAGCCAAGCAACAGCCACTCCTGTACCTGGTGACATGAGACCCTAGACTCCACCCACAGGCAGACAGTGCTGAACATCTGTTCATTTTCCACTCTTTCCTCTACGATTTTAAAGCTTGACGCTTTAATTGGCGCAGAGTAATGGAACCGAACACGGGTTCTTGTTCCACCATTAGGAATTGACACAGAATCTTATCCACACCGAATCCCCCAGGCGTTCACAGAAGCACCAGATCATTCAGGCGACCCAAAAATACATTCTTAAAAGGGAAAACTACACGCTGCAATTGATTTCAATTTAGATTGAATTTCATTAATTATTAAATATGGTTGTCAAAGTGCATAAAATTTTGATTTGTACAGGTTGATCCAGGAAAAAATATTATTTCCTTTGGTACAGAAATCCTCAAATCTCAAAATTAATGCTAAGTCATTCTATATACATGTAGATTTACATACACTGTAGGCCTCGAATGCTAAGTCAATGGAAGTTTGTTCTTGACCCATCAAAACAAGTAACCAATATTTTGGTCCTACTGCTATGTCCCCTATCATGTCATAGTTCCCTTGATGCTAAGTTATCTTTGCCCTGAATATTGGTTCCCATTCTTGGTGGAGAGTCCTGGCATTTTGTTCGTTATTTGTGCTTGGATCAGATTACTTTCTAAAACTACATTGAACTACACTAAGTAAGGTATTTACTTAAAATAAAATGTGGAGTATTTTCTGGGTCAAGTGAAACAATTGTATGATTTTCCAGCAGGGAAGTAAATAAATTGCACCAATTTCTTCCCACCCAATTGTCCTGCGCTGATATTCAGTTCTCCATCCAAATACTTTACAGAGCATTTGACTTTGCATTTTTCCTCAAGTTCTATTCCATCTGAAGCTGTTAATGTCTTCCAATTATACTGAGTGTTTAAGTGAAAATTTGTTTCCTCTTGAATGTTCATCCTGTGATCAAACCTGCGAGTTTATTATTTAAATGAATATTCAAATACAAATTAAAATAGTGTGAAATGTTTTATTAAATCATTTTGAAAGGCATTAATACATTGTTTTTATGAACTTGAACTTTGCTCATGGTGAAGTTATAAATTTCCTTACTATTAAAATGTATACATTAGTGCTTGCAGGTTATTTGGTTTTGTTGAGTATACATTTTTATGAAGAATTACTCATTTACTTAAAGAATTTGTATGTGAAGGCTAATTTCTGCAGATGTTTAGAATGTGTTATATGATTTTTTTTGCTGAATTGTCTTTTGGTGCTTTTTGATAGTGGATTTGGGTGCCATTGACACAGACAATGCTTCAAATATATTTTCTGCACTAACATTCTCTGTTTCTATCACTCATTTTGTGCCTGAAGCTATGTGTTTCTCAGTGTTACATAATGGAAGTGGCAACTACTTGGATTTTCACTCATGCATTGTTAACCATAGAAATCCCAATACTTGTGTGCAGATTGTTGCTCTGAATCCTTACACAATATGACCAAGGGCAATTATGAATGATCACATGAAATGTGTACAGAGTGTTCTTACTGTATGGAGAAACAAGACAATAGATGCTGGATCTTGGAGCAAACAATAAAATGCTGAAGAACTCAGTAGGCCATGCAGCATCTCTGGTGGCTTTGCATCAGGACTGGTAGTGGGGAAGCTGCACAAAAAAAGTTGGCTAGTATGTAGATATTGAAGGATGTCTATTTAGAGCAGAGATGCAGAAAAATTAGTCTAAGGGTGGTGAATCTGTAGAATTTGTTGCCTTGAGTGGCTATGGAGACCAAGTCATTGGGTGAATTTAAGGCAGAGATAGGTTCTTGATTAGCCAGGGCATCAAGGGGTATGGGGAGAAGGCAGGGGAGTGTGGATGACTGGAATAATTGGATCAGCCCATGTTTAAATGGCGGAGCAGACTCAATGGGCTGAATGGCCTACTTCTGCTCCAATATCTTATAGTTTAAGTGTGGACAAAGAGTGGGTTTAGGGATGAATGGTGCAATCAGATGAGTATGGTGATAATTGTGATGGAGCTAGGAGAAAGGAAGGGATAAAGATGAAAAAGGCAAACAAAGGCCAAGCACAAACTAGAAAACACAGAAGATTTACAGTGTAATGTTATGTACATTGAATTTTCCCATTTCAGGTTACCCACACCCCCTGTGTTTTCTTCCCATGCCCACCATTACTCCCAGATACTCTTCCCATACCCCCCACCTCATCTGCTCTATTTGCCTATCATTCCCCTGCCCCACACCACCAACATCCAAATAACTACATTCTCACACCTCTCTTGCACTTCTATATATTGGCCAACTTTGTACTCTTCTCTCCCCCAAAAAAATCTTGGTGCAGTTTCTTGGTCTAAAAGGTCAACACATCCCCTTTGCCTTCACAGATATTGTTTGATCTGCTGATTCCTTCCAGCAGTTCTTTTTAAATCTGGGTTATGTACCCTGAAATTGATATGTTTTTTGTTTCTGATATGACTGTCAGGTCACAATTACTGCTGAGCAAACACTCTGACCCTAAAATAATACTGTTATTTCTTTGAATTATAAGCTTTAGATAAGTATTTCAATACATTAAAAAAAAACTTTCTTCCCTTTCCCTTTGTTTTATTTTTTGCTGTTTCAGCTCTTGTCCTTGTGTTTGTATTCTAAGTATTGAAACTTGGTAGAATTTGGTTGTATGGCTAAATTGAAGACACAAAAAGATTTCTGGGTCCAGATGGTTACAGATAGCAAAGGGAAGTTCATACCACAGAGATCATGCAATATTTGAAGCTGGCATTCTTTTTCTTTTGGTAACAAGTGCTTTTGCTTCTTTGTTGACTGCCAAGTCCAGATTTGTGTCAGATCACTATCCAGGACAAATTTCCTGTGCCAATAATAATCTTAACATGTTTAAGAATAATTTTATAGCACCTCCAGTCAGAAGAATTAAGTTTTTGTTTACACAATATACGTGACCTCTGCATTATGGCCTATGGGTAATGGAAGATCACCCTTACAGTAGTCACATATTGCTAGCCAAGTATTTGAGACATAGAAGAAAATTCATTTTCATGGAATTTATGTTGGGGGGGTGTGCCAATAAACAATTATTTTACAGCTCATGTTTTTTGATGCATTACAAATGATGTAGTTTCCTGGTATGGAAAATTGTATTACAGTCAGTTTCTAGCAATGCTACCTCCCCCATAATGCCATGGTCACCTTTAGAGGGGGAAAAATAAAGACAATAAATAAAGACATGTCAAACAATAGGATTTTGTAGGCTGAGAAGTTCAATATCATTACAAAACAGATTATTTTTTAAAAATAATTGACCAATATAGAATTGCAGATACATCACCACTATTTTTATATTAATGCCATATAAAATGATGCATTTGTGTAAACAAAGAATTATTTGCACTTTATGCAATGACTCAACAGCTTTGATTTTTCTGGCTATCCATCCCATAGGATGATGGTTCCTTTCAGTCAGTCAGTGGGGTTTGATATGTGCGTCCTGGAGTGGCTGTACAGGACGATCCTTGACAGGCACTGCTTGCCACATACTTGGCAGGTGAGGCCTGGAGGGGCAACAGGGGCAGAACCTCTGTTGTGGTACTTCCTGTGTCTTTCCTCTGTTGCCTCTATGAGCTTGTTCTCAGCAGTGTCCATACCTTTTCTGATGGTGTCCCTCTACTGTGAGCAATCTTGAGCCAAATCCTCCCATGTTGATGGAGCAGTGTCAGCTTTTTTGAGGCTCCTGTGCAGAACATCCTTGTACCGTAGTTGCTGGCCTCCTTGTTTTCGGGTACCACTGGTCAGTTGGCCATACAAGATGTCCTTGGGCAGTCTTCCATCAGGCATTCTGACAACATGTCCAGCGCAGTTGGGCTGACTTCACCAAGGTTGAAACTGCTGGCATTCCAGCTTGAGAGAGGACCTCTGTATTGGAGACCTTGCCTCGCCAGGTGATCTTCACCAGACAATGTAGGTAACGCTGCTGCAGTTGGTCAGGCTGGTGTACCACATCTCACATCTGTATAGCAAGGCTGATATGACAACGGCCCTGTATACCTTGCACTTGGTGGCCAACCTGATGTTCTGTGACCAAACTCGATCTTTCAACTGACCAAAGGCAAAACAGGCTTTTCTGGTTCTTGACTCAATCTCCACATCCAGAGAAGCTGAGGATGTTATTATTCTGCCCAGGTAGCAAAACTTGTTGACAGCATTGAGACGAGTGTCATCAATGAGGATAGTTGGTTCTTTGTAGCTTGAGCCAGGTCCAGTTGGTATAAAACTAATGTCTTTTTCAGGCTGATTGTCAGTCCGAAGCTTTTGGCTGCACTGGCAAAGCGACTGGTGATCTCCTGTAAGTTTTCGAGAGAGTGGGCAACCAGTGCACAGTCATCAGCAAACTGTAGCTCATGCGCCACAATGTCCCTGACTTTTGTTTCTGCTCTTGCGAGGTTGAGGAGCCCACCATCAGCCCTCATTTGTAGGAAGACTCCTGACTTCAGGTCTGATGTGGCATCCTGAAGAACAGCAGTAAAGAATAGTCCAAACAGAGTAGGAGCCAAAATACAGCCCTGTTTTACACGGTTGCTGATGGGAAATGGTTCTGACAACTCACCACACATGTTGATGCGGCCTTCCATGCCTTCGTGGAACTGACAGATAATGTTGGTTAGGCGTGGGGGCAACCGAATTTTGGTAGGAGCTTCAATAGGCCATCTCTACCAATAGTGTCAAAGGCTTTGGTTAGATCAACAAATGTGATATAGAGACTTCTCTGCTGCTCAACACATTTCTCTTGGGGCTGCCTTAGTGAGAGGATCATGTCCACTGTACTACGGCCTATTCGAAAACCACACTGGTTTTCAGGAAGGATGCTGTAAGCGTCTAAGGATGATCTTCACAAGGCATTTTCCTGCAACTGACAGAATAGAGATGCCACAGTAATTGTTGCAGTCTCTCTTGTCTCCCTTGTTCTTGTAGATGGTCACAATTGATGCGTCTTTGAAGTCTTGTGGTAGTTCTGCAGCTCCCCACAACTTTGTGAACAGCTGGTGCAGGCATGATGTCAGCGTGTTACCACCATACTGGTCGATCTCGGCTGCGATACCGTCAGACCCTGGTGCTTTGCTGGGTTTTAGTTGTTTGATGGCTTTGATGACCTTGTGAAGAGTAGGGGGAGCATCTAGCTCGAGTAGTATGGGTCAAGGGTGTACTCTGCCCAGTGCTTCATCTGTGATGGTTTCTGGTCTGTTCAGCAGCTCGTGGAAGTGTTCTTGCCATCTTTTCATGTACTCTGACTTCTCAGCTTTGATTTACCTGTCCAATGAACTTGATGCAGCATTCATAATGCATGGTTATTTACTTGCAGTTCTGAACTTGGCTGTGTGTAACCAAAATCTTTAGTTATGAATCAACATTGGCAAATGCTGTTGTTACACAGATCTATGTGCATGCTGAATAGCAAAAATAGCATGCAATAAAGCATAGTGATTACACTGCTTTGAATTATATATTAATTTATTTGTAATATTTTGTTTGATGTGCTGTGTATGATGTATGTTTTATGGGTGCACCATGGTCTAGAGGAACGCTGTTTTGTTGTATATATGTACAGTCAGATGACTATAGATTTGAAATTGAACGATGTTAATGGACCAAAACAAAGTTCTGCAAGCCACACATAGTCATGCAAAGTGGTGGCCAACTAAACAGCCTATGAGAAGAGATGTCTCCAAAAGTATATTCGGTGATGGCAGAATCTCCACCATTGACTATTTTATGACCTGGAGGAATAAACAGAATTGGCCTCCGCAAAGAGAACTCAGATACTGGAAGTATGGGCCCAACAACATCTGGCTACAGTCCCAAAACCAGTGCCCCAGTGTTTGTAACTGGCTTTTCTGCTATAAGGTGAAAGAATATCTTTTTTAAAAAAAGGACAATTCAATCAAGCTAATTACTGTAATCTTCAATCAACAATGTAATGGAAGATGTTGTCAACATGATTTCAACTGATTCTGAGCAATGGCTTGCTCACTGATTCCAATTTGTTTTGCAGCAGATTTGTTTGTTTCCAAAAATTACAGCAACTATAGAAAGATGTGGGCCAAAGAGCTGAATTCCAGAGGAAATTGGATTTTCATGTGGAAAATTGGCTGTTTTATTCACAAAAAGCAGGACAAATCCATTTTGGCTAATCACTGGCTAATTACTATGCTCTCAATCATCAGCAAAGTGAAGGAAGTGTTTAAAGTGCTATCCATCGCATTTACTAATAACTTCCTCACCAGTGCCTACTTTGGGTTTCTCAAGGACCACTCACCTGAAGTTGTTATTACAGCCTTGCTCCAAAGCGCTCACTTCCAGAAATGAGGCAAAAAGTAACTGCCTTGACATTGAGATAAAATTTCAGTGTCAGGGAACTTCTGTAAAACTATGGTCAATTGCATCAGAGGGAAGTACTGCTTTGGGTGGAATCATCTTTTCGGAAAAGAAGGTTCTTATTGTTGGTGCTCAATCATCCTAGTGTTTGGACATCACTGCAAAGTTTCATTTTACAATGCCCAATGCATTACCTTCTGCAGGTGCATCATCGTTAAAAGTCAATGTTTGCTGATGATTGTAAAATATTTTCCATTCACATCTCTTAAGAAAAAAAAATCAAATTAATTTTTCGTAGAACAGGGCCAGAATATTTGGACATCAGCTTAAGTGGCACATGATAATATTGATGCCACACGTCAGCATTTCCAGCAAGTTGGGTGTCCAACTATTTCAAACTTCTGTCCTTCTCTAAAATGATCCTAAAGGGGTCACTGTTAACCAGAATATCAACTGAACCAGCCAAACTACAAGTATTGTGGTTACGTTAGTCTGTGAAAGGCTGAGTATCATTCAGTATGGGAATCACTTTCTGACATCTCAAAAACCTTTCCACTTTTTATAAGATACCTGATCAAGTACTCTTCATTTATCTGAATGTTTGGAGCTCAAGCAGCACAGAATTTGCACACAGTGCAGCCCATTTGATTGGATGCCATCCACCTTAAACTTCTATTCTCTCCATTGTTGACATGTCTCCTAAACCTGAAACTTGCCATCAGAAACACAAAGGGCAGCTCACACATATGAACATACAAATTAGTGGCAGCTGTAGATCACCTTGCTTATCAAGCCTATCCTGTCTACATTATTTAAAACATATATGTCAAACTCAAGGCCCACGGGCCAAATCCGGCCCACGGTGGAATTATCTTTGGCCCGTGAGATAATATCTAATTACTATTGAAGCTGGCCCCAGTAATCGAAGCGCCTATGGCGTATGATATGGCTAATGCTGAGTTTATTCAGGTACTAGGTTTTCAGGGTTTTTAGTGTTTATTCGGCAGTCTTGCTCGGCAGTCTTCTTCATAAGAAATGGAATTTGTAAAGTGAAACATTTTGGAGTTATAGCAGAGACTGAGACACATGAGAGCAGGCTGAAAAAACGGAGGCAACGAAAGCTGCGTTCGCACGCGTCCGACTGATCCGGCCCGCATGAAGCTGCATTTTGCTCAATCCGGCCTGTGACCTAAAATGAGTTTGACACCCCTGATTTAAAATGAGTAAAGTTTAAAAAATCATATGTACATGCATTGAATAACTTTGGCAGCTTAGTGTATGGTTTACGCATGAAGTCAGGTTGCCAAGAAATAACAGTGATTATAGTGGTAAACTAATGATCCAGAGATTTTTAAAAAATAAAGGCACAATCTGTGCAGGTAAACAGAGTTAAGATTTCAGTTTGATGACCTATCATTAGAACTGGGAGAAGCTGAAGATAATTAAAGTTGCAGAGAAAGTATGGTAAAGACAAGTGAAATACAAAAGGTATGTATGGGGCTGGTATAAATACAGTTGCAAGAAAAGGTTTGTGAACCCTTTGCAGTTACCTGGTTTTCTGCATTCATTACTCAAAATGCGCCTGATCTTCAGCTAAGTCACGATAATAGACAAACACAATCTGCCTAAACTAGTAACACGCAAAACAATTGTACTACTCCTCATCACTACTGAGTACACCATTTAAACAATCAGTCAAAGTTCAGAACCATATGTAAACCTTTGGGGGGAAATGCCTTCTATAAAAACTATTTAGAGTCAGGTGTTCCTGTCAGTGAGGTCAGATTGGAGGTGTGGGTTGTAGAGGTACCCTACCCTGTTTAAAATTTCTTTTAAAAAGACATTCAAGTTACTGACAGCCAGTTCTTCTCAAGAAGGATCTGTTTATGTGCACTATGCCCTGATCAAAACAACTTACAGAGGACCTGAGCAGAAGAATTGTAGCGATGCATGAAACTGCAAAAGTCAAGAAAAGCATTTTTAAAGACCTGAGTGTTCATTCATCCACAGTAAGAAAAATTGTCTACAAATGAAGGAAATTCAGTACTGTTGCTACTCTCCCTAGGAGTGGGTGTTCTGCAAAGATTGCATGAAGAGCACAACCTGCCATGCTGAAGGAGATGAAAAAGAACCCATGGGTAACAGCAAAAGACCTGTGGAAATCTCTAGAACTACTTGAAATCTGTTCATGTGTCCACTAGAACAAGAATGATGGTCATGGAAGGACACCACTGATCTCAAAAAAAACCTGCTGTACGTCTCAAGTTTGCAAAAGACCACCTGGATGTTCCAAAACATTTCTTGGACAATGTTCTGTGGACAGATGGGACAAAACTTTTTGGCAGAAATGCACATCACTATTTTTGGAGGAAAAAGGGCACTGCACACCAACACCAAAACCTCATCCCAGCTCTGAAGCATGGTGGAAAAAGCATCATGGTTTGGGGGTGCTTTGCTACCCCAGGGTCTGGATAGTTCGCAAATGTTAAGGGAACAATGAATTAAAAATTATTTCAAGACATCTTATGAGAGAATGTCAGGGTAGCAGTCTGTTACCTGAAGCTTAATAGAAGTTGGATGATGCAACAAGACGGTGATCTGAAACACAAGTAAATTAACAACAGAATGGTTTAAATAGAAGAAAATTTGTGTTTTGAAATGGCCAAGTCAGAGTCCAAACCTTAACCCAATTGAGATACTGCAGCATGACCTGAGAGGGCTGTTCATGCAAGGTATCCCAGAAATATTGATGAAATGAAACTGTTTTCTGTGGAGGAATGGTCTAAAATTCCTCCTTGCTCTTGATTAAACAATGTGTTCAATAAATACATGAAATGTTCAATTGTTTGTGTGTTATTAGTCTAGACAGATTGTGTTTGTCTGTTATTGTGACTTAGATGAAAATTGGATTTGGTTTCCATAGAGTGGTAGAGACAAATAATGTGAGTGTTGGGTACAATGTAAAAAAAAATGAAGGAAGTTATAAGGAAATTGCAGATTAACATGGAAAGAATATTTAGGGCCCCAGATAACAGATCCTAGAATCAGAAGGAAGAAAAAAATGCAATCCCTTGATGCACTTTCTGAATCTCGTTTTGCCCAAAGAGTTGAGACTGAAATGCCATTTTATTTGCATAGCCACATACTTTGAGCTCTTATTCAAGTTTTTCTTTACTTGTCCTAAACAGAAGAGTGCATTTATATAGCTCCTTTCACTTAGTTAAAAATAGTCTATTACAAATTATCTAAGCATCATCAGACAAATAATTCCATTGGACATATCCAGCCCTGCTTTCTGCAAGTGCCTCAGCCAGTCAAAAGAAAATCTTACCACGAGTCACTCTCTACCTTTGGAAAAGCTTGAGTATTTTTGGTGCAACTTGTTGAGCATCTCATTGGTTTTATAGATGAAGTTTGCCAATTCTCTTCACAACTCATTAGCCAGGGCTTCTGCTGGTCTCCACATTTATGTTAAGAGGCATTTTACTTTCTTTATCATGGGATACATCTCAATTATGTGTGCCATCAGCAAACCTTATAATTGCAGAGGACTTGGGGTAGCTAACTTGCTACCTATTTTTAAGAAGAGGGAAAACTTGTTCAAGAATTTAGAATTACATCAGCTTAATATCAGTGATGGGAAAAGTTAGGGAATCCCTAATAGAGTTCAAAGTAAATTTACTAAAGTACATGTATGTCACCATATATAACCCTGAGATTAATTTTTTTGCAGGTATTCACAGTAAACACAAGAAATACAAGACAGATCCTCTGAAATGATAACACCAAGGAATTTAAAGTTGCTGACCCTCTCCACCTCTGATTTCTCCTCTCCCCCCCCAGGAGAACAAGCTCATGGACTTCTGGTTTCCTCCTCCTGAAGTCAATAATCAGCTTCTTGGTCTTGCTAACACTGAGGGAGTTGTTGTTTTGACACCATTTAGCCAGATTTCCTTACTCCCTCCTATGTAGATTTGTCACCACCTTTGATTAAACAAACGACAGTGGTGTTGTCAGCAATTTAAATATGGTATTGGAGCTTTACTTAGGTTCACTGTCATAGTGTAAAGTGAGTAGAGCAAGGGACTAAGCACACAGCCTTATGGTATGCCTGTGCTGATGGCGATTGTGAAGGAGATGTTGTTGCCAATCCAAACTGACTGGGGTCTACAAGTGAGGAAATCGAAGATCCAGTTGCACAAGGAGGTACTGAGGCCCAGGACTTGAAGCTTATTGATTAGTTTTGAGGGGAAGATAGTATTGAATGCTGAGCTGCAGTCAATGAAGAGAATCCTGATGCATGCATCTTCACTATCCAAATGTTCCAGGATTGAGTGAAGAGCCAATCAAATGGCATCTGCTGTTTAGCTGGTGTGATGGTAGGCAAATCAGAATGAATCCAACCCACTTCTCAGGCAGAAGTTAGTGATGAAAATATATCAACCCCTCAAGGCACTTCATCACAGTGGATAATAGTCATTGAGACATGTTACCACGTTTTTTTTTAAACAAATCTGTATAATCGAAGCCTGCTTGAAGCAGATGGTACCTCAGACTGCTGAAGCTCGAGGTTAAAGATGTTGCCGAACATTCCAACCAGTTAGTCAGCGTAGTTATTCAAAACTCAGTCAGGTACCCCTTCAGGGCTATCTGCCTTCCATGGGTTCATACTCATGAAGGATGCTCTTGTCAGCCTTAGAGACTGAAATCACAAGGTCATCAGGGGCTATGGGGGTTCATGAAGGTGCTTCCATGTTCTGGTGATCAAAGTGAGCATAAAAGGCATTGAACTCATCAAGGTGCGAAACCTTGTGGTCACCTGTGTTGCTTGGTTTCACTTTGCAAGAAGTCATGGCATCTAAGCCCTGCCACTGCTGTCAAGCATCCTTCCATGATTCAAGTTTGGTCCAGAATTGCCACTTTGCACGTGAGATGGCTTTCTAGAGATTGTACCTGGATATCTTATCTACTTGGTCTCCTGACCTGAATTCCACTGATTTGGCCTTCAACAGATTGTGGATCTCTTGGTTCATCCAGGGCTTCTGGTTGGGGAAGGCTCTGAATGATTTTGTGGAGACATAGTCATCCATGGCTATTTTTATAAAGTCCATGACAACGGTGGTGAATTAATTCAGATCCTGTGAGTCCTTGAACACATCCATTCCACCAACTCGAAGCAATCCTCCAGCTGCTTCCACAGCCATCTCTTTGTTGTCCTCATCTCTGGAGCCTTGCTCTTTAGCCTCTGCCTATATGGAGGAGAACAGCCAAGTGATCAGATTTCCTGAAATGCTGTCTAGGTATTTCTAATCCTCGTATAACAGTAGTGAAGAATTTTGGGACACTTAGTGATGCAGGTGATATGTTGATGATAATGGGGCAGAGATTTCTTCAAACGTGATTGAAGTCTCTGACAATGATTTGAAAGGCTTTGGGGTAGGCTGTTTCTTCTTTGTTGATGGCGGCACTCAATACATCAAGTGCCTGCTTAACATCGGCCTTTGGCGGTATGTAAACTGTGGTCAGGAACACAGAGAACTCTCTTGGTAAGTACAATGGTCAGCACTTAATCATTAAATGTTCTGGATGGACTATTAAGTGTTCCTCCCCTCCCCCCTGTCTTTCGGTCATGGCAGTGTCCCTTCATCCGCTTAAAGCAAACCTGAGGAAATGGAAGAACAAAGTATAATAATAATAAGCATAGAAATATAAGTAAAATCTTACTCAATTTTGAGATTATGCAAAGGAAGTTCTGTAATGCATAAAAATTATCTAGATATTCAAAAGGCCTGTGATAACATACCTCACAATAAACTAATGAATAACATCAAAGAATGCAGAGTTGAAGGACAAGGGATTGTCTAGTGAAGTTGTATAGGTTTTTTTTCCTCTTCCCCCCCTCCCCCCATTACATTTGACTTTGCCATTCTGCATATAGACTTTCTGAACTGTCAGGAAGCTTTACAATGAAGACTTAATAACCATATAAATATGTTACCCCAATGGGTGGTTAAGTTTGTCTGTTTGTCTTGTCAGTTGTCTGCTTAGACTGGCAGTGGGAACTGGACTTTCATTTACTGAATATTCTACTTAACTAAATTTTCCCCTCCATATTTCAGATTGATTCAATTTATAAAAATGGCAGATTTGTAATGATTAAAATGCAATAAAATATGTTGTTTAAACCAAATGCATGGAATAAAGAGGTAAATTGTCAAAATTTTCATATAATTTTGAGTAAAGATGTTTGGCGTGTTTAGCTGCTCCAAAATTTAGCATATTTTTTCAGCAAGAAATAGCCGAAAGATTCTTGTATAACTTACTGTGTTTTATATCTTTCATCATAGATACAGGTTATACATTTACATCTAGCCTTCATTGAAATGAGTAATCCAGCTTGAAGCTTGAGTTCTCAACAAAATCACTAACAGTACCTCAACTTCATTATGCTTTGGTATTTGGCAGGAAATGAATCATCCAGGTATCAATGAACTTTAAATTCCTTCTCAGTCTGAGTCAGGTTATTCATAGACAATCTAGCCCACTGATATTGAATTAAGCATGCAGCCACATCCTCTTCCACGCCTCCTTACCTCATCTTCACAAAGACCAGTTACCACATTAAGATTACCTTATTTTGTCCCAGCCATTGCTCAGTTACTGAAGCTTTCATCTGTGCCATTTTTGCCTCTACCTTCTCCATGATTTCCTGCTCTGTCTCAAAATCTTCCACTCTGCATAAACTTGCACATCCGAAATTCCTACCTGGTATCCTAATTAGCACCATTCAAATCAATTATCAATTAAGAATTTGCAGTTCAAGATTAGCTAATGATCAGTTCCAAGAAAACAAGATTAATATTATTTCATATCAGTTTAATACCCCTCCAAATATCACAGTTTACACGAGTTAGTAGAACTAACCAGGGAAACAGGAATTATTAATCAGACCCCCCTTTTGTTTTTATTCATGGTTCATTGCTAGTTTTAAATATGCCTTCACTGAGGTTTATCCAATTTACTCTTCAGAATCAGATTTATTATCACCAGCATGTGACATGAAATTTGGTACCTTAGCAGCAGTTCAATGCAATACATAATAAAGCAGAACAAAAATCAAATAATAAATAAATTACAGTAAACATATACAGGCAGTCCCCGGGTTACGAACGAGTTCAGCTCCTGAGTCCGCCTTTTAAGTCGGATTTTTACATAAGTCGGAACAAGTACATCCAGTATTATTTAGCGTCAGTCAAACATTTGTTTTAGTATATAGTATATATTTTACCTTTCTATGCATATAAAACACTTAAGAAATGTATGTATTCCAATAATTAAACCACTGTGTTGCTTAGTAATAATTGTAGCTTTCATTGGAGCAGGGCCTTTCACTGGCTCCATTATTCTTACTTTATCCTTTAAAATTGTTCCAATCGTTGACCGACTGTAGCCTAACGCTTTTCCAATGCCCGATGATGTTTCACCTCTTTCCAAACACTTTATTATTTCCACTTTATTTTTAAACGTGATCGCTTCCCGTCAACAGAACAGAAACACTGCGGATGGCGGGTCCCAACCTCCGCTGGCTCCCGAGGTCTGCTAGGTCCTAAGGACTACCGCACTGAATTCCCTGGGTCCTAAAGTCCACCCTGAGACAGGTTAAATGGAACAATTGGGGGAGTGCTGGGTTTGGGTATTTGATCCTCCACAATATTCTGCGCGGGAATTTGAACTGGAGTTAGCAGTGTTTTTTTAAAAATGAGGTCAAGTTGCGAGCTCAGCATCAACCTGGCACGGATGGTACAGGAGTCACTGGATTGACATCAACCAGAGCGGACATCACTGGAGCGGTCTTGTCACTGGATCGAACTTGAGCGCTGATTCCAAGCCTGAGCCTGGCGCTGATCTCACTGCGCCACCAGTCGACAGCTGACCAGAATGGGGGCGGTGTGCGGGGTCAGGGTAAATCTTGCTAAGAAAAATTTAAACCAAATACAAAGTTATGCACTCAACACAGTGTCAACGGCAACGACTTAAAATGGCAGACGGCGTTCTCCTTCCTCAGTTCGTAAGTACGAGTTGTCCGTAAGTCGAACGTTCGTAACTCGGGGATTACCTATAGTGAAAAATCACGCAAAAAAACTTTTTTTTTTAAAAGAAGAGTGAGAATGTGTCCATTTAGGAATCGGATGGCAGAGGGGAAGAAGCTGTTCCTGAATCAATGAGTGTGTGCCTTTAGGCTTCTGTACCTCCTACCTGATAGTAACAGTGAGTAAAGGGCATGCCCTGGGTTCTGGATGTCCTTACTAATGGACGTTGCCTTTCTAAGTCACCGCTGCTTGAAGATGTCCTGGGTACTTTGTAGGGTAGTATCCAAGATGGAGCTGACTAAATGTACAGCCCTCTTCAGCTTCTTTCGGTCCTGTGCAGTAAACCGCTCCCCCCTCCCCCATAGCTGACAGTGAATGCAGCCTGTCAGAGTACTCTCCGCTGTACATCTGTAGAAGTTTTTGAGTGTATTTGTTGACATACCGCATCTCTTCAAACTCCTAATGAAGTATAGTCACTGTCTTGCCTTCTTTATAACTGCATCAATATGTTGGGGACCAGGTTAGATCCTCAGAGATCTTGATACCCAGGAACTTGAAACTGCTCACTCTCTCCACTTCTGATCCTTCTATAACTCTTAAACTAACTATTAATCATGCTGGCTCCTGTCTTCAAAATTTCTTGTTTAGAGAAGAAATTTTGAAGACGGGATAGCATGGATAATAGTTAAATGTCAGTCAGATCTTCCATATGGGTTTGTACTGTTATTTTGTTTTTAGTACAATTTGCTGCCTTTCAGATCCAATTCCTGCCCAATGGAGTTTGTGGATTTATCTTATTGGATTAAATTTTGCTATTGAAGGTCAGCAGTTCTGCAACAAGTTGCTGTCATTTACTTGCCTGGTTTTGGTGTATGTGTAACGAAACTCAGATCCCAAATTTGCTGGAATATTCCATAAAAATAAATCTATGTATGGTCCACTACTGAATTCCATGTGGAATTCCATTTTCTAAGACCTTCTGTAGTGTCTCTAGTTCCAGCTATTTTCATATTGTCTGCAAACTTTGCAACAAAGCCATCAACTTTATCATCCAAATCATTGACAAATAATGTAAAAAGAATTGGTCCCAACACAGAACCCTGTGGAACACCACTTGTCACTGGTAGCCAACCAGAAAAGGTTCCCTTAATTCCCACTCTGCCTCCTGCCAATCAACACTGCTTTATCCATGTTAGAATCTTTCCTGTAAATACCATGGGCCCTTAGGTTGAAAAGCAGCCTCATGTATGACACCTTGTCAAAGACCTTCTGAAAATCTAAGTATACAACATCCACCAATTCTCCTTTGTCAATCCCACTTGTTATTTCTTCACAGAATTCCAACGATGTCAGGCAAGATTTTCCCTTGAAGAAACTAAAGGGCCTTTAATTCTTTTCTTCTGCCTCTCTCCCTTGAAGAGTGCAGTGACATTTGCAACTTTAGTCTTTTGGAACCATTCCAGAACTAGTGATTCTTCGAAGATTATTACTAATGCCTCCACAATCTCTTCAGCTGCCTCTTTTAGAACACTGGGGTGTACACCATCTGGTCCAGGTGACTTATCTACATTCAGACCTTTCAGTATCCTAAGAACCAACACACTTCTTGACCCAGACACCTGGAATTTCCATACTGCTAGTGTCTTCCACAGTGAAGACTGCAAAACACTTATTCAGTTTGTCCACCATTTCCTTGTTCCCCCCACCCTCAGTATCTCGCCAGCATCATTTTCCAGCTGTTTGAAATCCACTCACTTCTCTTTTATACTTTATGTATCTAAAGAAACTTCTGGTACCCTCTTTAATATTAGTGGCTAGCTTACTTTCATATTCCATGTTTTCCCCTCAATGACTTTCTTAGTTGCCTTCTGTTGGTATTTATAAGCTTCCCAATCCTCTAACTTCCCACTGATTTTTGCTTTATTATATGCCCTCCCTTTTGCTTTTATACTGGCTTTAACTTCTCTTGTTATCCATGGTTGTGTCATCTTGCCTTTAGAATACTACTTCCTCTTTGGGATGTATATACCCTGTGCCTTCTGAATTGATTCCAGATATTCCAGCTATTGCTGTCTGCTGTCATCCCTGCCAGTGTTCTTTTCCAATCAATTCTGGCCAACTCCTTTCTCATACCTCTGTAATTCCCTTCACTCCTGTAATACTGATACATCTGACTTTAGCCTCTCCTCCTCAAATTTCAGGGTAAATTTGATCATATTATGATCACCTGCCCCTAAGGGTTGTTTCACCTTAAGTGCTCTAATCATTTCCAGTTGATTGCACAACACCCAATCCTGAATAGCTGAACCTCTAATGGGCTCAACCACAAGCTGCTTTAAAAAGCCATCTTGCAAGCATTCTGGAAATTCCCTCTAGGAATCCAGCACCAACCTGATTTTCCCAATCTACCTTCACATTGAAATCCCCCAGGACTATTGTAACATTGCCTTTTTGGCATGCATTTTCTATCTCCCGTGAAACTTGTAGACCACATCAATACTACTGTTTGGGGGTCTTGATCCCATCAGTGTCTTTTTACCCTTGCAGTTCCTTAGTTCTATCCATAATGATTCAACACCTTCCAATCCTATGTCACCTCTTTCTAATGATTTAATTTCAATTTTTTTTAACCAAAAGAGCCACACCTTACCCTTTGCTCCCCTGCTTCTCCTTTCCATAAAATGTATCAACCTCAGCCATGATGCCTACAAGATCATACATGCCAATCTGTAACTGTGCTGCAAGTTCATCAACCTTATTCTGTACATTGAACACACCCTTTCCAATTTTGAACACTTTTTATTTTGCAGCTCATCCTGTTGACTCTAATTTTGCCCTATCATTGCTAGGAGTCTCACTGCACAGTGCCTCTGTTTGAAAACCAACTACCTCATCTTCATCACTATCACTCCGGTTCCCACCTCCTTGGCAAATTGGTTTAAACCCACCCGAATGACTCTAACCAACCTGCCCACAAGGATATTGGACCCCCTTGGGTTCGTGTACTCCTCCCTTTTACTCAGGTCTATATTTCCATGAAGAGATCCCAATGATCCACAAATCTGAACCCCTGCACCAGTTCCTCAGCCACATATTCACCTGCCAAATCATTCTATTCTTGCCCCCACTGGCACGTGGCATAGGCAACAATCCAGAGATTACTTCTATGGTGGTTCTGTCTCTCAGCTTTTACCTAGTTCCCTAAAATCTCTCCTCACCTTGTCTATCTATGTCATTGGTGTCAATGTGTACCAAGACTTCTGTCTGCTCACCCTCGCCTTTGAGAATGCCATTGAGAATCATCCCTGGAGTCATCCCTGATCCTGGCCCTAGGGTGGCAACATGCCATTTGTGTGTCTATTATGCCCACGGAACCTCATGTCTGTTCCTCTGTCTAAGGAATCTCTTATCAGCACTGCAGTTGTCTTCACTTCCCTGCTCTTGGGAGCCACAGCACCCGACTCAGTGCTTGGTCACTGTGGCTCCCCACCGGTAGGTCGTCCCCTTAATAGTATCTAAAGTTGTATACTTATTATTGACGGGAACAGCCGCAGGTTTTCTCTGCACAGGCTGTGCACTTCTCCTCCTCCCGACAGTTACCTGTCTCTTGCAGCCTAGGGGTGACTGCCTCCCTGTAGCTCGTCTGTCACCTCCTCATTGTCCTGTATGAATTGAAGTTCATCGAGCTGCTACTCAGTGCACCTGGTACAGATGCTGAGACTGGATGTCCCAGACTTCCCACATCCCACACACAGTACAAAACATTGTCCCTCAAGCCATTCTCACTAAATTATTATGCCCTAATAGATGAGGAATGAACAAACAAAAACAGAGAATTTACAGAGAATAAAAGCAGAGCAAAAAAAGAGAATTTACTTCATCCAAGCCTGATGAGCTAAATCCACTCTAAAGACTGGCACACTCACAAGAATGGCTGCTTCCTTGTCCTTGAGTTATTTTTATTGGCCTTTTCTAATGAATCGCTCTGTTGATAGGCTGTTCCTCAACTCAAACTGTAATGAAACTCTGCCTATGGCTTGAAGTCCGATAGCTTGTCTGCCTCTGAATAGCTAGGATGAACTACTGCGTATCATTACCCTGTTAACTTTTGTGGGTGTTAGTTTAACTGATCAGTTTCCAATATTTTATATCTGTTGGTACAGGTCAATCTTCACTAATCCAACTACCTGCAATCCAGCACCTTCGATAATCCGGCACTGATTTCAAATTTTCCGCACAACTATCATTTCAGATTTCCCGGGTCACCGTACCAATCTGCTGCTCATTGCTTTGGTTGCGGTAGATCAGTTCATGTGTTGGCCCGCTCTTGTTTTCCTGTATTTATTAATATCATTTGCTCTTTGTTGGCCCCAATTACGGCCCTAGTGAGTAAAGTAAATGTACGTCGTGCTGTGAAGCGAAAACACCGCATATTATCCATTAAAGATAAGGTTGGGATCAGCGGGAGACGCTCATGGAGTGAGTACTGTTTCAGATCCGCTCCATAACCTTTACTTTTTCTAACCTTTGATCACCCTTATTCAACTTATTGTTACCTACACCAAAAGATTTTTGCTACTTTCTCGGGCTTATCGTTAAGATTTTATTGTGAATTTTGGAAGATATGCAAACAGAAATGGCTCTTAGATCCAAAGGACGAGAACCGGGGCGAAACCCGAACGGTAATGGAAAGAAGCTAGCTCAACCGCAACGCACTGAGTTAACTTATGAACTGCTTATGGAGGTTTTGGATAGAAAATTTGAGGAACAACATCAGGCTTTTCAACAAGATATAAAGGCTTTTCAAGATTATATGGTTAAGACGGATTCAGTAATTAACCAGCAGCAAGCGCTTATCGCGTCTCTGCAACATGAAGCGTGGAAACGAGATTTGACAATTGAAAAATTGCAACAGGATTTAATTTCGACCATTAAACTGGTGGAGACACTTAAAGCCAAGAGTGTCGATTTGGAGAATCGGTCCAGAAAACAGAACCTACGCATACTTGGTCTCCCAGACGGCATAGAAAAAGGCGATCCTTCGAAATACTTTGCTCAATTTCTAAAAGATGCGTTTCCGTCGGTTTTTCCAGAAAACCCCCCGGTACTTGACCGAGCACATAGAATTTGGAGTCGTTCACCGACGGCTTCAGATAAGCCCCCCGTGGTAATCGTCCGATTTCATTACATACACGACAAAGAACAACTCGTTCGTGAAGCTCGAAGGGCTGGGATGATTAAATTTCATGATTATTGCTTTTGTTTGGTGGAAGATTTTAGTCCAGAAATTATGAAGAAAAGGCTGCTTTTTAAACCTCTGATGTCTGAATGTTATGAGAAAAATCTAAAACCTGCGCTCTTATACCCGGCGAAGCTCAGGATTTCCCCCCCGAACGCTCCGCGTAAAGTATTTCTGTCTACTTTCGAAGCGAAAAAGTATTTGGAGGAGAACTTCCCTACTGATACAGTTACTACTCTCCAATAAATGAGTGATTCTGATCGTGAAAGATGGTTTTCGATTCCTTAAACCAGGGTTAGTCTCTGGTTATTGGTGTAGGTTTATCCTATACTTCATATTTAAGTTAAAGTGTGTTTTCGTTATATTAATCGCTTTGTCTTATACACTTTAACAACTATACTATATTTTTGTCTATTATTTTTGTTCCCTTGAAGGTATATTTTTAACCTTTCGAAGTGAAGTTTTTGTTTAATATCAAGATAGTGGTTTTTTGCAAAGTATTGGTTTTGTTTAAGATGGCGTTATTGTTTCTTTTTTCGTCTTCTTCCTATAATGCATCGCTTATCATAGTTTAAATACTTCTTGATTTGTTTGGGTTATAACCCGATTTATAAACTTTTAGTGATTATACTCCCTTTTTCTTTACAACTCAGCATATTAAGAAGCGTAGTTTTTAGTACTGCGATCATAATTCTTAAAGTTCGGGTGGTTTTTTTTATATATCCTTTAAACACGGAGTGGTCTGCCGCTGATATGGGGGTAGAGTTAGTCTCATTTTTTCCTTTTTCTAGCCATATTTTGGCTTTTTTTCTTTTTCATGTGGGGGTGGGGGTTGGTCTGTTTTCCTTTTTAATTTTTCTCTTATCAATTTGTTTTAGTTTTTTTACTTGGGCTGTTCTTGAACTACAAATATGTCTACGATGTCGTCACTTCCGGGTCCGCTCTTTATTTTTGTTCCTGTTCCGGGTGCATGAGTTTATAACATGGTTAACCCTTTATATACCAAAGGGATGACTTTAGAAACATGGCTCAAACCATTAACTTTGTGTCTTGGAATACTAATGGATTAAACCATCCGATTAAACGAAAGAAGATTGTCAAAGTATTCCAAAGACTTAATGCTCATATCATTTTTGTACAAGAAACTCGTGAGGAAGGAGGACAAATATCGCTTTTTTAGGTCTTGGCGGGGTCAACAGTATCATTCGAATTCGAATGCCAAAGTTAAGGGAGTTTCAATTTTTATTGACTCCTCTATTGCATTTGTTCAACATGATATCCTTTCGGATCCGAATGGTAGATTTTTGTTAATTACGGGTTTACTCGGTAATAAAAAGGTTGCTATGGTTAATGTTTATGCCCCGAATGTGGATTGTCCTGATTTCTTTAAGTCCTTATTTACTTCTTTACCTAATTTAAATGAATATAAGTTAATAATGGGTGGTAACTTTAATTGTTGTCTAATTCCTTTGATGGACAAATCTACACCTATTCAGACTCTACCCAATAAGTCAGCCACTTGTATTAACTCCTTTTTGACTGATAATGGAGTTTTTGATATTTGGAGATTTCGTCATCCTAATGACAAAGAGTTTTCTTTTTTCTCACATGTTTATCACTACTATTCGAGAATTGATTATTTTTTTTATTGACTCTTGTTTTATTCCATCGGTAATTGGTTGTAATTATGATATTATAGCTATTTCTGACCATGCTCCATTAAAACTTTCTATTAATTTTACGGATACAGCTTTAAGTGCTAGACAATGGCGATTTGACTCTACCTTATTGCAAGAGCCGGACTTTATTAAATTTATGAAGGAACAGATTGATTTCTTCTTTTCAACTAATTCCACAGAGGATATCTCTTGCGGAATACTTTGGGACACTTTTAAAGCGTATATACGTGGACAGATTATCTCTTATTCTGCTGGTCTGAGAAAACGCATTAAGAAGGAAACTCTTTTATTGGTTGATAAAATTAAAGAGATTGACAAGAAATATTCGACTACTCCTAGCAAGGAGCTTTACAAACAAAGGGTTGAACTTCAAATGGAACATAGTTTATTACTCACATCTCCGATTGAAAATCAATTAATGAAAACCAGATCTGATTTCTATATACATAGTGATAAATCGGGAAAACTGTTAGCTAGTCAGCTGAAGAATGTTTCAGTTAAACGTCAAATCACTATGGTTCGTCAGCAGAACGGGGATTTGACAGTTAACCATGATGAGATAAATAAGTCTTTTCAAGACTTTTATACCTCCCTGTATCAATCTGAATTCCCTCAGGATCATAATACCATGTGTGATTTTCTCGGGAAATTGAATTTTCCAAAACTATCATCTGATGATCTTTCAGTAATAGATACTCCGTTTACGGATGCGGAAATTAAAGGGGTCATTTCCTCAATGAATTCTGGGAAAGCACCAGGTCCAGATGGGTACACAGTAGAATTTTTTTAAATGTTTTTCTGCTACTCTATCTCCTTGGCTATGCAAGGTTTTTGAAGAAGCAATTAGATTGGGGAATTTGCCTCAATCTTTTTATAGAGCTTCCATTTCCTTAATACTGAAGAAAGATAAAGACCCTACTGATTGTGCATCTTATAGACCAATATATTTATTGAATGTGGATTCTAAGATTTTTTCCAAGTTACTGGCTTCCAGGCTGGAGAAGGTACTACCCCAAATTATTTCGGAAGACCAAACCGGTTTTATTAAAAATCGCTATTCTTTTTTCAATGTTAGGAGATTATTGAATATTGTTTATACTCCTTCACACAATACTTCAGAATGTGTTATTTCATTAGATGCGGAGAAAGCATTTGATAGAGTTGAATGGCCTTACTTATTTTATGTGCTGGAGAAGTTTAATTTCAGTCCAACCTTTATTTCTTGGATTAAACTGATATATCAAACTCCTGTAGCCTCTGTGTTTACTAATAATCAAAGATCTCCATTTTTTCGTTTATTGCGGGGCACTAGACAAGGTTGTCCTCTTAGTCCATTACTATTTAACATCGCTTTAGAACCTTTGGCAATTGCCATCAGAGAATCACAGGATATTTTGGGTATTAATCGTGGAACAGATATTCATAAGGTATCTTTATACGCAGTCGATTTATTATTATTCATCTCTAACCCTGAGAAATCTATTCCAGCAGTCTTATCATTGTTGGCTCAATTTAGTGAGTTTTCTGGGTATAAGTTAAATCTTAATAAGAGTGAATTGTTTCCTTTGAATAGACAGGTCCCAAACTATGGTATTTTACCGTTTAAATTAGTTAAAGACTCTTTTACTTACTTAGGGATTAAAATTACAAAAAACCATAAAGAATTATTTAGGTTTAATTTTCTACCCTTAATTGATCAGATTAAAGGCTTGTTTACTAAGTGGTCACCATTATCTTTGTCTCTGATAGGTAGGATTAATGCTATTAAGATGGTTATTTTACCTAAATTTTTATATATTTTTCAAGCGGTACCAATTTTTATTCCAAAATCCTTTTTTACTAATGTTGATTCAAAAATTTCCTCATATATATGGCAGAATAAAAATCCCAGGTTAGGTAAAATATACTTACAGAAGACAAGGAAGGATGGTGGGTTGGCATTACCCAATTTCAGATTTTACTATTGGGCAGTTAATATTAGATATTTGATATGTTGGTTGAAAGAATGGGATGGTCCTTTTGGCCCTCATTGGGTGAGTTTGGAAACTAAATCGGTATCTGGTTATGCTCTGGGTTCTATTTTAGGGACATCTCTCCCTTTTGCTCTTTCTAAATTGCCGAATCGAATCGACAACCCGATAGTTAAATATACCTTACGTATATGGTTTCAATTTCGGAAATTTTTCGGGTTGACTCAATTCGTGTTAAATAGTCCTATTGTATCTAATTGTTTTTTCACCCCTCAATTATAGATCAAGCTTTTTTGGCTTGGAAAACTAAGGGATTATTAAGATTTTCCGACTTATTTTTGGACAACTGTTTTATGTCTTTTGAGCAATTAGCAAATAAATATAATTTGCCTAGATTTCATTTTTTTAGATACTTTTTAGATATTTTTTTAGATACTTACATCTTTTACATCTTTTTTTTAGATACTTAGGCATTTTTTAAGTACGGTATTTCCTTCATTCCCAAATTTTGTGTCTTCAGATATTTTGGAGAGTTTGTTTGAATTAAACCCTTTTCAAAAAGGGCTTATATCAAAACTTTATAATATAATTATGAGGATAC
This sequence comes from Hemitrygon akajei, assembly GCF_048418815.1. Taxonomy (NCBI): domain Eukaryota; kingdom Metazoa; phylum Chordata; class Chondrichthyes; order Myliobatiformes; family Dasyatidae; genus Hemitrygon; species Hemitrygon akajei. The sequence goes on from NC_133128.1 coordinate 42,425,558, forward strand.
GTTCAGTGCCCTTTGATAAGACCAAAAATGATTGGGAAAGAGAGCTTAATCTTATTATTCCTATTGAGAATTGGGATAGAATTCTTCAATTAGTTAATACATCATCTATATGTGCCAAACATTCATTAATACAATTTAAGGTTGTACATAGGGCCCATATGTCCAAGGATAAATTAGCTCATTTTTATTCTCATATAAACCCTATTTGTGACAGATGTCAATCAGAAATCACGTCTTTAACTCATATGTTTTGGTCATGTCCGATTTTGGAAAAATATTGGAAAGATATTTTTGATATTATTTCGGCGGTACTGAACATTGATTTACAACCCCATCCTATTACCGCAATTTTTGGTTTACCGATGATGGGCTCACTTCACTTATCTCCTTCCGCCTATCGAATGATTGCTTTTCTCACTTTGATGGCTAGAAGATCTATTTTGTTGAATTGGAAGGAAATTAATCCTCCCACGGTATTTCATTGGCTTTCTCAAACTATGTTATGTCTAAATTTAGAAAAAATTAGAAGTGCTGTATTTGATACTTCTATTAAATTTGAAAAGATATGGAGACCATTTATTCAATATTTTCATATGATGTAATGGCCCTGTGCCAGGCTTATTGGTTTTTTCAGCTTTAATCGTATGTATGTTGAGAAGATCGGAGTTGACGACATTGATGTTTATGTATGCTTGTGAGATACTATGAACAGCCCTTTTTTTTTCTCTTTTTTTTAGTTTTTTTTAGTTTTTTCTTCTTTTTTGTTTTTTTTTCTTAGATATTAGATTAGTAGATTAGTTAACTTTCATATATAGATTTTTTTTCTCTTTTTTTATATTATATATTATGGAATATCTAGACTTACCTTGTTCATATATATACTATATGGTTTATGTTTGGGAAAGCTTACTTATACTGTATTCATTGCTTATGTATTCCTTCATGTGTAATGGGAGTTTATATGTTTGTAATCCCTTATTAATATTTTAATTGTATTTCATTCATAATATTTTTAATACTAATAAAAAGATTAAAAGAGAAAGATAAGGTTGAACTCTTTAAAAAAAAAACTGGACTGTGGTGTATCGGTGAAAAACTTGTGCGAGTGTTACAACATTGGCTCTTCCACAGTGTACAATATAAAGAAATAGAAAGAAAAACTGCTACATTTTTTTGCTGATAGTGGCTCAAAGAAACAGATGTGTATAAGAAAAACAATGAAAGACGGAAGAAGTTCGGAACTAGATAAAGTGCTGATAACGTGGTTTAATCTTCGTGCAAGTGAAGGTGTTAAACTATCTGGAGATATGGTGAAGGAACAAGCAAAGTGTTTCATGAAGAACAAGGACTAGATTATGAGTGAGCCTGGACTGACACCTTACTGTTCTATTGTCTTGTTTATTATTAATTGTAATGCCTGCACTGTTTTGTGCATTTTATGCAGTCCTGGGTAGGTCCGTAGTCTAGTGTAAAAAACACAAAATGCTGGCAGAACTCAGCAGGCCAGACAGCATCTATAAACGTCGTTATTACCTCCTTCCATAGATGCTGTCTGGCCTACTGAGTTCTGCCAGCATTTTGTGTTTTTTATTTATTTCCAGCATCTGCAGATTCACTCGTGTTGCCGTAGTCTAGTGTGTGTTTTTTTTCTGTGTTGTTTTTTTATGTAGTTCAGTCTAGTTTTTGTACTGTCGTGTAACACCATGGTCCTGAAAAACGTTGTCTCATTTTTGCTATGTACTGTACCAGCAGTTATGGTCGAAATGACAATAAAACATAACTTGACTTGACTACAGTGAAGGCTGGCTTCATCTGCATTTTCACTAATCCGGCACTCCTCAGGTCCCAGTGGTCGACCTGTGTATTTTCTAGTATGTTGTAGTCTGAGTTAATGTTGAATATCTCTGCTTAATAAAACTGTTACTGCAGTATACTGAAATTTTTTATTTATTTTTTATTTTTTTATTAGTTTTTCAAAACATTTTACAAAATTAAAAACCCCAAATCCCAGTGAGGAGCATTAATACAGAGCAAGGTTAAGCATACAATAACAATATGCTACAAAGGAAGAGAATTTAACAAAAAAGCACCTAAATTAAAGACAAGTGAGCTTAGTGTCCTCCCCAAACCCCACAACACAAGAAAAAAAACAATAGTTCCAGACCAACCACCACACAATATAGAGAGTATAAGTCTGGACAGTCAAACTCCCAGACTGTGAATACACTTAGCAACAGAGGGTAATAATGCCTACTACCAGAAAAAAAAAGGGAGCTGAAAGCAAGGGACCAAAAAGAAAAAAAACCCTAGTCAAGAGGAAGGTTATGAAAGTACTCGATAAAAGGCCCCCAGACCTTATGGAACTTTAAATCCGAATTGAGAACTGAATAATGAATTTTTTCGAGGTCCAAGCAGGCCATAATGTCGTTAAGCCATTGCGCATGAGTGGGCGGGGCAACATCTCTCCATCTAAGGAGGATCAAGCGTCTCGCCAGGAGAGAGGCAAAGGATAGTATTCGGCATTTGGTCGGACCCAGACATAAATCTGTCTCGCCCCAAAAACCGAACAGAGCAATTAAGGGGTTAGGTTCTAGGTGCTGATTCAGAATACCCGATAGTGTAGTGAAGACATCTTTCCAGAATTTCTCCAAGCTAGGACAGAACCAGTACATATGGATGAGAGAGGCCACGCCCCTCTTGCATTTATCACAGAGCGGACTAATGCCAGGGTAGAATCGAGATAGTTTAGATTTAGACATATGGGCTCTATGAACAATCTTAAACTGTAAGAGACAATGGCGAGCACAAAGAGAGGTTGAGTTAACCGACTTGAGAACTGAGTCCCAGCTCTCCTCGGATAAGGAGATATTTAAATCCTGCTCCCAGGCCATTTTAATTTTATCCACAGGGGCCCGTCGTAAGGCTGCTAGTTTATCTTGGATAATTGAAATTAAACCTTTACCTAGTGGATTAATGGAGAGAAATAGGTCCATAGCATTTTTCGCAGGCATTTCAGGAAAGTTAGGGATTAAAGGAGCAGTGAAGTGTCGGATTTGGAGATATCTGAAAAAGTGAGCGTTAGGCAGGTTGAACTTAACAGAGAGCTGTTGAAAAGAAGCGAAGCGGTTATCAATGAAGAGATCTTCAAAATGTCTAATGCCCTTCCTGTACCAAACATGGAATGCTGAATCGAACATGGTAGGTAAAAAAAGGTGATTGTGTGCGACAGGGCTAGAAATGGAAAACCCTTGGAAACCATAGCATTTCCTGAACTGAGCCCATATACGCAAAGTGTGTCTAACCAGAGGATTAGCTATTGATCTGGGCAGACTGCTAGGGAGTGCAGAGCCAAGAAGTGCAGATATAGATAATTCTTTAGTGGAGCTCAACTCCATTGCCACCCAGTTAGGGCACTCAGGTTGACCGTGGAAGAAAGACCAGAAGGCAGCACAACGTATATTAGCTGCCCAGTAATATAAGCGAAAGTTAGGTAAAGCCATGCCACCCTCTTTTTTAGATTTTTGGAGGTGGATTTTATTAATTCTAGAGTGCTTATTCTGCCACAGATATGACAAAATAATAGAGTCTAAGGAATCAAAAAAGGATTTAGGAATAAAAATTGGGATAGATTGAAATAAGTATAAAAATTTGGGGAGAACATACATTTTGACAACATTGATACGACCTACCAAGGACATAGATAGAGGTGACCATTGTACCAGATTCTGTTTTGTAGCATATGAAAGATTGACAAAGTTTTCACGAAAGAGATCTTTAAACTTCCTTGTGACTGTAATTCCAAGATAAGTAAATTGATTATGGACTACTTTAAAAGGGAGATCACGAAATATTAGTTCTTGTGCTTCTTTATTAATTGGGAAAAGTTCACTCTTATGTAAGTTGAGTTTATAGCCAGAGATCTGGCTAAACTGGTCAAGAAGTGAAAACATTAGAGGTAAGGATGTAGATGGATATGAGAGAAAGAGTAGTAAGTCATCAGCATAGAAAGAGACTTTATGCTCAACACCCCCTCTCCAAATCCCGGTCAGTTCAGGACATTTTCGAAATGCTATCGCCAGAGGTTCTATAGCCAAATCAAAGAGAAAGGGACTTAAGGGGCATCCCTGACGGGTGCCACGTTTGAGATTGAATACTTGGGATTTCTGCAGGTTAGTTAGAACAGAAGCAGTAGGACACAGGTACAGCAATTGGATCCAAGAGATGAAACTTTGGCCGAGGTCAAATTTTTCTAAGACTGCAAAAAGGTAGTTCCACTCTATACGATCAAATGCTTTCTCCGCATCAAGGGAGATAACACATTCAGGAGTCCCAGTTGGAACTGAGTATAAAATATGAAATTTTTAAGAATACAGTTGTAGGCAAGTTAACTTGCGATCAACATTTCCAAATTGAGACCTGTATCTCAAGATTATTAGATTTATCGCTTGTACACTTGATTGAAGCAAAGTTTTCTATAATATTGATATGTTTTACATGGGCAGTTCTTAAAGAAAATGGGATAGGATCTTCAAAAGTGAGGCTTTATTCAAAAAAAATTATGATGTTACACTTGTGTAAGCATGAATTTTCTTTTGAAACTTTCACAACTTTAAAATTGCTGTGATGGCATTGGAGTAAATGCATGTTGTTTTTGGACTGCATATTCCGGTATTGCACTTTTCCTGGATGATGTGTTTATGGTTTTTAAAGTTTTCTAGAAATAATTGCAAATAATGATAGTTTATATAATGTGTATAAAAAAAAATTTTAAAACACCACAAAAAAAGCTATTGGCGATGAGTGAAAACTACTGGAATCACATAGAACTTTTACAGTTTGTTAGACGTGATCCTGTATTCAGCAGTGATAATTGATGCAGTGAAATTAGCACATCCGTAGATTGGGGCAAACTGTAGTAGTTGTGTACTTACAAATAATAACTTCAACCCTTTTGTCTCCCTTTCTAGAAAGATGAAGTGTACCTCAACTTGGTGCTAGACTATGTTCCGGAAACTGTGTACAGAGTTGCCAGACATTACAGCCGAGCCAAGCAGACACTCCCAATGATTTATGTAAAAGTAAGCAATTCAATGTCTAGAATTGGTGTCAATTTGTCTTTGTTTGGGTGGAAAACTTAGTGAATTTTCTTTACAACGTGATCTCAATGTCCACTAGGAACAAAACTCTATTTCAAAGGATGCAAATTTTATTGTTGATCAAGGCTAGAATTGAAATGTTTGAATAGACAGAATGCATCCAATAAGTAAGAAATGCCACTTTCAATTAATTTAGCCTGGCTTTATGTAATGAGATCAGTCAATACATTTTAAATTCTCTTAAATGCTCTTTCATTCATGATCTGCAACTGAGGAGTATGGAACCAAAGAGTAATTGAAAAATATGTTGGGGGAAAGAAGATCATTGTATTGCATTTATGACAATTATACATTTTTAACTTTTACAAATTTTTGGCATGCTTTCTGTTAAATTTGTAACTTTCATCACTTGACCTGGTAAATGTTTGTGCCCACATTTTTAACAGCAGCAATCACAGAAAGTCAATTGTACATGAAAATCTTCATCTTGTGTTTAAAGGCTTTGGATGATAAATCACTTAATAAGCTTCATTTAATTTCTGGCACTTCTGATTCTTTTCTACTAACACTGTTAGGCTATCCTTTGTGAATAGCAGTGACTGTCTGGGAATTTGTCATAAAGGTCATTTTTGTTTAGAATGGATTGTGAGCATTGGTTATTTTAAGTATGGCCATAGGAAGCAAAGACAACTCTTTCCTTAGCTGGAATGGTGGTATGAAGGGTTCAGCTAAAAATGTTCCATGTATTGACTAATCACTGAGGTTCCTAGTTTTTACCAATTATCTTCAGTAAAAAAAAAATAGAAAATGATTGTTGCTTTAAGTTTCTGTTTTGGAATCCTTATAAAGGAAGATATATTCAGCAAACTTGTAGATGACATTTGAGTTGTGCCTAGACACACAATCAATCGTGGGTATAGAGAGAGTAGAGCAATGAGCTAAAGCACCTTCCAGTGAGGAAGAGATGTTATTTCTGATCTACACAGACTGTGGTGTCCGGATGAGGAAGTATAAGTATCCAGTTGCAGAGGGAGCTACAGAACCCCAGGTTTTAAAGCTTGTTGATTACTACTGAAGGTATGACTGTGTTAAATACTGAGCTGTAGTCAGTAAACAGCAGCCTGTCCTGATCTGATATTCTCGCTGACAAGACTTGAGGTAGTTCTAGTGCATTTCACTGCATGTGGTAACTCAGAAAACACTCCCAAAATGATGTCTTATAACTTTGCTAATTGGGTTGCAAGCTCAATGGCTAGAGGTTTGTTCACAAATCTTTTGTAATATTTAGTTTATTCTTTTTACTTGAAGCTACTCTGACAAGTTTCTATTCAGATTATCAGCAATTTTAGTATATTTATTATTGTCATAAATTGTTGATTTGCTGTCTTCCATTCCATTCACTCCAATTCCTTCATTCTCCTCCAATGAGATGGTATTACACTGATTACTTAAATCTAGTTTTACCCATTTTTGTCTATTTTGACTCATTGCAGCTAGACTCTTGGTTAGTACAATACCACTACATTTTGCATGTGTACAGTTGCATAGCATCCTGGTAAATAGTGATGAACTTGTCAGGTATACAAGAGCATGGAATTTTATTGAATCTGACAAATAATAGGTCATCTCCACACTCCCATGGGTCTCAATTAAGGAGTTTCATTTTGTTCGGCAAGTTAGCATTCCAGTGTTTCAAAGCTTCGAGCTACCTCTTATTACCATTGTAATAGTTAACTGTTCTGTCCATTGTTGGAATCTTGGATGCCATTAAAGGTGTTTGAGAGTGAACCCATTGTTTCTTAATACAACCAGATGACCATTCCTGTTGCCTCCGATTTATTGTGTTTTAGTAAAGTGAACGAACATACCAGTTCAGCTTAATAAAACAAATAGTGTTACATTGGCACATTGTCATTGTCTCATACTGGACTAGTTCATTCTATGATTAATCCGAGTTTAAGGTTCCTATGGCTAAGTTGTTAACAAATTTCTTGCTTGTATTTTTTAACGTTCTCTGAAATCTTCACACTCCATCCATTAAACATGCTTTTATATGGCAACCTCCAGATGGTAGTTCATACTGAGCCTGTTGTCCATTCCTCTGTGATAGTTTCTTAATCCTGATGACCAGATTGTGCTGTGTTACTTTTGCTGCACTGTAGCTGCTGTTTTGTAATTGGAGTAAAAACTCATTTTGAAAAGAAATCTATATTTTTCGTAACTGTTTACAATCTTTTGTGTTAATTTAAAAACGTGGTTGAAATCAGATTTTTCCCTTGAAACTCATTGTACTTCCCAGGAATTTATTTAGCTGTAGAAAATTGGTTCATCTGCAAGCCCACAGTGATTGTGTTGCCTATAAATTGCCTCCAGCATGTTTGTAGACAATGTCTCTAGTCTTTCATAATATCTGCTGTCCGTTGGAAATGAACAAGGAAGATCTCAATAGGGAATCCTTCTAGTGTAATTCTAAATTTTCCTTTGGCCAAGAGGTATGCAGATCATTTGTCAAATCCAAAGGCTGTTTGTAGGTTTTGATTCTATCTCAATTTAGCAGATCCTAGGCAGAAATGGCTTGGATGCAAGACTAATATGGCAGATGAGCCTGCAGAATCTCTTGTGTTTAAGATTTTCTTAAATTTTCACAATCAGATTTTCAATGTAGTGGCAGTTTAAGTTTTCCAAATATTGTCAAGCTGCTTTTGATTTATTTAATTTGCGGAGGAAAGATCAGTTCTAAAAATAATAGTACGAGCTAAGGGCATGATTTTTTAGTAAACAAGTTACAGAAAAATGTTGTATCCCATTTGTGCCATCTTAGGGAATACCTAATGACTATGCCATCTCAAGGCATTGCTGTGCCAAAGTTCAGTAATTGTCTTGCAGTATTGAAACTTTAACACCAGGGGCAAATGCAGTAGATTAATGGGCAGTATGTCTTTTTTAAGATACAAATTGCTGCATTGAAAATAATATAGGTTGCCTAACATGCAAAGTTAACCTTAAGCTAGAAGTTGCTTAGTTTTTTATTCAAGCAGGAAGCATTCAAGATGTTTCATGGAATTATATTGAGACAATAAATCAGTGGTGCACAGTATTTTGTTGGAGGGTGCCAGACTGACACTCTGAGTCTCATTCAAATTAACATCAAATCTCAAACTTCCCAGGGTGGCTTGGTTGCATAGCAGGATCCAGTGACTTCTAACCCTTCATTCTACATGGGTTTCCATGGAATGCTCCAGTTTCCTCCTGCTTCTCAGTGATGTGTGGTTGGTTCATTGACTTCTGTATATTACCACTTGGAGTAACTAAGTTGCAAAAGTTTCAAACAATAGCTTGCTTTCATATTTCATCATTTCCCTCTTAATGATTCTTTTAGTAGCACTCTGTAGGTTTTTAAAAGCTTCCCTTATCCTCTGTCTTCCCACTGATATTTTTGCTTTGTTCTATGCCTTTTCTTTTGCTTGTCAACCATGGTTGTACTATTTTGCCATTTGAGTAGTTCATTGTTTTTGGAATACATCTATCCTGCACCTTCCTGATTTTTCCAAAAAACTCACGCCATTGCTGCTCTGCTGTCATCCCTGCCAGCATCTCCTTCCTCTCATACCACTGTAATTTCCTTACTGAAATACTGCTACATCAGACTTTACTTTTTGCCTATCAAATTTCAAGTTGAACCCAATCATCTTGTTATCACTGCTTCCTAAGGTTCTTTTACCTTAAGCTCCCTAATCACCTTCAGTTCATTACTCAGCACTCAATCCAGTATAGCTGATCCCCAAACAGGTTCAAAGACAAACTGCTCAAAAGGTCATCTTGTTGGCATTCAACAAACTCGCTCTCTTGAGATCCATTATCAACCTGAATTTCCCAATTGACCTACATGTTAAAATCTCTCATGACTATCATTGCCCTTTTGACATGGCTTTTCTATTTCTTGTTGTAATCTGTGGTCCACATCCCAGCCACTGTTGGGAGGCCTGTATATAACTGCCATCAGGGTCCTTTTACCCTTGCAGTTTCTTAACTCAATCCACAAGGACTTAACATTTTCTGATCCAATGTCACACCTTCCTACTGATTTGATGCCATTCTTTACCAGCAGATCCACACCACCTCCTCTGCTTAACTTCCTATCCCTCCAACATTCAGGTCCCAACTGCAACCATCCTTCAACTACTATACAGTGATGGCCACATTATACCTGACAATCTGTAATAGTGCAACAAGATCATCTACCTTATTTCTTGTACTCCATGCATTGGAAATATAACACTGAGTACTATATTTGTTACCTTTTTTGATTCTGCATCCTTAATGCACTGATACTTGCCCTGCTGATTACAATTATGTCCTATCATCTACCTGCCCTCCCTGCCAGTCTGACTGCATGCTATATTTGCTTTTTTACCATCCATTCTATTTTGTAGAGAGTGAATGCTGTACAGTCACTTTAATAGTAGGAAATCTGGGACAGATTAAATGTGGTGGAAAAGTGGAACTGGTGTCATCAGTGTACATGTAGGGACTGACCTAGATGTTGTCGCATGATGGAAAGAAAAGGAACTGAGCTTCAGTCCTCAAGACTCGAGGCATAACGTTATGGGTGATCTTGTAACAACACACACAAAATGCTGGTGGAACACAGCAGGCCAGGCAGCATCTATAGCATATATGTCAAACTCAAGGCCCGCGGGCCAAATCCAGCCCGCGGTGGAATTATCATTGGCCCACGAGATAACATCTAATTACTATTAAAGCTGGCCCCAGTAATCGAAGCACCTATGGCGTGTGATATGGCTAATGCTGAGTTTATTCAGGTACCAGGTTTTCAGGGTTTTTAGTGTTTATTCGGCAGTCTTCTTCATAAGAAACAGAATTTGTAAAGTGAAACACTTTGTAGTTATAGCAGAGACTGAGACACATGAGAGCAGGCTGAAAAAACGGAGGCAACGAAAGCTGCGTTTGCACGCGTCCGACTGATCCGGCCCACATAAAGCTGCATTTTGCTCAATCCGGCCCGTGACCTAAAATGAGTTTAACACCCCTGATCTATAGGGAGAAGCTGCCTGGCCTGCTGTGTTCCACCAGCATTTTGTGTGTGTTTTTGTTTGAATTTCCAGCATCTGCAGATTTCCTCGTGTTTGGGTGATCTTGTGATTGAATAAGTAATGCACTGGGATAGTCACTGAAGTAATCTTTGGAATAGAATGGAGCAAGAAGTGTTTTATCTTTTTATTGAATTAGAGGTGGAAATTTATTTGTGTTTTTAAACAGTTTTCGGAAAGCTAGCCACGGCGTTGTAAGACCTTTGAGAAGGCTTAGTACTTTAGAATGTCATGAACATTACTTGGCCTGTCGTAACTAGATGAACATCATCAGGTAGCTCTTCAATTCTGGTATGCTTCCTGCTGGGATCATTAAACGGTAACCTGAATTAAGCACATTTTGGTCTTTGACCAATAAATACTCTTATTACTGAAGCTGAGATCATTTAAAACTCCTTGCAGACCAAGAAACCTGTGACTCAGCTCTGTTTTAACAATGAGCAGAAATTTTGTAATACAGAGTCAGGCCCTTGAATGTTTATTCGTTACCATAATCTGACATCAATGTGGCATGCAAGTGATTGCACAAGATAGCACGTAGATGCATGCATTCTAGCAATTCCCATCCATTTAGTTGACATTAAGCAAGTATCAGTTGCTGAAATTATGATTTATTTTCCTCCTAAATTTAAAGTAGCAATTTTTTAAAAATTGCTCATTACCTTTCAATCATTTCAGAATATTTTATTTTAAATATGAAACTATAAATTAAAGTTCTGTGGGAACTGTGTAGACAAGGCCAGTGTTCATACTGCACACGAGTTGATTGGGCATTTAGTCTGTAATAGTTTGAAAAGCCAAAATCTTCATCTTAACTAAAAGCAATTAAAGGATTTTTCAATGGCCAACTCGTTCAGCTGAACATTAAGTGGAACTGCAGTTTAAGTTACCATTCATTTTTGCAGACTAACATTAATAACCCTGGAATGATTATGCTCGCGTCTCACAAGCCTGGAAACCTTTGAGTGAAGCGTGCATACAAATAACACGGAGATGTGTGCTGTGCCATGTTTTAACTTGTCAATTTATTAATTACACTATTGAAGCTGTTCTGCCTGAGTTGCCAACTATTATGTTCAACTAAGACTTTATCTGCCATTCCGTAGTAGATGTATAGAGTGCAATTCTTGCATGTCAAAAGTTCCTTGCGCAGCTAGCATCATAAGGCTCAGGTTGTACGTCTAGTATTTTGCTGTATAATTTGATTGACAGACCTTTTGAGGTGCCTTGAGAATGCAAATATAGTAAGTCTTTAATGATACCTAATTAGAAATTCTGACGTATTCATTTTTGAAAAAAATTTTTTTTTTTATTTAGTTGTATATGTATCAGCTGTTCCGGAGTTTAGCATACATCCATTCCTTTGGAATTTGCCACCGGGATATCAAACCACAAAATCTGCTGCTTGATCCTGATACAGCTGTGCTAAAACTTTGTGACTTTGGCAGGTGAGTGATCATGGCATTACTTAAGACATTTTCATCAACATCTCCACAACTTCAAACAACTGGGAATGCTGCCACTTGAAATGCCCTCCAAGGTCTACACTTTCTAGAAGTATGTTGGTGTACCACCTTTGTCACTAGGTTTAAGTTCTGGAACTCCCTTCCCTTCAGTTCTTCAGGGAGTACCTTCACAATAAATACTTCAATTCACAAAGTCTGCTCTTTGGGTGACCAATACAGTCTGTATTTGCCGGCAAAATTCACTACTTGAACGAATAAAAGTAGGATTGGTGGATAATATTTAGATGCAATATCTGTGTTTGTCTTGGCTTTAATTTTTAAGCTCAACTGTTACTTATAACAAGTAAATGCATTAACTAATAAAGGTTGAGTACCCTTTATCTGAAATGCTTGGGGGCAAAAGTGTTTCAGATTTTGGAATATATAATGAGATAGTCAGAAATGATGGCGATCCCAATCTGAATTTATGTGCTACTGGTAAGCAGTCTTTGTTTTGTACTTCATTGCACATTTGAACTTAACAGTAAAAAAATTACATACCATTAATATAATAAAAATATAATGTGTGCAGGGTAACAAAAGCAGCACAGCAGCATCGAGAGAATTCCTGAATCAGCTGTTGAACAGCAACAAACAACGGCAGGCTTTCACTCTCCACCTAGGATGCCGTGTTTTGATTAAAAGGTTACAGTAAACTCTATTTGTATTTTACTTTTTTTTTAGGCTTATGTAAGGTATAAAAACAATCAGCGTTGTAGACTTGTTCTGGATGTTCATCAGCAGTGATCTTTGCGTTATCAGTGGACAATTATCTTTAAAATGTTTTAAATCTATGAATATTTAATGCTGGGCCTTAAATTTTTGCAACTAGCCTGCTGAATATTCACAATTACCTTTAATTTTCAGTTTGTCATAATAGCTCGTTTCATGATCGGCATACTGTTAAGCACGCAGCACTGTTCACTCTGAAGCTGACAAATGCATTCTTTCAGTACGTTATTGAAATCTTCATTTTTCACTTTATGCAGTGTTTTTCTATTTTTCATTAACTTCTGCTCATTACATATATGAGGTAATCCCTCAGAACTGTCTGCAATGCACAGAGACGTGCACGTCACCTGGGAACCTTCCCTGCGCCTTATGGCATTTTTCAATTATGATGTCATGTCAGCACTCAAAAAATTTGTATTTCAGAAGTTTTTGGATAAGGGGTACTCAACCTATATATCAATATTACATGCAGATCTAAATTTATTTTTTCATGTTACCATTAAGCTAATTTCTACTGATCTACACCCTCCATTCTGATATTCCAGAGATTATGAAGTGATAATTCTCAAGTGGGCTTATCCATATGTTTGTAGAAATAACTGACTTTTATATTTACAATCATGAATTATTTTGCATTTAATGTCTGAAAGTTAGGATGTAAATGTCTTGTTATTTACATTATTCATTTGCTTATTTCTTCAAATGTTTTATTTCAGTGCAAAACAATTGGTGCGTGGTGAACCAAATGTTTCTTACATCTGCTCACGGTACTATAGGGCACCGGAGTTGATCTTTGGTGCCACGGATTATACCTCCAGTATAGGTGAGTTTTGTTATTTTAGTAATGTTCATTTTTTACTTGATTTGCAGCTTCAGTCTTTTGCTCTTGCTATATGAAATAATAAAACTTGCTGCAATATGCGAGTGAAACAAACTTGTTTTTGATTCATTGTTTAAAATTGTTCTATTCTCCGATATGTAGCAAACGTTGTTTTCCTAACCTATATACTGCACTTTGAAGACACAATGATAGCTCTGATCTCTACAATGGATAGCTTTGTAGTTTTTGAGGATCAAAAGACTAGATGCTGGAAGTCTGAAATAAAAGTATATTCAGCTGTGGAGAGAAAAACAGTTAACATTTCAGGTCATTGACCCCTAACCAGTTTTGAAGAAGATTTGTTAACCTAAATTATGAACTATTGTTTCTTTCTCCACAAATGCTGCCTGTGCGTTCTATTTCCAGCATTTAGTTTTTACTTTAACTTCCTTTACAGCTGAGGTTAATAAAATTGTACCTCACTATACAACTAAATGAAACTGATTTATTTTTCATTGTTAGTTCAAGGAACCTGTGGAATAACACATCATTTGCTGCTCACTGAATGAATGCTAAATAGTGAAGATGGAATTAAAACTGTCTATCCAATAACTTTGAATTAGCTATCATGTAGTTAGTAACTGTTATGTCGCTTTTTTTGTGTCAAAAGGTAAGACCAATAAACATTTAGTTTTGCTGCAGAGGCATTCTCCTTGTCTTTGTTGAACAAGATGCCCAAAAAAATATGCTTTTCAAGCTTAGGAAGGTGAGAATGTAGATTTATAATAATAGTTCCTATTCAAACTGGAATATCCCTTTAGCAGATGGATTATCTGATCCAAGAGGAAAGTTGTGACAGTGCAGTTATTGGTCCACAGTTGGACATTCTGTCTTCAGACTTGATTTAAAGTTTCAGAATATGCTATCTGCAGTGAGACATCTATACATCTGACGAGATGTAAATCCTGTCATTTGGAGGCTGGGTGCATAGAACAACCCTGCACAGAAAATGGCTATAGAAACTGTGACAGGCAGCTAATTGAAACAAAGAACAAGTTTAGTACTTTTTTTAATAATTAAGTTGTACTTCCTGTATTTCATTTTCTGTGCATCTATTTATTGTCCAAGATTCCATACATCAATTGCTTTATTAGCTTGTCATGAGGTCTGGGTGTGGGTAAATAGGTGTAGGCAGAAAAACAGATCAGCATGGACTAGATGGGTCAAATGGATTGTCTACTGTAGTGCTCTATGGCTCTCTTAAACATTTCAAGGATTTATTGACTGGCAATTCTTGCACCCCTTGATTAATCATTCTCCCTATCAAATATTATTCACAATATTCTGTACTGAATTTAATCTCTGATGTGTCTATTCTTTTAGTCAGTTACTACCATGTTTCTTATTTATGATGTTTATAAGTTTATTCTGCAAAGTTTTAAATTGTACTGTGTTCACTAAAGTGGTTAGATATACATGTTTGTTCGAAGGCAGTACCAACTGTGCATCAGATGAATGGAGCCAAGACAAATGGTCCATCGTAATTAAGCTGGTAGGGATGAGAATCTAAATTGTGGGCCTCTTTGGAAATCTGAGAAGGTGGATCCATATTGTGACTTTTGGGATCAAGCTAAATTTATCAAGGTTAATTTACTTTTCTAGATCTCTGATGAAATCCTGCTAGAGATAATTCAGCATTTTTAGAACTTGGGTGCTAAACTGGTAGTTTTTAGATATTACTTCAATTAATACACAACATGCCTTTGATATACAGTAGCTTTTTATACATATTGTATGATAGTATAATTGATTTTTCAGTGAACCTATTAAAAGGGAATTTGGGCCCTGGTGTGTTTAAAGTGAGCATAGGAGTGTGACCCCAATGAACCAAATGCGGAACCATCAGAATTTCCAAACAATGGGACATCACATTGGAGTTCTGCTGTATTCTGCTGAACATTCAATTCTCAGTGTTTTTATCCTAAAAGAATCTGGAGAATAAATTTATGCAAATGAATTAGGTGCCAATTTATTTGTTTTGCTAATTCAAAAATACTCTAAAATATACTGGACACAATCAAGTTTTTAATAAAAGTAATCGTATTCACTGTTGTGAAAATTAACTACTTAACTTTTGTATTTGTAGATGTATGGTCAGCTGGCTGTGTATTAGCAGAGCTATTGCTAGGGCAGCCCATCTTCCCTGGTGACAGCGGTGTTGATCAGCTGGTAGAAATTATAAAGGTATGGGGGTGTCAGTTCTTGAAACACTTAATTTTGAAGTTCCTATTTTATAGTTTTGCTTCTCTGAATGCTTGCCTATGTTCAATTCCAGAACTTCAACAAAGGTAATCTTGAGCTTTTTGTGACAGTTTGGTTTGAAAAAATTTATTTGCTGTAGGAATACTTTTTATTGTCTGTGAAAAGCTTTCTTTCCTGCTATTTCAGACACTTCCTGGAACTAACACAAGTTCTTAATTGATTTGATGTTGATTGATTTGTTTCATGCACAATGATATACACTTTGTTCAAACAAGCATAACTAATTCTTTCATGTGAAATAAATATAATTTTTATAATTCGAAAAGTCTTTGTGTACATTTGAGTTAGAACTGACCAGATGGCAAATGGATAGCTGACAGGTCATCCTAACCTTTTGAGATTTTTTTGAGTGGAACTTCACCTTGCCCGTGGTTGATAATTTAGAGAAAGCTCATTTCTTGCAACTCGTTGACATATACTCAATTGTCTTGCATTAAAGAGGTTTGGATGCCTGTGTTCAACTTGAAATTGTATCATCTAATGAATTTTATTGTGTATTAATTCATCAGATGGTGCAATGTGTATTTATTCCATGTTTGCTTCCAGGTCCTGGGAACACCAACAAGGGAGCAAATCAGAGAGATGAATCCCAACTACACTGAGTTCAAATTTCCACAGATCAAGGCACATCCTTGGACTAAGGTGAGAAAGAGTTGAGATATACAAATTCATTTCATTTGGGCCTCGTTATTCCCAAGGTGTAGAGAAGAAACTCTGTCAGTGCTCAAAACTAAACAGATGAGCATGTTAGTAATTTCACAACGATTATTAAATAACAAGATTATTAAACAAAACAATCATTGTTTGTACTATTACTGTTGTATGAATTAAATGTTGTTCTTTATCCTCCTAAAAAATGGAATATAGATTACCTTTGAAACTAGCACTGGGCACGAGCAGTACAATACAAGGTTACGTTGGTCTGCACAAGTAAATGTCTGATTGAATTGGGTGACCTACAATCTTCAAATAGATTTTTCCCGTGGGGCAATTGTATAGACCAGATTGATTATGAGTGCAAGAGTATATTGATTAGGTGAATTATTGTTCATGAGAGGGCGAGGGTGTATGTAAGATGGGTAAAAGTTTATGGGATATCAGGGATGAGATTGAAAGTGAGGACAAGAAAGTACGATAAAGTGGTCAGGGTAATGTGAGCAGATATTGAGTGGGAATAGTGAACTAGTTAATCTAGTGAACTGAAGAAATCAATGGTACACTTTAACCTCATAATTTGCTAACTTATGGATTCCACTTTTCTCCTGTAAAGGTAGAATATAGAATTCCTGAGTTCTTCTGAAATACTGAGAGTAATCAAAGCTTTGCTGCAGCAAAAGTCCAACAACAAAATGGTTACATGCTTTGTAGACTGAAGTTGTTTCAAGGCCTCTCACAGAAGTTTCTTTTACTCTTTAACACTTTTCCTTGATTAAAAATACTCTGTTCCATAATAGGATATACAGGTTTGACATCGGATGTAGTAGACAAGCATCATCTATATTAAGCTGCGGGAACTCAACTTGACTTTCTTTGTGCAGAGCCCTTTGTCGGTTAGGTTTGAATAGCTATACTAGAGTATAAAAACTCTGCATTCTGAAATAAACTGAAGCTCAAGAACAATTTGAAAATGTACATGTATCCAATACAGGCTTGCCTTTGCATTTTCCTGAATCCATAAACTTGAAGGCAAAATGATTCTTCACCATCTAATGCACAGCAACAGTGTGCATTAGGTTAGTGTCTGTAAACAAATGGGCAAAGACTTCATAGATGGTCTTTAAAGAGTTAATAGTTGGTCAGTTAGAGTCCCAGTTAAAATATGCATTGTGTTCTGATAATATTCTTCAGTTCTTCTGAGTGAAAACAAAAGTTTAGAAATGCTTAATGATTTGGTAATAGGAAAGATAATTGCCCCATGACAGTTTAACTTTTAGTGACTTTTATTTTTTACAGTGATCAGATTGATAGGTATACATTAGACATGAAGCATTGTAGCTTAGCTGTTCTAACTAACTGTTACTAATTTGCACCCTGGAGTAAGAAAGATTAAGGTGGCCTATTAATCCTTTTTGTGATGTGTTCTATGTGGTCTTTTCCCTGTTATTTACACCTATTGCATGTTGTTGTTGAGGGGATAGATATTGGATTTATACACACTTTCAAATTGTAATGCAGAATTTTCATATTTTGGTAAATTGTCAAATTTATTTTACTGAGAGCAGAATTAATACTTGTGTTAATGGTAATAGGAGCTTTTCCATCTTGGCTTGGTACCTTAAGTATAATTTTTATTATTTGAATGCAGTTCAACCTTTTTGTTTTCTTTTTATCTGTTATATCATTAATCTCAGTATTTTTCTCTATAAATGTTCAATCTTGAACGAGCTGAATTATACTTAGAATTTATTCTATAAACCGGGTAAAGGGAAAGCATTCATTCTTTAGGAGCATTGAATTTAAGGTTGTCCATCCTCAATGGTGTAAATCTCAGCCTACTTTCACCTCCAAATAGCTAGAGAGAGCAAGGGATGAAAGAACTGTTAGCTAAGAAGCTAGTTAAACTAATGCTGGCATATTGGGGTTTTAGTAGCACATTGGCTGATGCCACAACAGAAATGGATGTGGTTTCAAAATTGGCTCACTTTGGTAGGAAGCATGGGGTGGTGATTGAAGGATGTTTCTTAGAATGGAAGCCAATGACTAGTCGTATGCAACAGGGGTGGTGTTGAGACCCTTGTTTTGCAAATCTTATAAATGATATAGGTGCAAATACACAAGATTGATCAGGAAAATCACAGATGACATGGAATTAAGAGGTGATGTTGATAGTGAAGGAGGTCATTGTATATTGTAGGGGATCTTGATCAGTTAGAGAGATGGACCAAAGAGTGGCAAATGGATTTCAATACAGTTGAGTGAAAAGTGATGCATTTTAGAAAGCAAACCAGATCAGGGTTTATCCCTTGAATGATAGGGCACTTGAGAATATTAGAACAGAGGAACTCAATATTACAAGTGTCATTCATTGAAAGTGGCATCACAGAGAGATGTGGTGAAAAAGGCATTGCACGTAAAAATTGGGACATTATGTTGCAATTGTAAGAGTTGTCAGTGAGGCTTCAATTGCAGTATTGTGTACAGTTTTGGTCACCCTGTTATAGGAAAGATGTGGTTAAACTGGGAAGAGTGCAGAAAAGATTTTCAAAGATGATGCCAGGACTAGTGGGCCTAAGTATAGGGTGATGTTGGCCAGGCTTGGTATTTATTCCTTGGAACATAAGAGAACCTTGGAAAACCTTTAAAATTATAAAAGGTGTGGATAAGATGGATGGCAAGTCTTTTCCCATGATGGAGCTGGCTGAGTTTACAACTTTCTGCAGCTTTTCTGATCCTTTGCAGTGGTCCCTCCATACCAAATGGTGATGCAACCAGTTAAAATGCACTCCACGGTGCATCTGTAGAAATTTGCAAGTGCCTTTGGTAACATGCACATTCTCCTCAACCTGCTCCTTGTAATATGCCTTCTTTGTAATTGCATCAATATATTAGACCCAGGGTAGATTCTCAAAGATGTTGACACCTAGGAACTTGAAATTGCTAACCCTTTCCGCTTTTGATTCCTTAATGAGGACTGATCAGCCATACTAGTTTTTAATTTTATTTTATGTATTTGCATAACTATCTGATGACATTTTTCATGTGTGCTTTTTTCACATTCTTGATTTTGAATTATTTTAATCCCTTTTAAAATATCTAAATCCCAGAACATCCTGCAGCCATTCTTGCCCTTGTGAGAGCAAAGTCTCTGTAATGGTCACAACATTGTAGTTTCAGATTCTGATCCACGCTCTATGTTAATCACCTTTGTTCCTGATTTTTTATATTAAAATATTCCAACCGATCCAACTGACTCCAATTATGCCCTATCCATTCTCAGTCTCTACTCTGCAACTGACTTTATACCAACTGCCTCATACTGACCCATCACACTAGTTCCTGTCCCCTTGCCAAACTAGTTGAGACTCTCTCCACCGGCGTCTTGTAAACCTGCTGTCCAGCATGTTGTTTTATTCACATAATTAGAACATATTACATTATCAGAAAAACTTGAGTTTTGTAATCCTGGTGTGGATTATTCAATTGTGCAACTGTCATTTGATTGAGTGACCTATTTTCCCTTATTTAATGTATTCTATGGTTTTTAAATGCTCATTACTTTAGTAATCAGCAGAGTACTTTGAAATATGCTCACTAATATAATATAGATAAATGCTTAAGGGAAGTTCCAAACTATAGCATTGCAGTAATATAATGGATTTGTCTAGTTTTAGTGAAGTTGTTGATTATCAAAATGATTCATAATGCACACTGCACTCTTGCACATCTTTTGGAAAAGATGAATCAATTACTTTTTTATTATTGATTAAACCCTTTATTTTGACAGGTCTTCCGACCCCGCACTCCCCCAGAAGCTATTGCGCTCTGTAGCCGACTGCTTGAATATACACCAACCGCCCGTCTGACACCTCTAGAGGCATGTGCACATACATTCTTTGATGAACTCCGGGACCCAAATGTCAAGTTACCAAATGGACGTGAGAAACCTTTACTGTTCAATTTCACTACTCAAGGTGAGAGAAAAATAATAAAATTTTTGAAGATCAAATTGAAAAAAATAAGCTATATTTTAGTTGTGTTTTCTACATGAAAGACTGGTTTTCTCGGCTGCACAAGTCTAGGGAAGACGGTCTCCGGCCCCGCCAAATATGTGAAATTGAGGCACGAGTCCCCCCCGTTTTCCCCCCCCTCCCCCACAACCCCCTGTTTGTGAGTGGATGCTGTGTAATTTGCTACCCTGTTACAAATTAATGCCACAAAATAACTGACAGTACACTGCATACGATTAAAGGAATTATATTTATGAATCTTAACTAAATGGTTAGTAAAGAATAACAAAAAGGCCCTATCCTAATTAACAGTCAAATGTGCATAAGTTGGAGCTCATCTTGAACTACTCTGTCGCTCACGTGCTGGGCCCTTGGTCAACGTGAAAGCACACACTACCTTCCGAATGTCGTTTGCAATCCACCTCAAATAAACGGGTCTCCCACCAGATTGTATGTTATGAGCGGTTCTCCCCAGCATCTTCTCTCCATCTCCTCCCGAACCAAAAAAAAACCAAGACCAATCTTATTGTCCCTCACCAAGAAAAATCTCCCACTAATTGGATGACACACATTCCACATCAACCCTTATCTTCAACAATAACCCAAACAGGCTGAAAGCAGAACAAACAGCTCTTACAGAGCTACTAAGTGAAATACCTATAATATAACAGTAAAGATGTGACCCAGAGTACGACATGCACTTGCAACATTACATTAAAATACAACATTGCACTCTTGGTCCTTCAATCTGAACATTCACAGGTACCTATCTCCCGTATATTTCCTTAATTAAGAGATCCAGTTGGGATAGGTGGAACTTGTACATGGCATTTGCTACTCAGATTGCTTCTTATTCCTATTTCTATGGCTACATAGCTGTTCACAGCACTGTCATGTCTGTGGTGTCAAGCTTGATTGCCAGAGAGCATACATCAAGGGCATAGTTTTTTTGTTTGTAATGCTAGTGTTGTACTAAACCTTGAATGCTCAAAACAGATTTAGTAGCAAAAAAATCTGTAATTAGTGAAGAACTGCAAATCAGTAGCAGAATATATTCCACAATTTGTAACCTCATGCATGGTCTTAATACTCTTATTATTTCAGTCAAGGCAAGAGATCAACCTTGATTTAATGATTACTGAAGGGCATGCTAGATTAGCACCAGACAGAATTAAAAATGCCAACCTGGTGAGTGGTAACACAGGACTGAGTTCTTTCTTAACAGAATTAAGGCAATGCCTAACCAATGAATTAGATCAAAGGTCTGCAGTCCATTCACATCCATCCATGAATGATGGTGAACAATTGAATAGCTAACAGGAGAAGATGACTCCAAGAATAAACATGTCTTCTAGGATAGTTTAATTCCTGAATTCAGGTGAGAGTGACTGACCTTGAAGGCAGAATTTGACAGTGTTTGGAATCAGGGAGCACAAGTATATTTGGTCATCAAGAGGAAAAAATCATCAATTATGGACAACATAGCTCGCAACAAATCATATTAGCTCTTTGACATTACTGCAGATTTTCCTCAGTACAGAGCTTACCATCTTCTACTACCTTATCAAATATTTTTTTCTATCATTAGGTTAGAGGTGAGGATGGTTTAGTTATTTGCACAAAATCTTCAATTCTACCTGCAATTTCTCAGCAGGTCTTTCCATGCTTGCTTGCTTGCAGAAAGACTTGGAGAACATTCAGGCATGAAAAGAGGCAAATGAAGTTCTAAGCAGTCACCATCTCCAACGAGAGAGAGTATCTAATCATTTAGTCTTGATAGTGACATTACAATTGCAGGGTCACATGCCTTAAATCCTAAAGTCCCCTTTGACAGGAAAGTCAACTTAACTGGGCACAGATACTGTGGCTTTAATAGTGGGCAAGGGGTTGGGTATCTTGCATCCAGTAATTCACCTGATACTCAAAGCCACCATTTTAAGATGCAGGTCTGGAATGTGATGGAACTTGTGACTTTGACAACAGCTACAACAAGCAATAAACTCGACCCTATCCAGGTCAAACTAGGCTATTTGTTTGATATCCCATTCATTGCCATTACCATTTATGCCTTCTGCAGATATGCTTTGACTAGGTGTCACAGTACTATGACTTTGCATCTTGGCTAATTTGAAACGCCTCTATGGTTTCCTTTCAATTTGTATCTCTTACTGACTTGGAAGTATATAATCACTCTTGCTCAAAAACCTAGACATTCTTAGCTGAGAGCTTAGTGGAAGCATCTTCACTCGTTTGTTCCAGTAAAAGGAATAAAATCAACTATGTGACCGTGATTTGTAGCTGAGTTCCGTTCCCAGCGAGTACTGAACTTATTTTAGCTGGTAGATAATAAAGACACATTGATTAGCTTCAACATGCTTCATCATTGTTTTCCTAATTTGCCCTTGTAAAGATGTGCTCTCAAGAGCTCTGTAATTTGTTGTTGTTCATTGGTGAAGCTGGCAACAGGGTATTAGGGACTGATGAATCCAGAACATCAGTAACCTTAGTGGGCAGATATGAAGGTTGGTATTCAGTGAGATATTTCTTTTGCCAAGAAGAATCTCAGAAAAAGTCTATACTCAAAAGCCATACTCAAGTCTGTTAACCACATCTTTGGTGCTGTTCTAGTGGAATTTAGGATAGATCGGCCTTTCTCAACCATTTTGCTCTGGAGGGGAGGAACCCTTGAAATAATTTTCAGGTTATAGCTACAGCTCACAGTATGTTGTAGATTCAATAATCCAAATATAATTGCCAATGCTCTTTTGAGTAGAGAAAGGAGTTTTTAGCCAACCTTTCTTGGAAGAAAAAAGTAGTTAAGCTTAGCTTGCCTTTCTTGAAATTAATATTTCCCTTTCATAAATTTTAAAAACTTAAGGCAAACATAATAAATTTGCTAAATAACTGGGTTAAAACAAAATGGGATTTAATTTTTCTAAAGGTAGGCTCAGCAGCTTTAATTTAAATAAAGGTTGTAAATTGATTTTAATTGATGCTATTTACAATATGAACATTAATGGACCATGTTGAGTAGTAAAGTTACTGAAAACCATAAGGGGGTATGAGAAGGCCTTGGCTAGTAGGGTAAAGGAAAACCCCAAGGCATTCTTCAGTTATTTGAAGAACAAAAGGATGACAAGAGTGAAGGTAGGACCGATTAGAGATAAAGGTGGGAAGATGTGCCTGGAGGCTGTGGAAGTGAACAAGGTCCTCAATGAATATTTCTCCGGTATTCACCAATCAGAGGGAGCTTGATGACGGTGAGGACAATATGAGTGAGGTTGATGTTCTGGAGCGTGTTGATATTAAGGGGGAGGAGGGGTTGGAGCTGCTAAAATACATTAGGACTGATAAGTCCCCAGGGCCTGATGGAATATTCCCCAGGCTGCTCCACGAAGTGAGGGAAGAGATTGCTGAGCCTCTGGCTAGGATCTTTATGTCTTCGTTGTCCACGGGAATGGTACAGGAGGATTGGAGGGTGGCGAATGTTGTCCCCTTGTTCAAAAAAGGTAGTAGGGATAGTCTGGGTAATTATAGACCAGTGAGCCTTGCGTCTGTGGTGGGAGAGCTGTTGGAAAAGATTCTTAGAGATGGGATCTCATATAGATGAGGGTAGTGCAGTGGATGTGATCTACATGGATTCTAGTGAGGCATTTGACAAGGTTCCACACGGTAGGCTTATTCAGAAAGTCAGAAGGCATGGGATCCAGGGAAGTTTGGCCAGGTGGATTCAGAATTGGCTTGCCTGCAGAAAGCAGAGGGTTATGGTGGAGGGAGTATATTCGGATTGGAGGGTTGTGACTAGTGGTGCCCAACAAGGATCGGTTCTGGGCCCTCTACTTTTCATGATTTTTATTAACGACCTGGATGTGGGGGTAGAAGGGTGGGTTGGCAAGTTTGCAGACGACACAAAGGTTGGTGGTGGTGTTGGTAGTGTAGAGGATTGTTGAAGACTGCAGAGAGACATTGACAGGATGCAAAAGTGGGCTGAGAAGTGGCAGATGGAGTTCAACCAGGAGAAGTATGAAGTGGTATACTTTGGAAGGACAAACTCCAAGGCAGAGTACAAAGTAAATGGCAGGATACTTGGTAGTATGGAGGAGCAGAGGGATCTGGGGGTACATGTCCACAGATCTCTGAAAGTTGCCTCACAGGTAGATAGGGTAGTTAAGAAAGCTTATGAAGTGTTAGCTTTCATAAGTCGAGGGATAGAGTTTAAGAGTAGTGAGGTAATGATGCAGCTCTATAAAACTCTGGTTAGGCCACACTTGGAGTACTGTGTCCCATTCTGGTCGCCTCACTATAGGAAGGATGTGGAAGCTTTGAAAAGGGTACAGAAGTGATTTACCAGGATGCTGCCTGGTTTAGAGAGTATGCATCATCAGAGATTAAGGGAGCTAGGGCTTTTCTCTTTGGAGAGAAGGAGGATGAGAGGAGACATGATAGAGGTATACAAGATATTAAGTGGAATAGATAGAGTGGACAGCCAGCACCTCTTTCCCAGGGCACCACTGCTCAATACAAGAGAACATGGCTTTAAGATAAGGGGTGGGAAGTTCAAGGGGAATATTAGAGGAAGGTTTTTTACTCAGAGTGGTTGGTGTGTGGAATGCACTGCCTGAGTCGCTGGTGGAGGCAGATACACTAGGGAAATTTAAGAGACTACTAGATAGGTATATGGAGGAATTTAAGGTGGGGGGGGTTATATGGGAGGCAGGGTTTAAGTGTCGGCACAACATTGTGGGCTGAAGAGCCTGTACTGTACTATTCTATGTTCTATAAGCCAAAGCAATATGAATAAAAATATAGCCTAAAACACAATTTTACACAAGGCTTTGAACAAACATTTTCTTTCTAAGTGACATGATTAGGCTCAAATATAGACTTGGCATGTGAAACCTGTGCTTGTTTTTTGCTACACAAATACTCAATTCTGGGTTGAACTTGAGATAAGTATACATGGATTTCACCTTCAACTGAAATGAGACAATTTCTATCCTTGCTCTTGTGATGCTTGTTAAGCAAGAAAAAGCTTGCTCACACATGCAAGAAGTTGAAAACTGCAGCAAAATGTTCATTACTTTCCTATGAATGGCAGGATACTCTTTTACTGACCTCCCTCTGGACAAGTTCTGGATTTCTGTGAATCTCATCTTGAGTGCATGATCAGACTGCAGCTCACAAAGTTCTTCCTCTTCTCTCAAAGTCAAGTTATCAGACTGAGCAGAAGATTCAGAGAAAGGTCCCTTACTCAGTCATACACTTGGGTTGAATGGGAGGAAGAATACTGTTCAAGTTTGTTCTGCATTTCTTCCAGGTGGTTTTCAATAAGACTCGAGAATTTGATAACCTTCCTCACTCTCAAGCCCAAGCAGCAGTGGAAACATTTCAAGATTTCCTTTTGCAACATGACTTTTTCAAAGATTCAGTTTCCTTTTAAATCCAAGAACCTTGTCAGTTGAAGTCAAAATATTTTCTCTATGGCCTTACAGAGACTTGTCCAACTGTTTAAATGATGAAAATGTCTGCTAGGTAGGGTAGGTTCTGCTGCCATTCTTTATCTTCAAAGAACCCAGCAAAATTTGGCCTACTATTCAAAGTACTCCTGCAATTCACCTTTCAGCTCAAACACCTTGCTGAGAACTCATCTGCTAAGCCACTAGATTTCTGTATGTAGCAAGAGATTAGTATGCTCTTTGTCCAGGTTTCAACACAGTTTTTAAAAAATTCTCAAGTGAATTAGTCTTTGTTTAATAAAGTTAACCATATTTGTAGCATCAACCAGAAATATTTTCATTTCATCTTGAAGAGTTTCTGACATCTTCACCTCTGTGAAGAAAACAGTGTGTTGTGACGTCACAGCCCAAGTTGGGCAAGTCCATTCAATGCGTGGAAAATGCATTTTATGCTCTTCATCAGCCTACTGTTCTCCCCTCTAATACTCCAGTTATCAACAACCTCCCTATCTCATGTTTAAAAACTGAGAATGGACTTAAATAAACATGGTCCTACTGCACACTGCTGTACTGGACTGAGAGTCCTCTAACGAGATGGCTAACAGAGCTGCTAGCATCACATGTTGGGTGAAGTTCCAAAAACTAAGTTTTCATCATGATTTCTTGCAGAACCCTAGGGTTCTGCAGAACCTTGGTTGAGAAACCCTGGGATAGATGTTTTTTTTTATTCCTCAGGGCAGGAGGGTATAGGACTAGAGGGTACACGTTCAGGTGAGAGTGGAGAAATTTGAGAGATCTAAGGAGCTAGTCTTTTTCTTTCCTCACCAAACGTGATTGTTACATAGTTAAAGAGCATTACAGCACAGAAATCAACCATTTGGCCTATCTAGTCGTTGCTAAAATATTATTCTGCATTGCTTCATCAACTCACACCTGGACCATATTCTTTCATATCCTTCCCATCTCTGTACGTATTCAAACTTCTCTTAATTCTGCAACCGAATCAATTTCCACCACTTTCCCTAGCAGCTCATTCCACACTTGCAGCACCTCTGAGTGAAGGTGTTCCCCTCAAATATTTAACCTTTCACATTAATCTATGACCTCTACTTAGTGGAAAAAGTCTGTTTGCATTTACCCTATATCTCTACCACTCATAATTTTATATACCTATGTCAAATCTACCCCCTTTCTCCTCTGCTCCAGGGAATAAAGTCCTAACACATTCAACCTTACAACTTAAAACCTCAAGACCCAGCAACATCCTTGCAAATTCTCTCTGTACTCTTTCATTCGTATTGATATCTTTCCTGTAGGTAGTTGACCAGAACTGCAGACAATACTCAATTTGGACTCACCAATGTCTTGTAGACCATAATACATAACATCCCAACTTCTGTACTCAGTAATCTGATGTATTTAGGCTGATGTGCTAGAAGCTCTTTACAACCCTATCTGCCTATGACACCACTTTCAGAATCATAGATTAATATTCCCAAATCCCTTTATTTTACTGCTGTTGTGATGGAAAATAACTGGTTCTTTGAGTCTCAACAGTAGAGGCCTGGACACACACACAGTTTTAATAATAAGGAATTTATTTACAAGGGGAAGTCGGGTCAACACAAGCAACTACAATACACAGGAAGCGGTGTGGGGACAGGGTACGGTTACACAAGCAAAGAACAAGGGAAAAGCACTACAACAGCTATCCCCCTTGACCTTGGATAGCTGCGGCTCCCTTACCAGGACAAACGATAGACCTTGCCAAGCATAAATCAATGCACTTACCTCCAATGTGGTGGTCTGTAAGAGAGGGCTAGCCAAGGGCAAGTCTCACCTTTTAAAGCATGGGGCTGGGCGAGATAATCCAATTAAGGTGACCAATAATTTAGGTGTGCATTGATTAGTTGGGAGGGACCAAATGTTGATTGGCAAGTGGTGTGTCCTCCGACCAGCCAGGTGGCAGTGCATCTCTGGATACAACTGCACTCCTAAGAGTCCTACCATTCACAGGATACGTCCTATCCTGGTTAATCCTCCCAAAGTGCAATGCCTCACACTTGTCTGAATTAAGTTCCATCTGTCATTTTCAGCCCATTTTTTTTCAGCTGGTGTCCAGGTCCAGCTGCAAGCTTTGATAGTGGACAGCGAGGAAGGCTGTGGCCCAATCTTAGTGTCATGCACATTTGCTGATCCAGTTTACGGCATTCAAATCATTAATATAGATGCAACAAGCAGGCAGAGAAAGTGTGATTGCAATGTTTCAAAGCCATTTGGACAGGTATTTTGAATTAAAAAGTTGTTGACGGTTTCAGTCCTAAAGCAAGCAAATTAGATGACTATTGGTAGGTACACAAGTAGCATGGATGAGTTGGGCCAAAAGGACCCATTTCTGTGGTGCCTAATTCTGTGAAAAATTAAACTCCCCAGTTAGAGCACAGTGAAGTTTATATAGCTGTGGTCTTAGTGATTTTAGGGATTGATTTTTAAAAAAAGTGAAAATGGAATTTAAGTTGATCTAACCAAAGAAGAGAAAATTCTTATTCCAGAGGTTTTTTTCGGTACCAAAACAGAAAATGTTGGAAAATTTGACAATAATGTTCATTATCAAACATTTTCCTGGTGGGCTTTTTTAATGAAACAGCAATGGAAGTTGATCATCAATCAACACAGGGAAGTTTTCTGGTTAACTTTCATTGTATTGTGACAGTCATGAGAATTTTTGAACTGTTCAGCATGAATCCCAGTCAGTGCTTCAGTGCCCTTCTAGTGGAAGTAATTTAGTGAATGAAATGTTATAAGCAGTTATCTTGTGTTTATAGAACTGTCGAGCAACCCAGCGCTGGCAACAATCCTCATCCCTCCTCACATTCGGAATCAGGCTCCTGCTTCAACTCCAACAAATGCTTCCGCAGTGTCAGGTGGGTGTCATTGGACACATCATTACGTAGAATTTGCAGATGGGATTCTTTGCCACTGAAATATTTAACAAAAATATGGCTTAGAGTGCACATAGAGAATGGGAATTTCAAGCAGTCCAATGCGATATAATAAAACTGTAATAGCTTGAAGATTGAATGATGCAGGGAAAACACAGAAGTTATCTTAGATGGACCTGACAAACATCCTGTGATGAGAGTGCTGAAACCTTTGAAACATGGTATAATGAGGATTCCCTATGATTGCATTTATCATGCACCATTTTTATCGGGAGACAAAGTTGCTACCTCCATAACTGCTATCCCCAAGCTCAGTTTGTGAATGTTCTTTAAAAGAGAACTTCATTTGAAATATATCCTCATGTCAGGTATTTAAAATCCAGTTGTTCTGTTTCCTTTGTGTCCTTTTACATGTTTTTATTGCAGAATTTTATGTATATAGTGCTAAAGTTCATGCACTCACTTTATACGTAGAAGACAATAAGAGCAAATTAATTAATGCTAAATGTTTACACTAGGATTGTGCGTTTTTGTACATTCACTCTAAACTACACTTGTGAATATGTCAAGTGATACTAAAGGCAAGTAGGATATTTGGATTAGTCATTGTACTCTTTATACAAATGTACATTTGAAGGAGCTATTTAGTTTATTTGATCTCCCCCATAACCCTGCAAGTTAGATGCCATGAAGTGCTTTCAATTGCCTGAGATGGGGGGATTTACTTTCAAATCTCTTTTATCTGTTTTATCGGGGAGATCGGATATCATGTTGGAGATCTTGGCAGCCTCTGTTTGGTAGTGGGCGAGTAGAGGGAAGGGAATTCTCATTTCCTTTGTTGCTTTTTTTGCCAGTTACTTTAAACCTATGATTTCTACTTATTATCCACTTAGCAGAGGCATCTGTTTCTTGTTCTCTTTTATCAACTTTGAAATCTTTGTTTTAAGGCCCCCTTTAATCTTAACTTGTGCATAGATGTAGTGTGTCAACCTTGGTAAATCTATTCAACACGTACAAACAAGCTGGAGGAACTCAGCAGGTCGGGCAGCATCCGTTGACTGCTCATTTCAACGGATGCTGCCCGACCTGCTGAGTTCCTTCAGCTTGTTTGTACGTGTTGCTTTGACCACAGCATCTGCAGTGTACTTTGTGTTTGGTGAATCTATTTCCTGCAAGAGTCTAGATATTTTTTGTTAAGTGTGATGATAGCACAACGTACAATGTTTTAGCTGAGAAATAATCAGTAATTCATAGAGTGCAAGAGGGCTTCCTTATTTTATAATTATGTTTAGCAGTTGTGATTACAAAATTTGTTCATTGCACAGAGCTTTGGCATGACTTGTGGTAATAAGCTGTTGCAACAGACAATGTGGATCTTTTTAAAAGGAAAAAGAATGCTTGTTAGGAAAAGTTGTGTTCAATACAGTCATAAAATTTGATTCTTCAGTCATTCAGTAAGTAGCAGTCATAGACTCTGGCAGATGATCCTTTTTGCTGTACAAGTAATAACAATTCATTAATTAAGGTAGTCATTCGGGAGCTCTAATAGTTGGCAGTTCATTGCTCTATGTTGAGGTTTTCAAAAGTATTTGCAGACTTTTTGCAAATAGTTTTCAAGTGCTTTCTTCTTTGGGTAAGTTACTAATGCTGCTATCTTG
Source organism: Hemitrygon akajei (assembly GCF_048418815.1). Classification (NCBI taxonomy): domain Eukaryota; kingdom Metazoa; phylum Chordata; class Chondrichthyes; order Myliobatiformes; family Dasyatidae; genus Hemitrygon; species Hemitrygon akajei. The sequence goes on from NC_133128.1 coordinate 42,455,867, forward strand.
CAACTAAGATCTTTTTAAAATATTCACTTTCAGAGGTGAATTGTGCAAACACTTCACAAATTTCTTTATTTACTAAGTGTCCTTTTGTTTTCTTTCTTGTGACCATCCCATATTTTGTAACTATCCCACTTTTGTGCAGTTTTCTTTTGGTCCCATTATATCTATTTAAGTTATTGTTTTTTTTTAAAAAATGCTTTCGAACTCACTATCAGTCTTCTTCAGTTGTTTTCCTCTGGTCAGTTTCTTAAATCTTAAAAAGAAGCTGTTGGAGGATCTCCATTCCCTCAAGCAGCTCATTTTATTGCTCCAAATGTGAGCATCTACTATCTCCTGTGTCTCAAATCATAAGTTTTCTCATTGCTTTCTGGCATTGACCTCGGTGAAGAGTTGATCTTCTCAGATATTTTCATTGGGTGCTTCGTGTGATAAAAGTTCTCATAAATTCACAGTAAAAGTTGGTCTTGATCCACTTGTGTGCTATGTTAGAGATAATCAGTCAGCTATTGATTTTTACTTTGCTTACCTGTGGGTCAGATTCTGAGACAAGATACATTTAAATTTCGGAATGGGCTCATCAGAAACAATGTGCATGCAGGGAAAACGTTACAAATTCTCTAAATGGAGAAAATTATGTTGCATTAATCAGTGTTTTTGAATAAAATAGAGTTTAAATAGTATTTCAAAAATGAGTTGCACAAGCTGACGCATTTCTAAAATGTCATCCTTTTTCCATTTCTTTCCCAGATACAAATACTGCTGTGGACCGTGGGCAGTCAACCAATGCAGCTTCAGCCTCTGCATCCAATTCAACCTGAGAATGGGGTATCCCTGCCTCAGATTTCCAGTCAGCTGCAAAAAAGCTGGTCAATTATGGAAAAACAATGTCATTAGTGTTCATTTTATTTAATCTTGTTTTAAAAAAAAGTACACAAATTATACAAACCAATCATTTACTCACTGAAGAGGGATTGAAAAGGAATGTGGGGCAAGGTTAACTCCTCCCTCGACAATCTTTATTGAAGTCTGCCATAGTGTTCTAATCTCCCCCAACTTCGTCCAAACACATTAAACACTGTGATGTGTTTCACTCTGTAGTGCAGGGTTTGGATTTGGCAAAGAAGATTGCCATCAGGTTCCTTCTAAAGAATCTGAGTAAGAGGTGGTAGTATTTTGATAAAGGTATTAGGTTTATCTGTACCAGCACAAATGGACAATACAAATCCACTCAAGCAATCGCTATCAAAAAAGACTCTGCAGTCACCATAATACTTCCCTGCATTGGTTGAGGTGAAGTTTGACATGTTCAGTCCCTATATCTTGTCACTAGATTTGACTGTTCAGGGCTAATGGTTATTTTTTTGTGGTCCAATGCACTCTGTACTGGCCCCATTTATTTAAAGCAAGACATTGCAAAATCAGTGTAGTGTGTAATCCCTAGTTAAATATATAGCTAAATCCATAGGTCTCAGTAGGTTTCTGATCTCCAAATGAAATACAATCTTGAGTTCCCAACAAAGTGTAAAAATGAACCCATTGATTTCAGACTTCTTCCCTCTTCTCTACCCCACCCATTTTATTATTTTTTGTACATAAAGTATGTGGACCTGGGAACTGATGAGAGCGACAAACATTCAGGGCAAATTTTGTTAATTGTAGGAGAGCTTTTAAGCCATATAGTTTCAATTCTGTACTATAGGTGCGGCTACAATGTAACAAGGAATTAATTAGTGCTGTATAGTATCTAGTTTGGAGTGCCTTTTGCTTCCAATGTTTGATTTTTTTTAATTGTCCCTCACTGAAGTATATTTGCTGTTTCTTTCATATTTAACCCTTTATGTACCTTTTTAAGTTGACCTATCAATTAGAGAATTTTATTTTTATTGGTTGTCATATTCACACTGCAGTTGGAAAAGAGTTGTACAGAATTGTTGAACACTTCAAAAGTTGCATATTTCATTAGTTAAATGTTTGGGCTCTCAACAGGTAATGACGATTTGAGATTTGAAGCTGGCTTATTCTATATATATATATAAAAATATAATTGTTTTCATTTGATTTGGCAGAGTTAATTTGAAAGAAATCTACTATACAAATTTTAGTACATCGTATACATGTATAACCTGCTATTTTTGAACACTTAATGTGCTATGCCAACTCTGTTTTACTCTCCAAATATTTGCGTAGAATATGAAACGAGGAATGAAAGTAAACCTGGCAGAGTTGCTACTAGTGCTGCATGAACTTTAAATTTTTAATGTACAAATGATATAATTATTTGACATTTTATAATGCAAATCTTGATTTTTTTAATGAGTTTTGTTTTACCAAATGCTTTTATCTTGTGTGCACCGAGTTAACACTGGAGTGTCCCATTATAAGGCTTTTTTTTAAACTATAGCCTTTAATTTGGTCAGTTGCAGCTTCTGAAGTTTCAGTGGATTTGTACTAAGGATGAGAGAACTTTTGGAATCTGATTAGTGCCTTTTAATGAAGGAAAGTCAAATTGCCAATTGACCTTTCCTTCCTAATTACCTTTCTGTTTTTGCAACAGACATAGCACTGTTTTAGTTAAACATCATCACACTAGTGATATTTTTACCATTTTTCATATTCACACAACTAGAAGTATTAAATAGATGAGGAGGAAATGCCACTAAAAATAGCAGCGGTTAAAAGTGGGCATTGATCTACAAAGGGATAAAGGGCATGTCTAATCAGAGTGGTTTGCTCATCCTTAATGCACCTCTGGCTGCAGTATATATCCTTTACAAGCAACAAGGTATGGACTGGCTTCTGCATTGTACCAGAAGTGAATGAATTTCCTAGCTGAATCAAGCTGAATAGGCAGTTACTCCTGTAATGGGATGTACACTATCCACTTTGTCACTTTCTTTATCTTTTGGAACATGGATAGCATTTCCTAATGGACATTCAGCCCAACAGGTCCAATGCATTTTCCCAGGCAATTCAATTTTACACATCGTCTCATGAACTTTTTTGTAGTTCATGATTTAAATCCTGCTTTAGCATCATATAAACATACCTTCCACCATTTGTAATTGTGACACAGTACCATTGAAAGTAGTAGGCAAATGGAATGTTTGAAAATTGAGTGCAAAAAAATTCTTGTTTTATGTTACAAAATCTTTAAAGTTTGATCATTTTATTTTCAGTTTAATATGATCTTTATTTTACCTGGTTCTGAGCCCCTAATGCTGCTGTAAGCCAGCCATTAATGGGAAGACTGATATATTCAGAATTTGCTAATCTTTGTGCCGTGCTCACCTTTTACATGAGGACTTGTGTGTGAGGGTATGATCAAAGTAAACTATTGAAGTCTCCAAGTCAGGAACTTAAGTTAGAGTTCTTGTATATTATTTTAAGTAAAATGAATACAGTAGGAAGTGCATGTCTAAGCCATGGCCTGCTCTTAAGCATTCTACCAGTTTAAGCTACAGAATCTGTTTGGAAGTGCGGGGCAGAAATAAGAACGTCATTGTTATAACTGTTACATTAGAAAATTCTAAATAAACAGTGACTTGTAGTGCCATGGTGATTCACTCCAGTTAATATTGCTGAGTACTGCAGTGGAAGTGCTGAGCCAACCTGATTATTGACTTTGTGTCCCAGACAGGCAAGTATACAAATTCAAAGGAATCCCAAATTATAAGAAAATCATTTGGGATTGGTTCATATAATTTTCTTTGGTGTAAACCATTTTAATAGCATCAAATATTTCTACAATATGGAAATTAATATTCAGACAGGCATATTGCATTCTTTAGGTATTTTAAGTATACAGTTAATATTCCTCTGTTTAATTGTTACAATGAAAGGCTAACTTAAAAGTGAAGATCTGTGCCTTAGCACACTAGTCACAAGATTCTAAACGGACCCATTCAAGATGTGGGATGCAGGAAATGATAAGTCAAAGCAGGTAGTAAGTAAGCTAATCATTGATGTGGGCAGTTTTTTCATTAGGGTGATATTTATTTCACCACCAGTATCAGTATCCAAAATTGTGAATATTAGTGCTCTTTAATATTCCTAGAGGGAGAGGAGGGAAGAGAAAATGAGCAATTTACTGAGACAGTTATTCTAAAATGTAGCCATTAACAAAGCAGCAAATGTAACAGCCATTCATAAGCATGTTGCTAGCCAGCTAGAAATAAATTCAAGTCTACTTCTTCTGCAGTGGCTGCAGTGTTTCATTGCTTTAGTTTTTTTTTTTTAAAATTGGGAGTATTTCCTATTCCCTGTCTTGAAAAGATCCAAATAGTGTCAGGGTAAAGAGAGAACTGTAGGAAGTGACCTCAAGGTGGCAGGGTAGACTGAAAGTAGCAAAACTTCGGAAATTTGGGTTTGAGCTTTTATTTTGGAAGAGGTGGAGGTGGTCTCTAGTTGCTGCCTGTCCAATTTTGATTTCTAGAATTGTAATGAATGATTAGAATTCCATTTTAAAGACCAACCAAATCTTTGAAATTGTCTAAGGATATATGTTGAAGTCCTAGTCTATATCCTTGATTTTATGTTGCAATTGGTACACAAAGGGTTAAACGTGGTAATTTACTTGTGTGACTACCTGCTTGCCTGTATAATCCGCCTTAGAGATGTTTTGCTATGCTTCACATAGCCTGTATACAAAAGCGTGACCACCTCTGTCAAAAAGGACTGTGGATACTATACAACCATTGCATCACTTGTGAACTGTCTTGGTTTTAAAAAAAAACAAAAACAACAAAAAAATCTGTTTAACATTATTACTTGAATGCTTCTGTTTGTGACTGAATTTTTATTTCATTTTAATATAAATTTTGTGACGTATGCTTGATGTTTATCCCTGTAAATATAATTTGTTCTGTGTGACTCAGTTCCGAATAGATACTGGTACTGTAATTTGCATTAAATAAAGAGTAGGATAGGCCACAAACAATTCATAGTCCCTTCCTGTCTAATTTTGTAAGTCTTCCTTTTTAATGTGCAGTTGATTTTGATCAAGTAAAATGGTTAATCCTTTCACAGGTATTGACCAGTAATGTAAGATTGCAATGTAGTCTGCCTTTGTGTCTTTAATAAAATGTCTTAACTGTAGCATTTTATGAAATAAATACATGTGAAACATATAGTTTTATCACTAGTAAAGAGCTACTGCAATAGCAAAATTATCGAAGATATACTTCAATATAAACATGCCCATTTTATGGTCATCAAGCACTCAGCCCAACTGCTTGAAACTCTAGAGATGTAAGCTTAGATGAATTAAATTAGCATCATGTTTTCAAGATCAGTTTGGTGAGTAGTGCAAATGCTCACTATGACAGATCCAAATGTTAGAAGGCAAGAGAACTAACTGTGCATCACCAATTCAGTGATCCACATTAATGACCCTGCTCACTGCTCATACTTAACAGCATTTCAATATTTCTGTATGTATTCTTTCCCAATATTGTCCCCAATAGAATCTGACAAATCAGCCTTAAGGTAGACCTGATGTTGAAATCAATTTAATTTTTTCTTTAATCTCAGACATGATTCATTTTACTAAATAATTTGGTTTGGAAACAAAATCCATTAAAATTGATCAACTTTAGTAGCAATATTTTAAAGTGACCTTGACAAATACCAAGGTATCAGTTACATTTTCTTCAGAAGTATTCAAGATGAACCACTTTATAATGCAATTATTGTGAATTTAATCACTTTACTCAATATTTTATTTATACTGTGCATTCGGATGGAGCTGTGATTATTGCATCTGACTGGTTAAACAATGTGAAGCTGAACTGCAAAATATATGGTTGTATATCAATACATATACAAGTGAGCTACCAGAGAAAATAATAGAAATTGCTGCTGTTCTTGTTTCCTCAAAGTGTTACTTGGCTTAAAACAATAAAATTATACCTATAAATTGAAACATTGGTCTGAAAGATATCAGTTCCAGTGTATTGTAAACATTATGATTTTTTTGTTTTGTACGAATACTAGAAGTTTGGGTGGAGGCGAAATGCTGTTGGATTTGGTAAGGTCTGTTAAATTTAAAACAAAAATCCTATGAAAAAGATTCTCATAACAGCAAACCTCAGAGGAACAGGCTAATTTTTAAAAATGAACTTAAAACTTAAGATTTTATGAAAATAACTTTGTGTTTAATTAATTGAATTGTATTTTATTCCACATATGGTTTAAGTAATGCCACTGAAATTGAGGATGAGTTTTATTTCTGTTGATTTTTCACCATGCGTTTTTGACTTTCCCTTATGCAATATTTTATTATATCCTCCATATGTTTGTACATTATTTCAATAAAATATGGTTTAGCAGCAGGTCCAGTGTTAAAACTAAAGTTTCTTCAGATTTTCTTACTTTGGTATACAGGAAAGCTATTCTTAAGAAATGTAATCTGAATCTTTTTAACCAATGTATTAAAAGGAATTAAATAAATAGCTTTTATAAAATAGAGATAAGATATTTAAAGAATTATGTTCAATAATGTTAGCTGTGTTATGTTGAATGAGGTTTATTTCACAAACTTGCAACTAAGAATGTTCTCTGTTTTATTCATTATAATTGAATTTGTATTAATTGTAAGCAGAACAGAGTTTGCAATTGCTTACTACAGTTACCTTGGCTCTGGTCCCATTGACAGCTTGAAGTAAAGCTTTAGTATAGGAAACTGATGGAATGGTGAGAAGCAGCTATGTGTCAACAGTTCACAGCAACATCAGCTTTAATCTGAGAAACAGGCAAATGGCACCCAAGCATGAGGGTGAGTCTTTATTCTATTGGCGAGTAATAAACTTCTGGCCTTTTAGAAAGAGTTTTGGTTGTGCAATAAACAAGAAATAAGTGAAACTCTACTGATGTTTACTAAGCAGTTGATTTATTGCAGGAGCCTAAAATTGGTTAATGCTTAACCTGAATTATATTGAACCCAAGGGGCATTAAAAAAAAGGAGGGGGGGGGGGAATAAAACCTGCCAAGATGTGAGGGAAGCTAGGTTTTAAGTGGAGAAATTTGGAGATGACAATCAAAGGTTTTGTCACCCACACAGGGATACAGCAAAAGATAATTAACACTTTGTTAGAACTGGAAAACAGGGCTATGGAAGTCTTATTATTGGAAATACTTGTTAAGAATAGGGTAGAATGAAAATTTAGAGACCAATGTGAGGGGTATAGCCAGGTAATATGAAGTACAAGTGTCTTGCCTTTGACAGTGCATAGAAGAAGACTCCAGAGGTCCCAAGTGAGTGATGCACTGTGAAGCTGGCAACAATGTGGAAGACAATTCAAAAATCTGCAGATGATATAAGTCTGAAAAACAAAATGCTGAAAATACTTAGTAAGCAGGTCAGGCAGAGTCTGGAAAGAGGTCCCTTCAGAAGTGTTAGGACAATGGTCCTGGACCTGGATATGTTAACTATTTCTCTTTCCACAGAGATTGCCCAACCCGCTGCATATTTTCACTAAAGTGAAGAAGAAGTAGCCAGTGTCCAGGCCTAACTAAAAAGGTACAGTCCCTTTACATCTCCATTATGCAGTGGAATAGGCTTTGCCCCCTCCATTTGAAAGGAAGCCCAACCAGTCTCCATCGTCATCATCCTTCAGTTGCCTTTGCAACCACTTTAACTGCTCACTTTCTCCAAATAAAAGATAACATTCTGAGAACTTGTATCAGCCTTTGTTATCCTCATATTTTGCCAGGGTGGGTGTGGTTGTAGAGGGAAGTGGATTGGGGACATTCTCTGTCCAATTCTCACCTAGTTCCATGTTTCACCTTTTCATATTAATGATACTAATTATGCTGCCAACCATTGCTACAATTCATGGCAAAATTCAACAATCTAAGTGAAAGGTCTTGACCCAAAACATCAATTGTCCACATGCCTATACAGTAATGAATGTAAAAGGATCTAGTGCTTTCCTGGTATATATGATAAATAAACAATTCTTGGGCTTCCATCGGGGTACAGGTATCAATTTTAACCGACATTTCGATGACAAACTCTGCCATCTTCATCAGGGATGATCCTTGGGCATGTCTAGTCCAGTGATATTTATACCCCCGTCATCTGTCCGTTCTGATTGGTTAGTCATCATCCAATCAGGTTTTTGCTGTCCCATCTTGTTTACAGTGGAATTCCAGTTCTTTCTTGGAGCAAGACCTTTGTCTTTGTTAAAATTCAAATGTGGCAATTTAAGGTGGATATTTATAGCTATTTTAATTAACCTTGTTCTTACATAAAAAGACAGAATACATACAAAGAGACCAATCTTGAACATGTGAAAGCTATATAGGCAAGAAAATAAAGTAACTATAGTCTGCTATTACATATAGAAATTGAATCTTGCAATGCTGCATCTGGTTACACATTATCACTGGAGTATTCCACAAAGTTGTTTCCATTCAAATTTTAAGTACTCTAAGCAAAAGTAAGCTCTGTGCCCAGCTTTGAATTCTGTCAAAGTAAATATTGGGTGTTTTGGACCTCAATTACATAGCAACTGACACTACCTACTATTGAGGTCTTGCTGTGTAACTCCAGGGTATGCAGATCAATGAGATTGGCCCTTTGTATCTGAGCTAAGAAAATGCATGTGGCCAGTGGGCATGGACGGAAGGCTGGGAATAACATGATCCAGTCTGTGAGTGAGTGCACAAGCAACTATTTTAGAGATAGTGGAAGCAGGATAAAGATTGGTATTGGGTGCAGGAGTGAAGTAGTGATGGAGAGGGTAAAAGTAGGGGTGACTGATCTAAAGAATTGCATTGGTAGTAGCGTGTTTTATGTTTGAGTGAACTTACTTACTGAATCTCATGCTTTAAATTTCAGTTTAGATTTTAAAACAGTAAACTAATTGGAAATAAGTTTTAAAAAAACCAGATGTGAATGATTGCTTAATTAGTGATAACTACTGTGAGCAAAGGCTGAGTGAGCATGAGTGTCATCTAAAAGGAAAGAGCTCTTGGAACACAGTTGTTAGAAACAATGCATCTTTAAAGAAGTGTAAAGTTAGCTGAGAATCCAGTGCAGAGAGAGAATACTCAAAACATGAGGAATATGAACAGGAATAGGTAGGTCATCTGTCATTTTGGGCTTGCACAGCCATGCAGCAAAATTATGACTGATTTATTTCAATATTATTTTCCAGCATTATCCATATATCACTTGATTCCAGTTAAAATCTATTGATCCCTGTTTTGAATAAACAATAATTACATAACTGCTGTGTTCCTGGACTGAGAAATCCAAAATCTCACTACCCATTAAATGAACAAATTACTTATGATTTCTGCTGTACATTATCTGTGACTTACTCTGAAACGAGCTCCCTTTCTGGATTCTGCAAACAAAAGAAACTACATCTAATCTGTCAAGCCAACAAGAAATTTGGAACAAGATGCTAGAGGAACTCAACATAAGATATAGGAGCAGAATTAGGCCATTTCTCATGGTCTGCTCTGCCATTCCATCATGATTGATTTATTTTCCCTTTCAACACTTTTCTCCTGCCTTCTCCCCATAACTGACACCTTTACTAATTTAGAACTTTTCAACCTTAACTTTAAATATACCCAGCTGTCTGTGGCGATGAATTCCACAAATTTACAACCCTTGGGCTAGAGAAATTCCTCCTCATCTCTGTCCTATTCAGAGGCTGTGTCTTCTGGTCCTAGACTCTCCCACTATTGGAGACATTTGTGGACAGAAATTGTCAATGTTTTGAGTTGAGACACTCATCCAGTCTAGTTTCACCAGTGTCTTGTTTATTGCTCCAGATTCCAGCATCTGCAGTTTCAAATCTCTCCTTAAAACTTTGTATGCTTCACTGATATCTCTCTTTCTTCAAAACTCAAGGATATAGTCCTGGTCTACCCATTTAAAATTTTTCTTTTGAAATGGTGAATCTACCTTTCCTGGAATTAGTAGTGGAGATTTGCTGAGTAAGTGTATTCTTTCTAAGGTCAAACGATAAGAAACACAGTACTCAAGGTGAACCTTCACAAAAACTATACCATTGTACAAAGGTAATCGCCTTACTCCTGTATTCAAACTCTCTCATAATAAAGCTGTTCCTTCTGAGTAACTTGCATAGTGCTGCATTTTTTTGAGTATGGGAAGGAGTCAAATGGGACATTTACTCTGGACTTGCACTGGCACTGTCATTGAATGTAACCATGAAGAGAGTAAATGCACATGTTCCTTAATGTTAAAATTAAATTAAAAGAAAAACAACTTCAAATATTTGACTCATAAGTACAGATTTGGTACATAATTGTTTACAAATACATATTAATACTTTAATACACTCAATTAAAATCTTTGTTATTAAACTTGTGGAACTAAATGGAAACCATGTCTCTGATATATTTATTGTACTTTATTGTAATGAATTTGACTGAGATTTGACCATAGTATTTATATTGGTGTGTGTATATGTATATAATATTTGAAGGCCCCAGTTCTTTGAAACTATTCCTACATCTACTCTCCATCACGATCTATGAAGTATCCCAACCAGACCACAACTTTGAATGTATAGTTCAGGATATTTAGCAAAAAATTAAGTATGCATGTTTTAAAGATGATGAATTGGCACTTTTCATGTATGTTTGACATAGCTGTTGCATTATAGATAGTTCTTAAATGTTTTGCTATAATTAAATGTTGCAAATATACCACATGATTCATTAGTGACCTACACGATACATTTAGGACTCCGAAATACATATCCTGTTCTCTAGAAGGAGCCGAAGATGAAAGTTCAAGGGTGAAGAAGGCAGTATGTCCTACTAACAACCTGTCTGGAGAAATGCTATTTCCTTGTACACTATCCTTTGATAAATGTGAATATTACTGCATGCCACTAACTGGGGTGGGTAAGGCTGTCTTCCAAGCTGCGCCCAAGGCTTCCACTCCAACCCACCCCTATAGTGTGGGCATCTACTGAGAGTTGTGATTTTTTTTTAAGAAACCAAGTGTTTCAAAAGTAGGATATACCTATTAATCACAGTACCGCTGTGGAAATACAAAATAAAAACAAATGTCATGATCTGGGTGCTTGCTGTGAATGGTTAATAAAATGTGGCTTCCAGTGGGCCTTTGTAAACTATGGGTCCAGCATTGTGTGAGCCTTGTAATTTTACTTTCAGCTCCAGGTAACTCCCTAGATCTGGAATTGCATGTTTCTTAAGCTTATCCATTTTCAAAAACTGCTTAAACGTATTGCACTGTTAAAATGGCAGGTGAGTTGAGATTGAATTTCTCCACCATATCTTCTGTGTTTATCCTCTGCTATCTCAGATTTCCTTTCTCCTCAGATTCTTTATTTACTTTTGTATCTACAAGATAGTTTTGGAACTGGTGTAGAGATAGCAAGAGCTGAAATCATTTAATTCACCATAATCACTCTTTAATTTTTTATCTGAATAGGTATCTGCCTTGGCCCAGTAGTAATATTGCCTTAAGTCAGAAGCTATAGATTCATGCTTATAATACAGCTGCTTTAAGAAAGTGCTGCAATGTCAGATAAAAACAAAATACTGAAAATTGCAAGTCAGCTGCCTTCTATGGAATTAATGTTTCAGATTCCTGTATATCAAACAGAACCGGGGGGAAAAACAAGAAATAGAATATATGTTTGAAGTGTAAGGAAAGGGAGACAAGGTGCCACATATGAGGTTGCTAGTCAAGATAAGAGAGCCCATGGTATTATAGGAAAGATGCTAGCATGTACAGAAGATTGGCTGACTGACAAAAGACAAAGCATAAGGGTAATAATGGGGGCTTTTTTTTTGGTTGGCTGCTGGTGATGTGGTGCTCTGCAGGGATCATCATTGTTGGGTCTACTATTTTTCATGTTTTATGTTAGATCTGGATAGCAAAATCGATGGCTTTGAGGCTAAGTCTGCAAATGATACAAAGATGGGTAGTCTGCAGAAGGACTGGGACAGATTAGGAGACTGGGCAAATAAGTGGCAAATGGAATGCAGTGTTGGGAAGTTTATGGTAATGAATTTCAGTAGAAGGAATAAAGGCAAATTATTTTCTAAACGGTGAATTCAGAAATTGGAGGTGCAGTGGGACTTGGCAATCCTAGTGCAGATTAACTTGTGGTTGAAGTCAGTAGTAATGAAAGCATTCATTTCAAGAGGACTGTACTAGAAAAAGCAAGAGTCTGATGCTGGGGTTTTATAAGTGTTGATCAGACCGTATTTGGAGTATTGTGAATAGTTTTAGACTCCATATTTAAGGAAGGATTTGCTAGCATTGGAGAGAGGCCAGAAAAGATTCACAAATTATCCTGGGAATAAAAGGGTTAATGCATTAGGACGGTTTGGCTTTTGACCTGTACTCACTGGAGTTTAGAAGAATGGGGGGGGGGGGGGAATCTCATTGATACCAACTGAATATTGAAAGGCCCAGATAGAGTGGATGTGTAAAGGATGTATCCAATAGTGGGATAGCCTAGGACCAGAGTACATAGCTTCAGAAGAGTAAGACATCCCTTTAAGAACAGCTGAGGAGCAATTTCCTTAGCCAGAGGGCAATGATGGTGAATCTGTTAATATGAAAAGGCCTAATTCTGCTTCTATGACTTGTGTCTTATAATATTCATCATTCAGCATTACTGTTCTATCAGGAGAGGTGGACAAACCTGGGTTGTTTTCTCTGGAGCACTGGGGTCTTGGAGAAGATCTGATGGAGATTTTAAAGATTATCGGAGACATTGATAGACAGCCATGATAAATTCTAACCCCCCCCCAACACCTCCAATTGAAATGTTTAATGCCAAAGAGCACAAGTTCAGAGAATATATGCAGGCAAGTACTTTAGACACAGTGGTGGGTACCTGGAATGATGGTAGAGGCAAATACGATAGAAGCATTCAAGAGGGTCTTAAGTACATTAATGTACAGGAAATTCAAAGATATGGGCATTGTGGGAACAGCTTCTTACCCTGTGTGATCAGATTTCTGAATGGACATTAATCCATGAACATTACCTCAGTATATTCTTTCCATTTGCACTATTTTTTAATATACTGTATGCTTATTGTAATTTATAGTTTTTAATATGTATTGCAATGTACTGATGCCACAAAACAAAAAACTACATATGCCAATATGTGGCTAAACAGCTCTGACACCATATTCAAGTTTGCTGATGACCCCACTGTTGTAGGTCGAATCAAAGGTGGTAATGAATCTGCACATAGGAGGGAGATTGAAAATCTGGCTCAGTGGTGCCATAATAACAGCCTTTCGCTCAATGTCAGCAAGACTAAAGAGCTGTTTATTGATTTCAGGAGAAGGAAATCAGAGGTCAATGATCTGATGTCATTTGGAGAATCAGAGTTACAGGAAAGCAACACCTTCATCAAGGACCCCCACCACCCAAGTTATGTTCTCTTCTCGCTGCTGCGTTCAGGAAGGAGATATAGGAGCCTCAGGACCCACACCAGGTTCAGGAACAGTTATTACCCCTCAACCATCAGGCTTTTGAACCAAAAGGGTTAACTTCACTCAACTTCATGCTGCATCATTGAAGTATTCCCACCACCTCTGGGCTCACTTTCAGTGAATTTTCATCTCATGTTCTCTATATATTGTTGATTAATTTATTATTATTTCTTTCTTGTGTCTGCACAGTTTGTCATCTTTTGAACACTGGTAGAATGTCCAAGTTAATGGTTGCTATTCTATGGATTTATTGAGTATGTTTGCAAGAAAATGAATCTCAGGGTTGTTTATGGTGATATATATGTACTTCGATAATAAATTTACTTATAACTTTGATATTAAACCTAATTCTGGTGGGATTAGCTTGCTGTTGTTCGTCATTAGATGACTCATTTAGTAGGATTATGGGCTAAAAGGCCTGTTCTGGTGCAGTACTGTTCTATGTTTTATATTCAAGTAGTATTTAAGAGACAGGAAAAGTGTTATGTTATCTGACCTGAGTATTCCCAGCATTTAGTTTAATGTCAGATTTCCAACAAATGCTGTTCTCCATGTCACAGTTCTAACATTGTTTTCTATCTAATGACCTCTGCCTTTCTGTATTTGCATTCTTTCAGACAAACCCTCTCTCAAGTTACTTTGCATGCAATTGTGTCGCCTCAGTCTCCACCATAATTAATTCTAGAATGTTTAATGTACTTTACAATACACAAGTGTAAGGGAGAACAAGATAATTGAAATGAACCTGAGAAAATCTGCAGATGGTGGCAATCCAAAGCGACACACACAATGCTGGAGGAGCTCAGCAGGTCAGGCAGCATCAGTGGAAGCAAGAGTAGACCGTTGACATTTCAGGCCGAGATCCTCCTTCAGGATTTAAATAATTGTTACTCTGGATCCAATGCGGCACAAAAACATAACATGATAAGGGAAACAATAATGAAATTAATAAAATAAATATAAATTGTAAGAGGCTAATATGCATTGTTTGTACGTCCATTAAGTAATGCTACGCACGAGTGTCTGACAGGAAATGACGAAGTACTGATGGTTAGGCTGTGAAGAGGTGAGTTAGTGGGTGGAGTTGTAGATCAGCCTTACACCTTGTGGAACGTAACTATTTTGTGTCTGGTGGTTTTGGTGTGGATGCTACTCAGCCTTCTCCCTAATAGTGGGGAAAAACAGTCCATGAGCAGACTGGGTGTGATCCTTTAAGATGTTTTTGGCCCTTTTCTGGCACCTTTCTTTATATCTGTCCTTGATGTTGGGTAGGCAGGTGCTGGTGATGCATTGCACAGTTTTGACTACCCGTTGTAGAGACTTCTAGTCTGCTGCAGTGCAGTTTCTGTATTGTGCAGTGATGTAGATCACTAGGATGCTCTCTGCAGTGCATCTGTAGAATTACCTGAGTATTGATGTACATAGCCCATCTCTCTTTAGCCTTCTCAGAAGCAGAAGTATCAGTGAATGTACTTGATTGTATAGGATGGGTTTTGGAACAATGTGAGGTTTTGGGAGATGTGTACTCCCAGGAATTTGAAACTACTCACAGTTTCCACTGCTGTGCCACCCATTATAAAGAGGGGAGTGAGTGGTGCAAGTTCTTCTGAAGTCAATGCTATCTCCTTTGTCTATTGACATTGAGAAAGAGATTATTTGCCTGGTACCAATCTTCCCATCTCCTCTCTATAGGCCATCTCATCGTGTTTGGTGATGAGCCCCACCACTGGCATGTCATTGGCGAACTTGACAGTGTTATTATTTGGGTGGTTGGCTGTGCAGTCATATAAGCAGAGAGTACAGCAATTGGCTCAACACACAATGGGCACCGTATTGAGAATGATAGAGAGGGAGGAGCAATTGTGCATTCCGACCATCAGAGGTCTAGGTTAGGAAGTCCAGCACCCAGTTGCACAGTGGTGTATCTAGACCGAGGACCGAGGTTTGTTCATAGTGTTATAACAGATGTTCCCTTTGCCCTCTTCTCCCCTCTCTGCATCTTAAAACACACATTGTATTCGCACCTTTCCAATTCTGATTCAGGTCTATGACCTTCGATGTTAACTCTACAGATACTTCGTATCCCAAGCATTATCGGTTTTACTACTTTGTCAGTTGGCAACTTCATTGTTAAGACTTTTTATATGCACAAACTGTTAAATGCTGTTCCCATGTTGCAAGTACTAAACTTCAGAAGGTTCACTTGCCTTTAAAATGTTCTGAGATACCCTGAGTAAGTGAAACAAATGTTGCACTTACAGTCTCCCCCTCCCCCGATTCTAACTTTAAAATTTTAATAAAATGAGTTAAAATGCAATAGGAGTCGCTAAGGTACAGTGTATTCCTCTTTTACAAATGTTGTTTGTCTCTTACTAGCATAAATAATATTTCTGTCCAATTTATGCTTAAATACTCCATTTAACCTTAGTAGTAATTGCTCATAATTTTCAATATACTTCAATCCTCTCAAACTATTCACCAACAGATTAACATCAATCATAAGCCAATGCTGGAAACATTTCATGATCATTGGCATCAGCTTGTGGTTAATAAGCTACATTGTTTAAGAGCATAGTTAAAATAAGAAATCTTTGTTTTTGCTGCCTTAAGCATTCCAATTAGATATCATGTACACTTGCAGCTAAGTAGTTGCTAGGAGATGTGAATTCCCAAGGCTAATTAGAGAAAAGTATCTTTTTTTCCTCTTATTCCCGTCTCTCAATGTTTTCTAGATAGTTTTAAATGCCTTTAAATATTCGATGTACCATAATACTATTGTATTATATCCAAAATTGCAGGCAAGATTTTTGGCAGCTTCCAGCAAATGGAATATACTTTCCAGCAATTTACTTTAATAAATGACAAAGCTGAAGTCACAACACAGAGTATGAGTGAGCGAAAGGTATCAAGTTGCAACTGGGATATGTCTGTTTTTAAAGAATTAAACTATTTGTTCATACTAACTGTGTAGCATTACTGACTTATCTAGTTTGCCAACTAGGCTACAAGTCAGAATTAAACTGTTTTAACTGTCTATTGCAAACTATATGTATCTGATAAAATATGTGACCTAACTATTGGCAAAATTTCAGATAGTGACACAATGGTGTACACGAGCAAGATATATCAGCTAGTTGAGTGGTTTTGCAGCAACAACCTTGCACTCAATGTCAAAGAGCTGACTGTTGGCTTCAGAAAGAGTAAGATGAGGGAACACACGCCAGTCCTCACAGAGGGATCAGAGTGAAAAGAGCGAGCAATTTCAAGTTCCTAGATATGAATATGCTTCATATCAATGCAGCTACAAAGAAGGCACGTTGGGGGAGGGGAGATGTATTTCATTAGGAGTTTGAGGGGATTTGTTATGTCACCAAAGACACTTGCAAATTTCTACAGATGTTCCGTGGAGGCTATTCCAACTGGCCGCATCACTGTCTGGTATGGGGAGGGAGTACTACTGCACAGGATCGAAATAAGCTGCAGAGAGTTGTAACCTTGGTCAGCTCCATCATTGGTACAAGCCTCTGCTCATCTTTAATGAGCAGTGCCTCAAAAAGGTGGTATCCATCATTAAGAACCTCCATCACCCAGGACACGCCTTGTTCTCATTGCTACCATCAGGAAGGAGGTACAGTAGCCTTAAGGCACACACTCAGCAATTCAGGAACAACTTCTTCCAATTTCTGAATGGACAATGAACCCATGAACACCACTTTCCTACTTTCTTATTTTTTATTTTTACACTGCTTGTTTAATTTAACTATTTTATACATATATGTATATCTTACTGTAATTCAGGGTTTTCTATTATGTACTGCATTGTACAGCTGCTGCAAAGACAACAGATTTCACGACATTTGCTGGTGATATTAAACCTGATACTCATTCTGACTTGCTGATTTTGATATCAGATATTGAGAATACTGTAGCATTTTGAATCGAAACATTCAGTTTTGAGGTATGCAGCTTATTATAATAAGTAACAGTGAAAATGTGGAATTTCTATTGGCTTTGCAAAGTATTGACTAATAATGTACTTCAAAACATAGAGATGAATAGCCATAGCCAAAGAATAGAGGACAGAGGATAGAACTTTTATTTACATCTGCCGTTTGACTATTTTCACAAATGAATTCCTCATCTTTAATTCTTATTATAACTTAAATGCTTTATAATTTTCTCCCTGTGTGTATGTGCAAGTGTACATGTAGGTCCATTTGTGTGAATGTATATACATGTGGGTACATGTGTATTTATGCATGTTAGCGTGCATGTGTGTGTATATACATACACATACATGTTATCCTATTCCTCTCCCAAGTCATATATCTACAGGGAGGTTTGGAAGCTGCCCACCATTGGCTTTGAGGGGAAATCGTGAGAGATAGGAAAAAGTGGATGCAGAGTAGCCTGAGCCTTTGAAGAAAAAAGCCTGACTTGTTATTATAAACATTATTCAAGATTGGCACTCAAAGACAGGAATTAGTTTTAAGTTATGGCAACTCTGTGATCAAATGAAAGACGTGTTCAAGATGAAACTTGAAAAATCATTTATATTCTATGAATCTTCCATCACTTTTGCTGTTTGCTTTATAGATTAATTTTATGTAGGAATATTCAGAGACCAAGTGTACTGCTGAGCACTTTAATCACCAGAAGTAACAGTTGATTAATTGGTAGCACAAGCTCTCCTATACACTTCTCAAAGTATTTAGTTCTTAATTGTAATACAACTATTCCAATCATTCTTCCTTAAAACTCTGCAAGTCACTGAAGTGTTTAACTCAACAATATTTTTAAGGAATGTTTGTGTCGATTAGTTATTTATAACTTGCAGCCCACAATTCTTTTTGGTATACCAGCCTTTGCCTCCCCCCACCCCAAGTGATTTGCAGTATAGCATTCTTTTAATGGTATAATAAGATAAATTATAATCAATTGGCCTGAAGTGCACAAGGACAATCAATAAGTATTTGCATTTATTTTATCAATAACTAGGACTGTTATGAGTGATGAACAGACCTGATGGTCAATGGGGTGCAGAGTTAACCATTCCCAAACCCCTCCTGAGAATTACGAACTATTGCTGTTGCTATGCTGCTCATGAGAGAGAGAGATAAACACAGGCAAGAACATCTGCTACAGATAAGAGGGGGAGAGAGACTGTTGATTTACTGTATTTTGACTCTTCCTGGATTAATTACCCTCCACTACAAGGACTTTACTTTGCTCGTTAACATTCTTCAGGAGATAGCAGGAGTGGCCTGATTTGATGGACATGGTCATTCAGAGTTGATGGATAGCCGAGACCCCGTGAGTGGGGATAAAAGACAGGTCTAGAGAGACACCCTTCAGACACACCAGTGGACACTGACTGAGTGTTGGGAACCCACAGAAAGGTGGGGGCTTCGGAGACCGAACCAGGAGATCGGTCAGTAAAGCTCACAGTGTTACAGCAGGACCGGTGGGGACTTGTGTGTGTGTGTGTTCACTCATGCCCGAGTGACGAGTCCACCACAGAAGAACGGTCTAGCTGAAGACCAGAGGGGTCATAACTGAATGGCCACAACGACATGACGGATTAAGAAAGCCACAAAAGGTTTGCCTGCCGCAGCTGTTGCTGTTACATCTCACTCGCTCTCTCTCTCTCTCTGGCTCTCTCTAACGATTTCAATACAACAACCATAACTACCTCAGCATTTATGAACTGAACTCTATACTTTCCTATGACAATTCATTTACCCCTAGACATCGATAGAGCTTGTTTATTATTGATTATCATTATTCCTACACTTAGGTTTATTACTGCTAACTTGTTTTATATGTATATTTGCATTTTTGATATTGTATTGTGTAGTTTACTAATAAACACCTTTAGTTTGGTATCACCAGACTCCAATGGATTCTTCTTTCTCTGCTGGTCAGACACCCAGTTACGGGGTACGTAACAGGACTAACAGATTTAAGCATTTAAGTCTGTTGAATGATTGGAAATGAAAGTAATGCAAAATTGTGAGATATATAAAATTAACATCATTATTGATGATGAAGTTGTTAAGTTGTACAAGTCCCAGGAATTTAAGTAAAACCTGAACTTCAATCTAGTCAATATTGAATTGCAGTTATAAATCCAAGTAAAGTTAAACCCTATTACTAAACAAAACATGATCAAATTGTGCAGGTGCATGTTGTAATGATTGTCACATTACAGGAATGATGAGGTTGTGCTGGAGAATATGCAGAGGAGAACGCAAGATGTTGCCTGAATTGGAGGACTTTAGTTGTGCTGAGACACAGGATAGGCTGGGTCTCTTTTCCTGTAGTGAAGGAGGCTTAAGACCATAGCAATACAAAGAAAAACAGCACAAATTTAACTTGAGAGGAAGGAGTTTTAAGGAGGATTTGAGGGGCAGGTTCTTCTGCAGAATTATTGATATCTGGAAAACACTGCCAAAAGAGATGGAGTTACTATCACCATGTGTAGGAGGCATTTAAGAGACACTTAAATACAGTTTGTAGACAGGGCATGAAACAGTATGGACCTAATGTAGGTAAATGGGATCAGTATAGGTTAGCATGGGCATAGTGGGCCAAAGGGCCAGTTTCTTTGCTGTACAGCTCATGTATGGCTGCATTCAAACTACTTCTGTGGATGCTTTATTGGAACCTGAAGATGAAACCCGCTCCAGTCACAGAGGCAAGATCCCGCACTGGGATGCTGTCCCATAATAAGAGGATCAACATGAGCATAAATTACGAATCTTTTTTAAAAATCTACCTGTTATTGCCTCCTGTTAATTTATTTAAAATTAACCTAATACTTAAATTTTGAAAAATGCAAGGTGAATCCAGACAGAAGAAAGCTTATCAAGTGATTACAGTACTTAAATCAAATTTTGTATCCAGTCTGCAGTCAGACCAGGTTAATTGTCAGATGTTTCACATGTTGTATCTCATGTAGTGACTGCACAACAATTCTGTTGCAATATTTAGTTTTATTACTGCAGTGGGTTAAGTAGTAAAAGGAGCATGTGGGTAAAAATGTTTGCTTTTTTAAAAAAAAAAGTAAGGTTTACATTTTAGCCAGACTTCTTTCTGCCTTTAAATATTCAAAGTAGAGAGTAAACATCACCGAATACCTGAAGAAACATTATTTTTCTCACGGAGTTTTAAAAGATATTCAAAGTAATAAAACTTACAAAGCTTGAAATACTCTGATCTGACAAAATAATGAATCATCAGCTACTGGAAAAGACAGAAGTAAAATAAGTTCTGAGTTTGGTGGGTGGTGGTGGGAATGCAGGGTGTTGAAGTGTGAGTTTATGATAACTAAAGGCTACAAGGGATTAAATGAGAAATGGAACAGTAGAGCTGGGTGAAAGTGTGGTAAAGTCATTGTGGATAACAAAAGTACACCTGTAGGAATTGTAAACGGGGCAAAACATAAACATCAACAATGACCAGCAGAGAATAAAAATGAAAATGTTAGAACAAACTCTTTGCTGGAAATCAGATGCAAAGGTGTGCACTTGCTAATGGTCTCAAATAGTTGAATTCCACATTATCTAGAAGTCTGTCATGTGCCTAGTCAAATGATGATCTAATGTTCCTCAGGCCCGTATTCAGCTTTATTAGAATATAGCAGGTCAGTAGAAGAGGTCAGCAAGGGAATTATATATCTACATAAAGTGACGCTAGACACAGGAATATCTGTACATAAGATGACTCTGACAGGAAATTATAAAGTAGTGGTGGTGGGGTTGTGGAGGTGTTGATTAGCGTTACTGCTTGGGAAAAGTAACTGTTTTTGAATCTGGTGGTCCTGGCATTAATTCTGCGTAGCCTCCTCCCTGAGGGGTGTGGGAGCAGGGTGGGTGGAATCCTTCGTGATATTGCTGGCCTTTCTCCAGCACCTTGCTGTCTGTATGTTCTTGTTGATGGTTAAGCTGGTACCGCTGATGCTTTGGGCAATTTGTGACTACCTGTTGTAGAGGCTTCCTGTTCATCACCGTGCAGTTTCCGTACCATGCGATGCAGCTCGTTAGGATGCTCTGTATGGTGCATCTGTAGAAGGTCATAGTTATGGCTTGAACGAAGAGAGGTACTAAATGGTCAACTGCAGTTTATCTGCTTTTCCCAGTGTAAAGGAAGCCATATTATGAGCATAAATAAAATGTGCTAAACTAGAAGTATAATGAAATGGTAAATAATTTAGAGACTTTGAAAAGGAAGGTATAAAGGTAGGTGTTGTATAGGAAGTGGCAATGGGAAAAACAGCAAATATTGATAAAGCATTTGTGAACCAGAGTGACCAAGAGGGAATGTTGAGAGAGGAAGATGGAAAATGTACCTTTTGGATTATATCTAATGTAGGTGGAGATGGGCAGGTTAAATGGTGAAGATGAGGGTCCCCTGTCTTTGTACTGGGAAGCAGGTGAAGAAAATGGAACACTGTTGATTATTGGATAGCTAAAAAACATACAGCAGGTGAAAATGAGACTTTTTTTGAAGGAAGCTTCCTTTTAAAGTCAGTTATAGCCCTA
Source organism: Hemitrygon akajei (assembly GCF_048418815.1). Classification (NCBI taxonomy): domain Eukaryota; kingdom Metazoa; phylum Chordata; class Chondrichthyes; order Myliobatiformes; family Dasyatidae; genus Hemitrygon; species Hemitrygon akajei. The sequence goes on from NC_133128.1 coordinate 42,477,877, forward strand.
TTTTTTTTAACCAGGGCTTATAAGACAATGATTTGGTATTTGAATTGGATAGTGTTGCTTTTAGTAGTGTTATTACCGATATACTTCCTGGCCTGTTTCCTCTTGAACTTGTGTTGCACTTCCCTGGGGCACCTGCAATTACCCTGCCATTGCTGACACCTCTCCCTCCCCCTTCCTCCACCTCTCTCCCTCTTTTTCTTCCCCTCCCCATTTCACCCTCACTTTAATTTAATAAATACATTTGTTTGTTATTCCTGTTGAGGCCTGACTCCTTTGTGTTACTTCCTGAGAGCCAAGGTTATAAATAATGGGGGCTCGCCCAGTTTTTTTTATTTTGAAAGGATGGGCCTAAGTTGTGTTTGCCCCTAGATTTTTTTTTGCAGTGAACAAGCCTTTTGTTGGCGTGCTGCTGCTTTTCCTTTTATCTCCCTTTTGGTACAACTGCTGCCAGCTGAGAATGGTTGTTTAAGTGCTGTTATGTTAACTAATGAATGAGTACCCCAGTTAGATGGGGGGGGGGGTTGAGAAATCAGCTCTTCCTACAGGTCACTCCTTTATTATTCTTCCTTTATTGTTTTCGAGGTTATCCTGGGTAGAGCATTTCAGGGCTGCATAACCATTAGCCTGATAGCCTGTGCTTCCTGAAGTGTTGCTTTTAAAGTCGCCTCTTGCCCGGTACACTTCAGAAGATGCGTAGGATAGAGAAAGGGCTAAGGAGGTATCTAGGTGGGGGGGGGGGGGGGGGGTGATGGTTGCTCATTCGTTTGTTTAAATCTGCACTTATTGTATATTGTTTAGATTGGCAGTCAATGGCCATACTCACTTTGTAGTGGGGGGGCGGGTGAGAGTGAGGACATTAGTGAATTAGTTAAGTTAGGTAAGTTAAAGTGACTAAATTTTAGACATTTTTGTGCTGGGTTCATGATCAGCTTCTTTGTGGTTCTACTTTTGAACTTGCTTGTAGAATAGTACCCTGACTTTTGATATTTAGGATGACTGGCAGGCTCCATTGGAGAATTGTGTTTCTTGTCTGGAATGGGTAATCCTTTCTGCGCTATGCTGGTAGTTGAAGGGTAACGTCTAGTTCTGTTTTTGTCTTAATGGCTGTTTTGTAGAGAGAGCAAAATTTGCCACACTTTGTGTATAGGTAGCTATGTGCTGTACTGGGTCCTCTTGTGTGTTGTGTTCCCACATGGTTAGTGTTGCTTTGTATTAAAAGCCCCATTTGTATGTTTATGTTGACCCCTGCACTTTGTCAGTACTTTAGTGAGTGTACGAAAGCTTTTTAAATACGGCATCTCTTGAAGTGTTCATTAAACCACCTTCTGAGGAGCTTCTTGAGCTGTTTACAAAAGATCAACTCTTGCAGCTGGCTTCTCATTTTAAAACTGAGCTTATTGGCACTGAAAAACAGTTCAAAGGGAAGTGTTGATAAACTCTGGGGTTCTCCCTAGTGTCTAAACCTACTCTTTTGTCAGAGGCTTCCATTGAGTTGAGGTTAAAGGTAGGTAGTGCTGCAGGAAAAGCAGTTTGAGGACAGGGACAAGGAACAATAGTCAAGGGAACACCAACTGCGTTTGGAACATGAGTGTTCCTGAAGGAATTAGCATTTAAAAGGTTCATAAGTCTGATTCTTCTGTATTTATGTAGGTAGCCATTTTAAGTTAGTTCTACCACTTGCAGAGAAGGATGTCAAGAAATCCTTCTCTCATTTTGAATAGGTGGCTACCATTTTAAATTGGTCTGAACATGTCTGGACTCAGCTTTGCAGTGTGTTTTGAAAGGTTAAGGCTCAGGTAGCCAACTTTGCTGTAAGCATTGAATAAAGCTCAGATGATGATGAAGTCAAAGTGGCTATCTTGAAATCTGAGGAGTTGCTTCTTGAGGCTCATCGCCAGCGCTTTAGGAGCTATTGTACGCTTGACTAGCAAACATATGTTGAGTTGCCAAAGAGAAAAATAATCTGTTTGACTGCTGGTGTTTAGCTCAACAATAAGAAACTAAAGAGTAACTTAGTCAACTCATCTTGCTTGAGGAATTTAGGAGGTGTCTGTCTGATGTTGTATTTGTTTATTTAAATGAGCAAAAGACATCAATCCTGGGAAAGCTGCTTTATTGGCAGATGAGTATGTCTTAACCCAAAAAGTCAGTGTTGGCAGTAAACAGCAAGCTGAGTACATGGGTAAAGGCCTATCCCATCAGACATGATCTTTAAAACCAGTAACCCCTGCGATGCCCTTAGCTAAGAATTTTACATCTGAGAATGCTACAGCTGACCAAGTGTGTTTCTACTGCACAAGTCTGCTTGCCTGGTCATCTCCTTGCTGAATGTTCAGTGCTTATTAAGAAGCAGAAATCAGTGAAGTCTAGCTTTTGTGAAACAGGAGCAAATTCCTCTGTGTCTCCAGATAGGGATGTCTCAAGCAAGGAACTTGAGTTGGCTGGTTCTTCTTCCTTCCTGATGAAGTTCTTCATGCCTCTGTTTTGTTTAGTTTCTCTTGCCTCTGATCCTGAGTCAAAGCAAACGATTAAGATCTGGAGGGACACAGGAGCTTTTCAGTCTGTGATTCTCCAGGATGTTTTGCCATTCTGCTTTGGGTTCAGAGACACTTGTAATGGGTTTGGAGCAGGTTTTGTTTTAATCCATACCTTTGCATAACATTTCTCTCTAGTCAGATTTGGTTTGTGGTGAAGTTGTTGTTGCCCTCTGTTCCCAGATCCCAATTGAAGGTGTGTCATTCATCCTAGAGAGCGATTCAGCAGGTGGTGGAGTGCTACCTACTCCTGAAGTAACCGCTAATCCTATGGTGCAGGAGTTTGAGCTGACTTCCCCAGACTCCTTTCCTGTTTGTGTTACTACTCATGCATTGTCTATGAAAGATCAAAGCAAAGGCATCTCCCTGATATTGCCCACTATGGCATCTTTATGGCCAAAGGGGTTGTCAATCTAACAGGGCTTGGCCAAGTGTTTCCCTCTTGTGAACAGCTACTGTTTGAACAGAAGAATGAGACCCTTCCTTCTCTGTCTCCTTGGTTTGAAGGCGTGGTCTCAGAGGAAGCAATTGTAGAGGCCTCCTGTGGCTATTTTACTAGCAATAGAGTATTAGTGAGAAAGTGGACTTCTCCAAAGATGTCCATTCAGAATGATTGGAGTAGTGTTTATCAAATTGTTGTTCCTGATGTTCACTGGCCTGACGTACTGTGTTTGGTTCATGATCATGGCCTTGTTGGTCATTTGGGCAATAGGAAGTCTCTTGACCATGTGCTTAGGCATTTCTTCTGGCCTGATGTAGCACAGTGCTGTAGATCATGCCAGGTGTCAAAAGGGCCTTCTTGCTCCCCTACATCCTATCCCTGCCAATGAGGTAACCTTAGAGCAGCCTTTTTAAGGGTGGGAGTGTTATGTCCTGTAGATTTCCTGACCAGTGTGTTGCAGTTCCCTGGGACACCTGCAATTCCCCTTCCCTTGCCAGCACCTGCAAGGCCTGATAAGACTGCTTAACAACAAGGCCACTCTCACTGCCACTGCCTGTCTGTCTCCCATTCTGCAGCCAGCACTACCACACATCACCCTTTTCCCCTTTACCCTAATTTTAATTTAATAAACATCTTTTGTTTGTAATTCCTGTTGTGGTCTGACTCCATCCTGTTACCTCCTGAAAGTGGAAGTTGTAACAGTAGTATTATGGATGTTGTTACTGATTGAATAGTAAAGCGGTAGACTCGTACTCCATGTCAAATTGAACTTCATGGTTCAGTGCATACATGTCAAAAATATAACGAAACTGACATCAGTTCTTGTGTTTTACAGGTTTAACACTTGCTCCACCATATCGTGCATCACTAATGCAGCTAACATAATGTGTAAACCGTGTGCAGGAAATCTGCTCCACAGACACAATGCATGAATCATTCACAGGAAACCATGTCCCCACACACACACAATATGTGAACTATACACAGGAAACCTGGTTTGAACAGCAGCAATACACTCCCTTTCCTCATCCAACCTATAACCTGCACTATTTAAAGAGCTCCTCAGTAATTATAGACTTGGTAGAGTAACATGGGAGGAGAGCTCTTCCAACAGAACAAGTCGGTAGAGTATTAATGCAACTTATGATGGAAAGCTCAGATTCAGTTTGAGATAAAGGGCGTTTGTTAGTTATAGTTAAATTCTTCAGTGCCACAAGGTGGAGAAAACAGCCTTACCAGAAAGGGAAGGGGAAGAGAAAGGGAAGATCTCGGGTAAAATTGTCTGAACTCCACAAGTCTTCCATGAGCAACAATCCTTTGTTTATCTAGCCAGAAGTAATAGGTTTGAAAGGTAGGATTATTCCATGGAGGCGATCACTTAGATATAGCCCGGACCACTCCATAGTAAAATGAAATCATGATCTACACTTGACCTCAGGATAGGAGAGAAAGGGGTTATTGGGTACCCAGGATTTAACGTGAAAGGCAAGTTCATAGCATACATATACAGTCCCTTCATATCATTAACACTTGTACGAGGGGTGATTGATAAGTTCGTGGCCTACGGTAGAAGGAGTCAATTTTAGAAAACCTAGCACATTTATTTTTCCTACACTTACACACTTAGTCCAGCGGTCGTGGAGCATACGGAGCCCTTCTTTGTAGAAGTCGGCGTCTTGGACCTCCAGAAGTGGTCCACAGCATGGGTGATTGATAATTTCGTGTCCTAAGGTAGAAGGAGATGAGTTATTAAATTTCAAACTTTCTGCATTTTCACTCAGAGTTGAACTGCGCGTGCATGTAATGAGAGCTGTATAACTCATCTCCTTCCACCTTGGGCCATGAACTTGTCAATCACCCCTGCTGTGGACCACCTGGAGGTCCAATATGCTCAATTTTCTGGAGCAAACTTAACTTCATTTTAGACTCCTGTCAACTATCTTGAAAAAAATTTGGGAACATTGAGACAGTATCACCTGCTCAATGCTACAGAGAGCACAGATAAAGTCAGAAAAAATAAAATTAGGAAGGTTATATTAGGGGTTGCATGGAAAAAAAGCATTCTCAAAGCTCTAGGAAACCTCAGGCAGTGTGTAAGATCTTGTATCTGCATAAATGAGGATGATGATACCGAACTCAAGAAGAAGAATGTGCAATACTGTACAGGATATAATTGGAGAGGGGAAGTGGGAGCTTAGGGTAAGTATCGGTCAGTATAGAAAGTACAGGGTATTAACCCATGGACTAATTTGATTGTATTTCTTGTTGATAGGGAGGTTCATTAAAGGTTGACTATTTAATGTAACCTTTGTGGATTAACAAAATTGAACAGATCAAAGAATAAAATACTTTTGGATTCAAGGGAAATTTGCAGGTCAGATAATATTGCCTCTGCAGCAGGAAATAAAGGGTAATAGTCTGAAGCATGCTGGATAATTGTGTGCAGTGAAGATCTGCAAGGGCTAATTTGGACTTCAAATGTAGGGACCCTGATTAAGAAGTTTTCAAATGACAACATGGAATTGCACTTACACTGAGAAAGAAATAAATAATAAAATATTTCAATTTGACACCTCAGGTGGAGGAAAAATGTGGCAATTTGAATCCACTCCTAAGAAAACAACTCCTGGCTGTCCAATCTCTACTTCTAGCACGTGCTCTCTAATCCAAGTAATATCCTGGTAAACCTCTTCTGAACCCTCTCCATGACCTTCCTCTAATGGGATGACCAGACTGAATGCAATACACCAAACACAACCTAACCAGATTTTTATAAAGCTGCATCTCTTCTAATTCAATGCCCTGACCAACATACACAAGCATGCCATGTGCTTCTTTACTGCCCTATCTGGTTCTGTGGGCACTTACACAGATCTCTGAACCTGGACCCTAGGATTCCTCTGTACAATAATGCTGTTTAAGTTCCTGCCATTAACCAAGTACTTTCCCCTTGCATTAAGTTTCCCAAATTGCAACATCTCACATTTGCTCAATAAATTCTGTACTGTTTTCTATGAACAGAAACCAAGAACTTTAATCAAAGTGCATAAAATTATGAAAGGTCTAGCAGAAAGGATCATTAGAGAAGTCTTTAATGAGGAAACATAACTTTACATGAAAGATTACATGTGCTTTTTTTCTTTTTTTAATAGTACTGGAATTCTTAAACTTTTTGCATGAAAGTGTTGAAGCCCGAATTTACATCGTGTTTTAAGGAACACTTTAGAGTTATAAAATAAAACACCATAGATAACTCAGTAGGATTAGCCAAAATACCTTTTTAACTCGTGTATACATGAAGGGGAGATTAACCTCGTCCCCAATCTGCCTTCTCAAATTAATGAAAATGTTCTATGACACCACTTGCCACTAAAACTTTACCTATCCTTTGAAGATGTCCTTGAGGACACAATCAGAATCAGGTTTAATATCACTTGGATACTGTATGTCGTGAAATTTGTTGTTTGTAACAGCATTACAGTACTTCATAAAAACTTCCAATTACAATCAAAAATATTTATCTAAAAATAATTTAGTGAAAAAAGAGTGCAAACACAAAGATAGTGTTTATGGGTTCATTGTCCATTCAGAAATCTGATGGTGGAGGGGAAAAAATCTGTTCCTGAAACATTGAGTGTGTGTCTTCAGGCTCCTGTACCACCTCTTCGAATGGTGGATGCCTCATTTTTGAGGCATGGCTTTTTGAAGGAGTCTTGAATGCTGGGGGAAGCTGGAGCCCATGATGGAGCTGACAGAGTTTACAACTTTCTGTAGCTTTTTCTCATTCTGTGCAGTGATGCAACCAGTTAGAATGCTCTCCATGATACATCTGGAGACATGTGCAAGTTTCTTTGGTGACACACCAATTTTTCCAAATGCCTAATGAAATTTGGCAGCTGTCATGCCTTCTTTGTAATCATATCAATATATTGAGCCCAGGATAGATCCTCAGAGATGTAGGTGCCCAGGAAGTTGACACTGCTCACCCTTCCCATTTCTGATCCCTCAATCAGGAATGGTTTGTGTTATATCAACTTCCCCTTCCTGAAGTCCACACTCGATTCCTTCATCTTACTGATGTCAAGTGCAAGGTTGTTGCTGCAGCACCACTGAACCAGCTGAATATTTCACTCTTGTACACCTCCTCAACAATAGTTGTTGGCAGATTTATAGATGGCATTTCAGTTGTGCCTATCCACACAGTCGTGGGTGTAGAGAGAGAAGTGCAGTGAGTTAAGCACACATTCTTGGGGTGTGCCAGTGTTGATTATGAGCGAGGAGAAGATGTTATTTCCGATCCTCTGCAGCCTCGCAGTGAGGAAGCCAAGGATCCAGTTGCAGAGGGAGGTAGAGGGGCCTGGGTTTTGGAGCTTTTTGATTAGAACTGAGGATGTGATTGTGTTGAACACTGAGTGTCTAAAAATGTAACATTGAATTTAAATGGAGGAGATAGTTCAGGACAGTGTAAACATGGATAAAACTGTGGAAAGCAGTGAAAGTGTCCATTCTTCATATGCAGGAAGGTGTTATTTTTAAGATGAAAGAATGTACCTGTGGGTGGTGAATCATGTCAGTCCTAGGTCACTGTTACAGGAGTTTCTTCCTCAGCCTAGCATCTTCAGTTAATTAATCAATTATTCTCTTATCATCATAATCTCAGAGATATTTGTGGCACATTGCAGGTAATGAAGCAGATTACGTTTGTGTTTGACAAGATCGTGACACCATTGAGGCTTTGGCTGGTGTGCTACGAGTGTTACTTCAGTGCCAGGCAATGGCCTTCTCCAGTGATATTTCTTCAGCGGTTTGAACGGGGCACGACTGCGCAAGCGCGTGGAGGTCGGCCAGTGAGAACAGCGGGAAGACTTTAAAAAGAAGACAGATTTACAGAGAGGGCGTTGGAGAAGCAGGCGACGGAGTAGTAGGAGACAGAGTAGGAAGGCTTTGGCTCAATGAGGCTTCAGCAATAAAGGGTCGAGGCCAGGTTAGTTACCTGTTTAAAGTAAAGACAGAAACTGTGTGTGAGGCCATTTTCTATGCTCAGTGTCAGATGTGGGAGGTCCTGGAGACTCCCGGCCTCCCGGACAGCCACATCTGCACCAGATGCGTCGAGCTGCAGCTCCTTAGGGAGCGCGTTAGGAAACTGGAGATGCAGCTCGATGACCTTCGTCTGGTCAGGGAGAGTGAGGAAGTGATAGAGAGGAGCTATAGGCAGGTAGTCACCCCGAGACCACAGGAGAGGGAAGGGCAAGAAACAGGTGCTAGAGAGAATCACAGTGGCTGCCCCCTTAGCAATAAGTATTCCTGCTTGAGTACTGTTGGGGGGGGGGGGTGGAGATGGCCTACCTGGGGGAAGCGACAGTGGTTGTGCCTCTGGCAGAGTCTGGCCCTGTGGCTCAGAAGGGTAGGGAAAGGAAAAGGATGGCGAAGCACAAATGGTAGTTTGCCACCCAGGTGCTGGAGTCTGGGATGTTTCTGATCACGTCCACAATATCTTGAAGTGGGAAGGAGAACAGCCAGAGGTCGTAGTACATATTGGTACCAACGACATAGGTAAGAAAAGGGAGGAGGTCCTGAAAACAGACTACAGGGAGTTAGGAAGGAAGTTGAGAAGCAGGACCTCAAGGGTAGTAATCTCGGGATTACTGCCTGTGCCATGTGACAGTGAATATCGGAATAGAGCGAGGTGGAGGATAAATGCGTGGCTGAGGGATTGGAGCAGGGGGCAGGGATTCAGATTTCTGGATCATTGGGACTTCTTTTGGGGCAGGCGTGACCTGTACAAAAAGGACAGGTTGCACTTGAATCCGAGGGGGACCAATATCCTGGCGGGAGGGTTTGCTAAGGGTATTGAGGAGAATTTAAACTAGAATTGCTGGGGGGTGGGAGCGGAACTGAAGTGATAGAGGAAGGGGCAGTTGACTCACAAATAGAGAAAGCTTGGGGACAGTGTGAAAGGGAGGATAGGCAAGTGATAGAGAAGAGACATGCTCAGACTGATGGTTTGAGATGTGTCTATTTTAACAAGAGGAGTATTATAAATAAAGCGGATGAGTTTAGAGCGTAGATCAGCACTTGGAGCTATGATGTTGTAGCCATTACAGAGACTTGGATGGTGCAGGGGCAGGAATGGCTACTTCAAGTGCCAGGCTTTAGATGTTTCAGAAAGGATAGGGAGGGAGGCAAAAGAGGTGGGGGTGTGGCACTGTTGGTCAGAGATAGTGTCACAGCTGCAAAAAAGGAGGAAGTCATGGAGGGGTTGTCTATGGAGTCTCTGTGGGTGGAAGTTATGAATAGGAAGAGGTCAATAACTCTACTGGATGTTTTTTATAGACCACCCAATAGTAACAGGGACATTGAGGAGCAGATAGGGAGACAGATCCTGGAAAGGAGTAATAATAACAGGGTTGCTGTAGTGGGAGATTTTAATTTCCCAGATATTGATTGGCATCTCCCTAGAGTGAGGGGTTTAGATGGGTGGAGTTTGTTAGGTGTGTTCAGGAAGGTTTCTTGACACAGTATGTAGATAAGCCTACAAGAGGAGAGGCTGTACTTGATCTGTTATTGGGAAATGAACCTGGTCAGGTGTCAGGTCTCTCAGTGGGAGAGCGTTTTGGAGATAGTGATCACAATTCTATCTTCTTTACCATAGCATTGGAGAGAGATAAGAACAGACAAGTTATAGAAACGTTTAATTGGAGTAAGGGGAAATGAGGCTATCAGGTAGGAGCTTGGAAGCATAAATTAGAAACAGATGTTCTTAGGGAAACGTACAAAAGAAATGTAGCAAATGTTCAGGGGAGTTCTGAGTAGGTACATTCCAATGAGACATAGAAATGATGGTAGGGTACAAGATCCATGTACAAAGGCTGTTGTAAATCTAGAAAAGAAGAGCTTACGAAAGGTTCAAAAAACTAGGTAATGATAGGAATCTAGAAGATTATAAGGCTAGCAGGAAGGAGCTTAAGAATGAAATTAGGAGAGACAGAAGGGGCCATGAGAAGGCCTTGGCAGACAGGATTAAGGAAAACCCCAAGGCATTCTACAAGTATGTGAAGAGCAAGAGGATAAGACGTGAGAGAGTAGGACCAATCAAGTGTGACAATGGAAAAAGTTGTATGGAACCAGAAGAAATAGTGGAGGTACTTAATGAATACTTTGCTTCAGTATTCACTGCGGAAAAGGATCTTAGCAATTATAGGGATGACTTGCAGTGGACTGAACAGCTTGAGCATGTAGATATTAAGGAAGTGTTGGAACTTTTGGAAAGCATCAAGTTGGATAAGTCACCGGGACCAGAGGGATGTACCCCAGACTACCGTGGGAAGTGAGGGAGGAGATTCTGAGCCTCTGGCAATGATCTTTGTATCATCAATGAGGATGGGAGAGGTTCCAGAGGATTGGAGGGTTGCGGATGTTGTTCCCTTATTCAAGAAAGGGAGCAAGGATAGCCCAGGAGTCTTTCTTCAGTGGTTGGTAAGTTGATGGAGAAAATCCTGAGAAGCAGATTTTATGAACGTTTGGAGAGGCATAATATGATTAGGAATAGTCAGCATGGCTTTGTCAAAGGCAGGTCATGCCTTACGAGCCTGATTGAATTTTTTGAGGATGTAACTAAACACATTGATGAAGGAAGAGCAGAAGATGTAGTGTACATGGATTTCAGCAAGGCATTTGATAAGGTACCTTTTGATAAGGTGCAAGGCTTATTGAGAAAGTAAGGAGGCATGGGATCCAAGGGGACATTGCTTTGTGGATCCAGAACTGGCTTGCCCACAGAAGGCAAAGAGTGGTTGTAGATGGGTCATATTCTGCATGGAGGCTGGTGACCAGTGGTGTGCCTCAGGGATCTGTTCTGGGACCCCTACTCTTTGTGATTTTTTATAAATGACCTGGATGAGGAAGTGGGGGGGATGGGTTAGTAAATTTGCTGATGACACAAAGGTTGGGTATGTTGTGGATAGTGTGGAGGGCTGTCAGAGGTTACTGCGGGACATTGATAGGATGCAAAACTGGGTTGAGAAGTGGCAGATGGAGTTCAAATCAGATAAGAGTGAAGTCATTCATTTTGGTAGGTGAAATATGATGGCAGAATATAGCATTTATGGTAAGACTCTTGGCAGTGTGGAGGATCAGAGGGATCTTGGGGTCCATGTCCATAGGACACTCAAAGCTGCTATGCAGGTTGACTCTGTGGTTAAGAAGGCATATGATGCGTTGGCCTTCATCAATCATGGGACTGAGTTTAAGAGCCGAGACGTAATCTAGCAGCTATATAGGACCCTGGTCAGACCCCACTTGGAGTACTGTGCTCAGTTCTGGTCGCCTCACTACAGGAAGGAGGTGGAAACCATAGAAAGGGTGCAGAGGAGATTTATAAGGATGTTGCCTGGATTGGGGAGCATGCTATATGAGAATAGGTTGAGTGAACTCGGCCTTTTCTCATAGGAGTGACGGAGGATGAGAGGTGACCTGATAGAGGTGTACAAGATAATGAGAGGCATTGATCATGTGGATAGTCAGAGGCTTTTCCCCAGGGCTGAAATGGCATACATGGTTTTAAGGTGCTTGGAAGTAGGTACAGAGGAGATCTGAGGGGTAAGCTTTTTACACAGAGCGTGGTGAGCATGTGGAATGGACTGCCAGCGGTGGAGGAAGCGGAAGCAATAGGGTCTTTTAAGAGACTCCTGGATGGCTACACGGAGCTTAGAAAAATAGAGGGCTATGGGTAAAGCCTAGGTAGTTCTAAGTTAGGGACATGTTCGGCACAGCTTTGTTGGCTGAAGGGCCTGTATTGTGCTGTAGGTTTTCTACGTTTCTAAAGAGGGCACATTTAATCATCTACCCTTCCAAATGAATGATCATCAAAATCCTGGGGTGTGTCCCTGTTGCTACAAGAGCAGGTTAAAGGCTCGGTACTCTGCAGCAATAACTGATCTCCACATTCCCTAAAGCCTTTCCACAACCAAGTGGAAGCGTGATGGGATTCCCTTTACTTCTTCTGCTTATACTCAAGAAACCCATCATGGCAAACTGGGCCACTTAATTAGCACTCACTCCATCTTGTTGAACATTCAAGCCTCCTCTATCTCTGTTTTGCAGGTTGTATGCACCATCTAAGACTTACACTGTAGCAGCTTACTTGACATTGAAATGTGCACTCTGAATTACAGAAATTAATTCAATTATTCTATTTTACCAATTCTGCTTTGTTTACTTTAAGATAGTGGAGTCAAAATGGTGCCAATGGCTGCCTCTTTGTGCTTATCTGCAGAAACAGCTTAAATTCCTCTCTTTATAATGTCTCTTTTTTCCCTTTTCAAGGTGGCTGGGGTTCTATTGAGGTCACTGATCTGCAATGTCATTCAAACCGTGTATTTTCACGGCAATGATTTCCTGCTCCTGGAGCTCACCGACTGGCCAATTTCCAACATTCTCCAGATGGCATGGAAGACATGCCTGTGGGGTACAGTCATGTGTAACCCTGTGGATGACCAATGCTAGGCCACCCCTGGAGAAGGAACATCAGGATTTTATGGTGGTGGATGCTGTGGACGGGAAATCTCTATAGTCAGTCTCTCTCTCTCTCGGTGGTGGGAAGAGTTGCTGCGAGTTCTCAAGTTGGTGAATCTCGGAATAAAAATCATCGCTGCAGGCTGTAAAATCATAATAGAGACTGGTTGTTGGTCACTGTGGAATGGGTACCATCTCTATGTCCCTTGTTAGTGAAGGAGAGCAAGAAAGCCTGTGGCAAGTCGAACTGTCAGGTAAACAATAGGTTTTGTTGACTGTGAATCATGGTCTCTCCTTGGGTGCTTTGTTATTGGTGGGTGGAGGGCGCTAATGCTTTCTGCTGAAATGGGTTATACTTTTGGGGTTCTTTTGTTTCTTGTGGATGTCTGTGAATACTAACAATTTCGATATACTGTATACACTGATGATAAACCATGAACGTGTCTCTATGAATTTTAAAGCATTTTTAAAATTTCAGGTGTTACACCTGCACAAAACTCACCTTTATTAATTTATTCTTATCAACATTTCCAAGATGATAAAGTTAAGAGTCCTTGATGTTTTTATTTTAGAATTACCAGTGATGAAATGGTGCCAAGAATGGCACTCTTCAAACCTCAACGTACAGTTAGGATAAACAGAAACAAGAATCAAGCATTTGGTTGTCTGATTTTCAATCGTGGTATATATTATGTTTTGTAACTAACTGAAAAGAAACACGGAGCCAGGAATGCATGTCTTGGTTTCATTTTCACTTTGGCGAGACACACGAACACAATATGATATGGAGGCGTGCTATTCACATACTTTTACATATTTTGAATTACTTAGACAAAGAATGCTTAATCAACAATCAACTTACAATATTACTCAAATATTACTGATATATGATAAACACAACACTCCTTCCTGCTTAGCCATAAACTCCAACTCAATGTAGAAAGCATCTCAACTATATAACACAACCACTATATAGATATCCACAGTATAGTAAATTTTAAATTAATTATCCCATTTAGATCTGAAGCCTTAATTGCTGTGCAGAATTTCTTACTCTTGTGGGGTAATGTCTTTCCCAACTGGGGATGGGGTGGGTTGTCACTCTGCTTGGCAGGAGAGACATGTGGCTGTGAAATAATCTTGGGTTCGGGAGTCTCCTTGGTGGTGGTTGTAGGAGTTGATTCTGGGACTGCAGGAAGTGGCTCGTACAGCTCTGCCCACCTTTCTCTTTGATAATTGACTCTGCTCTCCTTAACTGATCTATGTGTCATCTTCAGATGACATCAGACACAATCTGCACTGTGAACGAGAATGGTCCAGTTCTGTCCTTAATCTTTCTGAGTACTCACCTCTGTTGTCCCACACCAGGACAGTTTGTCCACAAGTGAAACATTGAACATTCTTGTTTAAGGAGCCTTCAGTTTGTCTCAGCCGTTTTGTCCTGCATACTCCTTCTGGCATTGGGTTGGAGGAGATCCAAGCAAAGGACAACCCAGGAACAGCATAGCCAGTGAGCCGTCAGATGTGGAGTGTGTTGCATTGCGATATGCAAGCAGTAAAATGGCGAGCTTCTGATTTGGTGTCAGTGTAGTGTGTTTTGCCAACATTGCTCACAGTGCATTCTTTAGACTCCGGGCAAACCTTCCTCTCAAGCCATTTGTAACTGGTGCAGATTTAATATATAATTCTATTCATTTTCAGGAATGACTGAAACTGTTCAGCAACAAACTGTGGTCCATTGTCACTTACTAATTTTCTGGAACACCAGACCTTGAAAAAAGACTTCTCAGCACATCAACAGTGTGCGAGGCTGTAGTGGAGGCTACTGGGAACACTTCTGCTGCATCCACTAGTACCAAGAAATTTGGGCCCCAATGCATGGTCCTGTGAAATCCACATGCATCCTCTGCCAGAGCAATGCGGGACTTTCCCAGGGATGGAGAGGCTCTGGTCCTGGCATCTTCAAGACATGTTAGCATCCTGAGCAGTGCTCAATCTGCTGATCTAACCCAGGTCACCAAACAAAGCTTCGGGCCAGTGCTTTCATTTTGACTATGCCAGCTTGTAGCTCCTCCAGCACTTTGGATTTCAGCTTGGATGCTACAACTCCTCTCAATCCCCACATAGGGCAACCCTGTTCAAGGGCCAGGTCATCCTGCTGCTGGTAAAAATGGGGGCACTGGAGTTTCTGCTCCACATTCTAGCCACTTTTGGTGACTATGCAGATCTGACACAATGTGGAGTCTTTTGAGGTTTTCCCTCTGGATCATCTCTGCCATAAAAGGGAGAATTTTGATTTGTGTTGGGGGAATATGTCAAGAGGGGTGTCCTGTTTTGTAAATTTTTCAGGTGTTACCTTTTCCAAGGGTCAATAGGACAATCCATTAGCATTTCCATGATTAATTGTCCTCTTGAATTTGATCTTGTAATTGTGTCCTCTAAGAAATAAAGCCCATCTCTGCATTGATGCTGCTAATGGGCAATTCATGCTGCTTCTGTCAATTGAAAATGGACGTTAGTGAATGATCAAACACGAGGAAATCTGCAGATGCTGGAAATTCAAACAACACACACAAAATGCTGGTGGAACACAGCAGGTCAGGCAGCATCTATAAGGAGAAGCATTGTCGACGTTTCGGGCCCAGACCCTTCGTCAGGACGGTCATCATTAGTGAATGATGATCGGTTACAAGGATAAACTATCTCCCATCCAAGTAGTAGAACTATTTTACCTCCCAAAGCAGATTCAAGGACACCCTGTCAATCTATGCATAATTTTTCTCTGCATTGGTAAAGGAACATGATGCAAGGGTAATGGGGCATTCACTTTCATCACTTATAACATGAGTGGGATGACAGCACCTATACCAAAAGGCAAGACAATACAGGCAAGCTTCACTGGACAATGTGGATCATAATGTTCAAGTACAGTGTCTGATGTCACCATTTTCACCATTTACTTTACCTGTTTTGAAAGCCACCTCACACTGCTTTGTCCATTGCCACTTCTTCCTGATCTGTAGTAATGATTTCAAGAGGTATAACGCAGTAGCCAGGATTGGCAGGAACCTGTTGTAGTAATTGACAACTCCTAAAAAGGACTGCAACTGTGACATACCCTTTGGTCTGGGGCATCGACCTCTGCTAGAATTTTCTCAGCACACTTGTGTTATCTGTGTGTGGCAATGGTGTGACCACAGGAAGTGATGCTTCAGATTTTTCATCAACAGCATGCAGATTAGTGCATTTTTTTTTGAAACTTCAATGTGACTTTTTAATCTCCTTCTCTTTACTGTGTGGTCCATTTGTTTTTGTCTGCCTAAAATTCTCTTTGCAAGTTTTGCCTTTAAGCCTGCATTGGCCTGGTTTATATGAGCCCCTGTTACGTGTCCGTACTGTAGCTAGGCAGGATTCTGTTTAGATGTTGCAATTTTGTTCTCATTCACTTTCATTCCTGACTGCAAATCAGTTGCGCCTCTGTCTCCTTTTCCCATTGGCTATGCCAACAACTCTTTTAAATGTAAGTTGTGCTAAAGTTAGGAGCTACCGGTATTTTGAATGCTTTCTTGTAAGATTCTACAAACTAAATGTTATCTCAGTGCATCATTTAAGTCCTTCACTGAACTGACAATGCTCAGACCCTCTCTTCAATTCAGCCACATGAGCTTCTGACCCTTTGCTTTTGACTCTGGTTATGAACTTTAAAGCATTCTGAAATCAACAATGGTTTCATTTAGTTCTAAATGTTCCTGAATTACTTTCACCATATCAGCAAAGCTTATTTAGACTGGTTTGGTTGGAGCAGTCAAACTTTTAAGCAAATTGTATGCTCTTCTACCCAATGTATCCAGCAAAACTGTTTCTCATCAGCTATTCCAGTTGCTTCAAACTATTGCTCAATTCGCTCAGTGTACAAAATCCAGTTATCTCTTATGCAAGTAAGTCTATCTTTCTGATGCTTTTTAAAAAATAATCATCACCCGGTGCTCACTGTAAATGAACCAGGAACTCATCCTTTCTTTTGCCTTTTATTAACACTCGACTGCTTCTGTCACTTCCTGAAGAAGCACATGCTAGCATTTTATAAAAACTTGAATGTCTTGCTGCAGTTCAACAGGTAAGTAGTTGTCTTGTGTTCGTTTAAAACTCATCACCAGTTATTTTTTGTAACTTTAGAACATAAAAACTGATTATAAGGAAACACAGAGCTGGGAAAGTGTGTCTTAACTTTGTTTTATTCTAGCAAGACATGTGAATATGACCTGGTGGCGTGATGATGCATGCCATTCACGTACTTTTACATAAACCCCGTAGTGAATTAGTTAAACAAGCAAAGAATGCTTAATCAAATAATATACTTACAATACTACTCAAACATTACTGATATATTAAATAAACAACAGTATAGAGTACATGGGCATTTTTTCCCGAACAGTCAACTGTTCTAGAGGACATAGAAAATGATGTGCCAAGAACATGGCTGAGTGTTTATTAATCAGCAATAATATTCAAAATAGGCTATTAGAATTGTAGGCACAACATTGTGGGCTGAATGGACTGTATGGTGTTGTACTGTTGTAAATTGTTTAAGCACAGAATTGGAGATCTAGTAGACAATGCAAGGAATGATGTAACGCAACCTCTTTTACTCACCTTTATATTTTTTCTATTTGCAATCTGTTTGTTAGGTAAGAGTTTCATCTAAAATTTAACTACACCATTCTTTTTGTTATAATAACTATGCTTTTAATAAATATCTCCGCAATGTACAAATTACATCAAGAACAGATAAAGCTATGTTTGAGGATGGAAGGTATCTTTAAAAAATTACAATGAAAGAGAATGATTAATCTCTTCCCACATGTAAGATTTAGCAAAATATTGTTGTGTGCTGCTCTAGATTTCCAGCGTCTGCAGAATCTGTTTATAACAAAATATTGTATTTATTTTAACCAAAATACATATTTAGCAAAGTATGCTAAAATGCAATGAATCTAATGTTCATTCTTACCCGATATTACATTTTTAAACAACTTAAGTTTTTGACTATGAATCGCTGCTGTTTGGTAAAAAAAATGTTCTGCTACAGTTACATTAAAGAACATTAGCCATGGTGTTATTTCATCCTCATTCCTAAGGAATCTGTTCCACCAATCATTGAGTGCAAAACTAGGTTTGACTCCTTGGAAGAAGGGAAGAGGAAAAGAAAGGTACTTTACACAAAAACAGAAGAAAATAAAAGAAAGAAGCTATTTGGCTCTTGCCTGCCATTCAATATGATCATCCCTGATCTATGTTGGTCTCAACTCTTCTCTATGTCAGTTTTCCATACCCCTTAAATTTTCAGTCTTTATCAATATTCAGTCTTCAATATTTATCTATCTCCATCTCCAGGACATAGCATTCCAGAAGTTCACCTCCCTTGGAGCAGAAATTTCTATGTAACTTATTCTTAAGTGACCAGCCCTTTATTTTGAAATTATATTTCCTAGTTTGTTTTCACAAATGAAAGAATCAGCTCTCAACATCTTTCCTGTTAATCTCCTTTAGACATTGTGAGTTTAAATGATGTCACCTATCATCCTAAATTCCAAGGAATAGAGACCTAAACTGCCCTGCTCTTCTTGCAGGGCACATCAGCCCCCCCTCCCCCCCAATCCCATCCCATTACCCCATTCCCTGCCTGTGCTTGAGCCTATTGCAAAGCTCTGTAACTTTATTACTGTTTCTGCTTCCACAATTTTCCCTGGTAATGTGTTCCAGGCACCTACCACTTCGTGTAAAACAAAAAAAACTTAACTCCTGTTAAACTTTTTTTGCTCTAACAAAGCTATGCCCCCTAGTTTTTGAATTAGCTTGGTAAATCTCCTTTGGACTGCCTCCAATGCTGCATCCATTATTACAGACAAGGACACCAAAACTGTGCACAGTATTCCAGGTGTGGACTCACAAACAACCTGTAAAACAGCAATTAAATCTTCCGTATTCTTAAACTGTTACTCCTTCACAATAAAGACCAACATGGTGTGTGCCTTATTAACAAATTATTGAACTTGCCTTACTTTTTGTAATTCATGCACAAGAACACCTAGATCCCTTTCAACTTCACACATGTGTACTCTCTTTCCATTTTTCAGCAAGGTTGGAACTAGTCTCTCTTGCCAATGGAGTTTGGAATTCCATTCAAGTGTTATCTCCTATACTGCAGATGGGGAAAAAGCAATGAAACGTTGGGTGAGTAGCTCACTGAGTGATACTAGTGACTGCTCTGCCAAAGTGAGTTTCTGATTAATGAAGATTCCAAGTTGTTTATTTTTAGATGGGAACAAGGTGTTTAGTCATGGTATTGTCTTTGAAATATTTAGACCCTCTCAAACACTGAAAATGTTCACTCCCAAGCACTTGTGTAACATGAATGTAACTTGCCACATACCAGCCCAAACAGGAATAATACCCAGATATAGCAAAAGGTGGGAGCACAAGGTGGTGGTGACAGCATATCTAAAAGAGACTCTTATCCCCACCTCTTGGCTTTAGTCTCATATTCTTCTTTCTAGTCCTCTTTTGGTGTGGTGCTGTGTGCAATAATGTCCTCAAATATGGACAGGACGATATAGGTTACAGCAGAAGATGGCAAAGTGAGAAATCTGAAATATATTGCAGTACAATTTCACAGCAAACCAGGTCTTGGCAGTTTTGAACAGAAATTTCAATGATTGCCTCCCAGTGTTGTAGGATACTCAATGGCTTTCATTACAGAGCACTTGGCTACACTTACTGAAGTGCAAGCTGGTGTCTGGTGTCCAGAATTATTATGATAGTCTTGTCTGTAAAGAGCCATGCATTGCTCCAGTATGCCTGCTGAAATGCAGTGAATGCCGTCAGGAATGAAGGAGTTATGTGACAGCTCCCTCTGCATTTGCCATATTTTTGGCTGTGATTCTGACTAATTAATCTTTCAGGAAGTGAAATCCCTTGTAGTCAGAGGTCTTGAACAGATCACAGTTTATGGGTGAAGACCGTAACAGCATATTGCAACCACCACCTAGTGAACCATGGGAAATCCAGCTAACAAAGCAAATCCACGTTTCTGTAAAGGAGATACTTGCTTTCCCATGACTAGAATAGACTCCAAACTATGCTGCTCTTTAGAATAAGCTGTATGCAAAGTAGTTGTGATGCATTGTGATTTCCACTGCTATAGACAGAATGTGAGTGTGCAGGAGAAATCCTGTGTAAATTAATTTGTAGAGGTAACTAAGATTATCAAAGAAGGCAGGTAAGTTGCCATTATCTACTTCGACCTCAGTAAGACATTTCACCAGATCCCACATTATATGCAAGTTCCAAAGATTAAGATCTAAGGTAAGCTGGCTAACTGGATCCAAAACTGGCTTGGTGATTAGAAGAAGAGGGTAATGGTGGAAGGGTACTTCTCTGAATGAACATCTGTAACCAGTAGTGCTGCAACCATTGTAGTCTGTGATGCACATGAACAACTTGTTTGTGAATGTAGGAGGTATAATTAGTAAGTTTGTGGATGGCATGAAAGTTGGTGATATTACAGATAGAGGAGAAAATTGTCTAAGGCCACAGCAGGATGTGTAGCCTTAGACAGGATGCAGGATGTGGATACCATGTGGATCCAGCTACAGCAGGATGTGGATACCATTTAAGAGTAAATGGTAGGGTTCTAAGGGATGTTTATGAACTGAGGAACCTTGGGGTACAAATGCATACTTCCTTAAAAGTAGCAACACAATTAGTCAGTGTGGTGAAGAAGGCATGATGACATGGGTGTAACATATCTAAGTAGGGGCATTGAACAGCAACATTACATAACACAAATCAGACCGCAAATGGTAAGAGTGTAGAATGCTGATGGACAAAGTTCTGCATGGACAGGGTGGGCTGCAGAGCCTTTTCCTGTGCTGTACAACTCTGACTCTATGATAGGTTGCCTTGGACACAGCCTGTCTTCCACTTTGCCTTGAGCCTTATCTGTCAAAATGGCTTTGACTCTGGACTCTTCCCATTTGCCCCTGGACTCTTCCCATTTGCCCTGTAAACAGACTACAACCGACTCATTGGCCAACAGCTGTTTGAACCTCCTTGATTAATGTAAACAGCATGAATGCAAATGGCCTATTAAGTATCTTGCAAGTAATTGAAAGCAAACAAGATAGCAAATGCTGAAATCTGAAACAGAAAATCTTGAAGTAACTCAGCCAGTCAAGCAGCATCTGTAGAAAGAGAAACTAGTTCCTATGAAGGGTCTTTGATCTGAAACATTGACTCTTTCCACAGATGCTCTTAACTGGATGTAATTGAGATCTCTTCAAAAACTATAGGAAAGTGATATGATGCATTTCTGCATAGTGACAAGACCAAGTGCAATATGTGACTCACACATTGTGTTAAGTGGATAGATGTGGAGCAATTTGTTATGTCTAGTATAAAATCATGATCAACTGAGCAAAGGGGAGAAAGGTTATGGGGATAGTTAGGAAAAGTATATTTTCACTTTCCATCTGAATGTGATATTTAATGGCAGAGTAAGGTCCGGGGTGTCTTTGTGATTGTGCCAGGTCAGAATCAATGTTAACATAATGCTTCTTGGTTATTCTATATGTTCTATGAGAGAGAGAGATCCACAAACGATACTTTCCATGGTCTAAGACAGGATTTCATTATAGCTGAAATATTAGTATTAAAAACAGGTTGAGTTCTATCCTCATGGGCAATTGTCTCAATGCTGCAATTGACCACCTCTTTTTGAATCGCAGATGCAGCTTTAAAATCTGCTAGTTTCTCACTTTATGATTTATCCATCTGTTTCATCGTTTCTTCAACCTCAGTGATTGCATTGTTCAGAACATCTGCTGCAACTTTGCTTGATGCTGTTTCTGTTGGTGACTCAGGAATATTTGTCTTTGTTATAATTTGTTCACTCTCATTATGAATAATGCGGTGAGCAGCAAGTCGATGCCTACTTTGGAATAGTCTTACTGTTGGATGAAAAGAGAAAAAATTATTTCGTGAATGAGCTTCTGTGTATAATTGATGAAACTAATGCAAAATTAAAGACAGTTTTAAACTGAAAGCCTTTATGTAAATGGATAGATTTGAAGATTTTTTGTGAAAAAGAGAGAATGCAATTTCTGCACATGCAATATTTTTCGTCTTTGTGAACGTGAATCTCTCTTTAAAACAATGAAGTGGCATTGCTTTTGATATAGAACAGGAACAGAACAAAAACTCATTGTAAATCAATTCTCATTGATACTGTACTACTTTCTTTTCTCATTAATATTGAAGCAAAATGTTTCATATTCTAATTATTTGCTTTTTAATGTTTAATACCTTTGTCCCTCATGATCATTTTGTGTGCTTCTGGAATGAGGAAGCCGTGCACCAGCTCTGAAACAATCTCTTCTGACTGTAGATTTGTCCGGCTAATAAGAAAACAAAAAGCGTCAAATTAGTGGAATAAATCCCGACTTTGTACACATCAACCCAATAAATACAAGGCAGGAATGGGCCACTTAGCATCTTGCATCCAATCTGCCACTCAAAAGACTATCGTTGATATTTTACATAATTTTTCATGGTGGAACCATTCAATTTCTTTGAAACCTTAAAAATCTATTGAATAAATTATTTAGTATACTTTTTGACAGAGCAACCATTCCTCCAAGATTCAAAAATCAGGTAATTCTTGTAGATTTAAAGTAAGCTTTATTATATTTTATATTCTAACATCTTTAGTGTAAGTGCTGATATTTCCCTTCTAAGCATCTCCCGGTTAACCTTTTATGACAAATACATGGACCTACTTACCGACCTCTTGACATCTAACATATATTCTCCTTTTCCACTTCTATACTTGTACAGGTTGGTTACAAATGGTCCTTTGACCATTTTCTTGCCTGGTTACTTAACCAGTTATTATTTCTTGGCAGTCACTTTTTGTTTTTGCAGATTTCTTACTCGTCAGTATATCATTAGCAAACATAATGCATACACGAAGTGTGCATAGCGGTGAATACTCATTCATTAAAGATGGGTACTATCTGGTGGAGCAGTTATCATCGGGGTGGTCTGAGTCAGAGTGCTAACAGTTTGGCTCAACTGGTCATCGGCAAGAACAGGCGGAGGCAAGGTAAGTAGGTAAGTTCATACCTTATTTCTTATATCTTATTTAACTCTTGAGAGAATAGGGGGTATGTCTACAGACCAACTGTTCTGCTCTGGGTGTTAGATGTGTGATTTCCAGGCGACCACCAGCCTCCCCGATGGCCACATCTGCACCAGGTGCAGAGAGATGTAGCTCCCTAGAGACCATGTTAAGGAACTGGAGCTACAGCTCAATGATCTCTAGCTTGTGGAGGTGATAGACAGGAGCTACAGGGAGGTAGTCACTCTAAGGTTACAGGAGACAGATAAATGGGTGACTGCCAGGAGAGGGAAGGGAGAACATCAGATGGTGGAAAGCACCTCTGTGGCCATCCCCCTCAACAATAAGTACTCCATGGGGGGATGGCCTACCTGGCCACGACCACTGGCCGTGCCTCTGGCATTGAGTCTGACCCTGTGGCTCAGAAGGGCAGCAATATTCAAAGGGGCGAAGAATGCTGGACTGAAGATGCTGAAGTTAAACGCATGCAGCATTCGGAATGAGGTGGATGAACTCGTGGTGCAATTCGAGATTGGTCGGTATGATGTTGTGGGCATCACTGAGTCATGACTGAAAGAAGGCCATAGTTGGGAGCTTAACATCAAAGGATATGCTTTGTATCGAAAGGACAGGCAGGAAGGCACAGGCAATGGTGTGGCTCTGTTGGTAAAGAGATAGAATATTATCTTTAGAAGGAGATGACATACAATCAGAGAATGTTGAATCATTGTGGGTGGAGTAAAGAAACTGGAAGGGTGAAAAAAACACTTGATGGGAATCATATATAGGCCTCCAAGTAGTAGCCACTAGTAACCTTAGAAGGGTTGAGATTGCAAAGGGAGCTGGAAAAGGCATGTAATAAGGGTAATGTCACAATTGTAATAGGGGACTTCAATATGCAAAGGGATTGGGAAAATCAGGTTGGTATCGGATCGCAAGAGAGGGAATTTGTTGAATGCCTACGAGATGACTTTTTAGACCAGCTTGTGCTTGAGCCTACTCAGGGAAAGGCTATCTTAGAATGGGTGATATGTAATAACCCAGATCTCATTAGGAAGCTTAATGTAAAGAAACCCTTAGGAGACAGTGATCATAATATGATTAAATTCATACTGCAATTTGGTAGAGAGAAGCAAAAGTCACATGTATCAGTATCACAATGGAATGAAGGTATTACAGAGGCAGGAGAGAGGAACTTGCCCAGGTGGATTGGAGGAGGATACTGGCAGGGATGACGGCAGAGCAGAGATGCCTGAAGTTTCTGTGTATAGTTCACAAGGCGCAGGATAGATATGTCTGACAGAAGAAGTTCTCAAATGGCAGAGGTAGACAACTGTGGCTGATAAGGGAAGTTAAAGACTGCATAAAAGCCAAGGAAAGGGCATATAAGGTAGCAAAAGTGAGTGGGAAGTTGGATGATTGAGAAGCTTTGTAAATCCAAAAAAAGGCAACTAAAAAAGCTATAAGAAGGGAAAAGATAAAATATGTGGGCAAACTAGCCGATAATATAAAGCTACTGTGCAGGTTGACTCACTGGCTAAGAAGGCATACAGTGCATTGGCCTTCATTAACTGTGGGATTGAGTTTAAGAGCTGAGAGGTAATGTTGCAGCTATATAGGACTCTGGTCAAACCCCACTTGGAGTACTGTGCTCATTTCTGGTCACCTCACTACAGGAAGGATATGGAAACCACAGAAAGGGTGCGGAGATGATTTACAAGGATGTTGCCTGGATTGGGGAGCATGCTTATGAAAACAGGTTGAGTGAGCCTTTTCTCCTTGGAGCAATGGAGGATGAGAGGTGACCTGATAGAGGTGTATAAGATGATGAGAGGCATTGATCATGTGGATAGTCAGAGGCTTTATCCCAGGGCTGAAATGGCTAACTTGAGAGGGCACAGTTTTAAGGTGCTTGGAAGTAGGTACAGAGGAGACATCAGGGGTAAGTTTTTACGCAGAGAGTGGTAAGTGCACGCACTGGGCTGCTGGCAACGGTGGTGGAGGCGGATACAATAGGGTCTTTTAAGAGACTCCTGGATAGATACACAGAGCTTAGAAAATTAGAGGGCTATGGGTAACCCTAGGTAATTTCTAAAATAAGTATATGTCTATAAGGTTCTATATTGTGCTGCAGGTTTTGCATGTTCCTACGTTTTTTCAGTTATATAAAGAGTAAAAGGGAGGTGAGAGTCGATATTGGACCACTGGAAAATGATGCTGGTGAGGTAGTAAAGGGGGACAAAAACTGGAAGATGAACTTAATGGGCGCTTTGCATCAGTTTTCACTGTGGAAGACACTAGCAGTGAGCCAGAGGTCCGTGAGTATCTGGGAGCAGGAATGAGTGCCATTGCTATTACAAAGGAAAAAGTGCTCAAAGGTCTTAAGGGAGGAAGGCAAAAGAAAGGAAATTATAGAGCAGTTAGCCTAACCTCAGTGGTTGGGAAAGTGTTGGAGTCTACTATTAAGAATGAGGCTTCAGGGTACTTATGATAAAATAAGTCAAATTCAGCATGGTTTCTGCAAAAGAAAATATTGCCTGACAAATCTGTTAGAGTTCTTCCAGGAAGTAACAAGCAGGGTGGACAGTGGAGAGGCAGTGGATGTCATTTACTTGGTTTTTCAAAAGTAGTTTCTCCAGTGTAGTCTTTATTTTATCAAGAAAAGTTAAAATCTTCCCCTATACAAATGCTGTAATATTTTTTCATCAACTTTCTGAAAACAGACTTTGTGATATCTACAATCAGTTCCTTGCTCTTGCTAATATTGATTCAGAGGTTGTTGCGACACCATTCAACCAGTTGATCCATCTCACTCCTGTACGCTGCCTCACCTTCATCTGAGATTTTACCAACAATAGTTGTGTCATCTGTGAATTTATAAATGTTGTTTGAACTGTGCCTAGGTACACATACATGAGTGTAAAGGAAGTCCAGCAGTGAGGTGCACCTGCGTTGATTGTCAGCAATAAGATATTATCACTGATCGTTACTGACCGTGTCTCCCGCTATGAAAGTTGAAGATCTATTTGCAGACGGAGGTACAGAAGCCCAGGTTTAGAAGCTTAGTGATTGATATTGAGGGGATGATGGTATTAAATGCTGAGCTATAATTGATAAACAACAACCTGATGTATGTTATGCTGTTGTCTTGATTCTCCCAAGCAGAGTGCAGAGCCGGTGAGACTGCATACACTGTAGACCTGTTGTGACAGGTAAACTGCAGCAGCCCTGGGTCCTTGCTCAGGCAGGAGTTAATTTCTGCTATAAGCATCCTCTTGAAACAATTCATCACAGTAGAGATGGTGTTATCGGGTGCTAGCCACTAAGGCAGCTCACCCTGCTCTTCTTGAGCACTAGTCCAGTTTCTGCCCTTTTGAAGCAGGTGGGAATTACAGATCACAGCAGTGAGGGGTTGAGGGTATCCTTGAACACCCCAGACAGTTGGTCAGCACAAGCTTTCAGTATTCTGCTAGATTCATTCTCATCCAGATCATTAATATACATGAAAAAATGTAACCAGGACCCATCACTGTGGCACATTCTCTCCAGTCTGAGAAACAATCCGTCATCTCTTACCACAATGCCAATTTTACATCTAATTGCTTAGCTATACCTGGATCTTACATATTCTGGACCAGGCTACAATGCAAGTTCTTATCAAAGGGCTTTGCTATAGTCCATGTGACATTGTCTACCACCTTGCCCTCATCATTCCTGTGGTCACCTCTTCAATCAAATCCATTGTGCGTGAGAATTTGTATTTCAAAGCCATGCTGACTATCCTTAATCAGTCTTTGATTTCCAAATACAAACAAATCCGGTATCTCAGAATCCTTTCTAGTAACTTTCCCACTATTGATGTTCGGCTCACTGGCCTATTGTTGTCTGGTTAGTCCTCGCAGCGCTTCTTGAATAAAAGCACTGCGTTAGCCATCCTCTGGTCTCTTAGTTCCTCACCCAAGAAAAATACAAAAAAAATCTCTGCTTCCCTCGACGTCTTAGGATACACCTGGTCAGGTCCTGTGGATTTATCCACATTTAAGTTCTTAAAGACTGCCTATACCTCCTTTTTTGTAATATTTCAGGATATCCTTATTTTCTACCCTGAATTCACTGTGGCCTTTGTCACAGTTTAAAAAAAAGAACATAATGCAATTGAGAAATGGGGAAAAGACAAGTGTTAGTGATTACTTTCTGAGATTAGCTGATTGTGAGTAATATACATTAGTAATGTGTGCTGATATTCTATATTGACATAATTTACTTGGATACATGATGCACAAGCATGATGATACTGTGAGGAAGATTAAAGGAATATGAAAAGGTTGGTGGAATAGCAGAATACTGAAAAATATATAGGATTAGACTAAACTTAAAATATATCCTAAATTATAATATTTAGGAAGAATATCGGGACAAAGTAATTTTCCTTTAGATTCAATGATCTTTAAATTGGGAACTTTTAAAAGGCAGAAAAGCCTAACAATTTTCTAGCTCAGCATCTGGCTTTGTATTTCAATCAGATTAATGAAATTCATATAAAATCAAAACAGGAAGAAATAGCTACATACTGTTGTTCAATTTCATAGGCAATGTCGTTGATTTCATCAGCCTTTTTACGGATCTCTTGGCGTGCTTGGTCTTCTGCTGTATTTTGTATGGATTTCAAAAGGATATCCTCCAAGTAAGAGTCCACTGTAGTCTGATGCACTTTAACAACCTGTACCAGAAGAGGTTGATAGAAAAAAGTATCCAATTCGTTAGTAAGAGACCAAATTAATGTTAACAATTTACTTCTTTATCCATTGAAATTGTCTGTACCAGGTAACTTTCTTGAAATGAAGATAAAAGGGGAAAAAACTGCAGATACAGGAAATCTGAAGAACAAAAAATGCTGGAAATGCTTAGGAACATCTGCAGAAAGAGAAACAGATGTCAGGGGTAAGCTTTTTACACAGAGAGTGGTGAGTGTGTGGAATGGGCTGCCGACGGCGGTAGTAGAGGCAGATATGATAGGGTCTTTTAAGAGACTCCAGAACAGGTACATGGAGCTTAGAAAAAGAGGGCTATGGGTAATCTTAGGTAATTTTTAAAGTAAGTACACGTTTGGCACAGCATTGTGGCCGAAGGGCCTGTACTGTGCTGCAGAGTTTCTATGTTTCTATATTAACATTTCAGGTCGAAGGCCCACTGTCAGAACTTGAACTGCAAGGTTGTTAATAACTTCCTAAAAAAAATTCTGATGTCACCTCAATATCCAGTTTTCCACTAAGTCAATCCTTTCTTTACTTCCATATCATAGACCTGATGTGTACAATGACACAATGATTCTTAAATTAAGGAATACTACTTTCAGGAGAAAGTCAACATTCTGTAATAGTTGTTGTAAGCTAACTAGCTGGAAACAAGCTAAGCTCAAATTCCATAAATCTAATCTCAATTGTATTTTATCAGAAATAAGTATATTCCTCCAGTCCTATATCAATATTTTATCAGGTACTAGCTTATTTCACATGTCATTGTTCACAGTGAATTTAAAAATAATGGGCCAGACTTTAGTTGCTCAAGGAATCCTGCAGTGTGCTACATCAATTGAACTTGTAGAGGTTTTAAGAACATTTTCTCTAAAATATTGGAAATCAAAGCTGACAATGCAGTGAGAGCAAGAGAGCATTTTCAACCTTGGTAACAATTTTCATTAAAAAAAACTATTTCCTTACCTAAAGCACTTTATGAAATAAAAAGGAACGCATGAGTGTAAATTAAATTGGATGAATTCAACATCAAGTTAGATACAACAAAATATGAAAGTGGAAAGATTGAATACAGTGAAAAAGGTCAGAAATTCTGAATTATTTCTATTAGAAGTGAAAAAAGTAAGAAACAAGTAAAATTTCAAATTTCTTAAAACTAGGAACTCCACATTTAGCAAACTACTTTCAGGACAAGAACAATGGGCCTGAGAAAAACCAAACAAGATCGGTAAAATGATACAGGCCAGATCTCAGTCATTCATTTGAGCTACAAATCATCGGGAACATGAAAGTCATGTCAAAGAGAAAAAAAGAGCAAAAACGTAACAGAGGACTGTGCAGGTTGCCTGGTGTGTACAATATTCATTCAGCATACTTTGGTGCTGGACCCTCACATTTTCCAGACCATTGGATGTTACTTCAATTAATATTTTAAAACTTTTTTAAAGAAGATGTTTTCAACCTTCAGGAAGTCAAATTAGCTGGAGGAGCTTATGAACATAGAACAGTACAAAACAGAAACAAGTCTTTTGATCCATGTCTGTGCAAACCATTATACCAAATGAAACTAGTCCCATCTGCCTGCACAGGATCCACATCACTGCATTCCCTTCATTTTCGTTGTCATTCTGCTTCCACCAGCTCCTCTGGCAGTGTGTTCCAGGCATTTACCACCCACTGTACAAAGAAATTGTCCCATACATCTTCCTTAAATTTTCCTCTTCTCACCTTAAAGCTACATTCTCTAGTATTTGACATCTCTACCCTGGGAAAGAGACCAACTACCTACCCTATCTATGTCCTTCCTAATTTTATAAACTTCTGTCAGGCGTCCTGTCACCAATGCTCCAGAAAGAACGATCCAAGTTTTTCCAATTTCACCTTCCATCAAATATTCCTCAAGCAAGGCAACATCCTGGTGAAACTCCTTTTCACCATCTCCAAAGCCTCTACATCCTTTCAGGAATGGATAACTGCACATGATATTCCAAGTGTGGCCTAACCAAAGGTTTATATAGCTGCAATGTGATGCCTTCATTCCTATACTCAGTGCCTCGAATGATGAAGGCAAGCATGCCACATGTAGTGCCTATTAAAAGTATTCACCCCACCCCCAGAAGTTTTCATGTTCTATTGTTTTATAAAATGAATTCCAGTAGATTTAATGTTGCTCTTTTGGCACTGATCAACAGAAAAGACTCTTTCATGTTGAAGTGAAAAAAAGTTTCTACAAATTGCTCTAAATGTATTACAATTATTAAACACAAAATAACTGCTTACATAATTACTCACCCCCCTCCCTTCAAGTCAGTATTTAGTAGATACACTTTTGGCAGCATTTACAGCTTTGAGTCTATGTGGATAGATCTCTATCAGCTTGGCACAAATGGCAATGCAATGATTCCCCCATTCTTCTTTACAAAACTCTGTCAGATTGCATGACGATCACGAGTGAATGGCCCTTTTCAAGTCCAGCCGCAAATTCTCAATTGGATTGAGGTGTGAACTCTGACTTGGCCACTCCAGGACATTAATATTTAAGCCATTCCTGTGTAGCTTTGGCTTTAAGCTTGAGGTCATTGTCTTGCTAGAAAACAAACCTTCTCCCAAATCACAGTTCTCGTGCAGACTGCATCAGGTTTTCCTCCAGGATTTCCCTGTATTTTGCTGTATTCATTTTACCATCTACCTTCACAAGCCTTTCAGGGACTGCTGTGATGAAGCATCCCCAGGCTTCACGGTAGGGCTGGTGTGTTTTTAATTACGTATGTGTGGTGTTTGGCTTACGCCAAACATAGTGTTTAGTCTGACGGCCAAAAAGTTCCAGTTTGGTTTCAGCAGACCATAGAACCTTCTTCCAATTGAATTCAGAGTCTCAAACATGCCTTCTGGCAAACTCTAGCTGAGATTTTATGTGCTTTGTTTTCAATAATGGCTTTCTCTTTATCACTCTCCCATAAAGTTGAGATTGGTGAAACATTCCAGGTAACAGTTGTTGTATGTGCAGTCTCTCCCATCTCAGCCACTGAAGCTTGTAACTCCTCCAGAGTTGTCATAGGTCTCTTGGTGGCCTCCCTCACTAATCCCCTTCTTACATGGTCACTCAGTGTTTGAGGACATTCTGCTCTAGGCAGGTTTACAACTGTACCATATTCTTTCCATCTCTTGATGATTGACTGAACTCCAAGGGATATTCATTGGCTTGGAAATTTCTTGTTTCCATCTCCTGACTTGTGCTTTTCAATAATCTTTTTGCAGAGTTGCTTGGAGTGTTCTTTTGTCTTCATGGTGTAGTTTAACCAGGATACTGACTCACCAACAGTGGGACTTCCAGATTGTATTTTACTACAATCAATTGAAACACCTTGACTGCACACAGGTTTATATATAGCTAGGACTCCTTAACTAATTATGTGACTTCTAAAACCAATTGGCTGCACTAGTGATGATTTTGTGTGTCATATTAAAGGGGGTGAATACTTATGCAATCAGTTATTTTGTATTTTATATTTGTAATTTAGAATACTTTGTAGAGATCTGTTTTCATGTTGACATGAAAGAGTCTTTTTCTGTTGATCAGTGACAAAGAAAGGCCAAATTAAATCCACAATGATTCAATGTTGTAAAACAATAAAACATGAAAACTTCTGGGGGGGGGGGGTGAATGCTTTTTATAAGCACTGTATCTTCATTACATATCTATCTATGTTGCTACTTTTAGGAACTATGGATCTCACACTCTGCACATCCTCTTAAGGGCTATGCCATTTACTGTGTATGTTTCCCTTACATTTGACCTCCCAAAGTGCAATTCATCACACCTGTCTGAATTAAACCCCATCTGCTATTACTCTACCCATATCTACAACTGATCTACATCCTTAGCGAACTTTCATTATCTAGAAATACACTATTTTTGTGCCATCGGCAAACACATTCAAATCATACACATTTTCATTCAATCATTTACATATATTCCACAAATATTATACATTTCAAGCACTGAACCCTTATTAAGGCATCAGGCACTGAAAATCTGTGCCAACCAAGAGACGGGATTGTTGAAAGACATCTTCAATCTCTCATTGCTGCAGTCGGAGGTTCTCACCTGCTTCAAAAGGGTGATAATCATACCAGTGCCCAAGAACAGAATGTGCTGCCTCACATTCACAGTGCCTCACAGTGATAAAGTGCTTTGAGTGTTTGGTCATGCCAGAATCAACTTCTGCCTAAGCAAAGACCTGGACTCACTGCAATTTGCCTAAAAAACATAATAGGTCTATAGCAGATGCAAGCTCATTTGCTCTTCACTTGGCCTTGAATCACCCGGACAATAGCAACACCTGTATCCGACTGCTGTTTATTGATAGCAGTTCAGCATTCAACACAAACATACTCTCAGTTCTAATCAACAAGCTCCAAAACCTGGGCCTCTGTACTTCTCTCTGCAATTAGATCTTTGACTTCGTCATTGGGCAACCCACAGTGTGTTCAGATTAGAAATAATATCTCCTCCTCACTGATAATCAACACTGGTGCAGTTCAAGGATGTGTGTTTAGCCCACTGCTCTACTCTCTCTACACCCATGACAGCGTGGCTAGGCACAGCTCAAATGCCATCTATAAATTTGCCAGTGATACAACTATTGTGGGCAGGGTTTCAGATGGTGATGACGTGGAGTGCAGGAGCGAGATAGATCAGCTGGTTGAGTCATGTCGCAACCTTGCACTTAACATCATTTGGACCAAGGAGTTGATTGTGGACTTCAGGAAGGGGAAGTCGAGGGGACACACACCAGTCCTCCTCGGGGGATAAACAGTGGAAAGGGTGAGCAGTTTCGAGTTCCTGGGTGTCAACATCTCTGAAGATCTATCCTAGGCTCAACATAATGATACAATTACAAAGAAGGCACAAAAACAGCTATATTACATTAGGAGTTTGAGCAGACTTAGTCTGTTACCAAAGACTTGTAAATTTCTACACATGTATTGTGTAGAGCATTCTAACTGGTTGCATCGCCATCAGGTATGGAGGAGACATTTATCTTTTTGTTTAGATCCAACTCATGATATTGCTAATTTCATACTATCCCTTTCTCTTGAGGATCTTCATAAACAAAACTATTATGGGTATAGATACAGTAAATGTAAACAGGCTTTTTCCACTGAGGTTGGGTGAAACTAGAACTATAGGTTATAGGTTAGGAGTGAAAGGTGAAATATTTAAGGGAAACCTCTGGTGGAACATCTTGTGAGCTGCCAATGAAAGTGGGGGGTGTGAGTTTGAATGCAACATTTAAGAGGAATTTAGACCAGTACATGGATGGGAGGGGTATAAGACCATAAGACATAGGAGCAGAATTAGGCCACCTGGCCCATCAAGTCTGCTCTGCCATTTAATCATGGCTGATCCTTTTCTTCTATCTCCTCTTCAACCCCAGTTCCCTGCCTTCTCCCCATAATCTTTGATCCCATGACCAATCAGGAACCTATCAATCTCTACCTTAAATACACCCAACGACCTGGCCTCCAGAGCTGCATGTGGCAACAAATTCCACAAGTTCACCACCCTTTGGCTAAAGAAATTTCTCCCGCATCTCTGTTTTGAAAGGGTGCCCCTCTGTCCTGAGACTGTGCCCTCTTGTCCTAGACTCTCCTACCATGGGAAACATCCTTTGCACATCTACTCTGTCTAGACCTTTCAACATTTGAAAGGCTTCAATGAGATCACCCATCATCCCTCTTAGTTCCAGGGTGTATAGATCCAGAGCCATCAAACGTTTCTTGTAATATAACCCTTTCATTCCTGGAATCATCCTTGTGAACCTCCTCTGAACCGTCTCTAATGCCAGCACATCTTTTCTAAGATACCGTCTGGGTAGTCTCCAGCCCCTTGGTATGAACATCGAATTCTCCAACTTCTGGTAATTCCCTCCCTCTCCCTTCCCCCATCCCACTTTCACTCTGCCTCCTCTTCTAGCTATCTATCACCTCTCATAATTCTGCCGCCTTCTACTACCCATAGTGCTTTCCCCCTACATTCCTTCTTCACCTCTCCTGCCTATCCCCTCCCTCCTTCCCCTCCCCCACCACTTGATCTTTCCTCTGATTGGTTTTTCACCTGGCACCTTCCACCCTCCCCCCACCTTCTTTATAGGGCCCCTGCCCCCTCCTTCAAAGGACAAAGGGTCTTGGCCCGAAACGTTAACTGCTCATTTCAGCAGATGCTGCCCAACCTGCTGAGTTCCTCCAGCGTGTTGTACGTGTTGCAAGTGAAATAGGAATTGATATGAAAGGTGAGGGGAGTAACAAATTAAAAGTATTATATATGAATGCACGAAGTATAAGGAATAAAGTAGATGAGCTTGAGGCTCAGTTGGAAATTGGCAAGTATGATGTTGTGGGAATAACAGAGACATGGCTTCAAACGGACAGAGGGGGTGGGGTGGCTCTTTTGGTGAGGATATTCAGTCCCTTGCAAGGGGGGACATAGAATCAGGGGATGTAGAGTCAGTATGGATAGAACTGAGAAATTCTAAGGGTAGAAAGACCCTAATGGGTGTTAGCTACAGGCCCCCAAACAGTAGTCTGGATGTAGGATGTAAGTTGAATGAAGAGTTAAAATTGGCATGTCACAAAGGTTGTCATGGGGGATTTCAACATGCAGGTAGACTGGGAGAATCAGGATGCTACTGGACCCCAAGAAAGGGAGTTTGTGGAGTGCCTCCAAGATGGATTCTTGGAACAGCTTGTACTGGAGCCTGCCAGGGAGAAGGCAATTCTAGATTTAGTGTTGTGCAATGAACCAGATTTGATCAGGGACCTCGAGGTAAAGGAGCCATTAGGAGGTAGTGACCATAATATGATATGTTTTAACCTACAATTTGAGAAGGAGAAGGGAAAATCGGATGTGTCAGTATTACAGTTGAACAAAGGGAACTATGGAGCTATGAGGGAGGAGCTGGCCAAAGTTCAATGGAACAAAACCCTAGCAGGGAAAACAGTGGAACAACAATGGCAGGTATTTCTGGGAATAATGCAGAAGGTGCAGGATCGGTTCATTCCAAAGAGGAAGAAAGATCCTAAGGGGAGGCTGTGGCTGACGAGGGAAGTAAAGGACAGTGTAAAAATAAAAGAGAAGAAGTATAACATAGCAAAGATGAGCAGGAAACCGGAGGACTGGGAAACTTTTAAAGAGCAACAGAAGATAACAAAAAGGCAATACTCCGAGAAAAAAAATGAGGTACGAAGGTAAACTAGCCAAGAATATGAGGATAGTAAAAGCTTCTTTAGGTGTGTGAATAGCAAAAAAATAGTTAAGACCAAAATTGGGCCATTGAAGACAGAAACGGGTGAATTTATTATGGGGAACAAGGAAATGGCAGGTAAGTTGAACAGGTACTTTGGATCTGTCTTCACTAGGGAAGACACAAACAATCTCCCAGATGTAACACTGGCCAAAGAAACTAAGGTAATGGATGAACTGAAGGAAATTTATATTAGGCAAGAAACGGTGTTGGATAGACTGTTGGGTCTGAAGGCTGATAAGTCCCCGGGACCTGATAGTCTGCATCCCAGGGTACTTAAGGAGGTGGCTCTAGAAATCGTGGATGCATTGGTAATCATTTTCCAGTGTTCTATAGATTCAGGAACAGTTCCTGCGGATTGGAGAGTGGCTAATGTTGTCCCACTTTTCAAGAAAGGAGGGAAAGAGAAAACAGGGAATTATAGACCGGTTAGCCTGAAGTCAGTGGTGGGAAAAATGCTGGAGTCAATTATAAAAGAGGAAATTACGACACATTTGGATAGCAGTAGAAGGATCAGTCCGAGTCAGCATGGATTTATGAAGGGAAAATCATGCTCGACTAATCTTCTGGAATTTTTTTGAGGATATAACTATGAAAATGGACAAGGGAGAGCCAGTGGATGTAGTGTATCTGGATTTTCAGAAAGCCCTTGATAAAGTCCCACATAGGAGATTAGTGGGCAAAATTAGGGCACATGGTATTGGGGGCAGAGTACTGACATGTATTGAAAATTGGCTGGCTGACAGGAAACAAAGAGTAGCGATTAACGGGTCCCTTTCGGAATGGCAGGCTGCTCAGTGGGGTACCGCAAGGTTCAGTGCTGGGACCACAGCAGTTTACAATATACATTAATGATTTAGATGAAGGGATTAAAAGTAACATTAGCAAATTTGCCGATGACACAAAGCTGGGTGGCAGTTTGAAATGTCAGGAGGATGTTATGAGAATGCAGGGTGACTTGGACAGGCTAGGTGAGAGGGCGAATGTATGGCAGATGCAGTTTAATGTGGATAAATGTGAGGTTATTCACTTCGGTGGCAAGAACAGGAAGGCAGATTACTATCTAAATGGAGTCAAGTTAGGAAAAGGGGAAGGACAACGAGATCTAGGTGTTCTTGTACATCAGTCAATGAAAGCAAGCATGCAGGTACAGCAGGCAGTGAAGAAAGCTAATGGCATGCTGGCCTTTATAACAAGAGGAATTGAGTATAGGAGTAAAGAGGTTCTTTTGCAGCTGTACAGGGCCCTGGTGAGACCCCACCTGGAGTATTGTGTGCAGTTTTGGTCTCCAAGTTTGAGGAAGGACATTCTTGCTATTGAGGGAGTGCAGCGTAGGTTCATGAGGTTAATTCCTGGAATGGCGGGACTGTCATATGTTGAAAGATTGGAGCGACTGGGCTTGTATACATTGGAATTTAGAAGAATGAGAGGGGATCTGATTGAAACATATAAGATTATTAAGGGATTGGACACGCTGGAGGCAGGAAGCATGTTCCCGCTGATGGGTGAGTCCATAACTAGAGGCCACAGTTTAAGAATAAGGGGTAGGCCATTTAGTACAGAGATGCAGAAAAACTTTTTCACCCAGAGAGTGGTGGATATGTGGAATGGTCTGCCCCAGAAGGCAGTGGAGGTCAAGTCTCTGGATGCTTTCAAGAGAGAGTTAGATAGAGCTCTTATAGATAGTGGGGTCAAGGGATATGGGGAGAGGGCAGGAACGGGGTACTGATTGTGTACGATCAGCCATGATCACGGTGAATGGCGGTGCTGGCTAGAAGGGCCAAATGGCCTACTCCTGCACCTATTGTCTATTATCTATTGCTTTGACCACAGCATCTGCAGTGTACTTTGTGTTTTCTAAGATGAGGAGCCTACAACTGTTCACAATACTCAAGGTGAGGCCTCACAAGTGCCTTATAAAGTATGGAGGCCAATGGTTCAGGGGCAGGTCAATGGAATTCGGCAGAATAACATTTTGGCACAGACTAAATAGGTCAAAGGGCTATTTCTAGACTCGATCTTCTAATCTCTTGGTTCTATGACTGGCAGCCATGGAATCCAACAGATAAGACAAGTGTTATAATTTCTATCATGAAACTCCATACTTCCTTTCACTGGTTAAAAGCAAAATCTGAATATCCATCTATTTAAACCAGCACTTTGTTATTCTTTTTAGTTTCATGCCTCTTGATTTGAAATTTTGGCTTTAATTTGATTCTAATATCATGCAGTACCATACAACAACTTCCTGCTTTAAAGGCGCAGTAGAAATAATGCAGTACACACTCTAATTACAATCAACGAAACAAAGATGATAATTAGTACTTTGAGAGTCAACTAATTTGTTTATTTAAAAAAAGAAGGGAAAAATGCTGTCTCTTATTGTAAATGGTTTAACTGTTGGGGGGAATTATAATTTTTACATTCAAAACTCTAGTAATAATGAAGTAATTATCTTCTTTAAAAATTAAACTATTTAATCTTCGAATAAGGTTGACAAAAGACATCCTCCCTTTGACTTTTTTTTCCGGTATTTTCAAATGTTACTAATTAGTAGGTATGTACTGCCTAAATACAGACATTCAGGTGAAAATTGAAATTCTAATTGCTTCAAAACTCAACAATATGCCTGAGGGTTACTGTTACTGATTTCCTTCCCCTCCTATTTAAAGCACACATCACTCCCTCTTGGATTTAGCTAATAGATCAGAATATTTAAATGCTATTTTAGATGGAAGTATTGACATTCTAACTTCTAAATTTGGATGGAGTTTGGCTCATGGATAGCAATAACTTATCAAAGATCACCCACCCCCCAACAAACTGACCATTGTTTCTATCATCTGGACTGTGTAAACTGTATTCTGCATTCTCCCCATACTCAATTGTGTTTACCATTCTGTACCCTTCCTGTTGTTCACTTTAAAATGAAAACAGCCAAAAGAAAAACAAATCAGGTCCAGGTCCTGATATCCTTCTCCTCTGTCAAAACCATCTACTACCCAAGGACTGATCTGGGAACAAAAGATGTCCTGCACTATTAGCCTTCACTTTTAATTCTGATGTTAATGATTCAAGACTGGAATCCTTCAGTTTCTCTTCCCACAGATGCTGAATGACCTGCTGAGATTTTTATTTAAAGTTGCCGTTTCTTCTATCTTCTGATCTTCATTCTGCTTCTCTTCTTTCATGCACTGAACAACCATATACTTCAAGAATTTTACTCAATTTGCCTTTTTCAATTTTCAATTTACTATCCTGCCAGCCATAACGTTTATTTTATTCATGTTCATGGTCACTCTCTTGATCATACCAGGTCCCATTAACACTCTCTTCCTATAGTACCGATCATTTCATACATCCATGGCAGACATAATTTCAAACCACCTTTCAGGTGGCCAGTGCTATCATGTTTGCTGTTGTGTGCTGGGGCAGCAGGCTGAGGGTAGCAGACACCAACAGAATCAACAAACTCATTCGTAAGGCCAGTGATGTTGTGGGGGTGGAACTGGACTCTCTGACGGTGGTGTCTGAAAAGAGGATGGTGTCGGCAAGTTGCATCCCATCTTGGACAATGACTCCCATCCACTCCATAATGTACAGGTTAGGCACAGGAGTACATTCAGCCAGAGACTTATTCCACCGAGATGTAACACTGAGCGTCATAGAAAGTCATTCCTACCTGTGGCCATCAAACTTTACAACTCCTCCCTCGGAATGTCAGACACCCTGAGCCAATAGGCTGGTCCTGGACTTATTTCCACTGGGCATGATTAACTTATTATTATTTAATTATTTATGGTTTTATATTGCTATATTTCTTCACTATTCTTGGTTGGTGCGGCTGTAATGAAACCCAATTTCCCTCAGGA
Organism: Hemitrygon akajei; assembly: GCF_048418815.1. Taxonomy (NCBI): domain Eukaryota; kingdom Metazoa; phylum Chordata; class Chondrichthyes; order Myliobatiformes; family Dasyatidae; genus Hemitrygon; species Hemitrygon akajei. The sequence continues at coordinate 42,516,476 of NC_133128.1, forward strand.
TCAATAAAGTATGTCTGTCTGTCTTTCCATATCGTCTCCAGAAAAGCTCTGCTACCACTGGCAACAACAGCACTGTTGAGTCTTCTCTCCTTTTTTATCAGTCCAATGTTGATTTCGTTATCCATTTGCTGGTTTTTATCCACGACAAAGCCTATTCCAACTTTCAGACTGATTGTTCCCCATTACAGTTATCAAGTACATACTCAACTGGTCTAAAGCATTATCAGGTTGACTGACTGCATCAAGTAGAATTACTGTACATATCACTCTTCTCTGCCAAAACCATCCATTGCTTCTAGAATGCTTCCATTGCTTTTTTACTTAGTGAGTCGTTGGTGTGTGGAATGCACTGTCTGAGTCAGTGGTGGAGGCAGATACACTAGTGAAATTTAAGAGACTACCAGACAGGTATATGGAGGAATTTAATGTGGGGGGTTATATGGGAGGCAGGGTTTAAGGGTCAGCACAACATTGTGGGCCGAAGGGCCTGTACTGTGCTGTATTGTTCTATGTTCTAAAGTACTGGAGAGCAAACTGGAGATGTCCCATACTATTAACTTTTTAAAAAATTCTGATGTGATGGATACAGGTGTTCTCCCCTTTACAAAGGTAGAGCATTCCTATGAAACCTTTCTTAAGCTGAAATGGCATAAAGCCATTAATTTATATGGGAAAATTTTTCGTAAAAGCAAAAATCCTCTTTGTAATGCGAAAACAGGTACTAATGTAAGTCTTTTGTAAAAGCTAAGTGGCGTAAAGCGAACATTTGTAAAGCAGGATACATCTGTACCCCCCCTGTTTATATAACAGCAACTGTAAGGACCTTATGGAAATTTTAATTTTTTTTAATAGAGGTCATTCAGGTTGATACCATGCTGAACTTTCATCTGATACAGCTCCCACACTCAACCTCTTTCCAGCTAATTATGATTTCCAGCTATTTCCAAATACTTAACTGCTTCCTGGCCATCCTATTAACCAGTATCAGTACTAGTTCCTTCTTCATTACTGGTCCTGTCTTTTAAACGAGTGATGTTAAAACTTCCTTCAAAAATTAATTTCCAATTTCTTTATCCTTGCACTTCCCCTCGCCAGCTACAATGGTTTTCCTTGCTAAAGTTTCTGTATACATTTACCTGCCAGTTCCATGCTTATTCTTTATTGAATTTTCTCTCTTCAATATCACAGCCACAGACTAAGCGTAGTCACTAACTGTGATTTAAGGTGGCAAAATATTGAATGAAAGATTTCCTGAAAGTCTTAAGCAAAATGAAATAATGTTTTACATCAAGATGTGTTTACAGACAGAACAAATTGGACATATAACAGATATACTGAATATTTTGAGCACTTTCTGTTTTTAACTCCATACTAAACTCATCCTTACTTGATACAGTTGACTAAGTTCAGGTTCCAATGAGGAAATTCAGCATAAAATTTAAACCAACACCTTTGCTGTACCAAGGGAACAGGGTAATGCCACAGGTGACATCTTTGAAAATGAGATGCTAAACTTAGGTCTTGTTTACCTTTTAAAATGGATGTATAAGATCCCATGGCAATCTTTCAAAGAAGCATGTTCTCCCTGGTGTCCCAGATGATATTTATTTCTTAACCAACATCGTTAAGCTGATTATCTAGTCAATATCACATGATGTTTGCATAACTTGGCCCTAAAAGGTTTAGCTGCTGTATTTCCTGAATTACAAGTGAATATGTTTCATAAATACTTCAGCTACAAAGCAAAAATGTTCTTTCATTTCTGTTCCTCCTTGATTTTGTGTGAATTGTTTATATGTATGACACAAAAATTGCAAATAATAACCTATCTGTAAATTTGTTTGCATATGTCTAACCTGTTTGAAAATTTCATCCTCTTCCCTTCTGCGCCTCTCCTCCACTTGACGTAAACCACTCTCTTCTGCCTCTCTGATCTGCCGACGGCGCTCAGCTAACATAACCATTGCATGAATGCGTCGTTCCTCCTGTAATCGCTGAAGCTCCTTATTCAGGAAGTCAAACATATCTGCAAGTACACGACCCTCCACATGTGCGAGATAGTCTTCCATTGTAGAAAGCTATGAGAAAGAAGAAAGAAATATACTATCTATAATCTGTTATATCTAGCTTTAAAAACTGCTATTTACAAATGTTTAAAAGTTTGATCTAGGCAAGATTTAGTGTTTTGTATCTCTTCCTCTGAGTTAAATGTCAACATAGAACAGTAAACCACAGGAATGGACCCTTCAGCTGTGCCAAACTAATTAAGCTAATGATACCTAATACTGCTGCCTGTACTTGGTCCATATCTCTCCACATTCTCTACATATTCATATGCCTATCTAAAGAGTCTCTTAAATGTCTCTTTTGTATCTGCCTCCATCACCACCTCTGGCAGTGCATTTCAGGCAGCAACTACTTTGCATATAAAAAAACTTGCCCTACACACCTTTGAAACTTCATCCTCATCTTAACTACATGCCTTACATTTTGAACCTCGGCAATAGGTACAACTGTTTACTTTTTCTATTCCTCTAAGAAGTTTATAAACTTCTATTAGGTATCTCCTCAGCCTCTGCTGCCCAGAGAAAATAACTCTAACCAACAAAGAGGTTGTCTAACCTCTTCTTATAGTAGATGCCCTCTAATCTATGCAGCATCCTGGGAAACCTTCAGAAACACAAAAATGTTGGGGGAACTCTCCTCTACTTTATGTAAACCACTCTCTTCAGATGAAAGGTCTTGGCCAAAAAAAAATGACTGTTTATATTCCTCCATAGATGCTGTCTCACCTGTTGAGTTCCACTAGCACTTTGTGTGTGTTTCTCAAGATTTCCAGTATCTGCATCTGTCTTGTATCCTGATAAACTTCTTCTGCACCCTCTCCATAGCTTCCACATTCTCTAATAATGGGGCAATCAGAATTGAATACAATACTCCAGAAGCAGTCGAACTAGAGCTTTATAAAGCTGTATCATAAATTCCTGACTCTTGAACTTGACTAAAGGCAAGCACATCAGACACCATCTTTACCACCCTATCGATTTTGTGTGGCCACTTCGGACTTGGGCCCTGAGGTTCCTTTGTACATTAATTTTTAATTGCCAAATGCCCTTAACTTTATTTGATGTGCAGCATTCATTTACAAGTTCTAAATTACCATCAAAGCATCCAGAAATAAAAGCACATATACATTCTACTATATAAACATACCACCAGTTACAAAAGGAAAACAAGATCCATATATGAAATCTGTTGCAATGTCCCAAGGCAGCTTGATGACTTCTTTATCAAGCTAGTTTGTCTATAAACAAATTAGCTCTAGGTCAATGATATTCAGGAAAACCTTGTCTTCTAATTAAGTGCCCTTAAAGCAATAATCAGACAGCAACAAATAATACATTTAAAAATATGATTACCAGAATATGAAGCACATTTTATTCTCAATTTGCAGAATTTATCATTTTTAAGTGGCCAATGTTTTCAATATATAATATTCTGTTTGATGTACAAAGCTATACTTCTATATAACAAAGTAAGCATAACAATGATGCAACAATAGTTCCCATTAAATGTTACAAATTTTTTGCTTTACCTTTTGTTGCTTTACGTCTCGTTCTTGCTGCAAGGCTAAAATTGCCTGCTTTTCTGCTTCCTTCACTAGCTGCCTGTCCTCCTGGAGTGCATGAGTAGTGCGAAGTTCCTGGAGTAGCTCAATACGTTTCTCTTTGCCTTCGAACATCTACAGAAATATTGGTATGTTAGTGTTATCCCCCAATTCCAAGACTACCATTATTATCTTTAACTTCAACCTGTTTTAGTCCATCAATTTAGTTCCACAGTGTGTGGATCAAATGACTGGAATGCACACAGTGTAATTTAAATGAAGCCATCTAGATATCCCTTGATCGTTATGCATTATGTGTTGAATAATGACAAGATGACGTTCAGTGTTGTTCTCTTCTCACCGCTTGTAAGATATAGCTCCTCAGATTCCTTCAAAATACAGAACAGTGTATGGTGATAAATTTCAATACTTAACAATAATATCTATATTCACATTATCATCCGTAAAACCCGATTTTAAAAACTTACCATATTCTGAATAGCTCTTCCTCTTATTAATTTCTGCAGGTAAATGATAGCTAGTTCCTTCTCTTCTTCTCCCTGAAATAATAAGAAATTGCCTTGAATATAGGAATAAGAACATGATATTGGTTTTACATAGGGCCCAGGTATTACAACTATAGAGTCTATTTAATAATCTGAAATGTAAATAAATAACTTAGCACTGATGGTGATTACAACAATAAGAGTTACTGGATGACTGTAAAAACCTAGCTGGTTTACGAATTTCCTTCAGGCAAGGAAATCTGCCATCCTAACCTAATCTGGCCTATCTGTGATTCCAATGATAGCCCAAATTCGCTCTGAAGTAGCTATATTTAAACAGAAGAACAAGAACAGATTCTACAAATACATCGGCATCAAATTTGACCCTGCAAAGACATGCTTAGTCCTGATGAACTTTCACAGTTCTCTTCACAAATATCTAGGGCCTCATGTTTATTTGAAAGACTGTTCTTGTAATTGCCTAATATAGTTGTAATCCCAGAATGATATCTGGAAGACCACATTTCAGACTCTAACATCACTATCCATGGTTACATACTGTCACATCAACAGGATGGCCACTGGAGATGGGAAAGCCCTTAAAATCCACAACATTAACTCCAGACCTCTTGGAGTCTCATAACATTATTTTTCTGGATTATTGGGATCTCTTCTGGAGAAGGTATGACTTATATAAAGGTGATGGGCTACACCTGAACATGAATGGAACCAATATCCTTGTGGGCTGGTTTTCTAGAGCTGTAGGGAAAGGTTTAAACTAGTTTGGCAGGGGTACTGTAGTAACAGGGTAGTAACAGGGCTGTTGGTTTACAGCAGAGATGATGTATAATGAGACTGTCAGGAAGGACAGGCGGATGATAGGGCAAAATTGTAGTCAGTGGGATTGGTTGCAGTGTAAAAGAGGGATAAAACTGAAAAGGACTGATGATGTTATATTAGAATGCACGCGGTATACGGAATAAGACAGATGATTTTGTAGGGCAGTTAGGGTTTGGCAGGTATGATGTTTTGAGGTTATTATGGAGTCATGATTGAAAGACAATTGTGGTCAGAAGCTTAATATCCAAGGATACACAATCTATTGAAAGGACAGGCAGCTAAGCAGAGCAGCAGGAGTGGTTCTGCTGGTAAAATATTAAATCAAATCTTTAGAAAGAGGTGACATAGGATCGTAAGACATAGAATCCTTGTGAGTAGAGTTAAGAAACTGCAAGTGTAAGAAGACCCCGATGGGAGTTATTTACAGGCCCTGAAACAGTAGCCAGCATGTGGTCCATAGCAGGAGATAGAAAAAACATGTCAAAAAGGCAATGTTACATTAGTCATGGGGATTTAGGAAAATCAAATTGATGCTATATTCCAAGACAGAGAATTTGTGGAATGCCTTTGGTTTTTTGGAACAGCTTGTGGTTGAGCCCACAATTAGCAGTTCTGGATTGGGTGCTGTGTAATGAACTAGATATGATTAGGGAGCATAAGGTAAATGAGCACTTAGCAAACAGTGATCTTAAAATCATAATATGATAGAATTCACCCTGCAATTTGAGAGGGAGAAGCTAAAGTCAGATACTGTATATCAGTATTACAGTGGAGTAAAGGGAATTACAAAGGCATGGGAGTAGAGCCAAAGTTGATTGAAAGGGGATACTAGCAGGGATGATGGCACAACAGGAATGTCTGGCGTTTCTCAGTGTCTGGCCAATTCAGAAGGTGCAGGACCAAGACGAGGAAGTATTCTAAAGGCAGGATGACATAACCGTAGCTGATAAGTCAACGCCAACATAAAAGCAAAAGAGAGAGCAAATAACAGGGCAAAAATTAATGGGAAGTTAGAGGATTGGGCAATTTTTTAAAACCAACACAAAGCAACAAATAAAACATGGGAGATGGGGTAATGAGTAAGAGAGAGGCGAGAGTAGATATTGGACTGCTGGAAAATTATACTGGACAGATATTATAGAAATAAGGAAATAGCAGATAAATTGAATAAGTAATTTGCATCATTCTTCACTGCAGAAGAGACTAGTAGTATGCTAAAAGTTCGAGAGTGCCAAGGGGCATAAGTAAGTGCAGATGCTAATAATAGAGATGGTGTTTAGTAGGCTGAAAGATCTGAAGTGAGTAAGTCATCTGAACCTGATGGACTACAACCCAGGGTTCTAAAAAAGTAGCTGAAGAGATTGCAGAAGTATTAGTAACGATCTTTCAATAATCACTAGATACTGGCATGGTTCCAGAGGACTAGAAAATTGCAATTATCTTCTCCACTCTTCAAGATGGGGGGAAAGCAGAAGAAAGGAAACTATAGGCCAGCTAGCCTGACCTCAGTGATTGGGAAGATATTGGAGTTGATTGTTCAGGATGTGGTTTCTAGGTGCTTGCAGGCACATGATAAAATAGGCCTTAACCAGCATGGTTTCCTTAAGGGAAAATTTTGCCTAACAAATCAGCTGGAATTCTTTGAAGAAATAACAAGCAGGATAGACAAAGGAGAATTGGTGGATATTGTGTTCTTGATTTACAGAAGGCCTTTGACAAGGTGCTGCATATGAGGCTGCTCAACAAGGTAAGAGCCCATGCTATTACAGGAAAGACAAAGCATTGGCTGATTGGCAGGAGCCAAAGAATGGGTATAAAGGGATCCTTTTGGATCGGCTGCCGGTGACCAGTGGTGTTCCACAGGGGTCTGTGTTGGGACAGATTCTTTTTATGTCAAAGATTTGGATGATGAAATTGTTGGCTTTGTGGCCAGGTTTGTGGACAATACAAAGATAGGTGGAGGGGCAGATGGTGTTGAGTAAGCAGACAGGCTACAGAGAGACAGATCAGGAGAATGGGCAAAGAGGAGATAGATGGAATAGTGTCAGGAAGTGTATATTCATGCACTTTGGTAGAAGCAATTGTACAATGTCCTGTGTATGTTACTCAAAATGGCTTCTTTGGTTTGTTACGAGTAGGAATGCTTCTTTGTCTGATAAGTGTTTCTCTCGCCGTTGTTTCGCTTTAGAATGGCTGATATGGTAATTGTATTCTTTTGTTAATCAATGGGGAATGTTATTGTGTTTTGTGAGGCTGGGAACTTGCGGGAGGGGTTGCGCGGGGCTTGTGGTGTGAAGGGAGTCAGGAGGAGGACGCCGAGGAAGGTGGACGTGCACTCGGAAGACCACCGGGGAGTCCGAGGTGGAAGACGTGGAAGTCGGAGGCAAGCGACGAGGGGTCGAATGGTTCGATGGTTGAGCTCCAACGAGTGCACTAAACTGACTGAACTTTGATAAGTTGGCACCTTTTGTTTTTTTCCTTGCATATATATATTGTATTGCCTAATACTCTTTTAATTTTAGTAAACTCTTTAAAGTGTATTTCATAACAGTATTTGTTGTGGGTTTGATACTGTTGGCGGGCGCGAGGCATAAACTCGATTCTCACAGCACCTGCGTGTACGGGAGGTGGGTTGGTGAGTGGCTGGATCTCCTTTTCCCCTAGAGATATACCAGCCTTTTGGGTAAGTGTTACACAATAAAAGCAAAGTCTATTTTCTAAACAGTGAGAAAATTCAAAAATCTGAGATGCAAAGGGACTTGTGCAGGATTCCCTAAAGGTTAATTTGCAGGTTGAATTGGTGGTGAGGAAAGTGAGTGCAATGTTAGCATTAATTTCTGGAGGGCTAAAATATAGAATCAAGGATATAATGCTGAGGCTGTATAAGGCACTGGTGAGGCCTCATATGGGCTATTGTGAACCGCTTTGGGCTGCTTAATTAAGAAAAGATGTGCTGACATTGGAGAGGGTTCAACAGAAGTTCACAAGAATGATTCCAGGTATGAAAGGATTATCATATGAACAGTGATTGAAGGCTCTAGGCCCGTACTTGGTGGAATTTAGAAGATTGAGTGGGGATCTCATTGAAACCTATCAAAATTGAAAAATGTAGAGTGGATGCAAAGAGAATGTTTCCTTTGGTGGGGGGAGTCTAGGACCAGAGCATAACCTCAAAATTGAGGACTGTCCATTTAGAAAAGAGATGAGAGGAATTTCTTCAGCCAGAGGGCGGTGGATCTGTGAAATTTGTTGGCACAGGCAGCTATGGAGGCCAGTTCATCGGGAGCATTTAAGATGGAGGTTGATAGGTTTGTGATTAGTCATGTTGTGAAAGGTTATAGGGAGAAGACAGAAGAATAGGAGTTGAGAAGGAAATGGATCAGCCTTGAAGAAATGTTGGAAAAGACCCAATGGGCCAAATGGCTTAATTCTGCTCCTATGTCTTAAGTTTAGGAGAGATGTTACAGGCAGTTTTTTTTTTAACACACAGAATGTCACAGTGAGAAGAGAGCATGGCCTGGATGATGGATACTGCTTCTTGTGGCAGCACTCCTTATAAATGACTTTATCACATTACACAGACAGCAGCTTATTACCTCATTACTTACCTTATCACAGAAACTCACTTGTCCCAGCCATTGTCATCTCCCACTTCCCTGCTTCCTAAATACTCTTTTTCAAACCTGATGAAGGGACTTAGACTTGAAATCTGAACTGTTTCTCATTCTGTAGTTACTGACCGACCTGTGGGGATTGTTATGCCTTTTCTGTTTTTATTCCAGCTTTCCAGCATCTGCAGTCTTTTTGATTTTCATCATATAGCTACTTGACCGTGGCAAATATACCTATCCATGGAAGCACTGGTAGAAATAATTCCTGCAAATTCATGTCTTCATATTGAAAATACTCTTCATTGAGTGTGTGTCATTATAGTTGTGATAAATGGGATAGCCTTAGAAAAGATCCAGCAGCTCAATGTTGGATATTTATGAGGTACCATAAGCAGAATATCAGCAGCAATGTACACTGCTGCAATCTTTATCTTCATGGCTCAGCATAATCCTCACTCAACCATTACTAGGGGGTCAGTCCTCATTTATTGGGGAATGCAGAAAGGCAGCAGGGAACATATCTAAAAATGATCAAAATGCCAGCTTAGTGAAGCTGCAGCACAACCTAGCTGTACATGTGCTGAACAGCATGAGAAAGACACAGCCAAGCTATTGCATAACCAATATCCCACCATCACAGAAGCCAGTCTTTAACCAGTTCAATTCACTTAATGTGTAAAGACGACTGGAGCACTGGAAACAGCAAAGACTTAGACCAAATAACATCCTTACTGTATTTTCGAAGATCTGTACTCCAGAATTAGCTGTACCTCTAGCCAAGATATTCCAGTATTGTCATAACATTGCCATCCAACCAACAAATTGAACATCTGCCCAAAAAGATTCTGTTCACAAAACTGGATGTATCCAATTCAGCTAATTTTTACCCAATCAGTCTCCTCTCAACCAGCAGGAATGTGATAGAAGATATCACCAGCAGCAGCAGTTACATACTTACTAACACAGACACAAGAGACTGCAAATGCTGGGATCAGGAGCAAAAAAAAAACTGCTGGAGGAACTCAGCCATTCAAGCAGTATCTGTACAGGGGAATGGACAACTGATGTTTTGGGTGAAGTTCCTTCAGCAGCTTGTCTTTTTATTTGCCAGCCCAGATATATAAATGAGGCAATGAACATGCAGCTGGACTGTTTTCCTTAAGATGGCGCCATCATGCAATATTTTGTCAAGGAACACTGGTTCAGGTTTGTACTGAACAGTCAGCAGTGACTTGCCAACATTTCCTTACTAATATGGTCATCACCTTCAGGATTTTCATATGAATGTACATGTCCTAAAGTTGCTGCTAACTGTATATATTATTTTTTTTCTAACCTAAGATCCAGGCAATAGGAACACAAGATTATTGTATGACCAGGCCAGGGTTCTTTGGTTTTGGGGAACTATATTAGTATTTTTATACCGTATTTACTTTTAACATTAATAATTGAACAATGTTCAATAGGTTTATACTGTTTCTGATGAAGTAGAATGTATTCTGACACCACCCTCATTGCTCAATGCAATGTCTTAGAAGCTGACCTGAATTGAGACAGCTCCTCTCAGCAAAATCCTGCTTGGTGGTTCAACATGACACAAATACAAAATATCATAAACTTGTGCCAAACCCAGCTGTTATCTGCAGATTCTGGACTTTTAGATCACAGCAGATCTATAACTATCTCTGGAGTACTGTCATCATTCAACATTTTATGTATTTGATATATACCCCTCAACAAAAAGTGACTGATAAATATCTCTTCATCATTACATACATTGTAATTTCAATTTAAAAATATTGATGAAGTTCAAGTGCCAATCACAAAATGCCAGCAAAGAATAGACAAGAAGTTCAGATTTCCACATTTGCACAGGAATCCTGAGTTTGCTGATGCATGGTGAGAAATGGCTGCAATATGGCAGGCAGGATTTCCAGCATGCCCTGGCCTGCATTATCCTGCCATATTGCAGCCACTTCTCACCATGCATCAGCTTCTGAAAATCAAAAAATAGTGTATTCCTATTTCCTTCTTATCTGCCCTGTTAGATCTACAAAAAAACTTCTTGTTAAACTTAACTTTCACTTCACAAAACAACATTCATTTGTTTATTAATGTTATTATTTTCTTTGAATATCCTGTTATCACAACCTTGCAATGGATTCCAGCATTTTGCTACCAGCAGACAGCAGGCAAATTGATTTGTAGTTCCCTATTTTTTCATATATATCTTATAACATAGAAAAAAGTGCAGGAGTGGGCTACACAACCTTCTGAGCCTGCTCCATCATTTAATATTACAATAACTTATACATAGCAATACCACTTAAGGGAACATTAGATCAACCTGAGTAGGAAACATGACTTGTCAATCAAGTTAGATGAAAATTGGTGAAGAAGGCTCACGTGAGGCACAGACATCCAATCAGTTTGGTTTGTAATCCCTCTTGGATGATGGCCTTTTTTAGTAAATGCAATGTTGTGCCATTCAAGAATTCTTGTTAGCCAAACCAAGATATCCAATCTTATTATTTATACATCTATACAGGTTCATGGTTGTCAAACTCTGTGATGTTCATATTTTTATTTTAAGGATGAACTGTCTTGGAAAATAAATTGTTGAAAAAATATTTTTGCCTTTGAAGAGTAGCTTCGTCCTTACCTCAGGTGGTGGTTCAACTGTCGGTGTTGGAGGACGAGGAACTGGTTTAATAATCTTGTACAAAAAGCGGAGAGGCTTTTCTTGCTTTTCTCCTTTAAATTTTGCATCCTTTATGGCCTGAGTTTTACAGATAAAGATGTTGCTAGTTTACTTCCCATGATTTGAAGTATTCAAGTTATGATTAAGCTCACCATCAGTAAATCATACAATACTCTATTAGTGAAAAATATACTTCTTACATCTAGCTCATTAAAAACAATAATATTTTCACAACAATGTTCTCCAAGTTAGTAGAAAGGCATGTGCTGGAAGGAGGGGTAAGGAAGAGAGAAAAGAGAAGATAACAGGAATAGTAAACATAGATGGAACAATCTTCATCAAGATGGTTCACTGAAGCACTGCTGCTTGGGGAAGTGAGGAAGAGGTAATCATGCTCAGATGATGATTGTGGCAGGGGTGAAGAATGCCAGTATTGTTCACTGGGATCAAACTTCTCTGTAAGCAGTGAGCTAAAGCGAGAATGTTGCTCAGTGAAGTAAACAAAGATGGTTGGATGGGAAATGCATGAGTTTGGTGTGTGGAAGGGGGCAGCAGGGAGGGGTAGTGAGGAACCAAACTGAAAACAAACTCAATATTGCGAGCAATGACAGGGGAAGAAGCAAAATACTTCCTAAATGTGATAGTTCAACCCTTGCTATAATTTTACTGATTGGTGCCATGAGTTTAATTAATTTATGGGAAAAATATATTCCATCAAAGAATGGAGTAAGCTATTCACAGCTTTCCACGCCCTGAAATAATATTATAATTGGTGTAAAGTAGGTTGAATGTCTTACTATGAAAAAAACACAAAATTTTGCTTTTTTTCATTTATTGTTTTAGAATTATGTGGCCTCACTAATTTTTATCATTTAGTTTTCCTCTCTTTCTTGAAATTCCAAATGCCATTTGACCTCTTTAGTGGACTTTCAGTTTCCAACCACAAATTCTCTGTTACTGAACTTCTCTCCCAAAATGGCAAGCCTATCAGGCAACATCAGATTAAGCAATTATACTATAATGGCTGCAATAACCAGCCTAGTAATTATTTTGCCATAAAATAAATTTAACAAGCAGTGTGGGAGATTTGTGACGCCTTCTCCCATTCTTACTCAAATCTCATTTTCTACCATGCTCTTCAAGAAAGAGTTTGTGTTTCTTTAGGAATGCCTAGTGCCTTGATTTCTCCATTACAGGACATTCAGTTAGTTATCTAATGAACTGATCCCATATTCTAATACCATCAAGGATAATTTAATTTAAAAGAGAGGTCAGCATTGTCTTAATCTCACTTTGTAGTTCCATGGTTATCTTCAGCTGGGAGCAAGTTTCCAGATTTCACAATGACTCAAATACCTCAGTTGACGAAGTCACGATTACCAGGCAGATACCAAAAAATTTCATCATAACAGAGTAGAATGAGCAGGAACTAGGCAGAGTGAAAGATAACAAGAATGTACCATTGTAGATCTGGTGCTAGTTTGGCTAAGTACGGTAATACTTGACAATATCAGCACTGCAATATGTCCATGCTCACCAGAGGTTCAGTCTGACAACAGATACATAAGTGCATGTATGTTTTGCATATAAGAGAGCACACACACATACAAGTTATGTGTCCCTCCCTCTATCTCGCATACTCATGATTGCAAGAACACAAACACAACTCCACCAAGTCAAAAATCTCTTGTCAATACATTACAATTATTTCTCTTCTTTCTGCACAATAATGTTTTAAGAATTGCTTGCCTGACTCAAACTGTTGGGTGCCCTTTCCAGACACAATTTCTTAATTAGCCTTAATGCCAGAACCAAACCATTTCTGGTGACCAAGAGCCAATAACTTATGAAAAAAAGCTTTTTGGTACTCATGCAAAGTTCAGAATTGTTACTGTTCTAATTCAGTGGTGCCAGTAAGCTTCCCGGCTGATCTGCAAATGACTCCCAAGCGAAGGCAAAAGGATTTGATTTTTGCTTCAGGTGTGTAAATGGAGCACATTGGGGCATAGAGCTTTCTAATTCAATCCTGAGAGTTAGCCACAGAGCTTTCTAATCCAGGCCTGAGAGTTAGCCACAGAGCTTTCTAATCCAGGCCTGAGAGTTAGCCACAGAGCTTTCTAATCCAATCCTAAGAGTTAGCCACAGAGCTTTCTAATCCAAACCTGAGAGTTAGCCACAGAGCTTTCTAATCCAGGCCTGAGAGTTAGCCACAGAGCTTTCTAATCCAGTCCTGAGAGTTAGCCACTGAGCTTTCTAATCCAGGTCTGAGAGTTAGCCACAGAGCTTTCTAATCCGGGCCTGAGAGTTAGCCACAGTGCTTTCTAATCCAGGCCTGAGAGTTAGCCACAGTGCTTTCTAATCCAATCCTGAGAGTTAGCCACAGAGCTTTCTAATCCAGGCCTGAGAGTTAGCCACAGAGCTTTCTAATCCAATCCTGAGAGTTAGCCACAGAGCTTTCTAATCCAGGCCTGAGAGTTAGCCACAGAGCTTTCTAATCCAGTCCTGAGAGTTAGCCACAGTGCTTTCTAATCCAGTCCTGAGAGTTAGCCACAGTGCTTTCTAATCCAGGCCTGAGAATTAGCCACAGAGCTTTCTAATCCAGTCCTGAGAGTTAGCCACAGTGCTTTCTAATCCAGGCCTGAGAATTAGCCACAGAGCTTTCTAATCCAGGCCTGAGAGTTAGCCACAGAGCTTTCTAATCCAGGCCTGAGAGTTAGCCACAGTGCTTTCTAATCCAGTCCTGAGAGTTAGCCACAGTGCTTTCTAATCCAGGCCTGAGAATTAGCCACAGAGCTTTCTAATCCAGGCCTGAGAGTTAGCCACAGAGCTTTCTAATCCAATCCTGAGAGTTAGCCACAGAGCTTTCTAATCCAGGTCTGAGAGTTAGCCACAGAGCTTTCTAATTCAGGCCTGAGAGTTAGCCACAGAGCTTTCTAATCCAGGCCTGAGAGTTAGCCACAGTGCTTTCTAATCCAGTCCTGAGAGTTAGCCACAGTGCTTTCTAATCCAGGCCTGAGAATTAGCCACAGAGCTTTCTAATCCAGGCCTGAGAGTTAGCCACAGAGCTTTCTAATCCGGGTCTGAGAGTTAGCCACTGAGCTTTCTAATCCAGGCCTGAGAGTTAGCCACAGTGCTTTCTAATCCAGGCCTGAGAGTTAGCCACAGTGCTTTCTAATCCAGGCCTGAGAGTTAGCCACAGTGCTTTCTAATCCAATCCTGAGAGTTAGCCACAGAGCTTTCTAATCCAGGCCTGAGAGTTAGCCACAGAGCTTTCTAATCCAATCCTGAGAGTTAGCCACAGTGCTTTCTAATCCAGGCCTGAGAGTTAGCCACAGTGCTTTCTAATCCAGGCCTGAGAGTTAGCCACAGTGCTTTCTATTCCAAAAGGTGTTTGGCACTTTCAGTGGGTAAGAGTTACAAACATCTACAGATGTCTACATGTACTGGTTTATCACATGCATGAAAATCATAGTAAGAATCTTGAATGCAGTGTGAAATAATTGTTTTGCTGGGCTACAATGAAGATCATTGTAGAAGAAAGAAGTAAATGCTATATAACAAAAATCCATAATTGAATGCTTGTATATGAATTCCTCAAAACTTATAAAACTAATTTACAAAATCAGGGTTGATAACCCCCCACACTTGCATCTTTTCACCAACTGTACCTTATGAAGCTTAGCCAATTCCATTTCCTTGCGAGCAGAATACTTCAAGAAGCCATCCTTTGTTGTAAGTTTTGGTCTCTGAATTCGTATACGTGGTTGAGTAACAAAATCAGGCAGCGAATCCTCCAAATCTAGCAGACCTAAAGCATTTTTTAAAATGTGCAGTACAGGCCTGCAGTAGCTTGAAACCATTAATAAACAATAAATTTCCCTTTCAATTACACATTTTTTTTCTTTCTTTGTGCATTTTGTAATTTGGCTTGTAGAACTTGTGGATATCCTTTAACTTTGCAGTGAAGTTATCAGGTCACTGGGATCTTTCACATCCATATTGCAGGCACACACAGGATTTGTTACTAAACAGAATGTGAATGCTTGGGATGTGATTTGCTGTCTTTTGTTGCTTTCCCCTTCCTTAATTAATTTTAATACTGGGAGATTGGCGATGTACAGCTTTCCAATATGCACCCATGCACGTGCCAGTAGTTTTGCCAGTATCTGCAACATAATTGTGTAGAATAGCTGCAAACCAGATAATGATAATCTGTATGTATTTGAAAATACCATCAGGATGCCACATATAAAGGCTAGTAAAACTGTTCTGGGGCTTGGGCAGCAGAAGTATGTGGTTGAATGGAAATACTATAAAGTAAAATCAACTAATTTAAATAAATGACATGGCACCACTGCTTATATTAAACATCTGTCAAAGTTATCCCTATCTGAGATATAATGGTTGGTGTGGCTGGCTGGACAGAGAATATTTCAAAAAGCTGGATGAACTGACCATCCCTGTAGTTGTACTCCTATGAATATAAACACTTAACACAGAGCTGGCATTCCCACAGTTTCAAAGACATCCCTTAAATGATAGTACGGAGTCAGATGTACACTGTTGCATTCACTATTTCAGAAATTTCACAGTGACACAGGATTCTTGCATGATTGTCGCATGTAAAAACATTCTCTTATCTGCCAGTTTGGGCAATTTTCATCTGGAATAATAGGTGGCTGGAATGGCTTAAATACCCTACTAACACCAAACACTGACTTGATTAAACTGTTAAGAGGCTGCTTAAATATACAAACTTGTCCTTAAAGCCCAGCTACAAACCTGTTCAAACAGGCAGAGTGTGATTCACAGATTTGCTGTCTTATTTGTACCAGGCAGTTACCAATCTACACTAGGTTCTTAAAGGGAAAAATCGAGAAAACAGTGTTGTTATATTCTGTTTTATTTCTGGACTACGTCCAGTTTAAAAAGCACAGCCTGTCATTAGCGTATATGAAGCTGCTCCTGAGTAACTTCTGACCTAGTCCCAAACTTGATCTTTCAACCAGCCTTAGCATGGGAGCCGATCAATTTCTATCCTCTCACTAAAACAATCTGCAGTGAAAGGTCTATTTGGTACCTATGTACCAGAATCAATCAAGTCAAATATAAACTAAAAAAAAATGACTCAAGTCTCACAGTATAATTGCTAAAAATTATAATCTGCCCAAATGCAGTGCACCAAAGCATTTGGTTGTGCGTCACTATGGCGAATTTTACTGTTGCCTGGGGGCTGCTGCTGAATAGGTACTACACCCATTTTCATCAATGAAAATGTGTCACTCAGGAATGGAAACATCCGGGAAGATGAGAATTATATGCTGAATTTGGGGCTAGTGTTGTGTCAGGTAGTCGAATGGGTAAGCTGCTGCAGTATGGAGTGCGCCGGGATTTGCATTGATAGGTGATTATGAAACAGAATCAGCTTCAAGGTCTTGGATCAGGCAAAGGTTGTGGGGGAGGGGCTGTGTTGTTAATGAGCCATTAGGAAGTAGGTTAAGGGTCAGTATATACATTGATGGGTAAGGGGTTGGTTTGAATGGCCTTGGGTCAGTATTGAAGTGGTGAGGAGATCATCTAATTTCATGAACCATTAAATGTTATCATTTTTTATGAAAATGTTGGTCTTAATTGCAAAAGGGTTAAAATTTAATAAAGTGATGGACAACCATCTCAAAAGTTTTAACTAGCAAACTCACAAAAGACAAGCAAAAATTTAGCAGAAAATATAGTTTAAATTTCTCCAGCAAATATTGTACTAAAATATTTATTACGTAATTTATTTTTTCATGAGTCGAGGCATTTTCAATATAAAAAAATCAGTTACTTTTCATTTGGATTAGGGTTTGACAGGAGATGGAGAAAGGCAAGTAAATGCAGTACAGATCAATCAGGATTTGATTCAAATAGCTAAATGGGATAGTGCTGTTCCAATTTAAATTGTTTCATTAATTGGTGCTGCCTGACCCACTGGTTACCTCATTTGTTTCTTATATTTTAAATAAAAAATGTCTTTCTTCAGATTTTCTTTTGTATTTTTGGAATCCATTTGTTATTTTTGTAAAATGAATGTATAAAGTTTCCCTTTCAGATATTTTGGTGAACTAGAATCCAAAAGTTATACACGTATACATTACTATAGCACTAACTTACCATCATATGTGGATAGAAAATGGCTTTTCACAACAAATCGTTCTGAGTTCTGGTCTGGAAACTGACCAATCCGAGAAATAGGTGCATAAACCTCTGAACCATAATTAGCATAGTCCTTTATGAGGCTACGCCGTTCAAGCGTCCCTTCCACATTTTTTCTCCTAGCTGTTAATTTTCTTATTTCTAGAAAAAAACAAAATATTAAAACTGAACACGATACACATTTTCTTATAATTTAAAATTTGATTGTTGGTAATGGGCTATTAAGAGATAAGCTCAACATTTCTCATGTTAAAGCCAAAATCACTTTGAATTTATCAGCCCATTTGTGTTTAACAAATAATTTACTGTATAGGTCAGGCAGCATCTGTGGAAGAAAAGGGTTAATTTTGCAAGAATGAGGCCCTGTATCAGAAATTCTGACCTGAAAACTACTATGGATTTTTATCTTTCATAATTCTCAAGAAGGGTCTCGCACAATAGCTCAATTTCTCACCCACAGATGCTACCTGACCTGCTGAACTTTTCCAGCAGTTTCTGAGACTGAGTGTAGAGCTGTTAAGATCTGAGATTTGGCTCACATTTTCTATTCTTCAAGAAAACAACCTATCAAAAAACATAAACAAACTTGGAAGGCAGAAAATTCTCGAATCATGTAGCTAATCCATGGATGTACCAATCTGAAATATTAATTATTTCTCTCTCTACAGAAACTATTTGACCCTTCCAGCATAAGCTGGAAATACTATCAAACAACCCTTCTAGAATGCTTATACACATCTATATGATAGATTATAGAATGTAGACTCATAAGTTACATAACGTGACTAACTAATGATGACATTATATATAATGCTAGATAGGGATATTACGATAGCAATGTAATCCAGCAACATGGGAATCAACATAGCTAAGAACTCTGTCACGATATGTTTTTCTCATCATTCCTCACATACTGTTAAACTGTGAACCAAATAAAAGTGTGACCTTTGATGTGCTCCAGTCTTATCTTCTTTATAGTTGCTGATTTCTTCTGTTGCTGTTTGCTCCACTGAATATCAATCCGTTTCACATTCACTTCCTGTTGCTTTGCTTCACGTTGGTTTAACAAGCTCTTCAGAACATCTAATCGAATTTCTTGAAGCCTCAAGAAGTAGTAAAATATAAATTTTGTAAAAATCATATTGCAAGCGTACCTTTTTAATCTCAGAAAATTACTGCAATATATTAGATAGACGGTATAGGAACAGGGAATCCAAAGTCAAACATGCTACATTTTTCTTTTCGAATACATTTCCAACTCCCCTTTGAAAGGTACTTCCACTGCCTTTTTAGGTAACAAATTCCATATTGAATAAGCCTCTGCACATAAACATACCTTCCCTTGCGTATCTTTTACATAATTACCATAATTCTGTATCTGTTAATTACAAATCCCTTGCCAATGAATGAGATGTTTTGGTGTATTCCATAGACAGCATATTATGCTCCTTCAATAAATTCTATGTTACAATATTTTATCTTTCTCTCATTCCAGTGAAGCACTTTATTGTATCACTGTGCTTTGCTTCTGGAACATTCCTCCAATATCTCACTGAGCTGATGTGCTATCTAATACAGCAATGAATCATTTAAATCAACACATTTGCAGTTCTTCAAAACAAAATGCTCCTGGTTTAAAAAAAATCAAAGCATTTAACAAACATAAAGCTAATTTCACAAGAGCTTAAGAACATAAGAAACAGGAGCAGGAGTAGGCCATCTAGCCCATCGAGCCCGTTCCGCCATTCGATAAGATCATGGCTGGTCTGACAATGGACTCATTTCCATCTACCTGCCTTTTCCCCATAACCTTTAATTCCTCTGCTATGCAAAAATCTGTCCAACCTTGTCTTAAATAGATTTACTGAGGTAGCCTCCAAAAAAAAAATCAAAACACACAGCCAAAGGACAGCCCTTAGAAAAGACAGGCAATGGGAAAGGGTGCAAGAAGACCTGTATTGGAAACATGCCTCCTGATGGGATGGGATTGAGGGCAAAAGGAGGAACCTCTAATACTGGACTATTTTTCAGTTATTGGGTAAGTGTTAGTATTATTAACTGCAGTGAAATAGTTCTCTAAGGGGATCAAAACAAACTAATATAATTGCATTGTGAATATACAAACAACTGAAAAAAAGTAATGTAAAGTAGAAGACATATCACAGATATTTAAATATTGAAGAAAAGGATGAAGGTGAATGTAAGGAACTTAGAGGTTAAGGAAATACAAAAGGCAAAGCAAGGTTACAAAATCAAATTATTAAAACATAAGCTTTTCAAGTAAACACAAATGACAAAATTAAGGAAAGGATAAGTTCTTTAAAAGAACTGTTTATTACAAATATATGGCACTTCAAAGCAGCAGGTGCCACTTGCTGACACTGAGCCACACTATGAGGTGTTAGGGCAGACGATTAGTCAAAAAGAAAAGGTGGTAAGTAGATTCTTAAAACTACAAAAGGAATTTAGGCAGGTAGGGAATTTCACAACAAGGATAAGCAAGTAAACACACTCACAGAGAAATTGCAGAATTCTTTGCGGAACCAGAGGGAAGAGATGCAGCAAGTAGAAGGGGCAAAGGGGAGCCAGAATGGGGAAAGAAGAAAGGGAGACAGGAGAAATTACAAGACAGAGAAACCAATGTTCATGCCACCAGGCTGGAGGTTATCCAGATGGAATGTGAGATGTTGCTCCGTTGTGACAGTAGAGGAGGCCATGGGCCAATATATTGGAATAAAAATGAAAAGCTGAACTGAAACAGAAAATCCCGTTTGCGACAGAATGAGCAAATTCTGCTCAGCAAAGCGATTGGCCACTATACATCAGGTCTCACTAAAGTAGAGGTGGTCAGACCCAAAATAAATGTTGCAAAGTAGGAAATGTGGTAGTTAACGTGCTTTCAGTAAAGTCCTATAATCAGTAATGAAATACCGTAAGTAGACAACCATTTTAAAATATTCAACATGCACAAAAGCTGGATGAACTCCGCAGGTCGGGCAGCATCCGTTGAAATGAACAGTCAACAGTTCGGGCCGAGACCCTTCGTCAGGACGGAAACGTTGGCTGTTCATTTCAACAGATGCTGACTGACCTGCTGAGTTCATCCAGCTTTTGTGCATGTTGATTTGACCACAGCATCTGCAGTGTACTTTGTGTTTATTTTTAAACATTGTCTAGGATAAGCACTGGGCAAAACAGCAAGAGAATTCCCTGGTTCTATTCAGAATTATATTGTGAAACTGTTTGTGCCCTCCTGAGAGGCCAGACAAAACGCAAGACAAATGACTGTCCACGTCTCCTTCAATAACGGACTGAGGTAATAATCTACAGAAAATTCAGTTAGAATCTTCTAAACCCAAGTTGCTATAGCCTTTTATCTATAGTTTTATCCCAATTAAAATACATTGTTACCTGTCTATTGTATTGTGCTCAGCTGAACAATTTTTAAAAAAACAAATCTAAGGTAAAACTGCTTTTTTTTTAACATACACAATTTGCTCATTCGAATGAAATTCTTCCAGAGCATTTAATTTTAACATGGAGTTTTAATGCCTACTTTTCAATTTCTTGCTCCCGGAATGCCCACTCATTTCTCTCAATCTCCTCCATCATCTTCTTCCTTTTCTCAAGTTGCCAGCGATCATTCAGTGAAGGTAGAGAAGCTTCCCAAGCTCGCTTTTCTCGTGCACGTTCTATCATTTCCACTTCCGCTAAACCTGCTGGTAAACCTCGGCCTCCAGTCACATGGAAGAAATGGAATATTTAAGGAATTGAGATAGTGTCTGGAATGTGCTTTAAGAAGAATTCAGTTTTGTTTTGCATTCCAATGGTGTCGCTGTGCCTGCAAACCAGATGAAGGCTCAACATAATGCTGACAGGCCTACAACGAGACCATTAAAGTATCTCATTGGCACATGGCTTGATGCAATGGCTGCCTTTAAGAGCTGAAATTTAAGTTTTACAAGGTTACTTTATCTGTATATACATTTTAGCTTAGATATTTTCTCAGGAGAAGAAACAATTTAGGAGAATTACAAGGATGTTGCCTGGATTGGGGAGCATGCCTTATGAGAATAGGTTGAGTGAACTCGGCCTTTTCTCTTTGGAGTGACGGAGGATGAGAGCTGACTTGATAGAGGTGTATAAGATGTTGAGAGGCATTGATCATGTGGATAGTCAGAGGCTTTTTCCCAGGGCTGAAATGGTTGCCACAAGAGGACACAGGTTTAAGGTGCTGGGGAGTAGGTACAGAGATGTCAAGAGTAACTTTTTTACTCAGAGTGGTGAGTGCGTGGAATGGGCTGCTGGCAACGGTGGTGGAGAAGGATACGATAGGGTCTTTTAAGAGACTTTTGGATAGGTACATGGAGCTTAGTAAAATAGAGGGCTATAGGTAAGCCTAGTAATTTCTAAGGTAGGGACATGTTCCTGTATTATATAACCATATAACAATTACAGCATGGAAAGAGGCCATCTTGGCCCTTCTAGTCCGTGCCAAACGCTTACTCTCACCTAGTCCCACTGGCCCGCACTCAGCCCATAACCCTCCATTCCTTTCCTGTCCATATACCTATCCAATTTTACTTTACATGACAATACCGAACCTGCCTCTACCACTTCTACTGGAAGCTCGTTCCACACAGCTACCACTCTCTGAGTAAAGAAGTTCCCCCTCATGTTACCCCTAAACTTTTGCCCCTTAACTCTCAACAACTCATGTCCTCTTGTGTTGTAGGTTTTCTATGTTTCTATTTTTATTAATTTTATTTTAATTGCAAGTCAAAGTAGAGCATGGATACTCCATAATTGATCACTTTTGAGCATTCCTTAAGTGTCATTAGATTAATAACTTACTAAATATTCTTCCACGTTTACATACGACTCACCAAATTTCAATGCAGCAAGTGTGAGGAGCTCAGGAGCTGATCCAGGACGCACAACATATTCTGGAGAGTATGGGTCAGTTTGTGTTTCGCTGTCCCTGTAATCTGTCTGCACCCCTACTGTCTGCCTGGATGGAGTCCGAAAATCAAAATCCTCATCATTTGTCAGAGTGTCATCCCTGAAACAAATTGTCACAGAATAAAGTTTGGAATAGAAATACAAAAGGAAGCAAAATTACCTCAAGAATTTTAATTTTATTAAGGCATGTAAATAAATCCAAGATAAAACCATGCTTTACAGTGGCTGTTTAGATGTAAATAGCTTGGGTAAGTTTTTCCACAATCCAACAAAAGCAGGTACCATTCACAGCTTCAAGCTATTCAAAATAAGTTTGGGAAGATATTTATGCTGAATTATAGCAGCCATTTACTTGCAAACTGTAACTAAATAAATGATCAGATAAGAATTTATATTTAAACCATAAGTAATATTAGCTAATATAAACTTCAAGCAGGATATAGAAATAACTCCCTTCTCAGCTTTGAACAGCGTCTCAGTTTGACTTTGATTAAAAGGGCTTTAAACCTTCTGGTCTAAGATGCTGCTGCAGAAGTTGGGTGACAGGTGGTTCATAAAGCAAGAAATATGACTAAATACTTTATTAATAACACTTGCTCTTTGGTAAATTGTGGTAAACTATCACTGCAAACAATGAAGAGGCGAGTGAAGGACAGGGTGACTCAAAGGTCGAGGCTTGCAGGTACAATACAAAGTCGGAGCAAGGCATATTCAAGCAGAAGTGGTCGGACTATTCGAGATGGAATTGGAGACGTAGATGGAGTTGGAGCGAACGAACTGGCGACCAGTCAGAGTGGAGGAGTTTCGGATCCCAGCCACCTAAACTGGAAGCAAAGTTGGATCAATCTAAGCACTGGAGAGAGTAGGGCCGATTGTGCATGCTCTTCCGTGATGCTTACTCCTCTCTCGGTGAGATTGAGAGAGATTTGCCCCACTGTGTGATGAACTGAGGCTGAGGCTCAGATACTCCGGGCTTGAGATCTATGGATTCAATTTCGTTCCAAATGCTGTTGCCTGCTTTTATTGTTTGTGCGATTTATTGTTGTTTCTCTCTCTTACTCTCTCTCTCTCTCTCTCCTCCTTCTCCCCCCACCCACCCCACCCCAGCTCAAACAATCACGACCCCAGAAAACTGGTCCTCCTATTTTTAGCACATGCAAGCTCTATGTGCCTCGTGAGTTGTATTTCTCTGCAACATGTGTTACTCCCACAGGATTCATCTTTTCTCCAGTGTAAGTTCTTAGTTGGATATCTGTAGGCTTCAGTTTAGTATCTTTGAAATGCCACGCAAACTCATTTTGTGGAATTACTGAAAGAGCTGAGCAAGTATCCAATTCTATTTTAATGAATTTGCCATTCACTTCTGGTGCATGCCATATTGCTTATTTCTTGTTAGCTTTCACATAGTAAATCTCAAGGCAACCTAATCCTGTGTCATTCTCATCATTATCAGGTTTTTCATCAACAGCATGCAGATTAGTGCTCTTGTTGAAACTGCAACTTGACTTTGTTGCATTTTCTGCAAGTTTTGCCTTGAAACCTGCATTGGTCTGGTGCATGCCCTGCCACAATGGTGACACAATGTTTAACAAGGCAGGTTTCTGTTGATATGCTACAATTTTGTTCACACTACTTTCATGCTGACTGGAACATGATTGCATCACTGTCTGCCTTTTCCATTGATACAGCGATTTCAACTGCTCGTTTAAATTGCATAATGTGCTTCGGTTAAGATCCGATTTTGAATACTTTCTTGTAAGATTCCATGAACTAAACAATCTCTCAGAGCATCATTAAGTCCATCACTGAACTGAATGCTCAGGCAATACCTACAAATTCAACAACATATGCTGAACTGGATTCTCCTTCCTTTTGCTTCTGCCTATGAAACTCAAACTCAAACAATGGTTTTGGTTCTAAACGTTCCTGCATTACTTTCACAATATCAGCAAAGCTCATATCAGCTGCTTTGGTTAGAGCACAGAAACTTCTAAGCAAATTATATGCTCTTCCACCCAATGCTTTCAGCAAAATTGGCACTCATTTCTCCTTAGCTATTTCATTTGCTTTAAAATACTGCTCAATTCACTTAGTATACAACAGCCATTTATCTCTTCTGCAATTAAACGCACCAATCTTTCTGATGTATTTCTGCTTTTTTTTAAATTTATGATTATCATCATCTGGTACACACTATTTATGAACCAGTGAATTTGTCTGCTTTCTGCCTTTTTTATACTCAATTGTATTGCTGCAATTTTATTTTAATTCAAGCGACAACATTGGACCATATAGGCTGTTGTGAATTGGAATCAAGAAAGATTACACCAAGGAGAGAGTCCTGGTTGAGAAGGTCTTCATAATGTTCCTTACAGAGGTGTTAATTGCCTCTTTGTCCTTAATACGTTCATCACTCTTCTTTGATCTCAATTGGATGGGACATTTTGGTTTGGGTTGTAAATAGTTTTGAGGATGCTGAAGAACCCATAGAGATCAGAGTCAATAGTAAGTTTCCGGATCTAACCATTTTCCATCCACCATTTGGTCTTTAGATAACAGGTTTTCAAAGGGAACTGTCTCAAAAGTGTTGGTTATGACAAAACTGTACGCTTAGAAATTTTGTCAGGAAAAGAACTCCATGGAGTTACTTTTCATAAGCTGCTGGTCTTTTCAGAAAATTATTTTATCACCATATTGTGAAAATCATTCAGGATCATCAGTTTTTCGCACTCTAGGTGCAAACTAAGATTTTTTCAGGGTTGGAGTAGAAATCATTCTTGGCCTCATCCAAAGCTTCCAGAGTTGGGTGAATGCACTGTTGACCACTGTTGGTGTATTCTGTGTTAAAATGAGCCAGTCACAGGCCCTTTGCAGTTCCACAATGAAAGTCACTAAGATATGGGTCTAGTTTATTCTTGATGGCAGAGCTCACTCCTTAATGCCAACATTCTTATTCTGGTTTACCTCTTCAGAGGAAAATATGCCCATCACTTTGCTCCTTAAATTGGTCATCTTCTATGATATCTCACTCAGGATAGAAGTGCAATTAATTAGCAACGCTAAACCTGAGTTGGGATAGGAGACCAATCTTCAGATCCATTGATAAGCTGAGCAGCCTGTAGATGCCTCATTTATTAGTCTTCCTTAAAAAATGATATTCTGTGTATTATAATCCTGTGCCCTTCGGCACCAGCAATATGATTTCAGTTAAACTGAAATTGTTGGTTCCAAATCAAGCAATATTTCACATATAATGAAAATATCCTAATGCTATTAAAATGTATTTGGATTATTTTTAAATGCCTGATAAAATTAAACACAAGAATTTTTAAAAATACTTTTTAAATGCTTGCAATAATCACTTACAACAATTTCAGACTGCACCAGAGTACAATGTACAAATAACCAAATTGTTCATACGTGCAAAAAATTATCCTTGTAGTCACATAAAAATTACCTATTGAAACATTCCATTATGATTTAATTATATTATAATGTAGCAAGATCAATTCTATTAAATTTTAAATTAAGTGCAATTAAATAAACCCTTTAAATTCCATTGTCCCTAGTTAACATAATGAAGCCCAGATTTAATATAGCATTTTCAGAATTAAACAAATTAAATAGCTTCTTAAATGTGTAAGTTTTTTAATACCTAAGTGTTTAATTATTACTGTTTATTATAGCTACCATGAACTAGTTGAACCTGTTTAATCTATCATAATTGTGACTCGAATAAAGACTGTCTTAAAAAGATAGTGGGGAGGTGCATAACTGCTAAACATTTAATAAATAAATCTTCAATGAAATAAAGGTTACAGAATAACCTACATGCCGGCTGATGTTCCCGTAATATGACCCGTGGAGTTCACCAGCATTGAAATGATAACTACCATACTCAATGACTTACAGTCATGGAAAAGAAGAAACTGTTATTTTCAAATGTGCAACAAAATCTAACTTACTTTTGGTTGTATCAAGACATCAGCAAATATACTGCTCATGTCACATACTACAGCACCATGTATTTTTTCCAGTCCTTAAGCAAAGGCCAATTTAAATTCTTCCTCAGTATTACATACTAACCATAAGAAATTTCAATGATACAGACCTTTAAATGCTGATTAAGGCTACCCCAAAAACTAGGAGGCCCAGAAGGCACAAAATTAAGGACATGTTCGGCACAGCTTTATGGGCCAAAGGGCCTGAATTGTACTGTAGGTTTTCTATGTTTCTAAGTTCAAGAAAATGTATCAGAGGAAATTGTGTTCAGGATAGCAAATAGAAGAATGATACCTATAGGTCTGATAATGTAAAAAAGTTTAATAACTTCATAAGGGCAATGTTATGATAGTCATGGGAGATTTTAACATGCAGGTCGATTGGGAAAATTAGGTTGGCAATGGATCTCTTGAGAGTGAGTTTGTTGAACGCCTAAGAGATGGCTTTTTAGAGCAGTTTGGTTGTTGAGCCTACTAAGGAATCAGCTATAATGGATTGGGTGTTATGTATTGAACCAGAGATGATTAGGGAGCTTAAGGTAAAAGAACCATTAGGAACCAGTGATCACAACATGATTGAGTTCAACTTGAAATTTGATGGGGAGAAAGTAAAGTCTGATGTAGCAGTATTTCAGTGGAGTAAGGGAAATTACAGTGGTATGAGAGAGGAGTTGGCCAAAGTAAATTGGAAGGACCAATGGCTTGCATTTTTGGGGAAAATGAGGAAGGTGCAGGACATGCATATTCCAAAAGTGAAGAAATACTCAAATGACAAAATAGTATAACTGTGCCTGACAAGGGAATTCAAAGCTAATGTAAAAACAAAAGAGAGGGCATACAACAACGCAAAAATTAGTGGGAAGATAGAGGACTGGGAATTTCTTAAAAACCTACAGAGAGCCACTAAAAGAATCATTAGAAGGGAAAAGATGAAATATGAAAGCAAGCTAACAAATAATATCAAAGTGGATAGTAAAAGCTTTTTCAAGTATGTAGAAAATAAAATAGAGATGAGAATGGATATAGGACCACTAGAAAATGAGGCAGGAGAAATAACAGGGGAGAAGGAGATTGCAGAAGAACTAAATGAGTATTTTGCATCAGTCTTCATTGTGAAAGACACTAGCAGCATGCCAGATGTTATAGTGTGTGAAGGAAAAGAAGTGGGTGCAGTTACTATTACAAGGGAGAAGGTGCTCAAAAAGCTGAAATACCTAAAAGTACATTAGTTACCCGGACCAGATGAACTACACCTTAGGGTTCTGAAAGAGGTAGCGTTAGAGATTGTGGCGGCATTAGAAATTATCTTTCAAAAATCACTGGACTCTGGCATGGTGCCAGTGGACTGGAAAATTGGAAATGTTACTCCACTCTTTAAGAAAGGAGAAAGGCAGAGATTACAAGTAGGATAGATAAAGGGATACGGTGGATGTTGTATATTTGGACTTTCAGAAGGCCTTTGACAAGGTGCCGCACACATGACTGCTTACCGAGTTAAGAGCCCGTGGTATTACAGGAAAGTTACTAAGATTGTTAGGGAATTGGCTGATTGGAAGAAGGCAGCTAGTGGGAATAAAAAAATCATTTTCTGGTTGGCTGCCAGTGACCAGTGGTATTCCGCAGGGGTTGGTGTTGGGACACTTCTTTTTATGCTGTATATAAATGATTTAGATGACAAAATAGATGGCTTTGCTGCCAAGTTTGCAGATGATGTGCGAAGATTGGTGGAGGGGCAGGTAGTGTTGAGGAAACAGGTAGGATGCAAAAGGGCTTAGATTAGGAGAATGGGCAAGAAAGTGGCAAATGAAATATAATGTTGGAAAATGCATGTTCCTGCATTTGGTAGTAGAAATAAATGTGCGGACTACTTTCTAAATGGGGAGAAAATCCAAAAGTCTTAAATGCAAAGGGACTTGGGAGTCCTTGTGCAGAACACCCTAAAGGTTAACTTGCAGGTTGAGTTGGTGGTGAGGAAGGCAAATTCAATGTTAGCATTCATTTCAAGAGGTCTAGAATACAAGAGCAGGGATGTGATACTCAAAGAGCAGGGATGTGATACTCAGGCTTTATAAGGCACTGGTGAGGCCTCACCTTGAGTATTGTGAACAGTTCTGGGCCCCTCATCTTAGAAGTGATGTGCTGGCATTGGAGAGGGTCCAGAGGAGGTTCACAAGGATGATTCCAGGAATAAAAGGGTTATTGTATGAGGAACATTTGATGGCTCTGGGTCTGTATTTGCTGGAATTTAGAAGGATGAGTGGAGATCTCTTTGAAACCTTTTGAAAATTGAAAGAACTCAGAGTAGACGTGGAAATGATGTTTCCCAGGGTGGGGGAGTCTAAGACAAGAGGCCACAGCCTCAGGACAGAGGGGCATCCATTCAAAACAGAGATGCAGAGAAAGTTCTTCAGCTGAGGGTGGTGAATTTGAGGAATTTGTTGTCGCATGCAGCTGTGGAGGCTAGGTCGTTGGGTATATTTAAGGCAGAGATAGATAGGTTCTTGATTGGACATGGCATCAAAGGTTCCAGGGAGAAGGCCGGGAAATGGGGTTGAGGAGGGAAAAAAATGGATCAGCCATGATTAAATGGTGGAGCAGACTTGATGGGCCAAATGGCCTAATTCAACTCCTTTGTCTTATGGAGTTATGGTCTTATAAAAGGGTCAGGATGCACGAACCTGAACAGAGTCCATTTACTAATAAATGTACTCATTAGTTGTTTTATATACCACATCCTTTACACTCAGCTAACAATTATCATTTATCATGCACTTGCAGTAACATATACTCATAGAGTTGATGTTTCCCTTTTTCAAAGCCACAACCAAAGCATCTAACTTGTTAAAAATAGAATAATTTACCTCAAAAATTCTAAGAACACTCCCAAATTGAAATTGATCCAAAATTCTTGCAGGTTGACCCTAATAAGTTTATCTTCAACTAACTCCAAGTAATTGTTTAAGTAGAATAGGATCAAGGCTTGTTCCTGTTTTTCACATCTGACTTCTTAAGAGTGGGCTATTCTGCACTAACTGTACGTAAAAACCAATTTAACAAGGGATGCATAAATTCTGTACTGAAGTGATACTTCTCCTGTGTCCAAGAGCATGATGTGCATGGTAACACATGATCAAATTTTAAAATATAGCAAGGTGATATACAAGTTACCAAAAAGAATCTACAACAGTTTTTATCCAGAAATACATTTTCCAAAAAATGTTATTAAATGCAGTTTATAAATACAAATATCGATCTGAAACAGCTTTTAAATTTAAAATTTTCTTTTCAATGTCTTTACCTTTATCAGCAGTTATTATGTACACACATCAAAAATTCAACTGATTCAGTTACTTTCTTTTCTACCAACTTCTTCAAACAAGTGTAAAAGGTTGTCAAAGCAACATATCACATCAAACTAATCACTAGTCTGCATAAACAGTTATTATGAACTTACTTGGACATTTCCAGAATTACATTCACAGGCAACTGTTGTACAAAAGGAATAATAGGTCTGTAATCCAAATAGAATATAAAAAATCATTAAAAATGTAATATAAGATTGCTATAGTGAGCCAACATTTATTAACAACCTAAAGACAAAATACTTTAGAAAGATTTCAGTCCTTCTTCAAGACTCAACTGGTGCTTCCACCAAATTTTCTCTCTCAGCCCGGGGAAAACAAAGGATTGCTTGCTGACATGTGTCAACTCTACTAATGCATCCAAGTGATAAAAATGCCAAGTTAAATGGTACTAGTCTGTTGGGAATTTGCTGGCCATCTCTCAACAATTTAAAATTTGCTCATGAGAAATTCCATGCCTGAAATTCTACATTCTCAGCAATCTCTCTTTTACAAAATAGCAGACACCGTTCCATCCAATGATAATTTATTATGTGTGGTGGACATAAATTTGGAGGTGCATATATATAGCTTTATTTTTAATATAGTAAAATTTTGGTCGCATGATCAACCACTGTCATAATATTGAAAAGAATCAAGGATCTTGGACTGAAAAAGTTCTAAGATGTAGAGATGACATTCTTCAGATTAAACTAAAAAAAATTGAAAAACATTCACTGGAAACTACATGATATGTTCAATTTAATACCCTTACAACCAGCTACATAAGATAAAGCTGTCATAGCAAATGGTAGGCAGGATTTGAGCCAAAAATCCCTTAATTAAAGGATGAGAGACTATAAGCGCTCTTGAAACAGCAGGTTGATTACACTAAGGTGTGAACAAATACTGGAGATGAAACAACATGAAATGCCACAGATAGCAGAATGTGTAACTATAAAATGCCAAAAACAGTACAGCACTGACAGAATTTAAACTTTTAATTAATCCTTAAATTGTTCAAATTATTTCCTCAATTTTATAGTTACCATTTGTAGTGAAGAAAAACCTGGCAAATTTATTACTAATTGATTACATGATAGAATATTATTACCCACAGTAAGATATATTAGAAAGTTTTAATACATGCATTTTAGCACAATTTTTAAAATTCTCATTAATAGTATCATATAGAAACAGGCCCTTCAGCCAACTATTTTGTGCTGTGATACTACTTTAAACTGATCCCACCCACTTACAGTCTCTATCCTTCCATTTTCTGTCTCTACATCTGCCTGTCTAAATTCTTCTTAAATGTTGTCATCATATTTTCTTCCATCACATCCCCTGGCACAGTGAGTGGGAAGTTCCAGCCATCTACCACTCCCTGTACAAAAAAATACTCTAAATCTGCTTCAAAATTACACCATCTAGTACTTAATATTGCCACCGAGGGGGGGAAAAAATTCTGATTACCTACCTGTCTATGCCTCTCATTATTTTATATACTTCTTTCATGTTGCCCTTCACAGACCAAAATGTCATTGAAAACAATCCAAGTTTGTCCAACATCTCCTAATAGGTAATACTCTTCGATCCAGGCAATGTCCTTGTGAACCACTTCTGTACTGCTGCCTTATTGTGCCTGGCCTGCTGCATTCCACCAGCATTTTGTGTGTGTTGCTTGAATTTCCAGCATTCTGCAGATTTCCCTCTCACAATCACTCTTTGCCTGTTCTCCATCTCCCTCTGGTGCTCCCCTCCCCCTTTCTTTCTCCCTAGGCTCCTGTCCCATGATCCTTTCCCTTCTCCAGCTCTGTATCCCTTTTGCCAATCACCTTTCCAGCTCTTAGCTTCACCCCACCCCCTCCTGTCTTCTCCTGACATTTCGGATTTCCCCTCCCCCTCCTACTTTCAAATCTCTTACTATCTTTTCTTTCAGTTAGTCCTGACAAAGGGTCTTGACCCGAAACGTCAACAGTGCTTCTTCCTATGCTGCCTGGCCTGCTGTGTTCCACCAGTATTTTGTGTGTGTTGCTTGAGTTCCCAGCATTTGCAGATTTCTTCGTGTTTGCACTTCTGTACTGTCTCTTTTGCATCCTTCCTGTATTGCGATGACCAGAATGGCATACAATACTTCAACTGTGAGCTAATCAAAGTTTTATACAAATGCAATCTGACCTCCTGACTTTTAATTCACCTTTAAATCTTTCATGATTATTTCCTCAATTTTATAGTTACTATTTGTAGTAAAGAAAAAAGGAACAAATTTATTACTAATTAATTACATGATAGAAATTACCCACAGTGCAACACTTCTCACTTGTCTGCATTAAACTATCTGCCATTTCTCCACCCATATTTCTGGCATCTAAATCCTGCAGTATCCTTTGCAAATCCTTCTCACTATCAACAGCTCTACCAACTTTTTGTCTACAAACTCATGAAAGAGCCCACCTACACTTCTGTCTAAGTCATTAATATACAGGTTTCCCCCGCTATTCGAAGGTAGAGCGTTCCTATGAAATGGTTCATAAGCCAGAATGTCGTAAAGTGAAGAAGCAATTACCATTTATTTATATAGGAAAAATTTGTGAGCGTTCGCAGACCCAAAAAATAACCTACCAAATCATGCCAAATAACAAATAAAACCTAAAATAACAATAACATATAGTAAAAGCAGGAATGATCTGATAAATACACAGCCTATATAAAGTAGGAATACTTTTCTGCAATTATTGCCACACTGTCCACAGTAGCGAAAACCTAACGCAAGCGAAGCGCTCTCAGCAGAAACACTCGCGGCAAAAACACTCGACGCAAGCACTCTCAGCAGAAGCATTCTCTCCAGTAACCTTTAAGCTATGAAGCTGCCAAATCAAACCAAATAACACACACAAATACACAGCCTAGATAAAGTAGAAATAATGTACGTCCAGTGTAGTTTCGGAATCGGGAAGACAGTGAGAACACTGATGATGGCGCGTTAGGCTGAGTCGTCGGAGGCTGGGCTGGTGGAACACTGGGGTGTCATCTCATTGTTGTCTGTTTCCATCAGGGCAGGCAGGTCACCTTCTTCTATGTCTGCCTGCCTCGATGTCGAAGGTCGAGTTTCGTCGTCTGCTGTGGCTGATGCGGAAGGCTTGAAAAACGACAGTATGCTTGACTGCTTAGCCTCACGCATTTTTCTATCATACAGTTCTTTGTAAGCACTCAAACCATCCTGCAAATAAACCCTAAACCTACGTACCCTTTCAAAATTAAAGTCATACTTTTCTGCAATCATTGCAGCATTGTCAATGGCAGTGAAAATCTCACGCAATTGCTTCACGTTCAGTTCCTGGACGACTTCACTTTTGGGCCATTCGCTACTGCGTTCGGCTTCAATTGTTATCCTTTCCTCTTCATCAGCTCTTCATCTGTCAGTTCTTGGTCATGGGATGCCAAAACCTCTTCAACGTCATCTTTGTCAACTTCCACAAACTCACTATGTCCTTACTTCGTTCACGATTGAAACGCTTAATTATGTCTAGTTTTATGCGAAGTGTAACACCCTTATGCACTCTTTTAGGCTTTTCCAATACCTTAGAACTCATCTTGCTAACGGATGCACAAAATAAATCGACATAAAGCACAGATGCTCACAGGCACGTGTTTAAGCAATGCCGGCTAGAATGCAGTTCCAAGGGAGGAGCTTGGCACGCGCTGCCTTTTTTTGTAACAGTGAAAACACTTTCTGTTAGCGAAAACAGGTTACTAATGTAGGTCTTTCATAACAGCGAGGTGTCGTAAAGCAAACGTTCGAAAAATGGGGGACACCTGTATCACAAACATCAGATGTCCCCACATTCATTCTTACAGAACACCACTGCCACAGACCTCCAGAAAAATAACACTCCTCCACTACTACCTTCTGTGTTCTATGGCAAAGCTAGTTTTGAATTCAATCTTTCAAGCCTTAATCTTCTGGATCTGCCTACTATGAGGGACATTGTTCTATTGTACAAGCTCCATGTACACAGCATCCACTGCCCTACTCTCACCAATCATCCCCATCACCTTTCCAAAACTCAAGATTTGTAAAATGTAAGCTCCACCATGCAATATCATGCATCTCCAATTAGTTTCCTTTTCTTATTTTTTGGAAACTAGTTAGTGTTACCTTTCTAAATGAGAGTAGATTGTACCCTAAGAATCTTTTCTCTAATTCCTACCATTGTTTGTTGGATTATCCCCATTACCCTTCTCAAACAAAAGAAAACATACATTATTCACCAGTACTCTGCACCCTTGCCTTGCCCTGGAGTATTAGTATGCCCCTCCCTTGTCCCACTATCCTCCATGTCCTTCTTAGTTAATACCTAAGTGAAGTATTCATTTAGTATGTTGGCCACTTCCTCTGGCTCCAGGCACTAAAGTCCCTCCCTGTTTACTTGATTTAAATATACAGAGGGAAAAAAATATTTGGGATCTCCTTTAATCCTAAGAGCCAAAAACATTTTATGCCTCCTTTTAGACCTCCCGATTCTACTTGTTCCTTCCTGCTTCCTTTATATTCCTCAAGTGCCCTGACTGATTTCTCAATCCTTACACATGCTTTTTAACTAAATTTGCAACATTTCTTACATATACTGTATATTGCAACAGCTCCTGTCCAGACAGCCCTCGTCCAGTCCCACTAACTGGCTCTGATATGGTAAAGGGCGGCTGTCATTGTGCTTATATGCCTGAGGATTTAAAAATAGTTCAGTCATTCAAAATGTGTGCCAGCTGAGAGGGAAATAGACTGGTCATTATTTGTTATCAAGTGCGTTAGACAACAATTGGGGCAGGGATTTGAAAATATGGCCCAGAGCGGGAGCTGGGGTCATGGTGGCTTTAAAGAAACAATGCACAAATAACTTCCTCATCTTAAAAAGAAAAATAGAACATGGAATGTCAAGACCTTCATGCACAATCCAACACTGATTGACCTAAACACCTCTTAGTTTTATAGCTATGGAACAGATGTTTTCACTTGAAAATGCTGCATTGTATGAAACATGTAGTTAGGAGATGGCCAGTTAAAAGAATAAGGTGGTCTTAATAAAAGCAGGGTGGTCTAGGTACAAATTTTAGAAACTTTGATCAAGCAACAGCTGGAATATTGTGTACAGATTTGGTCACCATACTATGCGAGAAAGAAACCCACACATTGGAGGAAACTGCATCATCCATGGTTGCAGGGAGAACATGCAAACCCCACATAGTATCCAAGGTTAGAGCTGAATTCAGAGCACTGAGGTAGCACCTCTATTTGCTGCACCCCATTCCTCTCTTCAAACTCAGCTTCATCCAGCTAGAAGTCTAGTCTCTGCCACGAAGAGCAGCTTGAAGCTCTAATGCAGTGATCCCCAAAGGGGGTAGCTACATGTCCTAAAGGGGTGTTAGGGGAAATAGAAGTCGTCGGGGGGGGGGGCGGTGCATTCCAGATTCATGCGGGGGGGGCAGAGTGGTAAGTGGCACCCTAACTTGAGGCACAAAACCTGATCGATTGTGTCAACTCACTGCTGTTGTCAACATCCAATAGGCATTCCCAGTTTGTGGGAGCAAAGGCATTGAGTATCAACTATGCATAGGACTACAAAAAACAGAATTTGGTATACAACTAGATGAGTCAATTATGCAAGACAATGAGGCATTGCTAATGGAGTATGTATGGTTTAGCAAAAATGGAAACATTTATGAAGAGATTCTCTTTGTAAAAAGTTCAAAAACAAGTATCAATGGAGAAGCAATCTACAACTAGTTCAAAATGTAAATTGAGGATAAAAGTATTCCGATTAGGAACATGATTTATTGTGCAGAAGATGGACCATATATGACAGGCCGCCATGCTGGTTTAGTGGCATTTATGAAAAAAGAAATGCCAAGGTTGTTTTCAATCCATTGTGTAAATTCATCGTTAACATCTCACTGTCAAAAACCTCAGCCAGAGCCTTTTTTCAAGCATGACTCTTTTAAATACCTGCTATCAACAAAATTAAAGCTCATCCATTAAATAGCAGAATATTTCGCCAGTTATGCAGAGATAACGATGAAGAGTAAAAAAATGCTGTGTCCAAAGGATCGGTGGGCAATCAGCGACTAGCTCAATGACTGTCTCAGCTTTGATTTGCAAATTAAAGTTTAACCCTTCTTGAAGAATCTTCTGCGTCTCCTGGTCATTTGTGAGGCACGAAAAACCACGACACCGCTTAAAACATTTCTTTGATCTTTTTGACACTGTGGTTGAATTTTTGCTCAACGTCAACAAGAGCTTGGGAAACAAAATTAAAAAGACAAACAAAGGTTGGCTGAGCAGCAGGAAAAGGTGCAAAGAAAGTTAATACAAATGCAGCTCGAAGAACTCAAAAAGAAGGAAAAAACAGAAAAACAAAAAGATGCTGCCAACAACCACCGGTTCGAGTACAGCCATCGAACTGGACAAAGCACTGCTATATGGAGGGACCGATTATACTGTAAGACAAGGGCTGGAAAACCCCATGCCAATAATTGACTTTGAGGGAGCATTCCCACAAATGCTCTATCAGGAACAGACTAAATTCAAACAGCCCAGACAGGACTGGAAGTCCCAAGGAGGGGGACAGAGGAGCTATGGGCAAAGGGGAGGCAGATGAGGAACCCATTGTTCAGGTTATGTTAGAAGGGCAACTGACACCAATGATGATAGATACTGAAGCCACGTACACTCGCGTACAGCCACAGTATGCCCTTCACCTTCCCATGTCAGGAAAGTTTATTAAGACGGTAGGGTTCTCGGGGAAAACACAGTTGACACAGTGCACGGCTCCAGTGCAGTTGAGAATGGGAAATAAAGAAATTGTTTTGCCGGTGCTAGTATTTAAAGGAACTCCGATTAATTTGTTAGGCAGAGATGCTTTGTTGAAACTGGAATTAAAATTAGAATGCACCAGAAATGGGCTGAGTGTGAAAAGAGCAGGGGCTCAATTGTACTGGGTCCAATGTTTTTTGTCATATACATTAATGATCTGGATGATGGGGTGGTAAATTGGATTAGTAAGTATGCAGATGATACTAAGGTAGGTGGCATTGTGGATAATGAAGTAGGTTTTCAAAGCTTGCAGAGAGATTCAGGCCAGTTAGAAGAGTGGGCTGGAAGATGGCAGATGGAGTTTAATGTTGATAAGTGTGAGGTGCTACATTTTGGTAGGAATAATCCAAATAGGACATACATGGTAAATAGTAGGGCATTGAGGAATGCAGTAGAACAGAGTGATCTAGGAATAATGGTGCATAGTTCCCTGAAGGTGGAATCTCATGTGGATAGGGTGGTGAAGAAAGCTTTTGGTATGCTGGCCTTTATAAATCAGAGCATTGAGTATAGGAGTTAGGATGTAATGTTAAAATTGTACAAGGCATTGGTGAGGTCAAATTTGGAGTATTGTGTACAGTTCTGGTCACTGAATTATAGGAAAGATGTCAACAAATTAGAGAGAGTACAGAGGAGATTTACTTTATTCTTTATTCTTTGGAGCGTAGGAGGTTGAGGGGGGACTTGATAGAGGTATTTAAAATTATGAGGGGGATAGACAGAGTAGAGGTGGATAGGCTTTTTCCATTGAGAGTAGGGGAGATTCAAACAAGAGGACATGAGTTGAGAGTTAGGGGGCAAAAGTTTAGGGGTAACACAAGGGGGAACTTCTTTACTCAAAGAGTGGTAGCTGTGTGGAACGAGCTTCCAGTAGAAGTGGTAGAGGCAGGTTCGATTTTGTCATTTAAAAAAAAAATTGGATAGGTATATGGACAGGAAAGGAATGGAGGGTTATGGGCTGAGTGCGGGCCAGTGGGACTAGGTGAGAGTAAGCGTTCGGCAGACTAGAAGGGCCGAGATGGCCTGTTTCCGTGCTGTAATTGTTACATGGTTATATGATTATAATCATTTTTCTCATGTTAACATATGGTAGACATGTTCTTACACTATGGGGGCGCCAGAAAGTATGAAAGTATGTACACATGAGGGGTGTTGGTATGTAGTTGCCTTAGGGGGGCGTTGAGCTAAAACAGGTTGGGAAACACTGTTCTAACAGAAGAGCAACATGCCAACTGTTGGCCACTTGATGTTCTTTCTCAGCAAAAACTGGACATTCATCAGCTGAAAATATCTTTACTGAGCAAGGAGGGGTCATTCATCAGCAGAGAAACTTCTTTACTGTGCAGGGAGATGGCATTCATAAGCAACTTGCGACACAAAGAGAACACATGGATACCAGCCATGACAGCTCACAGTTCTCCAGTGCAAAGTAATGGTAATGTCAGCAGCCAGCTGGTCTGTGATCATCCCCTGCATGAACAGAGAGATGCTGTAAGTGAGCAGATGACTCTCCTCAGAAGAGATATGGCTTCAATTTCTCAGTATTTCTTCAGAAGTGATACCACGTTTAAATAACACTGAGCCCTTTACAAAACGTACTTTGCTCAAGTTAGCTCCATTTTGGTCAAGGTTGGTCAAGATCTGACAAAGGTCTCTAACCTAAGCCATTAACTCTTGTTTTTCTATTCACAGATCTGATTGGCCTTACCTACAAAACATTTCTCACATTTTCTATTTGTATTTTATCATGGTTCAAGGGTTCATTTTATTGTCAAAGTATCCATGTACAATGCAACTCCGATATGTCTTCTCCGGATAGCCATTAAATACAGAAAAACCATTGGTGTTGATGAAAGAAGACATCAACTCCCTCACACTCCAGCATGAAAAAGAAACAAATCTCACAGTCCCCCAAACCCCCATCCTCTGTAGAAAAAGAAACAGCGACAGTAACAGTCCCTGGCCCCCTCACCCACAGAAAAAACAGCGACAATAATAATCCCCGACCCCCTCATTCACAGAAATGAACAGCAACAGTAGCACCAAAAACCCCAACCACCCTCCTACACACAAAAAATTAACAGATCACCCACTTGCCAATCGTCCACAAGAAAGAGAACACTGAAGAGCTGAAGGAAACCAATATAAGGTACAGTCCAATAATCACATAAACCTCCGACTGCGCATTATAACAGCTGTCCGGCAGTGCTTGCGCAGTACCAAGCAGAAGCAGAAGCAGAAGAATATGGGGAAAATCTATTCATCTGTATGGTGTTTTCAGTGAACTTGTATGAAACTATATAAATAAATTCTTTACAGGAACTGCAAAATTAAAATTAAATGACATTGTTTTAATAACCTGGAATTGAATGGAGAATCAAACATTGGGGTGGAAGGAAGTGATACTAAAAAAAAAATCCTGAATTATTCAGTAATTGGAACAGCACAATTTCATTCAAACTATCAATAAGTCAAACCACATAAAAATGAATATATTCCCTAGATTACAATACCTATTTCAATCGCTACCAATACAATTACCCCAGAAGTTTTTTCAAGAGCTGAATAAATATGTGAGGAAGTTTCTTTGGAAAGGTAAGATGTCAAGAATATCGTTGGAAAAATTGACATGGAAATTTGAGCTCGGAGGGTTACAACTTCCAAATTTTAAGAATTATTATAAAGCAAACCAACTTAGATTTATTGCATCTTTTTTTGAGAAAGATAAACCGGCATGGATCAGAATAGAACTAGATAAAATAGGAGAAAACACACCAGAAGACTTTATATATAAATGGGAATCTAAATGGATACGGGAAAAGAAAGAATCTCCTTTATTAAAACATTTGATTGATTTATGGAATAAGATAAATGTTGATGATGAGACAAAGAAATCCTTATTAGCAAAGAGATCTTTAATTCAAAATCGACTTATTCCTTTTACAATGGATAATCAACTTTTATATAATTGGTTTCAAAAAGGGATTAGATATATAGGAGATTGTTTTGAAGGAGGTATATTAATGTCATTCGATCAATTAAAGAATAAATATAAAGTATCAAACAACACTTTTTTGTTACTTTCAACTAAGGGCTTATTTAAGAGAAAAGTTAGGTCAAACAATGTTATTACCGAAACCCAATGAAATAGAAACTTTAATTCAAAAAGGAAAGACTAAAAAATTTATCTCTTGTATGTATAATTTGATTCAAAAACAGGCAATTAAACAAGGAGTCCATAAGTCAAGACAAAAATGGGAAAGTGATTTGAATATTAAAATTGAAGAAAAAAATTGGTCAAGACTATGTCTTGAGAGTATGACAAATACAATAAACGTCCGATTAAGATTAGTGCAATACAATTTTTTACATCAACTATATATTACACCACAAAAAATAAATAAATTGAACCCAAATTTATCTGATCAGTGTTTCCGATGTAACCAAGAAATTGGTACTTTTTTACATTCTACTTGGTCTTGTTCTAAAATTCAACCTTTTTGGACAAATTTAAGAGTTTTATTGGAACAAATTATTGGAATACAACTTCCACATAATCCAATATTACTTTTACTAGGTGATATTGAAGGGACAAAACCGATATCCAAATTGAATAAATATCAGAAAGAATTTATAAAAATTGCATTGGCAGTAGCCAAAAAAGCTATTGCAGTTACTTGGAAATCGGATACATATTTAAGTATAGATTGTTGGAAGAAAGAAATTTATGGCTGTATTCCACTTGAAAAAATTACTTATAATTTAAGAGATAAATATGAAACATTTTTGAAAATGTGGCGCCCTTATTTACAAAAGACAGGATTAAATATATAGGTGCTCCGAAGATGAAATAATTGGTTACTTGGGGAAAGAAATAAATATATATACTAAAGTTATTACGAACTCCGTGGAGCATGTGGGGATCTTCCAATATCCAGGCATTCCTTTTTTTTCTTTCTTTTTTCTTTCAATAGGGATGTTAGGGGGGAGGGGTTAAGGGGAGGGGGGATGGGTAACACATATTTTCTTTTTCACACACTTTTATTCTGTAACTATTTGAAAACACAATAAAAAAAAGTTTTTAAAAAATAAATGTCAAACCAAAAAAAGTAAAAAGTAACAATTAGTCATGCCAAATTTTGCAAATATATTGGCAACCAAAAGTTTATCTTTT
The DNA here is from genome assembly GCF_048418815.1 of Hemitrygon akajei. NCBI lineage: Eukaryota > Metazoa > Chordata > Chondrichthyes > Myliobatiformes > Dasyatidae > Hemitrygon > Hemitrygon akajei. The sequence continues at coordinate 42,557,288 of NC_133128.1, forward strand.
CAGGTAACCTACCTTGTGAAATACTTGTACCGGTCTCTGCCACACACATCTGGATCCAGTGGTACTTGCATTTGCATTTTAAGAGACAAGTCATATCTGAAGAAAGCAAATATATATATATATATGTATAAAATCACAAGTTTCAATTACCTTTTCTCTTCTGGTTGCAAAAACCAAAAAAAAAACTAAAAGCAAAGAAATTCAATAAAGGGAAATAAGTAATGATGTACTCAATAAATCTTGTTAAAATATTCACTTAGGTCAACTGTTTAAAATATTCTTTCTGAATTGTTGCTTTATATTCTAAACTGCTTCACTTCTCACAGAGTCTTTACAAGATACTATAACACGGAGCTCTGCGCAAATTTGGGTCTCAGAGATAAGAAAATATGCTATGCCATTCCACCCAGCATAAATCTAACACCTTAAACAGTTCAATTAAATAACCTAAGCACTTAGTTGACCTGACAAAATCTCTGAAGTATTTAATGATGATTTTCTAATGTTAATTGAGCTCCCTCTCATTCTCTTTTGAAATTAAGTTGGGGTTTCCTAATATCCTAATGTAATTTGCACATAGGTAATACACCCCCATCAACTACACTCACTTCACTGAGGAATGGGAGGATCGAGCTTTTCATACATGCCAAGTGTGAATCAGCTCTATTGTTACAAGATGGGGAATGTGAAAAACAGGCACTCTTAACAGTTCTCTCCTTTAACATAGTATTGGAGGGGGATAGGAACAGTCATGTGAGGAAAATAATTAGAGTAAGGGGAAATATGAGGCTATCAGGCAGGAACTTGGAAGTATAAATTGGGAACAGATGTTCCCAGGGAAATGTTCCCAGAAGAAATGCACAGAAGAAATGTGGCAAATGTTCAGGGGATACTTGCATGGAGTTCTGCATAGGTATGTTCCAATGAGACAGGAACTGTGTTGTAAAAAGGCTATTGTAAATCTAGTCACGAAGAAAAGCTTATGAAAGGTTCAAAAAACTAGGTAATGATAGAGACCTAGAAGATTATAAGGCTAGCTGGAAGGAGCTTAAGAATGAAATTAGGAGAGCCAGAAGGGGCCATGAGAAGGCCTTGGTGGACAGGATTAAGGAAAACCCCAAGGCATTCTACAAGTATGTGAAGAGCAAGGGGATAAGACGTGGGAGAATAGGACCAATCAAGTGTGACAGTGGAAAAGTGTGTATGGAACTGGAGGAGACAGCAGAGGTACTTATTGAGTACTTTGCTTCAGTATTCACTATGGAAAAGAATCCTGGCGATTGTAGGGATGTCTTACAGTGGACTGAAAAGCTTGAGCATGTAAACATTAAGAAAGAGGATATGCTGGAGCTTTTGGAAAGCATCAAGTTGGATAAGTCCCTAGGACCGGATGAGATGTACCCCAGGCTACTGTGGGAGGAAATCATACACCAGTGAGTCTTACTTCAGTAGTTGGTAAGTTGATGGGAAAGATCCTGAGAGGCAGAATTTATGAACATTCGAAGAGACATAATATGATTAGGAATAGTCAGCATGGCTTTGTTAAAGGCAGGTCAGGCCTTAGGAGCCTGATAGAATTTTTTGAAGATGTAACTAACATTGATGAAGGTAGAGTAATAGATGTGGTGTATATGGATTTCAGCAAGGCATTTGATAAGGTACCCCATGCAAGGCTTATTGAGAAAGTAAGAAGGCATGAGATCCAAGGGGACATTGCTTTGTGGATCCAGAACTGGCTTGCCCACAGAAGGCAAAGAGAGGCTGTAGACAGGTCATATTCTGCATGGAGGCTGATGACCAGTGGGGTGCCTCAGGGATCTGTTCTGGGTTCCCTACTCTTTGTGATTTTTATAAGTGACCTGGATTAGGAAGTGGGGGGATGGATTAGTAAATTTGCTGATGGCACAAAAGTTGGGGGTTGGGGGGGGGGGGTTGTGGATAGTGTGGAGGGATGTCAAAGGTTACAGCGGGACATTGATAGGATGCAAAACTGGGCTGAGAAGTGGCAGATGGAGTTCAACCCAGATAAGTGTGAGGTGGTTCATTTAGGTAGGTCAAATATGATGGCAGAATACAGTATTAATGGTAAGACTCTTGGCAGTGTGGAGGATCAGAGGGATCTTGGGGTCCAAGTCCATAGGACGCTCAGAGCGGCTGTGCAGGTTGACTCTGTGGTTAAGAAGGTATACTGTGCATTGGCGTTCATCAACCGTGTGATTGAGTTTAGGAGCCAAGAGGTAATGTTGCAGCTGTATAGGACCCTAGTCAGACCCCACTTGGAGTACTGTGCTCAGTTCTGGTTGCCTCACTACAGGAAGGACATGGAAACCATAGAAAGGGTGCAGAGGAGATTTACAAGGATGTTGCCTGGATTGGGGAGCATGCCTTATGAGAACAGGTTGAGTGAACTCGACCTTTTCTCCTTGGAGCAACAGTGGATGAGAGATGACCTGATGGAGGTGTATAAGATGATGAGAGGCATTGATCATGTGGCTAGTTAGAGGCTTTTTCCCAGGGCTGAAATGGCTAGCACAAGAGGCACAGTTTTAAGGTGTTTGGAAGTAGGTACAGAGGCAATGTCAGGGCTAAGTCTTTTTATGCAGAGAGTGGTGAGTATGTGGAATGGGCTGCCAGCAACGGTGGTGGAGGCGGATACGATAGGGTCGTTTAAGAGACTCCTGGATAGGTACATGGAACTTAGAAAAATAGAGGACTATGGGTAACCTTCGGTAATTTCTAAGGTAGGGACACGTTAGGCACAGCTTTGTGGGCCAAAGGGCCTGTACTGTGCTGTAGGTTTTTCTATGTTTCTATGTTTAACTATTTCATCAAACTCATAATATTTATAATTTCATATAAATGCTTAGCATGAACAGAAATATAATTCTGATACATTGTTAAAACAATTTGAGTAACTGATTTTTTTCAAGTTGTTTATGGTTTACCAATAACAATGTATATATTAGATAGACCACTTAGGTCATTTCAAAACAAAGTAGCAATTACTTTGCCAATTGCTTGATGGCATCTTGTCTTTTCTCTTCATATCCTCTCCAACGTTGATCAATAAACTTTGGGACTGGGTTGTTGTGGTCCAGTTGCAGAAAATACCTTGGGAAATGTTGTAAATTACTGAACATGGTGTTATATTCAGGTATTTTTTTCTGGAAGAGATATATACAGTATTACAATATCTAGATGCCCAGAGGTCAACTTAAACCACATGCTGATACAAATATATACTGTACGTTAATAAACTACTGAAGCAATCAATATGGTGAGCTTTTGTATGTTTTGTAAGATCTCCAGATTTGCATACTGTCCATTGTCAGCATTCAGTTTTTCTATTGTTTAAATTAGTTTGCTTAGTAAAATGAATAATTTGTGGCATATCATTCAATAGTTTACTTTATTGTTACATTCTATCTGCCAGTAGTATTGTAGAGATTGTTACACTTTGTAACTCCATAAACTAATCAAAACAAAAACATAAGAGGCCCAGGAACAAACATGTCTACTCTGTTTTTACTTCATTGAGGTACACACCTATGAATTGGTGCTCTAATGACGTGTGCCATTCATGTATTTTTACATATAACCGTTATGAATTATGTAAACAATAAGGAATGCTTAATCAAATGTATTTGCAATATTACTCAATTACTGAAATAATAAATACACAACATAGCTACAACTTAGCTATAAAGTTCAACTCAGTATTGAATGCACCTCAATCAAATATGTGACGTATTGCTCTCTAGTCATCTTAAATATACACATACACAGATACTATGTGGTGTTGGAGCGTGGCCAAGTGGTTAAGGTGTTCGGCTTGTTATCTGAAGGTCGCTAGTTTGAGCCTTGGCTGAGGCTTGCTTGTGTGTCCTTGAGCAAGGCACTTAACCACACATTGTTCTGTGACGACACTGGTGCCAAGCTGTATGGGTCCTAATGCCCTTCCCTTGGACAGCATTGGCGGCGTGGAGAGCGGAGACTTGCAGCTTGGGCAACTGCTGGTCTTCCATTAAAAAAAACCTTGCCCAGGCTTGTGCCCTGGAAACTTTCCAAGGTGCAAATCCATGGTCTATCGAGACTAATGGAGGCCTACTATACTATGTACTACAACTACCATATAGACTTCCACAGTATAGAAAATTTTAAATGTGGAGGATTTTTTACTCCTGTGGAGTAATTTAAATGCTGGACCAGACAGAAAGGGAGCAGCTCTCTCCGCAATGCTAAGGCTGTGAGACTGCCCCTGACTGCTGTGCTTCGTGTCTGGAAACGTTATGGTGACTTGCCCTGCTAATATGATGAACTGAATACCGAGGCTTTGGGCCTACTCCAAACTGCTCCAGGGATTTGGAACTAAGGACTCAATTTGGTTTGTTGTTGCTCGCTTCTATTGTTTGCATGATTTGTTTTTATTTTGTTTCTTTCTCTGTGCATATTGGGGATTGGTCTTTCTTTCTTTTAATTGAGTTTTTAGGCATCCTTGTTTTGTGAATACCTATAAGCAAACAAATCCCGAGTTGTATAATTTAAGCATTCTTTGATAATAATAAATGTACTTTGAATAACGTCTTTCCTCACAAGGGGTGTCATTTTTCTTGGAAGGAGAAACACATGGTTGTGAACAATCTCAGGTTTTGGAGGCTCCTCCATTGTGATTGCAGGAGCTGGCTCTATCAGCTCTGGACACCATTCTTTTGGATGTGTTGGCATCTTGAACTGTGCATGGCAAACTGCCTGATCTGTTCCAGGCCACCAGACAAAGCTTTGACCTAATGCTTTCATTTTGACCAAGCCTAGATGACCAGCATGTACCTCTTCTAACACTCTAGGTCTCAGCTTGGATGGAACAACAACTCTCAATTCCTACATAAGGCAACCCCCATTAAGGACAAGTATATCCCACTGCTGGGTAAAATGGGGAAACTGAAATTTCGGCTTCACGTACCAGCTATTTTGGGTTGTCATGTAGACCTGAGACAGAGTTTGGTCTTTTCTGGTTTCCGTTTAGATCATCTCTGGCGTAATAGGGAGACTTTCGATTTGCATTAGGGCGAATGCATCAAGAAGAGTGTTCTCTTTTGTAAATTTTTGAGGTACTTCCTTTTCCAAAGGTAAACAAGGACAATCCATCAGCACTTCTATGATTAGATGTCCTCTTGAATTTGAACTTTTAATTGTGTCCTCCAAGAAACAAGAGTCCATCTCTGCATTTGTGCTGCTGCTGTTAGTGGAACACACTTTTGTGGGTTGAAAATGGACTCTAGTGGTTAATGATCTGTAATCAGAGTAAACTCTCTCCCATGCAAGTACTGGTTGAAACTTTTTACACCCCAAACCAGACTTAAGACCTCTCTGTCAATCTGTGTATAATTCATTTCCATCAATCATAATATGAGACAAGACGGCACCTATACCATATGGCAAAGGGTCACAAGCATGCTTCACTGGACGATGTGAATCTCGTACAGTGTCTGACGCCACCATTTACTTTACCTTTTGGAAAGCCACCCCACCTTTGCCATTTCTTCCCAGTCTGTAGTATTGAGTTCAAGAGGTGGACCACAATAGCCATGTTTGGCAGGAACCTGTTATAATAATTGATAAATCTAAAAACAGACTGCAACTGCAATATATCCACTGGCTTTGGGAATCCACCACAGCTTGAATTTCCTCATTTATGTAATGCTTGTGCATCAGTGGTGTGACCACAGTAAGTGATGCTTGGTTTAAAGAATTCACATTTACATTGTCCTCTGAGCTCATCATCTTACAATTTTTAACAATGTCTTGAAATTTTGGAGATGTTCCTTGTCATCCTCACAGCACCTACTCCATAGCTTTCTGCCAGAGTGCAGGTGCAGATGTTACTCCAAAAATTAGCCTAATATAGTGATAAAGCCCGCTGTGAGTGTTTATGTTGAGAAATATTTTGGACTTTTCTTCCAGCTCCATAAGGTCTCAGCTAAGTCTACTTTGCTGACGTGCTTTCCTCCAGAAAGGTTTGCAAAGCTAACCTATCCTGGGCAAAGGGTTACAATCTACTTCCAGTACTGGTTTGATGGTGATCTTAAAATCTCCACAGTTCCTGACAGACCCATCCTTCTTGGCTACTGGAACCACTAGCATTGCCCATGGGATCCACTCAACCTTGGAAAGAATTCCTTCAGACCCGATGTGATCCAACTCACTGGCTACTTTATCATGGATGGTATAAGGATCAGGATGGGCTTTGTAAAACTTGTGTGTGGTATTTCCATTTAACACTATATTGCCCTTGATGTGTTTGAGTCTTCCAAAGCTATCATTGAACATTGCTGTGGCATCATCCAGTATCTTTCTTAATTTGCTTTCAGTTGACTATTTCAGGGTGGCATGCAAATAGTGGATGGATCATCAATCAAGTTGTAGTTGTCTCAGCCATTTATGACCCCACAATACTGGCCCTCTTGTTTTTACCACATATAAGCCCAATGTGGCTTGTTGGCTGTTATATTTCACAGTTATATCATTCCCCCAGGAGTCATCTTTTCTCCAGTACAAGTTCTAAGTTGGATATTTGCAGATTTCAGTTCAGTATATCTGACATGCCGTTAAAACTCATTTTGTGGAATGACTGAAACAGCCGAGCCAGTGTCCAATTCCATTTTAATGAATTTGCCATTCACTTCTATATAAGCTATATTGCTCATCTCATGCTAGTTTTCACATTGTAAATCTCAAGGCTACGCAGTGCTGTACCACTCTGTTCATTATCAGATTTTTTGTGAACAGCATGCAGGTTGGTGCTCTTTTTGAAACTGCAACTTGACTTTTTAGATTTGTCTCTTCTCTGTGCAGTCCATTTATTTTTATCTTCCTGACATACACTGTGTATGTCTCCTACTTTGTTGCATTTTCTGCAAGTTTTGCCTTTAAACCTGTATTGGTCTGGTGAACGTGAGCCTCTGCCACAAAGGTAACACAACTTGTCTGGCCAGAATGATTTCTGTTTTGACAGTGCAATTTTGTTTACGCTCACTTTCATTCCTAACTGTAACTCAATTACATCTCTGACTGTTTCCACTGATACAGTGATTTCAACTGCTCATTTAAATGAGTTGTGCTTCAGTTAGAAGCAGTTTTTGAATGCTTTTTTTTGTAAGATTCTACAAACTAAACAATCTATCAGAGCATCAAGCCCATCACTGAACTGACAATGCTCAACTTCTTCAATTCAGCCATGTAAACTGAAATGGATTCCTGTTCCTTTTGATTCTGCCTGTGAAATCTAAAGTGTTATGCTATCAACAATAGTTTCAGGCCTAATTGTTCCTGTATTACGTTCACAATAGCAGCTAAGCTACTTTTGGCTGGTTTGATTGAAAAAGTCAAACTTCTAAGCAAATTGTATGCTTTTCCACCAATTGCACTCAGCAAAATAGTTTCTCCTTGGCTATTCCATTTGCTTTAAAATACTGCTCAATCCATTCAGTACACATCCCCAGTTATCTTTTATGCAGTTGAACACGCCCATCTTTCTGATGTAGTCAGCCATTTCTACTTATGTATTTGTTATCAATGGACTGTTTATGGGTCCGTGAATTTTGTTAGTTTTCTGCCTTTTTAAAAAAAAACAACTGTCTCTCTCCCCTTGCAAAGAAAAAGGAAATATGTTGCATTTTTTAAAAACTCGATTGTCTTTTTCTCGCTTTTTAAGGAAAATATGCTGCACTTCAACAGGCAGGTCGTCATCTCAGGTTCTTTTCAACTTACTCATCACCATTGTTATGTTTTGTAACTCCATAAACTCATCAAAAGAAAAACATAGGAGCCCCGAGGATAAACATGTCTACTTTGTTTTTACTTCAGAAGGCGTGCACATATGACATGCTGGCATAATGACATATGCCATTCACATACTTTTACATACAACCCATAATGAATCACATAAACAAAAATGCTTAATTGAACAATATATTTACGATATTATTCATAATACACAACAGAGATTTTATAAGCTAACACAATTCAGAGGCAAGGCACCTGCATAGAAAATCCTATCACTTGAGCAAATATGATGGAGACAGATGAACTAAGAATGGAATGGAGACAGGGTGGAAGGAAGTATTGTTGAGATGGCTGTGCAAGTTTGTAATCGATATTAGTCGTTAGCCTATTCCTCGAAATGTGTACAAAGTCACCAAGAAAGGGAATGGTATTGACAAAGACAGAATACATGAAGGTGAAAGCAGGGTGGAAATTGGCAGCAAAGGTTTAAAATTTCAGAGTTCATGAAGCAGCTCTGGATCTTTAGATAAAAGACACAGTTGTGGAAACACTCATAGGCCAAGTTCATATCTATTTTTATGGGGTTATGTGGATCAATATTTGTTTTAATCCTGCTCTGCCACCCACCCTCAACTCTTTTTCTGATATATAAAAGACTACTTTGCTGTTCTTTCTAGCTGTCATGCAAAACTTCACATAATCTATATCTTCCTTTCCCTACAGGATCTCTGTCTCCCTTTCATGAGATAGGCTAGCAGTATACATTAATCTCAGACCTACTCCCATCACGATCTCAACTATACCTCTTTCACCCTGCCTCCTGTAACTACTTCATTCCATTCTCCCCTTCCTCCATCATGATTACACATTTTCAAATTACAAGCATTTCCATACAGGTTCCTTTGAGATCCTCTCTCTTCTACTGGACCATGATATCCTACAACTACGATAGCTAACAAGACAATGACCACTTCTTATCTATTTCCCATATCCTTGCTTTCATACTTCTCCCTCTGGCACAGAGCAAGGTTAGAGTTCCACCAGCAGAAACATCTTCCCTCCCTAGGCAGCACAGTGGGATGTCTGGTTGAGCCAATATCCCACAGCCTGAGAAATCTGGGTTCAATCCTGATCTTAGGAGCTGTTGGTGTGGAGTTTGCACGTTCTTCTTCTGGCTGTGTGACTTTCCTCCGAACACTCTGGTTTCCTTCATGTCCCAAAGATGAGGTAGTCTTGAGGTTAACTGGCTACTATAAAATGCCCCTAATTTGAAGGTGTGTAGAATCTGGAGGAGGATGGTTGAAGCTAGGAAAAGTTGACAAGAAAGTAGGGAGATTTTTTTTAAATGGCATTAGCGTAAGATTAATGTAAATGGGTGAGTGATGGTCTAATCAGATTCATTAGGCTGATGGGTCTGTTTTCTGCCTATACATGGATTGTGAAATCAGCCATTTCAGCTGCAAATCAACCACCTGTGTAAATGGCTTAAATTTTTTATTCTCCATAGGGTGGATGGGAGGATGAATATAGGGCCCTGGAGGAGGACTTTGTCAAATGGTGCAGCTCAATATCAGTAAGACAAAGGAGATGGTGATGGACCTTAGGAAGGCTAAGCCTGCACTGTTCCCTGTTACTATTGATGGTGAAGACATGGATGTGATGAGGATACAATACCTGGGGGTGCATCTGGATGACAGACTTGAGTGAAGCACCAACACAGAGGCTGTGTACAAGAAGGTCCAGAGTGGCCTCTGCTTCCTGAGGAGACTGAGGCCCTTTGGAGTATACATGCCTCTCCTTCACATTTTCTACCAGTCTGTTGTCACCAGTACAATCTTCCATGCAGTGGTGTACTGGAGCAATGGCACAAACATGGGTGATGCCAATAGGCTCAATAAACTGATTAGAAAGGCTGGCTCTGTTATAGGAGTCAAACTGGACACACCTGAGGCTGTGGTAGAATAAAGGACCCTACGGAAGATCCTGGCAATTCTGGACAATGTTTCTCAGCCTCTGCAAGCCACCTTGGTTGAACAGAGGAGCACTCTTAGTAATAGACTAAGTCAACTGTGTTGCTCCAAAGAGCGCTATATGGGGTCATTCTTACCCTCGGCCATTAGGCTCTATAATGAGTCAACCTATAGCCGAAAGAAGTAATGATTTTTCCTGTTAAACTGATTGAGGTAACTTATTTTTTTATTCTTTCTAACTTCTCTTCTAATATGTATATATCTGTGCACTTGTAATACCACTAAGACACTGTAATTTCCTTTGGGATCAATAAAGTATCTCTCTCTCTCTCTCTAAGCACAGCCTAGCTTGCTGGGCATATCTCACAGACCCATTTTTCTCAACTTTTATGTTGCTTGTGTTTGATATCAGTCTCTATCTGCCCTTTCAGCTTCTTTTTCATTTTCCAACTGCCCGAATGACTGGATAATTGCTACGGTAGTAGAGAGGTTAGCGCAATCACTTTACAGAGCCGATGATCACTGTTTGGGGTTTAATTCCTACTTTTTGTATGTTCTTCCCATGACCGCAAGGATTTCCTCTGGGTACTCCAGTTTCCCCCACATTACAAAGACGTAGGGTTAGGGTTAGGGCTAGTGAGAAGTGGGCATGCTATGTTAACACCAGAAGCATGGTGTCACTTAGTCCTCGCTGATTTGATTTGATTGAAACTATTCATTTCACTTTGTTTCAATGTTCATCTGACAAATAATGCTAAACTCGTCTTATCTGACAACTATAGAAACTATAGTTTCATTCTAGCACTCCTTTTATGGAGTCCATCCCTCCTTGACATATTCTGCAACTTAAAAACTAACTTGTTTTCTTGCTTCCTCAGTTCTGATGAATGGTTACTGAACTGAACATCAGCTCTGTTTCTCTTTCCACAGGTGCTGCCTACTTCCAGAATTTTCTGATTTTATATCAGGAAAGATGTAAAACTTCAAAAGGCCATGTAACTAGCCAGTTTTAACTCTATCATCAGTAACAACAAGTTATTACAATAAATTCATTTAAGTGTTAATGACTCTTCCAGTTCACCAAGGTAAGTGAAGACACAAGTGCCCATATTGATCTTGAGATGCTACCAGAAATGCTACTCACTCCTAAACTACATAAAATTCTTTTATGTCTTTGACAAGGACAAATAAATATTTAAATGTTCAGTAACTTTAACAAAGTTCATTAAAAAATCTAACAATAATCTTTTACCTGCCTGATATTTTTCCACTAAATTTAAAAGCATTTTAATATTTGGGATCATACTGGCCACTTCCCTCCCTGCTCCATTCAGATGGAGTGATATTGTAGCTCACAAAGGGATTAGAAAATTCAAGTGAAAGCAACTATGACAATTACTTTAGGGTTGAATTTCACCCTATTTTGCTTGTGTTTAATTGAAAATTCAATGTTGATTTTTCTCTTCTCAGGAACAAGATTGTGGGAAAACCAAAAATGTGAAACATGTGAGTGGGAGAAGGGTGAATACAGAGAGCAATACCAACTGTTATTTGTGTTTCAAAAATATAGAAATAGTGTGTAATTTAAAGAAATGAGAAAATGCAGAAAGATTAAATATCACTTTCAGAAAACAGGTGGATTGTGGTCAAAAATGCATATGAGAAAATTGTTCTTTGAACTGTCATCCATATCAATTCCATTGAAAAATATGCAACTGCATTCACCCAATCAGCAAAGGAAGATTTTAGTTAAAATTAATTCTAGATATTATTTTACTGATAAACTCCATTTGTGAGTACTCACAAATCTATTAATGGATGTGAATGCCTTCATGGTCATCTTGGCATGGTCTTTTTCGCTAGACAACACGTATAGGGGATCTGTGGCAGACAACAGAAGTTATTCAATGGCTTGTCAATAGAACCCTTTCCTCTTACTAATGAGAAATATCGTTGAGCATAAATTAAAATGAAAATGACAGTTTTATATAATCACCAATATTTCCAACCAGTTAATTTCCAATAATTTATAAAGCTGTAACATCAATTTTTACAGAGGTGCATTTATTTGCTTATTGTTTCCTGTGATGTCATTCATTCAAAAGTAAATTACACTTATGTTTTGGGAAGATACCACTTCTGAAAATTGAGCTTCTGATTTAGGGGGGAAAAAAATATGGTTAATAGCCAAAATATTGATATAGTCTAAATTGTCAAAACAAACATTATGATCTGTTCCTTTGTGTCACTACCATTTTCAAAAGTTCAAGGTAAATTTATTATCAAAGTGTGTATATGTTACCATATCACACAAACAGGAGAAAATCTGCAGATGCTGGAAATCCAAGCAACATACACAAAATGCTGGAGGAACTCAGCAGGTCAGATAGCATTGATGGAAAAGAGTAAACAGCCGATGTTTCACACCAAGACCCTTCATCAGGACTCTATGTTACCATATACTATCTTGAGATTAATCTTCTTGCAGACATTTACAGTAATAAATATAATAGAATCTATGAAAACCGTACATGAATGGACTGGCATACAACTAAAAATGTGCAAAAGAAGACAAGCCATGCAAATAAAATATACTGAGAACATGAGTTTTAAAGAGTCCTTGAAAGTAAGTCTGTAGGTTGTAGAATCAGTTCAGAATTGTGGTGAGTGAAGTAATCTACAGCGGTCTAATAAATGTTCCTGACATGGTGAACTGGGACCTAGTTCTTCTGTACCTCTTGTCCAATGGTAGGGTTTTCCCAAAACCCTGCAATCTCTTTTATACAAACTACACACACAAAACGCTTGAGGAACTCAGCAGGCCAGGCAGTATCTATGGAAAAGACAAACAGTCGACGTTTCAGGCTGAAACCCTTCGTTAGGACTGTAAAAATGATGAGAAGTTAGATCAAGAAGATGGGGGGAGGGGAGAAGTAAAAGATGGTGGGTGATGGGTGAAACTGGGAAAGGGCTGGAAAGCTGATAGGTGAAAGAGATAAAGGGCTGGAGAAAGGGGAATCTGATAGGAGAGGGTAAAAGACCATGATAAAAAGGGAATGGGGAGGGGCAACAGAGGGAGGTGATGGGCAGGTAAGGAGATGAAGTGAGAGAGGGAAACAGGAATGGGAATGGAGAAGGGGGGGCAATTACCAGAAGTTGGAGAAATCTATGTTTCACACCTTTTATATGAGGTTAGATGCCAATTGTAAATTACTTTGTGAGTCCCATTCATGTTGCTGCATAGCATCTACCTCTAACGGAATTAATAGAACCCAAAACAGGAAATTACTGTGACATCACAATGGAGCTAATTAACACTCCACCTGTAAAACAAGTACGGTACATTTAAAAGGAAAATGAATAATTCTTTGGTAAATGATAGGATAGAACTTTGATTATGAACTATATACTGGAGGTTAATTAGAATCATGAGAGACCTGACAATATAAATCTATGAGCAACTTAGATAGTCAGTCTTTTACCTAGGGTGAAAGAAATGTCAAATTCTAGAGAACATGCACTTAAGGTGAGGAAGGGATGGGGGGAAGCTTAAAGGAGAACGCAAGACATTCTGCAAATGCTGGAAATCCACAGCAACACACAATATACTGGAGGAACTCGGCAAGTCATTCAGCATCTGTGGAGGGGAATAAAGAGTTGATGTTTTGGGCTGAGACCCTTCATCAGGACTGGAATTTAAAAGAGATGAGCAGGCCAAGTTTTATTACCCCACCCCCATTCACACAGAGTGGTGGATGCTCGAAACATCCTGCAAGCTCGGTGGTGGAAGCAGACAAGACAGTGGTGTTTGAGAAGCAGATGGATAGGCACATGAACATGCAGGAAGTAGAGGGGTGATGACCATGCTCTATGTATAAATATTTGGGAGACAAATACTTGATCAAGTCTTTTGAGAATCAACGTTACGCATGAGTAAACCTACAGTTTAGCAGAAAAATAAATGCACTAGGAGATTAACAGCAAATTTTGTTCATCGAGGTATTTATCTAATTAAGTATCCGAGTCTAACAGTTTTATTACAAATTTTACCCATCTTAAAAAAGGTAACAGATGTAGAAATAAGCTTATCAAATCACAGACTGTACAAAATTATTGTCAAACCACAGGAATTCTGTCAGTGTGCAGCAAATTGCTATTCATGTTCTAAAGTACCACTATAATTTGGTTTTAAAGCTCCGTTTTATGATGGCTCTGTTCCTATCAAAATTCAGTTGTGTGCTCCTTGAGGCATTACATCTACTGATCGTTTTCTTTTGCCCCCATTTTTTTAGCACACTGAGCAAGAAAATTAAACAATAGCAACTGATGGCAAAATAATGCTACCATGTCAGTGATTACATCACTGCAATCTATAATTTATCACGTATAATGCTTCTACAACTACTGATTATAATTACCCTCAATTATCATATTTCATCCCACTCAATCCAACTTCTGATCCTACCACTCAGCACTGATCATGTCCTTAACAATGTAGTCCATTTTCCCACTAATCCTAGCCCATGGGGAAAACTTGCAGCCATCTCTTGCCTTGATTGCCCTATTCATCCGTCAACACTGAACGCTACCCTTCTGATTCCCAACCCTGTCCCCCACTATGACCCCGTGAGTTCAGTTCCAGCACATAGACGTACACTGTGGAATGAATGAAGAATTTGGGTATAAGTCTCGAGTCTATAAGATCCAACATGAACTCTCTAACCCATTTTACGGATGCCAACCTATTCTTGTGTCAAAAAGCTAAATGTCAAAGGCAAGTGCCTCTAGATTACTCCCATTACTAGACAACAGCAAGACTCTAAGTAAATAACCGAGAGGCCCAATTTTCTTGTAGCAATGTAACATATATTTTATGAAAATACGCTAATAAAAATAAACTGGTCGCCCAAACTAAACTGGGCTCATACTTCTCATGCGCGGGTTAACCTTCCCTTTTGGCACTATCAGGAAAGCAGAGGATGAAAGTCAATGGAAAAAAAAAATAAAAGTAAAATTATCTTACAAAATACTGAAACAAATCAATCAGAAGCAACCCCAGAATGAAGCGACCAGATTTACCGTAAATATAGTCGTGGGGCCGCTCGGTCTTGAATCGTTGCTTTCCCTTCAGGTTCTGAGTCAGAGTGAAGCTCATGGCGCTTGAATTAAAAAGGCAGTAGATAATTTTTAATCAAACGCTTCAGCAACTGCCGATAGCAATTCTCTTGTACTTGTTTCCGCCGATGGAATTCGTTCAACAATCCTGTTAGTAAACGAGAGTAACCATAGTAACGCCTACATGAAATGCAAACGAGAGTCGAAACAGAAGAGGTGAACCTGTAAAACAGTCATCCAATGCAACGCCACCTGTCCGCCAAGGTACTTACAGTTACCTCCTATGACAAACGGAAATCGAACCGTCTAAAATCAATTAATGGATACCCTCCCCGTAAGAAGACCTGAAAGTTGAGGAAAGGCTTCGTTGTACAGTGCCTTGAAAATATATTCAGCCTAAGCCCTTTGTTCATATAAATGAGTATTGGAGCCACGAAGCCAGAAATTTTGATTAATTTGACTGAAAATTTAAATTGATGAATCACATGCTTATTTTTCCACAGTAGAACCCAAAAAGTTCAAAATCTGAGATGTTAGCAGTTCACCCCCACCCCACCTTTGCTCAGTACTTAGTTGAACCACCTCTCACAGCTATTACAACAAGTAGTCTTTTTGGATAAGTCTCTATTAGCTTTGCTTTGCCCATTGGAAAATTGCTCAATCTGTGCCAGGTTAGTTGGAGAGCAATCTTGAGGTCTTGCCAGAGATATTTGATCAGGTTAAGATCAGGTCTTTGCACCACACAAGGATATCAACTTTCTTCATTTGAAGCCATTGGGCTGGCTGTGTGCTTTGGGTTGTTGTCCTGCTGAAATGCCAGTTGAAGCTTTCTGGCAGGTTTTTTAAATCCATGATCTCTCTGTAATATCAGCATTCATTTTCCCATCAATCTTGACCAGATTTCCAAACCCTGCTGCTGAAAAGCATCCCCATAGCATGATGCTACTTCCACATACTTTACAGAAGGATGGTGTTTAAAACATAAAAACATAAGAAATAGGAGCAGGAGTAGGCCACCCGGCTCAACGAGCCTGCCCCGCCATTCAATAAGATCATGGCCGATCTGCCTGTAAACTCAGCTCCATCTACTTGTCTTTTCCCCATAACCCTTATTCCCCTACTATGTAAAAATCTATCTAACTGTATTTGAAATATATTTAGTGAAGAAGCCTCAACTGTTTCCCTGGCCAGAGAATTCCACAGAGTCACCACTGCCTGGGAAAAAGTTTCTCATCTCCGTCCTAAAGTTTCTCCCATGAACCTTGAGGCAATGTCCCCTAGTTCTAGTCTCACCTACCAATGGAAACAACTTTCCTACTTCTATCTTATCTATCCCTTTCAAAATTTTGTATGTTTCTATAAGATCCTAGGTGATGCACAGCATTAGATATACACCACACATACCGTTTAGTGTTGAGGCCAAAAAGTTCCAATTTAGTTTCATCCAACCACAAGACCTTTTCCTACATCTTTACAGTATCTTCTAAGTGATGTATTGCAAAATCTTTACAGGCAAGGATATGCTTTTGTTAAGCTGTTAATGTGGTGTAAATGTAATTCACAAATAAAAATTCTCAGTTACATTTCTTCAAAATCCCTGTTGTAATACTCATTTATGTGAATAAAAGGTTGGGGTCTGAAAATTTTTTCAAGGCATTGTATAATGTTTTGTGGCCAATAAAACTGCTAATGCTGCAGATTAATAGATAATTGAAGGAACTATAGAATAATCCCCAAAATGCAGTTAACAGAAAACTCCAAGCGATGCTAAGATATTCTTGTTTTACTTCTAGTGAAAATTCCCAAAACTGAAATAGATCTGTTCACTCCCCCAGCTTGACTGGGAAACTCTTGACATCAAGGTTCAGTTTTCAATCAATTATAACTGGTGACCATGGAGAAAAGCATTGTAAACAATTATATTGGAAAGAAATCACCAGTTATCCCCAAAGACAGATTATGTGATGAAGAATCAAATCTATTACAAAATGCTTGGTCCAAATACAGTATGAATAACAACACTACAATAAAATTGAATACATTGTATTTCACACTGTAGAGGTGGGAAAATACAATATTTAAATCAGATATAGTCATATATATATTTTTTAATTAAATATTGTAAGAACTAGCTACAAGCCCGTCGGAAGTAATGCTGACCAAGATTAACATCTACTGCAATTGGAAAGATGCGTGTACAACTGGTCACTCAGCTTCTTTTAGCTTTCTTTTGTCTTAGTGTTTGAGTTGGAGGGAGAAATAGGGTTGGTTTGCCATTGTTGCTTGTGTTCTGTTTTATTGTGTACTGTTGTTCTACCAAATGTTGTGGGCATCCTATGCTGGCACCGGAATGTTTGGCAACCTGCGTGCTGCCTCAGGCCTACCCTTGGATATGTTGGTTGCTAAAGCAAGCAAAATGTTTCACTTTATGTTTCGATGTACATGTAATAAATAAACTTGAATCTTGAATGGTATCAATGTTATAATCCAGGTATAGCTGCCCAGCAACTTAGGAGATAGTACATTTTATTTTGCTGGTGAGTCCATGGGAAACTGAACAAATTAAAAGTCATTCTGAATAACACATCAAGATCACAAATAAAAAAATAAGAAACTATGAAAAAATTAAGCATATCTAATGTAGAGTTTAACTGTTGACTGATTGATATGACTATTGTTGACAAGAGCCAAATGCATAAAGTTTAAATACTGCCATCAGATTCACAGCTAAGACAAACAATACTCCAAGAAAATCAAATCAAGTTTCAGCTGCAATCAAATGTCTGTCCTGATGTCTGCAAAAATACAACTTTCCAAGAGATTTCCTGCAGGAAACCAGATGTTTCCTATAGAGATATTTGTTGCTTGTGTGCAATGTTAACTGAATGTATTGTGCTTCCATCGAGTTTGGCAATGATTATTAATCCCCTTCTCAAAATTAACCCATTCAAGTCACAGAAATGCATTTAAATTCAAAGCGGATTTTCTTAAACTTCCTTAAATGATTTGAAATTACAAATGTGAGGCACATTACTAGCTTTAAAAAGCGAGTGGGGCCTGATTTTCTGTGGTCCTTGAGATTGCGCAGGTTATTAAGCACTTGGCTAGGTTTAAGCAGAGCGGCCATTTGTGAACATGCCAGTGTTAGATTGGAGAGCTGAGGCTTCGGTAGAAGAAGCAGAAGCTAAGTTTCTGGCAAGCTCCTTTCTTTCTTCCTTATAACACAGTTAGAGCAACGGGAATTACTGTCAGGACAGTGGAATGCTCCTCTTGTAGGAGAGAAGGTGGAGCACTCCGGTATCCTGATGACTAAACCTACAAAATGTGCATCAAGTTGCAGCTTCTTACAGACCACATTAGGGGCAGGAGCTGGAGCTAGATGACCTTCAGGTAATTCAGGAGACAGAAGGGTTGATTGACAGGAGATATAGGGAGATAGCTACACCTAATGTGCAGGAATAGGTAACTGGGTGACCATCTGGAGAGAAAAAGGGGATAGGCAGCCAGTGCAGGTTACCTCTGTGGCTGTTCTCCTCAAAAAATAGAATAATTTAGCTTCAAATTTTGAATTATTGCATTAGATACTATTAGGGAGGATGACTTTGCAGAGGAAAGCTATAGCAGTCAGGTCTCTGGCACAGACTTAAAAGAGAGGGGTTTAAAAAATGGCAAGCAGTATTGATCAGGGATTCATCGGTTAGGGAAACATTGGTTCTGTGGGTGAGATCGATATTCCCAGATGGCATGTTGCCTCCCAGGTGCCAGGATCAGGGATACCTCAGATCGAATCTATAGCATTCTTAAGGGAGAGGGTGAGCAGCTCGAGGTCATGGTCCACATCACTACCATTGGCATAGGCAGGAAGGGTGACATGATCCTGCAAAGCAAGTTCAGAGAATTAGGAGGTGTTAAAGGACAGAACTTGCAGGGAGATGACCTTAGGATTGCAACCCATGCTAAGCGCTAGTGAGGCTAAAAATAGGAGGACAATACCATTTAGAATATGGCTAAGAAGATGGTGCAGGAGGGAGGCTTCATATTTTTGGATCATTGGGCCCTCTTCCAGGGAAGATAGGATGTGTACAAATGGTTCAGTTTGCATTTGAACTGGATGGGGAGCAATATCCTTGTGGGAAGGTTTGTTAGTGCAGTTCTGTGGGGTTTAAACTAGAGTTGCAGGGGGTTCAGAACCAGAGTGCCAGGGCAACTGGTGGAGTGGTTATGGGGAAAGTAGATGTTAAGCCTACATATAAAGACAGAAACCAAGAGGTTGAGGATGGTGGACTAGTGTTCTGAGTTGCATCTATTTCAAAGCAAGAAGTATTGAAGGTAAGGCAGAGGAGCACGGATCAGCATGTGGAATTATAATATTGTAGCTATACGGTTGCAGCTCTGAGTTCCAGGGTTCCATTGTTTTAGACATAAGAGAGGGGTTTTAGACATTGCTTGAGACATATTAAAGGGTGAGGGATGACATTACTTGTCAGGAGAAATGCCATGGTGGTGCTCAGACAAGACAGGACTGGAGGGCTTGTCTGCTGAAGCTATATGAGTGTAATGAGCAATGAGAAAGGGATGACAAATGCTAATAGGACTAAATTATAGATCTGTTAATAGTCAGTGGAATTTAGAGGAGAGAATTTGTAGAGAGATAGCAGACAGTTGCAAGAAAAATACAGTTGTGATAGTGGGTGATTTTAAACTTTCTACATATTGACTTGGACTTATATACTGTAAAAGGACTGGATGGGATAGAATTTGTCAAATATGTTCATGAAAGTTTCCTTTATCAATATATAGAAGTCACACATAGGGAGAGTGCAATGTTGGATCTTCTATTAGGAAATGAGACAGATCAAGTGACAGAAGAGTGTGTAGGGGAACATTGGATAGACAGTTTAATCAGAGATAGTCAAAATGGATTTGTGTGTAGTAGGTTGTACCCAACCAATCTTATAGAGTTTTTCGAGGAGGATACCAGGAAAATTAATGAAGGAAAGGTGGTGGACATTATCAACATGCACTTCGCAAGGCCTTTGACAGAAGGTTCAGTCCCTTGGTGTTCAGGATGAAGAAGTAAATTGGATTCAACATTGGCTTAGTGGGAGAAGCCACAGAATGGCAGTAGATGGTAGAAGTAGGTACATTGTTGGGAGGGGTATGGAGGACTACAGTCCACAAAGTATAACGGTTTGGCATGGACTAGATGGGCCAAAGGTCCTGCTTCTGTGTTGTAGTGCTCTATGACTCTATTACAAGTTCTCTAGCACCACTTAATTTTCATGGTTGGAAGGTGAGCAGAGGTGCAAGAGAATCTAGAGGAACATTTGATGTAAAAACATTACAAGTATCTGACTATGCTTCTATCGGCAAATGCAAGCAACTGTGAGATCACAGGAAGAAATTGGCAGAGATGAAGTTTGGGTGGAAAACTTCTCGGGTGTACTACAAGGTAAATTTTAAAAGAGGAAAAAGACAATCTGGGAATTGGTATGTCCTATGTTAATGTATTTTCTGGATGACATTTCTCAATGAAAATGATGAGATATAATCTCAAACACAGTTGACTTATATGGACTTAATGTTTCTACAATAGCTCTTCTAATAATTATTTAGATCAATTAACAGCCTGATTCATTATAGTTTCAGTCCTCATCCAGAGAATCACTGTAAAAATTGAATATTTGCGCAGTTGTTCTTCCAAATATTAATATCACCAAGACCAAGGAGATGGTGGTGGACTTTAGGAGATCTAGGCCTCATATGGAGCCAGTGATCATTAATGGAGAATGTGTGGAGCAGGTTAAGACCTACAAGTATCTGGGAGTACAGTTAGACGAGAAGCTAGACTGGACTGCCAACACAGATGCCTTGTGCAGGAAGGCACAGAGTCGACTGTACTTCCTAAGAAGGTTGGCGTCATTCAATGTCTGTAGTGAGATGCTGAAGATGTTCTATAGGTCAGTTGTGGAGAGCGCCCTCTTCTTTGTGGTGGCGTGTTGGGGAGGAAGCATTAAGAAGAGGGACGCCTCACGTCTTAATAAGCTGGTAAGGAAGGCGGGCTCTGTCGTGGGCAAAGTACTGGAGAGTTTAACATCGGTAGCTGAGCGAAGGGCACTGAGTAGGCTACAGTCAATTATGGATAACTCTGAACATCCTCTACATAGCACCATCCAGAGACAGAGAAGCAGTTTCAGCAACAGGTTACTATTGATGCAATGCTCCTCAGACAGGATGAAGAGGTCAATACTCCCCAATGCCATTAGGCTTTACAATTCTACCGCCAGGACTTAAGAACTTTTTAAAAGCTATTATTAATGCTTTTTGAGATAGTGATTTAGATGCATATCATATTTTTTTACTGAGTTAAGTATTGTATGTAATTAGTTTTGCTACAACAAGTGTATGGGACATTGGAAAAAAGTTGAATTTCCCCATGGGAATGAATAAAGTATCTATCTATCTATCTATTAATCAGATGCATATTTATATGCAAACTGATAAAAAATGATGGATCACCAGGATGTCAAAATAGGTTAAATACATGTTCTCTGCAATTCAAGTTTGGGATTCCATGCAAGCCTGCAAATATTTCTATTTTGTAGATTAAAAAAAACTTTTTATGAAGTCAGCTCTGTTAATTGCAGAAAACAATCAAGTTTATTTTTTTAATTGATCATACAGTAATATTATACAAATACAAAATATACATTTTTACAGATTCTTCTTGTTTGTTAAGGAGATTGAAGATCTCTGCTAAGTTCCCACAGATCTATTGCTTCTGGCAAAACAACAAAATAATTGGGCGTCAGTAAAATGAACATAAAGTTAAACTAAAAGTAGAAGACGGATTAAACTTATCTTGATTACGATGACTAATCACTTAAAGTAATTCAGCTGTACCTTTTCCTTTTACTGTTGAATATTCATTTCACAAATATTAGTTCTTATTAAATACTGGTGGGTGTAACCTATAAACCACTTTATAATGGCTATATTATTGGACCAAATTCAAATAAAAAATTCATAGTCCTGTAGCAAAAGATAATACAAACATGATGAGGGACTTTATTCTCCATGTAGATTTGACAAATGAGCATAGCACAGTACAATACAGGCTCTTAGGCCTATGATGTTGTGCTGACTTTTTAAACATATTCCAAGATCAATCTAACCCTTTCTTCCCATCCATGCGCCTATTGAAGAGTCTCTTAAATGTCCCGAATGTATCTGCCACTATCACCACCCCGACAGTGCATTCCTGGCACTAACCACACTCTGTAAAAAAAACTATCACCTTAAAATTATGCTTCTCATATTAGTTTTTGCTGCCCTGGGAAAAAGGCATTGGTTGTCCACTCTATCTACTTGTCTTATCGTGTTATATACCTCAATCACGTCACCTCTCATCCTATTTCAGAATTGAACACAATACTCCAAGTGTTTAATAGAGTTGAAACATTTCCTCACAGCTCTTGAGCTCAATCCTCCTACTAATGAAGGCTAACATACCAATACACCTTCTTAATCACCCTATTAACTTGCACTCCATTTTTGAGGGATTATTGGACATGGACCCCAAGATCCCCATGTTTCTCCACACTGTTAAGAATTCTTGTACTTTGTCTTCAAGTTCAACCTTCCAAAGTGTATTAATTCACATTCCCCTGATCGAACTCTACCTGCATAAAGTCATACCAAAAACTACATAACTAAGGGACACAAGGCTTGTTAGATGGAAATACATGGTTGAGGTTACAACCAAATCAACCATGATTGATCTTATTAAAATGACAGAGCATGTTTCAGGTCCTAGTGCTCCACTCCTGCTCCTAATTTGAAGGATGGCAAAACAAAACTAGTACGATGCCGCAAATCATGAACACAAGAGATTCTGCAGATGCTGAAAATCTTGAGCAACACACACAAAATGCTGACAAACTCAGCAAGTCAGGCAGCATCTATGGAGGGGAATGAACAGTCAAGATTTTGGGCCAAGATCTTTCAACAGGACTGGAAAGTGGCAGTTGGCAGAATAAGGTGGTGGGTGGAAAGGAAGGGATACAAACTGGCAGATTATAGTTGAGACCTGGTGAAGTACCTCTGGTTTCAGTGTTAGCACTTCAATGATTCAAATATGTATATTAATAACTTAGTGAAGGAACTGGGTGTAGCATATCCTAATTTGCTACTGATAGAAAGGTAGAAGGAAAATTCAGTTCTGAGGAGGGAACAAAGAATCTGTAAAAGTACATAAATAAATAAGAGAATTGCCAAGTTAATCATAAGGAAGGAAGTAGAGTTGAGGATATACCTTATTGAACTGCAAAGCAGGTGAGAGGGGCTCTCTGAACTACTCTTTCTATAGTTTTGTTCTAAAAGAGCAGCATCTAACAGATTACACTTCTAAGTTTGGCCAGAATCGTCCAAGGGAAGACTTGTTAAAGTTGATTTATTTCCCTACCGTCTTCAATTTGATTTTCAAGAGGACTGCTTTTTTCTACATCTAAATGAACAAACTCATAAAGTAACATAGAAAGAAATTATTTTTGAGTGTCTGATGGAATGGGGCTGATATTACCATGAGCTTCCACATACCACAGCAGATTCATTAGTATTTTTAGAAATACCCTGTGTCACTGGAATAGTAGGAGCAGTCAACCAACTTCACATAATCACAAACTTTGATAAACACCACATTTTCACTTACTTATGAGGGCTCTTTGCCTTTGGGCTGCCATGTTTACTACATCTTCCTTAGCAGCAGGAAATTGCTTCAACAAATCATTAAATTTGTCTGCTGTCAATGAATATAATTTGCAAAGAGTAACTGCTCGGACAGTAGCTTTACGGAAACCTTTAGTGAGAAGGCAGATCTCTGAAAATAATTAAGAACTTTAGTAAATAACATTACAGTTGTTTTATTTTGTTATTTGCATGACCACTTTAGATGTATAATTAAGAGTTATATGAGGAAATGGTGTGGCTATACTCTTGGCTAAAAAATATTGGCTGGAAATTACTTATACCATTCATTTTACATACAGTTGCCCAAAGTTTGACATTGGCTTGTTAGCAGACATTTCTATAAATTTATCAGTTTATCTTGTAAACTATATATAAAAGGTGTATGAGGACATTATTCAGTGTTCTTTTATAGTTTGAAAGACAGCTACCTGATCGTACTCAGTCCACTAATATGTTCTAACCCTGCAACAGCCTCATCTACTTACTCTCTGAGATCTTACATACTAAGGTGCCATCAATCTTCTTTGTTACTTCTTCAAACATTCAACCAAGTTAGTCAGATGACATACCTTTAACAAACCCATCCTGTTCCTTTCTAAATGCTGTTTAATGATGTCTCCTAGAATTTCTTTTCAATAACTTGTCCACAACCAATGTTAGACGGATTGGCATATACTTAGACTTTCACTTCCTCATTTTTTCCAGTCTTTGCACACTGCAGATACACACCCCCCCAGCCCCGGAAACCGAGACTGCATCTTTTGAACATAGTAATTTATATCGTTGCCTCCCTCAAAGTTAATCATCTCTAAGGCTACATATTCTCCTTTAATTTCAGAGATAAAGATGAATTTCTTCAGCCAGAGGTAGTGAAACTGTGGAATTCAGTGCCACAGAGAACTATGGTAACCAAGTCATTGGGTATAGTTAAAGCAAAGATTGATAGGTTCTTGATTAGCAAGGGTGTTAAAAATTATGGGGAAAAAGCAGGAGAATGAGGTTTAGAGGGATACTATATCAGACATGATGGAATGGCAGAGCAGACAATGGGCCGAATGGCCTACGTCTTACTGTCTTAATTTCAATGCTTATAAAATTTCTTTACAAAGTTTTCATGTAATCTGCTTCGTTAAACTACCATTTTGGTTTTCAATATGACCTATTATTTCCTGTAGGTCCTACTTATTTCCTTTTAATTTGATTTTAGTATTGTCCTCTCTCTTTCTTGCTATAGTATTGTGTTCTTGGTATCTGTCACAAGTTTTCTTTTATTGTGCTATCTTACACTGCATATTCTAGGATACTTGCAATGACCTGGTCATGGCAGTTCTCATTATTTGTTAGAAATATATTTGACCTCAAACATTTGTTATCTCTTCTTTGAAAGTATCTCAGAGCTCTCCTTTCCCTTTATGTCACTGATTAAGACAACTTTTGTGAGATTATATCTTGACCTGGCAATAATGGTCTTGCCACATTTAAAACAGGAATAGAAATTGGTTTATTATTGTCACATGTACCAAAGTACAGTGAAATGCTTGTCTTGCATACTGTTCATACAAATCAATTAATTACACAATGCATTACAGTATTATAAGGCAAAACAGAATGCAGAATAAAGTGTAACAAATTCAGAGAAAGAGCAGTACAGGTAAACAACAAGATGCAAGGTCATAACAAGATAAATTGTGAGGTCAAGAGTCCATCTTATTGTTCTAGTGAACTTTCCAATAGTCTTATAACAGCAGGGTAGAAGCTGGCCTTGAGTCTGGTGATATGTGCTTTAAAGCTTTTGTGTCTTCTGCCCAATGGTAGAGGGAAGAGAGAGTGTCTGGGGTGGGTGCACCTTTGATAATGCTGGCTGCTTTAATAAGACCATGAGAAGTATAGACAGTCCTTGGAGAGGAGGCTAGTTTCTGTGATGTACTGAGCTGCACCATCTGGTCACAGGCAGTGGAGTCTCCATACCAAGCTGTGATGCATCTGGATAGGATGCTTTCTATAGGGTACTGATAAAAATTGTTAAAAGTTGATGGAGACATGCCAAAATCCTATATCCTCCTGAGGAAGAAAGTACATTTATAAGCTTTCTTGGGATCTCTGTGGTTGGACCAAGACAGGTTATTGGTAATGTTCACTCATAGGAACTTGTAGCTCTCAGCACTGTTGATGTAAACAGCAGCATGTATACCACCCTCTTCCTGAAGTCAATGATCAGTTCCTTTATTCCGTTGACAAGCAAAGTTAATGCTATTGATAGAATGGTGCAGAGGAGTGATTAAAAAAAAGGATGATGCAAGGCAAACAGATAGTAACAGAAGTAAATGGATAAAAGTTTGGTCCACAGGACCCGTAACAGGCAACTACAAAATCATTATCAGCACATACAGTCTGAAATAATATAAAAAGGGTTACATTCTGAAATTGTTAAATATGGTATCTAGTCCAGAAAGAGCCTAAGTGAAAGAAAAAGTGGTGCTCCTAAATAGTTCTTTTAACTTGTAATACTGTAGGAGACCGAGTCTGAAAGAATCGGAAATTGGACTGGGAGGAAATCCAAAATAACACAAAGCAGAATCTTAGGAAATGCTTGTAGACTAACTAAAGCTATTTGGCAATCATACTAAACTGTTGTTCATGATGCAACCTCTCTTACATTGGAAGACCAAATACAAATTGCATTTTGTTTTATACTAATATCTTGATGTAATTAAAACCTGATGGTTATATTTTTCACTTCTGATTACTTCTTTCTTCTCAAATGCTGTCTAACCTCCAGGGCTAACCCAGCATTTTTTATTATTATATTAAAGGTTATGTTTCACTTAACTTCAACTAAACTTGCCTAATTATTGGGCGTGGCCATTTCGGAGCAAGTTAATATCCAAGTCACAGGTAAATTGCCAACAGTAATCAATTAGCACTTCTCCCTTGAGAATGATATTGAATAATTCCCTTCATTACAATTCCAACACCGTGGTGAAATATTGCTTAATTTTTATTGGTCATTTTTTCCACAAACTTTGAACTTTACCTTGAATTTTCACTGCTTTAAATTCAGATTTTTACAAGGACTTTCTGAATAAACTCAAATATCATAGCCACTTGGAATGTTAACTTTTTTTTTGAAAACACTTAGATTATTGAAGAAGTGTTTCCATTTTGTACAGGGTGCTTGTAATTAGGTGATATGGAAAGATGATGTTGCGGTTTGATGTTCAAAGTTTCATATTTTAACCACATTCTTTAATAGGGGTACAATCATACTAATTTCTACAAAACAACTAATATTTATATGTCTTGTTATATACAGTAGTAAAGCATTTCAAGAGCTTCTTACTTAATCTAGATGAAAGTTATATTTGTAATTTACACATTGTTATACATTTGGTATACTAATTCAAAGGCTAAATGGTTTGTAACATTTCCATTACAGAAGATATTGTGTTACAAACCTCCAAAATAAGCACCATCCGAAAGCAGTTTTTGATAGTAAGATGTCTCCACTGAAACAATACCAGATTCAATGAAGAACATCCTTTCTGCTACAGCACCTTCTCTTATTATCACATCATCCTTCTGAAAGACTTCATAACGAAGATTTGTGATAACAGCTTTCAAAAAGTTCGGATCTGCATTTTGGAACATTGGCACATTATTGACCAAATTTCTGCACAGATAACCCAAAATATCCTGTAATAAAATAATAAACAATATAACAGCTACTGATTTTGAAGGCATGCTAAAATAATTCATCACTATAAAGTGACAGCCAGACAAGCCACTTCCTGATATTTGAATTTGCCCAATTAATGTTACAAACTTCTTGAATTCTAATCAAAGAGCATCAGGAAAGAATGAAATAGTGGTTTTCAGGTAAAGACTGGCTGAACTGCCATCTTATTAAATGGCAGAGTGAAGGCAAGAGGCTGATTGGCCTACTGTTGTTTTTTCACAGTATGTATAGACACTACTTCTACCAATCTTATTTTCCTTGCTATTTTTACATCCACTCAAATGGAATCAATATCTTCTAATCCCACAACAGCATGTATTTCATCTCTTATTAAAGTACCCCCTTTTACTTTTCATCGATCTTCCTAAAAGTCAAATATCTCTGAATATTAATTTCCCAGTTTTGATCTAACAACCATACCTCCATTAAATAAGAATAGCCTCTCCTATTTTATTACATCATTCATGTATTTGCCACTTTTGCAGTCCTCTCAGTAAGTAAACCCATGATGTTGTGCCTACCTTTTATTTACTCTACTCTGAAATCAATTTAACACTTTCCTCCCACATTGCCTTCATTTTATTTCTTCCTTGTGGCTATTAAGAGTCTCTTAAATTTCTCTAACGTATCTGCCTCAATCACCATCCCTGGCTGTGCGTTCCATTCACTTACCACTCTGTGTAAAAAAAACCCATCGCTGTCATTTCCACCTTGGGAAAAAGGTGCTGGCTGTACACCCTATCTATACCTCTTATCATCTTGTACACCTCTATCATGTTGCCTTTCATCCTCCTTCACTCCGAAGAGGAAAACCCTAGATTCTCAACCTTTCCTCATAAGACATGCTCTCCAATCCAGGCAGCATCCTGGCAAACCACCTCTCCACCCTCTCTAAAGCTCCCGCATCCTTCCTATGAGGCAAACAAAACTGAACACAATACTCCAAATGTGATTTAACTATAATTTCATAGAGCTACAACATTACCTTATGGCTCATGAACTAAATCTCCTGACTAATGAAGGCCAGCACATCAAACACCCTCTTAACCATCCTATCAACTTGCGTGGCAACTTTGAGGCACCAAGATCCCCCTATTCCTCCACACTGCTGTGTATCCTGCCATTAATCTTGTACTCTGCCTTTGAGTTTGACCTTCCAAAGTGCATCACTTCACACTTTCCCAGATCGAATTCCACGTGCCACCATGCAGCCCAACTCTGCATCCTATCTATGTTCCGTTGTAACTTTTGACAGCCTGCTATATTATCTGCAACACACCAACCTTTATGTTATCTGTAAACTTACTAACCCACCCTTCTACATCCTCATCCAAGTCAATAGTAAAAATTACAAAGAGCAAGATCCCTCCAGGACACCACTGGTCACAGACCTCAAGTAAAATATACCCCACAAACTACTACTCACTGCCTTCTATGGACAAGCCAATTCTGAATCCATGCAACTAAGTTTCATTGGATCAAATGCATCCTAACTTTCTGAATGAGCCTACCACAGGAAACCTTGTTGAATGCCTGACTAAAATTCATATACATAACATCCACTATTCTACCTTCATCAGTTTTTTGCCAAAGAATTCAATCAGGCTTGTGAGGCATGACCAGCCCCTCAATCTGATTGCTATTCCCAGTCAGACTATGCTGCTCCAAATGCTTGTAAATCCTGTGCCTAAGAGTCTTCTCAAATAGTTTCTCCTCCACTGACTTAAGACTCATTGGTCTATAATTCCCAGAATTGTCCCTATTACCTTTCCTGAACAAAGATATAACATTTCCCCCTCCATTCTTCTGATATTACTCCTATGGCCAGTGAGGATGCAAAGATCATCGACAAAGGAGTAATAATTTCTTTACTCGCTTCTCATAGTAACCTAGGGTATATCCAGTCAGGCCCTGGGGACTTGTCAACCCTAACGTTCTTCAAAAGTTCCAGCATACCCCCTTTCTTAATGTTGACCGTTCCAGCACATCAGCCTGTTTTATGCTTTCCTCATATTCGTCAACATCCTTATCCCTGGTGAAACTGAAACAAAATATTTATTAAGAACCTCTCTCCCTCCGCTGACTTCAGGCATGTTTACTCTTTTATCCCTGATCAGTCCTACCTTCACTCTAGTCATTTCTTTGCTCTTCATCTACATGCAGAGCATCTTAGGGTCTTCCTTAATCCTACTCATCAAGGCCTTCTTATGTCTCCCAAGCTCCTTCCTGGCGACCTTATAACTCTCAAGAGCCCTATCTGATCCTTCCTTCCTAAACCTTAAGGATGCTTCTTTCTTCCTCTTGAATAGAAAAGTTCCACTTCTCTTGTCAACCATGGTTCCTTCACCCTACCATCCTTTCCTTGTCTTAATGGGACAAACCTATCCAGGACCCCATGCAAGTGCTTCCTAAACAAACGCCGCATTTTCATTTTGCATTCCCCTGAGTACATCTGGTCCCAATTTATGCTCCCAAGTTCCTGCTTAATAGCAGCATATTCACCCTCCACCAATTAAATGCTCTAAGGTTATGCTAAAGGTTGGAGAGCTGTGGTCACCTTCTCGGAAATGCTCAGCCACCAAGATTAGGTTCATTGTTTAGTACTAGATTACTTATTTAAAATTTCTTAAAATTCTACATTTTCCTTGATGTTCAGCATTCTACATGTTTTTTTTTCTTAAATCAATACCTCTCTCAAATATTCGGATAATTCAGAAATAATTCCTTCTTCATCAAACCATTTGCCATGATAACGCTCTCTGTAATAGCTTGAAATCTTCAACTGTAAATTCCGAGGGAGTCTCTTATTTTTCATGTACTGTTCTACTTGACACAGCTTAATTGAAGAAATGTTAAAAACACTTAAACTTTAATCTCTTAAATACTTGCATTTTTCAGATCCAAATGACACCTTTGTGTAACAAGCAAAGCAAGATATTCACGTAATTGAACAATAGTTCTTCAAATTCTTTGAGGTGGAACAAGATCTGCAATACTAATTTATGCAAAATCAATTCTAAAAATAAAATGTAACAAACTCACACAAAATAGACTGAATTTTACTTTGCATCTAAAAGTAAATTAATATATATTCAATAGATTATGTTCTTAGTGTTGGTATTAAAATTTTGTGTATTTTGTCAACATACATTCGCTCAAGAGAGAGCTCACATAATTTGATCAATCAACTTAAAAAAACTAATGGAAATAATTAATAAAAGGCACATATAACAGCGGAGATAAGCTGGATATTACAAATTGAGTTAACTCTATTTTATGATAGCTGTAATTATATTATACCTAAATGTTAGTTCTGCCAAATTTTAAATCAAATCTATTGTGTTTTGATATAGCTGATATATGAATTTAAACTTAATTCCATATAATGTGATTTTAGAACATGTGAAAAATAATCAAATATATGCCTTTCAATAACCTACACTGATACAACAGAATGCATGGAAATTACTTAGGATTTCATGTATTAATTGTTATAATAAGCGTAATAATTCTGTCACATCGAGGTGAGAATATAAGAAACCTCACGAATGTCGTTATACTATTCTCCATTTTTACCAAAGCAAATTTAATTGTTTTCACTTCCCAAGTCTCAGTTTGGCACACTGCATATTTGATCAGGTCACTAATTCAAGTTCCCGTATTGACATATATGACGACACAGTATTGATAGGGAGCATATATCAATACTAGATATAAGCTGACACTCAAATGCAAAACAGTGGGGCTGCAGCATTGTCAAAGCCATCAATTTGCTGATAGGATACTGAACTATATGCTGTTACTGCTCATTACACCTGCTGGCGTTTAGGGCAGCAATGAAGCTCCTTCATCTCCTTGGTGGTGTTCAATATTTCCTTCATCATGCCAGTAGTTTCCTCTTGGTTTTCACTATTGTTAGCCATGCAAGTCGTGGGTGGAGACAGATGCAGAAAGGTTCTTCATTGCTATTTCTGTAACAGTTTTGATTGACCAGTCAGGGTTGTTAGCTCTGAACTTAACCCCTGAAACTGGGGAACTGGTCTGGCCTCCACCTTTGACTTATTTGGCATGGGTGACCCTACCAGGCACATGGGCCTGACTCCAGCCAACAGAGCTCCCTGGGTCACTGAGGCATGCAAACCTTCAAACCAGGATGAAGAAAAACCAATATGCCAGACACTACTTAGAGTTATTGACCTTCAAGTTAAATCTTATTAGGATGCTCCTTGCAGTGCTACACATTTGAAAATATTTTTCAAATGTGTAGCACTGTGGGAGATATTTTCCCCACAGTGAAATGTAATCATCACCAATTCTGTGTCATTTTGGGCCACGCAGGATTTTCAGCCCGATGGTTATTGGAATGACTCATACTTTTGTAGGTGACATGTTTCTAGTCTTAGACTTACATCCATTAATTCCAATGATCATGAAGAATCATTGTCCAGCATCCTTATCTTCCATTACATTGCGGTGAAACATGCCTATTTTTGGTCACCCATGGACTAATGAGATTTTTACAATGCTGACTGCAATACAAGTCTATGATCTGAAGGAAAATGCAAATTCTCCTTTGTTGCTTCATACTGCATACAATATTATGGTTGGTAAGTTTTACTGTTGACACAAAGATTAGTTGTGACAAGGATGTGAATTAGACTACAAAGGGATAAAGACATCAAAAATATTTCAAATGACATAACATGGGAAAATATGAAATTGTCCATTTTAGCAAGAAAAATTTAAAAAATTAAGAATGATATCGATATCCCAATGTTCGACTTGCAAAGCGACCATAAGGCCATAAGATATAGGAGCAGAAGTAGGACATTTGGCCAATCGAGTCTGCTCCGTCATTCAATCATGGGCTGATCCAATTCTTCCAGTCATCCCCACACTCCTGCCTTCACCCCATACCTTCTGATGCCCTGGCTAATCAAGAACCTATCTATCTCTGCATTAAATACACCCAATGACTTGGCCTCCACAGCCACTCGTGGCTGCAAATTCCACAGATTTGCCACCTTCTGACTGAAGTAATTTCTCCGCATCTCATTTCTAAATGTACATCCTTTAATCCTGAAGTCGTGCCCTCTTGTTCTAGAATCCCCTACCATGGGAAATAACTTTGCCATATCTAATCTGTTAGGCCTTTTAACATTTGGAATGTTTCTATGAGATTCCCCCTCATCTCCTGAACTCCAGGGAATACAGCCCAAGAGCTGCCAGACATTCCTCATACGGTAACCCTCTCATTCCTGGAATCATTCTTGTGAATCTTCTCGGAACCCTCTCCAATGTCAGTATACCCTTTCTAAAATAAGGAGCCCAAAACTGTACAGAATACTCCAAGTGCGGTCTCACGAGTGCCTTATAAGAGCTTCAACATCACATCCATGCTCTTATATTCTATACCTCTAGAAATGAATGCCAACATCACATTCGCCTTCTTCACAACCAACTCAACCTGGAGTCCTTTAGGGTACCTTGTACAAGAACTCCCAAGTCCTTTTGCGTCTCTGCATTTTGAATTCTCACCCCATCTAAATAATAGTCTGCCTGTTCATTCCTTCCACCTAAGTGCATGACCATACACTTTCCATAATGGTATTTCATTTGCTACTTCTTTGCCCATTCCCCTAAACTATCTAAGTCTCTCTGCAGGCTCTGTTTCCTCAACACTACCCACTCCTCCATCTATCTTTGTATCATCAGCAAATTTAGCCACAAATCTATTAAATACTGTAGTCCAAATGATTGACATACAACGCAAAAAGCAGCGGTCCCAACATTAACCCCTGTGGAACTCCACTGGTAACTGGCAGCCAACCAGAATAGGATCCCTTTATTCCCACTCTCTGTTTTCTGCCTACCAGCCAATGGTCCACCCATGCTCGTGACTTCCCTGTAATTCTATGGGCTCTTTATCTTGCTAAGCAGCCTCATGTGTGGCACTTTCTCAAAGGCCTTCTGAAAATCCAAGTACACCACATCTATTGCATCTCCTTTGTCTACCCTGCTGGTAATTTCCTCAAAGAATTGCAGTAGGTTTGTCAGGCAGGATTTTCCTATCAGGAAGCCATGCTGGCTTTGGCCTATCTTGTCATGTGCCTCCAGGTACTCCGTAATCTCATCCCTAACAATCGATTCCAACAACATCCCAACCATTGATGTCAGTCTAACAGGTCTATAGACTCCTTTTTGCTGCCTCCCACCCTTCTTAAATAGAGAAGTAACATTTGCAATTTTCCAGTCATTTGGTACAATGTCAGAATCTACCAATTCTTGAAAGATCATCATTAATGCCTCTGCAGTTTCTCCATTTACTTCCTTCAAAACCAGAGGGTGCATTCCATCAGGTCCAGGATATCTATCCAATCCTCAGACCATTAAGCTTCCCGAGTGCCTTCTCAGTCGTAATTTTCACTGCACAAACTTCACTTCCCTGACACTCTTGAATGTCCAATACACTGCAGACATCTTACACTGTGAAGACTGATGCAAAATACGCATTCAGTTCCTCTGCCATCTCTGCATCTCTCATTACAAAAGCAATTTTACAGGTACATCAATTTCTTAGGAAAGCTAACAGAATGCTAGCATTTATTGTTCCACAAATTAATACAAAAATATAAAATGCTAAGAGATGTAGATGAAGGATTATGGACATTATGTCTCAGTTCACAGCATATTGGTAATACTGCATCTGGAATATTGTGTACAGCACTGGTGTCCTTATTTAAGTGTAACGCTCTGTAAGGTTTCACTGCTGATGTAATGGTTTCTCTGTAGCAGCAGTGTTTGGGTTATGACTAGAGATAATGGGGGTTTTGGAATGTGTGCCAGCCAATGAGAGGCGTGTTTTTCTTGTGTGCCCAAGAGAAGTGTTTGTTCGGTGGAAGATGGAGAGAAAAGATGCCGGAAAGGGGAAGTCGTAGACAGAAGGCCAGAGTGGACTTGGAATGGGCTTTTGAGTCGACAGTGCTTGGGGGAAATCGATGGAGAACGAACAGATGGGAAAACTGAGCTCCAACGTTGCACATTAGACTGTCTCGTGAGAATGGGCCCTTTTTCTTTTTTGTTTTCTTTACTAACCCTATAGTCAAATTAAGAATTATAAAGCTCAATCATTTAATTGCATATTGTGTACTGATTGTTATTTCATGGTACTGATTTGTAACAGGGGAACACATCATGCAGCATCCACCCAGACAAGATTTCTCAAGTTTGGCTGGGCTGGAGGCTGTCTCCCCTTAGATTAAGGCAGTCCAGAGGAGGTTCACCAGACTGTTACATAGAATGGGTGTGTTGCTTTATGAGGAAAGATTGAACAGGCTAGAGTTAAAACTGCTTTCAGAAAGAAAGATATGAAGTTGAGTTCATTTCTTAATTATTTAGAAGTATTTTAACTGCTATAATTATCTTGAATTGTTAAAAATACCAATTTATAACATTTTTAGTTATTTCATTTTTAGTATATTTCTAGTGTTTCTGAAAACCTAAATTCCTCCATGATCAAAGCTGTGGTGGCAAATTTGCCAACTATCAAAGGCTTTCAGGTAAGTTTTGACTGTACCGTTTCTCCAATGCATTGTTTAAGGTGCAGAGCCTTATCACCAGGCTCTAAGAGAATTCAGGGCAACAAGACAGATCCTCTATATCAAAAAAGTTCAGAGGAGTAGTGACCATGGGTTGTAGGCCAGTGAGATCTAAATCCTTGTTATATACCATAGCTAGAAACAACCTTTTCATATTAAATTTTACAAACCTTTCGTCTGTATATGCGCTCTGAAGTATCTGCATTTAATACCATGGCTGCCACATTTCCCACCATCAATGAATACATTAAGGCTCCAGAAATCATACTGACCACTGTATATGCAACCTCTGTTAATTCTGCAATAATTCAATGAAAAATGCATCATTGCATGAAACATTGTTGTTGAAGAAAACCATCTACTCAATAGTAAACATTGTCTGTAACTAATATACAAATGTCAATTATTATCTGTAATGTTATAGCATTAAACATTTCAAAATAAATTTGAAATCACCCTGCTCGACTTTAGAAAAGGGGTTAGATTCCTCCTTAAGGAATGTCTCCTTTGAGGGATGAATTAAATGTTCATTGCCTCCTCAATTTTCTCTGTACTGCCTGCTAAATGTATATGAAACATACATGAAAAACATTTTAACAAATTGTAACTCGAAATATTTCTAATTCTGGAACAATTTTGAAGTGAATATTTTGAATGTTAGAAATATAGAAAACCTACAGGACAATACAAGCCCCTCGGCCCACAAAGTTGTGCCGAAAATGTGCCTACCTTAGAAATTACAAGGCTTACCCAAAGCCCTCTATTTTTCTAAGCTCCATGTATCTATCCAAGAGTCTCTTAAAAGACCCTTTCGTATCCACCTCCACCACCGTTGCTGGCAGCCCATTCCACGCACTCACCACTCTGAGTAAAAAACTTACCTCTGACATCTCCTCTGTACCTAATCCCCAGCACCTTAAACCTGTGTCCTCTTGTGGCAACCATTTCAGCCCTGGGAAAAAGCCTCTGACTATCCACACGATCAATGCCTCTCATCACCTTATACACCTCTATCAGGTCACCTCTCATCCTCCATCACTCCAAGGAGAAAAGGCCGAGTTCACTCAACCTATTCTCATAAGGCAAGCTCCCCAATCCAGGCAACATCCTTGCAGATCTCCTCTGCATCCCTTCTACAGTTTCCACATCTTTCCTGTAGTGAGGCAACCAGAACTGAGCACAGTACTCCAAGTGGGGTCTGATCAGGGTCCTATATAGCTGCAACACTACCTCACGGCTCTTAAATTCAATTCCACAATTGATGAAGGCCAATACACCATACGCCTTCTTAACCACAGAGTCAATCTGCACAGCTGCTTTGAGCATCCTATGGACTCGGACCCCAAGATCCCTCTGATCCTCCACACTGCCAAGAGTCTTACCACTAATACTATATTCTGCCATCATATTTGACCTACCAAAATAAACCACTTCACACTTATCTAGGTTGAACTCTATCTGCCATTTCTCAGCCCAGTTTTGCATCCTATCAATGTCCCGCTGTAACCTCTGACAGCCCTCCACACTATCCACAATGCCTCCAACCTTTGTGTCATCAGCAAACTTACTAACCCATCCCTCCACTTCCTCATCCAGGTCATTTATAAAAATCATGAAAAGTAAGGATCCCAGAACACATCCCTGTGGCACTCCACTGGTGACAAACATCCATGCAGAATATGACCCGTCTACAATCACTCTTTGCCTTCTGTGGGCAAGCCAGTTCTGGATCCACAAAGCAATGTCCCCTTGGATCCCTTGCCTCCTTACTTTCTCAATAAGCCTTGCATGGGGTACCTTATCAAATACCTTACTGAAAGCCATATGCACCACAGCTACTGCTCTTCCTTCATCAATGTGTTTAGTCACATCCTCAAAAAACTCAATCAGGCACATAAGGCTCGACCTGCCCTTGACAAAGCCATGCTGACTATTCCTCATCATATTTTACCTCTCCAAATGTTCATAAATCCTGCCTCTCAGGATCTTCTCCATCAACTTACCACCCACTAAGGTAAGACTCACAGGTGTATAATTTCTTGGGCTATCTCTACTCCCTTTCTTGAATAAAGGAACAACATCTGCAACCTTCCAATCCTCCAGAACCTCTCCCGTTCCCATTGATGATGCAAAGATCATCGCCAGAGGCTCAGCAATCTCCTCCCTCACCTCCCACAGTAGCCTGGGGTACATCTCATCCGGTCCTGGTGACTTATCCAACTTGATGCTTTCCAATATTGGTTTATGAACTGTGTACATTAATCAACCTTCCCCCAGAAAACTCTCCATTAGAGCTTGAGCTTGAGCTGTTATGAAATTATATCTGATTGTTCATCAATTCTAATACCTGTAGGTAAACCTCCTGCACCATAACTGTTGCCTAGTGTGTGAGAGATCGCACGAAGCACTCCAGCTGCATACTGATCAGCCCACCATGCTCTCTGTAAAATAAAACAGAATCCTTTGTACAGAAATGTTCAGAATTTCCTAATATCCATTCTTGCTGCTGAATTATGCAAGAAGTATGAGTTTAGCTTCTGCAAATCTACCTTTGTCAACCTAGTAACTAAAGCCACACATATCCTAGGGAATGAAGCCTGCACACGTAGGAGAAGAAATGTAAAACAACTCCTGTTCATGAATGAGCCAAAAAGAACTTTGACAACCATCAAACTCTCGACTATTTATGATATTTATGAATGTTTCTCAGTGTTGCAGATATTCAAAAACTGAAAAGTCAAAATTCAAGAAATGTTAAATAAATGTAAGATTTTTAAACTGAAATCAGAATTTCCAACTGACATTCATAAAAACTGACATAATGAGATGTGATTATGTCCTCTAGATTATTAATCTAGGTCTCTGGTTTACTCCATGACCATGAGTTTCAGTATTTTAATATTTGAAATCCTGTCTGGGATAGAATAATCCTAAACTACTTGTATCTGCTCCTCCAATATAAAAAAGGTATGAAAATGAAGTAACATAAATTAGTCTATGCAATTTAATGTGAATTCTTAAAAGGAAGGATATGTTTGATTAACTTTGTAGAATTCTTTGAAGAGATATGAGCATATCAAAAAAGATAATAAGATTTTCAAAAGTTATTTGATGATTACTAGATGTAAAGCTCATTACTGTATAAAAATAATGACATATACAATGTAACCATGAGGAGAAGGAAATGGTGTTAGATCTGAAAGAACAATTAATAGGAAAGTTGAATCATGAACATGTATACAAAGGTTTGCTTCAAGGCTGCTGATTATATGCAATAGACATAAATAATCAGAACTTAGAAATTAAACCAGCAATTCAATATTTATAATTGACATTAAGTAGATAACAATTATAACAAACAGTATATAGACATTAATCTGTCAAAGCATATAACTTGTTTGGTATCAAATAT
Organism: Hemitrygon akajei; assembly: GCF_048418815.1. Lineage (NCBI taxonomy): Eukaryota > Metazoa > Chordata > Chondrichthyes > Myliobatiformes > Dasyatidae > Hemitrygon > Hemitrygon akajei. The sequence continues at coordinate 42,595,649 of NC_133128.1, forward strand.
GACTAGCAATTACCTGTAAAGCACTAGAAAAGCATCTAAGAACAAGGCTGTGCAGTATACAATGTCAAATTGTGACAGCAGGATATTCTAAAGAGTACCAGGCTCAAACCTTTTCTGTAAAATAAATGGTATTTCACAATGAACCCTATAAATCTTCATGTTGTTATTCTGCCTTAGCAAAGACTGGAACTTGCTGAGACTATCAGTCAGGCTTAAGGTGAGAGCAAAGAGCTATGAGATGAAGATAAGGACAAGGGAAGAAATGCAAGAGCAATAGACTTCATCTATTGATATAGGTGTCAGATTTAGATGCAAGAAGAAAACAGAGAATTTAATTCTCACATGCTTGTGTAATTACAAAAGAACTAAGCTGTAAGTCAAGTCTGTAAATAGAAAAGAAAGTAGAACCATGTTCCTTTCTCTAAATCTTTCATTAAATCTAAACATTCCATCAGGCACATGGATTTATGAAGGGCAGATCCATATCACAAATTTACTCGAGCTTTTTGAGGATATAATGAGCACAGTGGACATAGGAGAACAGGTAGATACTGTAACTTGGATTTCCAGGAGGCTTTTGAATAAGGTGTTGCTTAAAAGACTTCAAAATTCAGAGTACATTTATTATCAAAGCATGTATACATATACAATCTTGAAATTCATCTTCTTGCAGACAACCACAAAACAAAGAAACACAATCGAACCCATGAGAAAACCCCTTGCAACAAGCACCAATATGTAAAAGAAGAACAAGTCATGCAAACAATAACAAGTAAACAAATAATACACAGAACATGAATCAGAGTCCCTGAAAGTAAGTCCACAGCCATGGAGCCAGTCCAATGCTGAGGTGAGTGCACCTGGTCAAGACTCCTGCACCTCACACCCAATGGTGATAGTGAGATGGGTCAGGCGCAGGTATATGGGATGGGCTAAGGTGGGGGATCTTTACTGACATGGAGTAGTGCACTGAATACCAGTTCTTCCTCCATTCTTTGACGTGATGCCTTAATCATTTTAATCTGGCTCAACAGTTAAATCAGTGAAAGTTCGGTTCATTTTTCGCTCATGGGCCTAGGCCCTGCTGCTTCAGTCCAGCCCAAAGTTTCAATCTAGCTCAAAGTTAGCTAATAGAAGCCAGAGAGCTGGCATAAATTGTTGTTTCTCTGGCTGGCTGTCAGTGGTCAGCAGAGTGCCACGGGGGTCAGTGTTGGGCCCACAAATGTTAATCTTCCATTAACCATTTGGAAGATGGGGCTGGGTGTAATATATCTAAGATTGCAGATCACACAAAATTGAATGGAAAAAGAGATTGTGCAGAGAATGAGGAGAGACTGAAGAAAGATATAGATAGATTATGTGAGTGGGCAAGGGTCAAGCAGATGGAGTAAAAACCACTTTGGAAGGAAAAATAAAAGATCAGATTATTATTTAAATGGTGAAAGATTGCAGCACACTGTTATGCAGAGGGATCTGGTGTGCTTGTGTATGAATCACAGCAGGTTATCAAAGAGGCAAATGGAATGATGGCCTTCATTGCTAGAGGGATTGAATTTCAGAGCAGGAGGGTTATGTTGCAACAGTACAGGGTCCTAGTAAGGTGGCACCAGGAGGACTGATCACAGTTTTAATCTCCTTACTTGGACAAATACATACTGACTTTGGATGTGGTGCAGAGGAAGAGGTAGTTTCCGCAGATGAGGGGGTTAACCTATGAAGAGACATTGACTCACCTGGGATTATACTTACTGGAATTCAGAAGAATGACAGTGGATCTTATAGAAACATATAACATTATGAAAGGGAAAGAAAAGACAGAAGAAGTAAAGTTATTTCCACTGGTAAGCAAGACTAGAACTAGGCAACATAACTTCAAGATTTGGGAGTCTACATTTAGGAGAGATTGCTTTTTCCAGAAAGGAGAGAATCTGTAGAATTATCTACCCAAGGAAGTAGGAGACACTATTTCAATAAATATATTTAAGACACAGATAGATTTTTCCAAAGCAGGGGACTTGAGGGTTCTGGGGAAAAGGCTGGTAGGTGGAGCTGAGTTCACAGCCAGATCAGCCATGATTTTATTGAATGATGGAGCAGGCTCGATGAGCCAGATGGCCCACTCCTGCTCCTATTTATGTTCTAACCTGTGCAGAACTTCATTTAAATGAGAAATGTATGGAAAAATAACGATAAAAGTTATTACAATTTTAAGGTATAATTTGCCAGACAAACATTTTCCAACTCTTAATTTCTGAAATATGTTTTCTAATTATTAACTCTCAACTTAGAAAATAAAAATATTACTCACTGTGAGATTTGCTTTTACCACCCAGCTATTGTTAGGAAATCCTTGCATCATAGGAATAAAAAACTGAAGACACCCATTCCAATGACACACTAATAGGATTATAAAGCAAACAGACAAAGTACGTAGAAGCAACTGTATAGGTTCCAGATTTAGGTCTGTTGCCTAAAGGAAAGAGAAACACATCTTTTGAGAAAATCAGGAAAGGTCTACAGTAAAAGTTTCAATTTTCTGGAAAAGTTTCAATAAGTAAGAATAATGTGTCTTTATTTTTAAAGACACATCCTGCATTTTAATTAATATCAATCTAAATTTATATTATTTTGGTCTGATGGCACATAGATATTGTATAGCGGCCACTGAATTTGCCTTTGTCATGACTTTCTAATTTCATTTACTCTATCAAATGCCTTCCTGTGAGAACCTTTATTTTTGTACCAATCAACCATTCACCCTTGTGTCCTAACACACAGAGGAGCCTGGATATGTGCAGCCAGTGCCTCGGATTGCTAGTCAGTCACATATTGAATAATATACTCTGCATTTAAATTGAATCCAATTTTTCCTTATGATCACCCAACCCAAGCAAAGAAACAACAAAGGTCAAATTTCAGTTGAAGAAAAAAGCCACGGCAAGGAATTTGCAATCACCAGTCAAAACGTCAGTGCACTGCTGTCCATAAAAATACTGTTAAGCTTCTGTTAAAGGAAAGCACTCCTTTCCATGGGAATTTTCTAGAACCATAAGGAGAACCTTTATATCAGTACACAATCTCTATACCCATAACAAGTGCATATAAAATAATTCTGACAGCAGGCTGGTCATATCTCAAACTGAATTGGCTATTGGACTGCCATGCCCCTAGTCAGCTGTCAGCCCAGCAGTCTTTTGAAGGCAACCCAGGTAGGTTTCCTTTAAGATAATTGCTTATTTAGCTCTTATTCCCCTCTCCCACAATTTCCCCAATGCCAACTATATATCTGCTGACATAAAGTGAACAAAGAAATTACCTTATTGCACAAAACCTCTTCAGTAACACACAATATTTGGAGCCAGTCCATTTTGAAACAGTCACCAATTTCTAGGCAACATCTTTTTGAAATGTTAGAAGTATGTGAAACTTAAATTAAAATCATTCTGCATTCAGCATCAACTTCAAATATTAAGGAGTTTTGGAACCTTTACACCTGCTCTGCCTCGGTGTAAAGAAGATATGCCTTAGGTTCCCCCTAAATCTCTCCTTTTTTATCTGTGCCCTCCAGTTCTGGTTTCTCCAACCCTGGAGAAAGGACCATGACCATCCACTCTATCCCATCCCCTATGATTTTATAAACTTCTTTCTATGAGGTCATCTCTCATTCTCCTACACTCCAAATAATAAAGATCCAGCATGCCCAACCTGTCCTTATAACTCAGGCCCTCTAATCCAGGCAGTACCCTCATAAATCTCTTCTGCATGTGGTCCAGGTTGACAATGTTTTTCCTATAACAGGGTGACCAAATTGTGCACAATACTCCCAATTGTGTTTTCACCAATGACTTAAATACAACAGTATAGTTGTATTTAAACTCGATGCTCTGAATGAAGGCTAGCATGCTTCACCACCCATCTACTTGTGCAGCTGCTTTCAGTGAATTTGTACTCCCAATAACATAATCTTCCAGATCAGCTTGCCATGCAGGGCCTTGTTAGAGATCTTACTAAAGTCCATATAAACAACATCAACTGACCTACATTCATCTATCCCCTGGAATATTTATCTCTGGAAAAATGTCCAAAAGGTTCATCAGCCAATTCTCTAAGTTTGTTTTTTTTAGGCATCCGTTAGTCTCAAGAGACCATGGCTTTGCGCCTTGGAAAGTTTCCAGGGCACAGGCCTGGGCAGGGTTGTATGGGAGACCAGCAGTTGCCCACGCTACAAGTCTCCCCTCTCCACACCACCAAGGGAAGGGCAAGGGCTGATACAGCTTGACGCCGGTGTTGTCGCAGAGCAATGTGTGGTTTGCTCAAAGACACAACACACTGCCTTAGCTGAGGCTCGAACCAGCGACCTTCAGATCACTAGACCAACGCTTTAACCACTTGGCCACGCGCCAACACACAATTCTCTAAGAAGTAAAAGTCAAATTTCTCATCCTAAATGTTTTGGAGTAAGTCACAATTTCTCTTAACCACACTCAGACCTGAATTTCACTGATTTCACAAAATATCTGAAAAGTACTTACATTTTTTCTTGTACGTATAGCCACTTTTTACACATAACAATGATCAATATAGTAACTGATATAAGGTTCTTACAGAGTTGTTGAACTCCTGTAGGACATTCAACCTATGTGTTGCATATGGTGCAACTCTGGTTAAACTCTTGCCAGTTTGCATACCTATTGAGATGTATTCCCCAAATCATCTGTTGGATCAGTTTGTTTTTAGACTGTTTAATTGTTGCTTTCTTTGCAGCTTAACAATCAATGTATTTTATGTACAGTGTCTTGTAAAGTATTCAACCCCCAACCCTTTGTTCAGATAAATGAGTATTACAAAGATTCAAAGTACATTTATGATCAAAGTATTAAGGGGTATATAACCCTGATGTTTGTTTTCCCCACAGGCAGCCACAAAACAAAGAAAACCCTGGAACCTGTTCAAAGAAAAATATCAACCTCGACCTCCCCCCCCCCACCCATGTGCAAAAAAAGCACAAATCATGCAAATAGCAATGAAAAAAGAGCAAAAAATAAAGAATATAAAACACAAATCGTACAAGTTCAGGCATATTCAGATCAGCCCAAAATAATAATGAAATAAAGGAGTGACCAGAACCAGAAACCATAAGCCAGAACCTTAAACGTGAACTACAGAGTGCAACCCACAAACCGCATCGATCAAACCCCTCCCAAGGCCCATAAATCGTGCACCATCCTTCGACGGCATCGAGGGAGAGAGAAACCATCTGAACACAGGGGACTTCCTTCAGGAACAGTGAGAGAGACACCTTCCTCTGGCAGCAGCGAGCGAGAGGGTGGTAGATGGTACTGAACACCCACTTGTCTTCCGTGCTCGTCTGAATGATTTCAATCTCCATCTGCACTATAATCAATGAGATCAGTGAGAAATGGAGTCAAACATAGGCTCACACCCCATCTCCAGGTTTCTTGGCCTGGATGCTGCAAATTTTGCTCGAGGCCTCACTGAAAACTCTCTAGGACAGCAAAATGCCAAATCACTCAATTAGCCCAAATTGAGCGGAGATTCTCAACCGTTTTTTGGCCATGGCCCCCTTAGGAGCTCTTCTCAGGTTCCAGAGCCCCCCTTTCAAACAACACAAACAGATAGACAGAAAATCATTTATTATTGAGCATCAAGAAAATTTGAACATTCCAACATACTGTACAAAACTTTAAAAAAAGACTATGAAATTAAACATCTATCAGTTAATGCGATCCTTGAGCTTGGTGCTTTTCTGCAAGTTTCATGATATTGGGCTCCAAATTAGACAATGACAGTTGGAGGTCACCTCTTGTTGTGATATCAATTCTGTTCCTGGATTTTGTCAAGGAAACTACCCTGCAGAATCCACTCTCAACCAAGTATGTTGAGGGAAAGGGAATTAAAAACTCTCTGGGCTTTTTCCCCCACAGTGTTGTAAATTTATTTGGCAGATCACTCTTGATCCAAAAATCTTTTTGAAACTGACTGAACTGACAACGTGCGGTTATAAGGTTGCTGCTTGGCTATTTCATCAGTTCAGTTACCAGGGCCCCCATAAACACTTGGTACTCCCCTTCTCACGGTTTTCAGTCGGTGGCCCCCGTTGAGAATGGCTGATATAGAGGTTCTCACCCTTGGTCATATTGTATACTGGTGTCATCTTCATCTGGTAAACAACAAAGGATTTTGATCAACTTAATTCTGAATTTTTATTTGTGAATTACATGCTCCTTTTTGCACAGTAGAGCCCAAAATCAGAGAAAATTGTGAAACATGTGAAACTAAAAATTCAAAAACTGAAATGTAAGCAGTTCAAAAGTTTTCAGCCCCTGCCCATTTGCTTAGTACTTAGTTGAACTACCTCTTGCAACTATTCCAGCCTATAGTCTTTTTGGATAAGTCAATATTAGCTTTCCACAATGTGATGAAGCAGTATTTGCCTGTTACTCTTTGTAAAATTGCTCAAGCTGTGCCAGGTTATTTGGGGAGTGGCATTGGACAGTACAGTATTCTTGAGGTTTTGCCAGAGATGTTCAATCGGATTAAGGTCAAGACTCTGACTGGGTCACTAAAAGACATCAATTTTCTTTATTTGAAGCCACTCCATGGTTGTTCTGGCAGCGTGCTTTGGGTCATTGTTCTGCTGAAAGATGAACTTCGTTCCCAGTTTAAGCTTTCTTGCAGAGGATAGTGGAGTTTTATCCAGGATCTCTCTGTATTTAGCAGCATTCATCTTCCCATCAATCCTGACCAGATTTCCAGTCTCTGCTGCTGAAAAGCATCCCTATAGCATGATGCTACCTCCACCATACTTTACAGTAGGGATGGTGTTACCAGGCTGAGGCACAGTATTAAATTTACACCATAAGTACCACTTAATGTTCCACTTCAGTCTCATCCAACCACAAAACCTTCTTTCATATTTTACAGTATCTTCTAAGTATGGGGAAAGGATACATTTTCTTTTAGCCAGGACTTCTTCATTACCACGCTTCCATAAATACCCTTTCTGTGCAAGGCTTTTGAGACTGTGGGACCATGAACTTCATCTCCAGTTGCAGCCACTGACTTTTGCAGCACACTCAGAGTGAGTGTATATAACACAGCAGCCTCTCTTACAAGTGCCATTCTTCTCTGGCAACTAAGTTTAGAGGGTAGTCCTGACCTAGGTTGTGTGGCTGTGGTTTCATCTTTTTCCCCACTTTTTCACAATGGACTGCACTGAATTCCGAGGTGGTCTTGTACCCTTCCCCAGATTTGTATTTCTCTGTTATCATTTCCTTGGCTTGTCTTGAATGTTCTTTTGTCTTCATTTTGGTTTGGTCTGTTGAAAATCTACCATATTGTTGGATCTTACAGAGGGAAGCAGTATTTATTCTTATGACCACATTGAAAACAAGTGATCCTCCAATTTTCTACATCAACAAATTGGGTGAATTGGTTAGGTAATATATGGTATTGAACCTGAGGAAAGGTAGCGTAGTAATTACAAAGGGGATGAATACTTCTTTCAGCCTCAAAATTTTGGTATTTAATTTTTAGTAAATTGTTAAAAGGTTTTGGAACTTTTTAATGATTTGACACGATACACGATGTTTTGTAGATTAGCTCAAAAATCCACTTCAATATATTTTAAAATTAGAAAAAGAGACAGGAGAATGTGAAATTAGTTGTGGGGGCTTATATTTTTTAATGAACTGTACATGTAACTGCTTAGTATGCTTCTTAGTAGGCATAGTATGTATATGCAGTTGGTCAGTGTGACCCCTAGTGGTTACACTGGTATGAATCTGGAACGTTCTGGAGGCTCCTCTGGTGCTTGAATAAGGGATTTCTCATTGGTTGAATTTTATCTGAAAATTTGAATAGAATTTTCCTTATCCACAGCATGCAATATAAAAAGAGCTGCTCCATCTTTTGTTTTAATCTTTCTTCTGATTCTCTCTTCAATTAGTAAACTTGTATCACTGTCCATTTTCAATTCTCGTTCTATCAACACTTAATAAAATTATCATGAAGCAATAAGTTTTGTGCCTCTTTTCTAACTTCTGAAAGAACTGTGGGTTAAAAACATGAGAATCTCACACTACTATTCCTATTTCTCTTCTCAGGTTCCCTAAATGGAGAAGTCTTCGCAGTTAAAAAAGGGGTCCCAAAAGGGTAGCAAGTGTACAAAATATCATGAGAACAAAATAATAAGACATGAATTTTCCAAAAGGTTTAATCACAAGAAAAAAAAGTTCAAATATTTGCTGAAAATAAGAATCAAGTATGTGTTTTTTTCAACAATTCAACCACTCTTTAACCCTTCTTCTTTCTCCACTTGACCTTGTATCATATACAGTTAACATAACAGTCAGTTTCTGCTTCAAATTTATCTTTGAGAGCTGATAAATTGGACCCAACATTCAAATAATTGTAGCCACTTGCTGGTCCAGGTATACCATAGCTGAGCTAATTCACCACATGCAATACTGCAGGTGCCAACTAGTATCTAAATGCTGAGTCAGTATATGACATATATACAAAAGGACAGGCAGGAAGGCATAGGTGGTGGTGCAGCTCTGTCAGTAGGAGATGGAATAACATCTTTAGAAAGAGGTGGCATAGGGTCAGCAAATGTTGAATCTTTGTGGGTGGAGTTGAGAAACTGCGAGTGTAAAAAAACATTATGGGAATCATATATACACTTACAAATAGTAGCCAAGATGTGGGGTTGAGATTGCAAAGGGAGCTGGGAATTGTAATGGGGGACTTCAGTTTGCAAAGGGATTGGGAAAATCACATTGGCATCAGATCACAAGAGAGGGAATTTGTTGAATGCCTACGAGGTGGCTTTTTAGAGTAGCTTGTGCTTGAGCTCGGGGAAAGGCCATCTTAGATTGTGTGTCGTGTAATAAACCAGATCTTATGAGGGAGCTTAATGTAAAGGAACCCTTGGGAGGCAGTGATCATAATATGATTGAATTCATACTGCAAACTGAGAGAGAAGCTTAAGTCACATGTATCAGTATCACAACAGAATAAAGGGAATTACAGAGACATGAGAGAGGAGCTTGCCCAGGTGGCTTGGAGGAGGATACTGGCAGGGATGATGACAGAGCAGAGATGCCTGAAGTTTCTGGGAATAGTTCACAAGGTGCAGGATAGATATGTCCCATAGAATAAGTTGTTCTCAAATGGCAGAGGCAGACAACTGTGGTTGACAAGGGAAGTTAAGGACTGCATAAAAGCCAAGGAAAGGGCATATATGGTGGCAAAAGCGAATGAGAAGTTGGATAATTGGGAAGCTTTTAAAACCCAACAAAAGGGAACTAAAAAAGCTATAAGGGAAAAGATGAAATAAAAAGGGCAAACTAGCCGATAATATAAAGGAGGATACCAAAAGTTCTTTTTCAGTTATATAAGGAGTAAAAGGGAGGTGAGAGCTGATAATTGGTCCACTGGAAAATGATGGTGGTGAGGTAGTAATGGGGGACAAAGAAATGGCAGACGGATTTAATGGGTATTTTGCATCTGTCTTCACTGTGGAAGACACTAGCAGTGTATCAGAGGTCCGTGAGTGTCAGCAAGCAGGAGTGAGTGCCATTGCTATTACAAAAAAAAAAGTACAAGGCAAATTTTGAGCAAACACGAGGAAATCTGCAGATGCTGGAAATTCAAACAACAACACACACAAAATGCTGGTAGAACACAGCAGGCTAGGCAGCATCTATAGGGAGAAGCGCTATTGACGTTTCGGGCCGAGACCCTTCATCAGGACTAACCGAAAGGAAAGATAGTAAGAGATCTGAAAGTAGTGGGGGGAGGGGGAAATGCGAAATGATAGGAGAAGACCGGAGGGGGTGGGATGAAGCTAAGAGCTGGAAAGGTGATTGGCGAAAGTAATATAGAACTGGAGAAGGGAAAGGATCATGGGACAAGAGGCCTCAGGAGAAAGAAAGGTGGGGGGGAGCACCAGAGGGAGATGGAGAACAGGCAAACAACTAAATATGTCAGGGATGGGGTAAGAAGGGGAGGAGGGGCATTAACAGAAGTTAGAGAAGTCAATGTTCATGCCATCAGGTTGGTGGAGACTCTCACAGCTACCTGGACTATTCCTCTTCCCACCCTGTCTCTTGCAAAAAGGCATTCCCCTCTCACAATTCCTCCATCTCCGCCGCATCTGCTCTCAGGATGAGGCTTTTCATTCCAGGACGAAGGAGATGTCTTCCTTTTTTAAACAAAGGGGCTTCCCTTCGTCCACCATCAACTCTGCTCTCAAACGCATCTCTCCCATTTCCCGCACATCTGCCCTCACCCCATCCACCCGCCACCCCACTCGGGATAGGGTTCCCCCTTGTCCTTACCTACCACCCCACCAGCCTCCAGGTCCAACATATAATTCTCCGTAACTTCCGCCACCTCCAACGGGATCCCACTACCAAACACATTTTTCCCTCCCCCCCTTTCTGCTTTTCACAGGGATCGCTCCCTACGCGACTCCCTTGTCCATGCGTCCCCTCCATCCCTTCCCACCGATCTCCCTCCTGGCACTTATCCGTGTAAACGGAACAAGTGCTACACCTGCCCTTACACTTCCTCCCTCACCACCATTCAGGGCCCCAGACAGTCCTTCCAGGTGAGGCAACACTTCACCTGTGAGTCGGCTGGTGAGGTATACTGCGTCCGGTGCTCCCAGTATGGCCTTTTATATATTGGTGAGACCCGACGCAGACTGGGAGACCAGTCTGAACACCTACGCTCGGTCCGCCAGAAAAAGCAGGATCTCCCAGTGGCCACACATTTTGATTCCACATCCCATTCCCATTCTGATATGTCTATCCATGGCCTCCTCTATTGTCAAAATGAATCCAAACTCAGGTTGGAGGAACAACACCTTATATACCGGCTGGGTAGCCTCCAACCTGATGGCATGAACATTGACTTCTCTAACTTCCGTTAATGCCCCTCCTCCCCTTCTTACCCCATCCCTGACATATTTAGTTGTTTGCCTGTTCTCCATCTCCCTCTGGTGCTCCCCCCCTCCTTTCTTTCTCCTGAGGCCTCCCGTCCCATGATCCTTTCCCTTCTCCAGCTCTGTATCACTTTCGCCAATCACCTTTCCAGCTCTTAGCTTCATCCCACCCCCTCTGGTCTTCTCCTATCATTTCGCATTTCCCCCTCCCCCCGCTACTTTCAAATCTCTTACTATCTTTCCTTTCGGTTAGTCCTGACGAAGGGTCTCGGCCCGAAATGTCAACAGCGCTTCTCCCTATAGATGCTGCCTAGCCTGCTGTGTTCTACCAGTATTTTGTGTGTGTTGTTGTTAGGCAAATTTTGATCTGGCCTTAAGGTGGATAAGTCACCTGGACCAGATAGACTACATCCCAGAGTCCTGAGAGAGGTTGCTGAAGAGATAACAGATGCATTGGTCATGATCTTTCAAGAATCACTTGATTCTGGCATGGTCTCGGTGGACTGGAAGATTGCAAATGTCATTTCATTCTTTTAAGAAGGGAGGTAGGCAAAAGAAATTGTAGGCCAGTTAGCCTAATTTCAGTGGTTGGGAAAGTTTTGGAGTCTATTAAGGATGAGGTTTCAAGATACTTGGAGACTAATGATAAAATAAGTCAGCATGGTTTCTGCAAAGGGAAATCTTGCCTGACAAATCTGTTAGAGCTCTTGGACAAAGGAGAGGCAGTGGATGTCATTTACTTTGATTTTCAAAAGGTGCTTGATAAGGTGCCACATATGAGGCTGCTTAACAAGATAAAATCCTATGGCGTTACAGGAAAAATACTTGCATGGATAGTGGAATGGCTGAGAGGCAGGAGGCAGTGAACAGGAATAAAAGGGGCCTTTTCTGCTTGGCTGCCGGTGACTAGTGGTGTTCCTCAGGGGTCAGTATTGAAACCGCTGCTTTTCGCATTGTTTATCAATGAGTTAGATAATGGAATTGATGGCTTTGTGACAAAGTTTGTGGATGATACAATGATAGCTGGAGGGGTAGCTAATGCAGCGGAAGCAATGCGATTGCAGTGGACATAGATAAATTGGTAGAATGGGCAAAGAAGTGGCAGATGGAATACAGTGTTGGGAAATGAATGATAATGCATTTTGATAAAAGGAACACTAGTGCGGACAATGATCTAAATGGGGAGAAGGTTCAAACATGAGAGGTGCAGAGGGACTTAGGAGTCCTTGTGTAAGACTCCCAGAAGGTTAACTTACAGGATAATTCAGTGGTAAAGGCGGCAAATGCAATGTTGGCATTTATTTCAAGGAGAATAAAATATAAAACCAAAGAGATAATGCTGAGTCTTTATAAGACACTAGTCAGGTCACACTTGGGGTATCATCAGTTTTGGGCTCCATATCTCAGAAATGATGTGTTGTCTTTGTAGAGAGTCCAGGGTAGGTTCATGAGGATGATTCTGGGAATGAAGGGGTTAACACATGAGGAGGGTTTGGTAGTTTTGGGCCTGTACTCACTGGAATTTAGAAGAATGCAGGAGGATCTCATTTAAACCTACCAAATATTGAAAGGACTAGATGGGGTGGATGTGGAGAGGGTGTTTCCTATGGTGGGGGGTATCCAGAACTAGAGGGTAGAGCCTCAAAATTGAGGAGCATCCCTTTAGAACAGAAGTAAGGAGGATTTTTTTTAGCCGTAGAGTAGTAAATCTGCGGAATGCTCTGCCATAGACTGTGGTGGAGGCCAAGTCCATGCGTATATTTAAGGGGGGAGTTGATTGTTTCCTGATTGGTCAGGACAAAGGATATGGTGAAAAGACAAGTGTATGAGGTTAAGTGGGATCTGGGATTAGTCATGATGGAACGGCAGAGCACTCAATGGGCTGAATAGCCTAATTCTGCTCCTACGTCATACGGTCTTACACAGTATTAACATATAGAAAAAAAAGTGCTTTGTGACAATTATACAATAAATTATAAATCTTCCAGAAATATTATACCTCATCAAAAAGTATCTCTGACATGAAATTTCCTTACCAGTTCCCATTCTTTGAAACGTCTCATCAAATTGGAAGCATACAGAAGTCGTACCAAATTTATTATTCGACCAAAATAAAAAATTCTTAAAAATTTAGAGAAAGAGGAAGAACGGATCATCTGATACTCTGTAATCTGAAAAGCAAAACATTTAACAAAGTATAACATGTCATGAGAACTGAACAACTTCTGACAGGATCTGACAAAACTTGCAATCTATGAGTGATAAGTGGATTCTTGCAATCTCATGAAATCCACTCCAAAATATATAAATTACACATACAAGACATCATGTGCTCAAACAATGTGCATACTTTATTTCAACACTCTTCACTCTAAGTCTACAGGCCACAAATGGCTAAGCAGGCATCTTCTCTGAAACACTGCTGCACTTGGAGAGCAGATGGATTCACAACAGATTCCTAAAATGGGTAACAGATTTAAAGTGAAAGTAACTTGTTACATTCCCCACATAAAAAAATAAACTGATTTAACATGGTTATAAATTGAATTAAATCACTGGTATCTGTTACTTATGTAGGACTCATTGATTTTGCTATATATTGGACTATTAAATTTTGTATTTAATGCCATCTCAGCTTGATCCTAGGTGAGACACATCATCTGTGTATACCTCATGAACAACAGTAAAGCTTGCATCAGAAGTATTTTGATCTCAGTCTGCTCACCATCTTCTAGTTATCATTTACTAGATTAAAATGACCAATGTTAACTTAATGGAATTTCTTCCTGATTTTCACAAGATAATTCCTAGACCTATTATTCTTCAATTTATTCCACCATTCTTCAATATTGTGTCCCCTCACCTCCCACCTACTGGGAGGTAATAGTACACAAACTCAGTCACTGAAGCTGAACAACTTCTCCTTGAGGTTTTAATTGCTTCCTCTCCATTTTCCTTCAAAACTGGTTTGGGCAAGACCTAATTGCATTGAGTCTTCTGTTCATTAATATTTTTACAGCAATGTATTGTGTTGTGAAGTGTACAGCTCCCCTGTAGGAAGAGAAATACAGCCAGTTGGCATAGTTGATGCTTCAAACATAAACTGTTTTTTAAAATTACTTCACTATGCAAGCTGATTTTCCAGCTTCCACATTTGAAGTGGCTGGTATGGAAAATTTAAATAGTGTTTTACTTCATTATGAATTGTTCAAATTAGTACAATCTAGACAGTGGAACTTTACCCAATAGGAGTTCTTCAGGAAATCAGTATGTGGCAAGAGTAGATCTTAACTCCTCCATAAATATCTCACTGTTGCAATGTTGCATAAAAATTTGGGAGCAACTGCATGGTCACTAACTGCCTCTCCTGACCCCAATTCTAAGTTTCAACGTTTGAACTATCTACCTTCTCTGCTGGCATTGGATAGAAATTATTCTGTATTTTCTACCTTCCTTTATTTAATGACACATTGATTGGCAGAAATATTTGAAAAAGTAGCATAGATATCTAGCCTTCTATCTACAAAGAAGATTGTCTTCCTACTTTATGGCCTGATTTTGAGCATCTTTGCCCTCATCTTCTATTTCAACAATGTTATTGTCCTGAAAAAGCATGTCCCTTTCCAAATTTGAGCAGATACTGTCCTGAACCAGCACATGTGAGCCAATTCAAAGAAGGCACAACAGCACCTTTATTTTCTTAGAAGTTTGTGCAGATTTGGCATGACATCAAAAATTTTGACAAACTTCTATAGATGCATAGTGAAGAGTATCTTGACCGGTTAAATCACAGCCTAGTATAGAAACACTCAATGCCAAGAATGGTAAAGTCTACTGAGATAGATATTCACTTTTTGGTTTTTTGCAAAGCTCACTTTCTAAACATAGCTGCAAATTGTAAGATTAAACAGATGTAAGTAAACTTGCAACTGTACTGATCAGGTTGGTTTCATTCATAAATGGGAGGTAGACTTCAGTTCTACAAATGGAAAGCAGTAATCAGTTTGAATTTAAAACTAAGTATTGTCTATAGAACAGCTTTGTAGAAGCTGTCTGTGAGAAATTATATGTAGTTCACTGCACCTGGTTTATTATTGCTGCTCGAGTTGCAATATAAGACAATGGATTGTTTAATTTGGCTTGTTTCAAACAGACAAGTTGACTCTAAGCTGCTTGATTAATAAAGCTTGCAGACTAGAGGGAAACAAGCATTTAGTTCGAGTTAAAGTTTAATTATCATTCAACATTACATGAATACCCATGAAAAAAGCCAAAACAAAATCAGCCCAAACCAGGACCAAGGTACAAAACACAGTACTGACAGTCATACGCAACACAAGGCATATTTAAGATAAGCAGTAATTTACCATATCAAATCAGAGATGTGTTTATAAGTGAAAAGTTTTATGTACTCAAGGAAGCTAGCTTGAGATCTATCTCTCCAAGATGCTTTTGGATTGCTTGTGGGTATCTGAGAAAATATCATATGTGAAGTTACCCAAGTGGAGAAAGGATATAAATGTAGAGAGTGTTCAGGATTATTAGAAATGGTGTAAGGAACATCAAGAAATATGGAAGAAACTAGGTGAACTAGAATCCATTCCCCTGGCTTCAATTTCTTTGATGGACGACTTGTTCGTCCACCTCTTTGGTATGTCTTTTTAGTTTATAGGAATTGTACCTGTGATTTGGAAATCCTGTGTGATTTGCGTTTTAGAAATGCTTTGTGTTTTGGAAATGGCTTATATTTTTGGAAATGGTTAAGATTGAAACTCTCAGTTGTGTTTTAAATATGTTTTTAGAAAATTGTTTGGATTTAAACAACTATCACTGAAAATAAATGAACTGTGTTTTAAAATACCTTTGTTAGCTGGAGGCATATTCTTCTTGGTAGGGAGAGGGGACCCAGTATTCAGATAGTGGGTATTGCCAGCTAATCACACCATGAGGAATAAATAGGGAAGTGAACTAGTCTTTGAAGATTTGGTAGTTACAGAATAATCTCCCTTTAGTGAGAGTGATCATGACTATCTACATGTGCTAGTGCTTAATGTCTTTGCTTGAATTTAGAACTTCGCAGTCAACAAACCCAATACTTTCAGACTACAAGTAGTGGATACAGCTCAATCCATCCCAGGAAACACACTCCCCTACAAGGAGCATTGTCACAAGAAAGCATTATCCATCATCAAGGACTCTCAACATCCTGGCCATGCTCTCTATAAATAAAATGTGTGTGCTCAGTGGGTGCTACACCAGAAGTTCATTGCAGAATGTAGAGATATACACAAAGGAGATGAAGAGCTTTTCATGCTACTTTGCAAATTTTTATAAACTTTGTTGCAATTTACAGCAATACCCACAGGATACAATTCATTTTTGTTGTGGCTTTTTTCAAAATACAGTGGATTCTGGTTAATCAGAGCTACCACTTCTTTGGGACAACTCTTAAAGAATAAGAAGCAATCAAGAAAATAGCCGGGAATCCCTTCATTTACTTAGAACACTATGCCACTTAATTGTAGCAGGAGACTGCTGCCAAACAGTTTCTAACTTCCATCAGTAGCATGCATTTGCTTGGCCATTAGACATCACACTGTGCTTCAAGTGAACATTTTTTAAATAGCATCAATTGCATGTATTTGTGTTCAAAAAGCAGCAATTTTTATCAATAACGGTGAAAAATAAGCAGTAAGACCATTCAGAACTGTTTTAGTCAATTCAGTTTTAACCATTCAGGCTAAGTGATGCCACATATGGCCAGGAGTGAAAATTTTAAAAATTCACAAGACAGAAAGTACCAAGAATTTGAAAGCATCAACAATCATCTTGAATGTTAAAATGAAAATGAACTAATACACAGTTTTATAGTACAGTACTGTGGTAGTACTGGTAGTACAGTATTCTAATTTCTGCATTTAATTTAAATACACAATTTGAATGAGATTCCTAGATGGTATATTGCCTCCCAGGTGTCAGGATCTAGAACATCTCAGATCAAGCCCTCAGTATTCTTAAGTGGGAGGCTGAGCAGCCAAAGGTCCTAGTCTATGGCGCTAAAGGGGGAGGGGTGGCATTACCAGTCAGGGAAAATGTCATGGCACTGCTCAGCCAGAACAGACAGCAGAAACTGTCTAGTGAGGCTTTATGGGTGAAACAGAGCAGTAAGAAAGATATGACCATGTTAATGGGGCGATATTATAAACCACCCAACAGTTTGTGGGATTTTCAGGAACAAATTTGTAGAGAGATTGCAGGTTGTTATAGCAGATGATTTTAAACTTTCCACATATTGACTGGAACTCCCACACTAAAAGAACTAGATGAGATAGAGTTATCAAATGCGTTCAGGAAAGTCTCCTTAATCCCAGTGAGAGGTCCCAGTGAGAGACTGTGCAATACTTGATCTCCTACTAGGAGGAGAGGGCAAGTGACATAAGTTTGTGGAGGGGAACACTTTGCATCTAGTGATTATAATGTCATTAGGTTCAAAGTAAACAAGAGAAAAGATAGGTTTTGTCCCTGGGTTGAGATTGTAAATTGGGGAAATTTTGATGGTATCATAAATGATCTGTCAAGTGTGGAAGGCCTTTAAAAGTGAAACTTTGAGAGTACAAAGCTTGCATGTGGTTGGCAGAATAAAAGGAAAAGATAACAGGTTTGGGGAACCTTGGCTTTCAAAAGATATTGAGGCCCTAGTTAAGAAACAGAAAGGAGGTGAATAGGAGGTAGGAACAAATTAGGTGCTTATGGAGTATAAGAAATGCTAGAGAACACTTGAGAAATAAATCAGGAGGGCTAAGAAAAAGCACGAGGTTGCCCTAGTAGACCAGGTAAATGAGAATCCTACAAGATTCTGCAGATATATTAAGAGCAAAAGGATAGCAAGGAGCAACATTGGTCCTCTGGAAGATCAGAAGGGTAATCTAAATGTGGCACCAAAAAAAATGGGATAGATCTTAAATGGTTTTTTTTGCATCTGTATTTATTTGGAAGACAGACATAGAATCTATAGAAGTAACCAAAGTAGCAGTGAGGTCATGGACTGTATACAGATTACAGAGGAGGTAGTGTTTGCTGTCTTGAGGTAAATTAAGATGGATAAATTCCCAGGGCCTGACAAGGTGTTCCATCGGATCATGTGGGAGACAAGTGCAGAAATTGCAGGGGCCCTTGCAGAGATATTTTAGTCATCCTTAGCAACAGGTGAGGTACTGGTGGATTTGAGGATAGCTAATGTTGTTTCACTGTTTAAGAAAGGCTCTAAAAATAAACCAGGAAGTTACAGGCCAGTGAGCAGACATCAGTTATGGGAAAGTTATTGGAAGATATTTTAAGGAAAAGGATATATGAGTAGTTGGATAGACATGGACTGATTAAGGATAGTCCGCATGGCTTCGTGCATGGTAGGCCATGTCTAACTAACCATATAGAGATTTTCAAGTAAGTTACCAGGAAATAGGATGAAGGCAAGGCAGTGAATGTTGTCTACATGGACTTTAGCATAGCATTTGACAAGGTCCTGCATGGGAAGTTGGCCAAGAAGCTTCAGTTGCTTAGCATTGAAGATGAGGTAGTTAATTGGATTAGACATTGGCTTTGTGGAAGAAGCCAGAGTGGTAGTGACCTCTGGTTGGAGGCCTGTGACTACTGGTGTGCCTCAAGGATCAGTATTGTTTGTCATCTATATCAATGATTTGGATGTTAATGTGGTTAACTGGATCTGCAGATTTGTGGATGACACCAAGATTGGTGGTGTAGTGGACAGTGAGGAAGACTATCAGAACTTGCAGTGGGATCTACATCAGCTGGAAAAATGGCAGATGAAATTTAATGCAGATGAGTGAGAGGCGTTGCACTTTGGTAGGAGCAACCAAGTCATACACAGTGAAAGGCAGAGCACTGAAGAATGCAGTATAACAAAGGGGTCTGGGAATATAGGTCCATAATTCATAATGCACAGGCAGATAGGGTCTTAAAGAAAGCTTTAGGCACATTTGCCTTCATAAATCAAAGTATCGAGTACAGGAGATGGGGTGTTATGTTGAAGAGGCCTAATTTGGAGAATAGTGTGCAGTTTTGGTCACTTACCTACAGGAAAGATATAAAGGTGGAAAGCGTACAGAGAAAATTTACAAGGATGTTGCTGGAACGGAAGAACCTGTGTTATAAGGGAAGATTGATTATGTTAGGACATTATTCCTTAGAATGTAGAAGATTCAGAGGAGATTTGATAGAGGTATACAAAGTTATGAGGGGCATGGATAGGGTAAATGCAAGCAGGCTTTTTCCAATGCAGTTGGGTGGGACTACAGCTAGAGGTCATGGGATAAGGGTGAAAAGTGAAAAGTTTAAGGGGAACATGAGGGGAAACTTCTTCACTCAGAGAGTCATGAGAGGGTGGAACAAGCTGTCAGCACAAGCAGTGCATACGAGCTCAATTTCAACGTTTAAGAGAAGTTTGGATAGCCACATGGATGGCAGGGATATGGAGGGCTGTGGAGTTTGATGGGACTAGGCAGTTTAAATGGCTCAGCAGAGATTAGATGGGCCAAATGTAGTGTTTCTGTGCTGCACTTTTCTATGACTCTAATGTGGTGTTGGGGTAATATCAGTGAAACCTACTGAACATTGAAAGGCCTAGATAGAGTGGACACAGAGAGGACATTTCCAATAGAGTAAACACGAGGAAATCTGCAGATGCTGGAAATCCAAACAACAACACACACAAAATGCTGTTAGAACACAGCAGGCCAGGCAGCATCTATAGGGAGAAGTCCAATAGAGTGATAGTTTAGGACCAGAAGGCATGGCCTCAGAATAGAAAACATCCCTTTAGAACAGAGATGAAGAGGATTTTTTTTTTTTTTTTAAAGTATAAATCAGAGGATAGTGAATCTATGGAATTCATTGCCACAGATGGCAGTGGAGGCCAAGTCAGTGGGTTCATTTAAAGCAGAGGTTAATAAATTCTTGATTGGTAAGGGAATCTTACTCATCAGGAGCATTAAATATTACAGGGAGAAGGCAGGTAAGTGAAGTTAGGAGGAATAAATCAGCCATGACTGAATGGCAGAACATACTTAATGTGCCGAATGGTCTAATTCTGCTCCTATCTCTTAAGGTCCAAGATAAGTGACCTCAGCTAGGCACTCTAGTCCACTTTAATAGCATCTCACACTTTACATATTTACATATACCAAGTTTTCAAGATGGCTATCAACCAAAAAAAGAGTTGCAAACATTGATATTTATGACAATTATTAACAGTTAGACAATAATAGTGAGTGCACAGGGTTCTGGATTTCTACCATTCACAGGAAAGCAATGAGCATTTTGCTGCAGTTTTCAACTTCTTATTTGTGTGAACAAGCTTTTTCTTGTTTAACTAGCAAGGATAAAAAATTGTCTCATTTCAGTTGAAGGTGAAGTCCGTGTATGCTTATCTCAAGTTCGACCCTGGATTGAGTATTTGGGCGACAAAAATAACCACAGGTTTCACATGCTAGGCCTTCATTTGAGCTGGATCGTGTCACTTAGTAAGAAAATGTTTTTTCAAATTCTTGTATAAAATTGTCTTAAGCTGTATTTTTATTTATATTGCTTTGGATTATAGTTTTTAGTAAGTAAGTTTACTATTCAACATTTTCAATAAATATTCATATTGTAAATAGTAGTAATTAAAATCAATTTACAACCTTTATTTAAATTAAATCTGCCAATCTTACCTTTAGAAAAATTAAGTCCCATTTTGGCTTAAGCTAGTTATTTAACAAACATTTATTTTGTTTGCCTTATGAGTTTTAAAAATTTATGAAAGGGAAAGAAAGAATAATTTCAAGAAAGGCAAGCTAAGCTTAACTACCTGTTATTTCAAGGTTGGCTAAAAATTTATTCTCTCCTCAAAAGAGCATTGACAATTATTATTGGATTACTGATCATGCCAATGTACTGTAAGCTGTAGATACAATAATTTTTACGTAGGGGTTCCCTGAGGCCTGAAAATTGTTTCAAGGCTTCCTCCAAGGCAAAGAGGTTGAGAAAGGCTGATATAGATGGTAGCCTAAAAAAAAAATTGTGTTATTGCAGCTCAGTATTTTTACCTTAAAAAACAATATAGAATCCAGAGGAAAAGCTGCAGCTAGGTCAGCCAGAAACCAGGTTTTGATGTAGTGTTTTGCAATATCTTTTGGATTCAAAATGACCACCTGGGGTAAAAGCAAGCACAGATGTTACTGTATTCAAGTTCCACATGTAGAGTATTAAGGAAATGACTTTTGTACAACCAAGTTAAATTACAATTTATTACAAGCAACAACCAATTAGATATCTTTTGGTTTCTTCTTTAAGAAAACAGCAACCATATAATGTAAATGGCAAAACAAAAGTTTAATTACATAATACATTTCAAAGAAAAAATTATCAATTGTTACATAGATGCAAGAAAATGCAATATAAACTATAGAAAATATAAAAATACAAACAATTAAGGCAATATCTATACTGAAATAAATACTGATATCCCCAAGTTTCCTTATTATACTCAACTTATTTGAAATATTGTTGTCTATTAAGTACTGCCTTAAAATTTCCTCTTTATCAATGGATTTACAATTGCTTGATTAACAGATTTTTGCTTCAAAGTCATTGAATTTATCTTTTGCCGTCATGAATACTATAAGATTGACTCTCCACACAAAGGAATACTTCAACCACTATTTTCCATCTACAAACTTATTTCTTGAAGTGTGTTCCAGGAACATATCCCTGTCAAAAATTGAGAAATCACTGCAGTTGATGAGAGGAAGTCAAGAGCATGCAATATTAGGCTAGGCATTTTTCTTTCACAATTTTCTGGGTTTTGTTCTTTCAAATACCAAGTAGGAAGAAGGGCCTGCAAATGCACAGTGTATCAGTAAAAAACAATTTTTCTGATTTGTCCTGATCAGTTGTTATTGTTCTACCCAATTGAAGTAAATCAACAAATTATACATTGATATTGAATTTCCTTCTCATTATCTGTGATGCAAAATAAACAAGTATATACATTAAGAAAACATTAGACACCATGGATGAAAACTTCCTTATTAAAAAAAAACTTATATTATATTATTTTAAAAAAACTTCCTGCCCTCTCGTGCTGGAGAGGGCAGGAACAGGGAGATAATGGATCTGAATGTGTGGCTGAGGAACTGGTGCGGGAAGCAAGGATTTACATTCTTGGACCACTGGGATCTGTTTTGGGGTAGGGTTGAATTGTACAAAAGGGACGGGTTGCACCTTAATAGGCGGGGGACCAGCATTCTGGCAGACAGGTTTGCCACTGCAACACGGATGTGTTTAAACTAAGTAGTGGGGGGGGGGGGGGGGGGGGAAGGGGATGAACTGGAAATACAAGGATGGAGTTAAAGGGAAAGTGAAAATACGAAAAGTTAAAAAGGACAACAGAATCAATGGAGTAGAAAGCTCAAGAAGAGATCATACAGTATGGCCAAGTGAAATAGGAATTGATATGAAAGGAGAGGGGAGTACCGAATTAAAAGTATTATATATGAATGCACGAAGTATAAGGAATAAAGTAGATGAGTTTGAGGCTCAGTTGGAAATTGGCAAGTACGATGTTGCGGGAATAACTGAGACATGGCTTCAAGCGGATAGGGCCTGGGAAATGAATATTCAAGGCTATACATCTTATCGAAAGGACAGACTGACTGGCAGAGGGTGTGGGGTGGCTCTGTTGGTGAGGAATGATATTCAGTCCCTTGCGAGAAGGGACATAGAATCTGGGGATGTAGAGTCAGTATGGATAGAATGAGAAATTCTAAGGGTAGAAAGACCCTAATGGGAGTTATCTACAGGCCCCCCAAACAGCAGTCTGGATGTAGGGTGTAAGTTGAATGAAGAGTTAAAATTGGCATGTCGCAAAGGTAATGATACAGTTGTCATGGGGGATTTCAACATGCAGGTAGACTGGGAGAATCAGAATGGTACTGGACCCCAAGAAAAGGAGTTTGTGGAGTGCCTCCGAGATGGATTCTTAGAACAGCTTGTACTGGAGCCCACCAGGGAGAAGGCAATTCTAGGTTTAGTGTTGTGCAATGAACCAGATTTGATCAGGGACCTCGAGGTAAAGGAACCATTAGGAGGTAGTGACCATAATATGTTTTAACCTACAATTTGAGAAGGAGAAGGGAAAAATCGGATGTGTCAGTATTACAGTTGAACAAAGGGAACTATGGAGCTATGAGGGAGGAGCTGGCCAAAGTTCAATGGAACAATACCCTAACTGGGAAGACAGTGGAACAACAATGGTAGGTATTTCTGGGAATAATGCAGAAGGTGCAGGATCGGTTCATTCCAAAGAGGAAGAAAGATCCTAAGGGGAGTAAAGGGAGGCCGTGGCTGACAAGGGAAGTAAAGGGCAGTGTAAAAATAAAAGAGAAGTATAACATAGCAAAGATGAGTGGGAAACCGGAGGACTGGGAAGCTTTTAAAGAGCAACAAAAGATAACAAAAAAGGCAATACGTCGAGAAAAAAATGAGGTATGAAGGTAAACTAGCCAAGAATATAAAGGAGGATAGTAAAAGCTTCTTTAGGTGTGTGAATAGCAAAAAGATAGTTAAGACCAAAATTGAGCCATTGAAGACAGGAACGGGTGAATTTATTATGGGGAACAAGGAAATGACAGATGAGTTGAACAGGTACTTTGGATCTGTCAATAGACAATAGGTGCAGAAGTAGACCATTCGACCCTTCGAGCCTGCACCACCATTCTGAGATCATGGCTGATCATCTACTATCAATACCCGGTTCCTGCCTTGTCCCCATATCCCTTGATTCCCCTATCCATAAGATACCTATCTAGCTCCTTCTTGAAAGCATCCAGAGAATTGGCCTCCACTGCCTTCTGAGGCAGTGCATTCCAGACCCCCACAACTCTCTGGGAGAAGAAGTTTTTCCTTAACTCTGTCCTAAATGACCTACCCCTTATTCTCAAACCATGCCCTCTGGTACTGGACTCTCCCAGCATCTGGAACATATTTCCTGCCTCTATCTTGTCCAATCCCTTAATAATCTTATATGTTTCAATTAGATACCCTCTCAATCTCCTTAATTCCAGCGTGTACAAGCCCAGTCTCTCTAACCTCTCTGCATAAGACAGTCCGGACATCCCAGGAATTAACCTCGTGAATCTACGCTGCACTTCCTCTACAGCCAGGATGTCCTTCCTTAACCCTGGAGACCAAAACTGTACACAATACTCCAGGTGTGGTCTCACCAGAGCCCTGTACAAATGCAAAAGGATTTCCTTGCTCTTGTACTCAATTCCCTTTGTAATAAAGGCCAACATTCCATTAGCCTTCTTCACTGCCTGCTGCACTTGCTCATTCACCTTCAGTGACTGATGAACAAGGACTCCTAGATCTCTTTGTATTTCTCCCTTACCTAACTCTACACCATTCAGATAATAAACTGCCTTCCTGTTCTTATCCACTCCCAAAGTGGATAACCTCACACTTATTCACATTAAACGTCATCTGCCAAGTATCTGCCCACTCACTCAGCCTATCCAAGTCCCCGTGAATTCTCCTAACATCCTCATCACATGTCACACCGCCACCCAGCTTAATATCATCAGCAAACTTACTGATGTTATTTTCTATGCCTTCATCCAAATCGTTAACGTAAATGGTAAACAGCTGTGGTCCCAATACCGAGCCCTGTGGCACCCCACTAGTCACCACCTGCCATTCCGAGAAACACCCATTCACCGTTACCCTTTGCTTTCTATCTGCCAACCAGTTTTCTATCCATGTCAATATCTTCCCCCCAATGCCATGAGCTCTGATTTTACCCACCAATCTCCTATGTGGGACCTTATCAATTGCCTTCTGAAAATCGAGGTACACTACATCTGCTGGATCTCCCTTGTCTAACTTCCTGGTTACATCCTCGAAAAACTCCAATAGATTAGTCAAGCATGATTTGCCCTTGGTAAATCCATGCTGGCTCGGCCCAATCCTATCACTGCTGTCTAGATATGCCACTATTTCATCTTTAATAATGGACTCTAGCATCTTCCCCACTACTGATGTTAGGCTGACAGGATGATAGTTCTCCGTTTTCTCCCTCCCTCCTTTCTTAAAAAGTGGGATAACATTAGCCATTCTCCAATCCTCAGGAACTGATCCTGAATCTAAGGAACATTGGAAAATGATTACCAATGCATCCGCAATTTCCAGGGCCACCTCCTTTAGTACCCTAGGATGCAGACCATCTGGACCTGGGGATTTGTCAGCCTTCAGTCCCATCAGTCTACTCATCACCGTTTCCTTCCTAATGTCAATCTGTTTCATTTTCTCTGTTACCCTATGTCCTTGGCCCATCCATACATCTGGGAGATTACTTGTGTCTTCCCTAGTGAAGACAGATCTAAAGTACTTATTAAATTCTTCTGCCATTTCTCTGTTTCCCATAACAATTTCACCCAATTCATTCTTCAAGGGCCCAACATTGTTCTTAACTATCTTCTTTCTCTTCACATACCTAAAAAAGCTTTTGCTATCCTCCTTTATATTCCTGGCTAGCTTGCGTTCATACCTCATTTTTTCTCCCCGTATTGCCTTTTTAGTTAAGTTCTGTTGTTCCTTAAAAATTTCCCAATCATCTGTCTTCCCACTCACCTTAGCTCTGTCATATTTCCTTTTTTTTTTAAAAATGCTATGCAATCTCTGACTTCCTTTGTCAACCACTGTGGCCCCTTTCCCCCCTTTGAATCCTTCCTTCTCCGGGGGATGAACTGATTTTGCACCTTGTGCATTATTCCCAAGAATACCTGCCATTGCTGTTCCACTGTCTTTTCTGCTAGGATATCCATCCAGTTAACTTTGGCCAGCTCCTCCCTCATGGCTCCATAGTCTCCTTTGTTCAACTGCAACACTGACACCTCCGATCTGCCCTTATCTTTCTCAAATTGCAGATAAAAACTTATCATATTATGGTCACTACCTCCTAATGGCTCCTTAACTTCAAGATCGCTTATCAAACCCTGTTCATTACACAACACTAAATCCAGAATAGCCTTGTCCTTGGTCAGCTCTCGTACAAGCTGTTCCAAGAATGCATCACGTAGGCACTCTACAAACTCCCTATCCTGGGGTCCAGCACCAACCTGATTCTCCCAGTTCACCTGCATGTTGAAATCACCCATAACTACTGCGACATTACCTTTGCCACATGCCAATGTTAACTCTTCACTAGGGAAGACACAATCTCCCAGATGTAATAGTGGCCAAAGGAACTAGGGTAAAGGATGAACTGAAGGAAATTTATATTTGGCAAGAAACAGTGTTGGATAGACTGTTGAATCTGAAGGCTGACAAGTCCCCGGGACCTGATAGTCTGCATCCCAGGGTACTTAAAGAGGTGGCTCTAGAAATCGTGGATGCATTGGTAATCATTTTCCAATGTTCTATAGATTCAGGAACAGTTCCTGCTGATTGGAGGGTGGCTAATGTTGTCCCACTTTTCAAGAAAGGAGGGAGAGAGAAAACGGAATTATGGACCGGTTAGCCTGACGTCAGTGGTGGGAAAGATGCTGGAGTCAATTATAAAAGAGGAAATTAAGACACATTTGGATAGCAGTAGAAGGATCAGTCCGAGTCAGCATGGACTTATGAAGGGAAAATCATGCTCGACTAATCTTCTGGAATTTTTTTGAGGATGTAACTATGAAAATGGACAAGGGAGAGCCAGTGGATGTAGTGTACCTGGACTTCCAGAAAGCCCTTGATAAAGTCCCACATAGGAGATTAGTGGGCAAAATTAGGGCACATGGTATTGGGGGTAGAGTACTGACATGGATTGAAAATTGGCTGGCTGACAGGAAACAAAGAGTAGTGATTAACGGGTCCCTTTCGGAATGGCAGGCTGTGACCAGTGGGGTACCGCAAGTTTTGGTGCTGGGACCGCAGCTGTTTACAATATACATTAATGATTTAGATGAAGGGATTAAAAGTAACATTAGCAAATTTGCTGATGACACAAAGCTGGGTGGCAGTGTGAAATGTCAGGAGGATGTTATGAGAATGCAGGGTGACTTGGACAGGTTGGGTGAGTGGGCAAATGTATGGCAGATGCAGTTTAATGTGGATAAATGTGAGGTTATCCACTTTGGTGGCAAGAACAGGAAGGCAGATTACTATCTAAATGGAGTCAAGTTAGTAAAAAGGGAAGTACAACGAGATCTAGGTGTTCTTGTATATCAGTCAATGAAAGCAAGCATGCAGGTACAGCAGGCAGTGAAGAAAGCTAATGGCATGCTGGCCTTTATAACAAGAGGAATTGAGTATAGGAGTAAAGAGGTTCTTTTGCAGCTGTACAGGGCCCTGGTGAGACCCCACCTGGAGTATTGTGTGCAGTTTTGGTCTCCAAATTTGAGGAAGGACATTCTTGCTATTGAGGGAGTGCAGCGTAGGTTCACAAGGTTAATTCCCGGAATGGCGGGACTGTCATATATTGAAAGATTGGAGCGACTGGGCTTGTATACACTGGAATTTAGAAGGATGAGAGGGGATCTGATTGAAACATATAAGATTATTAAGGGATTGGACACACTGGAGGCAGGAAGCATGTTCCCGCTGATGGGCGAGTCCAGAACTAGAGGCCACAGTTTAAGAATAAGGGGTAGGCCATTTAGAACAGAGATGCAGAAGAACTTTTTCACCCAGAGAGTGGTGGATATGTGGAATGCTCTGCCCCAGAAGGCAGTGGAGGCCAAGTCTCTGGATGCATTCAAGAGAGTTAGATAGAGCTCTTATAGATAGCGGGGTCAAGGGATATGAGGAGAGGGCAGGAACGGGGTACTGATTGTGTATGATCAGCCATGATCACAGTGAATGGCAGTGCTGGCTAGAAGGGCCAAATGGCCTACTCCTGCACCTACTGTCTATGGTCTATTAGGAGCTTTCAACTTTGTTACTGGAGGATTAGTTTCTTCACTTTTTTTTCCCTACATCTAACCTCCATATGGCATCAACAATAATGCTAAATAGATTTCAGTAAAAAAGCAAAACAATTATATTTTTATTAAAGAATCTACTTCTCTTTGAAGAATTTGAAGATTTAAATATAAGCAGTCACAGAAATGTTAAAGTTTACAAATAAAATACCAGATATTAACAATTTAGAAGATAAAAGCAAATAGAAATTACATAACATGAAAAACATTCAGATACTGAAAAAACAATTATGATAGTAACTTCCAAGGATATTACAAGAAATGAACTAATAAGTGGCAGCCAAATTTCATGTCAGTAATTATGCATTGATACTTCATGGGGGGTAGGGGAGATCAGCATCAAACAAATTACCATTTTATATAGCAGATAAATATGGGTAGTGGGGTGGAGATACATCTCTACCAAAGGAGGTGAGAGGCAGGTCTCCCTCGGGCAAGGTGTAGCACCTGGTTATCTTACACTCCTCCCCACCCACCCCCCACCAAAATCAGGGTCGCATGCAGTCATGGAAGCAGGTGGTGCATGGTCGTATAAGCAGCTGGTGCATATCAGAATTTCTGGTTATGTGACCACTGACACCAGGCAGACATTCTCTGAAGGGTATTGATAATGTATGGGGTCACCCGTCTTGTAAAGACACTACCAGAAGACAATGGCAAACCACTTTTATAGAAAAATTTGTCAAGAACAATTAAGGTCATAGAAAGACCATGATCACCCACGTCATACAACACAGCACATAACAAACAAATGATAGTAGAAGAGCAAAACTACTTGGTGGTACAAGGTTACACATACATTTTAGCAGATGTTGAATAGTGTGGGTAAATATTGTTAGCCACTGATAGAAAGAGCACAAGCAGTATTCAACTTTTATGTAGCACCAATTTTTTGTATCCTTGTACAGAAAAACATAACATTAGCATGCAGGCAGGTGCAGCAGCAAGAGTGAGTGAGTGAAGAAGTAGCAGAGTACAGTTATGAATAGAGTTATGAAACATTTGTTCAGGAGTATGATCTAGATCTTCAGGAAAGATTATATTTGCCTTGTTTACAGCACAGAAAAGATTCACTGTATTGGTTTTAATAGCTGAACAGATTATTGTATTAAGTTAAGCAGATAAGTTATACATTATCTAGAGATTAGAAAAATAAAAGGAGTTATCATGGAAACATTGATGTTCCTGAGGGGAGTGGAGAGGATAGATATGGAGAAATCATTTTCACTGATAGAGATCTAGAACTATGGAGCACAGCACTGAATGAGTGGTTGCCCATTACAAACATAATGCAAGGTTTCTTCTTTCAAAGGTTTGTGAACTTTTGAAATCTTCTATTCCAGAATGCTGTGTAAACAGAGTTAATCAGCATACTCGAGGTTGAGAAGAATCTTTAGGCTTTTTAGAAATGAGCATTCTGGAGTTGAGCAGAAAGGTGGCATTGAGCTAAGATCACATCCAATTCATTCTGGATAAAAGTCAGGGCATTTTTGACAGGCCATAGTGCTTACTCCAGCTCCTATGTCTTCCTTCTTTATCCCTTAACCAATGGTTCACATACTGTTGTTCACATGTGGTTGCTAGATGCAAACTAACATTTTAAATTTGTTCACAGAGTGCAGGTGTCACTGGATTTATTGCCCACCACTAATTGCATTAAACCAGATCCTATCAAAGGATAATTAACATTGTGGGCCTAGGGTAACATACTGGGCAACAACAGTATTACTAAACCTAAAGTTTGCAAGTTATGAATCACAAAAAGAGAATAGTAATTAAAGCATAAAATCATTGGACATCCAAAACATAGTTTAAGTTGTTGCAATTTATAATTTTTATGTATCAGTGCATTCTACAGGCAAGGTATTTTGCAAATACTGCAACATGTTGAAATAAATGATTTGCAGCCTTTTCATTAATTATGCTTCAATACACATTTAGGATCGTTCCATTTCTTACCTCTGGATCTTCAGTAGAGATGCCCACTCTAAAATTTATAATGATGTCAACAAGATAAAAAATGTCAGATGCAAAACTGAAGCCTCGCCAAACAAATGTTTTTATTCCTTGATCATGGTCAAAGAAAGTAATCCCAAGTGGTGTAAAAGTAAGATTGAGGAATGTAAGCACCAATTTAAACATGACATAGTAAGTCCTATAAATGGAAAAAGCAACCACATTATTTAATGTCAGCAGATATTAACAATAAGTAATTTATAAACAATAATAAATATCTGAAATTATTCCAAAATACTCTAAATGAATTCTTGCTCATTCCATCCCAATTTTAAGATTTCAGGAATTTATGAACTAACCTGTCACAAAGTGTATACAATATCTCATAAGCAAATGCACTCTCTATTTTCACCAAAATCTTCAATTTCAAGTTCACTTCATTATCAGACTGCCTGAAACACCAAGGCTAATAATGTTAACATCCCTGTCAGAATATGTAGAGGAGGCTTGACCTAAATTTAGCAGTGAGTGATCACTTTAATAATAAACTGCAAAATAAAAAGCCTCAAGGGGCCATAAGAGAGAATGAATACTTAACAAGGTAACTGAGGACTAGGAGCAACTGGCTGAGGCTAGCTGGTTTGATGGGTGAACAAGTACAGTGGATGAGAGCTGGATTTAAATAGGCTGCAAGTGATGAGTTGGAAATGAGTGGCAGGTGACTCCTGTTAGCTGGTTAGAAACTGGGAGGCACCTGCCTGTGCAGGCCTGACAATCCCAACTTACCCTTGACAAGGTGGTGGTTAACCACTTTCCTGAACAATGATGAAGGACAGGTGATAGATTTCCTACTCAGGGCACTATAGAACTTGTAGGTGGTAGTACTGCCTTTATTACCTTTGGTAGAAGAGATCAGGGATTTGGGAGGTATGATCAGAATGGTCTGAGTAATTGCAGTAAATTCTGTAAATGCAATAGCTGAAATCATGTGTGCCAGCAATATTGCAAAAAACATTCAGGATGGTAAGTAGGATGCTAATCAAGCAAACTGCTGAGTCTTGGATGTTCTCTTGTGAGTTGTTGGTGCACTCATGCAGACAAACAGAGAATATTCAACCTTACCACTGGTGTGTACTTTGTACATGGTGGAAACACTTCAGGATGTCACTCACTAAAGCATACCAGCATCTGATCTGGTTTTGCCACTACATCATTTATATAGCTGGTCCAGTTGAATATCTAGTCAGCAATCAGATTTCTAATAATAGGCAATTCAATTATAGTAGTGCTATTGAATGTCAAGGGTGTATGGTTAGAAAATTTCTTGCTGAAGATGGTCAATCCCTATGTTACTTGTATCTTGTCACATCAGCCCATACTTGTGCATTAGACCATAAGAAATATGAGCAGAATTACACCATTCAGCTTGTTCTGCCATTCCATCATAGCTAATATATTATCCCTCTCAACCACATTCTCCCTCCTTCTCCCTGTAATGTTTGATGCACTAACTAATCAAGAACCTATAAACCGCTACTTTAAATACACTCACTGACTTGGCCTCCATAGCCATTTGTTGCAATGAACTCCACAGATTCACTACCCTCTAGCTTCAGAAATTCCTCTTCGTCTCTGTTCTAAATGGACGCCCCTCTATTCTGATGCTGTGCCCTCTGGTCCTAGACTATTATTGAGTTCTTGCCACATGCCAACAGCTTCAGTGGCTAAACAATGCAAATGAAATTGATCATTGAGAAATTATCAGTGAACATTCCCATTGTCATTGATGAAGTAACAGCAGATGGTTGGGCCTGGGACATTGCCTTGAGGAATTCTTGCAGTGATTGACTTTCAAGAATCACAACTATCATTCTTTGTATGAGGTATGACTCCAACCACTGAAGTGTGGTGCTCATTCATTTCAATTCTACATGGACATTTTGATGTAAGTATCAGTCATTTATTACTCTCATCTCACTTCTGGAAACAGTACTTTGGTCCATATTCACACCAAGGCTGTGATGAGATCTGGAGCCAAATGGCAACCAGGCAAAATCCAAGCCAGGTTTTGGTGACCAAGTTATTACTGAAGAAGTGCCAAGTAACAGCACTGTTGAAGTCAGCTTCCACCACTTTGCTAAACTGCAAATTCATTGCATGGTAACTAGTGAAAAAAGGGAAAACACTAATGGTTGATATCATTTCTTGCATAAAGCATTTCGGGATGTATACTGTATACATTTCTCTGACATTAAATGTAACCTTTGAACCTTCGAAGGAAGCTGGTTGTTTTTGTTGGGTGTTCATCATCTCATCACCATTGGAGTTATTTAGGGCAATATCCTCTGTCCACTGTCTTCAACTACTTCTTCCATCATAGTGTCAGAGGAGAGAGGTTCACTGATGCTTACAAAATGTTCAAGTCCCATTGTATTTCCTCAACAAAATGCAATAACTAATACTTGATGCAGCAAAACTTGAGACAGCATTTAAGCAGCAGCTAAAAAGTATCTAGTAACATTTGCATCATACAAGTCCCAAGCAATGACAATGACCAGCAAAACAAAATCTAATACTCCAACACTTGACATTTAATTAAACTGCCATAACAGAGTACCTGAACTTCAAAATTCTGGGGGTTACCATTAGTGGGGAATTTAACAGAACTGGCTACAAAAACAGTGGGTCCATAAGACACTTTCTCAGTATACTGTGCACAAATACACTACAGCATTGCCTACATTTCAACACTTTCAGAAGTACTTCATTGCCTGTAAAAATCTTATAAAAGGTGCTGAATAAATGAAGTTTCCTTCTGTGATTCTCTTCCTGTAGCACTTAACAGTACGTCAGCCATTTGTTAACAGCATATAAGTCATCAGCATTTCCCTCCTTCCCTTTGTTCTTTCTTAAATATTTTTTCCTGGTAGATTGTTGTAAATTTCAATGCATGGAGCTGTGGCCATCAAAGCTAATCTTCTTTCTCTCCATATGAGTTTACTAATCTAGAGTCATAAAGTTATAGAGCACTACTGCACAGAAACAGGCCTATCACCCCATCTAGTCCATACTGAACTATTGTTCTGCTTGGTGCCATTGACCTGCTGTGAAATGTGTTTCTTTTATTTATTGTCTTTGTCTAAAATTTCTAGAATCAACCTTTTACTACCACAAGTTTAAATATGAGGCTTGTCAACTAGAAAACTCATTCTGGATATTATCTCTAAAATATTGCATTGCTAATTCTGTTTTCTATGCACTTTCTTTTGACCGATTTCTATGGTAGCTTTCATGACTATAGCTCTATAACCCAATGAAGCAATTTACCGAGTACTAAAATCCAAGCCAATTTGCTGCAACGGCTTACAGCAGGACTCCATAAACTAAAATGTAATAATTCAATCAGACGTTAAAGCCAGCAGCCACATTTTAAATGTAATAGAAACAGTATTTAGTCATAGTTTCTTCAAAGTTAATCTGATTAATCTGTGGTTTTATCAAAAACATAAATTTCCTTCTTGTTCTATTCCTAATGTCCCCACAGAAGAAAAAGGTAAATTAAGCAGAACAAAATTACAAAGTACTAAAGCTGAATTGTTGCATTTGTCTGCCTAAGCAGCTTGAGAATCAACTGCAACCCAAAGATTAAATTCCAGTCAAGCAGCTGGCATATGTCAATACAGATCATTTTAGGTAGTCCCTCGTGATTGAGGATCACATTTCCACTGCTGTTCTTGGTCTAGAGTGGGTGACACCAATGCAGGGCCTACAGACTTGATGTCAAATGAGACTGCGGGTGTTTTACAGGGTGGGGTGGGTGGGTAGTTGTCAGGTACATTTTTCCTACAGTTTACGTGGGACTTCTTTCTGCACCTAATGTGCTCCTTTCAAGTTTTAAACACATTAACAAATGTTGCTTCTCCACTTTGAGCAGTCATAAGATGGTGGTTTCCAAGAGTCAAAGGGACATTGTTGTTTTAAAAGGAAGACTTGAGAACATCTTGAATTAATTCCTTGCTTCTCTTGGCAATCTCTTGTCAAAACTTAGACAGAGTGCCTATTTTTGGCTTTTGCTGTAGGGCATGTAAACAAAGTGGATTGCCCAAAAACACCAACTACGTGTAATTAGGGTCTCAATGCTGGGAACTTGGCTTAGGATAAAGTTCTCATCTTCTTATTTATCCTTGCAGTAAATTAGGTGGATTTTATGCTGCATCTGTTCCTAGGATGAAGCTTTCCTTTCCAGAACATCAGAGATGTGCTCCTTCTTCAAAAAACAATCCTTCCTCCTCCAATGATGCTGACTTCACCTGCATCTCCTCCATTTTGCAGACATCTGGCCTCACCCCATCTTCCCACCCCCCCCCCCCCTTAACAGGGATAGAGTTCCTCTTTTCCCTGCTTACCATCCATTAACTGTAGTAGTAATAGGGGATTCCAAAGTTAGAGGAGCAGAAAGCAGATTATGTGGACATGAAAGAGACACCCGGATGGTATGTTACCTCCCAGGTGCTAGGGCCAGGGATCTCTCAGATCAGATCCATGGCATTCTAAAGGGGAAGGATGAACAGCTGTAAGTCATGGTACATATTGATACCAACAACATAGGTAGGAAAAGGGAGGAGGTACTGAATAAAGTATATAGGGAATTAGGCAAAAGATGAAAAGCTGGGCCTCCAAGGTAGGAATCTCTGGATTCCTGCCTGTGCCACATGCCAGTGAGGGTATGAATAGGATGATTTTGCAGATGAATGTGTGGCTGAAGAATTGGTGCAGGGAGCCAGGTTTCAGATTTCTAGATCATTAGGATCTCTTTTGGGTAAGGTATGACCTGTACAAAAAGGATGGGGTACACCTGAACCTGAGGGAGACCAATATCCTCATGGGCAGGTTTGCTAGAGCTGATGAGGAGGGTTTAAACTAATTTGGCAGGGGCATGGGAACCAGAGCGATAGGGCTCGGGATGGACCAATAGGTATAAAAGTAAATGCAGTGTGTAATGAGATTGTGAGGAATGACATACAGAAGTTCGGGCAAAACTGCTATGGCTGGAAGCTCCCACCTGCTTCAAGAGGGCAACAGTTATACCAGTGCCCAAGAAGAGTATAGTGTGAACTGCCTTAACAACTATTGTCCAGTAACACTCACATCTACAGTGATGAAATGCTTTCAAAGGTTGGTCATGGCTAGAATCAACTTCTGCCTCAGCAAGGTTCTGGACCCACTGCAATTTGCCTATCGCCACAATAAGTCTACAACAGACACAACCTCAATAGCTCTTTATGTGGCCTTAGGTCTTCTGGATAATACTAACACCTATGTCAGGATGCTGTTCATTGACTATAGCTCAGTGTTTAGCACCATCATTCCGACAGTCCTGATTGAAAAGATACAGAACCTTGGCTGCTGTACCTCCCTCTGCAATTGGATCCTCAACATCCTAAATGGAAGATTACAATCTGTGTGGATTGGTAATAACATCTCCTCCTCATTGACAATCAACACTGGCAAATCTCAGGGATGTGTGTTTAGTCAACTGCTCTCCTCTCTCTATACCCATGACCATGTGGCTAGGTATAGCTCAAATGCTATCTATAATTTTGCTAATGATACAACCATTGTTGGCAGAATCTCAGATGGCGACAAGACGGCGTACAGGAGCAAGTTGAGAGGTGTCATAGCAACAACCTTGCATTCAACATCAGTAAGACCAAAAAGAACTGATAGTGAACTTCAGAAAGGATAAGATGAGGGAATACAATCCTCATAGAGGGATCAGAAGTGGAGAGAGTGAGTAATCTTAAGTTTCTGGGTGTCAATATCTCTGAGAATCTACCCTGATCCCAAAATATTGATCCAGCTATAAAGAAGGCAACATAGCAGCTATATTTCATTAGGAGTTTGAGGAGATTTGGTTTGTCACCTGAAACACTTGAAAACTTCTACAAATGTACCATGGTGGGCATTCTAACTGGCTGCATGGATTGGGGGGGGGGGGGGGCTACTGCAAAGGATCGAAAAAAACTACAGAAAGTTGTAAAATTAGTCAGCCCCAACATGGGTACTAGCCTCTGTAGCATCCGAGACACCTTCAAGGAGAATTGCCTCAGAAAGGTGGCGTTTATTATTAAGGACCCCCATCACCCAGGACACCTCTTCTCATTATTACCATCAGGAAGGATGTACAGAAGCCTGAAGGCACACACTCAGTGATACAGGAACAGCTTCTCCCCCTCTGCCATCTGATTTCTAAATGGACATTGAACCCACTTTTTTATTATTTCTGTTTTTGCACTATTTTAAATTTAACTATTTAATATACATATATATATACTTACCGTAACTGATTTTTTTCCTATATTTGTCACGTATTACATTGTACTACTGCTGTTAACAAATTTCAAGACATATGCCAGTGATATTAAACCTGATTCTTCCCCTGAAAAAATGCAAGCAGTGGGATGATTTAAAGTGTAACAGGGGGCCAAAATAGGGGGGGGGCAAAAAGGTGATGAATACAGGACTGAAGGCATTATATTTGAATGCATGCAGTATATGGAATAAGGTAGATGATCTTGTGAAGGTTCAGAATGGCAGGTATGGTGTTGTGATATCTTCGAGTTGTGGCTGAAAAATCATAGATGTGAGCTTAACATCCTAGGTTATATATTGTAGGACAGGCAGGTAGGCAGAGGGGGTTGGGTAGCCATGTCAGTAAAATAAATTAAATCAAATCATTAGAAAGAAATAGGATTAGACACTGTAGAATCCTTGTGAGTAGAGTTAACAAACTTCAAGGGTTCTAAAAAAACCTGATGGGAGTTATATACAGACCTCTGAACAGTAGCCAGGATGTGGGGTACAAATTACAATGGGAATTAGAAAAGACTTGTAAAAAGGACAATGTTGCGATAATCATGGGGGATTTCAATATGCAGATAGAAAGGGAAAATCCAGTTTGCACTGCATCCCAAGAGGAGGAGTTTGTAAAATACCTATGAGTTGGCTCTTTAGAGCAGCTTGTGTTTAAGCCCACTAGGGGAATGAAAATTCTGTATTGGGTATAATGACCCAGATTTGATCAGGAAGCTTAAGTAAAGAAACCCCCTAGGAGGCAGTGATCATGTAAGACCATAAGATGTAGAAGCAGAATTTAGGCCATTTAGCCCATCGAGTCTGTTCCGTCATTTCATCATGCCTTATTCAATTTTCCTCTCATCCTCAATCTCCAGCCTTTTCCCCATATACCTTCATGCCCTGACCAATCAAGAATCTATCAGCGGAATTCACTTAAGTATGATAGAATTCACACTGCAGTTTGAGGAGCTGAAATTGGATGTACCAGTATTAAGTGGAATAAAGGGAATTACAAAGGCATGACGAGGAGCTGGCCAAAGTTGATTGAAAAGAGACGCTAGCAGGGATGATAGCAGAACAACAATGGCTGGTGTTTCTGGGGAAATTCAGAAAGTGTAGGATAGATACATCCTGAAGATTAAGAAGTATTCTAAAAGGATGGTGAAGTAACCATAGCTGACAAAGGAAGTCAAAGACAGCATTAAAGCAAAAGAGAGGGCATATAATATAGCATAAATTAGTGAAAAGGTAGAGGATTGAGAAGGTTTTAAAAATCAACAGAAGGTGACTAAAAAAGCCATAAAAAGATGAAATATGAAGGTAAACTAGCCAATAGTAGAAAAGGATACAAAAAGTTCTATCATATATATAAGGAGAAAAGGGAGACGAGAGAGGAGTTGATATTGGATCGTTGGAAAATTATGCTGGAGAGGTAGTAAAGGGGGACAAAGAAATGGCAGAGAAACTTAATCAGTATTTTGTGTCAGTCTTCACTGTGGAAAACACTAATAGCAAGCCAGAAATGCGAGAGTATCAGGAAGTAGAAGTGATTGTCATTGCTATTACTAAGGAGAAGGTGCTTGGGCAACTGAAAAGTCTGAAGATAGATAGGTCACCTGGACTAGATGGACTACATACACCCTGTGGTTCTGAAAGAAGTAGCTGAAAAGATTGTGGAGCCCTAGTAATTACCTTTCAAGAATCACTGGTCTCTGGAATGTTTCTGTGGATTGGAAAATTGCAAATGTTACACCTTTCACTAAAAAGGGAGGGGGTAGAAGGAAGGAAATTATAAGCGTTTGAAATCAGCTGATTTCAATGGTTGCATAAATGTTGGAAGTCTATTACTAAGGATGAAGTTTCGGGGTTCTTGGAGGCACATGATAAAATAGCCCAAAGCTTGATTTTCTAAAGGGAACTTTGCAAGACAAATCTGTTGGGAGTTCTTTTTGAGGAAAAAACAGGCAGGGTAGACAAAGTGCATGTTGCTTATTTGGATTTTCAGAAAGCCTTTTAAAAAGTGCCACACATAAGGCTGCTTACCGTAGTACTACAGGAAAGGTACTGGAATGGATAGATTAGTTTACTAATGTGGAGGCAAACACTGGGAATAAAGGGGGCCTTATCTGGTTGGCTGCCATGACTAATGGTGTGCTGCAGAGGTCAGTGTTGGGACCACCTTTTTTTCACATTGAGGTGATCTCATTGAAATCTATCAAATATTGTAAGGTTTGGATAGAGTAGATGTGGAGATGTTTCCTATCGTGGGGGAGTCTAGGACCAGAGGGCACAGCTTCAGAATTGAGGGACATCCATTTAAAACAAAGAGGAGGAAAAATTTCTTTAGCCAGATGATGCACCATCAATAACTCTCGGAGACGAGAGGCAAACAATAGGCTTTTATTAGCTGCAAGAGACCGCGATTAGTAGCAAGAGACCACCACACAACATCCTGGAGACTGAGGGAGGAGCAGTGCCTCCAACCGCCTTTAAACAGGGGTCTGTGGGAGGAGCCACAGGAGCAGTCAGCAGAGGGGCGTGTCCAGACAGGTATATGTAGTTCACCACACCAGAGGTGATAAATCTGTGGAATTATTTGCAGCAGATGGCTGTGCAGGCCAGGTCACTGGGTATATTTAAGGCAGAGGTTGATAGGTTCTTGATTAATCAGGTTATGGGTAAGAGGCAAGAGAATAAGGTTAAAAGGATAATAAATCAGCCATGATGGAATGATGGAGCAGACTCAATGGGCCCAATAGCCTAATTCTGCTCCTAGGTCTTATGGTATAACCCCTGTGAAGACTTTCTGGAAAGCAGTTGTCTATTCCCTGAAAAAGGCAGCAGGTTCCTATGAGGTGTCTGTTACTGGACAACAGGTTCATGCTCATACCTTTACCTCCCTACCACTCTCCATTTTCCACAGGGATCACTACCTCTGTGATTCCTTAGTCCATTTGTCCCTCCCCACTAATCTCCCTCCTGGCACTTACTCCTGCAAGTGGAAGAGGTGTTACACCTGCCCATTCACCTCCTCCCTCACCTCCACTCAGGACCCCAATCAACTCTTCCAGGAGAGGCAACACTTCACCTGTAAATCTGTTGGGGTGTCTATTGCTTGTGATGCTCCTGGTGTGATCTCCTCTACATTGGCAATACCCAATATAGATTAGGAAATCACTTAGTCAAGCAACTTTGTTCTATCCACAAAAAGCAGGATTCCCCAGTGGCCCACTATTTTAATTCTGATCTCCAATCACATTCTGACTTGCCAGTCCTAGGCTTCCTCTACTGCCATGATGAGGCCACTCTCAAGCTGGAGGAGTAACGCCTCATATTCTAAATGGGTAGCCTCAAACCTGATGGCATGAAGTTCAATTTCTCAAACTTCCTGGAACTTTTCCCTCTCCCATTCCCCACTCTGGCTCCCCTCTTACCTCTTCTCATCTGCCTATCACCTCCCCTTGGTGCCCTTCCTTTTCGCCTACAGCCCACTCTCCTCTCCTAACAGATTCCTTTATCTACAGCCCTTCGTCCATCATCTCCCAGCTTCTTACTTCATCCCTCCCTTTCCCCACCCACCTGGCTTCACCTATCACCTCCCCTA
This sequence comes from Hemitrygon akajei, assembly GCF_048418815.1. NCBI lineage: Eukaryota > Metazoa > Chordata > Chondrichthyes > Myliobatiformes > Dasyatidae > Hemitrygon > Hemitrygon akajei. Next base: position 42,635,559 of record NC_133128.1, read on the forward strand.
CCTTCTTACTCTGTCTTCTTCCCCCTTCCTTTCCAGTAATGTTGAAGGGTCTTGGCCCAAAATGTCTACTGTTTATTCCTTTCCAAAGATACTGCCTAGCCTGCTAAGTTCTTCCAGTATTTTGTGTGTTCCCCCAGCATTTCCGGCATCATGCAGTATCTCATGTCTGTGTTATAGTTTCTATTGACTAATAACACCTGTATTGTGAATGGCGATTGATCTTGCAAATAAGGAATTCAAACATACAGTTTATCAAATGGCCAATATCCATAACCGTTAGTCAGTTCTGTATAAAATAGCATTTTTAGACTTCAGAACTGGTGACAAGAGCTTCTTGTTCTGTTCTTCTTGTGCACAAATAATATAAAATATGACTGTGGAATGAGTGTGAGTTTCAGAGTCCAGTTAATTGGCGACCATAGTCCATTAGACTATGCATTCTGTGCCACATTCAAAAATTGTGATATTCAAAATTTTTCTCGGTCTGTGAAATCAATATTTTGACATCCTGATCAAGCTCATCATTTCATGACAATGGTGTCCTGAAATTCCCATGTAGTCTGCCAACATCTGCTGGATATCACAAAGTGGGGAGTGGTGAAAGAACAATAAAACTGGTATGTGAAAGCATGAAAGATGGGTGTTAAAATGATGATGGGAAAACAATGCAAGGCAAACATGTATGATGATAGAACTAAAAGTGTTCTAAGATGAAAGGCAAAATAAATACAACATCATTGGCAAGAAAAGCAGAGCCTCTTTAAAGTGGATATTCCTGGAAGAGAAAGGATATCTGAATATTCATCACTGTAACTGGAAAAAATACTGTAAATTCTAGAATTCTGAATTTAAAATGAAAAATGCTGAAAATACCTTACAAATCTAGTTGATCAGAATCGGATTCAGAAAACTCGTTACCGTTTTATCAAAATTAGTTAACATATCTTAAATTGCAGAGAAAAGTGGTGAAAGAACAAAAAGGGCAATGAAAAACAAACAGAAAAATGTCAAATTATGGCGGAGCAAAACGATTTATCAGAACACATTTGAGTGGATTACGAGTGGTAAAGTGTTTACCTTGATGTGCTGTATGGGTGAATGATGAAGGTACCTACGTTTCGAGCGCGTTCGCACTCTTTCAATACCGCGTCTTCACTGCCAAAAACATACAATGTCAGTCTGTTTATTTGAGGCTCTCGTAGTTGCTGCACTAGTTTTAAAATGAACCTGATCGGTATGCAGCGATTTCGTACCGTGTTGCGAGTTTTGGGCTCTTCGTTATTCACAAATTCTAAGCGAACTGGTTCTAGTTTATCCCTTGACATGTTGACGCTAGTTCTTTTGATTATTCCCATTTTAACGCCCAAACTGCTTCTTCTTTTGATTTCTTCATTGTTTTCTGTTTGCCAGTCATTTCCGGCATTTTGACCCATGCTTTGAAGACGAATACCATTAACATCGAGCGCCGTTTGACTATATTCTCCTGTTGCCTTTTCACTCTGGGTCCTTTGACCATTATCTTTCCATAAAGCTTCAAATCCCTCGGTTCTCTCGTCAATTTCTACCCGCTCGTCCCTCACAACTTCGGCTATTTCCCCTTCATCTTCCCTCAGAGCGTCGAACCTTTCTGTTCTTCGACCATCCTCTCCCCGCCTCTCCTTCACACCCTCGGCTTTTTCCCCTTCGTCTTCCTTTAACCCGACCCCGATTCTCTGGCTCTCACCTCCACGAGTCTGACTATTTGCTGCCCTCTCTCCGCCCGTGAACTCGTCCCCCGCTCTGCTCCCCGGTTCTCTGTCCATTTTGGCGCTCAGCCTGTGAGGCGCCGCCGCCGCCGCCGCCAAGCTGGCCCAGGCCGAGCGCGAGTCCAACCGCTCCGACCTTTGAAATGGCAACGTTCCACGACTCACGCTGCCCCCGGTGTAACTGAGGTTCTTTTGCATGTGTGAAGTTTCAGGATTTCGGAAAAGACTGGTTGATTTTTAGGTTTGATTAGTATGCATCTTCGTTTTCGACAGTGAACGTGGTCTGTTTTAAAATGGTGCCGTACGGGAGAGGCAAGAAAATGATGAAAAAATGTAGTCCTCGAGGTAGAGCAATAATGATCAATCAGCTGTGACAGGGAGCCCCAAGAAGAACGTGTAGATTCACCCACATGTAGATATGTTCCTGAAAGGAAACAGAAGAAGAACATATCCATATATGAAGAGAGAAATATGATAATATTGACTTGTTAATAACAGACATCCCACCCTGCAAAAACTCATTTCAGGGAGGTAGCACCATCAATTTGCGGGGGACTCCCGGCAGAGGTGGGATGTCTGCAATAGAGTAGCTCCTTAGCAGCTAGCCAGCTAGTTTAAATAACGTTAGCTATGCCAATGAACGAATGGCTCCTGTTAAACTCACCTAAACATGTCTTTTACATTTTAACCCACCATGGACAATAGAAAAGTCATTGTTGCAAGCAACACTGTCATTATTTTTTACCCCTGTTAGACAGCAGTACACTTTAGTGTAGTCTGGGATGAAGTACATTTTATATTTTCTTTCTTTTGGAACACTCTGTCATGGTGCGCTCTCTCATTAGTTCACTCTCAAAAAAATCAATTTCCGGGATATTGTATATAACTTGCGGGCGTCAGGGAGCCGCTATCAATATGCGGGAGACTCCTGGAACTTCCGGGAGAGGTGGGATGTCTGTAATAAAGAGACTTATCAAGTGGAGAGTTGGTTGACACCATGTACTACTGGAGAGGTATGATATGAGAACATAATGCAGACCTTGACAGTATATTTAAGTCGAAAGTTATTGGAAAATATTACATATTCAAGAGAGGCCAGAAGGTTGAGAAGAATATTGGATTACCACTAGAGCAAAGAGCACGAATCTGAGGAATGAGCAAACAATGGGCTCACAAGAATCAATAATCATCTATAATCTTCTTTGGCAAGACCACAGGCAGTTTTAGAAGAAAACAGAAGGTCACAAGTATTTTAAAGCCATGAAGTTATGAGTCATGTGGGTAGAAAAGACCAAGTGTCTTCCAACAGCTGCTGTGGGAACAAACCAGCCTTAAATATCACGTTGCGCCAGCATTCAAATTCTTAAATAATAAAGGGTAATAGAAATGGTGTGCTATTAGTCTCAATGGTAGGAGGCAAGTTGATGGAGTGGATCCGCTGGATTCCATGTAATGAATTGTGGTGTGAAATCAGGTATAGAAGTTAAGGATCAATTCTAGTCTGGTCATGTTGTTGGCAATATCATTAAAATTCAAAATCATGAATGGACATGGGCATGCCCAGTGGGCAGTAAAAAGAAACAGAAACTGAAGGCAAGAATGAGTTGGTTGGGAGTAGGCCAGTGGTGAGAGTAGAGGCATCAAGCTTTGATGAGAAGAGGCTGAGACCAAGAAACAAGTTAAGATTTGGCCTTGGTTGCCCATTGTACAGTGCAGGCAGGATGGCAGATATGGCACTGGAATGCTCTTCCCATAGGATGTGGGAATTAATGGAACCTGATGGTCTTCCTGATGAGTACACCTGCTGGAAGTGCAGCCAACTACAGCTCATGAAAGACTGCATTAAGGAGCTGGAGTTGGATGAACTTAGGATCATCCGAGAGGCAGAGCAATTGTTAGATATGACTTTTGAGCGGGTGGTTAAACCCGGAGTGCAAAATACAGGGAGTAGATGGGTGAACACCGAGAGAGGTAAAGGGAGAAGGAAGTCAGTGCAGGGTCTTCCTGTGGCCATTCCCTTCAGGAACAGGTGTACCCCTTTGGATACTGCTGAGGAGGATGATCTATCTGGGCAAGGCAGCAGCAGCCAGACCAATAGCTTTGTGGTCTGCTCTGAGCTTCAGAAAGGTAGGGTAAAGTCAGGTGGAGCAATAGTGAGGGAACTCGATAGTTAGGGAGACAGATAGGAGATTCTGCAGCAGTAAAAGAGAAGCCAGGATAGTGTGTTGCCTCCCAGGTGCTAGGATCCAAGATGTCTCTGAGTAGTTGCAGAATATTCTTGAAGGGGAGAGTGAGCAGCTAGAGATCGTGGTACATGTTGGTGCCAATGACATAAGTAGGAGAGGGATAGAGGTCCTGCAGAGTAAGTTTGGGGAGTTAGGAAGGAGGCTGAAGAGCAGGATCTCAAACATGGTAATCTCTACATTACTCCCGGTGCCACAAGCTAGGAAGATAGCACAGACGAATGAGTGGCTGAGGAGATGGTGCAGGGGACAGGGTTGCAAGTTCTTGGATCATTGGAACCTTTTCTGGGGAATGGGTGACCTGTACAAGTGGGATGGGTTGCACCTGAACTGGAGGGGAACCAATATCCTGGAAGGAAGATTTGCTAATGCTATTGGGGAGGGTTTAAACCAGTTTTGCAGGGGAGGGGGACCAAAGTGCAGGGGCAGAGAATGGTGCAGTTGGCGTACAAGTAGTTACAGCTTGAGGAAGGATAGACAAATGATAAAGCAAAGAAGCACTCAGCCAGATGGCTTGAAATGTGTCTATTTTAATGCAAGAAGTATCATAAGCAAGGCAGATGAACTTAGAGCATGGATCAATATGTGGAACTGTGATGTTGTGACCATTACAGGGACTTGGATGACTCGGGTAGGAATGGCTGCTGAGTGTACCGGGCTTTCGATTCCAGGATTTCAGTAAGGCATTTTATAAGGTTCCCCATGTGAGGCTCTTTCAAAAAGTAATGAGGCATGGGATCCAAGGAGACCTTGCTTTATGGATCCAGAATTGGCTTGCCCACTGAAGGCAAAGGGTGGTTGTGGATGGTTTGTATTCTGCATGGAGGATAGATAGATAGATAGATAGATAGATAGATAGATAGATAGATAGATAGATAGATAGATAGATACTTTATTCATCCCCATGGGGAAATTCAACATTTTTCCAAAGTCCCATACACTTGTTGTAGCAAAAACTCATTACATACAATACTTAACTCAGTAATAATATGATATGCATCTAAATCACTAACTCAAAAGCATTAATAATAGCTTTAAAAAAGTTCTTAAGTCCTGGCAGTTGAATTGTAAAGCCTAATGGCATTGGGGAGTATTGACCTCTTCATCCTGTCTGAGGAGCATTGCATCGACAGTAACCTGTCGCTGAAACTGCTTCTCTGTCTCTGGATGGTGCTATGTAGAGGATGTTCAGGGTTTTCCATAATTGACCGTAGCCTACTCAGCGCCCTTCGCTCAGCTACCGATGTTAAACTCTCCAGTACTTTGCCCACGACAGAGCCCGCCTTCCTTATCAGCTTATTAAGACGTGAGGCGTCCTTCTTCTTAATGCTTCCTCCCCAAGCGCTCAGGATGGTGTCCTGCAAGGATCTGTTCTAGGACCCCTCCTCTTTGTGATTTTTATAAATGACCTGGATGAGGAAGTAGAAGAGTGGGTTAGTAAGTTTGGGGGGCATGTTGATAGGATGCAGAACTTGTTTGATAAGTGGCAGATGGAGTTCAACCCAGATAAGTGTGAAGTGATTCATTTTAATAGGTCAAATTTGAAGACGTAATATAATATTAATGATAAGACTCTTGGCAGTGTAGAGGATCAGTGAGACCTTGGGGTCCATAGGGCACTCAAAGCTGCTGTGCAGGTTGACAGTGTTGTTAAGAAGGTGTTGGCCTTCATCAACTGTGGGATTGAGTTCAAGAGCCGTGAGATAATGTCACAGCTATACAAGACCTTAGTTAGACCCCACTTGGAGTACTGTGTTCAGTTTTGATCACCTCATTACAGGAAGGATGTGAATACTATAAAGAGAGTGCAGAGGAGATTTACAGGGATGTTGCCTGGATTGGAGAGCATACCTTATGAGAATAGGTTGAGTAAACATGGCCTTTTCTCCTTGGAGCAACAGAGGATGAGAGGATACCTGATAGAGGTGTATAAGATGATGAGAGATATTGATCATGTGGTTAGCCAGAGGCTTTTTCCCAGGGCTGAAATGGCTAACATGAGGGAGCATAGTTTTAAGGTGCTTGGAAGTAGGTACAAAGGGGATGTCAGAGTTAAGTTTTTTTACACAGTGAGTGGTGGGTGCGTGGAATGCACTGCCAGTGATGGTGGTGGAGGCGGATATAATAGGGTCTTTTATGAAACTCTTAGATAGGTACATGGAGCTTAGAAAAATAGAGGGCTATGCAGTACAGAAGTTCTAGGCAGTTTCTAGATAAGGTTACATCGTTGGCACAACATTGTGGGCTGAAGGGCCTATAATGTGCTGTAGATGTCTATGCTTCTATGAGTTGTAGGCAAAAGCAGCCCAAGTATGGTTTGGAAATGAAAACACTAAAGAGGACAATAATTCTCAAATTCCTTTCTGGATTTCTAAATTTTGTTTTAACTTATTCCATTTAGGATTGTAATACTTGAGGAATATACTTGAGAAATATTTTGCTATATTGCCATAATCTATAGCTCAGATACGAAGTTAACCTCTGTCTCCTTTAGCAGTTTTATTTTCTCTAAATACTCTGGATTTCTAAATACAGTATTATTTTGCTTCATATCAGATTAGTCATCTATCCGATCTTCCCGTGTTTACTGCTACTATAGATGTTGTAGTGTCACAACATCTACCTGCATATCTGGTTTTCAGCCATGTATATCACTGAGCTTTCGAGTCCATACCTTCTGTTATGTGATCACATTAATTTAGGAGCTTTTTCATCTCTCCCATCTCCTTCAGTTTAGCATAAATAGTATTCTGGCATTACTTCAATATTTTGTGAGCCATTTTGTTACTTTTTGATTTAAATGTAGTTCATTGCTCCTCTCTCCCCATACTCAATCTCTCTGTCTCCAGCTCTGGGTAGAAACTACCTACTGATATCTTTTATAGACCTACGAATCCCACAGCTATCTTGACTATACCTCTTCCCACGTTGTCTCCTGTAAAAATGCTATTTCCTTTTCTCAGTTCCTCCACCTTCACTGCATCTATTCCTAGAATTAGACTTTCCTTTCCAGGACTTCAGAGATGTCGTCCTTCTTCAAAGAATGAGGTTTCCCTTCCTCCACCATTTATGCTGCCTCACCTGCATCTCTTTTGTTCCTGGATATCCGAGCACACCCCATCTTCCCTTAACAGGGATCGAGTTCCTCCAACATATTTTCCGCAACTTATGCCATCTTTAATGGGATCCTACCACCAAACACATCTTTACCTCCCTCCACCCACTTTCCATAGGGTTTGCTCCCTCCATGATTTCTTTGTCCACTCACCCCCCCTCCCCACAAATCCCCCTCATGGCACTTTGCAAACAGAAAAAGTGGTACACCTGTTCATTCTCTTCTCCCTCACCTCTATTCAGGGCCCCAAACAATCCTTCCAGGGTGAGGCAACACTTCAACTGAAAATCTTTTGTTGTCATCTACTGTATCCAGTGTTCCCGATGTAGCTTACTCTACATTGGTGAGACAGACCCAACATAATTGCGGGATTGCTTTATTGAGCACCTTCACTCCATCCACAAAAAGCAGGACCTCCCACTGACCAACTATTTCAATATCAATTCTCATTCATATTCCCATTCCAACATGTTGGTCCATGGCCTCTTCTTTTGCCACAATGATGCCACTCTCAGGTTGGAAGAGCAACAACTTATATTCCATCTAGGTAGCCTCCAACTTGATGGCATGAATGTCAATTTCTCCAACTTCCGGTAATTATTCCTCCTCCCACTCCCTCTTCTTTAATTTCCCCATTCTGGCTACCATCTTACCTCTTCTCACCTGTCTGTCACCTCACCCTGGTGCCCTTCCTTCCCTTTCTTCCATTCTCCACTCTCCTCTCCTATCAGATTCCTTCTTCTCCAGCTCGTTTCCATTTATCACCTCCCAACTTCTTAATTCATCCTTCCTCCCCAACCCACCTGCCTTTACCTATCACTTTCTAACATGTACTTCCTCCACCCACCTTCTTATTCTAGCATTGACCCCCTTCATTTCCAGTCCTGGTGAAGGGTCTCAGTCCAAAACATCGACTCTTTTGTTTCTTTCCATAGACATTGCCTGGCTAGCTGACTTCCTTCAGCATTTTGTGTGTGTTGTTCTGGATTTCCAGATCTGCAGAATATCTTGTGTTCATCACTCCTATATCACTCTTGCTTACTCTGGAATTATTCCTAATTATTTATGAAGGTACTGTAGCTTTGCTGTGCTTACCCATTCATTCTGTCAGAATCAGATTTAATATCACTGGCATATGTTGTGAAATTTGTTGTTTTGCAATAGCAGTACAGGGTTACACATAATTTAAAAAACTATAAATTACAACAAGATATATATGTATATATTAGATAAGTAATCCAAAAAAAACAGCAAAAAATAAACACTAATGAACCTACAAGAAGGTTCACCCTCTTGAAAGATGTTCTGTTTGATGTTGGCCTTCGAGACAGAGATTACAGTGTCCCCAGATGATACCGAGATCTGCACAGGTGGTTTTATTCTCCCTTTCGAAGAGTGTATAAAAAGCATTGAGCAGAGTGAAGCATCACAGCCATTCATGATGTTAGGTTTTGCCATGTAGGAAGTAATGGCCTGTACATCCTGCCAGAGCTGATGTGCATGCGATTCCATCTCTAACTTCAATTGGAATTGTTTTTTGCTCTTAAAATAGCCTTCTGTAGGTCGTGCTTGAACATCTTGTATCGTTCTGAATTACCGCTCTTAGATCTAGCCCTCAGCAAAATGCAGATCTCCTGGCTCATTCATGGCTTTTGCTTTGGGTTCTCAATGTACTGGCACATGTCATAAAAAAGTTGAATTAGTCTTGTCTTGGATAATTATATTTTTTTCTTTTTGTATTTGCCCAGTTTGCTCTTTTTTTTGCTTATTGTTTGTTTGTCCGTCCTATGGGTGTGGCCTTTGATTGATTCTATTGTGTTTCTTGTATTTACTATGAATGCCTACAAGGAAGTGAATCTTAGGGTTGTGTATGATGACATATATGAATATTGATAATAAATTTACTTCAAACTTTTGAGTATTCTCAGATGGAAGATGGTGAGAGAGAAGCTGCTCGTGTATTTTCACGTTTGTGTAAAACAGATTTAGTCAGAACCAAAGGTTCAAGTGAAAGAGAGGAACGACAATGTGAGAAATTTCATTAATTCACCCTTCAGAAATGACTCGCTATATCTCAAGTGAAAGAGTGACTTAATCTAACCTCAATGATTATGAGAAGATGGTTTATGGATCTTATTAGATATTGTCATGGACTTGAGCTTTTGATAAACTTGCTATTAACAGGGCTACCTCAAATAAATATATAAATTCTAATATTGGATACTTTACAGTCGTAAACTCAAGTAATAATGTTAATGATTTGCTGCTAAACAGCCCATAAGTTAGTATTCTAGTGCTATGTATTGTGTGTGACTTTTAATAAAAAGATATTATTTTGTGCATTGTTTATATTACAATGTTTTCCTTTGCTGATTTGCTAGGTAAAAGTTAATACATTCTGTGGTATATTATGTGCGAATTATGTAGTTTATTACCTTGCTGTGATACTAGTTCAGAAGCAGGGAAATTCAGAAACAGGAAAAGAAAACTGCACCCAAATGACTAGCATATGGTTCAGTCTCACTCTCTGTAGTATTGTAATAGAAATTGTTAGAGTAGTAATAAGTTGAAATTAACTTGAAATGGGTATTGCACATGTCCTGCACATTATTTTGTGATTGAATAGTTATGGTTCTATCCTTAAGGAAATGCAATGGATAGATAAAGGATTTCAAAGTGAGTATCTGCATAGAAGCAGAGCCACTCCCAGCTTCTATAGCTTCAAATTAAAGAAGTAGTTGAGAATGAAATGGATCACTGTGTCATCTCTATAGAGAAGAAACTGGGTCAGCTCTCATTGTAGTTGTACCCAAGCAAGATAATACATTGAAGCTCTATAGTGACTATTGGAGCAAATTTATGCTCCAATTCAAAAAGAAGCACTAGGCATAATTTTCAGGGTTAAAACATTTCACAAATATTTGTATGGTTAATATTACTGCAAAAGAAGTAAAACATATCCATTACCCAATATAGGGAAATTATTTGCTAACTTTGCAAATGGAAGATTCTAAAAATAAACTAGATTTATCCTTTGCATACCAGTTGGGCCAGAGCCTTATAATAAATTCCCAAAAAAGTGCAGTATAGATGTTATTGCCCAGCCTGTGGGATTTCAACAGCACCAAGACTTTCTAGAATACAGAGCAGAATATTTTGCATAGGCTGTATGATAGGATGATAGCATAGGCTCTGCAGCAACAGAACATTTGACAATCCCGGAGAAAGCCATGGCCAGATCACAATGATATGGAATCATACTGAACCCAGCAAGATGCAAATCCAAGCAAAGGTCAATGGGATGCTCAATTATTGAATAAATGTACAAGCCCTGTACCTAACTCAAAGCAAAGAGGATTTTATTATTAACACACCTACATGAACTGATGAAGTAGAGCTAAGGACATTCTTGTATTTATTGAATTATAGATGTTTTCTCAGGAACCCTGCAGTCTTTTTATGGTAATTTCATGTGTTGTTACAGAAGATCCAATAGAATTGGTATTCTCAACAACAGAGGTAACAGCAGTGCAGGCTCTGATTTTTGAATAACAAGTGACCAGTGCACTAGTGTTCAGATAAGCCACTGAGACTTGTCTGTAATACAACCCCACATAGTGTCAATGCAATCATTTAACACATAAAACATTCAGATGTGAAACAACTAAATGCTTTTTCTTCCAAAGCCCTTAAAATAAACTAACAAGTTTATGCTCCAATTCTAAAAGAAGCACTGGGCATAATTTTCAGGGTTAAGAAATTGCGAATACTTGTATGGTTGATAATTCAGCTCTGACAGATCACATATTTAAAAACAGTTTCTAAACAGCATCTGTTACATGTTTTTTAAAAAAAGCAGTGATAGTTGGTGAGAAATAAGCAGCAAGGCAATTCAGAATGTTTTGTTCACAACAGTTTCAAGCATTCAGGTGTGGAGATACTAGAAACAGACAGGAGTGAAAATGGAACTCACTACTTCAACAAGTTAGAAACTATGAAGGTAACCAAAATCATCTTGAATGCTACAATTGTAAACCTCTCACCGTAGGCTCATAATGAATTAGTTATTACTACAAATCTAACCTAGCAGTAACCCAACTCTACAATGCATGGGGAATAGTGATGAGAAGGCCATTTTCAATAAATAAACATGTCTAGGGTAAATATGATTCATGTAAACAGAACATATAGAAATGTGAACGTTCCTGTTTAAGGGAAAATGAGGCTATCTCTTGCACATGGATGAGGCTATCATCCATGCAAATTTACTGTTTGCCAGAAAGCAATAATTTAATTCACATCAGTATAAACTTAAATTGAAATTGTATTGACAGTATATTTTCTCTTTAAATATTTTTATTAATATTCTATAAATTGCATGGATATATATACAAAGTTCACAAGGATACAAATAATACGAATTACATTATATTTAAATCACAGTAATGTGATCACAGTATCCCATATTCCAAATCAATCATGTAGGAAAAAAGATTGAATTATGAAATGAAATAAAGTAGAATGATTGTATTTTATTAAAACAAATCTACCCCCACTACTAAAATGAGCTGGTTGGTGAAAAAGAAAAGAGAAAAAAAAACCTTACCATATAATATTATAATAATGATGGCTCAGAAGCATACTTTAATAACAGTTCAGGGATTATGAAAATAACTCAGAAAGGGTCCCCGTAACATTAGAAAATCAGATATTTCCTACAAGCCCAGATAAGATACAATTTTTAATCTGAAACCCTTTGACAATGGTTCAATATCTTACATTTATGGTCTGCTGTTGGGACTGAAAAAGGCCTCTTTAGATAAAATTAAAGGAGACTGGGAAAAGGATTTACAGATTTTCATATTTGAAGAGAACTGGAAGACTATTTTAAAATTGATTAATTCTTCATCATTATGTGCTTGTCATTATTACAATTCAAAGTAGTACATAGAGTTCATATGTCTAAATACAAGCTCTCTCATTTCTATGCAGACATTTCCCCCTATGCACATAATCACTGGAGCTCATTGTTGCATTGTCAATCCAGTTTGCTTTGCTTCGTTTACTCATGACACCGAACAATTCTGCCTAAAAACACAATCCAAGCTAAACATAAATAAGTATCCATGCAACATCCAAGGACAAGGTGTCAAACTTTTTCCAAGATCGTGTGATAACTAACTTATTATGTTACCTGTACAATCACCATGAGACCATTGTCTGCATGAGGATTTTCCGTCAGCAATATCTATCCTTCCAAATGGGTTCTGTGAGCCTTTCACTATGTTTATCATCTGTCTCCATTCCTTCATCTCTCCTTCCTCCAGCTCTCTCCGGAAAATGGGTCATCTTATCGGCCAGATGCTAACAAGACGAATCCTATTGGCTAACTCAACAAGCCCAACTTATCAATCGACTGAATTACTTGATTCTATAATGTAATTAAAGGAGCACAATATATTTTGAGAAAATCTGTAGAAAATAAAATACTCAACAGTATAATTGCTTTATTAAAATAAAGAATGGCCTTAAACCTGGGGCATTATACAATGAAAATGAAGATTTGGAGGATGCAATTGTTGACAGCATTGTATGAATCATAACCACAAGAATGTCTGCAGATGCTGGAAATGCAAAGCAACACACAAAATACTGGAGGACATCAGTACGTCAGGCAACATCCATAGAAACGAATAGAGAGTTGGCATTTCGGGCTGAGACCCTTCTTCAATCCTGAAACATTGACTATCTATTCATTTCCATGGATGCTGCCTAAACTGGTGAGTTCTAGAAGTATTTTGTATGTATTGCTTAGCATTGTATGAAGGCAGTCTATCATCTATACTAGGTGTCATTTAATGTCAAAGGTATGTGACACAAATGAAATCTTCTGTAGCTAAGTATTAGGAGCTAATACATAGTTTTCTAGTACCATAGTCTTATTAGACCACTCTCTGCTGAACATTGACGGCTCCTCGGTAGAGATCGTAAAGAGCACCAAATTTCTTGGTGTTCACCTGGCAGAGAATCTCACCTGTTCTCTCAACACCAGCTCCATAGCAAAGAAAGTCCAGCAGCGTCTCTACTTTTTGCGAAGGCTGAAGAAAGTCCATCTCCCACCCCCCCCCCATCCTCATCACATTCTACAGGGGTTGTATTGAGAGCATCCTGAGCAGCTGCATCACAGCCTGGTTCGGAAGTTGCACCATCTTGGATCGCAAGACCCTGCAGCGGATATTGAGGTCAGCTGAGAAGATCATCGGGGTCTCCCTTCCTGCCATCACCGACATTTACTCTACACACTGCATCCACAAAGCAAACAGCATTATGAAGGACCTCACGCACCCCTCATACAAAATCTTCTCCCTCCTGCCATCTGGGAAAAGGCACCAAAGCATTCAGGCTTTCACAACTAGACTATGTAACAGTTTCTTCCCCCAAGCCATCAGACTCCTCAATACCCAGAGCCTGGACTGACGCCAACTTACTGCCCTCTACTGTACCTATTGTCTTGTTTATTATTTATTGTAATGCCTGTACTGTTTTGTGCACTTTACGTGGTCCTGGGTAGGTCTGTAGTCTGGTGTAGTTCTTTTCTGTGTTGTTTTTACGTAGTTCAGTGTGGTTTTTGTACTGCTTCATGT